>NC_080433.1:51129938-53529938 GCF_028018845.1 Melospiza georgiana
CCCTCTTTTTCATCCTACAAAAGTAAAGACAAAAAAATGTAAAAGCCCTGCAGTTAATAGCAGGCAACAATTAATATCTAACACTTGATTCAAACAATACTAACTGTGAAATCTCTGAAGACAAGGTTCCTTGATCCTCTCCTTAATGCCATTAGGGCGGCACTTGGATGATTCACAATGGCCTTCTGTGCTCTGGGAGTAGAGGCAGTAGCCCCTGCAGCTGGCTGCCTACATTAGTAAAGAAAGAATTAATAAAAATAAGCTTTGTGCTGCTTTCCAGACAATTAACAACTTGGAAAATTTATCTTACAATTTTTAACCTATCTGAACAGAGACACAAAGATCCATTAACACTTGGTGCTGATACATGATTGCTTCCACAGAGATAAGCCTCACTGTAAACCCTTAAGAGGAGTCATGCACTTTATTCTATGTGAAAAAACACTTCTCTTGAAGAAGTATTGCTCATCACCCCTGACATTTGTGATGGAAAAGTAATATATTGTACTAATAACACAGCCATTTCCTGAAGTGTACCAATTTAAAGGGATGTTTCATCAGACAGGAACTGTGATAGCAGCTATGCAAATGCCATCTGAGATTTGGCCAGAGAAGGTCCTTGAAGTAAAACCACTTAAAAGTTGACACAGCTCATTGGGACCATTAGACACTAAGACAGTATAAAATATGTATTAACTGTGATTAATGAGGAGCAATACAAAATAACATGAGTTATAAGACATAAAACATGTAACTGGTAAATCAGATCCAACATTTGTAAAACCAATTACCTGTTACCGCACCTTTTAGACTGAGATTAATAAATTAGGCAGGGTATAACGAACTTAGCATAAGCAATTGCTCCATTTTCAGTATTAACACTAAAGTCAAAGCTGTATTTCACATAAAAACTTGGAAATTATTCATGCCATCAGAGTTCAGAATGTATAAATTGGTAACTTTACCTAACGATTTACTCATAATGTCATCCTAAAAAACAATTTGTAGTGGTGAAAAATATCACCACACTTCACTATTTTGAACAATATTATTATGAAGTCCTTTCATACCCTAGTAGAACTTGGTTAAGAAGTTTAAGTAGTGCTTACTTGTAAATGTGGCTTAAATGAAAAGTAAATGTTCTATTTTTTTTTTAATGAAAGCCTGTAGAAGTTTAATTTAGGTATCTTATACTGAAAGTGAATATTCTAAGAATAAAACTTGAATTCTCTATTTAGAGAGACTTTCTTAGTAATCTAAGGTTCTAACAGCAAGGAAGCCCAGATAAAAACTGGGTTACTTTACTAAGAGACAGACTCCTCCCTAACACCTTAGAGCTCATAATCACTCTGTCATCCTCCCTGAATAGAAATAATATATATAATATAAAAATATATAAAATAAAATATATAATATAGGAAATAAATAAAAGGCTTTATGAAGTCAAAGGAGAATGGCAGGGGCTGAATAAAGAAAGTAGACAATGACATGTTCATAGAAGACCGAGTACCACAGTAAAAGAATTACTGTCTTCATTTCTAATTTCTTGAAGATTTTTGTTTTCTCTGTATTGAGAAGCATAAGGATTAATCAATGGAGGCTGTTCTGAATGTCTCTCTTCAACAGTTATCATACCATATTTTAGAAAGCTGAATTACTATTCTAGAAATACTTATAAAAGGACAACTGCAATAAATTAGGAACATATTAAAAATTATCTTCTTTAAGTTTGAAGAAAAATGAAATTGATAAAATGCTACTGAGACACCAAGTGAACTGATGTATGTCTGTGGACAAGTATCTCTAAAAACATCTATATTTCTTGAATTTCTTTAATTGTTTTATCAACTTAACTTCAAACTCTATCATTTATGTTGTGATTTAAAGTAATCTCCTGGCCCACTCTCACAGAGCATTAAAAATATTCACCTTTGCTTCAATGGCAACAAGGAAAAAAAATCACCTTGAACCCAAGAGGATTCCAATGCATAAAGCTACAGTCACTCAGTTACCTCTGAAAACCAGAAGAGTTAAAATAATAAAACTTGAAATGCAAAGAAATACAGAATTAAGGTATAAAACCAATTCTGTAATGCAGCTTTACACTGCCTAAAGGGTTCTAGAAAAGCCATTACAGATTTTTTCAAGTGGGTATGGTGTTATGATAGACAGAAAAGATGATCAGGGAATGGGTCTGTCACACTGTGCTCTGTTTGACTTCCAGCACTGGTAACGCTCACAATCTGAAGTCTGTGAGGTAGATGTAATTTTTACTAAATAGTGAGGGATTAAGTGAAGAGAGTTCACCTAATAAATGCCTAAAAGTTGATGACTTAAACATGCTTTGTCTCAGTTTTTTTCAGGTTTTTTTCAGCTGCTTCACAGCTCCATACATGAGTTTAATGATATGGAGTATCAGTTGTGAGCTGATATATCTGACACACTTCTAGGACTCAGAAAAAAGAACATTAAGCCAAGCCCTTGAAAGACAGCTTTCAAACATGAACTTGTAAGACAGCTTGAGGTGGAGCTGCTGGACTGAGCTTAGGGTTTCAACTGACATGTCATGCATTCTGGAAAGCAAACTATCAATTCCTGTCTCCCTCATGTAGCTGCTGGATGCTCTTTTCAGCTGTGCTAACAGAACTGTGGGGCAGTGCTGTAAGGTAATGTGGGGGACAGGACACACTACCCTTCCTCCAAATCCTCCTGTTTGTTAAAAGGAGGACAGTAAAAGGAACAGAAAGGGAAGCTTTATGTTTTCACAAGACAGGAAGTGTATGAACTGCTCTGAGTGCTGACAGAGAAAGGTCTCATCTCTTCCTTTTGTTCCACCTCCTGTACTGGTGTTCAACCGAGAGTAAGGCAAAGAGATTCCACTCGTGTGGCAAGCCCACTCTTTCATTCTATGAGCAGTTTTTAAAAAAAACCAAATTGATTTAGCATGCAATCTAACAAAAATTAAAGCTAGCTCCCTCACCATAAGCAATGCACAGCTGTGAGAAGCAATAAGGAATGTCACAGAGAGTCAGAACAGAATCATAAAATCATTTAGGCTGGAAAACACTTCTAGAATCACCAAGTCTAAATATTAACCACTGCCACATCCACCACTAAACCATGTCCCTATGCATCACATCTGCACATCTTTTCAAGACATAAAACATGCAATTTTGAGCAGAGGAATGTTCTCATTTCAATCTGAATTCTGAAACCACACCCTTAGTATCTTGTGATATTGCAGTCTCAGTAAGTTGGCAAGAACTAGTTATGTGTGTAAATTCCTGCTTTCTGAATCTGACCTAATTAGGGAATTCTGCCTCAGAAGAGGGGATGTATAAACAGTTTTTTTCCTATGACTACCTGTACAAATTTAAAAGAAGCTTGTGAGGACACATAGCTACTGGAATGTGGTATCTGTGTGATGGAACATTATGAAAAGGCTGAGTTAAGAACACATCATGCTTGTACATGGTGTCAGCCCTACACTTCTCACTTAACAACTATTTAAGACTAAATTACCATAATTCTTCTTTCTCTAGTTTTCCAAGGTCTAAGTGTTGCTCAGTTTAATGCAACAAGGCCCCATAAAGCAATTATAAGTCCGTGTTAAGATGTTTTTTTATATTAAAAAATAAAAGGATTCTCAAACTAAATTTCTCAGTTTTCATAACTTGACTTTCTTTGCTGCCTCCAGCAGCTTGGTGGCCGTTTTACAAGCCACAAAACAGAAGAGCAAAAATCTGCCTGGGTCCATGTAATTACATCTAAAGTGGTTCCAGTCAGTTACTAACAAAGGCCAGGTCTTGACACACTTACACAAGTAACTGAACCTTGAACAATTCCACTATTAACACAGCCAGCCCCAAAACCTCACACCAATGGGGTTGTACTCTGCAATATTAATTCCACATGGTCAAAATCATTCTGGGAAAGAGAAGAACCAAATCTGATTTCAGATAGCAACACAAAATCAGAAGACTCTGAGGAGTCTATTGTTTATCTTGCTTGCTTGTTTAAAGGAAAGTTTATTACAACAGTTCTTGGATCAAATCAGCCCAAATTTAGACCACAAAACTGGAAGGAATACAGCAAGTTACAAGACAATCCATCTCAGCTGTGTGACACATGAACCGTACACAATAAATAACTTTCCATTTGTATGACAAGCACTTCCCTGTTACAAGGAAAGTTATAAAATGCTGTCCAGTTGGGCAAAAAAATAGGAGACCATGTTGAGAACAACGTTCATCATAGAGTTTTGACCTATACACTTTAAAGAATTACCTGTTTTTTTTTTAAGGTAACTGCAACTACACCAGAATCTATTCCCCTTTTTGTCTTACTGGAACAGACCTCAAATTTCATTACAGATTCTTAAACATACAGAGTTTCCCCTGATAAGGCAAGTTATAAACAAACTCAATAATTTCTAATGCTCCTATTTTTTCTATTGTTAATGAGGTTCAAATCTCTTACTTATTGGAAGGCTTCTGATTTCCTGGTTGTCCAAGTTCATCTTGCTTTAATCCTGCAAGCAAAGCATCTCTGGAACAGTGTTTATCCTATTTGAGGAAAAGAGAAAGACCGTAAGAATGGTGTGTGGAAACTTACCATGAAATTCCTACTGTTTTCTGAAGTAATATGTGAAAGCAAATGTGTACCTGTAAATGGGTAATGAAGGAAAACCTCTGCCGCTGGAAAGGTTCACATCCCTCCCACAAGCACTGCCCTGGGTACACATCTTTTCCTCCATGCTCGGTTGCTGCATGATAGAAAACCTGTGATGGTGTCTGAAACCACCTACAAAAGAGGAGAGGGGAATTTATTTTTTTTCCCCAGTGAATGGTGAAGTACAAATCCAACAAACATCAACTCATAGTGGTTAACATTTTTTTGAATTGAGACACACATTGATAAATGGAAAGTTGCAAAATTTTGAAGGGAAAAATATGTATGCATATTACCAGTGAGCTACCAATAAATGTCAATATGATTTTTCCAAACTTGATTGAAATATCATGGTTCTATTTTCTACTTACACTTCACCAAAGACTTAATGCATGTTAAATCCAACAGACCCATTCTCTGCAATATACAGCGACAAACTATGCACAGCTTAACTAGATGAGGTTTACATAAGGTATTTTTATATTTATATATAAAAATACACAATATATTTATATAAAATAATCTCGTATGTTCCTTCTCCCATTTTTCTTCTCCACTAGCAGTCAGATTCAGATCTTATTTAAATCTGATCAACTTGGTGGCCCTCCTCTGGACTCATTTCAGCAGGTCCATGTCCTTCCTGTGCTGGGGACCCCAGAGCTGGATGCAGCAGCAGGTGGGGCCTCACTGGAGCAGAGTATAAGGGCAGAGTCACCTCCCTTGACTGGCTCCCTGTGCTGCAAGCACACAGGGCTGGATCATGTCCAGCCTCTCCTCCCCCAGCCCCCCGAGCCCCTCTCAGCAGGGCTGCTCTCCATCTGTCCATCCCCAGCCTGTGCTCATACCAGGGTTTGCCCCAACCCAGGTGCAGCACCTGCCCTTGGCCTTGTCAAACCCCATGAGATCCCCATGGCCCCACTGCTCAGGCCTGTCCAGGTCCCTCTGGATGGCATCCTGTGCTCCAGGTGTGTCAACTGCACCGCTCAGCTCCGTGTCACCTGCAAACGTGCTGAGGGTGCACTCCATCCCTGCATCCATGGCATTAATGAAAATATTAAACAACACTGGTCCCAGTACAGACCCCTGAGGGACACCATGTGTCACTGAAGTCCATCAAGACTCTTAGCTACTGATCACCATCCTCTGAATGTGACTGTCCAACCAATTCCTAATTCATCTACCAGTCCACTTATCAAATCTATCTCCCTCCAATTTAGGAAGAAGGATGTTGTGGGGGACCATGTCAAAGGCTTTACAGAAGTTCAGATAAATTATACCTGTAGCCCTCTCCTTACCCTTTGATGCAGTTATTCCATCACAGAAAGCCACTAGGTTGGTCAGACAGGAATTTGCCTTGCTGAAGCCATGCTGGCATTGTTTGTTCTTACCTGTTCACCAGCACGGGTACACCTCCTTTGACACTCCTTTTCTCATTAATGTACCTGTACAAGCCCTTCCGGTTATTTTCTGTGCACCTCGCCAGGTTCAGTTCCAGTTTTTCCAGCTCTGTTCCACTCCTCTGTCCCCAAGAACCCTCCCTTAACAGCAAGAAGTCTGCCTTCTTCAAGTTCAAGAGCCTGACTTGACTCCTTACCTGACCTAAATTTCTCAAGCCTGCAAGCTCCACCAATGCATGACTGCTGCAACCTAGGCTACCTCCAATCTCATGTGGACAAATGATGTGCTATTTTAACATATATAAGCTAGTAAAAGAGAATTGCTGTGTTTCAAAATACATGACATGAAAATAGTGAACGACTCAAAACATTAGGGTTTTTTAGTCTATATATACACCTTATGTATTTCAGATGTTACAAATTAGGCCCCTTACTCCAAAAGAGAAAAAACAGCCTAAGGATTTATCTACTCAAAATTCACTTCAATACAACTAACCCAGCTCATCAATATCCACTTAGTGTTTGGACCAAAGAGGTCTAGAAACCTAGCTGCTGCCATTTGGGAAGTTATTGCCAGCAGCTGCCCTCACACACTCTCAGCTTATGAACAGCTGTTCAGTGAGTGCTTTGATTCAGCCACCTCCCTCCACATCCCAGTCCTAATTTCAGTAGTGTCCACTACACAAACATACTTGCAACTGATGCCTAGGCCTAAGTGTACAGATACTGATACCTGAACACTGTAACGACATCAAAGAGCTAAATTCACCCACAAACAAGCCTTAGTTATAAACTGAATGCTACTGCAGTAACCACCTGTAATACAGCAATTACCTTCTGCACTGGCAATAAATACTACTCTCTTTAAAAGCATTCATCTTTTACATGCCAGTTACCTCATACTGAAGGGAAGATGAGAAGGAGCAATACCTGACTCTAGCTGTTGGTCCAGAAAACCCGTAATAGGAAATGAAAATAAAATGTTTTACATCTACACTGGCTCTCCAGTGGGTGTTTCAGAGGACAGAAAGATCTTCCTACAATAAAGGGGAATCAGCTTAAGCTGGCAGTAACCATTTTATGAAAAATAAAATAATAATTTCTGGCACAGATGAAACAAATTTCATGGCCTAAGTGAAATCCAAAATACAGTGCAAAACATTTCACTCAACATGGCAAATCTTCAGAAAAATAAAGCTATTTCAGCTATATTGGCTCATCCACTGTTTAATATACTCAGTGTTATACACTTCCGTCACTAACCTAAAAAGATTCAAACTTTGTACCATTTTGCAGAGACAAACCATTTTTCCTTAAAGAAACACCTAACTATTGTAATAAAAAAAGCTTACATACTGACAATATGGTCAGTTCAGTCTAGACTCTTGTTACACACTCAATTCATCCATGGCTCTGTTCAACTGCTGAACAGAACATTAACAGCTGACTTGACAGGCACTGGAGATTCAACAGCATTTTCAATTTACTTTTTAAATACAAAGCAATTCAAGAGCAGACATCTGCCTGCCTGGGAAACAAAACAGCAGCTTTTAAATTAAGCTGCATACAATTAGCAGAACCTGCAGACAGCTGAAGTTCAAAGGAAAACACCTACTTTCTGTTACATCCTTAATGCAAAATAATGTGCTGACTGACACCTTTTAGAATTTTACTTCCACTTCAGATATTAAATGTGAACAGATCTGCCAGAGGCCAATCATTTCAACTATTTGCATAATTCAGCCTCCTCTCATTGTAGTTTTTAGACACTACTAAATCTGTGGCATTTCAAATCTTGGTGTAATGTTTCCTAATTCAGTCCTAAAAAACCCAAACCAAACCACCAATACACACCACCTGAACGTTGCTGACTGGAGCAGCCAAATTAGTCAGTAGGAAAAGAACACAGTATTTTATTTATTCATATTTATCCTGCTTCACAATAAAATGTTTAAGGCCTTCACTGACTTCTGCACTGCATTTTTGAAGGAAAACATAATGTTAGTATTTTTTTGAGAATTAAACTAAAGAACATGCATAGAGAAACAGGTGAAAATTATTTTTTCAAATGTGCCTCCTGTTGTATCTTTCCAGTTAGCTACAAATATCACAAAAAAACCCCAGTATTCTATCATTCTACTGGGATGAAACTGACTGCTTAATCCTAGGGAAAAAAACGCTAAGCAACTGAGAATGAAACCAAGAAGTGAATGTGAAGTTCACACAGACTAATGACCCACTCAAAAGAATCTTCTTGTTTCCCATTTAAACTACTCAATAAAAGCAGCTAAGACTGAGAGGTACAAACAAAAAAAGAATAGGTGGCAATTCCAGATTTTTCTTTACATCTAACAGAACCAGGAAGCCTACAGGAGATTTTATATACCTGTTTTTAATCAGGCTCTTCAAGGAATATGAATAAACAATACATATTTGAGGAAAATGCTAACTTAACATTTTGGTTCTCTCTTCACCACAGAGAAGGTCGAGTGTAATGTTTATCTAAATTGGTTTTAGGCTGGGACTGAAATAACTATTTTAAAGCTGAGAGCATAAAAACAAGAGCTGTCATATGAACTAAATCTATTAATGCAAAAAATGTCTGAAAGCTTTTGAAAAGAATGTAATTTGAGCATGAATGAAAAACAGTACAGGAAGTAACAGCCAGATAAACTAAAGCAACAGAAATAATACACTAGGCAAGGAGCAAAATACAGAGATCAATGGCCTTGTAGCCCTGAACTTCAGTCTCAGGCAAACCTTCTGGAGTTGTATTTGAAGACAGACTACAAAAAGACTGATAATGTAAGGTAATTTAATACTACTGCTCCTCCTCCTGCCCCAACACAGTTTATCCTATGTAACTTTAGACATGGAATAAAGTTGGTGACTTATACTTTGAAACTGTAGTTCAGCAAACTCTGACATGTTACAAGCTGGCAAGGCTTCTGTGTGACACTGCCCCAGCCTTTCATTTCAACCTCAATGCAACCCACCCACACCTAGGCATGAGTAAATGCATCTACTGTGGAGCCAGCAGACTGTGGCTCTATAGTTCTATTTACTAGTGGTAAGGGAGGAAACTGCAGAGTAAGTAAAGCCTTTCTTACATAGAGAAGTGTCACCTATCAAAGAAAGAAAAATCACTTTTAAAGTGAAAATAGTGCCATGATTTAAAAGCACCAGATCTCTTGCACTGACTGAATCTCTTGCATAGACTGAACGATCTTAGAATTATGTTTGCAAGGAATGAAAGCAACAGAAATTACACCTTCAGGGGTTTCATACTAACCCTCATTCACTATTCCTGTAATTCTGTTCAAATGTCTTATTTTCACTATCCATTCCAAACAGCTAAACTTCTCCATCTTTTCATCTTAATTTTTAAATTTCCCACCAGCTTTTAGTTAAATCAGCTTTATGCTCCCTTTGTCATCCTACAGCAATGAGGCTGTCACTCTTTTTTATACTATCCTATATGTTATGCAATTTTTCTCACTCACAATTTGTCTCCAGTTTTCAAAGTAGGTATTTGACAACTACCTTTTTTCACCAACTCTCTGCCCTTGCCCACAAACTAAGCATATTCACAAACCTAAGTTATTTTAAAAGCCAGTGTCAAGATACATATACTTTCCATAAGAATTGCATCAAGCTTTTATAAGCCTCCATCTAAATGTCTAGTAGTTCACTCCCCTTTGAGAACAGAAGCAAATAAAAAAAAAATCATAGCTGTCTAGTCTTAAGAGCCAGTTTCTTACTACTTCCTTTCAAGACAATGGCATCCTCTGGAACACAAATGGTATAATTACCAAAATTAGTCATAAGCTAAATAAGACTGTGACCAGGACATTGAAGTGCAACACCCTGCTCTTGCAGAACTGGAAAGGCAAGAAAATGTCAAGCCATGATTTGTAACTGCAGTACAGGAACTATTTTATATGTGCAACACAGAGAACAAGTTTCAGAGGTCAGAATTCTTTTAAATTAACCACACAACTATTTTTTGTTACTAAAGAATCAATATACTTCAAGAAAGTTACATAAGACTCATTTTATGCTCTGAAGTATAACTCAGAGGAGTTAAGTGTCCTGCCTTCCCCCATCTCATTCAATTTCCTCAATAGTTTTCACTTTTTCTTTTCCCCACTGAAAAAGTGTAAGGTAAATTAAGGAAACAGAATGGATGGAACTTGTAGAATCATCTTCTATATACAAGCATCTGTTACATATGACTAAAAGGTAAATAAAGAAGCCATTTACTTTTTACAAGATTGCCACAGACACATGAAGTTCTGTCCAGGTTTTTTCATTTGCTCTGCATGTTGACTTGCTGCAGTGTATGAAGGTGGCTGCAAATTCATCTGCTGGCCCTGTACTTGAACTGTTGGTATCGATGTTGCAGGTGTGCTCTGTAGAAAAAGTTAAAACAATTTTAAACAGGGCTTATTTCTATACTTGACATACAGTTTACTGCTTGTTGAAAGACTTGTTTTACACTTTAATCCATCACAGGTGTTCAATTTTTAATACTCTGAACTCTGAATAAGCATTAGTAAGACACAGTAACATGAGGGACATACAACTTTTACACTGTATTACTGATACAGAACTTAATATTTAAACAATAAACTTCATGCCCAAACACAAATACAGAATTATGTTTGCAAAGAAATTTCTCAAGGGCACTAATAGAGCAAAGATTAACATTATTTTTCAAACGCTTTGTTGTTATTTAAGAAAAGGAAAAAACCTCATGCAAACTCAAGGCATTGCAGTATCATCAGCATAGGGAAGAGCACCACATGCTCAGAATGCCTGACAATGCTGTACAACTTGTACACAACAAAAACAGAAACATATCAGAAAGCAAAATTACTTTCCCCTCACTCCCCTGCAATATAACAAAACACTTAACACTGAACTAAAATTATCTTTCACATTACCTAAAAATATATAAACACAAACTAATTTTATTTCTTTTTCTGAATAATGGATATTGAATGCAGAATGTTTCATTTCAAAACACTGCCTGTGTCAGAATATTGTTTCTCTTCTTTTTTTTTCCAGGAAGTCTCTGGTCAGCAAGTTCTAAGTTTCTAAGGATGATTACAGTAGAAAAATTAAGCTTCTGAATATTATTTAGAGATGAAGACCTAACATCCTTTTCTTCCCCACTGTTTGAAAACAAATTCACACTCTAAAGAGATCAAATAATATTACTTCCAAGTCTGTGTAAGAATACAATAAGCAAACACTTTCAAACGGTGCACACGTTTAGATCTTTACAGCTCTGTTACTGAGTAGCTTTAGACTTTCACTACAAAGAAACCAATTTCTAACATTTCATTTTTATATCAACTTACATTTTCTTCCTGCTGATCTCTTGGCATTGTGGACAGCAGTCACACAAGGTAGTGAGTTAATAACTATCACATATTATACTACATATATAGTATACTATTATACTAACATGACCCTAGGGACAGCAAAAAAGCCTGATCAAAAGCAAACACATCCCATATCCAAACAATAAAACATGACAAAAATAAGGAAAAGCTCTGCAAAATACCTGAGTACAGCACAACTACTTATGATGCCTGTGATCCATCCACATATATGAAAAGTTGTAAGAAAGGACTTCAGTCCATTAGTCATAACTACAAACTATTCTGAACTCAGCAATGATTTTCACCTAAGGACCTTTAAGCTATTTCACAGAATGGGTAATGAATCCTTCACAAGATATCTTTTAACAAAAGGTAAACATAAGTGGAGTCCTTTAATATCAACGTCCCCTTAAAAAGGCATTTTTAAAATGAAGCTGCAAGCAAAAAAAAAAGAGTGTCAGCAGTACAGCTTGTTTTGCAACCTTCACTTGGCATCCCAGTATCAACACATTCTGATGGTCTTTTATGTGACGTTTTATCCCTCTAGAACTTCTGTCTCATTTAATGTGCTGAAGAGAAAATGAGCTAACTGAATGAACTCAGTATTTCGTTTAATTCTCATCATTCAATGTGTGGTTCATGTATTATTTACTCCATTCAAAGCAAACCCTGCAATTAATCTGGAATTATGAATTTTCTCAAGGGTTTCTCTGGCAAGCTCTCCTAGTGGTATTCAAAGGTTTTAATATCATCTCATTGAAAAATTGTTTATTTTAAATAAGTTGATCTGAGATATACAACACAAAATGTTGCATTCTGAAAATGAAAGGGCTTAGAAAGAGAAACAAATTTCCAGGACAAAAAGTTGTCATTCAGTGCCCCCTCCCATTTTTTTCCACTTTTTTTTCCTCTGAGGAAAAAAGCTAATAAATTGAAAACAAACATGTAAAATAGCTGTTGTTGTTTAAAATGCTCTTCTTACTGCTCTACTGTGGAGTAGTTTCACTCAAACTTGGTGGACACAACTTCTATGTATTTTTTAAGACAAATCCATTGCTTGCCTATCAGCAATGACTGATTTTTGATTATATTTTTAAATCAACATGTAAAGCAAAGTTACATTTGCTCCTAGTATTTTTTATTTTATTTTAGAAATGAAACTTTTACAGTTAAATATCACAACGCTTTCCTCTCTTCATTAAAAAGATCAGAAAGATTCACAGAGATCAATGTTAATTTTTGGTTTCCTTTTCCCTCTTTTGTCATGTATTAGTTTAGTAATGCATGACATGTGGGCTATCACTAAAATTAGGTATAGCCTTTGTTTTTCAGAAATTAAATTCCTTTTCCTCACAGAAACATACCTAGAAATACTTGCTAGGTGCTACCTACTTTACAGTGCTCATGTGCAATGATTATGTTAATGCACTTATTTCTTTAAACGAAGACAGACGTTAACTTTTCCCTAATTAAGTCTAAGAAAAGTAACATCGTAAAGGCTTTCCCTGGGGCGTAAAGATTCCAGAAAATTTCCTCCTCTAGTGAAAACATTTAATGAATCCAGATTTCCCAAGAAAACAAATGCCCAGTACTCCGCTACACTTGGAAGTGCTCCACAACACCCTTTTATAATCAAATTAGACCTCTCCATGATACAATTTGCAACTGCCACCACTTAGCCCTTTTCTCACACAATCTTGGGACTGAAAGGTCCCTCTAGAGCAGCAGCATCTGTCTCAGTAGGGTTTATACTCAACCCTAAAGTATACAAACTCTTAATGCCTGTACAGTCTACTTACAGAGCAGATACTAGAGCCTACTATTAATAAGAAGGTAGAGATTTTATATCGAGACTGGGCTGACTTTAGACTGAGGTATTGGAGAGGGGGAGGAAATTCAGCCTGGTCATGATAACCAAGACTACAACTAAGAACTTTCTGCTAACTAGAATGGACTGTTTACCCTACATTTGGGCACAGAAGCTCCTTGTGTGGTAGGAGTAACAAACCCTATGAGTTAAGGCCAAATGTGGCCTCCACTTATATTTGACAGAAGCAGTGATGGTATTCCCTTTATGCATGAACAGATAACTACTTTATCATGATACCTGCACATTCTATTTAAAAGGCCTTCTATGCCACCATCAACAGAACACTCTGCATCCCAGTGTGTTGGGGATTCTGTTGACATGTAGAGCCATATGCAGTTTAAAAGCATTAAGCTGCATTTTTTCCCCACCACTAATACGTGCACAGCCACTATAAATAAATGTAATTTTAAAAGAAACAATTATTAGTAAAAATACTTTTAAAGTATAACAGGATTTACAGCTTGATATGACAAAATTTTGTTTAGCTTATTCACGCTAATGAACACATCTATAAAAACACAGAAGCTGAAAACAAATGGAACAGGATTTGAGTGTGAGAAAGGGGTCAAGTGGATAAGTAGGCACCAAAATAAATGTTCTTTTCTTGTTAGATTACTGAGAACTTTATGCCTCCTTGCAACAGTGTGCTTCACAAGTGAAGGGCAGTAAAAGCACACAGATTCTGTATTTCACTAGTTCCAGCTGAGGAACTCATTTGCTCTGTGGCTAGGAATGAATTACACCTCCTGGAGCTACACACCTGCTTTCTGGTGCATGGTAATTCTCAGCTTTCCAATCAACACAGAGCAGGAGCCAACAGCCAAGGCCACACAAACTTTGCCACCTAAATTTCAACACAAGCATGTTTCAAGTGGGCAGCCTTAAGAGAAATGGGCATGTATTGTTTGTGAGGGAATGACAGTGATGAGCAAGAAAATCATTACTTTAAAAGCCAGATGAGGCAATTTAAATCAGATATGCTCAATTCTAAGGACTTGGCGTGATATCAGAGCATTCCTTTAAAACACACACCAATTGGGACAAACCAATACGGTTATGTTCAACAGATGTTTTGGAGGCGTCTGAAGAGGAATAAGAAAATGTGGCAAAGAAAAGCATACAGATAGGTAATTGCTCATTTCTTTTTCAACCACCAGCCTAGCACAATGCCTCAGGAAAGCAACAGACCATGAACAGAGAACAACCAAAATAAAAGGAAGCCAAAAAAGTACAGTACCGGTTCTGTCTCCTCTCAAGAGTACATTTCATGGGCTTACAAAATATAGATGGAGATGTAAGAGCAAAATTGCAACACCCTGTGTATCATGTGTACCTATTCTGACCTAACTAACAGATCCCACTTTTTATCATAATTCAAAATATGGAAAGAAATTCTTATATATTCAGTATACATACAGTTATTATTCAACAAGCTTGATATGACAAAAGGTATACAATTAATAGGGAATAATCTCAGATTATATACACAAGAAACCTGTAAATATATACAGATTATATACAAAAGAAACCTCTGTATATATATGTGTATATATATATATATATATATATATATATATACACACACACACACAAAGAAACCTTTGTCTAATTGGCTTTTAATGGCACTTACATGGGCTATCTCATAAACAGCCAGTATACAATTTTAATAGGGCAATTAAATTAACATTTTTCCCCAAGTACACTGTATCATCCCATTTCAAACCACCTTTCATATAAGGAAACAAATTTCTCTTATCTTCTACATTCCCTTAAGGATTATTTAATGCTTTCTTGCTTTCCTTAGTTTTTAGACTGCTGTTCCCCTCCTGCCTTACTTGGTCATCCCTCCTTATTTTCAAGCACCTTCCCTTTCTCCTCTCTGTAGTTCATGAAAGCTAATCCTACTGTAGTTGCATAACCAATACCCTTCTTCCTTTTCTGCCCCCTGAACATAATTTTTAAGTCTTCCTGTCTGGTTTTACTTTTATTACATTTTTTTTCTTCTCTCTCTTTCACACTTCTCTGAAATACAAGCTGTTAACTAACAAGCAAACAGGAAATCACACACTAAAAGCTTCAGCAGCTATGTAATTTTGCCAAAGCTAATATCCCTTCATTCTCTGTCCCTTACTGGTTTTCTCCACTGGATTATATTTCTAATAAATTTCATAATGTTTGCAGTAAAAAATGCTCTCCCTTTTCCTTCTGCAAGACAGCCAATATATACTAAAGTACTTCAGAGAGGATAAAACAATGCAGATGCTCAAGTGAAAAAAATGTTCCTCAGCTACTGCCTTTCAAAAAAGTCAGGGGTAAGGAAGCTACTTGTCAGATGAGGAAGACTCAAAATGTGAGGGAGAAAATAGAAGATAATACAAGGCCTAATCCTAAATGAAGTCATCACTAAAATTCACACCAACTTCATGAGATTTTGGCTGCATTTCTGAAAATTTAGAAATACCCCTAAAAGCAGACTTAATATTGGAAATACTTAGCATCTTCTCTTCCAGAAAAGCAATGGCTATTGCAGCTGCTCAGCAACTTTAGAGAAAGAAAAAGAGCTGGCCAGGGTGATTTTGATAGTTTATAATCCAACATGTTAATTTTAAAGAAGTGGCAAAGATCTCTACAAATCCTAAGCCAAACTATGATGTTCACTGTATCTGAACAGAGTACTCTAAAATGGGTTCAACTTTAGTCCATACTTGCAATATTATGACAGACATGATTTGTAAATATACAAACATATGGCTAAGGCAAATAGTTAATGAATAAATTTCTCACCAAGTTCAAAACTAATTAACTCATTTCTCCCATATTTCTGTAATTTTGAAAAAAGGAAGAGCATCCTACAGACAGCAGAATGAGCAAGCTTTCAGGGAGGGAGACATTTCTACCAAATGGCAAACCCAAGAGGCAGCATTTCTTGTTGTAGAAGTAATGAAAAATGTAGTAACTATTCATTATAGTGATACTGGGGACAGTGTAAAGAGGAAACTATCAGCACAGATTTTTTTTTTTCTATCCTCCCCCTCTAGTATCATGATATACATTATCAAAATCAAATGAAATAGTTAAATGTATTACTCCCTTCTTAAAATCTGCTCACATAGTAGCTGCTTGAAATACAACTGCAAATTCTTTTCAGGTACATATTGAGGGAATAAATGAACCTATTCCATTCAAGACAGCCACACCATTTTATACTTCAGCCAAATCCTTAGCAAAGCTATAAGAGAAATTCAAACTGTGTAATAAAGACGTTCAGTGTAAAAAGCGAGGTATAGCTAATATATCTGCACTACAGAAAATCTAGCATGTTGTCCCTATGCTGCTAACAGACACTATCAATTTTGATCAAATTATTTCTATTAAGAACAAAGATAAATAACATATTAGAAAAATACAGATCTCCCAACAAAACCCAAGCAAAAATTTAGGAGTGAGTTTAAAGACATTCAAATACATTTTAAGAATTAAGTTTGTGCATTGTCACAGTTAGAAGCAAAAAGAAGAGAAAGTAAAAAAGGAAAAAAACTTGTTAACTGTTAACTGTGATTTTTGACAACTAGAAAAATTAAAAGAGTTTTCAAAAGCAAATTAACTTTCCACAGAAAATGAAGTATTACTAGCCAGCACTTGTCACATTTTGAGTTCTAGGTCTGTATAAGCCCATCATGTCTATGCCTTCTAATGTGTCAAAGGCAACCAAACCCCCAACCAAAAAAAAAAGAAAAAAAAAAAGTAAGAAATAAAAGACCTGTTAATCCAAGGTCAAAATGTACTAACATACACTCAGGACTTCCTCTCTCTGGTCTGTCAGAACTCTTAACTGCCAGACCTACCATTCTATTCCCTTTACTCATACTCAGGTTAGGAATGGGTTTTTCGGGGAGCAATTTTCTGTCTATGTATAAAACTAAAATAAATTCTCGGGAACAGAATCATCTCTGACATCATTATTTTACTTATTAATACTCCTGATATCTATGCCTCATTTCTAGTAAAGTGTTAGGGAGTAACCACTTTCAAAACCTTGAACAAATTCAATCAAGGGACAAAAAAGCCCAACAAACTCTGACCAAAGCTTGGCAAACAGAGAAAAAAACCCTCAAAACAATGCTTGTTTTATTGATGAACATTGTGAATATTTTGTAATAAATAAATGCAAATATTTTAACAAATTTACAAAATAGTACTTTCTCCTAACTGTAGTAAACCCACAAAGCAAGACCTTGAGAACCAACTTCAAATGCAGGATTCAGTCATCCACACGCAGGTGTGTTTTTCTCCCAAAAAACACATTCACCCCTCTGAAGTGACCGAGAACAAAATGCAGAACAACACTGACATTTTTACAAGACCATGCAGCACATCATTGTTGTTTTCAGAACAGTTAATTCTTTAAAGAAGAAAATAGTGAGCAGAAGTTCTTTCCTCACTGCATATTATCAAGCTACAAATTTTGAATTCCACTGTTGTCACTGACACTGAAAAAGAATGTAAACTGTTAAAACTTTAGTCTGTGGAAGAACAGTAAGTATTCTTTTCTGAATATCTAAAATACTATGCAGGAGATACCGACCGAGCTCACATTTTCAGTTATGTTATTTCACACTATTAGTCAGAATCATAGTCAGAATAAACATGAAAAGAACACTGCAACATACCTGTGTGACCATGCTTTGTATATACGTGGTGGGATGCTGCTGCTTTTGTTGAACAGCACTTTCTATTGCTACTTTCGCTACAGTGCTTGGATCCGCTCCAGCTGGCACAGCAACCATAGTTGCACTGCAACCAGCATTGTTGGGGTCACTGATTGTAACAATTCTAACTCCTACTTTATTTGGAATTCCTGGAACAGTTTCCCTGTCATTATCCTCTGCTGGCCTCTTTGCAGTTTTGCATTCTGCTGTGCCATTAGTAGACCGAACTTCGGAGGACAGGGTAGACTGGGACACTCTAGGTCCTGAGTGTGGAACTGCTATGATTTGATGCCCCTGTATAACAGAGGCTGTAGATTGTGGTGAGACAACTACACTTGGGCGTTGCTGAGGCACATCTGAATTCAAACTTGAAGCTAGAGGTCCATTAGGTAAATCAGTGTTGGTACCACTAAGTTGCTGGGTTAACAGTTTTGCAGCCTCCTGTGTACCGCTTACAACAGGTGAACTACTCAAAGTTAATACAGGCCCATTAGAAATTCTTTCCCCTTGATCACCTTTGGCAGTATCTTGCTGCGTGGCATCCAAATTCCCTTGTTGTTCCACTGAAGATATCTCACCATTTCCTACATGATTGGAAGTTTTGTGATTTGGAATGTTTTTGCTCAAATGAGAACAATCTCCTTTATCAAAATCACAGATTCCATTAACTAGGGGCTTCTTCAAATCACTTTTAATTTCCTGTGTGTCCATTTGTTCAAAGTTCTGCTTTCCAGGAGCTCCGTTCTCACCCATTTCTAATGATGGCCCATTACTGACTTGTGAGCACTGATTGGCCTCATTCTGTGTTTTCCCTGAGTTAGAAGGAGGTAGACTGGAGTCACTATACTTTCTCCCATTTAAAAGACTTCCCACCTGCATTTCATTTTCTTTTGCATCCCCATTGCTGGTGTTTGCAGCTCCTCTTCGGCAGGAAGGATTCTCCATAACTTCAATTTTACGTTCATGAATGTGTAAACCTGTTGCTTCCTTTGCTTCTTCCTCCTTTTGGCAAATTATTTTATCACCTTTGAATGGGGGAGCAGCAGTACACGGTGATTGTCCAGCTGAAGGTGCTTGAGTAGCTGGAAGGGTTTGCACCTGTAGCCCAACTCCTGTCTGTGCTCCACTCACTGAAATTCCTGCTGGAGCAATTATCTGAGTTGCATTTCCCTGACTAACAGTTGCAGTAGCAAAACTCGTATTTGGCACAACTGTTATCGTAACCTGGTTGCCAGTAGTCCCTTGGAAAATAGTTGCTGGGCTGTTTGAGATCAACTGGCCTGGCAATATCTGTAAATTAGAAATGGGTACTGTTTGCACTGCCCCTTGGGGCGGGATTGCACCTGGGACCAGCTGAACATTCTGCTGTCCAACTAGCAGCTGCTGAGCTGGAGACTGTCCTTGAACTCCAAAACCTGGTGTCTGGTTATTGGCCATCTGATAAACCACCTGAGGGCTAGGAGCTCTTGCATTGTTAGGTGGAGGAATCTGTGGAGCTGGGAGTATAAGCTTCCCCCCGGGAGTTGAGGGGCCTCTTTTTGGAAGAAGCAGTTGTTTTATCAGGCTAGACTCACCAGAGCTGGGCTGGCCAACTCCCGTATTAGCTTGCTGTGACTGAACTTGCATTTGCATCGATTGTTGTACCTGTACCTGCTGCTGCGATGATGCTGGTGAATGTTGCTGCTGCTGCTGCCTCTTTACAGAAAGCATCTGGCTAACAGTAGGAGGGGGTCCTTGTGACTGAGGAGTGGTAGATGAAGATGACATAACTGTAGGGACTTGATTATTTGTAACTGGACCAGGGGACGGTGAAGATGATGGAGTAATGCTCGGCTGTCCTGCCAACTGGACAGTTTGGCCAGCAGGAATAGAAGCTGGGTTAGCAAGCACAATTTGATGAATGGCTGGTGCATATGTCTGACCTTGCTGAGCTGGCTGGCTTACTATCACTACACTTTGCTGGGATGGTGCTGGAGGCTGCTGCTGTGGCTGCTGCCCCACAGCAGGTGGACCTTGCTGA
Organism: Melospiza georgiana; assembly: GCF_028018845.1. Lineage (NCBI taxonomy): Eukaryota > Metazoa > Chordata > Aves > Passeriformes > Passerellidae > Melospiza > Melospiza georgiana. Next base: position 51,149,996 of record NC_080433.1, read on the forward strand.
GACGGCAGAGGCTTTGGCGCAATATTCTGAAACCCTACTCTAGATGTCGGTGGGTTTTGAACACCTGCAATTGTAACCACCTGCCCAGCTGCTACTTGGAAATTCTGAACTGAGGTGGCAGAAACCATGTTAGATGCAGAGGTTGTGACATACTGCTGTGGTGCTATGATGACCGTATCTTGTTGCTGGTTACCCGCAGAGGACTGCTGAGATGATGTCTGCCCAGGTTGTGATGATGTGCTGATTAGCTGTTGACCCTGTGAAACTGCTGAACTGCATGCTGGTAGGTTTTGCACTCTGCCAAATATATGACCCTGAGGTACAGCTTGCTGAATTACCGTAACAGGAGTGCCTGAAGGTATCTGTCCTGGTACCACTGCGTGCAGTGGGGACTGTTGTTGAATTACAGGTTGGTGGTGAAGCATCTGAGAACTCACAACTGTAACAGACGGCTGCTGGCCTGCGGTGCTGTGATTTTGATTAGAAGCTCCTCCTACTGCAATAGGAACAGGAACTGCAGACTGAGGAACAGAGCTCTGTATTACTGCAGCCTTCACTACTTCACAGGATATTGGACCTTTATTCTGTATAACAGTCATTGGAGCATTCTGTTGTGTATGAATAGAAGGATTTTGTGGAATTCTAGAAACAGTCTGTGCCACAGTGTGAACACCTTGAATTGGAAAAGACATCTGTGTTGCTGTCAAAGTTGAAGACTGGTTAATAGGGGTCCTCTGATAGTGATTTCCTACACCTGGTAACCCATGCGCGATTCCTGTTGAAATAAACACAGAAAAAGTTTGGAAGAAGAGATAACTTTTAACACATTAACAAATTTTTAAAAACCCAAGATCTGAAATTGTTATTCTGCCTGAAGCAGTTTCTTTTCTCAGCTCTACAGAGTCTGAATTAATGATGCAGCAACAGTGGCTTGTCTGCTGACTGGAAAGCTTATGGGTTACATGTCAAAGACTAGAATGGCAAGGAAATATTGCAATACCATTCCCAACATTACTGAATAAACTCTAAACATGCAGCCTCAACTTCTAACACTTACAGGCTATGCTCAAAACCTTCAGGCTTTTCTTATGGTTTCAGGATCAATGCAAAATACTTTATACATAATGAAGTTAAAAACCTGCTGGCAAAGGAGACGCAGACACATCAGGAATTGAATCAACCCGGACAACTGGGGTAGACGAAGTTGGTGGCTGCTGATAGTACATCTGAATGGGAAGTGGTATAGCTCTCCTCTTCACTCCTACCACATGTATATGTGCTTGGCCATTGTTACTTGGATCTTCTACTCTCTTGACTGTATGATTTGGAAAGACGGTTCTGCCAAACACAACATAAATCCATGTTAATAAACACAGCAACTCAACTCTCACCATGTTTTTGTTTTACCTAACTGCTCGTGTGCAGAGTAATAGAAGGAATGCCTGCATCTTTACAACAAAGCAAGATTTTCCAATATCATGTGAGTGCTTATCATTGAGACTAGCAGGTCCCCCAGATGGCTGAGATGCCATAGAACCTAAGTGAAAATTACAAAAATCTCAAAAAACTACTTCAGAAAGAATTGGAAGGACTAGAAGCAGAAAAGGAACCCATTCAAACATCTTGAAATACAATGAAATAAAGTTAAACAAACTCTAAACATTTGTTTCAATGTAAATTCCAAAAGTGGATGTCTTTCAACCCAGTAGATATTTTCTCTAAGAAATTTAAACTACCGGTTCGTTTTGAGAACATACAATTGTTTCTTTATTGCTGCATAAATTCTTGTCTTACCGCAGGCATTTATAAAATCCAGTTGATGTTAGGATTCCACCTCGAGCTAATTTACTACATGTAGAGAGGTATTCAGAGTACATTTCTGCTCGAGAGACTGAGCAATCAAGGTTCACTTCAAAATGGGCATTCAACCTGAGGATGAAAAAATAAACTATGAAGCAAAATATGGAGAGAGTATTTTTAAAGGGGTTGTTAAAACACTTCAGTTTGTATCACAGACACTTCTGAGATCTGCCAACAACATGGAAAACAGCATTTTAGTTTATTTTTTTGTCAGATGCCTCTTCCACATTTTCTCACTGCTCATGAATTAACACACTGGACCCCTAACACCTACAGTCAGTTTTACATGCAATATATTATTTACATACTTACATACATATTATTATTTATGCAAAACTGTCTCTACCTATGCCTTCTTTATTTTATATTCTGCAAAAACAAATGAGAATGCATGGTTTCTTGGTATCTACTCCATACAGCTCTATTCTGATTCCTTAATGATTCTACTTTCACAAAAAATGGGCTGAAAGCTAACTAATTCTTCATCACACATTTTTAAGTCAATGTTTGCTGAACATCTAATATTCACTTAGCAGTGAAAAGTATTTATATCTCCTACATGCTCTACACAAGTCCAGAGACCATCTAACCTCTAACCTCATAGGAAGCTGTGAGAAAAGGAAACATCTATCAGTTTAATTTTATTTCTCTTAGATCCACTACTCCAACCGAGAGACAAAGGAATTGTTAATCCCCAGCAGCAAACAGAGGCAAGTAAGAACTCACACTCAGTGCTCAAATACTGGCATGAAAATAAAAGAAATATTTTAGCTGTCAACATTTATTACAGGGCACTATCACTGTGTAAAACTACACTGTGTTCTTCTTTGTAGAGCCAAATGTAACTGGATGAAAAGCCTATGATGACATTCTTTAAATTGTGTTCTCTCATAAAGAGTAAGTACCATTTCTCCTGCAGTTGTTAGAATTTTATTATTACAAAAACAGAGATTATATTAACAGAAAGTTTATGTATTAATTAAATTTGGCATATTGAACAAGTGACTATCCAGCTGGATATGTCATTTTAGGTTGACACACTAACACTGGTACCAGCAAATAGGAGATGTTCAGGCGTTAAAATTGAGAAATGTGATCTGTGATCACTACTTTACTGTCACTGCACTTACACCTCCTACTAAATCTAAACTGGCCAGTAATACATCCAGGAAGGCCAGTTTAAATACCTTGTCTTTTTGCTGCTTTCAAGAGATAGAACTGAATTCTACTGCTCTGATTTACTCGTTTACCCATTTCTCTAAGTAGGAAGTAATGACTAAAGCATACCATGAAAATGTACAATTATCTAAGTTTGCTAATAGGATCTGTAGACAAAGTCCAGTTCCAGGCATCCCTGTTGAAATGCCTAAATATGAAATTTCTCAATCTTTCAGCAGTTAATTATTATGGTGATAATACTCTGCAGTGTGCAAAGACAAGCATGGTAACATCAGCTGACCACAAAAAGTTGCAGTATTTCCCCCCATACAGCCAAAGCTCTGTTGGAAGTATAACCTCATGGTAACCCAAAACACTAGGCTTTGTAAATTCCATCCACTTTAACTGGAAGGTGCTTGTCTCCTCAGTGACAAGATGAACCTAAGAGCTGTGAAGCAGCAGAGGTGAAAGGCCCATCAGGAACTAATTAATGCAAATACTTGGAACGTGAGTTGATTTATGTAAGACAAAGAGCTCAGAAAGATCACCTGCAGTCTACATGAGAACCACAGGAGAGACAGTTTCTCTCTAAATATCTGACAATAATATTAGTTGAAAGCAAGAGAATATGAATGGAAAAGACTTTGATCTTCTTTAACTTGAGGTTCAGAATGATCATGTAAGAGTTTTGCAGGGCCTTAGCTTCATAATTTGATAATTACTTTTGTACTGATTCAGTAATAAAGCAACACATTACCAGACAAATGTGTAACACTGCTCGACAATTTAAAAAATAAATTAAATCAAGATCAGTGTTAAAAATCAAATCAAATTCTGTCCTAAGAGACAAAACAACTAACTTCATGAATCAACAGGCAAAGACTGAATAGTCTGGTGGAGCTTTTGCTTTCAGACTTCTTCATAGCAATGACAGAGTGGATTTGGTTTACACAGAAAAATCAGTGTAACAGTAAAGACAAGCAAACTGGAAAATTCTGTGACCCACGAATTCAGTATTTTTCTTTGTTTTTCTTCTTCATTAATGTATTTGAAAAGAACTATACACTTACCATTGACATGCAAATTTCTCGCTGTCTATCTCTACTATTCCTGGAGGTGGAGCAACATGTGGTGCTGTCCTAGAGGCTGTAGAGAACATGGAGAAGAAAAAAAAAACAAAACAAAACTTGCTGAAATGTTTTTTGTCCTCCTGAATGAAGCACTTCATGACATCCACTGGTACATGCCAGTAAGGATGTCTCCAGCTAAGGAAGCAACAAAGGTGCCCACTGCAGACTACAGAGCTGCACTACAGTTTACCAAAGTGAAGCAGGGTTTGCCAGGGCCAGAGTCATTGCTAAAGTGCAATCACCAGGAGTGCACCTAGTGAATGGCTACTTCCCGATCCATGATTGTGATCTCAGCACTTTACAGCACTGAGCATGACTTTAAAGTGGCACACTACTCCACCAAAACAGGCACAATACACAGCAATTATTTTTCCAGCTCTTAAGTGGATGCAAATATAATGCAAAGGATCTTGTAGCAATGCCACAACAGTTCATCCCATTCACTCTTGTTCACCCCCTCAGTTACATTCTCTCCCAGCCATTTTTTGCTGTGGTCTCTACACCCATTCCAAAAACAGCTTGCTTAGACATGCCAACCAGTCTGCTCCAATGGCTGTTTCTCAGTAACTTACTAAGAATAGTTACAATTTGGTTTCCATAACAAGAAACTGTTTAGAACCTTCAAGAGTGTGTCTATCTCATCTCATCTCATCTCTGCAATTCTACCAAATAATTTATGTTACTGCCCAATAATACCCAGTGTAAAATGTAACATAAAATGGACCTCTAATTCTCTGAAAATTGTGGGAACAATCTAGAATAGATACTTTTTCTTTCCAGTGAACAAGCTAAAATAAGCAATGCGTGTCACTTTCAGAGAATTTTCAGATTAGCAACTGAAAAACATTAAAATTCTTTCAAAGGTTGTTTCACAACAGTTTTGGCTAACATAGCTTTGGCTAACATAGTGTATTTTCTTTGTGAGTGTTTGAAAAAGAGATAAGGGTTATGCCCAATGTTATACTTATTTATGCAAACTAATCAGAAATCTAAAGAAGATAAAAATCACAGATCATGAATTTTATACAACACTGTGTTGTCTTGCAGTGATACTCACCTGGGACACCTGTTGCATGAGCCTGTGAAGAACCATGATCCATTACCTGTGGTCTGACATCAAGTATTCCTTGCTGGCTAACACACTGATGTTCAATGAGCTTTACAGCAGTAAGAGCATCAGGTCCAAACATCTGGATGTCCATAGAAACCAGACATACTAATGTATCTAAAGTATTGAATGTAAAACCAACAATGACATTAGGACAACAAAACAAATGCTGCTGGAACATACTGATATGCTTTAAAATTGCCATGTGCTGAAAGGGAACAAGTCTTTGCATGCTTCTGTGGGTTTTTTTTTTTTTTTTTTAAACACATTTTGTGGCATTAAAAAAAATTAGAATTTTTAGCATCATCAATTCCTTGAGGACACAATGAATAGATTTAGAAAATTCCATCCCCATGCTGTGTTCTCTCTCACACACACAAGCAAGCCACATTTTTAAGAATATGCCATGGTCAGTAGTTAAGTCTTTTTTCTTACTTAAGCAAGAGAAGAAATAGATCTTGGTTCACCCTTACCTATGCTCTTCTCTACTTTAGCAATCTTTGAGCAGGCCACTTCTCCCATTTCTGTGAGCATGTATAGCACCTCAAGTGCTGAGATTACAAGCAGCACATCTGGTAGTGTAAGATGACATATGATCTCTTTATAGGATTCTTGATCCACATATTCACAAATTAAGACACCATTATCTTCAGCCTTACAAAGATTTGCCAAGATTTCCATGCCTGAAGAACAAATACAAAATAGTTTTAAACAGCAATAATTATAATTCTGATACAAAAACAAGAATAGTTAGAGATCTTACCTCTCATTTTTAAAAATCTATCCCTTGACATGAGGCATTTTGTAACAGTGTGGAACATTAGATGAGTAGTTTTGAAATCAACAGGATCCAAAAGAAGCTGAGGAGAAAGAAAAATAATTACTAACACTATCCACATAGTGCTAATGGCTCAAATATTCAATTTGCTTATCAAAATATAAGGCTCAGAAGGGTTTAAGTGCAGCATACATAAATTTCGCTCGTGTTCATAAAAACTGAACCACGTGAGCTTTTGATTGTACCTAGCATTTTGAGTCCCCTCCTCCTTTTCTGCTCTGAAGCAGCAATCTAATTTACACTTTCCAGTGCTCAGAATAAGGAAAATAACTTTCTTATCAGGCAGTCAACAGTATACACAAATGGATTTTAATACCCAAAAAAAGACCAGAACTTGAGTAACAAAATGTACTCCTTCCCAGATGCTATCCCAGCCATTCTTCTTGTTTCTACTTCTGCTTCTCAGCTAGAGATCCCAGACATAAGTAACATTCTTTCTCACTCAAAAGTTAAGTTTGGTACATGGCAAATGAAAAACACCATCTTTTCTTTCAATATTTAATAGTGGACCAATACTTCTAATCTTATTCCTGGCTAGTATCCATTTTACTTAAATTTATATGCTATATTTTAAAATATAAGGACTATCTGAATATACTTCCTATAAAAATCCATAAATCCATATAATTTTCTGCACAATAATATGACATACCGAAATAGCATATTTTATAACATTCAAACCTCTCTCTCAAAAAAAAGAAAAAAAAAAGAAAAAAAAGATGCCCCACATGATTCTGGCAGCACACCCATTTGCCTATGACTAGTTTACACAAAGTACAGTATACAGGACATAAAATCCTCTAAAACCCTCTTTCTTAAAGACACTGTTTTGAAATTATGACTAAAGGTTTATAAAGTGAAGAAGCAAGCATACAGACTGCAGAACTTAACAAACTCCTTTCTTCTCTTTGGGAAACTAAACTGAAAATTATACTTTATGAATATCTTCTTATCTTGCAACATCATCAGTCTTCTTCATGTGATTCTATTTTAGCAAATGAACACATACAATCATATTTTAGTTTTGGCCCTGAACACTTGTTTTCAAAATGCTGATTACAAATTTAGAGAATAATTTATTTCCTTCTCCATCCAATGATAAACAAAAATTTCATTGACACTACTGCTTTTATCAATTTATATCTGAATTTTTCTGTTTGAAAGCACATTACCTCTGCTGCAATATTTCCCAGTGTGTCAAGCCCCAACTGCCGTAGAGAAATAAAGTGACTGTGAGCAGAGAGTAGCAGGAACCGAAGACAAGTACGATTAGCTGCCAGAAGTTTAACATTTCCCTCTTCAAAAGAAAGATTTCGTAAAATCACTGCTATCTGAAGTACCCGCTGCCCTTCAATATCATTAATGCCCAATTTGCGAGGTGGATGAAATAAGGATTCCCAAATCCATTCTTCTGATGGAATATCTATGAAGTAAATAAATATATATTAGTCCTTCCTTTGCTCAATTTACCAACATGCATGTATTAAGATTAGTCAAGATGTCTCACCTTGAGATTTGCTTCTGTCAGAAATTAGATCACGAACTTCAATATCCTCAACAATATCCTTCCAAAACTGAAGAAAGAATTAAAAATACTTAATTTCTAGGGGCTATTTCTTAAAATATTAATTACTTGTATTTCAATTATGTTAAAATATTGAAATAATATTTAAATATTATAAATTTTTCCCTTCAAGCACTGGAAGTATGCAGTCATGATCAACCAACACTACCACAGAAGTGTTTTGCTGAAGCACAAGCTGCAACTATGGGGCAGTTTTCCATATATCATTAGAAATACAGCAATTCCAAATGGAAAAAAAGTACAGCTCATCCTCCTTCATCTCCTACAAACGGTGATGATCTAAGGCAGAATAAAGTGATTCCTCCCACTCTCAACAGATCGTAAGACTCCTGCAAGAAGTTACTATTTGGAAAGACTTTTTAAAGCTGCTGCTGTGTTTCCTACTTTGTCATAACACACTAAAAAGAGAGAAACAACCACCACTATCACAAAAAAACCTTTATAAATATAACCAAAGCAGAACACTTCAGCAGACTGGAACTCAAATTACTTTACAAATTTATGGCCTGGTCTGTAAATGGTTGTTTTGTTGCTAGTCCTGCTGAAATTCAAGAATTAATCAATGAATTAAGTTTTTCAAACTAATAAAAATATATAGTGTGATGTACAATAATATAAAAATATATAATGATATATGCATTCTAATGTGTGTATCTGAACAAAGATATAAACCTTCCTTTGACTAATAAAAATTTGTACATTTCTTTGACTCACTAATGAAATACCATTCCTCTTTTAACTATAATCACAGAATAAAACCACCAATAAATCTGGATAAAAAGGGGAGGATGGGAAGTACAACCAGCTGAACAGCAGGAGAAATTTTGCTATGCAAATGTAATTACTAAATTACAGCATTCATACCAAGCTTGACACTACTATTTTCTTGACAAATACAATACTACAGATTTTCTAAATTGGAAGGAAAAGAATTTTATTTCACTGCAATGTTGCTAAATGGTGGCCAAGTACTGTTTAGTAAAGAGGATTTACTTGCACAGAAAGGATTACTACCTCATTTTAGCATAGACAAGAACAGCCAGAAAAAAAATCTTAATTTCTTACTGTTTGTGACAAATAGAATTTTCTAATTAATACTGAAGCTACCACCAAAAGCCACAGAAGACGAAGGCATGCAGGCAAAATTCTGTTACAAGGGAACAGGTGTAACATGACAATTTTTTTTTACCCCCCCAAAGGAACAGCAAAAGTGGAAAGAAACAATGAAGCTTTCTGGGCATTCATTTGAAAAATAACAGCACAAAGGCAACAAAACATCAGTTCAGCATCCCAAGCAGTTATTTATTCCCTACTATGAAGGATACCTGCAATCTAATATGACATATTAATAGAAATAAACAAGATGGTGTAAAAGAAATGGACGTTATCACTAATTATATATATTTAAATCATGGACTGCTAATAGAAACAAAGCTAAAACCTGGAAGCAACCAAACAGAGCTTCCTGACATCTGGATACTAAGATGTAATGGACAAAGATAAAGAACTTGATTCACATTCACAGTCTGATCACTGTCAGTACCCAAGCTCCTTGGGAAAAAAATGCAAACAATTATACAGAATCCACTGCAAATACGATCAACCAAATGGCTGTCCATAAAAGCAATGGAGATGTAGCCCACAAAACAAAACGTACCACTGGTATGATGACTTATTGTTCAAGAAAAATATGAGAGACCTGGAGTAATGTCAGCTTGACAGATTACTCTGAGAGACAAGGAAAGTGATGTTTGAAAAGTATTTCAGGTATTTAAGTGCATAAGGATCTCTGCGCACTATCTGAGAAAGATTCAGAGGATAAACGCACAGTAAATGAAAAGAAAATTATATTTATAGAAAGAAGTTGGGCAACAAAATTTCAAAAAACACAAAATAAAGAAGAAAATCAGAGAAGTAAGGAAGGCACAAGAACTGCATGTATGTGGATTTTGGAGCTCTACAGCTAGAGGAGGCCTCAAGTAGTCCAAGAACGTGAAATGCAAATAATTTGACTGAAGTAAACAGAGACGAACGGTGCATGAAGAAATGTAATGCAATTTCTCAGACACTACACATCAGACACTGAGTAGCTGCTGGAGACATGAAAGAAATACCTGGAAAAGCAGCTAAATCTATCAGAAAATAAACATACTACATAAACAAATCACTCTTGAAAGCAAACTATACTCACAAGTGAACCTTGGTAACTGAGGACATTCAAAGCTAAGTGAAACAGTCAAAAATGGGAAAAGAGGAGAAAACATCTGAGCAGGATGCCATCAGAGCCTGGGGATGGGGACAACAAAACAAACAAGGAGACATACAAGACGACTGGCTAAATGCCAGTTGTTCCAATCCCTAAGTAAGAACACACAGTCATTCCTGCTAACTAGACATTTAAGCTTATTGGGAGCATGAGGAAAAATCAAGAGGGGAGAATGCCACAAATTAACATAGCTGTAAGAGACAACAGCAGGTTCAACTTCAATAATACTCCTATTTGGACAATTAGTGGAACAGATTTACTGACTAGTAAAAACATTTGATTCAGTTTAGAAGTAATTTATGTAAAAAGTGAGAAGATATGTCCTGCTGCACTTAAGATAATGAAAACTATAAATTTTTCAAACAGTCTTATATAATGCAGTAAGGACTGGGGGGAAGGGAAAGAAAAAAGAAAAGAAAGGTAATTGATTTCCTTGAAGTTTAGTATAAAGAAACACATTGCTTTTCATCTTCACCTTCAAGTGACAGAACAGTGATACTGAAGGACACCACTAGCACCAAAATGAACAAACAAAAAAATGAAGATTAAAAAAAAAAAAAGATAATATGAATGGTGAAAGGAGTAACTTACTTAATAGCTGTTCTTTTTTCTTAAAACTGCAAAAGCACATTTAAAAAAACCTAAAAGCAAACACCAAAACCAGACACACAACATCTGTGCTGACAACCAAATATCTCTCTGCTACGTCAGGAAGCTCCCATGCCTCCCCCAACTTCTGTTTTGACATAGCCACAGCTGCAATACAAAATAAATTACTTCCAGCAGTAAGGTCAAACAAATGCTTGCAGTGAGATGCTCTGAAAAAATCTGAATTCCTGGCATTAGAGATACTTTTACATGTGATGTCAAGTTTTTCACATGCTTTCTGAGTATTTCTGCCATGCTGTCAGCAGTATTTCACTACAGAATGGTACTATATATGTTGTAATGTCTAAACATAGATCTTGGAGAGCATCCAAGATTTTATTAGTAAACCTTACTGCAGTTACAGGGGGTCTACTTAAAATTTTGTTAAAACATTTATAAGAACCACCTGTCCTTATAACAATTACTTAAATTTAAATAATCAATATGTAATACCTTACAATACTGTATAATTTCAGATGTTTACAGATCGAGACATGGTGCTTGTTGCTGCTCTAGATCAGCAACAGTCTGTGACAGCTTAGTGGGAACTCAACACATAAGTGCTAAATGCTTTAAAAAAACCCAACCAACCAAACTAACCAACCCACTAACCAACCCAAAACCTACAGTACTTCTGGACATACTTTTTCAGTTGAAAAGGGAAATCTTGAACATTATGAAACATTAATTTTTACACTTAATTTTGGCACACTTGAATCTCATTTTCAAGTCCATATACTCACAAATATGAGAGCTTAGCTTTCTTGGTTTTAAGTTTACTTAGGAAATTTTGATTAGGCAATCTTTACACTGGTATTTCAACAATACTTATCAATTAACGAAAACCACTATGGTCCAGCTTGTTCCCAAACCGAGTTACATAAAAATAAAACAAAAGATAAATGGAGACAGCTCCCAACAAATATTGTTCTGTAATACTGGCATGATATTTCAGTATATAAAACAATTACGGAATTGAGAAGAAATCTGCCTTTATGAGGAACTCTGAAGATTATCTCTTCACATTTTTATTTAATAAAAAGCATAAGGTATCAAAATATATTTTAATCTAGCTTTCTTCTACTTTAGCCACATAAATCATCACTTGTAATTCAAGAAATCACATATCATAGTAAATATGCTAAAATATCAAATCTCTTTCATCTATAATGCATGCTCTTATTCACCTAAAAAAGCTCATCTAGAATAAATAACTATCTGTACAAAGAAAGTTTAGTTCTATTTTTACTTCATTTCACTGCTTGTACAGTAGCTCATGCCCTCTAGTGGAAAGATTAAAAAAGCCTTCTGCAAAAATAAGTTAAAGTACTATTAAATACTATTAAAGTATTTCTCACAGCTTCTTATGCTTTGATCTTAATTTTTATAATTCAGAATGTTTCTTTATTGATCATCGCAGTTCACAAAGAAAACCAACACAGCATTGTTGCCTCTTGGTAAATATACTGCCCAACATCCCTTTTCTTCACACACATTAGTTTCCTTATAAAAATAAACATAGAAACTTTTGTTCATTTGCCTATGCCTATTTTTTTTCTTAATACACTTCTTCCTACTTATCCCAACATTTTAAGACAACTGTGACATAGTGTCCTATTATATTTAAATCAAAGGAATGAAGTTGAGAGCAATTTTAAGGACATATGCTAATGTATCTTAGAACTTGCAATCTTTTTAAAGGATTTGATATCCACCACATGCAGTACAAAATTATTTTAGTAATTTTTGATTTACCTTAACAAAATCTCTATCAGTTTTCTCCTTCCATTCTTCTCCAAATACGGCAGAAAATGATCCTAAAGCTTTAAGCACAAAAAGCGTATTTTAGTAAAGTCTTTAAAAATGAACATTTTTATTAATCCAAAAACTAAATAAAAATTCAAGAACACTCTAGACTCTTCCAGTGTTTCCTGTTGATCTTAAAAATACTGCACAAACCAGCTGAAATGTCTGTTGTCGTTTAATTAACAGCTATTGCAAATTTACAGTGTAAACTGAAAGTAAGGAGTTCATAAGGAAAGGCCTAGTTTGTGAATCCTGTAAAAAAAAGAAAAAACTTTTTCAGGAGAAAAACTTCTCCAGGAGAAACTTTTCCAGAGTTCTTTTCCAAGAGTCAAGTTGACTGGTCTGTTCTCACCCTCATATCAAGAACTGTTTTCCATGTGCGCTGTGTAAGCACAAACACTACTGTAGTAATTAAACAAATTCCCACTCATGTTTTCTAAAAAACAGTAGTAAGATTTTGACAATGCTCAATTCAAACTCAATATTTAACCAAGACCAGTAATAGATGTTCTTGGCTGTTTGACTGAGCACTATCACAGCTTTTGTAATCATCAGTCCTTGAAAGCAGTTACGACTCAGTCAATCTGATTCAAATGCTGAGTCAATCTAAAAATACTCTCTTGCAATAGTTCTGTAATGAACTAATGACACATTTCAGTTAAACATTTTGGTTCATGTTTTCTTTTTTTGTACAAAATGCTACCAATCTCAATTCCAAGACCACATCAGCTTTCAATTCACAGAATCCAAACAAAGGCCTTACGCAGCTCTCCAGGCTGAATATACTATATAACCCTCAAACCCCTGTGGTTGCCCCACGACCTGCAATCCAACTGTCATCTTGAAGTTTAGGAGGGAACTGGAGAGAAGCTGATGACATATTCTATTACCTAAAAACCACTATAAATAATAACAATTATAAAACCTTAATTATAGACAAGAAAAATCTAAAACCTGTATTAAATAAAGTTAATCAGCTATTGTTTATTGCCACCTAACATTACTCTGGTAGGATTTTCATAATGGCTGAATTTACTAACTAGAGAACTCATTTATTTCAGCATGAAACCTGGCAGATTTACCTTCATTATTTATACTATAAAATCACATCAATATTTCAAATTGAAGTTTCATGCTTCAAAAATAAGTAAACATACCCCTGCTGTTTCTTTCCCCGATTTGTCCCAATTAGTCCTTTTAATGCTGCTAGGACATTTCCCTGGATTTATCCAGAAGACACAATCATGTAATATAAAAATGAAGTTTTTCCCAGATAATGAAAACATGAGTTTATTACAAGCTCATCATTCCTCCCAGCTTTACCTCAAATATTTTTCAAAAAACACAAAACAGACAAGCTATGGAATAAACCTGTTCTTCAAGTTAAGAACTCCAGAAAACACTGTCTGCCCGTACATCAAAAAAAAAAAAAAATCCTTAAATAGCAATACAGAACTCAATTAAATTATTTGCAAATTCCTAAATCAATAGAAGTTTCATCAAGAGAACATGGGAGTGATGGTAACCTCAAAAATCTAGAGAGCAAGCATTCTGGAATCATATGGAGGACTAAGTTTCCCTTCTCTAGCTTCCTTTCAAATATTTTCCTTTGAAAGCACTTGTGCCTGGACTAGATGCAAACACTAAATGACCAAGCTCTAACCATATCTGAAGGACACTGAAAAATGTACAAATTTTTCAGAAAATTTGTAGAAAAAGCAAGAGAGAAGTTGGAAGACACTAATGCAATACTGGGGGGAGAACGGGAAAGCTACAAATCCTTATGTAAAAATGCCAATTATTAAAAAACCCAACTAAACCATATACAATGGCTAACACTGGCTCTTCCCCAGCATTTTAAATCAGAATCTTTGACATCCCATGCTATGTTTGTGCTTACACATGCAAAGGAGATTTCTACTCAAACAAATATGATAGTCTACATTATCAGACTTAATTATGCTCAGTTGAAAAGGCTCATTTGAGCAATTTTTTCTGGAAGTTATTTCTGAATTTCAGTATTAAAAAAAACAACCAACCAACCAACCAACCAAAAAACCCCACAAAACCAACAAACCAACCAACCCACCCACAAACAAAAATGAAACCCAAATTCACAAACAAATAAACGAACAGAAACAACAAAACAAAACATTAAAACCAAACCAAACTAAAAAAGCTCAGCACATAAACATGGTAAATACTTCCTCCTCATCACCCCAAGATAAAAGCTACGTTGTTATCATTTTACAATAGTTTAGGTTAATTTATGTTTTGCTCCTCTCTTGACAAGAGGCCATTAACAAGGAATTATTAGGCATTGAGGCATTTCTTTCACACTGAAAAAAATCTGAAGAATTTATTTGACATACCTATTTTGAAGGTATCAACCCTCATTTAAAACTTATGTGCTAACATATTAAGTAATTCTGAAAATCTGATTAAGACTTTTCTCCCCTGAGTTTTATAACCTGAATTTCACTGCAGTTAAACGTGTAGTGAAGTATCAGGACAAAAATGTTAGCATGTCATTGTTTTCAGACTACCTTGACTTAAATTTTAAATATGCATTGCCATTAAAAAAGAATTACAGAAACTCAGCATGGTCCTACAAATTCAAAAGGAAACAGTAATACACTACAATACAACAGTAATACATTACAAAGTGCTGTAAATTTAGCATCCTGAACAACTGAACTTCATTATCAAAAAACTAATTCTTACATTTCACTAACCTGTAAAATAGATTTTTAAGATTAACTAACTTAAAAGGTATTTGTTATGTTTGATAAAACCTGTAATCATAGACAAGAGGAAAAACTAGATATATTACTGTGAAGTAAGTTATAAACATTTTAATTGTCATGAGCTGTGAAAGATGCTACAACAGGTATGGATGCTTTCTGTTGCAAAAATGTTGATATATACTTACTGTCATCAAACACCCCAGCATTTGCAAGCAGTAAAGTGATGATTTTAGGGTCCTTTTCAAGCTGCATAACATGCTTGCTTTCATTTGAAAGAAGAGTACACACATTAATTGCAAAGTCCACTTCATTTGGGAGTCCAGATAACAGTGAAAGCACCAACTTATTATAGTCATTTGGTGAGTTTAAGTCCATAGACAGCCCATAGCTTTGACGCAGATAATCTAAAAAAAAATACAATCAACAACATTTTCACAGCTACATTCAATCTTGAAACGATATATAAAGCAATACTATTGTAAGTAAGAATTTGGAAAAAGTTTGTTTATAAATTATTGCCGTTTTAAACAAGCTTTCACAGTATTCAATGTATTTTTTGTCTGGCAAAAACACAGAACCCATTCCACTTTGCTGTGTACCTTTCTAGTTACATGTCAATTCCTCTGCCAGCTCCAGAATGCAACAATGCAGCCTGTTCTCCCAAAGAAAAGCTTACAAAACAGAAGCTTTAATTAAAGCAGAATGGAATTGTAATACAATTTGAAGTCAATTTCTACACAACAAATTACACATCCATTCCACAAAGCCCACCAGCCTCTGATTTAAAGCTTAAATAATTGTAGGCTCAATTCAGGTATTTGACTGTGTGGAGAAATTAGAGATTGAAAGAAACACACTGCAAATTTTCAAGGTAATTTTTTTCAAGACAAGTAACTACACAGCTCTACTAATTAGCAAGGATAAATTTGTAAAGAGGAGAAACAGCTTATGGATTTTAATATTTGTTTTCTTCTGGTTCACAGTGGAAAGGTTTTTGAGTGTATTAAACTAATCACTTGAGTGTCCTACAGATTTGACGGTTTAAATACTACTGCAAATGTATCTATGCACTATTTCTGCAGCCTGTCAAAAAAAAATAAACTAACCAAAAATGCACCCACACACATGAAGGAAATAGCACTTTCACTCTCAAGAATTTACCTGACACGCTGTGTTGCTGGTAGTTATAGGAAGTTGGAATTGCACCAATAGGAAGTTGTGGCTTTGGATTGCCTGGTTGTACCTCATCATCCTCCTCTCCAAAATGATGGACTTTTTCATACTTTTCTAGATAACTGAAATGAAATTATAAAAAAATGTGGTTTTAGTGCAGCTAAATCTTTTATTCCAAAAGCAGAACTTCCAAAGGAAGGAATCTAGAAACACGAAGATTTACTGGAAACAATAATCAAGATGCTGAAAAACAAATGCTGAGTCAGACTGACAACAGGTGACAGAGAAATGTAGATATGTGTAATTACTGCTTAATATACCAGTTTTTTCACATTTTTCAAAAATGATACTTAGATAAATTGCATCAAATTGCTCCCCTTTGTGACTAAGCATGTTTTTTCCAAATCAACTTTTGCTACTCAAAATAAGTCTGCAGGTGAAAGCATCATAAAAACTACTCTGTACTCTCTACTAACACATATACAATACCAATACCAAGGTCAAGTCCAGAAAAAATACTTATTTCTTTTCGCCTTGTTTGAAGAGAAACTGTACACTAGGTCTTAACAACTACACAAGAGTAACAGACTTCAGGGATTCCAAGGGCAGCAATTCAGGAACTTGAGAGCCATAACTGCAGCTAGTAACCACTGGAAATCCCTTTGAACCCCTTAAGAAAAAAAAAAACAAACTGATGTACTCTACAAAAAATGGACTTTAAGCACAAAACCTATATATACAAAAAGTAAACAGTCAAGCAGCTTGATAAATTAATTACCTCAATGACAGTTAATTTAGTATTAGAAATGTAACTTTCAGAACCTTCTACACTCCAGTATATAAAGTCAATTTAAAATACCCACTGTAGCATTAACTTCACAGTGATATGTAGTTGAAAACCCTTCATGAAATTAAGTCAAGGTCAAAGCTGCCTCAACATACAGATTTTAACTGTGCTGAAAAATGACAATGCCAGGTCAATAAAATAATAATAAAAATACTGTAAAATCAGAAAAGAATTTAAAACATTTATATTTTTCTTTGTATATGCTAAAATAGTTACTATATGAGTAAGCTTTTGTATAATCTTTGCCAGTAGACACTGAAGTAATTAACTCATGGTAAATCAGAAAGATTTTAAGGAAATAGCATTCCCACTGACCTCTGAGGAATATTTCCCATTCATTAAATTAGTAATTATTTCATGAAGTGAGGTATCAATGACATAACCATGCCATTAATATGTTAGCAAACAATTTTTTTCTTAAGAAAAGGGCACATTTCAGAAGAAATGAAAGACATCAGAGCTAATAAGGCATGATGCTGTACTGTATCACATGCAAATACCATTCATGTCTGACTAGAGTTCAGGATATTCCAAGTACTACATATGCTATTGCTACATGAACCACTGCCAGAGTCCCCTCCTTATTACATAAACTCTTGAGTCAGTTAAGCAAAAATCTTCCCCGCAAATCATTTGCTTTTAGGCTTTTTAAAAGACTAAAAACTTACACTTAAATATGATTGCTTTTATCTTTAAACTAAAAATACTCATTTATGTGAGTTAAACTTCAACCGAGTACCTGCACAGAAAGTAAAACCTTCTAAAACTGTTTATCAGTTTTTAAAGTCATAGCTCAACCCTGTTCTAAAATCTAAACCCTAAACTTTCTCTTCCCCTACATTTCCCTACCCTTTTAGCCCATTTCTCTCCTTTAGCTTACATCTTATATCTAGATGAATCAAATCTGCAATCCAATCAATTTTAATTAACAGAGCCTGCGCATTTATGGCCAAGACCAAAAAGAGCAGTTCAAAGACAGCCTGACCTTCCCTTTTCCTGTCCCATCACTGACTCTGCAGAGAGCTCATTCAGAAAAGTAGGAGGATTCTACATTGGCTTTCCAGTCATTTTTCAAACTGAGCAGGGGTCAGATGAATACTAGCTCTGGTGCAGGAGTACATAGCCAAGGATGCCACATGTACCGTTTCTACACTGGCAGAAGCTACACTGCTGGAGTTGTCTAGTAAAACCTGGGGCTAGAGCTAATTTCCTTGTATTTGCTGGTCTGAGTCAAAGCTTGAGCTTAAAACAATTTCATTATTGAAATAAAATTTCACGGAAACATTTAATAAGATGAAGTAAAAATACCTATACAGAAACACATATGGTACTCAATCTGCAAATTATTCTGGACTTGTCCATTCTACCAAGACTGAACATCTATTTAAGCATTAAAAATACATATTGTATTATAATGTATATAATACAATATATATTTTTTTGTAATTGTATTTTGTAAATGTAATTATGTAATTGTATTATATATTGTATATAATGCATAATAATGTATATATACATTGTAAAATATGTATATATCATAAAATAGCTCATGTTGTTCCATAGGGTTATATGGAGCATATACACTTAACCTTATGCTTTTTATTAAAGCCATATTCCAGGAAAGCTGAACAATATGAATATCCTAGATGTTCTCCTCTGTTAATATCCAATTTATTAAAATGTGTTAAAACAGTTCCACTGAAAATAGAAAATTTCGAAGTTCAAGAATTTACTTCCTTTCTTCTCCCTCTGAAAAAAATTTAGGTACATATTAAAATACCTCTGCAAACTAAAATGGTCATAATTTGTTCACTGTTGACAGTGGTCATAAAGTTCTCACAAATGTCTTATTAATCATTTCACAAGAAACCAGGACTCAAATTACTTTTAAGTGATGACCTAATCTTCCCCCATGCCAATGCAAGGATTGACTTCACTTTACTAAATTCTGAGCTCTTTACGTTGTTATTCAATTTACCCAGGTTCTGCCTCTTCAAAGAAGAATCCTCCTTTCTTATCTCACCCCAAACTACCAAATTTGACAAGGAAAAGTTGAAAACTTAACAAAACAAAGCCCTCAATAATCCCAAAGCATCAATTACAAATGCTAATCCCTGCCTTCCTCCCACCCCAAGAAAAACCCAAACCTCAAACCAAACAACAGAAATACATTTCCCACCACTAACACACTTTATTCTCTTTAAGACACTTCTAGTATTCAGGGAGGATGATGCACTATTTGTCAATCCATTGTGTGTAACAGCACTGTAATACTAAATTTCAACTATAATAACCAGACTGTAACAGACTCTTCCGTATGATTCCTTTATGCTACAAAAGTACCAACTGTTTACAGACAGCTGTACAGATCTCAATCCTCCAAACATTCCTTTTGTTTCCTGTAGAGAGAATGCACAGCCTGGAATTTCAGTGTAGAGAAGAAGCTTTGTAAAATTAGCTTGTACAGGGGCTTTACTAGTCTTAAATTCTAATCTGAACAGTCTGGCATACAGCTACTATGCAAACAGCAGAGCAGTTCAGCATAAACACGTCTTGCTCTAAATACACAAGAAATTTAAAAATAATAAACGGAGCTTTTCTATTACTGAAAAACAGTTGTGCAAATGCTCCTATGTTATAATCAGTTGCAATGGCTAATTTCACATTTCAAAACAACTTGGATCTGTAGTTATAGGCTAGAAAGGTATACTTTGGTCACAGAAAAAGGTTTTCAGGAATTCAGAATGCTTCCTTAATTTCACAAAGTCACAGGCAGTATACATCAGCAATAACAGTTTTCTGAACTTCTCTTTTAGTTTCAATACCAACTGAACAATTAGATCCCAACAAAGAAAGATGTAGTTAGTATCTACAAAAAAGAATTAAAGCAACTAACTAAATTCAAGACCAGAATTTAATTACTAATGAAACAAACAATGTATACGGGATAGAAAAGTTTTTTTTAAAAGTCTTTAAAAAACCCCATTTAAGTACTATGTTGAAGCCTTGGTGAAGATGGAATATTAAGGAATACTTCCTTCTGTACCTGTGTAGAAAGATGCTCCACAGAGTTAGCATGGCACCCTGAACTGATGTTACCAATTGGACACATGAAACAAAATATTCAAGAAACTGAAATGCAATGAAACTCATTTACAGTCACTCTTGGCTTTTCAGCTTGGATCACTCCTCTGTTCAGAGAGGTTTAGCTTAAATTAAATAAAGAAATAAATGGAACAATAAATAAATTTTTTTAAAAGATACACACCCCAAACAAAAACAATACCATCACCACTCCCCAAAAACAACAAAACACACACACAGCTCTGGTGAATAGCCAGAACAGGATATGCCAAGTACTGAAAAATAGGGAAATATGTGGGCAACCAGAGACAGACATGTGCAGACCAGCTACTTTTTGAAGGGCAAGTAATTTCGATGTTTTCTGAAAACCTGAGTTACTTTCAGAATCTCTCGACTTGGAAATCAAAAGATCACATCTCTTTAAAAATCAAATTCATATTACTCATTCTGTTCCTCTGACAGCAATAAGTCACTTTGTTCCATTCAAGTCTGTGAGAAAAAAGTTCTCTGAAGATGAGTAATATTTTTGTCCACGCAAAATAATTATTTAGTAACATCACAAGTTTTTATTCAGCCCACTGACTTTTAGGCTTGTTTTCAGATATTTAGGAAAAAATACCAACAAAAAGAAGCCTACACTAGGTACATCAAGGGGCATGTATAATTTTCTATAAACAGTAGCCTTGAATGGGCTTAGAGTATACCAGAAACTGGTTCATGTAACAGTGTTAAACATCTGGCTCATTTGGATATTTTGGCTCCCTTTACCAGGAAATAATAAATGCACCAAAATATATATTAAGCTAATGTCTGGCAGAACACAACATGAACTATCACAGTCCAACTATCAGCTCCCGCCTCACTTTTTTATTCAGCTGAAGAGCAAGCAGGTACCATTTCTACCACAGCTCTCCTCATCACCTTTTTTGGAACTATATTTCTAACAGCATTGCTAGTGGGAGACTGACAGCATGACCTTGCACCATTTCTGTTTGCCTGAACACCACCCATCATGATGCAAGACAGACACACTCTTCCTGCTCATTCACTTGTACTCCCTCTCCCTCTTTGCAATGCTATTGACATCAACATCCTAGATAATCATGAGAAAAAATCATGACTGTAATAAGGATTTCACACCACTGAATATTCCAATTTGTATTACTTTAAGTGAGAAGTGTTGCATATAGTCTCTCTTTGCCCCTAATTCAACATGACTCTTGCTCTAAACTCAAAAGGACTAAGGAACCCATGACAAATCATGAACTTGTGGTGCCAATCAAAAGCTGCAACCTTTTCAAAAATACACCATCTTTATTAGAAAATCCATTGCAGTCCTACAGCTTGAATCTATGCCTGATACAGTTACTTGAAAATCCAATCCATTTATGAAGCCTAATAGCAGGCAGTATTTTAATCCCATAGAAGGCTGTTTCTCAGCAAGGCCAAAGCATTTAAACTTGACTCTGCTGCTGGCACACACAGTGGAGACTGGAGCCACACACTGCAATGAAAATCCTGCTTACAACTTAACAATGCTGCTGCTGCAGCTGCCCCAAGTAATGTACCACTCATTTACTCATCTCATACATGTTCACTTACTAAATTCCTGTCCCAAGAATTATCCTAAGTAATTTCTGAAAATGGCAAACACAACAACTTGCTACAAGGCTCTGCTCAAACTTTTAGTGTGCACCAACAAACTGCCTCAAATTTGATTTCGTGTCTAAGTGTTTTGCCAGTGTCACCAACAATCTTTTCAGGTTGGGTTTTTCCCCCCCCACCCCCGGCCCTGAGGGCACCACGAATTCCAATTCAACAGTTAAACCCAATTATTGTCAGAAGTGATGCTTGCAGCTGAATCCTTCAACAACAACATTTGCATTTTCCATCTTCACCTTTTCTACCTCAGAAACTGACTATCTCACATAAGGCTTCCAGTGAAACATGGCACATGTGATGCTCAGCATTGTTTGTTTGATTTCTGGTTTGCTGTGACCACCTAACAGGACAGGCTGACAGATCAAGACTCTCAATGCTGTACTTGGCCAGCATGGCAGACAAATATGAAACTCCAATAGTTGTGCTTTTCAAACACCTGGTGGAGTGTCCCACAGTGGGCATGCTGGATACTGTCCCAACCAGCCTGCACCGGCCTCTTTGGAATGAGGTCCCATGTGGGCCCATGAGACCATACACGCCATACCAGGGGTTCTACCATCCAGCCTCCACCCTGACAGGCTCTGTCACACTCCAGGAGAATTGTGTG
Source organism: Melospiza georgiana (assembly GCF_028018845.1). Taxonomy (NCBI): domain Eukaryota; kingdom Metazoa; phylum Chordata; class Aves; order Passeriformes; family Passerellidae; genus Melospiza; species Melospiza georgiana. The sequence goes on from NC_080433.1 coordinate 51,172,515, forward strand.
CAAACTCAGAAGGCCTTGTGCAGATTAAACAGCCCCAGCCTGTTATACACAATCACATACAAACTATAATTGCATTTACATGGAATTTAAATATGTTAAACTTTAATGCCACATTTTGTAACACAAGACTACATGATAGATGGTCCAATTTGGTTGGAATTTCATTATAACATTCTTATCCTACCAAGAAATCTTTCCAAACAGAGGAAACCCAAATACATGTCTTCATGAAGTTCTGAATCTTTTCCAAGGCAATCTTTATTAATCTTTGTTGGAAGTAAGTGTAAAAGTTATAAGCATCAGCAACCCTCCAAGTTTCACTTTATTAGACATTACAAGAAGAAAAAGATTCAATGTTTCAAAGAAAAAAAATAAATCATTCAAGTTAATGAAAATACCTTGTTAGTATCTATAGGAACACCGAGAGGAAAGAAATTAAGATCCTATTTCATGTTTTCATACTCCTAAGGCTCCAGCTTAGAAGGGAAATAATAAAAGATATATTATCAGCTAACTAAAGTGCTTATGCTGGAGAGCAGTTTCAGAAGACTGAGGTGGCTGGAGGATGACATCAGTCTCTGAAGAAACTGCACTACCAGCAACTCCAACAGATTCTAGATAAATACACTGCTATGTAAAGCTTGTCTTAATTTATTTTTCAGTTTCATTTAAATGCAATCTACTTGTGATCCACAGCTGTGGTCCAGACTTCCTTTACAGGAGTACCTCTTCTACTGTATTCCCACTGCTTCCCAAAAACAATTCAAATACAGCATCACCTCTTACTGCTTCAGTGGCTGTTTCATCAGACCCACTGGGCTTCACATCCAGGAATATCTGAGCTGTACAATTACTAAAAGTATTAATTCTCCAATCTATCTTTTCAACAAAGGCAATTCCCAGACGTATTCCTCTTACTAATACTACAGTCACTCTGTTTCCATCTAGGATGACAGCTCATCAAATCTCAAGTATAATTGCAGTCTGAGTTTAGCTCTTCAAGCAAAACATCAGAACCCTCTAGATTTGTTATTATTATCTCCATAACATTTTCACAAATTCTTGAGAAACCCCAAAGTTGATCTATTTAGAGAAATAATGTACAGAACTGTCTAGATTTCTCCACAGTGCCTGAACACAAGAGTACCTGAATGGCAAAGATTCACTAAAACAGATGGTACCACAATTTCAGAACTCCTGTAGGCCCACGCATGAAATTTTAACCAAGCATTGTGCGGTGTGCCCACAGCACAGCGACTGCACACAACACACTACTGCCCACACCGCTCACCTTATTTCAGACCATCACTCAAATCCCAAATACCAAGACATCAGGAAAGCCACTGGAACAATTTCAAGTATTCATGTATCCACTGCAAAGCTGGCAGCAATACAAATGAATACCTCCACACAGTAATACGTATTGTGACAGTAATAATAAAACTTTCAACTAAATGCAGCTTCCGACATAGCATTAGTTATAAATAGCATGTCTTGTAAAACAGTCTGCACAGAATGCTAAAACATACTCTCAGTGAACACTATTTAGGTCACTAAGTGAAGTATCAAGATAAATACTAAAGTAAAAATTATTTGTTTATGTGGATTCCTTCACAAACCTATCCTAGGACTGGGTGGTGTTTTGCCAACAGATGTGTTTATCTGGTAAGTGTATTTAACAAGAATATATTAAAAAAATATAAAACACATACTTAATTTAAATAAAAAATCAGAACAAAATTATCATTCCTACATAATCTGGTAACTTGGAACACGTTTAAAAGATGGAGGTTTCCACTAAGAAATAGTGGTTTATATTTTGTCAAATACCAAAGCTAAAAATCTATTAGATACTCCCCAGATCAGATTCAAGCAAAAGCACATTAAACACATTAAACTGGCCTATATAAGTATCCTACAAATGTTTAATTACTCTATGAGTAAAAACTACACATATTATAAACAAGTATAGCTTCACCTGACCATTACTTCTCTTATTATTTAATCATTATGAAATTTAAATTGGAGAAATACTTTTTGTGTCTGTGTGTTCAGGTAGCACAAAAGAAAGCGGAGAAGGAAACACTTGTTACAGCAACACAACATTCTATCAGAGCACAAACTGAAGAGCTGTCCTCACCAAACAGGAAATTTCTATGGCAATTCTGTCCTAGTGTTTGTTTTCCAAATTCAGGATGCAAGCTGGCCTTGTAGTACATATGATTAAGAAAGTGATGCTCTGGGGTTTTTTTTGGTTTCACAGTTCCATTATCAAATATGCAAATAGAGAAAGACAGTATTTTTTCACAGGGACAATTCACTTTCGGACTTTCTGGGACTTCATTACTGTTTCCAGAGAAACTTCACTAGGGGGTTTTGTATGCAAGGAATAAATTCTTTAATTTTGTGCCTGATAAGCATTACACTGAAGTTATTTTCACAACAATAATGCCCTGAATTTATGCCATCAAGAATTCCCAATTCTTTGACTTTCTCTCAAACCCTTATAAATAACACAGCTCGCTATATTATCACAGACAATAACAGTCAGTTACCTTGTCTTGTCTATGCAGAATAAATTTATCCTGCAAAGGCATAAACTGGCAAAATGCCACAACACATGAACAAAATAAGATATCACATGCTTACAATTAAAATTACACACTTTCTCAGAACACTTTGCTAAACTGGAATCTGGCTCATCTGCAAAGACTTGAATACTCCTTTTCAACCACAAATACTTATCTTCCACATTTTCTAATTTAGGAAGTTTATACACTTTTCAAACTGCAGTAATAAGAAAAAATACTCTTTGAACTTAAAAATAATTCAAATTACTAAAAATCTGTAACATTCATAATTTAAAATATTAAAAAGATTTAATTTTTTTAAATAATTGAAAATATTAAAAATTTGTAACCCCAAATATTTGCGTACTTCACTAAGTCTGCCAACAGAAATGCTGCTTAAGGATACTAATCAAACACCACTGACAAAAAACATGTCAGCTGTTTCTAGGATGAGGTATGGAAGTCCAGACTATGCAGTCAAAGTACTATCTTAATTATTGGAAAATGGCCCTTTCCCCCCGGCCTATTATTAATCCATACTCTTCGCTGCATTCTGGCAGTGCTTTGACAAGAAGGGCCAAGAGGTTCCCGTAGCAAGCCTGGTAATTAGAAGGACATTATGCATGAGTACAATAATAGTAGATCTAAATCTCTTGAAAACAGCAGTCTAGAAATAGCTTTTCTAGATTTTGGCAATTGCTCTAGCCACCACAGTAAACATTTCCACAATACTTCTTTCAGTGTTATTCAACAGTTACTGAGAAAATCCCAGAACCATAAAACAGAGAATAAAAATATAGAATTTACTGACTCCTAATGCTTGTAGTCTGTTTCTGAAACTTATTGAGTCTACAAGCATTTATTAAAAACTTACAGCCATGCCATTTTATCACTTCACATAGCTATCTGTAATTTCACCATTACTTTCTGCACAGATTTGGCAACTTGAACAGCTGCACTTTTCTGCCTTCATCACAAACCAGTCTTTTCCTGCAATTACATTTATTTACAATTTCTCTGCCAAACTGTATTCCCTGCTCTGGCCACATAATCAAAGTACATGTACGAGTTTACATGTCCTTATTTATGTGGTAAATTAAACAAAATACCAACATTAATTAATTGCTGAACACTCTACCAGGGATTAAATATTCATGAAAAAAAAAAAGAATGGAATAAAAAAAAAATCTGAATAAGAGGATACTGCTGGGATTCTGCACACTAGGAACATAAATTCTTTAAGGTGCAGGTGGAGAGGAAAAAGCCATCTTGGGAGCAACTTTCTTTGTCTCAACATCTTCCCAGAAATCAGTTTGTAAAAACGAATGCAATTGGACCTTCATAAAAATACTCAACCTAAAAATACCTGTATATGTTTCAAATAAATACAAACCTACCCACATGGAAAGTAAAATAATGATAATAATGACTAATCTTACAATTTCTGATCACCTAACAATATGCAGTTATATGGTTTAAAGTATCCCAGTGCATTCTGAGAATGCAGCCAAGTGCAAATTTAGAAATGATGATAAAGAGGTAACGTATCGATTTAGCTGTCTAAAGCTGTAGAGGCTACACATCTATACCAGTAAAATCAACAGTGCTCTGAGCATTCCTGTGCATGGCAATGAATTGCCTGCACCACTAAACTGTTAAAGAAGTGCCCGAAACAACTTCTGTCCAGGCCAATTAGCATTCTTTCAAGCAATTTGAAGGCACCATTCAGAGAGCTATCCTTGGTACAGGGACCATTCCAGAAGTAACTCTGGATATAACTACCCTGTTTTGGGACTAGGACTATGGGTGTGAGCCACATTATGTCAATTAGCCTGAGACACACTTAATTCACTAATATAGATATAGCCAGAGAATCATTGAATGCTACACAGATGGCCTCTAGCTTAACACTAATTCTGATAAAGCATGAGGAAAGTAGAATGACAGATGAAGTGTCACTCCTTCAGAAAACATTTTACAATAACCAACACAATAATCATGAAGAATTTATAAGCATTTTCTTTTTGCTTTTTATAACTGCAATGTAAAGCCATTAGAATATATACAAAGATAAAAGAAAGACAACAAATAGGCATGATGAATACAGATAAAGCCCACAGATCAGATTTCCTGTTGGAAAATATTCATCTCCGTCACTGAAGATAATCATTGCAAATTGCTTTAAAGGCAGAAGGAAGAGAATTTTGGAGTATTAGAATGAAAAAAAATAAACCAACAGCTCTACTTTTAACAACTTACAAATCTAACAAATTACTTAATGAGAAGGCCGTTGTGAAATACATAATAAAACCACTCAAACTCTAATCTTATATAAAACAGATACAGATACTAAAAATGTGTTGAGCACATTGGATGAGAAATTCTTCTTTTATAGGAAGGCTAAAAAAGAACACCTCAGTATCAACTGTGTTCAGGTATTAAGTATCAGAAAATGCCTGGAGTATGTATAGTCCCTGTTGGTGGTCTGGGGTTTAGAGGAGATAAAACCTGATCCTCCACTGTGGATTACCCAGCCTTTTCAAATACTGCACAAACCCAGTAAGGCTTATTGTATTTCTAGCATTTTGAATGGAAATAACTTCTGGGAAGACAAATGCCCTGCAATAAACATACTGTGTACTTTTTTCAAGAGACACAGGTTAGGGACTTCAGAGACTGAAGGAAGTTCATTATGGTTAAAGCTACAAAGTCACATGGTATCTGTATTAAGCAATATATGGGCATGTAAAAAAACATTTTCCTAAATAATCATCCAGATGTTATTCTTTCTTATCTCAGAGTCTTCTACACTCTACATAAATTTGAATAGCTCTGAAGGTCACCATCAGGTTGGCTCTGAGCAACTTGATCTAGTAAAAGCTTTCCCTGACCATGGCAAGAGGATATGTGTGTAGGGTATGTGTGCCATGGACTATATGGTCTTTAAACTCAAAGCATTTTATGATTCTGCATTATTACAGCACACAATTAACTGGATTTGCTACTTACATTTTCTTTACCCTTCCTTTTGACTTCTACAGTGTATATTATCTCTTTAAAACAATCAGATTGTTAAAAACTAGCTAAAAATTCAAAACAGTGTAGATCCACAAAAAAAAGACACTACTTAAGTTTCCAGCTAGACTAGCATATGGTGCTAATCCCTTTCTTTAAGTACTCAATATTCTGAAACCAGGCTAGCTCAGTGTCACATAAGCTCTGGACACATTTTGAAGATTCTTCTTCAGACCAGTGCAATCTTCTACCAAGAGGCAGAGCTCATTTCTACAAAAGAGCAAACCTTCTCAGAAATAAATTTCAAATAAGAAACTAAAAATAAATCTTCAGTATTTTCTGCTCACATGTAACAGTCATGCTCTGCAACAGATGGGGAGAAGAGTAAATCCTTAAGTAGCATAGAGAGCATTAAGCCAGTGACAACATCCAATCCCCTGGAAAGACTGTGACACAAGGAAGAAACCACATAAAGCACCTTCTTTATGAAGTACCTTAAGATGATCGGAGAGCAGTTAAGTTTTACATTGCTAGCTAGTGTTTTATGAAGTTATCTAACACTTGAAATAAACTGGCTGATGTTGTAGGGTCACCAACTATGCAGTTACAAGATTCTTCAAGTTAGCAGGCTGTAGAGGGAGCGGTACCTGCCAGCTGATGAGGGACAATGGTAATCCAGGACACACTGAACTGCTGATGTCAGATCCCAAAGTAGTTTAACAGTAATTTCTCCTAACCGTCTGAAATCCATGTCTTACACAAGCTGTGCTACACTTGACCAGCGTGAATATGGAATAGAGCCCATATCCAGATTTTGCATCACTTGGACAAGTTGCCCTCTGTCTTCACCACTAAATATGCAACTGAGCTTGTCTGGTAGTTTGGAGGGTGTTGTTTAGTTTGTTTTTTGGGCTTTTTGTAATGGACCTAGAGGACCAGAGGCTCTAATTCATGCCCCAAGTAACCTGAACATTCCTTCTGGGTAGCTTCCTTTGGGAAAAATATGGAAAGCATCATTAAATATTTTTAAACGTTTTAAGCTCCTGGGAGCAGGGGCGTACCAGATGAATTACAACAAACTTATGCAAGATAGACAAGCAACTAACTGTGTTTCTGGGCAGCTAGATTTTATAACACATGCATGATTTCAAAACAACATACTGTGGCCACTATAAAAAAGAGATTACTTTTAAAAAGAAAATGTAAGTACCCTTAGAACTGTGTGTATCAAGTTGCATTCTAGCAACATAATCTCACAAGTATTTTGTCACGCTATAGGAAGACATAAAAAGAATCTGAAAGGACAAAAACAATTGAAGAAAAGGGTATAAGACTGTAAAAACCAGTGAGATATTGTGGAAGGAGGACACTAATTTAGGAGATAAAGTGAAGACTGGGAGAACTCTATACTCTCCCTTTAATGCGCTAGGCTTGTAACAAGGGGGAAAGAGCATCCAGAAAACAAATCAAAATTAATTTTCCCAAAGTCAGAAAATAAACTTAAATAATTCAGCAAATCAGATCCTACATGAGAATAAAGCACATGCCAGCCAAAGAGCAGAGGAGAAGGAAGGCTTTGGGAAGAAGCTGCTGGCAGCATGCACAGTGGCAGGGAAGGGAGGCTGCACTGGCTGCAATGTGCCTGCAGTAGCTGACCCTGTCAGAACGCACACACAGAGCTTTTCGTATGGTACAGATTAAGAGGAGGTGAAGGAGAAATGAAATGACATTTACTTTCAAGGGAAACAGAGGAAGATTATAAATTCTAACAGATGATGTAGAAGAGGCTGGAGAAAAAGCCTGGTAATTTCCCTCCCAGCTGCTTAAAGTTACTATAATGGCAAAACAGAATAACCAGGTGAAGGTGAGCAGCATACTCCTGGCTTCCTTCCCCAGCCCTGTTAATGACTGCTCTCTAAACATTAAGAACTAGAGCCATTTCACTTTAAAAACTGTGAAGGGAGGGAAAAGAAAATAAAACCAATAAACCAGCAGTAATATCAAAACCATGCTTTGCCATAGGCCAACCAATTTTGTATAGGTGATTCTGCTTTTAAGTGGCATCTGTAAAAAAGGACAATGATATGAAGTAATATACACAAGGCCTAAAAGAGCTAGATACTGCTCAACTGGAGTAGCTTACTGGACATAAATCTAAATACAATAAAAATGTCTCATCAAATGAACCTCCAAATCTTTTCAGGTTTGGAAAGCTATTAAAAAGACCAATGGCAAAAATTGAAGTTTACAATGATTCCAAAGCTTTAATCAAATCTCCTGCCCCAAAAAAGGTGGGAGGAGAGCAAAAAGATTGTTGGAAACCTTTCTTCAGCTTCCTATGATTACAAGCTTGTTTTATCCTTGAGATGTTTTTTAACTAAAATAACTGAAAAGTTTGAAGTGTAAAGACAATGAAAAGATACCACATCATTTTAGGTTTGCAACTGCTGACTAAAATTAGCTAATTATAAAAGACAACTTCAGTAATTTCATGATGTAACAAAAAACTCTGTTACAGCAGTGATAACATCATCCCTGCACTGTTGCTGCCTATGGGATGAGCATGAGCAGTATGAAACAGTACATGAAGAGCCCTAAAATGGCAGTTGTTTTATTTTTAGCTATGTATACATCAAAATGATGTAATATTATGAAATAATGATATCCATTAAAAAAAGAAACCATGAACACCAGAAAGGCAAGTTTCAGTCGTTATTTTATTAACACATCAATTAAACAACTTGAATTTTGTGAGGAAAAATCATGTCAAAAGGAAGCACAAGGAATAACTATACTTTTGACTAGAAAAGAAAAAAAACATGTAAAATATGGTATGCTATTGTAACATACACTTAAATGCAATTACAGGAGTGCTTAGAATTTGTCTGACCTCACACTGGGTAGGATAAAAAAAAGCCTATGACTAATAGCCTGTGGCTAATCTAGTAACAAGGGACTATGGCTAGCTAATTAGCCCTTTGCAAACAAAAAGATAAGAAACCACCTGAATTCCATAAAAAGTTTTAATTACAAGCATGCCATAGAATTCACTCCCCACCATGAAAGTAAACTGAAAATGTAATTTCGGTATCATCCACATTTCTGCAAAGCATCAAACTTTTTTATTACCACACCACTATCCCTAGAAATCCATGGAATTAGAAATCCAACAACCTCAGACTTGTCTACACTACAACCGTATTAGCCCTTTCTTAAGCAGGTTTTTAAACTGTGATATTTAGCAGGCATCAGTCAAGGAGTGCTACAGTGCACTTAAACACACAAAAGTCCATTTGTCAGATATTGACCCGAGTTTTATCCTTAGACCGAGCAAACTAACATAAGGTGCTGACTTGTAGCTGCAGATAAAAATCAGAAAACTGAAGCCATCACCATCCAGCTGCTTGCCCCTCCCTGCTGACAAATGTGGCTGCTCTCAAAGAAAGGCATCTGATGCACCCCTGAATCAGCCCATGAATCACTGATCCTTCAGCTGTGTATTCAAGAAAGCACACACAATTTTACCTGAAAACAGTTAGATGGCTCAAGAGCTTATTTATATGCACATCTGACATCACCACTTGGAAAGTGGGACAAACGTAACATAATACCTCATAACACTAACAGCTTGAGCCAGATGATTTCTATTACTGTGTGGCTGCCAAAACCAATAGCCTCCTCTATCGGCTCAGAACAGGCCCTACCATGCTCATTCCAACACTGTGCAAGTGTCACACTTTGAGTTTATGCAGATTACATGAGTTAGACCACACATTTCTTATAAAATCTTGTGGACTACTTAGTATACTACTACTTGGTATATATTAGTTCAGATAACATTAAATTTATTTACAATTTCTTTACCATTTCTATGACAGTTTTATCATACAGAGTCAGGAAACAATGGATACAGCTGTAGTTTCTTACTAAGTTCCTTCCTTGAGCCAGAGGTTTTCCCAAACAGGAGGTGCCACAGCCCCACAGGGATGTCTGTACTCCTGCTGCAGAGGCACAACCTTCATCCAATCAGCCAGGCTGCCCACACAGTAATTAAACTACACAGATGTGGAGGCAAAGCATGAGCTAATTCAGCACAGACCACTTCTGTATTGACAAATTCAGGAGGGGGCAGGGTAGGAGCTTGCATTTTCTACCTTACCATGTCTACAAATCTGTACAAAGAGTTGCATCAGCAACCTACAGAGTAATTCACTCTGGATTATGGCACTGGCAAGAGAGGGAGGAGTAGGAAGACAAACCATCCGGCTTAAAATAAGCACCATTACATTGAATCTAGACTTCACCCCTAACTGTCAAATAACACTAGGTGACACGTGCTTCCACTGGCTTTTGTTGTTACTGAGGGATGAAGAGTTGGTTTTGGTTTTAACCACTCTGTTTTTCTTTTTAATTGCCACAGCCACAACAATAATAGATTCACAGAAGGGATGATGCTTAAAATGAAACTTGTAACCATGTATTTATTCCCACTGACCCTCACTTTCTAGGGCCTTATAAGGATCACATTAACTGGTTTATTACAATACAACCAGCAAACAGACAACTGAATGATGGCAGAAATTTAAACAGTATTTGAATAGAAGTCAATTAAGTTACATATCACCTTTAAACTGCTCTAAGAATACTTTATTTGGATTCAAGTAAAGGATTTAGACCTTAGGCTTTCCTGTAATGACATGGAAACCTTTAATCAGGTTTTCTAATGTCTTACTATTTTAAGATACATCCCATACATAGACTGGCTTCTTTAATTAAAACCAAACCAAAACAGAACCTTAACACAGACTAGGAACCTATATCCATCACACAAATTAGCAGATTAAGTTAAAATAGAGCTCTGACTCAATTTACTAACTAGTCTTTAAAAAAATCCAAATAGACTCCATTGTTTTATTTTCAGTATAGTAATACCATTTATTACTGCTAGCCAGAATAGCAGTATTTTCCTAATGAAAAGGTATTTAAAACATCAAGAGTTGTTCAAGTTTGTCATGTGCTACACTTATAAAAACCCAAAGTGTCCACAACCATAGTTTGAAACAAACATGGTCAAGTTATTTGATTAAACAATCAGTAAGCAAACATTTGCTTAATTATCTTTTCAGTGTTAAAACGGTATTGACAATCTTTGGAGCTAAAGCATAAGTAAAACCTGGTCTGCAGAAATCTGTATGGACAACCAACATTTCTTCCTCCCCTCAGTTATTTTTTTTTAAACTGCTAAGACTGACAAATGTGGCCGACGACAGCAAATGAAGCAGATCTAACTGCAGCTGCTATACTGATACTTTTCCCCTGGCAAAGCATTACCACTCCCTCTGGTGTCCATCTGACCCTGTGCCAAGCTCTTTCCACACACCAGAAAACAATTCTTTTAAGGTGCATAGGTGTGTATACATGAGCAGAAGACATGGGAATGTGCATACAGAGAGATTTCTTCCATGTATACTGACTGAAGCAGCTGAGTTTGGGGTCAGAAGGGCACTGAAGCTGGCACAGAGGAGGATCTGGCTGTAAGAGCCAGAAGTTACATCACTGCCCCAGAAGAGCAGCTCCTGTTACAGTAAGTTACACTTCCCAGACTGTCCAGCCTAACACACCACTGCCATCTTTCACCTTCACTCTCACATGTGCTACACCATCCCACTACTGGGATACTACTTTGTAAAGGCTCTAACATTACAACTGTCCTCCAATCAACCCCACTCACCGAAAACTCCAGCAATACCCTGACTTTTCTTTCTTTCTTGGACTGTTTTTTTTTCCCCATGTCGAATTTGATTAATAAACATCAAGTCTCAGGGGACAGTAGGGGGGGTAGTATTAAAAAAATGCCAAGGCCAGTGAAAAAATAAGTGGTGGGAGTTCACAGCTATGCACAGAAAGAAGTTGGAGCTCATTTTTTTCACTACCAGCAATCCATTAGATTACTTGAGCTCATTTGTGCAACTCTTTCCCAGATAAGTGTGTTGTTTTACTTTCAATTATCTAAAAAGTATCTTCAAATTAAGCATGACAGATGACTTATCTAGAAAATTCTCTCTCATCACACCAGTATCAATGATAGGAAGTTTGTTACTGGTTTTCAAGCAGTACTGAAAATCCTTAGTGATATGATATGATATGATATGATATGATATGATATGATATGATATGATATGATATGATATGATATGCTATGCTGGGTACAAACATTATTTCAAAGACTGCAATTTTAAGTGCTGAAAACAGCACTGTGTAGTCAAAACTAGAAATTATAGCACTTCTTCATATGAACAGTAACATGACATTTTAAAATAGCAGATGTGACACTAAAACACAGAAATATTCTTGACAACACCACGGTTTTGTGCCAGAAGAAAACTGAAGTTGCCCAGGATTTAGTAAGTCTGACCTGCACACAAGTTACCTTTCTCTTAACAAGTCACAGTAGAAGTATCTATACAACAAATACCTAACAAAGTATCTAAGCCATTGATCAAACAGTCTTGGGTTATAGCAGTTGTTGCCAACAATCTCTATAGGCAACTCAAATTATGATCATTTTCCTATTACACTGAATAGCACACAGAACGACTACAGCTCCCAGGGAACAGAATTAGGATGACAATAATAAGGTGACAATTGCCTAAACAAGACAAACATAACAGCTTAAAGTATTTTCACTGCAAACAAGACAAACATAACAGCTTAAAGTATTTTCACTGCAGACATGGAAAATGGATCAGGTTTCATCCTATGACTTGCAACTCATACTCACAATTAGAAGTATGTTGTCAGCTGGGCAGTTGTATTTTAGCTTGTCCTTCAGATGTGTAAAGAATTTAAATACTTACAATTAGCCTTTGATGTTAACACCCTATTAACTCATATGGGAAAAGTTCAATCTTACAGTACTGTTGCTTGAATCTAGCTATTGACACAAGGCAACAGTGAATTTATTTAGTGAATGAGAAAGAGTGGAGGAAGGTATTTCATTACAGAGAATTAAAAAAAAAAAAGTGAGAAAGACTGACATTTTTTCTAATTGGAATCTGATTACTGTACATTACCTTATCATTTAACCGACCTCACCTAATTTTGTCTCAACTGTTAAACACAATGAGGTAACACAATTAAAGAGCCAAATGCACACTGAAAAATAAAGTCAACTGTGGGCCTGTAATAGCTGCAGCAGAGAAATAATATTTATATGCAAAATGCAGATACTTAGCTGAAGGTGCTAGAAATCCTTAGAAAAGACTGCACTCTGGTGGAAGACTTGTTAACTTGCTGTAATAGCTACTTGGTAAAGCCATGGGGTTTAAGTTTTAATTTAAAATTTAGGCTTTGTAGTAAGAAATTAGTTGCTTCACAAAATGAAAAGCTCTTCAAGCATCTGTTACTTCAGTACTTAGAGTTCTTTGGTGCCAATTATTCATGACATTTCAAAATACTAAGCCAAATATTTAGAAGCATTTTTATATAACTATATACATTTCCATATCCACATCCTGTGACACAAAGAGTAGGAGGGATAATTCTCTGTAATTCTGTTCCTTAGCCACAGCAGGTTAGTAAACATGAAAACTCCCAAACAAACCAAAAAACAACAACAGAAAGAATAAAACCAAGTAGCATACTGAGGGGAGTCACAACAGAACACACACTTTTAAAATCTCTGTGAGGAACACACATAATGAATCAAGGATTTGTACCTTCTATTCCTTATATTCCCTTAAAATGATGACTTCTCCCTTTGCCCCAAGCAAAACTCTTTTCACAAGAGTTCAACACACCTTAAGTCTTCCTCAAGTTTTACTTCCCCACTTCCAGTGACTGCCTTCTCCCTTCTGTGCCTAATAGAGATCTGTCAAGTACTTGCAGCTCCCACAGACCCATCTCTCCCAGCTAACCAGGCAAGGACCAGCCTGTGGTAAAAATGGCTCACAAAAATGTGCAATCCAGTATGTGTGAGCAGCTGAAAGCCATTCCACCTGGAATGCATACAGTCCAAGCTCTCCCTAACCTTCCCTCACTGCCAACATTTCTAATGTCTCTTTTCTTTATGTATCTGCTAATTTCTAAATCAGTTATTGGAAATTTACAAGAAAGTTATTTCCTTGTATCAAACACAGCTGAACTTGGTTAACAGGTTGCAAAGCTCTCAGAGAAGACAGAGTACAATCACAGGAAAACATTCTTCATAAAACTAATATAATTCTACCAAAAATACCTAGGAATTAACAGCAAGACACTCATATCTACACTTTACATATGAAAACATGCAAATAAATACTTGCACTACCTGCCTGAACTAGTAATTTACTGGCCCTGCATGTTGTATTAACAAAAGAAAAGCATTTATGACTCATCAAACAGACAAGTGGGATGACCAATTCCAAATCTATGATGAACACACATATGAGCTACAGAGTTGGAGAAGAAAACAAGCTTCATAGAGCAGCAGGCAAGAATTCATTTAACTTCAGGCTGCCCTAAATTAAAATAAAGTATCTTTTCTAAGATAACAGTTTTATATATACACACAGACAATATACCACTCCATATTCTGCACTGCCAGCAGGCAATAATGCAAAGAGTAGAATGAGATCATCATGTGCAAGATACTGTTTCAGTTTAACAGCCATATTTTTACACGCAAAATATCAAACACAAAAGAGCAACAGTACACTTACCATTTGTCTTGCAACCATATTTGGCAATTTAATAAAACAAAACAGCTTGCTCCTGAACTCAAGGTATAAGAACCTACAAATTTGTTCTGAAGGTTACACTAACTTTAAAAAAGAGAGCACATTTGCAACTAGGATTCCCAGACAGAGCAAGTCTGCACTTCTAACTTCTTGCTTACTAATTGTGAAAAGCTTTTCTTAGCCTTGTCTATTCTTGCACCTTTCAGATTTACCAATGCAGTCATGGATCATTATTTCTGTCAGTAACAGCAAAAACTTTCATTTAACCCAGGTATCACTGGTCTTACTTCTGAGATCACTTAAAAATGCTGCTAACATGTCAAACAAGACATAGGAAATTTTGCACCATGAAGGAGCTACATTAATGGCAGTGAAACAGAACTAGAAATGATTGATACCATTGCATTCTAATGCAGATACAGACTTTATTCACCCTCAGAACTAGAATGGCAGCTCTAATATTTGCAGCATCTCCCTTGGTAAGTTTCAAGTATTAATAACCATGTGGTATTCAAACACAAAGAAGGCAAAGAGTAGTCCTCTCTTGTATCAGCTCAGGGTCTCCCATGCCTTCTACTTCATAATCATAATGCAAGCTAATTAACACATTAACAGTTCTATTAAAGGGAACCCAGTAGTTCTCTCAATACTTATCTGAGTTCAATATAGTGAATGATCTTTTTTCTTTTCTCAAAATTCCAAGGCCATAACACCTATGAACTAAACAATCAATAGTGGATTATGATAACATATTATGAGTGAGTTAATACTGTCATACCTTTCCTTGTAAAGCAAGCACTGTCCTTCAATCAGATAGTGCTATCATACAAGAATATTTATTACTTGCACAGTTATCTTCATGGAGAAATCATGGAATATTCTGACAACACAACATAGAAATCAACATATATACTATAGAGATTGAAGTAATGATTTTCTGTGAAATATGGAAACATTCCAGAGACTGTCAGGGGGTGGGGGGAGTGGGGAGCTTTTAATATCTCCTGAAAGTAGTTGGCTCCCAATGAATGTGCTGAGATATGAGCCAAAAACCCCCAAGAAATCTAGAAATACCTTTCAAAAGGCTATCTTGTCCATCATCCCAGTATAGCTGGCAGGTACTGATCTGAATTGACCCCTTCCTGGAAAAGGTTATTCTAACCTGCTTAAAAAATGCCATTGATGGAGATTCCACCAATTCTCTATAGGGACATGACTGCCCACTGCTTACATTAGAAAACTTTTGAAAACCTTTAATCTAAATTTTACTCGCTACAACCACCCCCCTCCACTGCTGTCTGTCCCAACTCCAACAGACACAAAAGAAGTTTAACTATTATCCTTGGTCCTTTCACATACTAAAGAACTCTTATCACATATCTTTTGTCTTCTCTTCTGTAGACCAAACACAACATTTTTCTTCCAGTCTTTCCTTAAATTACACTTTCAAGCCTTCTGATAACTTAACAGTATATAAAAGCAGGTGGATGGAAAGCATAAGGTAAAAAAAGGAAACATACTTCGACCACTCAAAAACATGTAAGAAACTCCTTAGCAACATTTGCACTGGGGGAGGACAGTCCACAACAAACAAAACAGACAAACAAAATCCACCACTAAACCAAACAACAGTTTTCTAAAAACGATGAGATAAAGATTACTTAAAAAAAAAAAAAAAAAAACCAGAAAAAATATGGGTCTCAAGATGCACTAGTATCAATACACACAGTGCATGTTACTATACTGCTATGCACACAAGCCAGGCTAAAAAAGCATACTCTTCTCTTCCTCCTGTTTTCTACAGACTCCCAAAACCCCTGTAGGACCATACTCTTCTAGTAAATGACTATAAAGGATTTCACATATTCATGAAATCGTGGTACAATGCCATCACAAGAAATGGCATGAAAACTGTTAAATTCAGGGTTTTTTTAAACCCTGTCCAAAGTTAGCATGAATTTCACTTCTCCTCATCCTTCCTCTACACTCTTGCAGCAGTTCCTCTGTAGTCAATGCCACGCTGATAAAGTAAGTGAGATGAGGAAAAGAAAGTCAGTAAGAATAAACTCTAATCCCAGTTTACATATGGATTCCTTCAAATGCTTTAGGAAATCACTTATTGTCCCTTTTATTTCAAACAGTATATTGACATTACACACTATGTTTACAAAAGCAATAGATACAAAGAATCAGATATATTTCTCTGACTACAAAATGGGATAAAACAGTCATCTAAATAGTTCTTGTGAAGTTTCATTTATGCTTCAGAAAACATTTGGAATCTGAAAACAATACTTTTTTTATATTATTCTGTTTCACGTATCATATGCAAAGAAGCTAAGCTCTGTTCAAATAGTTACATATAAATAAATAAAATTAAGGGGTTTGTTTAGGCATGTTGCAGATACTCTAAATACCAAGAACTGTCTCAAAAGAAATACAGGCATTTTAAGACACAGAAACTGAAATATAAAATATTAAGAGAACACTAACTGTCCTACTGTGCCCTGTTAAATGCAACAAAAGCTGAACATACTGAAGCATGGTCTTTAGTATTTGTCATCCAATCCGTGCTTTAAAAAGATAACTTCCTTTTCTCCTGTAGCATAAAAGGAGTATTTCAGCTTTGTAAACCCATGTATCTGCATTTACTAGGCAACAGCCCTACACTGTACCAGTGTTCAGAAGAATCATAGCAGTTATGCTATTTCACCTGCTGGGACAGCACACGTATACCAAATCTAAAGATGAACAGGAAATACAACTTCATCTGTGAAGGAGGACTGAACTGAATTACACAGAACTGAATAGCAAAAGCAAGATCTAAAATTACATTTGAGGTCACACAATGTCACAGTTAACACAACCTCAGCTCTAATCTTCGCCATGTATTTTTTAGTATCATGTATAGTAGCAAGCAGTTCAGGATAACCACAAGCTAAATTCTTCAAGGTACTGCACAAAAGACTTCAATGTGTTTTGGGTGTATCTAAAGTTTGAATAATTTATCTCATGCATTACTAAATTAATTCAGGTTATAAACATACTGAAATAGAAGACTACATTTCTCAACTCACTTATTTATTCATTTCAATTTAAAATAATTAATGAGTTGACTTACAAAAATCCCAGTAGTTTCATTATACACTCAGAAAGTACTGTATTCTGCACAGGACAGGCAGCGTTCACCACTGCTTACATCACTTTCAGATATAGACAAATTTAAAAGAAAAACAAAAACCAATGCACAGGTTTTCATGAAAGCAATAAATTCTGAGTTTCCCCGCACTGGGTCCCAAAAATGTAGAAATCCTGCTTTCAGTGCAAAGCTAAACAGAACTTGTGCTTCTGAGTCACAATCAAGGACAGCTACTTATGAGGCTGGTTTACTTCAGGGATTTCTTTTTTACGTTATGCTAAAAAGGAAACAAAGCATTAAAAAAGCTGATATATAACTGGTTTTTTAAAGCATTAGGTATTCCAATGCCCCATCAGAAACAGCAGGGGGTAGTGTTTCTGTGTTTTTAAACCCATGGTCAAGTCTCATCCTGCATTTTCCTTCCTTACAGGTTACCCTTCAATCCCTCACCTAGGTTCCTTTACTGAGTAACTTCTTCTGGCTGCACTCCTGACAGGCAGAGTTGTCAATCCTCTTCTGAGCTACCGAATACAGAGCCTGCAACGTGGTGACCAACCACTTGGCTGCTCTTCTCTGCCCCCTCTGCTTTACAGATTTCACCACACTTTATTTACCACTATTGTTGAAATCATTAGTCTAGTAATAGGTCACCTCACAATGCTAAATTATATCTTCCTATAAATATGGACATACAATTGGTGTAAACTGAAAATTAAAATATTAACTTGTACAGCACCACAAGCGTGTCCAACATTTTATGGACTAGAAGAATATTCCCACCATGGGTTTATAGTCTGAACACGTCAGAACAGCACCTAGCACAAGGCAGAATATAATATAATATAATACACATGTCATTTGTAAAACAGTTCTTGGAAATGGCAAAGCTACTTGAACTTTCTCACTGACACAAGACTTTCCCACTTAGGTTATGAAGTCAGATCAGCAAATTTTAGTTTTATCTAAATCAGGCTATGTCTCCCCAATACCTACAAAGCATATTAAATATGCCTCCAGTGAGCCTTATTTACAAAGTGTAACACCAGACAACTGAGATGATGTGGTTTTTATTTTATTTGTTTTATTTCTCCATGTTTTACTTTTCTTTTTACTTTAAAGTTTACTTTAATATCCACACTCTACCTCCCCTGCTCTCAAATTCAGATCGACACAAACAACTGTAGAATACCTACTTTTTCAAATATCTTGTTTGTAATTTTAGGATACATTACCTCATGAATTACCATAAGTAAGATCCAGTACTGTCTTTGATTCAATTAATGAGCTGATTCCCAGTTCTCCAATATGATGAATTTAGAAGTATCTGAGAAACGGGACACATTTTCCATTTTTGTGTATTGTGTTTTACTCGTAATAGCTGACCCGCAGAGTCATTTTAAAGATTTGTTTTTTAAAATGCAGGAAAGAGTTTGTGTAAAATATATGAGTAATGTTTCAAGGCAATTGGCTGATGGACATCCCTCTGATGTTATCATTTGTTCTAAAAGAAAGTTACCCTGAATTCAGAAAAAAGCCTTCAGCTTCAAAATTTAAAGCTGAAAAATTAAAAGCAGACATAACTTTCTAACCAATCTTGCATTCAGTATGCAAAAGTGAAACAAAAAAATCCCCAAAGTCACTCTGTAATTAACTTAAATCACTATCATTATGTATTATCACTAAAGGGTGAGCAAACTCTCTGATTCCCCTCTAAGTCACTACATGTGAAAATGTACCTTGACAAACAAATGAAAATTAGTGCTAAATGATTATATTTATGGTCATAGAGGATCTAAAATAACATTTACTGAGAAAAATTCAGAGTAATAGAGATATTATATTGTGAAACCACTATTTAGTCCTCTGATTTCATCCAAACTATCCTATTCAGGAAATTCAAAATGACACACAGATGCCATACACTGCCTTTTCACTGTGACGGTTTCCATCCTGAAGATACAAGTGCACTATCAGTTTACTGACTGAAGTGAAAAATTATCCTAAACAATCCATCCTACCATATTCCACCTCTAAGCAGACTGAAAACTACTTTTCATCTATGTACCTTACAGTTCAGTCAGCAACCCAGTCTGAGTAGCCAATGCCCAGCGGTAACACAGGGAAGTTACAGGAATCCTTAGTAGAGGAACACAACCACACTTCCCAAGGCCCGAGGGAACTGTATTTCTAGAGGGCAGCTAAACTGTGATCTGCATTGTAGTAGCTCACACACTGTGAGAATTAAACATTTATCAGCAATTACCTCCGTGACTTCCTCATGCTCAATATATAATATTGTCAAAGGAAGAGGAAGAGCGCAAGAGCAAAACAACCAAAGTCCGCTGGTGGCACACACATGACTAGTGACTATCATGATGAGGACACAAACCTGGCAAATATTTCTACATAATGCCAGGTATAATTTTCTAAGCACAGAATAATGGATGTGATCTCATGCACTGCCTGCTCAAAGCAGAGTCAAGCTTTGTCAGTCTCCAAGGACAAGTTTCTCAGCCTTCCCCACTCACTCCAAGCACCAGTAATGAAATAAAAGTAGGTAGCTGTATGTGTTTCTACCATACAGCTTATTTGAAAAACCTGTACCTGCTACAAAGATGTATTAAGTTCCTTTTCAGGAAACTAGATGGCTTTTCAAGCACATTAGACTTGAACACTTACCAGTTTTTCAAAAATGTATTTTAAGCAAATCAACAGGTCAAAGAACTTAACCTGCTTTTGTTTATAAGCTTATTTTTAATAATCTTCGTGAGAATCTACAAATCTACATATGTTTCAAGAAGAACGTGAAGACCAGCAAAACAGATGTGCAAAATTAAAAAGGGATAAAGACTCTACTTCTACCTATGCTGTTCATATTTTCCACAGAAATGCAAGTTATACTGCATTATTTTCTTAGTCAACTGCCAACAAATCAATATCAGATCTTATGACAGAAGCCATCACTTTTCTTACTTGGTTCTAAAGAATGTTTTTCTCGTTTATTTCTTTCTATTCTAGTCTAGTCCCCAACAAAGCATAATTCCTTCTTCCTGCTCAGGGATATAATTATGTCCTCATTAGTTCTGAAATGCAGTACAGTAGGAATCTGTTGATTTTTTGGCAGCATAGGCATACTAAATAAGAATAACCAGATGCTGCTTACATCACTTTCAGATATAGACAAATTAAAAGAAAAACAAAAACCAATGCACAGGTGTTCATGAAAGCAATAAATTCTGAGTTTCCCCACTATCTGGCTCTGGTTATAGTGGTATTCTACGTTGGCTAAAAAACCATTGTGTGTTCACAGCTCATAGCTATTTCATGCAGTCAGATGTACATATCAAATACAAATTATGCAGATAAAACTCTGTAACCATCTGGTCATCTATAGTATTTCATATAAATTGTAAGTGACCTATTTATTGGTACATAGAATGCTTCCCAGTCTGCATTTTCTTCTTCCTTTTTGTTGTTTTTGACTGAAAGTTCAACAACAAAAAACCTGGTAGTTTGCAGAACTCCATGTATGCTGCTCTTCTGTTTGCACACCAACAGGTGCACATGCACCCATTAAACAGGCTGGTGCTAGAGATGGGCACAATACCGTAACTGCTCAGTTACGGTCTAGAAATCAACGGAATTACCAAGGAGGAGAACAAAATAAACTCAAGTTCAAAATGAAAAATGAGTTGTCATTTGCTGAAGTGCCTAGTTATAACTAAAACTGACACTTTCATTTTCTGCCATCTTCCAGTTTATAACTTACTAAAACAAAAAATCACTTCCTGCATTGGGACTGTTGCATTGAAACTGTTCCTGGTCCTCCTTATTTCAGAAAGTTTGTCTGTTTGTGGTTCCTTTGGACAGAAAGGAGAAGGGTAGATCAAGGAAATCTATTATTATAATATTTTGAAGTGGTCTTCAGTATTTTTTGCTCTCCAGGCTCTTTAAATACTGAGTTTTCAGTCCCAGTCTTTGTGGAAACAAGATTCTGTTTTCATTAATATATTCTTAGGAGGAAAAAATCCCAACTGATTGAGAAAGTACAGACTTAGGACTTCAGTTTAAAACAAACAAACCAACTCCAACAAACCACATACAATTCACACACTATTTTCTTGACAGAAGTACAAACTGCAACTGTGAGATAAGTACATGAGAGCATATAAAAAACCTAGGTTAGCCTATTTTTAGTATTGTAGTGTTAAGAATTATTGACATTTGAATACATATTGACAACCCAAATAGTCATTTTTTATTTGTGAGGGCTATGCTTACCACTAACTTACCTAACTTGAAAAGCAAACAGTTTAATACATTAAATCAATTGTGTGCACTAGAAAGCTCACCTCAAATATCCATGCATTTAGAACAGAGACATGAAGTACAAGGGCTACAACAGATAGCCCTGGAATGACCTCCAGGATGATTCCATGTATGGCAGCTCAGTTCAAGTCTCATTGTCTTTACTTATTTAATTCAAGCTTATTTAATTCTTCCTTTGGAAGAAATGTATTGCTTCTCTTTACAATCCTCTGTACAATGGGAACCAGATCTAATTCAGAACTCTACAAGTAAGTGGTAAAATGATCATTACTGAAAGGTGTATCTCTAGCATGATGTACTTTTAGGAAGATGGCTGTAGTTTCACAGTCATAACCATCAGATTCTACATTAAAAGACTGTTACTGAGCAACAGTACAGGTCTGTGTGTACAAATAAACCCAAGGGAAGTCTCTCAATCACCTCTGCAGCTACCTAAGGAGGAAAAGGAAGATCTTGCCTTCCACTACATCCCTACTTCCTAGACCTGACAGGAGCCATCTGGCCCTCTGTAACTGCTTGCAGTTGCTCTCCACTTGAAATAAAAGCACAGAAGAGCAAGGTTAAGGACACAATGTGCAAATGCAGAGGAAAAGTCTTGTACCATTGCCTTTAGAACCAATTAGTTCTACTATAAATGACTACTTAAAAAAAATATAGCATGTACTAACCATCAGATAAACCATGCAAAATCTAAGTACCTGCTCAGAAAGAAAAATTATACATTGAGAGCCAAAGGTTAGAATTTTGCCAGCACATCAGGTTTCAGATTTATTTTTTTTTCAGAAAGCCTCATCCAACTCCTATGAAATTTAGCAGAACTTATTTTAACTGGTCTTGGCTTTAGTTCACAAGAGAATTACGGAACCAAGAATACAAGACCAAGACCTCCAGCCTTATGTCTAAAAAAAACCTGCCAACAGTAAACATAAGTGTAACATTCTTCACTACTCATTTTAAATGATAGAGCATTTTGATGTTTGAGCACATTTTCCAGGCAAAAGCCAAGCCCATGAAAGTTACAAATAACTATAATGAAAATACAAAAAAGCAGCACAGATAGAAGTAAATGTTAGTTAATCATTAGTGTGGTTTTTTACAGTGACTTAGGAACAAACCACACAGTAGTTATTTCTGCCTATTACTGCAGTAGAATATGTTTTTCCTTTTCTAATTCTCTTGAAATAAATGTTTAGTCAAGTAACAGAAGTTCCAATCCAGATCTGTTTCGGAATATTTTCTCCACTGTTGATTATTAGCCGATACCTGAAAGTGCCTAGATGGTTTTGTATTTCCTAGAAATTACTACAGCAAAACTGATCCCCTCTATATTACCATACATTCTTAGTGAAGCAATGTAACTGTCTTCCCCTTTCAGGGTAACAAACACTGAAAGCCATGATAAACTGCAGGTAGCAGAGCCACGCAGCACTCTGCTACAATAGATCTGGTAACACCTTGTCTCTTGAGCCCAAGAGACACAAGAGTTGCAGTGGGGATTAGTAAGAGAAATAAACAATGGTTCTTATAAATGTTTAAAGATTAAGGTAGTGAGCACTCTTTCATCGTGTATAGTCTATTACTGAACCACCATAATTAATAATGAATTCACCTGTAATACTTTAAGATGTTTCAAAAAGGGAAAGTAAATTAAAAGAGTGTGACTTATTCCTAAAAACAACATCTCATCTAAGTTGGTATGCAGCCCATTCACTGTCAAACGCAACACGCTTTGGGATTGCACATTTGGATATATACTTCATATGCAGCATGAAATATCTTTCTAAAATCGTATTTGATTAAGACCAAAAAAATTTCTAAAGGCAGCCACGTGCTGCAAAACATGAATAGTTGTAAATGATAAGTGTCATAGGACAAGAGCCTGTCAGTCATTTCTTCACACAGCTAATCACATTTTATTTAAGAAAATATTTGTTGCATAATATCCTTTCAAAGTAATTTATCCTACCATTTGTGCTGTACCAAAAGAGAGCTGTATTTTGTATTTACAAATATATGACAAATGCAGAAGGTTTTGTTACTGGCACAGAAATTCAATGCCAGCACACCCAGTACTGCCAGCTAAAAACTCAGGAACTTCACTGACCTTCTTGCAAAGGACTTGTTTGAAGACACCTCAGCATGTATGACAAGAGGTGCTAGGGAACATTTTACAAGCTCTGCCTGCATACTAAAGCAGAAACCTGCAAAAGTCAGAAGATGGACAGACTAATAGATATTTCAATATATATTTCAATTTATACATACCTTAGCAGATGGAACTACACTAGTCTGAGTTATGTATGTATGTACGCAGTAATAAGCCATAACAATTATTAGTTTGGTTGATACTGAAAGTACAAATAAGACATTTATGTAGTCATTATTTTCGCTCTAAGAATATGCAACATTAAATTGGGTAAACTAACCTTAAATAATGGATACAAACATAACACCATTGTCTGAAACATAAATGGAAACTTCAGAAATAATAATGCCACTTAGTTTATAAGCAGGATCCCTTCAGAGGATCTAAATGGTCTAACAGTTTGCCTGTCTAAAATTTCAAGTGGTGTACCCCTTATCTGTCAGATTAGGGAACAAACACAATTTCTATCTAGAGGACAAATCCCAAAGCACTATTTTCAGAGTCTGAATGTTTTGCCTGCTATATGCTCTGAAGTTCGTTTTTCAAATCTGACTTCCACTTGGGAGAAAAAAAAGAAAGTCATTATTGTTTAGATACAACAATATGGAGACAGATAAATTTTTCATTTTAACTCTCAGGAAAAAAAAATATTAACTTGTCAGAAGCACTATATGGTTTTTTTTCTTGAATGCTTAGTAATCATTGGTAAATGGCTATGACAGCAATGCTGTAGTCACTTTCTTAATACGCTATCATCCTATTTTTTCAACTGGCACTTGAATAAGTTATTTTAGCCTATTAAATATTTTGAATTAGGATTCCCTAAAGAATTAGAATTCAAAAGTGGTTAGAAAATATAATTAGCCAACATTTTATTAAAACTGACATATACCATAGTATAAAGTTCACTGAAAGAGACTAAGTTGCAGATGCTGCAGCAATATTGTAACATTCACTAAAGTTTAGTCTTTTACAGATCAGTTTCTCCCCCTTCAATAATGTCCATACCTAAATGGAATCTGCAATATTAGTCTTTGATTTCATCTTTTATCTCATATAAGCAACTATAAATTATATAAAAAAACAACTGTAAAACTTCCTTATTTTTCCCTCAGCTGCAGTATTCAAAACCACATCACAATCTAATGAGAAATGGAAGTAATTGAAAAACCACACTTCATCCAGTGCTGGAAACTGAATATAATTGAACAACTAGTTCTACAGGTGTTTCAAGTTTAAAGGATGCCCTGACTTAGAGGTGTGGCCTCACTACCAGAGAAGCATAAAAATGACAGACAAGCAGCATTTATCATGTTATCTATAATCTGACACCAATACAATGAGACAGAGAGTAGTCTATTTGGTTCCATTACTGGCAACTGGGATGGAAACAATTCTTCCCAAAATTCACACAAACAGATTTCTGGACCTTCAAGGAAAAAAAACATTAGTTGCATTTATTTCCTCTGTCATAAATTTCCAATACCGCTTTGCCATTTTCCATTAGTGTGGAAAAAACAAATAGTTTAAATCATAATTAACCTAATTTGCTGCATCCTGAATGATAACTATTTACATATGCAAATTTCATTATGAAGCCTTAAATCAAATAATCCTCATTGTCTCATTTTAGTAGAATAAGAAAAAAATATTTACTAGAGTATACTATGTGGTATTTCCCAAGACATTGAAACTCTTCTATTTCAAAAGTACCATACGTATGAAACTACAACACAGATGAACTACATGCTGCTGTACTTCCATTAAGTAGTTTTCTTTTTCAACGAAGCGCATTATGAAAAAGTAATAATTAGTGTTCTGATTTCTGAGACTAACCTAGTTAATCACCATTACTGTCTACAACTTTACACTGCTTTTACACCACAAGTTACCACTTCACAATACTAATGTTTAGTGAAAACACATTACACATGCTTATCTTTCCTACTCTCATATGAGAACATAATCCCAAATCACCCTATTGTAATACTCTGCACAGGAACCATTTGTGATGCTATCACTAGGGATTGCAGCACTAGATAAGAAGAAAGCAACAGACTAAATTCTAGCAAGGATTTTATTATTTTATATTCCTTATTATAAAACACATTACAGAAATTATATTCTCCCCACTTTTTTTCCCTTACAAAACTTCTCCAGAATATTATGTACTCTGCCATTTCACAGTACTTATAATGGTGCTTTTACAAAAAGCCCAAGTGTCAGCATGTGGGTTTTTTCTTCCTTTTTTAAAAGGTGATAGTGAAAAAAAATTACTTGTCTTTTGTACTGTTTTTACTTAAAACTTCGTTTTTATCAATGCATGTAAATATGGTTCCTGGAAAATATACCACTGAACAGCTTACAAAAGATAGATAACCTTCTCATATTTTTTACCTTCCAGGTCTTCTCATTAAGAATTTTACATTTTTATATCACCTGAAAAAGAGCTGTAAAAATATTCTACTTAAAATAATGCTGCAAAATCAACTGTTCTTAGTAGCTCACAGAAGTTCCTAAGCAAATAGATGAACGGGCCCCTATTTCTACCCCCTTATATATCTATATCAATGCAGAGCATGCCCAGGAACTGTGAGGAGTCATTTTAAGAAAACATCCAAATGTCAAATCAGCTAAATAATTCTGACATCTCCTAAATTCTGAAGGTGTGGGGGTCAGGGCAATCAAGTTTGTTTGTTTCAAACAAAAAACTCCTATTAAATTTCATTTCCTAAGAAGAAGTAAGGAAATTACAAAGCAACGGACTGTTATTTTTTCCAACATCCCTAGAGCCTAAGAGGTAGAAAGTCATCAATACAGAAAAGTGTCATGAGCTCTTACTATCCCATGATGAGTTAAGGAAGACAGAAACCAACTTCCTCCTCTACCTCGTCAAAAGATGGGAAACTTCCGCTGTACTTGCTCAGTTTCCTGTTTCTAAAAAGGAAAAGGGGAAACTGGCCCAACTGCAAAAATTTCAGAACAGGAAGGTCTTCAGAAAACTCAAGCTGCTTCTTCCCACATCACTACTCCTGAGACTCACACAGAAGTTACCATCCCGGCTACAGCATATGTTACTCCTTGCTCTTTTCGGTGGCAGAGGTGCCATTCATATTCAGATATCATTCTGACATGCTGTCAAATTAAAATGAAGAATGCAAATAAAGGAGAAGGAAATGGAAAGACAGTTTAACTACCTAAAATACAGACAAATCATAATGCAACAATGGATGAACAGGAGGTACTTCTCTAACTACAGGGCCTTGACCTTGCCAAACTGTAATAGTGTGCTACAGCCAAAAGTATTTCTGGAAAGAAAACAAGACTGAAATTACCATAATGGAAAAGGTAAGTAAAGAACTGCTAGCAGCCTTTCTACTAGGTTAAGTGTAAGAAAACTTACATCTGTCAACAACCATAGATAATTAAGGCAACAACCCAGAAAAAGAATCCTTATCCTTTTAATTCTGATTTTTAATTATACAAATTGTCCCTCAAATGAATGCTTCTGACATTTTTGGAACAAAGAAAAATTATTCCTGATTAAAAAATATTATTTTAAGTGTAGATAAAAGAATTGTTTTGAATTGTTCCAAATTCTTCTAGAGTTTAAGTGTTATATTTAAATGCCAATGAGAGTATTTTCCCCTGACCTTTTACAAAGAACAACACAGTAAGAGCCACTCTTCCTAAAACCATACTACTGTAAAATTCTGTCCAGCTAGCCATAATCTGCAAATAATAATGCAAACAATATATGATTCACTTCAGAGATGTTTTTATTTTCACAACACTATGTATGTCTTTAAAACATTTGTACTTTCTATTACTAGTGTTTGAACTAAAAAGTATGTGTTGTAAAATCTTAGTACATATTAAATGTTTTGTAGTAAGCTCATATTCAGAACTATCTGTTTACCAGAATTAAATCTGTTTTATATAGTATGCACTTGGTAGTTCTCAAATGTACAAAGCAATATAAGCACATTTTGGACTAACCAAATTACTATTAGGCAGATTTACTACACTATAAACTTATACAACACTGAAAACTTCTCCTGAAATTAGGAAACCATGGCACCATTCATTATCACACCCAGAGAACATTGCCAATTTTAAAATCTATAGGAAGGAGCATTCACCTATTCAAGGCAAAAGGCAAACACATTACACCAGTCTTTAAATGACAGGTAAAAAGCACTACATAGTAGCTTAATTGCAATCCCTCCCTATTCTTCCACATAAGTGCTATGCAGATATCATTAGCCTTATATTGACTATAAAATTTGATACTTCTACTGTCCTTATAGTGTCTGATTAAAAAGTAAATGTACTTAAGTCTCTTTGCTATTTCTGAAAGAGGACAACCGATTCCTGTGTTCATGAGCAAAACAGAATATTAAAATCAGCCCAACAGTGAGCCACCCTAATTACAGGTGAAGTAACTTAATTATTTTTGAGGTCACATTGTAAGGTAAAGCCTAAAAGTTATTGATCTTAATATTGCAGTAAATCACTCATTTTTAGAACAGTAAAAGGAAAGTAGATTTGCTTGCCTTTTTGTATCTTGTGACAGTCCTGCTTATTCCACTGCTGAACTAAGGGACTGAATATGTGAAGAGCAGTACCTCTAGGGAAAGCTTACTAACAAATAAAAAACCCCCACATAATCCATCTGGCTAAAACATACAGAAAAATGTGTAAGAAAGAGATTGAGGACAAGCTTGTGAAAGGTTAGAGAAAAACTACCTACTAAAATTTGGAGATAACTGTATCATTGATTAAACAGGACACTGGCATTTCAGTTTTAACTACACAAAGATATAACTACTACCATGAAGAAACGAAGTTCCTAATTATAATCTAACCTTCCAAAGCATATCAACATAATGAGAGAGGAGATATTAAAGCATTCCAAGTATTAAAGTATTCCAAGCTGAGAAAATGCTCCTTTGTGAGAAAAGTTTCTTGGAAGCTCCCAGGCACAAAGCAGCTTAGTGCCAGCTAGTCCACAGTGAAGTTCTTCAACTGTGAAAGTAGTCTTCCACTGCCACCATTTCCTTTGCAGAACTTTCAAAAAAAACCTTTAACTTAATTGAATTGCTTAGGTATGAAATATTACACCTTCTATACAACTGCAGAATACAGCTCTTGACAATGCGTTTGGAGTCAACAAACATTTATTGTAAGTAACGTTTTATAGAAGTGAAAACAAGCTTGAAACCTTCAGGCTGAGAACTACAGTACAAGAAAATAAACACCCTTTCAACCAAACACTCTTTGTAAGGTGTTCTTACCAAAAAATCTTGTCAATCACAGGAAAAGTCAATTTGCCCTACTGCACTGCTATACTGAAAATGAATATGCAATACATTCTCAGATTAATATACATTTGTTCAGGTTAGTGTTGAAGTTCAGGACTCTTTCTCCATCAATAACCTCCCAATTACATGTCACAGAACACACAACTGGAAAAGGAACATAATGTGACTCCACACACTGGCTGCACTTAAAACCTCAATTACTGAAGAAAAGTTGGGTGCTACACAGAATACCCCAAGAGGCAGCCAAGGGCTGAGAAACAGTTTTAAAATTCTAAATCACTAATATAACACAAGAAAAAAGGGTGGAAGACCAACCACTTGCTCAGAAAGATGCCACTTGCTCAGTAACTTAAGTGTTACTGACAAAAAGCACACTTTTGTTTTAGACAAAGGTGTAGAGGGAAAATCAGTCCTTCGGACAGATGATCTATTTTCACAATTAGATCAACACTTAGTTCTCTCTCTTTAGTTAGTTTTTTTATGATAAAGTCTGTTTATTTTTTGATTCCTCAATCAACATCCATTCTAACACCTGAACAAGAGAAAAACGCATGACAACTGAGATGTAAGATAAAAAAAGTACAGCCACCATGTCAGTCGCATCCAGCAAATAAGTACTGTTGTTCATTGGCATGATCCTGCAGCAAACACACTTCCATGGGATCTGCTTCCTCTAAGGGAAGATGTTTTTACCTTGTACAGCATGAGCTGGATTGTTGCCAAGCACTACAGCTGTGGTCTTTGAACTGATCAGCACTTAAAAGAAGACCGTAAGAGCAAAATATTACACTTTAAAAGTAAAAAGAATGAACAGAAACTCTGATATATTCTCTGACAAATTCTTTTTTAAAAAATACCATTTGAACTGCTTAAAAGAACCTCAACACACCAAAATAACCAACCAACAAAACAAATCCCAGAAACCTAAGGAACTTGGTTATAAATTAATAAATATAAACCATTACATAAATAATGCTTCAAATATCCTGCTAGATGGCTCCTGGAATTTATCATCTTCTTCTTTGGTATTTCAGTTCCCACAGTGAGTGAGATCTACCTATCAAGGATTTGAGCCTTGGCAGCATTTAACTGAACAGTATTTGTTTTCAAATGCTTCTCTATTCCCTCTCTGACAAAACGTCCAAAGAGTACTAAGGATTATCCCCTTCCCTGTCCTGGGGTGACTGTATGGTCTGGTATTGTCTCAAACCAGGACACTGCCCCACTGATAGTACATTACAAAACTTCCCAACAATTCTACATTTTACATTTGATTCCTATTTTGAAACTTAACTGTTCTATATTTTATATTGCTCATAATAAGCAACACAACTCTAGTGTAATTATTATTAACTCCCTGCTATTTGTACTCTTTTAACCAAATACCCTCATGCTACTAAAATAATTTTCTTTGATTATGTGCCTTAATTACACAAGAATTTCTCATGGTCAAGGATGATGTTTACAAGCATAATTTATGCTCTTCTGCACTCACCCTACTCCATAAATATACCCATCTCCCTGCCTGCAATTTTGGCATCATTTTTCTTTGATGAACTCTACTATTTCACTTTCCTACTGTAATGTACTCTTGTCTCCTTGATCACCAGTACATAATATTCTCTCAATTATTATGCTTTTTGCATATAAAATCTATATACACACAACACTCTACACGACACCTGTGACTACAAAAGCCCTCCTATTTTAGGACTAGTCTCAACAAAATGTTCCTACTCAGCTTTCTTGAAGTACCAGAGAAATAAGAACCTCTGTCATCATCAGGTACCTCCATTTTAAAAGTCACTAAGATTCTCTGATCTTTCTCTCTCTTCCTCATTTAGTATCTGCATATATACTAGTATGATGCTTTCTGAAAATTTTACTAATTTAATCAATCTCATTAATTTAATCAATTCTCTTTACACTAATGGCAAACCCCTTTTTTATCTCAATTTCTAAAAAAAAATTCCAAGGAGACAACAAAATTGTTGAGTTCTTAAAGTTACTTAAGTGACAAGACTTGATCTCCTTCAGTAAAAACTAGTTTAAAAGGTGTATTATTTGACTAATACATGTCTAAATATGTGGAGTTCTTTCCCTCTATATTCTCTGTGTTGTTCTTCTTCCTTAGTCTTTAATAGGACTTCCCTGCACAAGAGTGGCCTCCAGAAATTTTAAAGGCAGGCAAACAAGGAAACCCTTTTTTTACAGAAGATTAACCACAAGGCCCTATAAATAACTTACAAAACTTAATTAAAAGTAAACAAAGAAACAAACAACAGCAGTAACAAGCAATTCAAGACTAGAATCTGCTAGCTTGTCTCTCTAGCAGCAATGGAACCCTGATGCAGGTCTCCATGAAAGTAGACCTCCACAATTAAAAACACACCAGTCCTCACCAGTACCACAACCCTAAAAGCAGAGCTCTTATCACTAGCCATAGCCATATCACTACTGGAGGCCTATGCCAGCAGCACAGCAGCCACTCAAGCAACAGCAGAACTGTCTGCTTGGAAAGGGATACCACAAGCTGCTATTTAAGATAACAGCAATAATTTCTGATGTACATAAGCAAGTAAGAATGATGACCTATGCTCTTTTTACCCTCCTCTATGCACTGAGGTAGGACAAGGGGTAGAGAAAGGAGATTATGTACTCCTTTTAAACAATGTGTTGCTTTTATTCGCTGGAAACATCAGTGTGGCTGACAACTCAAAACAGAGTGGCAATAAGCACTATTGGAAACACATATTTACATTATCTTTAGCAGAAAAAATAGCAATTAATAGCTAACCAATCCAATCCCAAAGAAATTCCAATCATAGCAGAATCCAAATCTATGTAGCTGGATGACAGTATCTGTCTAATATAGTAAAAATAGCAGAGTTGCATCTAGTTTGTCTACATCTTTGACTAATTCAGCTGCTCTCTACTAACAATTGTTTTGATCAGAGCAACCTACATTCCATAACTTGGAGTAGTTTTCAACAACAGCCATTTGATATATTTTGCTTAGAGAAGGCTGAGTTTAAAAGCTGTCTTTCCAAATTATGTAAACCTAAGGTCTAGGACAGGAAACAATTTTGTATCACAAATGATCAGGAAATGCCATAAAGAAACAGTACTTTGCACATAAAGAAACGGTACTTTGCACCTACTTCCACCTGTGAGATCCAAACTGGGTCTCTAAACCTTTGTGCTGGTAGGTATAAAAATATTTTTAGAGTTTTGGAATGTTTCCTTCATTGAATCTTTTTCTTTTGTTGAAAATTCACTCTTAACATATATGCAGCATTAGAAGTGGGACAGGAAACCTATGCAATCTATCCCAAACTTTAGCTGACCTCCAGATTTGCATGTGTTCTCTCTATATACATATGCAATAAAAGGTATTTGCTTCTTATATAATCAATATACAAAATGAAGTATACACAGACATTACTAATTTTCTCAAAGTGACAACAGCATTTGAAAAAATTCACCCTGTTCCACAATGGTAACTTTCTTAGCTTTTATAAGTGCAGCAATGCCCATGAAAAACTATTTTCCAAGATGAGACCTTTCTCCCTGCAAGCTATTTAAGGAACAGATAAAATCCTTTATTTGATTATATGCAATTTTATGCCTTTATGGTATTTTAATATAAGGACAGAAGTAAGTGTAATTGTGATAATGGTAGATTTTTTTTAAACCAAAATGAAAAAGGTAAATTCAGTGTTAATGAAAAAATATAAACTAACAGAAGAGAAATAAGTTCTGCACGTGCAGCCCTGGTAATGTAAGCAAAGAGGCAGAAGAACCACTCTAAGGTTTATACCAGTAAATCAGAACCTCACTGGAGGAAAGCAGATAGTGCAACTCAGTACTTCAGAAATGACAGTCTTCACTCACTCATCTGGGAAACAAGTCAATTAATATCCAGTGAACAATTTAAATGAGGGAGTTGGCTATTAAAAAGTAACTTACCAGCATTTGATTACACAATCCCTCCTTTTCCTTCTACAGTGTCTACCTCATCTGCCCTTCCAAACAGTGTTCTCTCCAAAATTCCCATTCCTGTCTTTTCACCCAGTGCATGAATGCACCCACCTCACTCAACACTGGTATTTCTTCCATCTGCCATTCAACCCCCTATGCACAGAAGGTCTCTTCTCCTGCTCTCATTAAAATACCTCCAAACAGCTTGTCTTTCCTCTCTCTTGGCCTACAGGTGACCGAGAGGCAGCCGTGTTTTATGTGGCCCAGCTGGCAGCAGAGTTGGCATGTGCCTCCAGCTGGGCTCCTGACTGTTCAGAGTACAAGTGTCTCTAGCAGGCCAGTACCTGTGCACCTTACATCCTCCCAGCTACACACCTGCACAGCTGGCTGCCTGCTCAGGAGAGGGGCGTCTCTGCAATGGGCAGCTGCTAAGTCAAGAAACACACAAACCATAGCACACACATAACATCTGAGCCAAAAAAAGCCTTGAGGAAAAAGACAAGAGGGTCACTTCCCCCTAGTGGCTTTCTACAGTAGAATCTTGTATTAGGAACTTTTGAAAGACTCATCCAGTAAGGCAATCAGGTCCACAATCCCACATATTTATACTGTTACTGTATGTTATAAGATATGTGAACAATGATATTTATCTCATGTCCATTGCACTTTAACCTTCCACCATTATTTCCACAATCAAAAAAAAATGTTTTAGTCATATTTATTTTGATACTGTGGATACAGGAAATCAGCAATACTAGGGATTGCATTATACCAGTGAAAACAATACAAATAAGTAAACTCTCGGTAAGTTTCTGAAAACAAGAAATAATGTAAATAGCTTTTTGTTTTTCTTGCTTAAGGTATGCAGCTCACTTTCCCCACCAAGGAAAACAAGCTTCTCTTAGCTTACACATATAAAGAACAAAACCTGTAACTTTCATAAACCCTTTAAATTGGTAACAAACTGCCAAAGTTGCAACTTTTGCATAGATGGAAAGACCTCCTGAAAACAACTAATAAACAGTCTTTACACCAATTTCAGTATCCTAAGTTTTGAACGTATCTTTATTGACTTCACTGGTTTACTTCCCACCCTTGCTAAGGCAGCACATTCTGTGTTAATACACATGGTCCAGATGTTACACACCTGACCTTTACAAGTGCACTGCAGGGCTGACACAGGATGCCACCAATTTCAGCCAAAGCCCAAAGAGGCAGGAATTCTACCTAAGTAAATCTAGATGCAATTCGACATCACCACAAAGCTAGTAAAATATTTTTGCCTTGTAACAGGCACATGAATTTATGGCACACAAATAGCCATACAGAAAAGTATCAGTATGCCTAGGAAAGCTGGGTGTTTGTTTAGTGTTATGTGCAGAACAATATATAATTTTTAAGTCCCCTTTTGCTTTGATCTTAAGAAGCACTCTCTTCTACAGCTGGACTAATCCTACTTACAAGACAATTAAACTGCTTATTAGGAGAAAAAAAACTACTAGAGAAAAATAAGAATTGTATACTGGCAATATAAAAATCTAAGTAGAAAAAGCCATTGTATTTATCTACCACAAAACCTACCTTTCTAGGAACTACATTTCAGTAACAACAGCATATTGACAACAGGACATATTAATGAAACAACACTAAACATTATTAAATCATTGGCACCAAATGTTATATTTTGATTTTCTAATCTTTTACCTTTTTACTATGACACCATATGCTTTGACTAACATAACACCTTTCTTCTAATTAATAACTTCATGTTACATAAACGGAGAAAGACATGGCATTAAACAGGGTAACAAGTTCAGCAAAGTTGGAAAAAAATACAATAATCTGAAGCATTTTTGGGGAAAAAAAAAATCCAAAAACCCCACTTACTAGAAGTGTTCCAAACTGTATGGCAGTTAGGGCCTGGTATACTCTTCAAATCCAACTACACGCAGTATTTCACTACAGGGGTCAGCCTTTGCACATACCTCTGCTCAGAAACAACATTTCCACTTAAAAAAAAATTAAAAATCAA
Organism: Melospiza georgiana; assembly: GCF_028018845.1. Taxonomy (NCBI): domain Eukaryota; kingdom Metazoa; phylum Chordata; class Aves; order Passeriformes; family Passerellidae; genus Melospiza; species Melospiza georgiana. The sequence goes on from NC_080433.1 coordinate 51,207,768, forward strand.
ATTTCTATGCCTTAGAATTACAAAAATGACCTTGGAAGAACAAGCAAAATGTCCCCAATGCTGCAATGCCTGACTAGGTCCCGCAGAGTACCTGAAAACACATTTTTTAGGTGTGTGAAATACCCTTTATACATTCATCTGGATCCTGTGAATGCAGCATGCCCACAGCTGCAGAATTTGTTTTTCAGGTACCACAGAATCTATTACTGTTTTGCTGTAAAATTCAGTATTTTACTGTTGCTAGGCACCTGACATTTAGTGCTTTGTCCTCTTGCCCTTTTACTTGCATACATCCTTTTTTTCCTTCAATTGTCTTACAATTAGAAATTCATTTGATTACAGTAAATATCCCATGTGGAGTCAATGGGTACAGACATCAAGGGGACAAGGAACAGAGAATGAATTATGGCCTGTAGTCAAAAGATTGAGAAGATGATGATTAGAAGAGAATGAGAGACAGAAAGACAGAGCTACATGGTCCAGATGGGTAACACCATGGAAGGCAAGAGTGGAGAACTGATGCCCAGAAAGCAAACTCAAAACCTCTTTAGAAATAACTAACATTAAGATTAATCAATTACCACATTGAATGATGAGTCAAAATGATGTGCACATTGATACAACAAATTAATACCGCCATGAAATTTATTTCCATTTCTCACTGCGAGCACAAGGCTCTACTGTAAAGAATATTCTCTAGAAACACAGTTACAGTTGCACATTCATACTTATATGAGGCAATTCCTGATTTTTTTCAGGTATTTACTGTATAACTGTAGCATTATACGAGCATGTACTGGAAGAAATTTTAATTTTCCTGGGGTTTCATAGATGGTATTGGGGTGTGAAAAGCAGCCAAGAAACAGCTCCAAAATCTACAACATTTCAAAGCTATACTATCACCCCAAAATTACAGAGGACATCTGCGAACTCTGTAACTGTTTACCTGGCCAGTGCCTGGATTCTTCATCATTTCATGGAGATCACTAGAAAATGGACACTCATGGCCAAAATAATCAGGTAAAGAAGAACTATTCCTAATAGTATTTCCACAAGTTTTCTTCTAATATATAGATTTGAAGAGCAAACAAACTCATATACATAGTTCTGCACCTATCCTACACCATAATAATTATTAATATACTCAAAGATTTACCTCCAGAGTAAACTATTTTCATTTAGCTTAATTGAGCCCCTGGGATGTACCCCGAACGGAAAGTTCCCCCAGTACATTATGTTGCAGTAAGACAGGTTGTTATTGCACTTCAGAGAAATTGACCAGAGCTACCCAAAGTAAGTCACAGGATTTGGTGATCTGCGGACCTGAGAATCCCTGCACATGGTTTATCATGGAAGCATGGCAACCTCTGCACTGGGAGGCAGAGGCCAGCCAGCAGACATCACAGCACATAACAGTGAAGAAACACATGCAGCCAAAAGTGTGGGCCATCTAAACCTCAGCAGCCATGTCAAAAGTCCACCAACCTCTGAGAGAAAAGCCCTCTGAAACAGAATGACTGCCTTACAAGATTTTTATGTACCTTAAGCAGATATGGATTGATAAGTAACACTGTAAATTATTCTGAGAGACTAATAATCTCAACTGTCGTTCCTCCCACACCAAGAGAAAATAGTATGAAGACAGTTCACTCTTACAGACAAACATGCTCCAGTGCATCATTCAACAAAACTACACTCTATTATAACTCTATCATGTGTGATCTCTCTTGCAACATAGCTGCCTTGCTACAATTTAACTGGAGTTAAAATAAATGCATGCACATTCAGTTTAAAGATAGGAAAACAATAAGTGGAGTACTCAGTTTCACTACCTTACTGCTAAAAATGTAATTCAGGTCTGGTTAAGACTTGAACTTGTTGCTCCAAGGAGACTGTATTTGAGATGTGATACCTAGCTCACTAATCTAGTACTTCAGGCAAAGCCTAAGCTCACTATTCTGGGTACCATCTTGCTGTTTTATTATCCTCCCTCAAGATAAGCTTCTTTCTTTCCACCGTTTCAATATTTCTCTGCTTAGGTATCCCAAGTTTATTTATTCCCTAAGGAATAAAGATTGTTCTTCCTCTCATCTGTGCTGTATTTTCTGCTTCTCAACACTGTAGAGGGCAAATAACCTTATGAATAGTTTTACTTTCCTCATATATTCCTAATTTATATTCATTTTCAAATATTTAAGATATGAGATAGAAGCATGAAGAGACACAAACCTGCATTAAAGAGCTTAAAGTCTCACACTTCTCTTTGAGATAGGTAAACAAACATCAGTATAGCCACTTTCTAAATATGAATAAAAAGACTGTAAATGATTTAACTAAGGCCACAGAATCAATATGTATCAGAGTGGTAACCAGAAACAAGACCACGTGATGGGACGTCTGGCCTATACCCAATCTCCTCTGTGAACTGCGCTGACCTGTAATAATGTGGACTGATACTACAGTAACTCCAAGCAGCCCCATTTAAGCTGTAAAACACCACAACACTCAGAAGAAGCATTTTAAAACAAAACACAGCAAAATAAAACACAAACAGCTCATTCTCATGATCTTACATATTTAGTTCTCAGTTCTCCAATTGACAGAACATAACATTAGCACTGTTTGAAACATAAAACAGGATTTCTCAGCTACTGATTAAGAGGAATTTTAAAAGACAGTAACAGTAGCCTCTTTTTATGGATAGTTTAACTAAGGATCAAAATGAAGACATTTTCCTGTCAGAATTAGATTCTATAAAACAATTATTAACAGGATTAAAACTAAATTCTATAAAAACAATTATTAAAAATTAAAACTGGACTATTATAAAAAATATTTTGCTTTAATGTATTTGGGTTTCATCTTATTTCGCATACACTCTCAAAGTAAAAATCTGAACCTCTGTGTACCTCTGGTACCTCACCTGTAAAAACTAACAAATCATATTTCTCTATTTCACTACTGGGGAAAGGGTTAAAAAAGAAAAGAAAAAAAGGAGTATGAAAGTCTTATCTATTGAGATTTAACTGCAAATAAGCAAGGTAATTAAAGGCTGCTAGCTCCAGAATAAAATTAAACAAACAAAAACACAACCAAAACCAAACCAAACAACTTCGCTTAGCCCAGGCTTATTCCATTTAACAAGGAAAGAAGTAATACCCTTGCATTCCATATGCATTCTTGATCATATTGTAATTAGCTTAGCCTGCATTCATTCAAACCTAAGACATTACAACAGATAGCAATAATTTTAAGGCATAAATTCATTTAAATACTGTTTTGGTTTAAGAATAGAAAATGGTCTTAAATAATTAAGTTTCCACTAATTCTTAGAAGATTAAGTAGGTGCTTGAAGTTATCACATTTACTACAGTGTTGCCAGAAACTTTGCTCTTTGTAGATTATTAGTTCTGATAGCTGCCCATATAAGCTTTCAAGTTAAACAATCAGAATTCTGAATTAAAACTGAAGAACAACATTCACCCCTCCCCAAATAAACTAGTGAACTTCAGCATAACAGCAGCAACTTAGGTAGTTTCTACAAAAAGCTTGCAGAAAATAATCAGGAAAATATGTTTATGTTCATCGCACTAACTTCTCACTACATCTACCAGCAGTAAAAAGGAGTTTACCCTCTGAAGAAAAAGCTGAGAAACTTTGATAGAGGCCAAACTCATCTGCACAGTAAACTGGTATCACAATGTCACTCTAATAAAGGGCAATTTTAAGGTAGCTATATCCCCTTTCACTTGCTGCTTGCTCCTTCAGAGGAGTCCTAATGGAAATGTTGTACAGTAAAACTTCTGTTTTCCTTTCAGCAAACTCCCAGCAACCGTGACAAGACACATCCATCCAAATAAGTAACTTCTACTGAGAGACATTCTGAGATTTTAGCAACCAACATATTTAATTTCCCTAAATAAAGCTTTATTTCATGAGCACTAACCGGTCTTGATTGTATGTTGGCTATATGATTCAGTACAACTAAAACAAAATTCCCCCTTCAACTATGTAAAATATTCACTTCAGACTTTAAAAGAAAGGCCTTAGACACCTGACTGAAACATGCATTACAATTTTTGTTTTGAGGAAGGAAAAGCAAATTTTAAGAAGAAATCATAAAAATGTCATCCATGTATTTGTTTCCTGTCTTGCCAGTGACTGCAGGATTTGGGACAAAATTAAGTGCAAAAGATTCCACAAGATCAAGTCCATAGGTATGCAAGATGAAAGCCTTCATTATGGCATTATTCAAGGATGGACAAAACCTGTAAAGTCAGCTGGTCTCCATGCCATTCCTGGCTCATTACCTGTTGCACATGTCTGAGTGTCCTGGCCAGTGCCCGGCGTGGGGGTTCCCCTGTACTCTGCCTGACACACTATTCATACCAGAAGGGATTCAGGTATATCTTGGGGGCTTTTGTGCTGCTCACTGCTCTGAATTGTCTCCTTCAGTTTTATCTCAGCTTACACATCAAAACAACCTCTTCTTTTATTTAAAATTACCTCCCTTTTAACTGTTTAGACCCTTCAAAATGCTTGGAAGATATAATTTCCCCTTCTCACACAAACTGTTAATTGAGCCAAGCAAAACATATTTATCTTTTTTTTTTTTTTTATAATCAATTAGTCCTTTCAGCTTTCTTAACATTTTGCTGCTCTTCTCTGAGTTTCTGCTAAGCTACCCCACCTGTTGCAAAGGCTCTGAAGTAAAACAGTACTCTAAACACAGTCCCATAATCTTGTACAAAAATCCCTCTCCCACTTGTCTAATGTTTGCTCAATGCCACTGTGGATGCAACCTAAACTTGTTCTAAATTTTACAAAGTCTAAATATCATATTTCAAATTGGGGGCTGTCCTTCCTGTCAGAAGCATGCACAAATCCCTTTCATATGAAAGGGAGTTGGGTTCACACAACTGACAGGATTATCAGGCCCGTGGTATCACTCCCATCCCTTTTTCAGCAATACTGCTTTCCAGGTTATTCCCTCACAATGAATACCTGTTTTGGATTACGAGCCCTCAATTGTTTTAGCTTGCATTTTTCAAACTACATCTCGTATGTACTTTCCAACAATGTGCCTAATTTCTTTAGATTACCTTTTCTTTTCTGCCCTGTCTTGTGCTTAACTCTTCCATCATTGCCTGCTAATGCTGCAAGTGGAGTATTCAACCTCTCATAAAGTTAAGGAAAGCAGACACTAAATACATCTAAAATGGCTAAACTTGTATTACTACGTGCATATGTAAGCACTGATGATACTCTTTTAGCACCTAAAACTGCTGTGACTCACCACATCTATTCTTCATACTTTGTTCTATTTTTGTTTATGGTCTTCATCCAATTTTTCATAAAGATGACTATCCATATACATAAATAATTTCTTAACAAGAGATTTTTGAGATGCATTTGAATTTCAGAAAATATTTAAAATTTTACTACAGCTACAACTCTCTATTAATTTACTGGGGCCTTGAATCTGCAATCAGATCTGGCAAACAAGCCAATCCTGTACTTCTCCATACTCACTGAACTGTGTGCAGATGCTGTTGCAGTATCAGATCCTAATTTTAAACACTAAGCAAGAATAACAAAAAACCTCTCCTAAAGTAATTTTTGCTTAGAAAATTCCAGGCTTCTTATTATTGTTTTTCTGATTTTTCTGCCATTATATTACTAAGAATCCCTTTTATCTAGTTCTTAAGCTCATGCTTTTTTTTTCTTTCCCCCTTTATTTTATTTTTCAAAAAATCAGTACTATTGTTTAATTTCTTAGAGGCATCCTGAAGATCAAATGACTAATATCTTCAGATCTTTCAAGAACCCCCTCTATTTGTCATCAATAACTACTTCATATGGTTCTGATTGTTAACTGCTCACTGTTTTTTCATCTTACTATATATGGAATTTCAGGAAATTCAGCATAATAGCTTGTCTTAATAACAACTTTATGCAACTTCTCATTTATGAACTGACCACTTTCCTCTCTATTTGACTTCCCCTTACTTCCCCAATATTTACAACAGCAAATTTTTATTCACCTTGAACTATTATTAGCAAATTACTACTGCCTTTGCCCAAAGCATACAATATGCATGTGCTGTCCACCTTTCAGGAATTCTCCACAGAACTAAGACAAACTTATTTTACCTTACAACTAGTCCTTTCATACCATTTATCTTAATGCAGATAAATAACTTTGAAAAGCAACTGATTTTCAGTTCAGTTAGGCATACTTCATTCACACATTTAAGCTTACAAGGTCTCTCACTCCCCCAAAATAGATGAAGATCCACAACAGAAATAAATGTATCACTTGCACTCACACGAAAACCAACAGAACCTTATACCAACACATGAGGTCACATCAGCCCAATTCTTTGTAGGACTGTAATGTAATCTACTAATAAGATAAAAAACAGGCTACATTCCATGCTAGCTTTCTTTTTACCAACTGGGGGTTTACCAACAACAACATAAATGTATGTCCACATTACTGATATTTACATGTATTACCCCATACTAAAATATGTTCATTAACATTATGAAATAATTTTTCAAGAAGCATTTAGAAAATGCTTTACTAATTCACCTCAATTGAAATGAAACATCCAATCTGCACTACATCCAAGGGAATTACACTCTGTGTTGCTGTAAAGTCTTACAGAACTGCATTAACAAGTACAGTCTATCAATGGTTACTGGCACTGTGGCTTTTGACTGCTCATAAGAACCCCAGTGCATAAATTAGTTCACCTGTCAGACAGCTCAAAGCAACAGAGGCACTAAGTTTGAATGGTTCAGACTTTCCCTATTATACATTACTTCTTCCAGTGAGAGAAAAGGGAGAAGGGGTAGATAAATAGGTTATCATGTATTCAACTATCATCTATCATAAAACCTATTGGAATTGTATCACAAGTTTAAACAATTCACTTCTTTAATGAAGCCTAACATAGATTCCCAAAGACACACAGCAAAATTCCAGGACAGTCAAGTGAAAAAGTTATTTGAACAAAAATACAAACTTTAAGAACTGCCTCAATAAATACCATAACCCAATGACTGTTTTGCAAAACATTCAGTTTGATCAAGCCTATAAGACTACTGACCTCCCGCAAATAAATCAATTTTTAAATTTGTTTACATAGTAACTTTAAGTAAAAAGAGCAGCATTATTAGTGGCAACGCAGTGAAATGAGCAAGTGGTCCATGCAGCTTGAGATTTTATCTCAGTCAAGACATTATGCCAGATGTTCCATAGAAAGAAGCAACTTTCAGCACAAACCATCCCAAATCCAAATCTGCAAACATATTCATGTAGGTGCATGCCACTAAATCCCCCTGAATTCAACAGGGTCTCCATCTGCCACGCAGATCCCTCACTTTACAGCACACATGACACACGATTGGATACAAATTGAAATACAAGCTGATAGGCCTCAATTTGTCTGGCTTTGCTTGGAAAGTCATTAGAGCAGTGAGGCCAAGACTACAGTCATACCTGAGGTTCACAAGACACACTTTTTGCTTTCCAAGGGTAATTGCTCAGCACTTCATTCAAATCTAGCCTTGTAAGAAACCCCACATTATGTTCCTCAACACAGACAAGCTAGACCCTTTTAATCAATTTATCATTACAGCCTTTATTCTTTCCCTAGAAGTAAATGCTGCTGCCCCCCTTACACCTTCTAGGTTGTAGCTAAACAGACACCAACCCAGCAGAGAGACATGTACATACAGTCATACAACTGCACATGGAAGAAGGTGAACTCAGCTGGGAAACAGTTCCCATCCAACTCAGACCATGTGAGAAGCAACAGTGAGTAAAGCAGCAATTCAGAAAAAACAAAACCAAACAAAAAACAAAATGATCACTAAAAATCAGTCCACCCCAAAACCAACAACCTTGATAGGTTATTTCAGAATGGCTTAATCACAGAGCTTATATAAAAATATTTTTAAAGATTCTTCATTTTAACCATTTATCAACTTTTTTCTTAAATTCAAAATAAACAAAAACCCTTTAAATTATTTGTATGTAATCAGTTATATATGTCTTCAACAACTGTATTTTAAATAATGTCAATACCAGCATGCCAATAATAAAAATAACATTTTTGTATGTCTGACTAATTTAAAAAGTAATATCTTATTAAAAATTAATAGTCATTACAAGGCTAAATTAACATTGTGTTAACTGTCACAGCATATAATGGCTCTCAAAATACACATGAAAACAGAAATGACATACAATCTTCTACTGCAAAAAGTTAGGCCATTCAAACACTTAAAAATATGGAAATAGAAATAAAAGGTAAAAACAAAAAAACTATCATTTTTCTAATTATACGTAAAATCTAGTCAACTAACAAATTACATGGTCCAACAGAAAAACTCAAGAAGCAAAAAACCTCTTTCTATGATGTGACAAATCTTCAGCAACACTATTTCAGTACTATGCAGGAGAGGAGGGGTAAAAAAAAAGAGGGAAGGCTATCCTAAAGCAAGCTTCCCACTTGATTTCTAGGCCTGCCACCAACTTTAAACTCTACTAGAGCTATTAACAATGGTAGTTTCTTTTCTTAATCTGAATCTTAAAGCAATTGTATGCCATCACCAAAAAAAACCCCAAAATTTCAGTAACTACAAATATCTGGCTAAGGTTTTCCAGACGTCACTGAAACTCACTAACTGCTCCACTGTGCTATGAACTCTACAGCTTCAAGCTGGAAGTCAATCTAGGACAACCAATAGAAAGTGCACCTGTACAATTACTGCATTTCCTAATTCAGAAGGCCAAACCAGAAACAGATAAAGCTTGTGTGCACTCAGCTCACCAAAACAGAAATTCGAAAGCACATACTTATTTTGTACATACTGCACATCTATATTATCATTAATTGTAATGAAAAAATATTGTATTTATAATTCAGAAACAGAAAACTATATTCCTTAACCAACATACATTTAACTCCATTCTAAATGAAATATAAGTATCCACATATATAGTATCTGTAACAACTATATACACAATCATTTAAAAATCTTTTCTACAAAAAAATAATCACCCAAACTTAATAAAAATTAATTTTTTAAAAAGTAATCTAGTAAATTAATAGTACCACACATAGTAACTTAAAACATTCAATATGAGCTCCATGCAACAAGGAAAAATAACCTGTATCACAAAAAAATAATCTGCATCATTTCCAAGAAATGCAACCTTATTTTTAAAACCTGCAGAAATTTACTGTTTTACAAGTAATAAAATAATTGTTTAGCTCTTTGTATTCTAAAATAGAAGAGAATGATATATGCTGCTAGTAATTGAGAACAATATAATTTGTGCAACAGTCCTGCAGATGCATTTTTATTCGACATCTGACCCCACTAAGCAGTAAACAAATTTACATATATCAACACATTTCAGTGCTCCAAATATTAATCTAAGTTTCTATAACTACAATAATGTGATCTCTTAGTAACAGTCCTTTAGTACCGTCATTCTAAAACAATCAAAAAAATGGCCTCTGACATATATTGTTTGTGTACTTGGGATCCCTTCAAAGTTTAAGGCTTGCAGATGTAAAATAAAAAAACTACAAAACAGAATCACCTTTAACTGATCACTGCACCAGACGAGAAAGGAATTACAAGGGTTTTTTTCTGCTTTATTTTATAGCATTTTAAAAGAGTAGGGATATTTTTATTATTGCACACACTGAAAACTAAATATAACCCCGCACTCAAAAATACTACTGCAACAGCTTGATAGCACTCACCGCAAGTAATACTGTTTTAAAGCGAAGGCAGCGTTAGAACAACTTCTGGGAAAGTTAAACTCTTCTACAATTTCTCCCCACTGATTCTTCTCTGATACCTGTCAAAAACAACACACAAGCCGAGATACACAACGTACACGTAAACGTGTTGCTGACAGCGAACATCACAAAAAAAAAACAGGCTGCCATGAAGCAAATAGATAAATATATAAAAAGAAACAAACACGAATGTATATGGGATTTAGGATTATATATTTTACTGACAGTTGCTAGTATTCCCCTTTCGAGAATAATCCTGCTTCTCAGGGTTCTTTTACTGCATTTATTTTTTAACATACACATTATTTTTTCCGGGGGGAACGGCCGGGAGTGGTGGTATTGTTTTGGGGTTTGTTTGTTTTTGTTTTTACTGCCTGGACAATAACCAATCGGGAGTCCCTCTGTCGCCCCCTTTTAAATCCTAACGCGGTCCGTTAAAAACCCAAAGAAGTTTAAAATAATGCAGGGAAGTGCTGGCGGGGGGCGCCCCCTGGGCTGCGGGGCGCGGGGGCGCCGGCCCGGGGGGTCCCCCCAACACAGATCCATAGACACAGAGAGGCCTTTCTTTTGAGGCCTACATTTCTGTCCCCAGCCTTGAAGCCTAAAGATGGCTATTTGATTACACACCGTCTTGGGTGCCCCTTTTGTTATTTTTCCCAGGGAAAGGCTCGGAGGGCAGCGCCCGGCCCCCCCCGGCTGCGAGGATCGTTCCCTAGCCCATGCTCCGTGCCGATTATCGATGTTAAACATGCCCGCTAATTTTGAGTTGCACTAAAACTGCACTCAGACTCTTTCCTCTGTCTCTCCCTCTGCAAGAGAGACGCACAGAGCTGCCACCACAGCCGAAAGAAGCCTGGTCTCGGCGCCCAGCAGCTCCCTGCTCCCCCCTCGCCTTCCCGCGGGAGGGGGGCATGGGCGAGGGGGTCCAGCGGAGGCGGAGGAGGCAGGAGTGGGGTGCGCGCCGTACCCCCGAGTCCCCCTCCATCGCTCCGCCGACAAGGCCGAGCCACCAACCTGCCTATCTGCTCGCTTCCTCCTTCCACCCCCCACCTTCTCTAACCGGCTTTAAATAGGACGGTTCCCGGCCACCTCAGCTCCCCCCGCCACCCCCGGGGGTCAGAGGAGACTTTTGGGAAGAGGTTAGTGGGAGGGAAACCCAAATTAAAACTTCCACTCACCTTCCCAAATCCGCCTAAAGTGGTGACTCTGGTATAGAGAGCGTGAAGATCCAGCTCCTTCCCACCCACCACGGGGATCTTCTTAAAAGGAGACCTGCCAAAGGAGATACACACAAAACACCACAACTTGTCAGCTCTGCCCCCTTTTCTCCCCTCGCTGGGGCTGCCGTGTCCTTCAGGGAAGGGGCTGGAAGTTGGATCTGGTCGATTTAAAAGCCTCCCCCCCTCCCGTTCCATCTCCCCATTTTCCTCACCCTCTGCTGTGGTGAAACTGCCGCAGCTCGTCCAGGAAAGCGAGTCCCTTTCTCCGCTGGTCTGCGTGGTTTTTACCCGTCGAATTTGCCATTTTTGTAATAAAAAAGGTTCTCGTAAAAAAAAAATCCAATTAAAAAAAAAAAAAACGGCCGACAACAACAACAACAATCCCCGGCTCCTCCTTGTCTTTAAGAGACCCAGGTGCCCGTGCTCGGCCGGGGATCAGCCATGGAGAGGGGCTTGTTTAAAAAAAAGTTTAAAAGGAATAAGGGAGCCCCGAGAGTGTGGTAATTGCGAGTCCTGTCTCCACACAACACACGGGCGAAGAGGCAGGGAGGGAGAGGGGCACCTCTCAGTAATTCCTCCTCCCGCGGCTGCTGCCTCTCTCAGCACCACAAACCCAGCCGATCCAGCCTGCACATGAGACTCAACATGGTGCTGCTGGATCACACAATGAATTGGGTTACTGTTGTGGTGGGGCGGGGGGGGAGCCGGAGTGAGGTATTGACAGTGTGTGTGTGTTACAGCCGCGGCTCCATGCGATCTCCCTCCCTCGCTCGCTCGCTCCCTCGCTCGCTCCCTTACACACACACACTGTACAGCTACGGCGGCGGCGGCGGTGGCGGCGGCAGCGGGATTCACTTCTCTTCTCGCTCAGACAAAAAGATCTGAGGCCGCCGTGCTTCTGCCTGGACGAGAGCGCGACACAGCGGGCCCCGGAGGCCGGTTCCGGTACTGCAGGAGGCAGCTCCAAAGGCAAAAGCCAGCACAGCCCCAGCAAGCAGTTCCTGGCGGGGAACAATAGGCTCCTCTCGCCGCTAAGGGCTCATCTGCAATGTGCCGCAAACTTCACACAAAGCCGGGCGGAAAGAGGCGAGGGAGAGGGAGAAGAGGGAGGAAAAAAACGGCTACTACCGGCTGTTCCGGGGCGCGGGGCCGGTGCGGGGCCCTCCCGTGCCAGGCTCGCGCCGACCGGCCTCTCTCCGCTGGCTGCCGGCGGGGGGGGTGGGGGGGGGCGGGGGGGCGGGAAAGGTGGATTTGGAAAGCGGGGACGAATTTTTTAATTGGACTAAACCCAACGCCCTGAGTTCAAGGGGAGAGAAAACAACAACCGAAGGGGGCACTGGTGGGATGTGGACTTTCGGAAAACTTTCCGAGTCCCCCGGGCCGAGGTGTTTCCAAGGGCAGGAAGTCGCCCCGGATGGCACGGCGGGGGCGAGGGGGGGCAGCAGGAACCCCTGATTTCGAGGCATGAGGGGCTCTAAAACTCCCCAAAGGAGAATGCCGAGTGCTCCCCCGAGTAGGAGGTGCCCCGGAGAGGTTTGTCAGTAGGACCCTAGGCTCAGGGTCACTCCATGAATATTTCTTATTCCTTTTTTCTCTTGGGATACTACAGTCTGAAATCTAAGTGTCTCAAGACTGCTGTACACAATCTAAGCCGCTCACATCTTTCTGTACATTGACCAGTAGAACATGCAGCACAAAATTAATGGAGGAGGACGGTCTTGGCCCTCACCCCGGATGGGCAGCAGCCCCCACTGGCACTACAAGCGCTAGCCCTCTGCCTTGTGGTGTGCGCAGTGTTTGTAAACACTCTTCCTCCTGACGAGTTTTCCACTTGGGAAACCAGAAGACCTGCATGCCGACCACGGTGGAGCTTGGTGCCACTTGGGGTAAACAGGAGCAAGAAAGGGTCCATGAAGTGGACACTACAGGGTGAAGGTTTGACCATCAAACCTTTGGTCCTCAGGTAAAGCAGTGCCCAGGTGGGCATTTGTCCTTCCCCGGCATGCAAACAGCCACAGGTGAGTGCTTGCTCCAGTTTAAGAGATTCTGAAGGAATATTTGCCCCTCGCAACCTCTACACTGAAATCCAAAGCTAGAGGCCTACAGGCTTGGGGGTTTTTTAAGCAGAACTCAATGAAGTCAGTAAGGAGCTGTGTTTTAGAATCAATGGCATATGATGGCCTCCAGTGAGCACTTAAAGAAGGAAATCTGCAATTCCTTTCTACTCCGTGTACTAACTTCAGAAAACAATATTTTTTCAAATATTTTTTCCTTTTGACTGGTTTGTTGTTTCAGCTTGAATATAGAGACAGATACAATAAAGCGTGGTAAACTTTGTCCTGGGTTCATGATCTGGGGGAAAAGGACAGAGAAATAAATATCCGAGTTTCAAATAAACACTCTATACTGAAAGTTGATGGTGTGTGGATTTCAGAATATGAAATGCATAGTGTCTTATTCACTGTAGCATTAAGAGCCTTCCCTCCTCCCCCCTAAAATTAGACCTTCAGATCTTGGTCTGCAGCTCCTGTCTCTGACACTCTGAGCTTCTGCTATTTCAGCTACAGTATGCGTAAGACTGTCAAAGCCAGGATAATACAAATCAGAGAGGTTTAAAACAAGCGACTGGGGGGCTAAATCGCTGTTTTAGACGCACAGTCAAACCTCCCTTCACGGGAGGGCGGTGGTTTTTAATCGTGCCTTAAAAATTCCTTAAAAGCAGGGGGTCTCCCCTCCGCGAGGGGCAGTCGGCAGAGGTGAGTCACCGCTCGCCCGGGCGCCCTGTGAGGGGAGCGGGAGACCGAGGGGAGGACAGACAAGTTGCGTAGCAGGGCTAGGTGGGTTTCCATGCTAAGCACAGCAATTGCGCACGGTCCCTTACGTAACTGTCAGCCGGGGATTCCCTAGATGGGGTCACTTTATTCAACCATTACATAGACCCCGGCCGCCGCTCCGGCGCGCCTGGGCTGCCGCGGCCGTCGCGACTGAGGCTGCGGCTGCTGCAAGGGAGCGCAACGGCTCCTCACAAAATGGCGGCGCCCATGGAAGCGGCAGCCCCATTTTGTGCCCGGCAGAGCCTGTCAACAAACACCGACTTGGCCGAGGCTGAGGAACAGAAGGCGGCGGCTCGTTCGCGTTACGGAGCGCGGAGGGAGGAGAGCGGAGGATTTCACCGCCCTCCTGCCGCCGAGAGGAGACTCTGGAGCGCGCGCGTTGGGGGAGGGAGGAGAGGGAGGTGAAGGGGGACGCGAGCAGCGAGCGAGTCAGAGGCTGCGTTATCCCAGCGCGGAACTGCCGGAGCTGCGGCGCGGGGGAGGGGAAGGCGAAGGCCAAGGCAGGCGGCCTTGGCGCTGCCCTCGCCGGGGCGTAGCTCTCGCAGACCCGGGGACTGCGGAGAGCCGGGGGCTGCAGGAGCGGCTGGCGACGCCGGGCCGGAGCCGGGGCTGCCCGCACGGGGGGCGCTGCGCCCCGCTCCCGCGCTGCCCGGGCGGACGGGGCCGTTCCTGTCGGATTCCGGCGAACCTGTAATGAATGACAGGACGATCGAGCTCCTTGTGTAGCTAACTAGGTCACTGTCAGCACTTAATTACTGTTTGTTTCATTTTAGTGCGTGCCTTATGAATAAACCGGCTATTAGGCTGATGCTTCAAGTAACATTATCCAGCACCAAGGTACAAAATGTCTGTATTGGACTCTGATCTTGCGATGCCAGCTTGGTAGTAATTACTGTTTTACATTAACGATGTCTTGGTTGTTATAGCTTGGTTATTCGGCTTATAGCTGAAACAGGTGGAGATCCCTTACGATAAGGTTGTGAAGCTGATTCTAGTATGACACCACCGGGCTTGTTTGTTTTATGTTTGTAAATCCTCCGTTTTTAGAGATAGAGAAGGGGCTTGTGCATTAAGACTTTTTTTTTCTGATCTATTTGTCTTAATATGCATGCTTTTTAATAGTATTAAATAAAGGAAATTACCTATTTCTGATGTATGTTTTAATTTTTATGTGTACCAAAATTACCTTGATATTAAGGAGTTTTGAAATATCTTGTTGCATACTAAACAGTCAAAGATCAAAAGTAGGAAAAAGGAAAAAATCTTGCTATTTAGTAAAAGGTCCTTTTATTATTCTCTGTATAGTATTTGTCAATGCAATTTGAGTTTATTTGTAAAATAAAGCCTCTACTGTTTGTAAATGTTACTGTATACAGTGAATTTCAGTGTATAAATATTAGAGAATTCTTGCAGACAGACAGGATAGGTTCAGTACCCAAATTGTCACTATTCAGTGCTGCTTGCATGGGGTTTTTGGCCTCTCGGTTGGGGTTTTTTAAGTATAGCTATGTTAAGTGAAGGTTCTGTTCTAGCAGCTGTATCCTGTGTTGCAGGGGGGGGGTTTTGTTTGTTTTGGTTTTGGGGTTTTTTTGTTTTGTTTTTATTTTTGGGGGGAGGGGTTGTTTGAGTTTGGGTTTTTTTGTTTTTGTTTTTTTGGGTTTTTTTTTAATCTTTAATACTAAATTTTGGGCTTATTGCTTGTCTTCAGTATTGCTGCTTTAGAAGAGAGTAAGCCACCATTGCTCTTCTCTGTGTGCCACTACCTCTGCATTTGCTTTCTGGTGGGTGAAATATTTTCACTCATTTCCATTTTTGCTTGTGCTGCTCTTGAATTGTGGCAACATTATGTTCTGGTGAGTGTAACTAGTATCACTAGCTATATGCTACTTGTATTAAACAGTAAACTGTAAATCCTTAGAAACTGAAGTTAATTTTGTTTGTGTGTATGTGCATGTGCTATATACATGAGTTTTGAAAATGCAGCCTATTAGATGGACTATAGAATCCAGTGAATTCCCTCTTAAGACTAGTATATAATAGAGGTGCAATGTAAAAATAAGCACAGGAATTACAGGATGAACTTCTTCTAGAGGAGAGCATTAGAAAGGCCAAGTTGGCAAATTTTAGTAGC
Organism: Melospiza georgiana; assembly: GCF_028018845.1. Classification (NCBI taxonomy): domain Eukaryota; kingdom Metazoa; phylum Chordata; class Aves; order Passeriformes; family Passerellidae; genus Melospiza; species Melospiza georgiana. Next base: position 51,223,780 of record NC_080433.1, read on the forward strand.
ATGTAGCTCAGCCATATTTAATAAAAAATGTCAAAGTGTTGGAGCAACTGCATATGCTGGGCTAAAGACTTTACTGTTTGCTTAACTTGCTGTGGCAAATGCACACTTCAACAGGGAGGGGTTTATTCAGTAAGCCCTACCCCTTGTGACTGAATAATACTTCGAAATTCTTTATTACATTTTAGTGTGCTAGTTTCTTTTAAAGATTCTGCTACTTGGTATAGACTATAAGTGACTCGTCTTCAATGGTACACCATTAAATCATAAGTGAAAGGTCTTATGCATGAAATTAAATGCTAAACAGCATAGTAAAGGTGGGAAAGTGGAGGTCCAGCATTGCAGGCTACTGTTGCACACTTGCTTACAATTTTCAGTACAGTTATTGGAACTTAACTACCTCAGGAGGGTTGAGTTAGACAATCTTAAAATTTAAAACACTTCTACATTGAAAAGACCCACCTTCTTAAGCTGTTTATTTAAATAATTTATGACATTTATCCTCCTAAATCTTCCAACAGGATGTGCACCTTCCTCATTTCAACTTTATGGTATTGCTACTCAGGAAATAAAACGGAGGGAAATTTTGGCTGCGTAAACACTATTGAAAATACCCAAGTGTTGATTAAACACTTTTAAAAATGCTATCTGTAAGTACTGTAATTTTTTAATACTTGCTGTTCTGCACAAAGGTCCACCTCTTGGAATTAGTGAGTTTCATGGTCATCTAAACTCTTAAGTTAGAAGCACTTCAAAGTGGATGGTTTTTCAGTTGTGCAATGAAGTATGAAACACAAAGCAGGAAAACCCTAAATGCAGCTGAAGGAGAAGTAAAAATAAATACGTAAATGCATTCCCACTCCATTTCAAAACTGCTATACTTTTGAAATCCTAATTCTTTTGTGTCCTGACTTAGGTGTTCTGAACACTCTAGGTTTGCAATACTTCAGCAGTAAGTTTAGAAAGATTGTCAAATTCATATCATTTTCTTGCAGGCAAAGAAAAAAAAGATGCTTTATGTTATCATAACTGTAATGCAGATTAGGGCCTCAATGGCAGAAAATGTTTTGGTGTTCTAGCAAGCATTGGTGTGTAGCACAGAAGTCATGAATGTCCTCATAGCAAATGGGTGCAGGTTTTTTCTTAAAAAAAAAAAAAAGTATTTGGTCTTAGTAAATTACGTTTACCTTGAATCTCACACACTGCTTTATGATGACCTCTGTGTCAGTGTGAGCTGGTGGATGGCACACTTCCCCCTGCCACTATAGCTGTACACTGTTCCCTGAAATAGCACTAGTGTGATTCATGTTTCTGGTTGAATGTGTGAAAGTTTGATTGAGATGCAAAACTGAGAGAGTTCTTCTGAATGTTAAAAAGGAACTGTGCTCAGAAATACAGAAATGATCAGATTAAATTTGTCAAAGGGTTTTTGTAGATTAAGAATTACGGTGTCATACTTGGACAGGGAAGGTCCAATGAATTTAAAGCCAAACCAAACCTAATAACTTCATGATGTTTGTTATAAGCGGTGAAATCCTACTAGTAGGAGAGTTCTCAGTATTGCAGATTTGCCAGCAATATTTCATTGTCACGTAGGACTGTCTCATCTTTATATTTTTACCAATTCAAATGACAGTCAACGGTAGCTAAAATTATGTTGAAATTTCTCTGAGTAAGCAGTTGCCTTACCTAACTTGCATATGGGCATAAATGAAAAGGGAAGTAATTTGTGCAACTGTGAATGTGTGGACAGACAATACATGTGAAAATTTATGCATTTCAATATAATATATGCTGCAAGAACACTTCTGAAAAATAATAAAATAAATACTGGCCAAATAACATATAACCGAATTAATCTGTTAAAGCATTAAGATTAAAGCAAATCAAGAACTTAAAGCAGTGAAAACACATGAATACTCACAGATATACTTTGAAAGGAAGAAATTTGCTGTTGTCTAATTATGATTCTCAGTGTATCTGTTGGTGATATGCTCAATTTGGATTTGGCCTTATAGACTGCTGATAGTTCATTGCATATGTGTTGTGTTGCCCAGATAAAAGGAAGTGTTTTTATTTTCAGAGTAACTGGAAAACAAATCCCCTCACACTTAGTGCATTGGTCAAATGCTGGTGTGATAGCTAATTTGAAAATCACACTTAAAACCTAGGACTTCAATTTTTAACTACAGTAGTGTCTAATAGAGCTGGAAAAAAAAAGCTAATGAGAAATAGTTTTTGAAGTTGTTTACCATGAAGAGTTATCAAATGTAGTTGAGTATCAGTTCCTGTTACTTGCAGAAACAGGACAGCATTTAAAGCTCTTGGGGGAATCTATGACTGTTAGCCTCCAGATATTATAAAAACGCTTATTAGGCTGAGCTGCTCCTACTTGTGAATTTTGAACCTTAATGTGAGATCTGTCTTATCCAGAATCTTGCTGCAAACTCTGTAAGCAATGAAAATCGCTTAGGAAAATATAGAAATGGCGTGCATATATATATATATATATATATATATATATATATATATATATATATATATATATATAAAATTTTTTTTTTGGGGGGGGGGGCTTCTGAGGATCTCAAGGTCCTTATGTTTAAGAGCAGTTGATGCACAGAGCAGGGTCAGTGTCTGGTTCTGAGCTGAGATGCACTTAATAGTGTTGAGAGAGGAGTGAGCATAGTTCCCTAAGCCCTTACCAAAAGGCAAAAGTGCAGTCTGGGTATTTGGGGTGGAGCCGTGTTCAAACGTGTTGCGCAAGCCGCTCTGCTCAGCCTTGTCCTTATCTAGCTTGTGTGCGCTGTGGGGAAACGGCGCGCTGGGGAAAGGTCTCTTCCCTCCATGAAACTCCCTCGCTTGTAATAGAAAACAGGCAAGAAGCTGGAAAAATTCTAGCACTCCTGCTGAAGAACAAAAAAGGGAGAGGAAAGAAAGTGGGGACTTGAGCAAGGGAGTGAGTAAAATCTGATAATTTTGAGTGGGACAACTCCCTCTCTGTGTGCTTTCGAGCAGTGTCACAGGTGACTTTAGACAGAGATCTCCTTAGGTGCATTTACCCTAACGTTTGTTTCTATCTTTTGCTGATTTGGGAATATTAAGTACTATTCACACTTTATTACAAATCAAGACATTAGACTTCTTTATTGTTCTAAGTATTTTATTCCACTTTGTTGAACAGGAACTTCCCAGTGGCTTGAGTCACATGCTGCAGCACAGACTGCTTTGTAGTAAGTTCCCCAGCATAAACAGGAGTGGCCTGAACTTACAGTGTGGTCTCTCAGAATGAAACTTCTTCCTGTCTTCTTTCATCCTTCACAAAGTTTCTCTAGTGATACTTTACAAAGTCAAAATAGATTTTTTTTTCTTTAATGCTACAAGTTTGACTAGATTTATAAGACAATAAAGGTGAATTAAGCCTATCTGTAAATGAAACCCTGAGAATATTGTGTTTCATCTGTTACCTCTATTATAATAAGTCCAGGCTCATTCTTCACTTTGCTTTAGGAAAATTAAATAATGTCACATTTTTTCCTTTGAGAGGTTACCAAGCTATTACACATCCTCCATGGTGTTCTATTGGAATTAATTGTGCTTAGAAGTTATGAAAATGGAGTTGTGTATCCTTAAGTCAGGTGTTTGTGTTATGTTTGCAGTAATATACAGAATTTATGTATATAATATAGAGTATGTATTTGATATTGTGAATTTACTCAAGTAATTTAAATTTTGTTCTGAGGAGTCATCTCCATTTGCCAAAATATGCAAATTAAGTTTTCAAAGATGTTTATAATTTTTTTTAAATATTTGGGTAACTAGCTGCAGCCAAGTTAATCTCAGGATCAATTTATTTATAGAAGAAAACACATAGACATTCAATTTACTGATTTTTTTATCTGCCAGAGAGTTCTTGACATTAAATAAAATTCTAATAGTTTCTGTTTGTGTCTGAACATAAAATTATCTATAATTACATGCAAACCTTAACATATATGAAAATTAAGTGGAAGAATTCAGTGCTCATTGCTTAAGTTTTCCATCTGCGACATCATGCATGTGTATCATGATAATCCTTAATTATACAATCACTTTTTTAATGCAAGATCCTTCAGTTGGAGATGGAAACTTCTCACTGAATTAAAAAAATAGAAAAGTTATTTCTCTGTATCTGATGTTCTGATGTTAAGTGTTTGTCTGCATACCCTTTTTGTTTTTTGCTTTTCCTGCAGGCTTTTCTAGAGTAATCATTAGATGAGTATCTGAACGCTCATACTAATGAGTACCCAAAATTCTGAACTAGTAGCATTATCATCACTATATTGCTGAGAAAGCTAAGGCATAGAAGGATTCAGTAAAAGAATGGCTGCTAAATTTGGTTGGTTTTCATTTAATAAAAGCAGAGTTTCACTGAATATAATGTACAGGTTATTTGAGGGTAGAGGTTGTTCAGCAGTAGGAGTGCTAGCCATAATTTTAGAGCTGTGTTAAATTCAGCGATAGGCTTTTTGTTGAATTTGTGAGTACATGCTGTGGTCCTATCTGCATTATTAGGGCTTTTCGTGGTGCAGCATTATTGGGATGCTCTGTTCCTCTGAGCATTTGCAGTGCTGAGAAGGCTGTATGCCTATGGTAGATTCTCCTTGATATTTCTGCATTTATTTTCCAGCAGCTTGAATATAGAGCTCAGAAAATGAGAAGCACTTCGTTAGAGGCCTCCAGTTCAATACAAGAAACTCGCTACTCTGTAAATCCCTGATAAAGCCAGAAATAGAAGTGGTGTGTACCCAACAGGATGCATTTGCAGTAGCTTCCCAACATCCCCTATCCCTCCCTCCCCCCGAGGCAGCTGCTGCCTTTTGGTGGGGCCTGGGTGCCAGAAGAGGGAGCACGGAACACAGCAGAGCCCCAGCCTGAATGTCCCTGCTGCTGCCTCAGGTAGGAGGAACTCTGAAAGGACCAACCTGCAACCTGCAGCACAGGTTTTTCAGAAAACCCAGCTTCTAGCTCTTAATGTATTTTTCATTATTACTATTTTTTACTGTACATGTGCAGCTTAAGATTTAAGAGCTTTTAGCTTTATCACATTGTTCAATAGGAAATATGCCCAAAAGGCATATTTCTGATTCAAAGGCTACCCTCCCACTAAATTTCAAATTATCTCTTAAAAGTAAAGGTCTTAAAAGTAAACGTCTTTTCAGATACGTTAAGAGGGTTTTGTACATACTTGAGTAAAAATGGGAGGTTTTTCCTTCCTCAGTTTCACACTTGGATTTTGTTAAAAAGTTCTTTTGAAAACATCAGCTTGAAGCAGACACGTGACCTGGAAAATTTAAACTCAGGTAGTATTAAAGTCAAAAAAACAGCATATTTTCAATTGTTTCTTCTAATAACATGTCTTAAAACCTGAATTGAATTTCAACCCCAAAAACATATCCTAGTAGCTGTTTGGCTGTGTTTGCATTTATAGTCATACACAATGTGGTTGCAAAATACCTGTACTGAGCTCAAATACAGAAAGTCAACTATCCTTTAATATACATAGCTTATTCCAGTATAATGCATATGACTCAGAACAACTCTGTCCAGTACAGAGACATTACATGAGAGGAAGATAGCAAGTCCTGTACTTCTAATCTAAGTAGTAAAAAGTACTCTTTGCAGTGGTAATTCTTGGTTCTGGCTTCCTCCAATGAGTTTAGGTCTCTGGGTAGCTGAAGCAGTTATATTAGGTACACAGACTGAGTCTTCAGGAGTATTCAGACTGTATCCTTTCACTGTGCAGAGCTGTGATCACCACATCCAGTTCTAACTTGTTACAGGACCACAGTCAAAGAACAGAACAGTTTTATTAACTAGCCAAATGGCATGGGAGAATTCCCAGAAGGTTACTTAGTTTGCTAATCTCTGCTCAAGAGGTTCTGGTGGCTCCGTTGCTAGCAAAGGCTTAGCCTTGTAAGTACTGTCTGCCTTTTTAATTTCTATTTATTTGTTTAAGTTTTAAGGAAGGACTGGCTGATGAATGGCTAGCATTTGTTTGTTTTGTTCTCACTTTGCTACTACTGGATTCAGTCAGGTCTGAGAATGGTAGAAGAGCTTTACACAGCTGTGTGCTTTATTTCTCCTTACCCCCTCCACATCTCATTGTCAACAAAAATGTTTGAGACATGTCTTGTGATTAGAACATCAAAGGCTACTCCATGGTCACATACGTCTTTCTTGATGGGGGGGGGGGGGGGGGGGGACAAAAAAAGCCCAAAAAACCCCAGCCAAACAAGAAACCAGCCAACCCCAAAAAGCACAAAAAAACCCCAAAAAAAAAAAAAAAAAAAAAAAACACCCCAAACCTATAGTTGTGGAAAGGGAAGAGTTTCTAGTTCCAGTATGTGATCTTCATATGCACAATTACTGTAGAATAAAGAGGTTTATGGCTTGAATTCAATAATACTGTTATGTAAAAAAATCTTTTCATTGAATACTCCACTGGCTATTTTGATGATATTCTCAACATCTTGTTCCAGGGAAGAGGCAGAAAGAAGGACTTGCTTTTTGTTTGTTCTTGCTTGTTTCAATGACCAGTTGTGGTTCCTAAGTATAGAGGTCAGTGAAGCTGACTTCTATATGCCTGCAACTGGTTCAGTGCTGGCTGGAGGGAATCAGGCACTTCTCAAACAAATAGTTGAAGCACCTTCAATATTCTTCACCATCTTTTCATGGAAAGTGAGAGGATGCGATGTTAGGAAATTTCTGAAGGAAAAATTGGCAGAGAGGATTCTAAATGGCCTTTTGGTAACTCAGCACATCTCCCCCTGCCTTAGTATGACCAAACTCCACCAGAAAACATATGCGGTACAGTTGCCAGCATTTTATAAAGCTGTCATGCACATTGAAACACCACAGCTTTCTAGGTGTTTTGAAAGTGGTGTCCTGTTTGATGGAGTTTTGTCCATTGCCACACCATAGTACTGTGCACTGGATATTATGAACAAATTTTAAAATAGCTAAAGCAAAGCCACTGATCACCTAATTGGTTTGTTACTGCCTTAGAAAAGCTTGCTGATCTTTAATATGGAGTAGCTGTAAATATTAACACCCACAGCTTTGTAAATGCAAATAAAGTTATGGGAAGTTTAACATTTGGAAAGGAAGTAGTAAACAGGCATGTGCAGGAGCCTGGGTGTGTCAGGGGTAGAGGCCACTGCAGGCCAGCTATCTTGGGTGGCACATTTGGAGCACAAACTATCAAACACAGCACTGTACCAGCCTGCTTGTGCACTGTTCTTTGTGCTGGTGCCCCCACCTATCAGCCAGAGAGCAGGAGCTCCTAAAGTCACAGCTTCCAGCATTACTTCCAAGACATGAACTCACTTACCTAAAGGAGGTTTGTATATACATGTATATCTGTTGGAACTGCAGTCCAGGAGTTGAGTGTCGTTTCTCAGAAAATGCTGGATCATCTCTTAAAACTGGAGTACTAGTGTTCTGTGTAATGTCTTATGGATGTTTAAAAGTAGTGAGGATTTAAGTACTGATTAAGCAGTTTGCTTTATCATCCTTCATTCATGTCAAAATTAGTTAGACAAAACTGCTGCCAATTTACTACTCAAAGATGGTAAGTAAAGATACTTGCAAAGAAGCTCACCAGTTGAGCTCATATTCTACAGCAATGTTGCTAATTAACTTTTAGTAAGAGTTTACAACTTTAAAGTACTTCATATATATCTTGATCTCTAAAAAATGAGTTTTAAGCATTTTTGTAAAGATGGAAGAGAAAAATAGATTGTTAACATTTTTTGGTCTGAAAATAAGATAGAAAGCACAGTTTGAATGTATATACATTTGTAGTGTTTGATCCCAGAGTTTAGCCATACTGAGCTCTTTCTCATATACTCCATGATGAACCACTTAGACAAGAAATAAGGGTGTGCGAAGAGGAGATGGCAGAACTGCAAGCAGGCAGTAATTGTGTTTCTCCTTTGCACGTCAGTCACTTGTGAAAGTACACTGTAATTACACTAGAACTTACCAGTGTTTTGCACATTGTTATATTGGTTTAAAAACATAAAAGCATTTTATACTTTTCAGTTGTTATTTAACTTACAGACATGAACAAAGTTTTTTTATTTGAACTTCTGCCTGATTGTAATGAAAGAAGAAGTACAAACTCTGCAAACAGATTTTATAGAAGTATGAAAACAGAGCCAGCAGTTTACACAATCTACAGAGATGACATGTCATTACCACAAACTAGCTACTACAGGAAGTAACTCTTGAGTTATGTGCCAGATTATGTATTAACTTGAGACTCTGCATACATCAATTATTTGGGGACAAATATTCCATGTTCTTTAAGAGCCCCTTAAACCTCTGGGGAAGAAAAATCCTGGCAGACAACTCCTAACTCTTTTATTGGACAATTTTTGATATAAAAGCTCACATCTCAAAATATGGAATGTAATGTAACTAAGGAGGTAGTTGTTTCGTGGGATCACTTCTGAGACATGAAAGTATGTGTGCAGGCGTCCTCTTGACCAACATGGGTCTCTCACAGTGCTGTTTCCTTACAGGAACAACTGAGATTTTGGGTAAATCACTGATGCTGAAAACCTGCAGATAAATAATTTAGATAATGATGTTGCTAACCTCATGCAGCAGTTGACTTGCCAAACTAGTAGCTTATGAATTTGTAGCCTTTCTAGTCTGGGTAGCTTCTGAATGTTAGTGATAGCTTTGCCCTCCAGCAAAATGGCTTTCTGCAGTTATGCACTAAATACTCAAAACTGATGGCAGGATCTGGAATCACTCCTACTAGTTAGGTAACAAGTTGTTCCACAATTTCTTAATAGCCTAAACTAGGTGCTGCCTCCAAAAAGAAGCACATCATGCATTTTTGTCCTCTGTTCCTTCCTCTTGGCATTAGCATTTCACACACCTGTACTGCAGCATAGATGAAGATTAATTCAGCTGAAAATTTACAGGAAAAAACTGTCTTTTAAATGGACTTGCAACCACCGTGTAAAGGGCAGCATTAGTGCAAGAGAATGTAGAAATAAGAATCAGAGAAAGACAGGAGTCCTTCTTCCTCTAGTCCTCCTTCAAAGGCTCCAGCATCCACACTAATCAGATAACAACAGGACAGAATGCTGTCCCCCTTGTTATCACTGGTGAAAGAGTGGAAGAAATCTGAAGTCAAGGCAGTTAGGTGCTGCTGGCACTTCCTTGTTGCTCTTTAAAAGGATGATAAAGTGATGACTCTTGATAAATATTTCCTCTAGTTTGCTTAGCCCAGTTGTCACAGGCATTTTGAAAGGAGTGCACCTGGCTGAATTGTTAACTGTGCTCTTATTTCTTTTTCAGGGGGGTTGGGGTACAACTGTCATCTTGTGGTGTTTTTAAGAAAACAGAAATTGAAAACTAACTTTCATTTTATATGTAGCATGTCCGTGTGGGATGGACAGAGATGATACAAAAATGAGTTAGGAAAGGTTTTTTGGCTGATAACAACAGTGTTATATTTTCCTTCTGTTGCCAGCTTTGGGTCTGTTTGCCCCCAAACTTTGTGCTGCATCCAAAGACCTAATTTGGAGTCTGCAGGCCTTGGAGATGGAGAGAAGTTGAGCATAAAGAGAGTCTGCTGAGTATTTTCAAGACTCAGATTTGGAAAGAAGTTTCTCTCATCCACTTATGAAGAATCTAATATAGGACCTTTTGGAACATGGCACATCTATATTTAGATTTTTTTTTTTTACCTCATATCCTTTCCCCCCCCCCTTTATTTTTATGTGGACAAGTTTTAAAATAATTGCATATATGAAATAAATTCCACATCTAAAGTCTTGCAAATAAGGGATGTTGTAGGAGTGGTATGCTTCCTACATGTTTTCATATAGATGAGAGGGACAGAGGACATGATATCATAGGCTTTATTTTGGTAAGATTAGTGTTTTCAGTCAATATTAAACCTGAATACTGAAGTACCAAAACACTGCCTTGTCTGCTGCTGCCCTCCCATAGACCTATCAGTTTTAGCTCTCTGTACTTCTCATCCATTTTAGAGTTCTTTCCATCTTCCACTTCCTTGGCCTCTTCTCAGTAGCACTTTGCCACTGGAGCTACAGAATATCTATCTGGAGATTCATGACACCCCCGTAAATGTGGAGAGGAGAAGCAAAGTTCAGTTAATCCCAGATTTAATTTTATGTTGCAAACAGTAAAGTTAAGCAACTGAAAAAGTACAGACCTTTAACTGTTGATTTTCAATTAGAATTCCTTCCCTTCCCCATGCAATTATATCAAATCCATGCTGTACTTTAGGAAAATGGGAATAAAGAGAGAGAGCTCTTCTAACAGCTCACAGTAGAATTTTTACCATTCCAGTGATGCAGAAGGGTTTGTCTGGAGCCCAGAATAGTGCAGCAACAACATCCTCACACCTCCTCTGTCTTCAACAGCTAATGGCTCAGTTTTTGCAGAATAGTGCAATGGCTAATCCTGTGTAAGAGTCCCAGTACATGTGTGACTAAATTTCTTGAAAGCCTTGGAAGGCTCCAGAAGGACAAGTCAAATGCTTCTGCATATGAATGAAAAGATATGTGCAGTTTAGACCTTGAGACAAGCTCAGAGTAGTCAAAGTTAAGTAAATTAATGTTATTCAGTGAAAAACCTTAAGACATAAAAAAGAATCTGCATTTATTATGTGAGTAAAGCAGAGGATATGGGAAGTTGGGAATGGAAATGAAGAAACAGGATAACTTATATTTCCCTCTTTTAAAAGCAAAATGTCATATTTTAGGTAAAAGTCCATACTTTTCTAGCCCAGCTGTTGTGCTTCACATGAAACTGAGAAATACTATATAAAGCACTTGCTGTTATGATAGGATTTCTCTCTTGCTTTACTGCAGTTCCCTTCTAAACCAGGGCCTAGTTCTGCAATTCATCTATAATAAAAGGAGCCAGGTGCTTCAGAACTGCCAAGACGGAATTGGGAGGGCAGCATCACAATTTTTCTTTAACTGTAGTCATTGGTGTTTCACATACAGTTAACATCCACTAAAGATTTTGATTTCACTGAAGATTCTTCAAATAATTTTGATCTTTTTTTTCCAAATAGAAATTTGAAGTTTTATTTGTCTTAAGTGGTAGAAGAAAAATCAAGACCAGCTAATTATTAAAAATGGAGATACTAAACATGACTTTTCAACTGATACCAAACTCATTTTCACACAGAGTATTTTCCTATTTCAAGAGAACTTTCCTGTAATCTAAAAAAATAACTGCATATTTGTGAAATCTTCAATAACATTATGGGATTTTTAATGTATAAAGTTGTGCATGGAGGTAACTGAAAGAGCTTGGCTGAAGAATGTAAATGCTTCCTGGCAGAGACTCTGTTAGCTTCAGGACTAACAATTTCCCATTACTCAAGCTCAGAGACGTTTCCCTTTTTTGTGTAGGATATGATTTAAGGAGCGCCCCACACAAGTTTCTCTTGGGGACAGTGCTGAGGTGAGTATCAGACAGGAAAAGAGTTGTTTTCTGTTTATTAGACATTCAAGATATGGATTTGCCTCTACAAGTTTTCTCCAAAGGCAACTTTTCACTCAGCCTGGCTAAAAAAGTCTGGGTCCTGCCATCTCCTGTGCAAACCAAGAGCCTTAACTGCTCAGAAGGTCATGTATTTCTGATAAATGTTTAGTTCATCATTATTTTAGAACAAGAAGAGTTCAGGAGCTTGAACAGCAGAATTACAGACTTAGAAAGTTATGTAGACATCATTAAATTCAGAATTCTATGGCCACATTAAATAGCAGGAGCTGTGAACTGACAAAACTCTTCATTGCGGAATCAATATGGGGCCATTTTCCTAAGGTGTCTTCCCTGAAGGAAGCAGCTCTAATTCTCACTATGTCAAGACTTCTTGGGCACGTGAAATTATAAAGGAAGCTCATTGGAAGTGAAATATGCCAACAGGGAGTCATATCCACTGCTGCTGCATCTGGTAAAAGCCTATATGAAGTGACTGCAAATGTGCCAGCCTTGGCACTGGTGAGCCTTGGTGTGCTGTGTGTTCCACGCTGGTGAGTGGATAGGACTCAGTATGAGTAAGGCTGCTCTACTCATCTCCAGAGCTAGCGCCAACAACCTGAGAATGTCCCCTTAGTCTCCTTGTCCACTCCTAGCCTCAGTAGAGGCGATGAAGGTAGCACCTGTCACAAGGGGCCTTGGCACCACATTTCTAACCTCCTTATCACATTTATCCTTGAGATATGTTACTAGCCCTTTGCATCAGAGCCACACTATTCCTCAGCGCTACAGCTGTGGTAAAGGAGCCTTCTCCCCAAGATTCCCTGTGGCAGGTGATAAGGGTATTCAGTTTTTGGAGGTGAAGTGAGATCTCTGCTGTCAAAACAGTGAAAGTGCAACTCCTTATTCTATGGAACACCAGGTTCTAAAGATGTCAGCACTTGAAACATGGTTTAAGTGCAGAAAATTCAATGACAATTTCCTGACATAGGTGATTTGTGAGGTAACTAGAGGAGATGCCCTGGCTGGAATTACTTATTACTCATGAGCAATCTGTCTGAGAGTGTAGAGGTTGAAGGCAGCTTTGGCTGCAACTCTGAGTTTTTATAGTTTAAAATCCTGAGATAAAGAAGAAAACTAATACAATTACCAGTCTTTCTTTACTTCCAAAGGGCAAATTTCAGCTTGTTTGGGAATCTGTTGGACAGGATCACATGAGAAGCAATCAGGTGCCCTGGCACAGCTAGTTGAACTTCAAGAACAACCTTCTCAAAACACAGAACTGGTCCCTTCCAAGTCAAGAAAGGTAAGCAAAGGTGATGCAAGGCTGGTATGGCTGAACAGAGCACTCTAGACTGACTGCAAATACAAAAAGTGGCAGCATGAGTGTGCTACCCATGTACTTCACTGTGGTGAGAGGAGAGGTCCATGATGGTCAGAAGAAGCAAGTGTCATACCCATCATACCCAAGAAGGCTGAGAAAGAGGATCCAGGGAACTACAGGCTAAGAACTCTAACCTCTTCCTGTCACCTGGAAGATATTTCCTCCTGGAAACCATTTATGAGCTTATGAACTGCAAGAAGGTGATTAAAAATAGGCAGCATGAATTTACCATGGGCAAATTGCCACTGATGAACCTGATTGATTGATCATTGTGAAGTGGACTGATTCCATGGATGAGGGAAGAGTTGTGAATGTTGTTTACCTTGCCTTTAGCAGAGCTTTTCCCAAAGTCTTTGATAGTAACCGACCAGTCAAAATATGGACAGGATAAACAGATTATAAAGTGGATGGAAAACTGGTTGAAATTCCAGGCCAGACAGGTTGTGAGTGGCAGTATAAAGTCCATCCCACAGCTGGTTGCTAGTGGCAGTCCTCCTCAGGGACAGATTCTGGGGTAAGTGCAGTTTGGTGTCTTCACTGCTAATGATCTGATCTAATGGGGGAGCTTGCACTATCAGCAGATTCATGGATCATACCAGCCTTCAGGGAAGGAGTTGATATGCCAGAGGGCAGGGCTGTTGCTTAGAGGGACCAAGACAGCCTGGCAGAATGCATTTCCAGGAGTCTCACCAAGCTCAGCAAAGACAGGTGAGATGTCTTGCACGTGCTGGAGATGAACTGACTGAAGAGCAGCTTTGTAGAAAGGGACCTGTGGTACTGGTGGACACGATGAGCACAAGTTGGCAGTTGGGGCAAACAAGGTCAGCCTCATCCCACATTGTATTAGCAAGCTGTAACCAGCAGGTCTAGGGAAGTAATTGTTCCCTCTCTCTGGTGCTTGTGAGACTGCTTCTGGAGTACAGTTTTTGCTGCCCAGCACAAGAGACTGACACATGGTTTCGAGTGCAGCAGAGTCACTAAGATCACACAGGCTGAAGCACATGTGTATGAGCCTAGTGTGGTAGGGTGAGTAGAGGAAAGGGATCCAAACTCATCTTGGAGATGTATGGGGTGACAGGGGGAGAGCTAATGGACATAAGTCACAATACAGGAAATTCTCCCTGTAAGGAAAAACATATTCACTGTTAATATAATCAAATGCTGGAATGGACTTTAAGTCAATATTGTGGAATCTCAGACCTTGAAGAAATTCAAAACTTGACTAGTCAAGTTGCTTTAGTATGAGATGCTTTGAATGGGAAGTTGAACTAGCAGACCTCCAGGGATCACTTTCAACTTGTCCATCAGAGAAGAGGAGCAAAAACCAGCAAATGGCTGGTTTACCACTGCAGACCTGCTCGAGCCCTTACTGTCAGAGAGCTCCAGTGCCAAAGATGAGTCACCTACACATTTCAACACTTAAACATGGCAGCTGAGTTTTCCTTTGAGAACTGCAAGTTTCAATGAAGAGCCCTAAGGTCTGAATATCTTTTTGAATCTGGTTCTTAATAGTCAAAGTAGAATGGATGTGTTTTCAAAGAGTGCAGGCTTCTCTCCTGAAGACATGAAAGACATAAGAGGATGATTGAACAGTATTGCTTTGAGGGACGTTTTCTTTCCTGTTGTCCTAAAATGAGATTGGAGGTTGTAGGAAGTGGCAGATGTTTTGGAGAGGCCCTATTGTTTTCAGGACTTTAAATTGTTTTCCTTTGTGAGTTTCCTATCTGCTAATATTGAATGAATACTTGTAGCTAGTGTACATGGTTACATTTGGCCCCTTTTTGGAGTTAGATGATAATTGTTTTCTAACTGGTGCTAATTTCCATTTTCAGACACTCTGCTTAACTTCAGCATTAGCAAAACTATATGAGAAGGTGGTGTTGCTGTATTCTGTGCTGTGCAGGGCAGTAAATATAGGTATGCATTGCAGGTATAATTGTATAGGTTGAAAAGCTAATATACATTAGGACTTTGTTAAAAAGTATGCACATTCAAAAGTATGCACTTTTTTTTCCCAAGCACACATAGTGCTTGGGAAAAAAAGTCATTATCTCTTCATGACTGATCAAATTCTATACATTTTATGAGAAAATTTTTGTCACTAAAAATTAAACATGATACATATTTAGTGGACTATACGATTTTTCCTTCTTCTAGTAAAATGATTCCCAGTTTTGTAGCAGCTTCCACAGGTGTAGGTAACAGGATGAGTGAGTGGATAATCGTAATCCTTATATTTAAGAAAAAAATCCTCCTTATTTTTAACATTTGGTAACTTGAAGATGTTTCTTGTATTTTGTCTTAAATACAGCATTTCATCATTAGTTTGATGCCTCTTTCTCTATGATAAAACAGTTAGAATATAGACCTTCTTCCTTTCCTCAGTGGTTTGTTAACAAATCAACATGCTGGCTTATATTTTATTAGAATTGTGGGGAAGGGGAAATGAGATTTGCCAAATGGGGAAGGAAAAAATATTTATCAGATTTCAACCCTTGGATTAAATTAGATCATGGTCTGTAAGAAAAATTATGTGGCTCTTCAGTTTTGTTTTAGCCGAGGTTCTGTGATCCAAAAACACGCTATATTCAGTGCATATACTAAAAGCATCATTCACATGCTGGTCACAAGAACATGGTTCTATTAAAAAAGTTGTCACTTATAAGTCTTTTTCCCTGTAGTTCAGAAAATAATTTCTATTTGAATAGCTTTGAAATTTCAAGATCAGAATATTTTTATAAGCAATAGTTTAAAGCCTGTGATATAATCTGAAAACTATCAAACATACGATCTTCCTAATGTGCCAGCACTTTGATTACATAAAAATACTTTGTTGATTTTTAGTGAATATTCATGAATGGTGTATATATGGTTGGTATGCTTAGGCACAGTATAAAACAACATTGTAAAAACACATCTTCATACTTATGGAAAAATTTAAAAATAAACCATTCCTTTCTACCTCATTTTTCCCCCTCATTTTTAATTAATGCCTACTTAATGACTATCTATATTATCTCAGTATAATTTCTGCTCTGGTGATGTCTCTGTAGAATCATTGATATTTCCTCTAAAATGAGAACTGGAAAACAGTCTATATTAGCTGCTAGTTTACTTGATCATGTCCTGGAATATCCCTAGCCTTCAGGCAAACTCATTGAATTTCTCTCCTGTTTTAGAGTGTGTAGAGGCAGCTGATAGGCTTGAAGTCATGGTCAATGGGGATCTAGTCAAAACAGTCAATATTATCCATAAAGTGAGTCAACTCATTTTAAAACAGGCATCTACTTTTAGTCAGATGAATCAGTCTCTAAACTTCATTGATGTAGATATGTCAAGGTGGATGAGATGGATCCCACCCTCACATTCCCTTGATATTTCTCCTCACTTGTTTGAGAGTGAATTGAAGCACTTAAAAAGAATTTTGCAATGCAGTTTGCATTGCATTTGCAATTGGGACAACAACTCTCAGCCTTGCTGAGTTAACTGTAAGTTACCAGCTTGGCAACGCCAGCTGTGTATGGGGACTCTACTACGTATGAACTGGTCATGGTCGATATGTGAGTCAGTGGTGCATTCAGCATTTAAATGCAATAAGTGCCTTTGGTGTTCTTACTGAAAAATGGCTCTAATGAGAGCCATATTTACACTTTAGCAAGCTTGCTTTCAGATAGCTCCAGAACTTTTAGATTGAGTTGGCTGACAGATTCTAAACAATTTTCCAAGTGTACCAAATCCATATCGGGTACATATTCTGACTGCATGTTATTATATAATGCATGCTAAGTTCCCTCTGTGAATTTGTTTACTGGCATGTGAACAGAGGAACAACCTCATCTTCTTATTCTGGACCTCCTAGCACTATGCTCCTTCTCAGGAGCAGAGAGGAACTTGAAAAGATTGGGTTGAAGCTGCAAACATACATTAGATAAAGGAGAGAGAAGAAAGATAGTTCTGATGAATCAACAGGTACAGGAAAGGGGAGAATGCTCCTGAACTTCTAAGCCATGTTGTTTTCTCCAAACATTGTGCCATTTTCTCTGTCCCTCCTATCAGTTGGTTGTTTGTATAATGCCCAATTCCACGTTTCCTTTAGCAGGTTGTTGGCAGGTAGGTGAAAATGACAAAAGAGTGGATGGCCCAAAGCAGTGGTGAGCAATTGTAGGTCCTTACAGCAACCACTAGCACCATGTTTTGGCACAGATGGAGCGGCCCTTGAAGACTTTATCTTGCTGATGAAGATTAGAGAATAAATTAGCAGAAGCATTAAATGTAATTAATTGATATCCTGTTTGGTTGTCTGGTTTTTTAAAATCATCTCAAGTAGCACGAATTGGGATGGGAGCTATTCTTTCCTCTGGAGTTGTGTCAACAGGCAGGTCATGATAGGAATGCTTCCACCCCCACTTTATGGCTGAAGTGCTGGAGACATGCTGGGTTATTTGTTCCTCTGCCCTGCATCACACTGCGTAATTCTGGATGCCCTTTGCCTGGAGCAAGTCACAGCCCAGCTCAAGGTTCAGAGGCTTCCTTAGCAGTGTGGGAGGAGAAGTGGGAGTGGATTCCACAGAAACCTCTGATCAGGAAGCTGCCCAAGCAAGCTGGTGGGGAATGGCTGCATTCCAGGGGAGTTTCCTACTTGCTGTGCCACTGGGGCATGCTGAGGAGCATATCCTGGCCTGTGCCAAGTGCTCTTGTCTTCAGCTGCCTTTTTCCAAGCTCTTGATGGAGGGGTTGTGCAGCCTGCAGGTGAGGCAGGGTGGGAGCTTCCTGTAATGGGAATCTCATTTAGGCCTAAGACGTGAGCTAGCAGATTTGAAGGGCTGTCAAGGTAATAAGGCTAAGATTCCTTGCCTTGTGGCAAAAGTGTCGGTTCATAGAAATGCAAGTAGCTACCAACAAGTGTCTCACTTGTTGGAGATGGTGAAGCTCTGCAGTACCTTTGAACCTTCCAAGAACTGGTGCCAAGTAACAAAAATCTCTTGTATCTCTGCCTTGCTCCAAACCCACAGGTTAAAGCAGGTTGTACGCTTGCAGGAATATTTTTTCACTGCATGAATTCAGTAGGCTGGTTTTGCACCTGTAAGAAGCTGGTGTCCTACTTGCCTTTTCCCTGGTCTTTAACTAATTGCAATTTGAAAAACATTGTTTTATGGTGTCCTTGACATGGGCTTTATAGTAAGTAAACATTACATCCTGTTTACATGGTCACATCCAGTAAAACTCAAATATTGAAATTTCTGCAAATTCATCCCACATTTTATTTAGTTACATTATATGCATTCAATGTATTTAAAGATTAAACAATGTTAAAACAATTTGTTACAGTGGTTTAAGCAAAACTTTATGGATTCTTTGTCCACAAACTTGTCTACTTTAGAAATTTGCCCCATTCAGTCTTAGGAAGAGATGTAAAAGAAGGAAAAAATGGTAGAAAATGTGATCTTGCTTCTTTATTGTTGGTGTGTAAATATCTTTATGGAATTAATATTTTAAAGACAGAAGCTTACTTACACCAGATAATTTTATGGGTAGAACAGAACTGTTACATGCATAGGGAAAAAAGGCATACGAAGTGCCAGTGTTTCAAAAGTAAAGTGAAATTCAGATAGGAATGGTGTGGATTTTTTAAATAGTGTAACTACCAATCCTGTATCCATCTTCAAATAAGAACTCAAACATAAATATTGAAGTAATTACAGAAAGAGAGTCTGTAGTGTAGTCTGTTTGTGTAGATGTGAGACCAAAGTAACTTAGCAGCTTTATCTACCTCTAGAAACTTTGACTATATGTCCAGTTGAGACCTATTAAAAGGAGAAAAATTTCATAGTGAACAAGGTCTGTTTTGCTACACTGTATGTGGAGACACCACGTCTGGTAGCTGGATAAGATGGAATAGCTCCTAAGTAGTAGTCTACTCCTCTCATGTGGCCAGCTTTGGTGGTGATGAAGCTTGCATTTTCCAACAATGAATAAATCTTGAGGCTGAGACACTTTTCTGTCTTTTTCCACTGCTATGTATTTGTCTGCCACTGCCTCCTCAACTTCTGTAACTCTGCTCTAGTACCTGTCCTTGTGTTTTACTCCCATTCTCCTAATTTAGTTGATAAGGTTCTTCATCTGGGCTTCTGTTTAACACCTTTTTATTTAGTAAGACCTTGATCTAGGAGCTTGAGGCTCCAGTCATTTTGCCAATCACTTCGAGTTCCTCCAGGCCTTATCTCTGTTCTTACATAGCCAAGACAAGCTGATTTTCTCTCTCACTATCGTATTTATCTCTTTCTGCCTGCTCTATTCTTCAGCCTGTTTTAGCAGCTTTGTCTCTGGTCTTGCTCTGATTTATTTGTCAGGTCAGTCACTGCTTGCTCTGTAGAAAATCTTTTCATGAGATTTTACACCTCTCCCATTTGGTCTCCTGGTTCCCATCCTTCACTGATCACATTATGTACTGTATTTAAAGTATCTAAACTCTGGCAAAGAAAAAAAGGGAGGCCAGTTGAGTACCTAATGTTGGATAGTTGGCGGCAGAAATAACCTCCAAAGTTCCTCTATAATCACTAGGAAAGAAGGTAGATGCTTTTGAAGAGGTGGTTCATAATAGCAAGACAGCTTCTTGAAAGTAACAGTGTCTGTAGTCCTTAGTATCAAAGTTACCGGAGTAACTAGAAGCAAATGTGACAATTCCTCAGTAGGTTGAAGCAGTTTCTTAAGGCTGATGTACTGTTCAAGTTTCATGGCATTGTTCCTGAAATCCCCAGCATTCAATGTAATTTGAAATATCAAACACATTTAAAAATAGTGATTTTATAAAATGTTGTCTGCTACAGAAGTTTTTCAAATTAAACCAAATAGAAATACCACTACCCTCTTACTTATTTATGACCAAAATCCTAGAGTCACAATCATAACTCCTGACCGTGGAATTGATATCATCATTGGTGACACAAGTATTCATTCCTTAGTTCTGCAGGAATGAATAAATAGGCTGACCTTTTGTCTCACATAATGAATATCTTATGTAATCCTTGAGTGGATCCACCTATACACAACAGGATTTATTACTTAAACTACTATAAAAACAAAATAAAGGACAGCATGTTGAATGCAGGATCCGCATATATTTTTCTCTTGGGAGAAGAAAGAAAGAAAGGGAATAGATGTTCTCACATTCATGTCTCATTTAAAACTTTAAAATCCTTTAATACAACAGGAGATCTAAAATCTCTACACCAAGATAGGGTGTAATAAGGCATTTTTTATATAGCTCACAACTGTTGCAAGGAAACCATGCAGTCTCTTTGAGAAGTAGGGCTTAGGAAATCATGCTGCTGTTTAGAATAGCTGGTGAGGTGGGCTTATGGTAGGGGCTGTTTTGTCAGTCAACAGAACTAGTAAAATCACAGCCTAATCCAGAATCAGCCATTAAAACCTGCACCAGCTGTTTATAGTCCAGTTGCTGTCACCTCCTGCTCCTTCTTCCCCCATCTACTCCAGCTGTCATCCCTGAGGCTCATATCTGGGAAGCTTTCCTGTTTGTTTATTTTTTATGAATCTGGAAATATGCTCTTACAAGCAGATAGACAGCACTGAGGGAAAGACTTCATAGGAGTTTCACTTAGTGGACACCAGAAAGCTCATAGAATTAGTGTGATGCTAACAAACTTGAATCAGAGTTTGTGTTTTCTTAGATGTTTGGTCAGTCAGGCTTAAGACACAAATCCAAAAGGAAAACAAGCTTCCTTAGATTGATTTTCAATGAATTGTGCTTTAATTAATCTAACTTTTGACTTTGGTTTTCAGCAGGACAATTACTAGAATGAGAGCTTTGGTATCCTTCTCCTGGCAGATGATTAGCTTCATTATTTAAATAATTAGATGAAATCTGGTACTAACAAATCATAATTTCGTACTGAATTTTAACACCATGTCTTGAGGAAAGAAGACAATCGACTGAAAACAGTCCAAAGGAAAGTGACAAAAAAGACAGAACTGTAAAAATTATAACCTAAAAGGAAAAAAAAAATTATCTTCATTTAGTCTGACAGAAAAGATAGAATGAAGACACTATAATACAAGAGGTTGCTCCAAGGAGGAAAAGAACAATCTATTTCCTTTGCCTGTTGGATAGAACAAGAAGTAATAGGCTAAATTACAGCAGGGAAGATTTATTTTTAAAATTACAGAAAACTTTAATGGTGAGGATGGGGAATAGATTACTTGGCAAGCCTTTGGAGTTTCCATCTCAATTGGAGATCTGTAAGATCAGAGTCCTTGAAAAACTGCTTCCTGCAGGCAGGAGGATATATTAGGTGTCATCTGGAGGTCCCTTCTAGTTCTTCTGTATATTTTATTCTTGTAGTAAAACTGTAGTTTAAAGGATAGGATTCATGTACACTTCTTACACTATCTTCTTAATGTCTTCAAGCAGTGATAAAATCCTTCTGTAGAAAGGAGAGCAAACAATGCTGTTTCTCCAGTGATCTTGTAATGAAAAATGGAAATGTATCTTGGAACAAAGTACTTTTTTATATACCTTCTTTTAGATGATTGCACAGGAGTACTTGGAAAGGTGGCTGTAATAGGGAAAAAACAGATAATGTGATAAAATTCATTTGTTTAAAATTACTTTTTGGCACCTGTTACTGTTGTACTGAATGATATCACTGTAGATCACTCATGTGGGAACCTCAGAAATCAATTGAATATCCTAATTGCATTCAGAATGCTAAGTATAATTTTAGATTTTTATTTTATCATTCCTTCTATTTTAAAGATTTCATTTAACTGGAAATATTAGAAGTAGCACTTCAGTTCTCTAAAATTGTACATATCATGTGAAATCCATTAAAAATCTAAAAGGATAAGTAGATTCTTCAGAGATAACTTTAAGAGTCCTTTTTACTGTATTAGTTGTGTTTGCAGTTGAGTCTTCAGAATAAAATGGTTGGGCCAGGGCAGCTGACTAACCACTTGTAAATCACAACTCTCAAACACATACTTGGGACACAAAGTTTAGAATTTAATTATTTGTTTTATTCTGGGCATTCTTTATTTTTCAGATTATAACTTGAATGCAGTTTCTTTACATTGCCTGTAATATGACTGGGACATAGCACTTCTACTGCAGAATGTCACAGAAATTTGACTTGACTATTCTGTTTCTTTCTCCTTCAGCTGCTTAGACCTCAGCAGATCTTGATCCTGAAGAAGGGCACCATCAACCATCAGGGCTGAGCAACAAACTGCACTTGGTGCCACTGGAACCATGCTCATCTGAATCCTGGGTCCTGGCTCATGGGAAACACTGCCTGTCCTTCCTTGGGTTCTTCAGGTGTGCACCCTGGGAGACCACTGTCCCTACGGGTTCCAGATTCATGGAACTGAATTTGGCTGGCTGAACTCTTCACCTCACCCAGGCTTGTGTCAAACCTCATTCCTCCCTTCATCTTTCTCATTGGAGACAAGGGGAACAGATGCATACAATTGATATTTTTATTTGTCATTGAAATAGCTATGTTTGGGTCCAGTGATTTGTGAATTTAGGTGACTTTGCAAGCTGCAACAGTAGAGATTGATGCACTGTAAATGTATAGGCACTTACTCAATGAATGGGGAAAAGAGACAAAATTTTGGAGGCTTCACTGGAGTGTAAATTCTAGACTTGGATACCTATGCTCCTGCATATATACATGCCCTATAGCTTTCAGCACAGGGTAGAGGTTGTCTGAAGTTAGCTTTAAATAATATTGGTCAGTTATTGGAATGGATCTGGCCTCAGTAACAGGCCACTCTGTCCATGGAACGTACTGGCAAGATGCTCTGCCTTCTCAAAATCGTGTAGCTTCTACTTTTTGCCGTCAGTTGCTTAAAGCAAGACCAATAGGACTGATACTTTTCAGAATGTGACTCACAGCAAAGTCCTGGAACATATTACAACACTGAGTTATAAGGCAAAAACTCATTGTTATCTGTAAAAAAAGGTAAACAGTGGTCCAGCCCACTGAAAACTGCACCATCCAGCAACCTGTTGATGTACCTAAATTTTCCAAGGCTGTAGCTCTTTAGAATGTGTTTATATGAAAAACACAGTAATATGAAAATAAGTTTGATAAACAATCAATCATTTTTTTAAACTGAGAAGCTTGAAAGGAAATAGTTGCAAGAAGCAAAAATCTTCACAGATTTTTGTTATATTTTTAAAATCAGGACCTCTATTCTAGCCATTCATGTTCTCTAATGAAGCTCAGGCACATGTTCAGAGTGGTTTTACAGGTACATTTCCTTACATTCAATAGACACAATAGATTTTAAACAGTTTCATAGCAACAGATGGTTCATTATGACCATTAACCTAGATAAGTGAGTATCAATTTGGCACAGCCTTAATGGTCCATAGTGGTCTGTGGGTAAAAAAATATTTCTCTTCATCTGAGTACCTTCCTGAGAGATACTTTTTCAGTTTTGGTTTTGGCTCCACTCTTTTTCCCCCTTTGTTTTTACAAAGCATGTTCATGTGAATTCTTGCATTCAGGAAAAAAAATTGTACCCAAGAGCTTTGTGGTAAGAACATTTACCACAAAAAAATATTTGTTTCTCTGAAATGTAGTAGCCATAGTATATCCTATCAGGTAATCAGAAATTTTAATGTTGAATATATACCTTGACAGCAGCTAAACAGACATTCCTAGATAGCTGAGATTTTTAAATCATTGTTGCTACACCCATTGGAATTTAGAAAGGCTGTTTCATTTGCTGATTTTATTATTAAATCGCTTTATGCTGCTGGGACATGTCATAGCTCTTCTGTGAGACAAAAAATACTATTAATGGCATGGTAGAGGAGGACCCCATGGCAATACCTAATGATGGAGCTAACACAAAGTTGGGAAGAGCAGAACCCAAGCATTCTGGGGAGTGCAGAACTGGGATGTAAGGATCAGAGCTGGTTTGCTGTGTTCCCCAGAGCCACAAATATCTTGACACCAGGCCAGTTGTGTCAGCAGAGGCTGCTGATGGCGGCACGGTGCTGGCTGTTGGAGGAACACAGCACATCTTGGAGGGAAGGACACCACCTCTCAAAGTGGCATAAGCCACTGCCCCCTGCTCTTAGGGAGCATGGTAATCTAGTATGTATGAGTGTAATCTAGGGCTTATGATTTACTTACCCCACACATTTGCCATTGGTGATGTAGCTATGTAGGAAGACTTGCAGCACACGTGTGGGCTTATTTCCATCCCTGAGATTCAGCTAGGGTTTACTATATGGTAACAGAAACCCGTGTTTTAAAAATAGTGCTTTAATATTCTGTGGCACATATTTCAGACTGATTCTATGGTGATGCGTATTTGTGTGAATCTTAATGAGATCCCTTCTCTGTTGTCTCTTCTTCAAGCTAACCAGGCCCAACTCACTCAGACAATCCTCATAAGAGGCTAGTATCACTCCTGAATAATGCTCCATTTCTCTTGTCACCTTTGTAGCCCTCTGCTGGATCCTTTCTGGTAGTTGCTTGTCTTTCTCTTATCCTTGTCTTTCTTGATTTGACATCAAGTATCTTCTTTTACATGGGTTTATCCGTTTGTTTGGGGATGCACATGTGTGTTTGTGTATGTGTGTGTGTGTCCATGTGTGGCTGAGGTTAATCAATTTTTTCTTGTTTCTACCTGGTCACCATCCACACCTATTCGTACCACACACCAGGTTTGAATAGTGGCCGCCATGTAGCTGAAAATGAGCGGGGCTTTTAAGGAGCCTGCCTGTGCTAGACACTTTGTTGGCTACTGTGGGATAGTGAGGGATTGTCTTGGCCTCGCAAAAGGCATTTGTATTTGTTAGATGGAAAAAAGACAGTAAAACTTTCTAAAAGTTAATGTGTTGGATTTATGCGACTATAGAGGATCATGAGAACACTTTGGTCAGAAGCAGTAAGGAACTTTTAATGAGACTTTTTGAAGTTAGTTTGGACTACAATTTTAATATCCTTAGTGAAGTCTTCGTGTTTTTAAAATAATTTACAAAGTTTACTGTGACCTTAGCACATTACTAAAATAGAATTATGTAAAAATAAATGAATTTATGTTGGACTGATGAAATAAGATATTTTAGAAGAGCGGTAGAATACACAAGTATATAAGCAAAACAGTTTCAGTATGTTTAAGAAATAATTCTTCAGACTTTTCCCCAAGATGACACCTTTGCTTTCTGTGGATCACCTTCTCCTGTCAGTGTAAAGATGCTATGTCTTTAAACCATTATTGGTGTTGTGGTCTAGGAATGGCATTTCCCAGTTTAGTGTTCTCATTGAAACACTCTAAACCATGTGCCACTCACTCATTCCCCTGTTCTCCTCTCCCTCCCCTGTGGTGGGATGGAGAGGAGAATTGGAAAAACAAAAGGTAAACATCACAGACTGAGAAAAGAACAATTTACTGAAAGAAATTTAAATTTACTGGCAATGAAATTAAAAAAACACCCCTGCAATGAACTGTAACAATAGCAATATCACACATAAATGGTCACCATGCAGAGCCCCAACAACACCCAAGCACTCCCTCCAGCACACCAGGTGATCCAGAAGGGACCCCTTTCCTCTGGGAAATCATGTGAGGTGGTACAGAATAACCTGTGGGTCCTGCCCATGTCCCTCCTGGTTACTGCAACAACTAAACCTGTCCCTTGCCAGAACCAGGACAAATGGGAGTGAGAAACCTCTTGCAATGCCCTACTTCCAGTCTGCTTCTGGAGTTAGTTTTAGTGAGCAGGGACAGGTGCGACTAGCAGATGTATCAAGTGTCCATTAAACTTCATACAATCTCAGTTGGATCTGGTGATCTAAAGTCTTTAACATCTCTATGACTTCCACTGTTCTAGATTTGTTTCAAATTGTCCAAGAGGTTGAAAAATTACCAGGGAAATTGGGGTAATAGTTGAGTGAATGGATAATGTGCCTGCATAAGCCTCATTTCCTCAGGACATTATACAACAAAATGAAAAATCTGCTGGATGGGGACATTTTCAATATTTAGCAGTATAGATGTTTTGTTTCAGCTGTTAATCTTACTGCTAGTTTGTGGAGAGAAGTTAAGTTTGCTTAACAGGAAATAGAGCTAATCAGTCTTCATCATGCTTGGCTTTTTCTTTGGAAAACAAATAAGAGTTAAACCGACAATATTCTATCTCGAGTTATCTGTAGTTAGCATTTCTGATCAGAACATCCAGTTCTTTCTTCTCTCTTTCCTTTTAAAATTATGTTTTTATTTCAACCACTTTCTACCAGCAGGCAAAGCTGCTGTTACACTGTACCCAGCTGTGAAATCAATATGATTTTCATTACAAAGATAACAGAAACTCTCTTAGAAAGACTGTGAATTGCCAAAGGTCAAATAACAGTCAGTGGCACAGTTTAGAATTTAGATGCACTAATTAAAAAATTCTGTGGTATAAATATATTAATGAAATGCACCCTGAGAAATGTTTGCATTTAAGATGGCAACAATTTTAAGATATTACATTGTTTCTTTAATTACTGTAGTTCATGTAAGTCACATCAAACTGTGATGGGTTCTTTCTCTGGTTGATGATAATTTCTTATAAAAATAAGTATTAGCTCTTGTTTCCTGTTTTAATTCACAAATATTTGAGCTTGATTAGACTAGAAAGTGTAACAGGCACAGAAGACAGAACATATATCGAGTATGATTTTTGTCATATTGAACTCTAAAAATTACACATACTCCAAATGAATGGGTGCATCAGTTATTTCTGAGATATGTGACTTCATTAGGAGCAAGAGGAAGTGCACCATCAAACTGAAAGCAGTACTTGAGTCTTTCAGCCGAAGCAGCCAGTTCTATTAAATTAAAATCCGGATTTTAAAATAAATGTTATTACTCTTTCCAAGATCATCCTTGATCTCTTCTTTTAAACCTCAATTTTTTCAGCAGTTAAGTTGCATTTGCCTTATTACAAATGAAAATATCAGGAAATAAATTCTTTTACTACTTGTATTTGTTTGACATTCCTCTCTCACATCTCTCTATTTTTAGTTAAATTCTGTCTCTTCCATGCCATGTGCTAAAACAGTAAACTCAGATTGCCAGTTATTGTGGGTTTTAATAGAAAATTTCCTCACCTTAGGGCTGAGGATTTTTTGCGTTACTGTGCTCCCTCTGCTGGATAGTACCTGTTAATTTTTCGTTCCCTGAGCTGTACTAGTCTCCATGTTCTGTAAACAAGCAATCACGCTGCCTTAAAGAAAGAGGTATAAAAAGTGGGAATGCATCATGTTGATCTCCGATAACATGGAAGGTGACATCTGTAGGCTAGGAAAAATCCTGTTGTCGGGCAGCTCAAAAAGCCTTCAGCAGACATTTGAGGAATAGTAATTTACTATCTCTTGAGCAAAACCAGATGGACACTAAATAACCTTCTTTCATTTGTATAACTTAGAGAGGGTGACGTTGCTTCTCATACTTTGGTAAGTACAACCGTATCCTCAGATGTCCCTGTAATGTTATTAGTGTCTCAGTCTAGTGGCATGGTTCTCATAACTTGCTTCATCCTTTGGCAAATCTTACAGAGTCACTGCTGGGCCAGTGTTTGCTCAGTAGAAAAAGCAAACGTGCTCTCATGCTCAGTGCCAGCCCCACAGCAAGGTGGTGAGAATACGATCCTTTCCTGTCCCCACTGCAGTGGGGCAAAAAGGAGGAAGAGCAATACTTCAGTTTTGTTTCTGGAGGTGATTTTGGTCTTTGAGGCCTTTGACTTCATGGGGTGCTTTGGGCTTGTTCTCATGCTCACCTTTCTCTGGCTGCTGTCACACAGTGAACCTGGCTTTGTCTGTCCTTCCTTCCTTCCTGCCTCCCTCCCTCCCTTCCCAGTGGGATGTGGCCATAACTGATTGAATGTCACAGTCATCTCTCATTTGACCCTGGAACCTCCTGGCACTCCACCCCCCAGGGCCCACCCCAGCTTCCCCACGGAGCACTGCCCAGATCAAACTGTGTTTCACAGCCTCCCAGCACTTAGCTCTGTGCTGGCTGACACAGTTGGTTCTATGGAAAGGAAAAGGAAAGTCAACATCCACTTCAGTTGCAGGTGGATTTTCCCCATCTAATCTACTTCTAACCAGATCTTGAGCCATGGTTTTGCAAGTAAGCCTGATACATTTGCAGTTTCCTTCAAATTTAATGTAATGTTATAACTGTTATACTTGTATAATGTTATAAATGCTACTGCATATTAGTAACAACAACTGGGATTGTCTGTTTAGCTTGGTATGACTGCCCTTATAGATTGATCCACATTTCTCCCATATGTTAAAATATATCAGGCTGGTAGCTTATTAATGAAAATAAATAAAAAATTGCCAATTGTTAGGGACAGCAATTTATTTTGTTTAATTTACCATTATTATATAATTTATTTTGTTTAATTTACCATTATTATATAATGGTAACTTAAATTAAGTATCATTATTTACTGTTAATATTTATTTAATTTAATGTTGTTATATAATGGTAACTATTTGACTCCTGGTTCAACTAGGAGATTTGTTTTGGGAAAAAGCATTATGGGCAAATTCTAGTTAAGAATTTTTTTTCTAAGTTCAGTTTTAAATTTCAATATCTGGACATATAAATTAATTTTCCAGGTCTTTAAATCTCCCAAACAGTCTTACAGTGAAGTAATGAACCTAATTATTTTCTCTGATTCTCACTAATAAATTAAACCAACTTCCATCTACATGTACACTTTCTTTTACAAAAGAAGGTGCTTTTAAAAACCATTTTTAAAAGAAAAAACTGGTTAGAAGAATAAATTTCCAATCCCTAAAACCTTCAGTTCTTCCTGTTTAGAAGAAAAGAGTTGCTTGGTACATTCTTCTTTTGCTAAATAATAAAAGCTTTTGCTGTCGAATAGATGTTTTTCCTTAATTTTGCAAGGCCTAATAAAGTCAGCATTACTATTTGCACAACAATTTGTCCTAGGGTCAATTGATGACAGTTTTGCTGGTGGTGGGGCTGGGCTGAGGAGGCTGGGAAGGACTTCTGCAAAAGGAACCCTTAATGCTGAGGCTTCCAGGATGAGGCTGGAAATCTTTTGCCTCAGATGTCCATTGAGTTATAGCAACTAAAACACTTGACAGTGCTTGTCTCAGCAAGAGCATACACCATATGCTCTGGGACTGTTCCCAAACAGAATTCCTATCCTCCTAGTGCCACAGCAAGCTCATTAATACCCCAGTTACCCATTCAATGGGACTAATCCTGCAGGCCCAGAAGTCAGTGAGGAGATTCAAGTTATCTTTAGGATGCTTGAATAAAACCTTAGACTGCATTTGCATGATTTAAGTCACACCACAGGAATTATTTTCCAAAGTTTTAAATGCTTGCTAATTTGCCAGTTTCTTTATTCCAAGCTACTTGTTTTTCTCCATCTTATGAGGAGCAGTGATATGAACTGGAAAAGGGAATACATTTGTGTATTTGTACATTTCTGCTATTTTTCTAAGTTTTTTCCAAAGAACAACTAGAATAAGCTTGCAATGGAATTGTAACTCAAATGCAAATATATATGTTAAACAAGTTTTTTTCTCCAAATATGTGACCAGTTCATGGGAAGATCTGTGGAAATTTCATAGTTGATGTGCATAAAGAAAATGCCAGTTTAAGCTGCTGTAGTTCTCAGTCAATTCCAGTCATTCTTTATTGCTCTATGGCCACACAATAAATTTAATTGAAAATTAATCTTATTATATGTAAGAGAAGAAGAACTGGTATTTGCCAAAAAGAACCCCCCTTCAGGTCCCAATGTTTTTCCAGACTATGTTTCTTCATATGTTGGAAAATTTTCTTTTCACTCCTATGCATTTTAACAGCAGTTTTGAGGATTTTTTTGTTGGAAAAAAAGATAATTAGGTATGTGGGAAGTGAGAAGGAATGAACCTACAAGCTATACAGACAAAAGATACTATTTCATGTAAGTATATTTATGGTAGTGGGAGGGAAACTTAGATCAAACTTAGATCAAGAAGAAAAGACTGGAGAGGATCTACTCCAGATTCCACTGATGTGATAACAACTGCTATTACTGTACCCAGCTTTTTGAATTTAATATTGATAGAAATAAGTGAATAAAAGTCTGAGTAAACTGAAATGTGTGTTCTGTCTTTGTAAACTGCACTTTTTTTCAGCATCTGAAGTACCAGAATCAACACCCTTTTATCCAATTAATAGTACTAAATAAGGACATCAGCTGACAGGAAATAAGAAAGTTCCTATGGCAACTAAAAATAAGCACAGGAGGAAAAATGCATCAAATGCTGTCAGCAGACAGCACAAAAAGTGGCTGCGTGTTGATAATACGATACAAGCAGAATTAAACCCTACTTGTAAACATGCACATTTTAATCGCTTTTAGTGGTACATTTGTTTTCTTTTGTTTTGTGTTTTCCCCCCCAAATCAGACTGTGATACCTTGGTTACAGAGTCTATTTGCCAATATCTCAGATTGGTTGCTGGCATAGGATCCTGGTTTTAAAGCCTATGAAAAACAGGGACAGAGCCCTGCATCTTCAGGGGAGCAGCTGTATCCCCTCAGTTTTGGACACTGATCTAAGAAAGCCTTTTGGTGCTTTAAGTCACATGCACCTCTGGCAGTTTCTTTCCACATTACTCTTTGGTTCCTGCACACAAAATGTTTGAGAAAAATTTTGGGTAGAAGCAGAATGTCTGGTACAGCTGTGCCTTGTGGAAGGAATAGAATTGTATACCTCATGTAGATACTACTCACATTCATTTCAAGTTGCACTGAGCCTGAAAAGCTGTAGATGATGAAGTCCCTGGTGGAGGGGAAACCTGGGTATGCAGCTGCACAGCTGAGGCCACGTGCAAGCTGCTCCTTTCATCTCAGTGGGAGAATTAGTTTTAAGGACAGTTTAACTCTTGAAATTCCTGAGTTATCTGTTTTTCCTTCCTATCTAATCTTCCTACCTTCACCTCTCTCATAAAAAACAAAGCCAAACCCCTCCCACCCCTACCAGACGTGTGCATGGCAGAGAATTCTGCATTGCTTCCTCTTTGCTCCCTGAAGTCGCTGCCCTTGCAGACACTTCCAGGCTCCCCCTTCTGATGCACAGATGTAGAAGTAGTAGTAGTAGTACTACTTTTCATAGTAGAAGTCTTCTGCTGAGCAGCACAGGACCCTGCCAGAGTGCTTCTGTTCACCACAGCTTGTGGGCTTGACAAACCCACTATCAGTTTCTTGGCTAGCTCAGGAAACTTGGTTTCTGAGACAGAATATTCAGCCTTGCAGGTAGCAATGGGATTGTATTCCTCCCCAACTATTTCTATCCTGTTAAGTGATAAAAATGTGAGAGGATGCCAAAGCAAGGCCAAAAGTAAAAACTGGAAGAAATATGGTGAGACTGTGTTAGTGCCAATGAAGATCCCTATATTTACTCACAACTTCTGTAATTTCTGGTTTTTTATATGTCCATTCTGGTTGCTACCCAAATTTCAAATTCAGTACTCAAATTGTAAAAGGAATTCCATTTTTCCAAAGACAACTTCATTTTCAGTTTTAATGTTATACAACTCAGAGGACCTTCTGGGGTGGGAAGCCCACTCCTCATCTATGGTGAGCAGCTATGTCATATAATTGCTTCCATAAAACCATTTTGGGTGTGTTGCTGTATATATATTTATATATGCTTCCCAATCCTGTTCTGTGCTTATATGATAGTGTATGTGAGATGTAACCCATCATTATGTGACTCAGGCTGCAAGTCAACACATGTAACCACAGGCATGTGGAGTATGAATAGATACCAGGCACTGATACTATTATAGCTTACTCTGCGCTTTGGGTATGTACAGGCTGCTGCGAACAATACCAGCCCTCTGTGGACTACACTTGCACTGCCTGCATGTCACTGCATGCACAACTCCAGAGAAATTTAGGAACAGATCATTAGGTAGTCCACAAACAAAACATCAGAAACTATGTGATAGAATCACTCAAAGGGAATCACTTTCTCAAACTGGCTGACAAGAACAAGCGTAAACATGTTGTGCTTTGCTCTGGCACAATTAACACAGCAAAGAAATTAGCTGTCTTCTGATTGAGTAAAGATGGATACTACACGTAAATACTCCAGCAAACAAAATGCTTCTGAAATTATCTGAACCATGATGTCACTGCAAAGGGAAATTACACATTATATTGTAACAGAAATTCAGGGGATGGCAGCTGGGTGTTGGCAATTACCTCTAGATTGATAACAAACTCATTGTTATTCGTGTCGTGGCTACTGGGGCAGAGCAGCCTGTGTCCGTGGGAGCTGCACGCCTTGTGATAGGAAACATTTGGTCTCTGAGCCACCCGTTCCTGGTAGCAGTGTCAGGCAGGTACAGCCTAAAGCAGGAGTACGACCTGTTCTGTCCTTCCCTCCTGTTTGTGAGCCCACTGTGCTCTTCAACAGCTAGAGGAACTTATTGACCACTTGCCTGGTGCTGCTACGGAGCTGGGTAATTGCAGCGATTACAGTGATCAGATTACAATGCAGTTTTTCCTACTGTGCTTGTGAAATGCTGCAGCTCATCCCACCTTTTATTCATGGCAGATGGCAGATCTGCTGAGTGTATGAATGGGTGCTGCAGGACTAATCCTCTTTCCCCCACCCTGCCACAGCTAGGTTATATTCTTCACCTTGTGTGAACTAGCAGGGCAGTAAAACAGACAGCATGTCTACTTTGTTCAAGTCAGACTTGACATTCAGTTTATCCTCTCACATTCAACAGCTCTCTGCTGAGCTGAAATAACAGCAACCAACAACAAGCAAAAAGAGCATCAGCAACCTCATAATTTTTGTTCTTTAGGTGAACAGATACTCTTGATTGGCTGAATCTAAAGACAAGTATTAGGAGAGAAGTAGAAGAAACAAAATGTGTAGTCTCAATATTTGCATCAAACAAGTTTTAAAGAATACATTGGGACATTGGAATTGCAAAGTTAAGTTGGGTTTTCTTTTGGTTTTGGGGTTTTTAAAATACATTTTTGAGGTAGAAAATGCCACTGTATCTCTTACAAAATTTGTTTAGTTGTAACACAGAATGAACCAAGGTGTTGTACTTATACCTGTAAGACCTATACTAAAGGCTGCTTCTAGAGGCTCGGAACGTGATTGTTGGAATGCTGACGGCTCAAAATGCGAAAATGTATGGAGAATTAGGTCTTAAAAGTATCTACAAAGCACAAACACCAATTTTCATATCAAAAATGTGCTTCAAACAATTGAAGTCCTAAAAGAATTTCAGAAGTCTTATTTGTGGAAGGGCTAAATGAAATGTCTTTCCTCTCTGCTGTGACATTTGTCATCTTTTGTTCTAGTGAAGTCCACCTCCACCCGACCTGGTGAACGTCTTCATAACATAAGTATTTGGCTTATTTATGCTCATGGAAAAAATTTCTCTTCTAGCAACAGCAACAACTCTTTTGACAAGTGCAGTCAGATTAGTCTGTCCAGCACTGGCCACTGTGTAGGCCCAGAAGACGAGAGGGAGCCTGCATTGATTATCAGTATTTCAGCAAAGTCCATTGTTGAAAATGTGTCTGGTGTCGAAGAGGGAAAGCAGAGGCACTCACAGAGGGTCTGAAGTTCAGGTAACTCCTACTGACCAAGAATGTGAGCAAACTCCTAAAAGAAAAACACTTTCCAGCTGGAAAGAAGTGAAGATGGGGAAAAAAGGGAGAAAACGGGAATGCCTTTGCAATATTAATGTGTAGTGTAATGGATTTTTCTTTATAATTACTCATGTTTTGAGAATTTCATACTAACAAATCTCATTTAGTGGATCGCTTGCAGATTATGAATGGCAATTCTCTTTGTTTCATTGATGAAAATGTCAACAAATTTTTATATAACAAAGTTATGCTAGTTATTTGTGGACATTATACTTGGAATAAAACATTTTATAGTGCCTTTGTGAGCACTGGGAACAAATCTTCTGATATAAAATTGGACAGTGTGCATACAAGAAGTCAGTTTGTGTTGTTATGGGAGATTGCTGAGAAACTGAAGGAAATTCTGAACTTGGCGGATCAAATGTTCTCTTTGTGTAGTCATCCTATTCCGTTGGAATTAACTTTTCTTATTAAAAACAAATGTAAAATTTTGCATGGAACTGTTTTTCAGCTAATTTAGAGAAGGATCTGTCATGTGCTTATTCCTAAGAATGGCAAAAC
This sequence comes from Melospiza georgiana, assembly GCF_028018845.1. Taxonomy (NCBI): domain Eukaryota; kingdom Metazoa; phylum Chordata; class Aves; order Passeriformes; family Passerellidae; genus Melospiza; species Melospiza georgiana. Next base: position 51,257,931 of record NC_080433.1, read on the forward strand.
ACTTTTGGCTACTACTGAAATGAAATCAAAGTTGTTTAGTACCTCATAGGACTGAGCTAAGAGTAATCAGGGGTGATTCCACATTCCTGGGACCTCAGGCAATGAAGTAATGTCATCTACTTAGTATAGATATAGCTGTCCCACAGGAAACTTATTATATATGTCTAACCTCAGAATAATTAGAAATATTTTGTTTTATTAGTAAATTAAAACCAGGAATTCATTGCATTTTCAAAACTGAGAGTACTTTTCTTTTTGAGTACATAATTTTTTTTCCTTGCTCAGCATGTTTCTGTTTCTTCAGCAAGTGTAATTTGGAAGAGGAAAAATACATGACTGATGCATTAAAATCAATCATGCTAGAGAATGCAATATTCAAGAAGTTCTCCAGTTACTCTGGGAAAAATCTAAGTGATGACAGAATGTAGTGCAATGATTAGTACTCATTTGCCATACTGAAGGCAGAAATATTTGATAGTTTAATTTTACTCATGATTATAAATGCTTCTTGAATTCACTGGAAAGTCCAGCTATATCACAGCTTTTGAGATAACCAGGTTATCTTGCACATGCAGCTTAAGACACATGTGGCAGAAGGGCAAGTGACGTGCATAAGTCGCTGTCCTGAGCACAGTGCAGCATGTATCATTTGCATCTCACAAAACATATTTATCATTTTATGCTAATATATGGTAAGGAAACTTTTCAAAGAATTATAGCAGGAGTGTTTGAAATCTTCTTATTGTAAATCACTGGATTAATTTATTAAGCGTGGGCTCCAAATCCCTGTTCCAAGTTCAGGCCCTACAAGGGAAGGCACGCATGGGTGACAAGTGCCTGGGAATCTCTTGATGACAAAGGACACAGGACAGAGGTGAAGCCACCAAAAACCTCCATTTTGCTAAAGGCTGTGATGGTAAGAAGGATGAAAACCTTTGGGGCTTGTGTCCATAATCATCTACTGATGGTTTGAGCTGAGGAATGGGAGCTCCAAGGGTGCCAGCTTCCCCAGTGAGAGGCATGAACTGGGAGACAGGAGCTAGGAAACCCTTAGCCCCTGTTAGCAGTCTGGTCCCCCAGATGGCGCAGGGTCCTTGGACTGCCCCTGCACTGCTAAACACCTCACACACATCCTCACAGTGAGACCACAGAAGATGCTTGACCTATTGCCCACTGGGCATAGGCTGCCCTTGTCCACCCTACACTTGGCTCTACATCTCTTCCAGCTGCCTGTGGCTTTCCCACGACCCCAGCTCACTGCTGCTGTGTGAAGTGACGCTGTTGCCTTGCTGTGAAGCTGAACTTTGGCTTCCCAAGGGCCATGGCATGGTACAGGGAGGCTGTCTGTCCAACAGTGGAGTCTTGTGGGACAGGAGTGGAGACCGTATCCAGTGGAGGTAGTGCTGGGGGATGCTGGAAGCATTAAAATGTATGGGTGACCTCCAGCCTGGAACCTATTTACCAGGTAAGAGACTCTTAACCAAAGTCTTAGGTTTAGCCTGACTTTTTTTTCAGCTGTCACCTTGTGTTCATGGAAAACCTGCTGCTTAAGAGGACTGCTTTGTGAAATTGCATCAAGGACAGATTTTTACTGTTTGCCATTGGATTGTATTTCAGTACTAAATCACATCAACTCCAGAAAGGTCTCAGGAAAAATGGAAAAAGTTGCTGCCATCATCCCAAATTTCGTTTGCATTTCTTTACATTAAAGCTCTGATTCTGCAAGAATTTTGAAGCTGATCTTGTTCTTGTATGTTCTAGGTTTCAGGAACATATTTTTAGGTACTAAATCATATCTTGGTTTTGCATGTACTATGTTTATGTATTGTAAAATCATCTAGTCTAAATGGTGTTCCTAGGGAAGCATATCAGCACTTCAAAAAATAAGATTATAATTTTCACTGTAGCCATTCTGCATTTTGTTGCTATTTGCATGTGTTAACATTATGTATTTAAAAAAGTGTTTAAAGGACACAAAGTTTAGAAAATCAAGCAGTAAAACATAATTCTGTTTCTTTCTGGCAGTAATCTGTGCAATTTTAACTAGCTTCCTTTGGATTTATGCACTGTGATTAGTCTTTAATTAAAAGAACACACATTTTTTTGTTCTTGTCAATGAACCTCTTCTACTGGAACTCTTTCAAGTCAGACCCCTGGCATGGAAGCATGTTTCATATAGATGGTCCATTAATGAACTCAGTATTTGATTTTACCCTTGTCTTCAAGGAGCATCCAATGCTGATTCATTTCACATTGTGCAAGACTGATGTAATGCAGAATTATTTGTTTCCTTACAACCGTTTCTTTCATGTTCATCATTAGTGTACTCAGCTGTTTCACAAGCAGTAATGAACTTCCTGCCATACTTGTTTGCTGCAATGAAGAGTATTATTAGTCCCATTTTTCAGATAATAAGCTGAAGCAGACAAATATGAATAATAACTTTAATTACAAATTTTGGACACTGAGTTAAAAAACAAGAGACCAGTATTCTTCAGATTTTATTAGTTCACAGTACAGCCCTCCCTGGTGTCAGGTGTGGGTGTGAGAACCCCACACTTCTGCAAGACCACCACAGTCTTTTTCTCAAGCTGATGCCTGGCTGAGGAAGGATGCTTTGGGGAATGGCTTTGTGAGGTTAGCTGGCTATAAGGCCTGGAAAGGAGATCCATGCCTTTCCTTTACCAACCACAGGGAGTGATCCCATTGATGCAACCACCTTGTGTAACATCCACCTTAGTTTGGTTGTGTCTTCTAGCACAGCACAGCTGGGAAAGGCAATTGTGGAGATAGCCTGGGCTTAGCCTCCTTTATCCTGGGGTCAGAAAGAAAATAGGCTTAGCATGGATGGAATCCTTGGAAATGCTATTTATCAACTGCTACTGAGCATATGCAATCAGATATTTTCTCATTTATTTATAACTTGTCTATATTTGCACATTATACATAGATGTGTACCATACACATAGATGCACAACAAAAGACTTGCACATCACACAAAGACTATTCAATGCCTCAAGACATCATACTGCCAGAAATTATTTACAAAACTGTTGAAGTAATCACTGGTAAATAGCATGATTGGCAAATAATATATTTTCTGTTGATTTTATTATTGAAAACAACTGGACAATTGATGCTAACACTCTTTTGGAAATCAGACTTGGAACATTTCAGCCCCAACAGTTAAATTCTGGAAGAGTTTTTAACAACTGAAATGAAGGGTTTCTACTGGGAAGAGTTTGACAGCATTAACTCCAAAGAGCCTTCACCATTCAGTCTGTGATTGCTTCTCCCAAATTGTGAGTTGAAAATCATCTCCACCCCTAATTCTTGCCAGAGTTACAGTCCCTAGTAAGCAGGGAATGCAGAAGTTTTGTTTTTTTTAATTGGATCATGGGGGTAGAGAGATTGAGTAGCTCTAGTATATAGTATTTGTATGAAGAGGTTGAGTAGCTCTAGTATATAGTGTTTGTATGAAGACCCCACTGCAAAAAGCATTTATGGAAGTATTTGATGACAAATTAAGAAGCAGAAATTATTTGTGTGTGTAAAGTACACAATGCCTGTAATGAAATTTTTTAGTTTATTAATCTTTCTGGAATGAGTAGGAATAGTGTTATCTGTTATTTGCATAGCTGATAACTTCCAGCTGTAGAATCAGTGTGTTTACAGTTTTGGTTTGATTTGGTTTTAGTCATATGAATTTAATGTGAGAAAGACACAGACTTATCTTAACCTGAGTCCTGTCACAAATAAAAAACCCAGTGTGTACTTGTCAGGGCAAATAAGTTATAAAGACTGTATAAAAAGGAGTATGTATCATTGTGATACAAATGGTTTCGGGGGTTTTTTTACTTTGTGCTCATAGAAATACCAGGTGCAACAATGCCATTACTTTTTTAATAAGGTTATCATTCTGGTAGTCTGGGCTTAAAAAGAAAACCAAAGGGCCTCACCTTTGAGGTGTTTCTTTAGCTTCAGTTAAGGGCAATACTTTGTAGAAACCATGCAGGAACTATTTTAACAGCCTGGGGTTAAAATGGGCTTATTTTTTCCATCTTTGAGAATTGTCAGTCATTTTCTATCTGTTTATTTCACAGTCACATTCCAGTTACAACAGGTCCATAAAAACTGGAAAATGCAGTATGGAAGACATTATTGAGGTATTTATTAGAATATTTGGTGTGTCTATTTGGAAGGGGGTGAGGAAGAGCATCATCAAGGAAGTGTTTTCCTTACACTTGCAGGACATGAGCCGGTGAACTTCTTGTGACTGGAAAGCTTATACCAGCACATTGCAGAGAACAGATTTTCACTATGAGCACAGTCATCCCCCAACTGCAGGTGTCAGGGGACAATAGAAAAGCCAGACTTTTGTGATTGATTATGCAAAATTGATTGGACATATCGTAAGAGTCAACATCCTGGGTCATGTTTTACCAGTGTGGTGGTAAAATTATTGATATTTAAGAGTATTGATAGTTGAGAGTTCTGGCTAAGAAGTTCATCCTAAGTAAAAGAACAGTCCTTTCAACTAGGAGCTTGCAGCCTGTTTGTTTCCCCTCCCCAGTGCTAATTGTAGGAGATACAGGGTATACCTGATGGTATCAGCTCCATGTCCTTACCTTATTTACTGTGTGAGTCCTTCTTGGAGCCATGGCAGCCAGCAAGCTACTGAAGAAGTCTGTCCTCCTGTTGGAGATGGATACTGGAATTTGTTAACACCACAATGACATTTTTCCTCACCTATTTTATTTATTTTTTTTTTTATTCCCTGACACAGCCTCTATTAGAATGATTACAGGCTGCAATCACTGAGCAGAGCCTATGGGAACAGTGAGGATGATACTGTTCACATGTTATCTCACTGTGATCACAGTTAATAAACTGTCTGACCTGTTCCAAACTGTACAAGTGTTATTACACACTTGGATTGTCCAGATCTCCCACTCCAACCTGTAGCCCCAAACTTTGATTGTAACAATTTTTTATGATAGAAAAATAAGAAAATCACTTGTATATTAAAAAGAAAAATCTGCTTTGTTTTCCCCTTCTCTTCTTCAGTTTTAAGTCTTTTAGAGGTCTTTGCATGGCATTCCAGTAATCTTTATCTTCAAGAATTCAAGCAGCTTTTTTAGCCCAAAGCAACAACTTTCAAAGGTACTATTTTTCTTAGCAAGACCACATCCGCTCTGAACAGAAACATATTACTTGGAATTTATAATGTAATATTGTTTCTCTGAGTCATCATAATGAATGCACATTAGTTTATTATCACTTACACTCAGCCCCAACACATTATATAAATGTTGTTGGGTTGCTTGTGTATCTGAATACCAAAGTCTACCCCACTGTTTCTGTTGTCCTGTCCTGTGTTGATTAAGATATTAATTGCTGCTGTTCCTGGAGTAATGCTGTTGTCACTATACATGTACCTAAAACTGCACAATATCATCTACTCAGACAATATGGAACAGGCTACATTTAGATTTGTAGATATTATCACTTATGATTAAAATATTTGTAGTCTCAAGGTAAAACCCATAAACATAAGAGTTTATGTTCATGCTTTCCAACATAAAAATCCATCCTTTGTTCTTTAAATTGAAAGGTCTTAGTTTAAAATAAGAACACTTTTCTTTAAAAATGCTATTTATATTCATGGCAATGACAGACTGTTCTAAGGCATAATTTTACTCTTACTATTCTCAGATGTTAATGAGTTCAAAAGTGCATTTGGCCTAATAAATCTTCACATTGTATAAGTCTCTCAGAAAAGAGGGTTTGTTTGGTGTATTGTGGTTTGCTGGTTTTTTTGAAACTTTGGAGTTTTTTCAGTTTCTGCTGCATTGGTTGAAGCTTTCCTGAATTACTTCCAGTGGAATTTTTAGTTGTGAGTTGCAAACACAATATTTTCTTCATTTGTGTTATTTCAGCTAAAGCTGATAGACTGAGTTAAAAAGGCAGAAAAAGGCGTTTCTGTCTTACAGTTTACAAACAAACTCCCAAATGGGCAAAAAATAATCAGTTGAATCTGAAAATTAAAGAATATATAGACATATTTGTGACAATATTCTTGCATGTATGGCTGCTTTTCAGAAGTGCCTCAGCATCTTAATGGCACTGATTTTGATGGGGAAAAAGCAGCTGGCCTATTGCAGCAATTCTGAAATCCCACAAAGTAATGAACTCCTTTATTAGGCAGGGAATACCTTTAGAAGTGAGGCCCATTTTGACCAGAAGCAATATGTTATTTCACTAACTGCAATTAATATTTCTTTTGCATAATAATGTAATTTTAAATACAAAGCATAGTCTAAAAGCTTCATTTTTATGGAACAGCTGTAAGGGGTCATTTATTTTACCTGTAGAAGCAATTTTAACAGGCTCTTTTTGTGTATTCTTAAAATTTTAGTTCTATCTTTTGTCTGAATACTACTTATAAAAATCTTAAGACAAAATAATCACCAGGAGGTGTGTCCATCACTATTACCTGACATAAATAGATACATATACATATACATAGACATAGACATAGACATGGACATAGACATGGACATAGACATGCACATACACATACACATATACACATACACATATACACATACATCTACATATGTGTACAACTAATCATCTAAATAAATGTACGTGGGACAGATCAAAAATATGTAAACAGCTTAAAAATACTAAGTTCAACATAGCATAACATAACGTAACTATAACAAAAATTGAAAATGAACATGCCAACCAATGAAAATGAAACTTTGTGGTCTGCTCTGGCAGTGCCCATAGTTGGAGCTGCTGTAGGATGCTGGCCGAGCAGGGTTGGACAGCAGCAAGCCAGGACACTGCCAGTTGCATCCCCCTGGGCGCAGAGAGCACAGCCTGTCATGGGGAAGGGCCTGGGTGGTCTGCATGATACACAGGCCTGTTGAATAACAAGCCAATTTTCACCTTTTAGCTTCAAAAGGTACTTTCTTCTTAGTAAATCGCTCAGGGTTTTTTTTGATATTTTATTCTTAGTGACATCTTTTTGGGGGGCACAGAAAGATAAAAATCAAGAGACATTTACTATTTGTACAAATACTCCATGCTTATTGCTCATAAGAAACAATTTAAAATGATACATCATTATTCTATAAATCAGATATAGACAGACAACTTACTGGACTCCTTCCAACGTACACTGAGACATGCACCAAAATATCAGAGTGTAATTACTTTCATTATGTATTCCAATTAATCTGAAAACAACTGAGTCTGTAAAGATTGCATCCTGCTAATTTTTTCTCACATAAACCCCAATATTATTTATAGAATTGGTTGTCCTCTGTTTACTTGATTAAAATATGGACTAATCAGGCACTGCTTTTCCAGAAATAGTTCTTGACTATGATAATTGGCTGTTTTCTGAAATTTTCTTTATTTAGCCAAAACACAAGTGCATATTTTACTTCATGTCAATACTTTAAACTTATGTCTGTCTTGGAACCATTGACTTAACTAAAAAAACCTAAACAAGAAAGCCATTTTAATATGTATCTGAAGGAATATTTTTTTTGTGTGAACCCCTGTTCTGATACTCCAAAGATGTTTTGTTGTTTGAGCACAGTTCTTTTCCAATAAGCATTATCAATTCTTTTATTCTGAAGATTATTTTATAATGAACTCTTCTTCACCTTTGACATTGCTTCAGTCAGGAAAAGGATATGTGTCTGTTGCAGGCATATAACTGTTTCTGACCCTGTATTGTCAATGATTTAGACATTCTTCTTTGTCTTTCAAAAGCAATGACTTTTCTGTCTTTATTGATTGTTTCAAAATCTACTTCCTTCTTCCTTTAAAATGGAGATTCATTTTTGCCTATATGGAGTTCTCCATAAAGGGGAAAGAAATTACACGAATCTTAAAATGCTGTAAGATATTAAAATGTTAGCTAAGAATATACTATTAATGTAGAATTTTTTAAATAAAAAGCCTTTAGCTCTCATAAAGGATTGGAGAGTTAAAGGAAGCGGCTCGATTGCACTTCCCTGTATAATATGTTGTGGTGATGGCAGGGAAGTGTATAGCAAAACCTGAGCCCTGGGATGATCAGATCAGGCCAGGAACTTTCTCCGCCCTTGGGGCAGTTGAGAAGGTGAGGTACAGCCCTGATGACAGCTGGTGCAGCGTGCAGGCTCGAGCCAGCCCTCCTTTGGTAGCTGGGCTCTTCCCGGGCAAGCGGTACCTGCGTGGAGAAGATCACTGAAAACAAGGATGTCTTGCTGTGGTGGCCAATGTGCAGCAGGCCATAGAGCTCTTCTGTGGAGGGAGGAAGGATACAGCTTTTGCCGACTCCTAATCCCCCAGCTTCCTGAACACTGAATTAATTAATTATGCCTGTAATCCTCTCCTCCTCTGTCAGTTTCAGTCTTCTCTTCTGACCTTGTTCCTCCCTCTTGGCCCCTTCTTCACTGGCGCCATGCTTCATTCAGTGCTTAATTGCTCCGCTGCACTTTATGTTCTCTAGTTCGAAGCCCCTGTTCTTTGTTTTGTCATATTCTGGTAATGCAAATAATCCTCTTCCTTTGAAGGTATTTGTGTTCTGTGATCCTGTCTCCCCTGAGCCTTCTCTTTGGCAGACTGCAGAAACTGAGTTTTGTCTGTCTAACCTAAGTCACTAGATACCTTTGAATGATGTTTTCTCTGTACGTGTTTTCTGCACTTTCATGGCACTTCCAAGCTGTGGGGAGCAGAATATACCCCAAAGAAGGTCCCAGTGCACTTACTACATAAAGCATGCCGTATCCTGTATTATTTTTACAAAAGAACAGTGTACAATCACTCATCCCCCTGGAACTTTTACTGCAGCTCTTCATGTGAAGGAAAGTACCAAGGAAAAGAGGTATCCATTAATCTACCAGCAATTTGTCAGTTTAAAATCTCTGCCCAGTCTAAAATCTGTAAGTCTATGATTCACCATGCAAGGCATTACTGAGGCAATAACTGTTCAGAGACCTTTTGGCTGTGCCTTGTCTGAACTGCACTGGCTGAACACATTGATACTAATAAAGCTATTTGTGGCTTGCATTGACTGATGAGTCTTTTTGTCTTTCCTAAATATTTTCTTACAGGTGCAAAGTTGATAGAGGGTTATGATTCATGGCAGTAAGGATACACTGGAGAAGATAACAACCAGAAGTCGTAGGGCTCCTTCATGTCCTGGATCCTTCTCAGCAAGGGACCGTGTAATGATGTACAGAATGAGTTAATTGAAGAAGCTATGGAAGTACAGTGAGCAGAAAATGTGCAATGGTCTCTGATGTGCAAAGGTACTGTCTGCAAGCACTGATGCCTCAGCTGGTTTTCCTCCATTATCTGGTCTGCTATTTATTTTTGACCTTGATGGTTTAATCAGTGCCATGCGGATTGAATGCTTCAGGTACCTGGAGCTCATGGAGGGCTACAAGAGCAGGTGCAAAGAGGCTCATGGTAATGACTGCCATTCAGCTCTGTGCAATCTGGTTTTATTGGAAATTATTTGTTACAGATAAATATCTCGAATCATTAATCATTTTAAATCCCTTTTGTCCAAGGTATCTTGCATCCACTAGTAATGACTCCAAAAGTTAAAGAATAAAACCTGTGCCAAAAAATACTTAACTTTTTTTCTGTGTGTCTCATTGTTTAGAGAGTATTCCTGGAAAAAGTAAAAGTAAACTTAGGACAATGCTTTTTCTAGAATACTTGTTTATCTCAGTACATCCTCTTTTTGCTTTAATACCATAAGTGATAATTGCACCCCTAGGGTGCATCTTGGCTGATATCTAGACCACATCTAAAACTGTTTTCATTTTACTATGAAGAATTGTTTGAAATGAGAGGCTGTGAATGCTTTAATACCAGGGCCACAAAATGAGCTATCAATACATCTCTATCATTTAAAAAAGCTAAGTGATGCTGAGATTTATTAAATACCAAATATAATTTCACTGCTACTGAATACCATGACCACATTCTGTTGCATTAAAAACAAAGGAGAAAATATAAAAATTATTTGCTTTATGCATTCAGAAATCTCATAGAGCCCAAATAATAACTCTGGTCTTTACTTGGTAGTACACAAAGGATATACCCTGTGCCACAAGATTTCCCAAAAACTTCCTGCTATGAACAATGCTTAATGGCTTCAGTGGAAGGAAAGTTACTTTTTCCTGCTGTTATTGCAAAGTCTAAACCAAAGAACTTCATTAAAATGACGTTGTGCTTTCCAGCACAAATGACGATATATTTTGCAGGCTTCTCCATAAGAGGTAAGCAGCATGGATGGATCTTTCCTAGTCCTTACAGGAGACACAACTTGAGAATCCCACAACGTGCAGTAGGCATAGTACACATTGTACACATAGTACAATAAGTTGTGATTAATCATCTGCCAAGGAATGCCAATAGGCAAATACACTGGAAAACACCAGTGTGGCTGTAACACACATTTTGCTGTAACACAAGTCCTCAGGGGACAGGTAGGGAAAAAAACGAAGGGAGCGCAACAGGTAAGTTCATATTTGCGAAACGAACCTCTTCCAAACCTGGCTCTTGTGTCATAAAGCAGTTCAGGATGTCCACAATTGCCTCACAAGCTTTGTGCAGGCTCTGCCCAGGAATGTGTTCCGTGTGAAGAAGATACTCTAAAATATAAATACTAATAATCATTCTCAGTCCCTCTCTTCTAAAATTATAGGTGTTTCTAACTGAACAGAGTTGAAACAATCTTTACATACTCGTCTACATAAATTCAGATTTACTATGGAAAAATATGAAGTCGCTTTTCCTTATGTACAAGATTTTGTGGATTCCAAGACAATGGTATGTAATTCTACATTCTGTTCCAAATTCCATTCTTCTAATTTCAACACATTAATTTACAAGAACACATTGCAATCATTTCTCTTTCCTATCCTTCTCCTGGAGGAGGGGGCTGAATAAGAAAACCCATGCAACCAAAGTTTATGGTTAAATGTATTTTCTTTGACATGACATTTATTAATGATTTTCCCGCATATCTTCACTTCTTCACTTGGAAGACAATTTTTTTCTTAATATTTCTGACAAGAGATAAATGCAAAAGGTGGCTGAGCAGAGTTACTCCCCAGGATGTGGAAGCTGTAGATTGCTTTTCCTGCTAGAGCTGAGCCCAGGGTCAGCACCCTGCCAGTCAATTGGGTGCTGTCTGGCACCACCCTGCAGTCTCAGCTCAGGGTGTCCATGCAGAGGAAGAACCTCTGCTTTTTGTACTTTTTGGGGTTTACTAATTTTTTGGTACAGGGTCCAAAACCATTACATTAAAAAAAAATCCAAAAACACTTTTAAAATTTTATATCTTTAAATATTAAGCATTAGGTTTTGGTGAGCTGAATTACCAGAAAATTTGTGGATTTTTTCAACCCATTTTGTATGCAAGAAGATAGAAACTTGCATGTATCTGCTTGTATCTGATGTCAACAAGTTGCTTGGTGCAATGGGAAAACTTTGAAAATGTCTCTAGTCACAAATCTCAAGAATGCAAAAGGCACTCCCATCGATCTGCATCTGTGATGTAACAGTCCACTCTGTTTTTTTCTAAATAATAATATGTTTTATAGAAGCTAATCCAATGCATTCAACCATAAGAGTATGAAAGGAAAAAAAACAAAACAAGTATGGTATAAAATGTGTGCTGGGCAGTCTTCTGATGAGTGGGAAAAATGTGAAAAGAAAGTACAATTTTATATTCTGTGCATTCCAGTTCTTAAAAGCCATCTGAGCAAAATGTCTACTATTAGCTGCCCTATAAAGAAGAATGGGAAATGGGTGGGTAAAATATGTGAAAGGAACAATAGTCTAAAAGCTAATTGCTCTTATTTCCATATAATTCAAAAATATAAAATTGCCTGAGCAAAATTACTGAAGTGATTTATTCCTAGCCTGTGAATAACCTAAAGCTTACTTGTTTCCCTATTCTAAAAATGCTTGTGTAGGAAAGCTGAAACAGGAAGATCATGTACACACTTCTCTCCAGGGAGAGGTTTGCCATTCAAAGGTGGTAGGTAGCTCTCAAGCCTGAGCAGGGACAGGTGAATCTGGAGATGCATCCTTCCCTTGCTCAGGCCTCACACCCCCCACCACAGCTTAAGAGTCAGCACCCCCTTTTTATACAAGGAAGAACTACTGCTGTCCCCAAAATCATCCTGGAGAGGGTCTTTGCGCCAGAATATGTGCTGCACTGTCTCCCCCACAGCACGGGTGTTTGGAGTGACTGAGAAGCCAAAAGTTCGTGGTGCCACAGCTTCCCTCAGCCCTGGTCCATCAACCTGATTTGCTGGACCTCTGCTTTGTCTCACCAGAGCAGAGGACAGCATCTCCTGCCTTAGCAGGAGACTCGAGTAGCAAGAAACATTGCTTTAACTGAAAGTAGCAATTGAACTCAATAATGGCAGTGCTACATAGCAGGACATCAAGCTTAATAGCTCAAAAGTTAGGACACTAAGCATCACTCACAAAAAAAGCACACATCAAATGCATTTCTTGGAAAAATTAAAACAATTAATCTAAAATTACCGGGATAGAAAAATTTAATTAAATCTATATAACTGAGTGAAAGGCAGTATTTTCACTCCTGTCATAGTATCATAGACTCATAGCATAATTCAGGGTGGAAAGGATCTCAGAAGGTCACTAGGCCAGCCTCCTGCTCAAAGCAGAGTCCCCTTGAGCCCAGACCAGGTTGCTCAGGAATATGCCCATTTGGGTCCTGAAGACCTCCAGAGAAGGAGACTCTGCAGCCCCTCTAGGCAGCCTCTTCCACAGTGTGCTGGGGAATACCTGATCCCTTTCAACTAACCTGAGTGTCTCTATTTCAGATTCTGTCCCTTGCCTCTTGCTCTCCTGCCATGTACCACTCTGATGAGCCCAGACCTCTCCTCTTGCTAAGAACTCCCACAGAGGTGTTGGGAGGCTGCTCCTGGGTCTTCCCATAGCTTTGTCTCTTCCAGGCTGACCAAGCTGGTTCCTTCACTCTGTTCCCAAAGGGAAAATGGTTCAGTCCCCACCCAGCCTAGGGGTCCCTGCTGAACTCAATCCAGTTTGCCCATGTCCTTCTTTACTCAGTATCTAGAAAATCCCTTCCCTCAAACTACTGACTAATGCAGCCCAGGAGAGCTCCCAGTCACCTTCTCCTTCATGTGCCACTCCAAGAGTACTCATTGAATGATTTCCCAAGGAAACAACCGTAGGCTGAGCAGTCTGCAGTTCCCTGGGTAGGTTTTTGTGCCCTTTTGAAGAGGAATGAAACACTTCATGTCAAAGGAAGTGAGTAGAGGGAATAAAATAGAAGAATTTAAGCTCTGGCTTACTGTTTTTCAGCTTACAGATTTTCAGCTAGGTCAGAAAGAATCAGAACCAGAACCCTGAAAGATCTATTCTCTTCTGGAATGTGAGAAGGACAAATTAGGTCAGATTATGACTGCTACATAATGCTAAATCTTATGTGTAGGATGACTAGGGTTTGAGTATTAGAAAGAGTATAAATGAAGGGTTCTCCTGTGTAGAACACCATCTGGTACCCCAGGACACCATCTCATCTTCAGCAGTCACTGAGTTTGGACTGGTGGGGCTCTCAATTCCACCTAAACCACTCTGCTGAACAGTCCTGGTAATCCCATTGGTTACAAACTCACTAAATTCCTTTATAGCTCATTATAACTTTGGTAGCAATAAATTACATCATTAAATTCTCTGTTATGTTGGAAAAAATGCTTCCTTGTGTTTGACTTAAAGACAGAGTTGAGGCTGTCCCTTAGCTCTTGTGTACCAGGAAACAATGGGAAATGAACAATTCCCCGTTCACCTTCTTTCCATGGTGTGCAGTTCTCTTGGGTCCCATCAAAGCTGCTCTTGAGCATTTTCTTTCCTGGTGAACTTCCTTTGGGATACATTTCATATGTCCATCTGTCTCTCATCCCCTTCCCATGTGTCTCTCCCACAAACACCAGTTTGAGAACTGTTTACAAAACAGTCCACAGATCTCCTGGCAGACTCTTAAGAAAACACAGCCTCTAGCCAAAGTCTGTGTTTTGGAAACTGTTTTTCCTAAGTAAGTATAGTTTCATTTTTATTTTATTATCTCCATTTGCTAAATGAGGTTAGCTAGCATTTTACAACAGCTATATTTCATCAGCTGGAAAGAGAGGAGAGACTCTTGTGCTGTGTTTGGAAATGGGAATGAAACATGTCAGGAATGGCCTTCACCAAGGTCTTTCAAGTTTTTTGTATTCAGAGTGCTCCCCACATCCCATGTCAAGGTGACCGCCCCATGGAGGCCGTCGCTGCCACTCAGGAATTCAGGTGGGAGGCTTTGGAGGAGGGCTTGGAGACTGGAAGGGAGAGGCAGGACAAGGATGTTGGGATGTGAGTGCCTGTTCACAGTCCTGGTTGCCTCATTCCCTCAGGAGCTGGAATCATGCTTTTCAAACCCCTTTACCTTTTCTTGGGGCTGGGTGCAGCACCTTTGCTGTGCCAGCACTGGGTGCAACACTTCCTCTCTATCAGTGCTCCTGCAGAGCACAAGACAGTCCTAAAATATTACTCTTGGTGCAGTCAGTATTTTGGTTTTAGTGACCTTAGAATCAATAGTGATATAAAACAGTGCTGGAAAATTATTTCTTGCTGTGAAGGGAGAGTTTCAGCACACTGAGGTGATGAAGTAGCATGTCCTGGACTGACTGTACCCACAACTCCATGCACTGTTCTATGAGGCTTTAGTATCCATCATGTGGCAGAGAACCTCCTTTCCATTGTTTTTATCATATGGAACTGCTAAGTTGCATTTTATCCCTTTATTAGCAAGCCAGGTCCACCAACAATTTTAATTCTGTGGGGAGAACTTACTTTAGGGGTAACTTTTCTAGTCATTCAGTCTAGAGCTGCACATGTTGTCCCTACAAAGCAAACTCCTTTCTCTGTGTCTCATCCTGTCTCTGGTAAACACAAAACCCACCAACTAGAGACATTAATCTAAATAGAGCTGGGAAAGGCTAATGTATTGTTTTTTCCTTAGAGTCACCAATAATGATTATCAAGTATAAAAAAGAATAACAAGGCAAAGCTACTGATTCTGTCCTGGGTGATACTTGGTTTTAGTCTAGGCTTTGGAAAACTTAGAGCATTTTCCTCAAGTTTATTGTATTTTATGTGTATCTAACTTATTTCTCAGGTTTGAGTTTGAGCAAAAGTGTGGGCCTTCAAGACATGTTTGTAGTTTGTGGGTGGATAGAACCAATGGGGAACTTCCTCAGATGAAGCCTCTGAATGTTCTGTTTCAGGAGTCATACACTCTTTAACATTTCCTTTTTATGTAGTTTGGTGCAGTGAGGGTGGGGCTGCTCAGCCTGGAGAAGAGAAGGTTGTGGGGAGACCTCATCTCAGCCTCCCAGTATCTGAAGGGGGCCTGCAGGGGAGCTGGAGAAGGACACCTCATCAGGAACTGCAGTGACAGGACAAGGGAGTAAAGGGGACAAATTGAAAGGCTTTAGGTTTAGATTAGATTTTAGAAAGAAAATCTTTACTGTCAGGGTGGTGAGACACTGGAACAGGTTGTCCAGAGAAGCTGTGGATGTCCCATCCCTGGAAGTGTTCTTGGACATGTTGGATGGGCATTGAACAATCTGGTCTAGTAGGAAGTGCCTGTGCCCATGGTGGTGGGGTTTGAACATGATAATCATTGAGGTCCCTTCCAACTCAAACCATCCCAAGATTCTATGATTCTACATCAACACTCCAGCACTTATGTTTTCTCTTCCACAAATAAAGCCTTTTGTTATCTAGCAGCTCCATTGCTGTGACAAGCCACACAGACAGATAGTGTCTGGATCTAGAAAATTAATACTTTTCTATTTTCCTGTCACAGTAAAAGGAGCAAGCTGAAGGTGCTCCTTCCAGGATGTGCATTTTCCAAGCTGATGTGCATTTTGTTTGGCAGTAGTGTCAATACTTCGAAGATCTTTCACTTTTATTTTTTTATTCAGCCATTTAGTACATTGTATAAGTTTTCTTAAAACCATTGTGTGCTAGAATGTTTCTTCTTTTCTTATCCAGACTTCTCTTCTAATGGCCACAAGCCTTGACTGTGTAAAGAGAAGAGAAGGCCATAACACATTTGTTTAGCCAGTGCAGATAGCACACAGAAGATAAGAGCATTTACCTATGGCTTACTCCAGTGCAATCTCTTACAGACTGTGCTGAAAACATGCAGACAGGCAATCTGCATAAGGTTTCTGTGTGTGCTCTGGACAATATTTCTGACTAGATCCTCAGCTAATTTAAATCAGCATGCGTACGCTGACTTTAAAATTATATCTGTTATGTGCAGTGAATATGTTTATCTCAAATTTAAACAAAGTTTAAAGATGGCCAAACATCACAAGCTCAATTAGCCAAGAACCCATTTATTCCTACTTGAGTGATAGAAATTAAAAAAAAACAAAAACATATTAATTCCACAGAATTTATATGGGGGAAAAAGAAAAAGTAGAATTTGATTTAAAATAAATTTTCATGTGACCCGTAAAATTACAAACCCACCAGTGAAAGAAACAGACAAATACTTAAAATATTCTTTCTGTAGGCAGTGTTTCAGATTATGATACTTTGTTTCAAAATTTGTCAGTTTGAAGTTACAATTCCTATGCACTCTTACTCTTTGTAGTAATTCTATTTTGCTACATTATGATGAACACTAATAGGATTGCCATGGGTATTTTGAAAAATGTGCTCTATAGCTGTCTGTATTCCATTGTGTGTATTGTTACATCAGGTTAAAATCTGTTAAATCATATCTCATAACTCTATGGGTGATCTTATTTTCATTTATGATTAAAAGTTATTGATGATTTCTGTTTTCAAAATTTTTCAAGACATAAATTTATAAACTCTAGTTCATATACATATTCATCTGTAGTACTAGGGTTATAATTCATTAACTAGAACTAAATAATGTACACATTTATTTTGCATACTGTCTAATTACACTTACTTTATACAATCTAAATTACTTATGCTAATTTTTTTTCTCTGAGATATACATAGCATTTATTTTCCACTTTGGTTAGTTTTATTTAGCAAGTAACTATGACAGATTTTATTTATTCACACTTCTGTTTTTCAGTGAGGGTATTTTCCTCTCAAAACTACACTTAGACATTTTTTCATGTGTAGCTGTAGATGTACTTTTATTGCTGGATAAATCAGAAAAGTTGAGGTATTCTCCTTCATCAGTGTTCTTGGTGGGCATACTTTATTTTTAAAGGACTTGTGGAAAATGTGGATATAATTTAAGGAAAGAGTCAGTTTAGGACTTTGTTAGACATTGAAAAGAGTTTGAGGAAACTACAGTACTTAATCAAAGTTCTTGAAGATCCTATTTCCTGAAGTATGAGAAAAGAAAGAAATCAATATTTTATTAAATAAGCTGTTAACCACAAAGGTTTACATCATCCAGCATGAGTTTCTGAACAAGGGAAATGTAAAAAAAACCCCAAAAAATCCCCTGCTTTACATCCCCATGGAGGACGTGGGCAAATTCCTGCCTCCATGGTGAACATTTCCCTTGTGGCATGGTGGGAACTGAGGAAGCAGAGCCCCCAGAGCCAGTGCCACTGACATTGCTGTGCCACTGCCACTGCTGTGCCCCTGCCACTGTCCCTCTGCCCCGTCCTCCTGCCCCTGCCTGGCTTCTGCTCCCTCTCCTGCTCTGGGAGCAAGTGATAGAAGGTCCATAAAGAAAACTGAGCTATGCCTCTCTCCAGCAAGGATTACCTCTGCCTTTCTCCAGTCTCTGCAAAGGTTGTGGTTGAAACATTGTGTTTAAACCCACATGAGTACAGGACAGTTGAATATTTATCTGGCTCTATTTTCTTTGAAGAAGGATAGAATAGAATCTGATGCATTTCTAAGTGATTGCAGTATCTGGAAATACATCTTTCTTTCCTGCATGGAGCTGTTGTATACCCATTCTGAAGTACATGGAACAAGATTTCTGCTTCTTTCTAATTCTTCTTCTGACTTTTTTCATAGTCTTACTGTTTCTGGAAAGTCTCCAATATGGAAACTGCTAATTCACAATTTTTTGTTGCGTGTTGTTAAATTTTTAGTTTTTGGCAGTTCTGAAGAATCAATCTTCAATCAACAGCTTAGACATTTTCCCCAATGCCTATATTCAGAACTGTTAAAATATTCTATATTTATATATAAATATATATTTATATCACATATGCTATATATCAAACATAATTCAGTTCTGCTGGGTTTTTCTCAGGTCATCTGCTGTGGAAAGTTCACAGTTCTGATCAATCTGTTAGATCTACAAGTCTTTCAGTGTTTTCTACCCTTTGTCATAGTTTTCAGTTTCACAGTGAGTTATTAGGACCCTTTTAAGCCTCTTCCCTTAAGCAATGCCCTAGGCTCCCTGTCCTTGTGCTAAAGCTAACTCTGGATGCTTAACCTCAGCAAGGGAATGTGCTTCCTTGAGATTCACACACAACAGCCCAGCAAGAATGCTCTCTTTCTACTTTGACACCATGCTGTTAGAGGGTTAAGAAACTATGTTTATTTGACTTATCTTCCATTACACGCAGGGATTCTCCAAGATCCACATATCTCTCAGCTCTCTGTTTGGATCCTTCACTGTGCACAGCCTTCCCGGCAGTCCCCTGCCTCTCCAGTCAAGTGTTGTATGGTTTTAGCTCCTTTTAGCTTTCTGTTTGTTCTCTCAATCTCTAGTTTCCCCTAAAGGTTGGAACACGTTTATGATGCTCCCACCCACACCCTGCTCCTGGGTTCTGGCTGCAGTGCCTCAGTGTTCCATGGTTAACACTACCCCAGGTACCACATGGTGCTGTTGTCCACATGATGCCTGTGACAACAAACCAGTTCTGACATTGATAGAATTGCAAGAATGAATAACCAGCATCTTGTCCACACCACTCCTCATTTCATTCCCCTTAAATATCTTTTTGCACATAATGAGTTCTGCTGGTTTAATATTTGCCCATTTGGAAGATATTCCCACTTCTGGACCATCCCCACTGTGTTTCTCCTACACCTGTACCATCTCTATGATGATTTTTTAAATAGCTGGACCTGAACTGTCACCAGTAAGGGTAATTTTACCTCATCTCAAACACCATAATTTCTGGTTTTACTGTTATTCCTTTCTTACATATTGACATAGTCTCTAGGCTGGCTGGGTGCAATCACTCGGCAGAGCAGAGGGGAGCAGAGAGACCAATGCTGTCCAAATGTTTGTTCCCTGTGGTCATGGTTAATAAACTCCCCTCTGACCTGTCTTATGTTATACTTATGTTATGAAGCACTTGGTATCCCCAGATATGACACTTGACAAAACTATGTGTCATTGTGATTGCTATTAACAGTGAACTGAGTGCTTCCCACAGACCTACCAGCAGTGACTCCTAGGTCTCTGTTCTGTATGGTAATAGCCAATTTTAAGTCCATTAATTTATATATGCCTAGTTAAAATTGTTTGCCTCCATATTCACTGGTTTGCATTTATTGCCATTGAATTTTTGTCTGTTATTTTACAGCCTGCATATCCAGAGCCTGTTCATCAGAATAAATGTAGGAAAACATCATCTGAGCCAGGTACCATGTGTTCCCATTATAGGCAGCAGAGAGAAAGAGGCATCTCCAGGGCCTTGATTCCTCCAAGTCTAATGTACATATCCCAAACAGACCAGGGGAATCCAGCCTGTTTCTCTCCACTGAGTACAAAATGAGCCTCTGGTGGTTCTTTGTTTCTCTAACAGCTATGCTGTTGTTAGGTAAAATAAATCCCACCTGTTGTGAGCTGTCTCTTTCACATTGCAGACAGTCCTTTTTCATATTGCCCTAAACTATTTTGTATCATCTACAAACACTTCTATGCTGCTATTTGCTTTTCTCAGGTGATTTTTGTGTGAATGGGACAGCCACACAAGTCCACAGATGCTGGTGGGACTGCCCTGGAAATGTTCCTTTAAAAAAACCCAAGAAAACCCCCATGACAATTTGTTCCTATCCTTTCTTTCCAACTGTAAGAGCTTTATCTATTTAACAATCTTTTAGGAAGGATGTTCTCAAAATCACTTCGGAAACACAAGCATGCTTCTTTAACAGCACCACCATAATCTTGCTCTCACTGACTATTTCCAAGGAGCTCAGTGGATTTATGATGTAAGATTTACTCCCTACAGAAGTTCTAGGCTTTATTATATGTTTCCTATTTTGGTGTTCCTACATCAGCATTACACATCTATAGGTGTTTGAACCTTTTCTAATTTTCTTTTCAATACTGAGTTCACATTTACCTTTTAAGGGGAGGGTTGAGCAGTTTAAGCAGTTCTTTTACAACTCTGGGGAAATACCTTAGGGTTCTGCTGATTCATTGCTACCTATTTTACTGTTCTGTCCTAAGTAGTCCCCTACTGCATTTGAGCTGCTCCTATTTGCTGTCATTAGGAAAGCCTATGCAGTGGGAATGTCCCTGAGTTCTTCTTTGGGGTCACCAAGCCCACCTAGCTTTCCTCTTTCTAGAAACCCCATTGGCCCTATTGATTCCCTGATTGCCCACAGCAAATTTGAGAGATATTTCACTACATCTTTTGGATTTTTTAGCAAATTGTCTTCAAAATGTTTTTCAGACTTGACTCCTTATGATCTTACCTTTTGCTTACCAGAACACAATCTACACTTACTTCCTGGAGATTTGTCTTTGATGTTGTTAATATCGATAAAATATTTTTTGTTCTGTTTTGTAGAAAAAAACAATATTCCGATAATAGTGGATTAGATTAAGTGAAGCTATGACCTATATTAGGCACATATCTGATTATTATGGTGAAGGTGTAGTTTGCCTATTTCTGCTCATGGTTGGTAGTTTTGGTAACAAGAAAGAGAGTGCTTTCCATTAGTTTGGGATGGCCCAAGTTGGGCAGCAGAGGTATTTGTTCTTTGGTACCCATCCTTTTCATGGCATTTTTAGAATGCTCTCTGCTTCATTAAAAAAAGAAGAAACACCTTCCATTTTAAATTAATTGAGTTAATACTGTTTTCACAAGAGAGGAGATTCCTCAGAGGAAGGTCAATAACATAATTAGCAAAATATAATTAAGACGGGGGTGCTGAAGAACAAGAATCAAGCCACCGGCCAGATGCTTCCCTTAGTACAGCTGGTAGGCTGGTTGTGTCCTTTGGCTGGGCTTGTGAAAAAGACAGAATTTAACAAGAAAAAGAAAATTCTTGGGTCTGAATATCTAGCACTTGAAAGTCAGCATGTACTATGATTTGCTTTTCTAAGCAGTCAATTTTTTTGAGCTTTGCATCATGAGCAAGAAAAAAAGGCATAGTTTATGTTCTTCATTTCAAAAGTTATTTTTACATCACATACTAATTTGTAATATTCCATTTGCCCTTTCACGTATATTTGCAGATATGAGCCCAACTGAAGCCTGAAACAAGGCCATTAGTATGGCCTACCAATGCATCCATACTCTCAATTACTTTATCTTAATGAATACTCTGATCTCTGGGACACTTTATAGAAATAAAAACTAATTTTAAATAATATTTGAAAGTTTTGTTTGGGACAGTTCATAAAGAGAAGAATCAAGAATTATCCAGTAAATTACTGGCAATGAGTTATTGTTCTTGCTCTGTTGATAACCAAGGGAACAGAAGAATTGCTGTAGTTTAGCAGACGTCTACTGCGATGAGTCTGTTACCAGTGATCAATTCCTTATGTTTCAAAGGCATATTATGTAGTAACCCACACAAAGGAACAGTTTTAAATCTCTGGAAGCTACTGCCTGATTTAGAGCCTGAAACATGGCAGTGAAAGTCCCAAGTGTTTCAACTCATCTTTTCTTAAAATGACTCCTGTGAATACCTGAAATGCCAAGACCTGGTTCTACCTGCACATGGTGGGTTTGGTTCTGTTCTTAGTTTTTAAAGAAGAGTTAATGGGTTTTCATGGTATTTACTTGGCATCTTCAGAAAAAAAGTGCATCTTTATTTATCTCTTTGACAGGTCCTGGAAAGGCAGGAGTTTCCCCACTCAGCTTTATGGGGGCAAAGTAACCACAGCATTAACAGAGGAAATGAAATCTTTCTTACCTCCTCATTTTTGTTTTGCAAACTCCAGACATTTTTCCATCAGAGCACAAGATGCAGCTAGCTTCTCACTGCTCCTAACTGGATTAAGACTAATTTTACATACAGGAAAGCAATTTTCCAATTGCTAAGCACTATTATCTTTCAGCAGGTTTGTTTTTATTAGCAAGGGGAAATCTATGTGTATTTTTAATTGTTTGTAACCCTTTTTCTTTGTATGATCCAATTCTCACCTGGGTATATAATTCCAGAAAGACTGTAAACTCTAGTAATTCAGTCACCCTGAGTGCATCTTTAGGTGTTTAAATGACTAAATATGCTTTCCTGAAGCTCATTGATTAACATAAGGCTCCAGATTTTATTTAGTGGCCAGTGATTGTTTCTATAAATATGTTTTTGACCATGGCTTTAATTCTTTTGGAAACCTTACTTAGGCATGGATGAGTGATGGACCATTACAAGTCATTCACTGTGGCGAAGGTTAATCAGACAAATCTTCTCATTAACCTGAATCTGATTCTCTTCTTTATTATTGAAAGACAATTTACATTTTCACAGTGAGGTTAAGGAATGAGTTATTATGCTGTAATATATATCCATTTATTGAGCATGCGTGCAGTTTACATGAGAGTTATTAGAATAAGGAATATATTTTGCAAAAGCGTTTTGTAGTGCTATTCAATCAGAAACAAACGCACAGTATGCTTAAATGAATAGAAGACTGTTCTTTTCCAGTGTACAAGTACATAAAAATGACCTTGATAGCTCTTTTCTTTTTTTTCCTATTTCTATGTTCCTATACTGTCATTTTTATCATTCTGCCAATACTTTTGTCATTGTTTTGTATTGATGTTTCATTTTCATTGGGCTGCCTACTTGCTTAAATACATGACTTTCCACTCCCCTCTGTGGTGATCTCCATATTACCTTGTCTAGCCTTTTCCCAGACTGGCATGTAGCCCTAGTAACCTTATAAGTGGCACAATGTTGTCTCCAAATAGTATGTTCACATTTTTGAAAGAGATCTAAACATGGTGAGCTTTATTTCTCAGACTAATGGGTAAACCCCTATTTATTTATCTTATTTGGCAAACACGCTATGCCAGTATGCCATGAGGAGTGGTATGTAGATTGCAGGGCAACTCATTCCTTCTGTCATTCAAAAATGACTTACTTATTTATACAATTTTTAATTATATATGGCAGTGTTCTAAATGTATGCTTCCATCTATATGTGGGAGAGGGAAAGAGACTGAATCCTCTTTTTTTACAGTCACTGGACTTTCCCTTAAGATTCACATTGCGAAATATGGAAGCAGCAGGATTTCCTAGCACATCCTACACACTTATAGGGATGTCAAACTGCAATTTAAACACTTAAAATCTTGTTTCTCTTGCTAGCTGACCCTGGCAGAATCATAAGTCTCTAGGCATCTACATTTCTGCCAGAAAAATCCTTAATTTTTTGAACAATATGTTGGGAACTTGACTGACACCATCTCACTGCTGAGAGCAACTAGGTGTTCTCATATATCCACTAAACATAGCAATTTCTTCTGTTAGATCAGTGCTTTGATTTCTTCTCCAATCAATGTTTTATATCAAAAAACTGAATAATTTTGAGAGCAGAAACTGTAATGACATAGTTTTCCATGCTTTCTCCAAGTGACTAGATTAGAGTCATTCTCTGGCTTGCTAGCTCAACAGACATGCAATCATTTAAGTAAAAATTACCCTGAAGAAACTGGAGAATGACATACAGATATATGTTGCTGGCCACAACAAGATTTAAGTTAAAACTGCCTTGGCAGAGGTGAGTGGGCAGGGCTCCCACAGACCTGGATGGTTGTCCTCATTGCTCCTAGAAAGCAAGGAAACCAAGAAGGTTGCATCAGAAGCTTCCTGGGGCTGAGGGAGAAAGGTGTTCCCCCTCAGCTCAGTGCCAGCTAGATGAGAGAGTTCTGTATTCCTTCTGGTGGCTTTCCCAGTTCCTGTTCAGAGACACATGGATGTCCCCACATATACAACAGGGAGCATAGGTATATAACTCAGGGCTGGATGTTTCTATGTGGGAAAAGATATTGGATTCATCCCATGTAAGAGTCAGCCTGAATTATTGCTTGGAATTCTCCATTACCTTCAGAGGAGCTCTGCAAGGCCTTTGTTTCTGGCTAAGGTTCCCAAAGTTAGTGGGATGAAGCCGGCTGAAAGTGTCAGAAGTTCAGAATTGCGACACTTGATATTGCAACTTCTAAAGGCTTTTGTGGAATGACCTGGTGGGGAAATTTTTGGTTAGGTAAATGCAGTGATATTTTACGATTAACTTTTATAGCCCTGGAAGTAATTTAAAGAATTCTGTAAAATAGCTAATGCCACTACTCTAGAAGCTGGTATTAACTGCCTTTGGTCCAATAATATCGAGGGATCAAAGCCATTCCTCCTAGGTCTTGCTGTAATGAAAGATGGGGTTTTAACCATTCTTTAAAAGCAGTGAATCGTTTCAATTCTTTCTCTCCTGAAAGCTCTTTCTATCAGATGTATTTTGATAGAGTTAGAATCATGTCCCTGTTTTCTTACTAAATGTTCCTATTTATATGTTAAAAAAGCTGGCAGGTTTGCAAGTACTGAAAAAAAAAACCTCAAGGGGACAGCATTTTTTAAATGGAATGGGATTCAAAGTGAGAATTCATGAATATGCCTTTGGCTGGCTATGACTGCAATTCTTAGAGAGATCTGTGACACTCTCATTCAGCAGAGTCCAGCTGGGAACTGGCATGTTGTGTCTGTGCAGCCCTTTGCTCTCCGCATCCGTAGAGAAGGAGGTCAGTCCCAAGCCCCGTGGAGGGGGAGGACGTGGGAGCTCTGGTGCAGTTTGGGGAGGGGCTGTGGTTGTAGCTGGAGAGTAGAATCTCTGCAGGGGCTCATGAAACCTGGACCACTGTCAGCCTTTTATTTGGTTCTTGATGAAGAAACTGCGGATTGGGGAAACGTTCCTGAGCTCAGTACTAACACACACATCACTAGAAATCTGTTCTGGCATTTGCTGGTTTCTTTTCTTTGAACACTGACTCTACAGAATAGAAATTACCATATTGTGCTGTGCACCCTTAATACAGAAAGCAATTATAATCATTGCCAAGTCAAAAACATCTGCCTGAGGGAAGATCTTGCTGGTCCAGACCATGAAGCTGTTGCTGTGAGGTTATTCCAGCAGTAACCATTTATGGTTATTCCAGCACTATTCTGTTGTGTGGCTCAGTTCACTTCTTCTGATGGTGCTTCCATCTCACTCTTTTTCTACATTCCCATAAACTGTGGGATGAAAAAGGCCTTAGGAGCTGAGAGGATCTGGAAGAAATACTGCCAGCTGCCACAGATTAGATTAAGTGCTGTGCAAGAGCTATAGGGTGGTAGGAGAGATGGCACCAATCAAGATACTGGTCTAAATTTTTTGCCTGATTGAAAGTCACTAAAGCCTAAGGACATACACAAAGATAACTCATTATTGTACTTAATGGGCAGTTGGTTGTATTGCACCAGGTTTCCTTTATTTTACAGAGTAATTGGACAAAGCAGAGTCTTGCCATACCAACAGGCATCATCTAAAAGCCAGGAAATATTTCTGCATATAGAGATGGAGGGACCACAGCTGCTTGATTCAGAGAGCGAATTTAAAAAGTAAATGTATGAATAGAGTCAATATGGAATGGAAGATGCACAAAAAAAGTAAATGTTTAGAAAATCAAGGTCTCCTATTTATTCTTGAGCATAATGCCGAAACAAGGTAATTTGAAATGGAAGTGAAAAGCAGCATATCCTGAGTGGTATATTATTAATTTATGGTATTGATTGGCTCATCAAAATGAAGGATTTAGTAAAAATAAAAGCAAGGAGAAATCTCTGTATGGTTAATAAGAAGATCTAAAACCTGTCAGGCAGCACTGGATGACACAAGCCATAGGAACAAAAGGCAGAGCCTTAATTAATTGGCAGTAGATTTCATGTCCCTTCATTTTGGCAGCAATCTGAACAGGAGTTTCAGATGGCCAGATCATTTCTCTGGTCACCTGTTGCCATGCTGTACAGTCAAGCTTAAGCATTTTGCTAAAATGCTCATGAAGGCTTTTGTGTATCCACATTTCCAGCTAAAATACATTTAACATGACTTCAATTGCATGTGCCATGGACAGCCTGGTGTCACCACAGTTGCTTTTCACAGCCTAAGCAGCATTAAAGAATGTGAATTTGACAAGAAACAGCTGAAGAGGAGTACACTCATTCCTAAGGAAACTCCACTGACCTTGCTGGAGCTGATCCAAAGTTCAAGTTTAGCCTTGACCTGTTTTCCGGTAGTTCACAAGTTGTGTGCCTGGAGAACTGCTTCTACTTCTGCTCTTCTATCCATCTTTGTTCAAGGTGATAAAAGAAGTAAAAAAGGTTCAGGGAATGGTGACAAACATACTTGGAGCACAGGAAAACTCTCATATGAAGGGAGGTTAATGAGGTTGGAATAGTTTCTCTTAGAGATAAGACAAATCAAAAGGTGGCCCACAAAAAGAAATCTAGAAGGACTCATCCATGTACCCCTTGTGATGTACTAAAAGCCCTTTAGAGGCCTACAACCATGGAATTGAACTAAACTGCTGCTACCTGCTGCTCCCTGCCAGCTGGATGAAAGTTGGGCTCTCTGCCTCGTGTCTTTTGGGCTATAAAAGCTAAAAATCATCCATATAGGGAAGTAGCAGCTCTTGTCCCTGTTTCCCACACAACAGAAAATAGGGAGAGCCACAGAAAATCTGGGACTATTCCAAGTCAAAGGAAAGGAAGATACCTTTCAACGTGGTATATCCATATCAAATATCCATGGAACCAGGCAATTAATAGTGTTTGAACTTATTGTGGTTTGTAACAAGACTTCTCTGGTTTATAAGAGCTGCTGGTGAAGCTGAGTGCAGCTCTGCAGCCTAGGGGATGCTGCGTCTCCATGGGTGGAAAGGGGACACACAAAGACTGGCAGCGAGCACGCTTCCCAGGAAAAGGCAAGGCTCAGGTGTCTGAGGCTTCAGCCACGCTGGGGAGTCAGCTGCCCGAGTCCAGCCATCATCCTGCATCATCTGAGCCAAGAGAGCCAGCCCAGCTTGTGAACCTAGCCTGTGGTCAGTGCGGACAGCAGCATTCACAGAGGGATGAAACTTGGTCAGAGTGAGCACAGTTTCTCATGCATTTGCAGTAGACAGGCAGCAGAAACAAGCCATCAGTTACCATGGTTCAGCTGGTGTTTACTAACTTGGGGGTGATGGTGAAATATCACAAGACCAAGTCCTAAAAACAAGCCACCTCGTGCCTCTGTATTTCACAGGCAGCAACCATTGTAACCATCTCTGAGGAGTCACCAAACAAGTTCCCTAAGCAGCTGATGATAGTGCTGTACTTTCTCAGCAAACTCAATTTCATGGCAGTGTACTTTATTTGATGAGTATTTCTTTTTTGCTGCAGGGCTTCAGCAGCAGTGTGGATGGAGACTGCCATGCCCTTGCTTCCTACCATGTGGTTCACTCACAGCACACCTGGGTTTGTATCCCAGCAAGCCCCAGAAATTGTATAAATCCATCTTTTGTGCCTGGGCTGGGTACTCTGGCATGTTCCTCACTGCCCAACAAAGACCTACAGACTTGGCTGTCATTTGGGAAGCGGGAGGGATCAAGGCAGTTCCTGGGATATTGTGGGACCAAGCCCCAGAGATGACAGAGGATCCCTGCTCCCGAGCCTGGTGAGAGATCTGAGTCTCTGGGGCTCTTCTTTCTAGCTTCTCCTTCTTCCTTAGAGAGTCTTTCAATTCCAGTTTATTCTTCACTTAATATGAAGGGATTTACACTGATCACTCTTGTTAATAGCTGTTAATGGGAATTTTATTCTTGAATCTCCTGTGTTTGGAAGTATAATTTTGTTTTCAGAGCAAATTTAAATTTGTAAGTGTTCATGGGAAGAAAAAGTTATCAGACCACCCTCTGCACTTCCTAGCTGATGTTATACAGCCTTCTCTGATTAGCTTTTAAAATCTATTTTTAGCTTAAATATGTAGCATAGAGCCCTAGACACAAAGCTTGATGGTGCTTATCACTTCAAATACGCTATCAACAACCTCCTCCCAAAAGGAACAGATTGTAGGTGTGTAAGGGACTCCCTTTTTTCCTCCTGCAAAGTCTTCACGTTTGATATCAAAAAGCTTGGCTGCAGCGAGTCCCCCAGCTGCTTCAGCCTGACTCCAGAGAGGGCTGAGGCTGCAGGTGAGCTCCCTGCGAAAACTGGGGCAACCCCAAGTTCAAAGTGAAGCAGCTGGAGCTGGATGGGATGCATTCCACAGGCACTTCTCCATTTTTAAAAATTCCCTTTGCTCTATTATATTATAATATTTCTCTTTTACTTCTCATTTTCCTGACCCAATTAATGTCTTTGCACTTGAAATGGTTTGTAGAGTTAGGATTTGAGGAGAGGTAGCAGAGTAATGCTGTAAAAGCTGGGAGATTTTATCCTGTAGCCCTCTGTGAGTGCCCCTGTTGGTGGTCCCAGAGGCCTTTGGACATGGTAACCTTACTTAGGGGAGTTTATCTAAGGAATTGAGGTTGTCATACAGATCTTACTTTGTGGGGATGGTTGGGTGGATTTGGGATGCTTGTGTGAAATTGAGTGTATACATGTGGGTAAAAATAACAGTAGAATAACAGAATATGTAAAGTAATAGCCTTTCAGATGCCCAGGCAAAAGTAACAGGTTTGTGTGTCCTAAAGCACATAGGATGAGCTTTCTGGTGACTAGGTGTAGGAATGTTTACTTATGCCCCAAATATCACATTGCCTTTTGCTTTTTCTTTTTTTTTTTTTTTTTTTTTTTTTTTTTTTTTTTTTAATGCATGTGAAAATTATTTGAGAAGTCAGCTCTAAAAATAATAGTGTTGTGCAACAACTGCAGTATTTTTTCAGGTGAGCTTTGAAATCTAGTGTTTGTGTATATAGTTAAGAACACATAAGTTCTTCCATCCCAGACTCTCACATCTGTTGAGCTGATATCTTGTGTATTTGTTCTTTTCTAGGATAAAATTACTTGCTTTTAGGTTGAGCAAAAGTTTCTCAAGGACCTTAAGTAGGAAAATGGTAGGAAATATGGCATATTCATCATTTTTTCTTGTGACATTTTCCCAATTTGAGAGGTTCCTAAGCTCCTCTTCAGAATATGGATGCAAATGTTAAGTTATAAAGGTATCTGGCAAATTATTTTTACAATGGATTTAGAAAACTGCCCCGCATTGCTCAAGTGAGGAGGGATAGGTATTTACCATTTCTGCCATAACAGCCAATCTCTAGAAATGGGTCTGGCCATTTCATCTTCCTTATTCTGATAGAAGAAGGAAGACAAGTGTAACAATCTGTATTTCATTAACATTCAAAGTTGATTGGGTTTTCATGGTAATAGGCTTTTAATGATTTTGCATGGGAGAATGTTTAATGAAAGAGGAAACATCTGTTAAGTACAAACATAGGAAAAATAATTTAAGTCATGTAGCATGGCTGCATATTGAAATTTTTATTGTAACTTGTGTTTCCTCAGTTGTGAAGTGCCCTCATCTTTATTCCATTCCATATACAGTTTAGTACTCAGCTGAAAGACTCTTGTTAGTGACTGTTGATTTTTAAAACTTTCACTAACAGCATTATTTTGCAGCCCATTTTCAAATTTTAGGAATAGACCCTTTATTAGATCACATCATATGGGTCTCTATTCCAGAGGGCAAAAATAAGATGCGTAAAAATAAGATGCGTTCATTTTTGCCTCAGTGGGCGCTTGTACAGGCCACTCTGAGGCATCAGCTGATGGGTGTGGATGCTGTGGTGGGCAGGTGGCAGTGTCTGCTCCCTCTGAGCAGCATCCATGGAGATGGGGAGGGATTTCTCACACAGCCCTGCAGCACCAGCAACAGTGCCCCGCTGTCCTGAGCTCTGCTTCACTGGGGGACACACTGATGGATGACAGCACGTTTTCCTCTGATCTAGAGACATTTCTGAACCTTACTAAAGCTGCCTTTTGCTTCAGCCAAGGGACAACTAAATTCACTTAAAAGGAAGCACCTAAAATCAGAAGTGCCATAGATAAATGAATACAGAAAAAAAATAATTCAGTTGCTGCCTTGCTCTTGTTCACCCTGTCTTTTGAAATTGTAGCGAAACTCCACACTGCACTTACATGTGAAGAGCAGAGCTGTCTGTGACTTACAGGCTGTACTTTACACAAGGAGGGATTGCTCTCCTAATCCATCATCCAGGTGAACTGCATTGCATTTAGCCAGTAAAAGGTGTATACTGGAGGAAATAGCCCATTAAATTACCATTACCTAGGCCTGGAGAGATATTCCTGAAGAAACAGATCACAAAGGTGTGAAAGAGCAACCAAGTCTCTCCTCAGCTCCTAGTTTTTTGGGATTGGAAAACAGTCATCAGTGGTGCCTGTGTCTGGGTGAGTCATCTAGCTTAGAGCAAGGACTTTTAAAATCTTCTTATCCATTACAGAGAGACACGTGTGCTACACCTGCTGTGTGTTACATGCAAGCTGTAAATCAGGTGCTGTAGAGGACTTTTCCACAACCTTTGCAAAGCAATGCAAACCAGTGCTTCATTTCATGCAGTATCTGTACATCTCCTTTTATTTGTCAGCTAAACTCTCATTCAAAGGGGAAGCTAAAGATCAGAAAATATTGCATACATTTGTAAATGGTGTAAATAACCAAGTGATTTTTTTTTTTTTCAAATTACAAGATTCCTTGTGAATTGTCCTTTTCCCTAATTTAAAATCCTGGAAATTTGTTCAGTTAAATTTGGTACGTTCCTAAAATCCAGATCCAAAAACGCTCAGATGTCTTAGCTGAAAATTCCTCTAACAATTAAGTTGACAATGATGATTCTTAACATCCAGCTGCAAATGGTCTCAAAACATATATCAGTGTCACTAAGTGGACAGGGTCACATAAAACTTGATTTTTCCATCAAATTGCATGACAAAACTAGGAAAAGTTAGGTCTCAGCTCTTATCTGCTCTATGTTGTGGACTTAGATGTGTCTTAGCAACAATGTTTATAAAATGATGTTAATTTTCACACTGTGAGATCTTTGGGATAGCACAGCTTTTTCCACATTGATGCACTTTCTGAGGAGTCAATCACTTTCACCTTTTTTTGTCTCTTAAACCTATCATTCTAAATTGAAGCTGTTAAGAAAAAATATTCTTTTTCTTATGAACACACACAAATGCTTACAGAAAGGCTCCTGACTAAAGTGAGGTGTTTCTGGGCCAAGCTAGGAGGAAGAGTGAGGAGAGCAGGAGGGAACATTTCTCTTCTTTCCTTCACTGTGGGGGAGTATCCCAGGCCCCTCCCTGGGATTCTGAAATCTTTGACTGAAGTCAAGCTTCCCTGGTTTCAAACTTGGCAGGAGCGTGCCCAGATGCTGGATGGTAGCTGGGATAGAATTAACTGGGAAGGACTCACTGAGTTACTTCTAATGAAATAATTTTGTACCATAATTTTAGATAATTAGACATTGGCATAGAACCTCAGTCTGCTTTCCCCAAAGCCCTGGTGGAAAAGCTTTACTCCAGCCTTTTCCAGACTTTTAAATATGTTTGTGGAAAGCTTCCCAAGGTCTTGGGTTTTCCTTTGGTTGCAAAATATGTAAGTTTGGACTCTTAGAAACTATCTGGGGAGGAAAAATATTTCCTATTCAGCTCCTGTAACAAAACAAAACAAAAAAGAATAAAAGAACTTTTTCTTTTTTGCTTAATTATAAAGGTTGCTAAGAGATAGATACTTCATTCCTTAAAATTGCTTTTTCATGGTATAGTACAAATGTTAGCAGACAAAGCAAGCTGATCTTGCTGTATTGTAAGGTGTTGCAGAGAACAGGCCAATAAATAGATTGAAAAGAAAAAATGGTGGGAAATGCTTGCTATCAAATTAATTAGATATTTAAATAGGAGGAGCTGATTTCTGTAAAAGCAAGAGGATTTCTGTAAAACCAAGAGTGCCTTTTAATCTTTCATAGTGGTTCAGGGATTCAGTCCTTGAGTGAAGAAGTCCTAGAGGACAGCTCTAATGTGTTGGCAAGCAAAAATCATGGACCAGTGAATAAGAAGGCAGTATCTGCTTTATAAATACATAGAGACAGCTTCACCTCTATAATGTATTCATCGTGAAGCATTAAAAGCACTTTGGCCCCATGTCTTGAGGAACATTAAAGTGTTACTGTTACTGCAGTGCATTGCCTCTCCTGCTTAATGTTACGGCACACTCAGGGTATCTTTTGGGCTTGTAACTGTGGAATGTTGCAGGGTATTTCTTTCTATTTAAATAATCATGGCCCTAATTTTCAGAGAGTGACAATATGTCTGGCTGAAATGGAATCAATGGTACCAAACTCCTTTATGCTACCTAAGGAGCTGGTCATGTGTGCTTAAAAATAACCTAATGAGGGAAGGACCGGTCTGTCACTGAGAGGTTTGGTGACCTACTTCTGCAGCTCTCCTGCTCTTCTGGGAAAGCTCTGCTGGGCTTCTGGTTCTTCATCTCCTTGGTCTCCCCCAAATCACTCACAAAAGCAAATTCCATGAGAGAGAGAGAGAGAGAGTGGCTTCTTCATATATGAATAATACACAGCCCTATAAATGATTAATAAAAGCTAGCAGTGACTTTGAATGATGGTGTAGTAATTCACACTAAGCTGTTTAGATGGTTCCCAGCCTTCATCCTGGCAGTGCACGAGGCACCTGGGATGAATGATTATCCTGTCATGCAGACTGTTGTTTCCAGTTGCTTAAATTGAGCTCTGCACATATTGGACAGCATCATGCAGCTGATTATGGCCCACCACATGGATGGTCATAGTCAGAGTTATTAACTTTTTAAATTGCTCAAAGATGCATCTGTGGGAATGGTGTCAGCCACAGACTGAGAGCTTCATGCTTTGACATGCTGGAACTTAGAGCTGGACCAAACAAACATCTAAACTTGATCGTATTTAATTTAATCACATGTGCAGATAGTCTGGTGAATCCTGTGGAGTGCCTAGTACAGAGCAAAGTCCTGTTGCTCCTCTGGTGGTGGATATGTTCATGTTATCGTTCTCCAGCTGTTCATTCCATGGAAAGTCATTGCACTCTCTGCTGTGCCTCCCTGAGCTCTCTATGGTGTTACATTTGTGTGAGATCTATCCCTAAAAAGGGAATTACAATTTTTAAAAAGCCTTGCAAAAATGAGACTGTATTTAAAACCAACAAACAAAAAACCCCAAAAATTAGAAGCTGGGCATTAACTGAGTAGCTGGGAGCTGAGTAAGAGAGGCTCTCCATGGGAGATAGAAGAGGAGCAGAAATCCAACCCTGTCTGGTCACCTGCAGACAACTCAGCCACTTCTCACTTACATCCACCACATCCCAATGTCAATCAAAATGGCCCAGAAAGATGACACGTGAGAAGTGCCAATTTTTCTCTGTTAATTACAAATGGATCCTGAGGTGGTTTTCTCAAGTATAGATGTCCACCCTCCAGAGCCCTAAAACTCGAGGAGGTGAGGCTTACCTTTTAAATTCCTCTATTCCCTGTTCTCTGCAGTGTTCTGTTAGGCTGCCAGTACACAGAAGAGTAAAAGGCCACAGCACAACTAACAACCTGTTGATCAAATAAATGTGCTAAAATGCTGTAGTGGAGAAGTGGCTGCTGATGTGGAGCTTGCAGGGGTGTAAAATCTCCACAGACACCTTGTCTCTGACTATGGCCTTCCTGCAAAGGGGAGGTGGAAAACCTGGTTGGCTTATCCCAGATAGAAGGAAAAACACCAAAGTATTTAGATCCACAAGTGAGGCTTCCCTCCTCTTCAGGGGGAAAAACAGGGCCCCAGAAGGAGTTCGGTGCCTTTGTGCTGGTTTCTGAGTGAAGCAAACCTTTGAGGGGAAACAATGCTAATAGAGTCATCGCTTTGGCACATGAGCCCTGCTAGAAAGGAAGCCTGTTAATCCCCTCTATAGCCTCTCTATTTATACCCTTAGGCTGCACATAAACTGGCCAAGTACAGGAACAAAAGCTGACTAGAAAAATCAGTCCTGTGATTGTTGCTCTCCTGAGCTATTATCCCCTTTATTAAGGACCAGGCTCAGAACAACCTCTCTTAAGGTCAATGTTTGTGAAGAAATATGATTATTATGCTGATTTAGGTGAAACTTGGCCCTCCAGCAGCCTCTCCCTCTGCCCTCCCTGCCCATTTTCCTTATTGTGCTCTTAAGTGGCGGTGCCATTGTCAGGCTGGAGGAATGCCCGGTCCCCAGCCCTGCCCCTTGCCTCTTCGGGAGATCGGTACCAACCTTGTGTTCCCAGCCATTACCTAAAGACATTTGGTTATAGAAGTTTTGCAGTAAAAAGAAAGAAAAAAAAAAAAAAAGGATTACAAATTTGTGTGTCATTTTAGAGGTGGGATCTTCCAGAGAAGGACAAGGTGTGGAACTGTTCACCAGACTACTGGTGTCCTTTCTGATATTCTTTTACTTATGGTAATTTAGAAATCAGTGTTTGAGATATTTAGTTTGTTTCTTCAGTATATCTGAAGCTCATTAATATTTGGGATTATCCTCTCTGCTGTTTTTACTTAATAAAAATCCTCCCCAATTTTTCTGTCACATGTTTCACTGTGACTAAATGGAGATGCATCTTCTCAACCTGGAAGGCAATAGAGCCCAGGTTTGTTTGTCAGTCAAATTACAAGAGTAAAAAGATGGCTCTTCTGATCTTTCTGCAAAGAACATGTCCAGAGGCTTTTGAAGAAACTCATCCTTCATTGAAATGCCCTTGACTGAGAAGATACTTTGAAAATATAGAGTGCAAACAACTCCTCCAGTGGTTTTGTTGGAGGAAAGGGAGCAGAAGGGATTCATCATACTTGGCTATACCGAGCATGGAATGTCCTCTTTTTCAGACTATGTGCTTATAGTTTGCTAGCCCTTCCAGTCTTGGGCAATCAAAAATTTTATCTACAGGATACCCTGACTTTTGAAGTCACAATCCTATTTAAAGTCAGACAACAGGAATAAATGAAATCAATGTAAATAACCATACATTATTCTGTCGGATTGTTTGTACTCCATAAGCTATTTGTGAAATGAAATAAGGTTACTCTAATAATGGTTTAATTATAGGTAGGCCAGATGAGACTGTTGGTATTTAAAGACAAGGCATGTGTATATTTGAAGACATGAAATTCCTGTCACAATGGAAAGATAAAGAAAAAAAAAGGATGAAAAGATAGAGTGGTGTTTAGGCTTATGTCTGAGGCTGACTGGAGCCAGATGTTGGATTTAGATGTGGTGGTGGCTGGATTCTTATGAGCTTTCTGCTGCTGAGGGTGCACCAGAGTGGGGCAGAGAAGAAGTTCCTTCATGCTGTTGTGACCATAAGCTGCAAAGCACAAGTATAGTCAGTCCTCCTTCTTTTGAAGACCAAGTAAAAGCCAGAAGCAACAAGAGAAATCAAAGGTTTGCGAAATTTTGCACAAATGTGACTCATTATGGGATATGTAAGTGGTCAAATTGGGTGTTTCTAATTTTTTCAAAAGCCAGACAAATAAGAGGTGGTTTATTAAGTCATATGTACAAATCTGGCATTTCTGCAGCTGGAGGGAAGGAAAACCTTTCTGGTTCAGAACTGAGGTTTGGGCACACTTATATCTTATTCCTGGGTGAAGAAGAGGGAATTGGGAGACCTTTTGGCCACCATGCTGAATACACATGGGCTTGGCTGTCTGAACCTGCAGATCATCTCTTGCACGTTTAACCAGGAATAATCTTGGAAGGTGTTGCACAAAGCCCCGAGCACCCATGTAGGACTTACGGTACCAAATATGAGAGAAGAACCACTGGGGATGTCCTGACTCATTATTCTAAGAATTTCTTTTTCTATTAAAATATCTATTTAAATAAATAAGTTTTTATTTTCATGAGAATTCAACTTTAATTGAAGAGGGATATCTGAAAAATGAAGTGGTATTCCTGAGCCAGATGTTTGCCAGCATTATTAGCGGCTTTTTAAGAAGCCAGTCATGAGAACAGGGCTTGCTCTGTCACAGGTCCTTCAGTATTCTCCTGGCCAAGCCTTGGTAGATGTTCATCTTCCTCAGAGGGCTTGAATTTGGTCTCCTTCCACTTTCCTTCTGGCCTCACTGATGCATTTTGAAGATGTGTATTCACAAGTTAAGACGTCACACATTGCTTTCTCCTGCTCTAGCACAAACAGGATTTAATATTAATATTTTTTTACTTAACAGTGTAAGTTGTTTAACCTAAGACCTGTTAATCTAAAACCTGTTAAATTTAATACTGATAAATTGAGCACTTTCTTAATGTATGTTCACATTCATTGAACATTCATACATTCACAGTCACATTTATAATCTATTATATATATGCAGTATAGATGTGATGCATTGGCTTTGTAAACAACACAAAAAAAAAGACAAGAATAAAAAAAGCATTTTCAAGCCAAGTAACTATTCTGTGAAATAATGGAACTCTGAGAGCTGCAGTTCATTCCATGGGCTCAGTTGATCTAATATATCATAAACCCTGACAGGGCTTGATCCCTCAGCTTTTGACTCTGTGTTCCTTCAGCTCTTGCTCTGGTTCTGGTGGTGTTTGGATCTGTAATGAACCAGGTTGACTCACTTATCCAGAATAAAATTGAAGAGATGAAAATGGGGGGATTTTGACTTGGGTTAATGAGTTCAATCATCTTCACAAAGGGCCTGAGGAATGCCTGTAGTGAAGGTTGATGGAGAGGGAGAATGATGACTCTTAGGTAGTAGAGATCTGTTAGACCCCCTTAGCTGCCTCTTCCACCTCCCTAGCCAGGAGCCCAGGATCTTCAAGACTTTAAAGCGCTCCAAGTGCGTCTTGCTGTCCTACCCTGCTCTGCAGTGACATGGTGCCTTGCTCTTTATGTCCTCCAGCAGTTGTGTCCACTGGCCCTGTGATGAGCTGGTAGAAGAATATTCAGTATTTGTATGATTTTAGTTAGGTCTCTCCCAGTTTTGCATCTTGAGCTGATTCTTCAGGATGTCAAGTAAACACAAGTGATAGTTGAAAAATGTGCAGAAAAGCATGGGGACACAGGATGTGATTGAGCTCTAACAGGGGTGGTTTAGATTACTTGAGGCTGTAGGCTTCACTGCTACAACAACCTCTTTTCTGCATTTTTGTTTCCCCTTTGCTTTGGTGGATTTGAGAGGCACAGTTATATTTTCCGAAATGGACTGATTTTTTATCTGCACAAAGCCATTTGTATACAATGGACCTAACTGATGTCTGGGTTGCAAAACTCTGTACCCACAAGATACTGAGAGCAGGCTACAAGAAGGTGAATCTATCTCAAGAACAAAGGTACATTATTAATTTTAATAAGATTGTACACAGACATGACAACTAAAACCCAAATCACCAACTCATGTTTGCTCATCAAAAATATCTGCAGCTGGTCTAAAGAATTTGATGAGGTACAGAAATCAGCAAATAATTTGTCATAGACTCTGACAAGACTAAATGAAATTGCAAGAAATAGATGGACCTGTATTTCCAGGCTGATCCATGTGTCAAGTACAGTGTTATGGAAAAGTTCCAGCTCTGTTCCCATACGTACCATAGATCATACTTTCACTGCTTGCTACTTTGGGCACACCTCTTGTAGTCAGGTCTCTGTACTTGACTGGGTTTGTGGTGTGGGTGTGAACTATGCACACCTTCTGTGTGCCTGGGACTGCTAAAGGCCATTGGAGAACTAGAGCAGACATTGTCTGTGATTTAGCAGTAAAACCTGTTTTCATTACTAGGTCTCAGGTACTGAAGACAGCCCAAATCCTGCAGTACTGGAGCTTTCAATAAGACATTGTTTGTTCTGCTGCACTGTCAATAAGATGTCATTACTTCAACTCCAAGATAAGAAAGGATTTGTTAATGGCTCCTCTTGGGGGATGGCGACATATTTTTTTCCCCTCATAGATCACTGGGGAAAAAATACAGGAGCAGGCTGACAAGGAAAGAAAATCAGTTTAGCACTTTTTTATTTTCTTTTGTTTTTCCATTTAAACAAAAAATATCTATGCTTCTCAGTAAAAGCTGTAAGCTATGGAAAACACAAAATCACCCTTTTTCTTTTATTTGTAGTCATGTGCAAAACCAGTGATATAATGTTAAATGTTCATGTGCCTATACCTTTTCAAGAGATAAAAAGAAATACTTAAGCATATTTTAAAAAGAAAGCTGCTGTGAGCAGTAACAGGTCTATAACCTATCATTAATCTGGAGGTACAGTACTCCAGGGGAGGCAGATCAGTTTTTGCCTTTCCCAGGTCCAAGTAAGTAGTTATTAATTAACAGCAGATATGGCAAGAAGTGTTCAGTCCTTGCTTTGGCATAGCTGTCAGTGCTGTAACCCAGGGGCTGCATGGCTGGGCAGGGGCTGCATGGCTGGGCAGGGGGCTGCACGGCTGGGCAGGGACTGCACGGCTGGGCAGGGACTGCACGTCTGGGCAGGGGCTGCATGGCTGGGCAGGGGCTGCATGGCTGGGCAGGGGGCTGCATGGCTGGGCAAGGGGGCTGCATGGCTGGGCAGGGGGCTGCTGCTGCCCTTGCCCTGAGACCTCTGCCTCTGGCCAAGACCTCCTGCAAGTCCCCTTGTGTGGTGTCCCCTCTGTCCCAGGCTGCACGGCTGGCTCCTTCACTTTGCTGCATGAAACTCCCACATTGTCCTGGGCCTTTGGGAGTCCAGGTGACATTCTGGCAGTCTCTGATAGAACAATGACATATTTTTTGCAAAACCACATTTAGGACAATGATAAAGGGCCCGATCCTGTGAGTTTTTAGCCATCTGTATAATCATCTATATAGTTAAAGATATGAGCACACAGACAGCATGTCTGAACTTGGAAAATTCATTTGGCTTCAGGTGAAGGCTGAGCTCAAAGCACAATAGCTCCACCTGAATAGGGATATTCAGAGGACACAGAGCAGGTGCCAAGACCAGACCTGCTTGTTTGCAGCTGCGCAGGGGATTCTTAAAGGCACAAGCCTGCCCATTCATCTGTGTAACCAGCTCAGGCAGGCAGGCAGGTCCCTCTTTTTTAAACTCATTAAAATAACTGTGGGATGAGGAGCCCATTTGGCTGTGCTTTGGTAGAGTTTTTGGGCCAGAGGCTGCCCTGAAACTGGGCTACCTCTCCCACCATCTCATCTCTACTTCCCACCCTGTGTGACCCCCTGTGGCCACAGCCACCCGTGCCAGCACAGCCACCGTGCCAGCACGGCCATCGTGCCAGCACGGCCATCCATGCAGCCACCCTCCCCTGCCCAGTGCACAGCTGCACAAACAGGAGCTTGGCAGCAGGCAGCCCCAGGGCAGCAGGGAGAAGGCAGAGCCCCTGCCTCCTTATGCTGGCATGGCTGCCAAAATATTTTCACAGGACAAGTAATCTTAACCCCTGGCAGCCTGAGTACTCTGAGCTCCATAAAACTCAAGAACGCAACAAACCCCAAGCACCCTCAGTCCTCAGTGGAGGGGATGGGTATTGGGGGCTGAATGCCAGGCTGGGGGTGCCAGTCACAATTTCCATTGGCTTTCCTG
The DNA here is from genome assembly GCF_028018845.1 of Melospiza georgiana. Taxonomy (NCBI): domain Eukaryota; kingdom Metazoa; phylum Chordata; class Aves; order Passeriformes; family Passerellidae; genus Melospiza; species Melospiza georgiana. The sequence goes on from NC_080433.1 coordinate 51,297,814, forward strand.
GCTCCAGCAAGCGAAGGTCCTGCAGTGCCCGTCCAGGGAGGCTCACACGTTACTGCTCCCTCGGAGCAGCCAGACCGGTTTGGAGCATGACTGCATGAATGAGCACAGTATGGCTGTAACAGGACACCGAGTGGGATCCCAGAGAATGGGAGGGTAAGGCAATAGCTGCAGGGGGCTGGGGATCACAGCACAGCTTACTTAGGCGCTTGTGGCAATCATAATTTCTCAAAAAGCTGAGAAATTATGTGAGAGACTTACACGGACACTATGCAAATACCTAACATCCCCTGTCCTGATATTATGTTAATGCTGTCAGAGTTGGTTGTAATTTCTCTTGTGTAGCACAATTTAAGATATGATTTTCTCCCCCACCTTGTTCTCCCCCCAACTCTCTTCATATGCTAGAGGTGGCTTTTTGCTGTCCTGGCCTGTGCATGCTGCACTGTGGAATGCAGAGGGATTTTCTCCTTGGTCTGTGTTGTGTACTTTTTCTTCTTTTTCTTCTCTTCAGCATTTAGGATATTACCATAGCCTACGTATTTTTAGAGAAGAGTATATCTTGATACAATTGATACAATTCCTGATGATTAACTGTAAGGTTAATCTCAGCAATTAGCATTGTTTTTACAGGATGTATCAGAGAATGCAGCAGAAATTGTAGAAAGCAATTTTAAAAGACTCCTGTTTTGAGGCACTTCCAGCTTGTAAATAAAAACCACTTTCTTCAACTTTCCTAAAAATAATTTTTTACTATTATCTGGCTATTAAAACACATTATTTTCTTACGAGGAAAATACTGCTCCAAGTTGTATTGAGGTTATTTATTACTAACTACATCCATATCTTCTCAGTGTTTTGCATACCTGCTGCCGATCCATGCTTCAGGTTCACAAAAATGCAAATAAAATAAAATTTGCAGCCACCATCACTTGCTCCCCTGTATTGGAAAAGCAGCCTTATGTAACAGACTGGAAATGACAGGTAGGCATACCAGAGAAAAATCTAGACTTGGTGTGAATTGCTCATACCTTTGCTGACATCTCTGGTGATGTGCAGGCAGAGCACAATAACAGGGTTGGGTGTTCCAGGTGGGGCAGAACACAGTGTGCTTTCATCTGGTATAGACTGACTATCCAAAATCAGTGCACTTCATCTGTTCTATGACAGAAAGAATTACATTCTAACATTACCAGAAATAAAATTCTATGCTTTGGCTATTTATATTAAGTAGGAAAATAACTAAAGGCTGTTGTTTGAACAATTTTAAATGTGTAAGTCAATTCAAAACTGCACAATCCTCATATGGATTTGGGCTATGATGATACTTTATTTTTCTGCTTGTAGGACAATAATCCTTTTATACTTTATTCTAAAGTTTCTGCTGTTCTTGCTCTGACAAAGCCACACTGAAGCAAGAATGGCAGGGCAATGTGGGTAGTGGCATGGGTAAGACACGTAGCCCTTAGTCAGCAGAAACCAGGCTGGAAGTCGTGGTACTTCTGCTTCTACAACTGTCATAAAGCTGCTGGAAGCAGATCCTGAGAATCTCTGTGTGAAATAAAACCAACACACTGCAGTGCAAAGAAAATATCTATTTAAAATTACCCTCTAACCTTTCTGTTCTCTACATCTTAGGAAAGGATTTCCCAGAAGCAGAGAGCAGGACCCAGAGCAGAAGCAGAAGAGAACTGATGGCTGGAAGGCAGGGAGAGAGGGACAGAGTGGGTTGCCTGGAAGTGGGAACATCCCAGACTCGATCCAGATGAAGAAATAAATGATGACTCTGAAACATAACACAGGGTTTATCATGACAGGAGTGAAAGGTTATAAAGACCTAAACTGTTTATTTGTATGAGAACATAATGGTTCTTGTCATCAACGTGGTGTTGGAAGGAATGACTTCCATCTAGGGGATGCAGAAAAACCCAGAAGATAAATTTCAGCACTAGTAACACTTTAATGGAATAAGATTGAAAAGGAGGATGAATATGGAAATTAAGACAGGGATGACACTGTAATAATTTAAGTGTAGCATTTGGGAGCAGCAGTATCATTCAAGGAAAAACAAACAACACTAATCAACATCAGATGTATTGATATTTTAAAATAGACTTTATTTAATGACAATAAATATAAAGAAATCTTAATATTCAGAAACTAATTGCAAACATTCTTAGAAAAAATAAAAAATACACTCTTACATTCTGAATTTTATTGACATACACAGAGTCTAAAACAGTGGTGATAGTCTGTAATTTATGGTGCTTGGTAAGGCAATGAAATGGTCACTGGTCCAAATTTACCCTGACTTCAATAGATCTGTACAAGGTAGGAGTCTGGTCTACGTATCAAGTGTAGAAAAAAGTAAAATGGAGTCAGAGTTTAAAACAAATGCTGATTTTTCCTTCAAGCAGATCTTTAATTAAAGTGACAAAGGCTAAAAAAGAAAAAAAAATTACAAATACTCATATGTTGGCAACTGGCCCCCAGCATTTTGTTCTTAAGCCTCCGCAGAGCTTCCGGCACGCAAGCAGAGCACATTTCAGCAGCTGGAGGTAGAGGCTTCAGAAACTGCACAGCTTAACTCAAACTATTAAAATGCAATTATTAGGCACTGTGTTGGTTTCCCTCTCCTTTCTCTGATTCAGAACTCTGCTGTGAATAACACTGAGCACACGGCAAACTGAACTGAGTTCCTGATGTAATGTCTTCTGAAATGAAATGTTACAGCTACATTAGCAAGGAGCGTGGCATTTCAGAAGCAAATCACTCGAGCAAAAAGTTCATGTTGGCTGGGTGATGCCCATGCAGAGCTCACCACTCTTCAGCCCAGCTCTGGTTTCAGCAGACTAAAGGCCTGTTGGTGACCATTAAGTGCCTATTTAAAGCTGCCTTCTGGGTCAGTTGGAACCAAAAGGAACTCAGCCCATGTGTGCCCAGACTAACCTGTGATGCCCCCCAGAAAATGGAGACAAGTGGAAGACCGGTTTCCAAAGCACATTTGTCATCTGAACAAAAAAGGTTACATAGAAACACACTCAGGGCTGATTAGGATTTTATTATGGGAGGAGCCCAAGCCACAGGCACATAGGCTTTGCTGATGTAGCAGGTTTTTTAATTGTTATTTTAAAGGCAGGAATATAAACTCTTCATGACACTGAGGGCGAACTCTCCCTTTAGGAAATGATGACAACTGATGCAGGAAGAAACAACTTGGAGACTCCCCAGGTATCACACAGGGAGAATAAGTCTAGGCACTTCTGAAAATCAGCCCTCAGCCCTGCCACTGCTCACAGTATGACAATTAATTTGTTTCCTAGTTTCTTCAACTCTCAAAGAGCTTCCTTAAGACCAAATAATAACCTGAAATGGTCCATTTTGTGCAGCATTTCCACCCCTTTATCACAGGATGCCTCCTTACCTGCCCTCTAACACCACACCTGGAAAGGTATTTAAGGCACACTGGTACTGTGATCACTGATGAGGGAATAAAAATGGCATCTCTCATCTGAACACAACTGCAAATGAGAAAGGTCCAGCTGAAAGCTAAAATCAAAAGCTCCAAGTATGAAAGGAGCCAACTGTCCTTTTTAAACCAACTCATTTTCCACAGGGAAATCCTGACTACTTCACTAAAATTGTTCCTTAATAAAGTTTTTGGACAAAACTTTATTTTAACTGAAAGTTTGGTATATTATGCAGTGACAGGACAAGAGGCAGAAACTGAAACATTTTTTCACTGTGAGGATGACTGAGCAGTGACACAGGTGGCCCAGAAAGGTTGTGGAGTCTCCATCCCTGGAAATATTCAAAAGAATATTTGACCAGCCTGGCTGAACAGGGAGCTTTGGCTGTAACTGGTAAAAAAGGAGAGTTGATGACCTTTGGAAGAAGGGGCAGACAGCTCAGGAAGACTAATGCTATGAGATTTTGCAGGAAGAAAATTAGAAGGGCCAAAGCCCCACTAGAACTTAATCTGGCTACTGCTGCAAAAGACAATAATAATGTTTCCATAAACATATCAGCAACTAAAGGAGGGCTAAGGAGACTCTCAATCCTTTACTGGATGCGGTGGAAAACACACAGACAAAAATGAGGAAAAGGCTGAGGTACTCAATGCTGTTTTTGCCTCAGTCTTTAGCAGTGACACCAATTGTTCTCTGAGATCCCAGCCCCCTGGGAGGAGGGGAGACAGGGGCAGGGAACAGAATGAAGCCCTCATGATCCAAGGGGAAACATTCAGTGACCTGCTACACCACTTGGACAGACACAAGTCCCTGGGGCTGAATGGGTGCTGATCTGCTCACAGCTTGGGCAGACCTACTGCTGGCTAGATAAAAAACTGGCTGGGTGGCCGGGCTCAGAGAGTGGTATTTAAAAGACATGTAGATGTGGCACTCAGGGACATGGCTTAGTTGTGGACATGGCAGCGTCAGGTTAATGGTGAGGCTTGATAATCTTAAAGGTCTTTTCCAGCCTGAATGATCTTATGATTCTATAGGGTTTGCTTCAAAAGACAGGCTTGAGTTACATGGCACTGAGTATTTGGGGATTTTGCTGCAAAGTTCATAGGTGTAATTCCTTTTGATTATTGACTGGATAAAATGCATCTTCCAAATGCTATTTAATTTCTGTAAATGGACTTCATACTTAAAAAGTTATATGAATAATCTGCCTAATAATTCTGCATATCTATTGCATTTAAGAAGAGTACAAAATTACAAACATAATCACCTGGTTTATAGAGCACAGGCATATTTTTCTTTTTTTAAAAGGTTTTGGTTTTCATGATTTATATAAATTTGTTCATTAAAACTGTTAAAAGAGAAAGCAAGTTAATAATCTGCAATATCACTTCTTCAGGCACAAAATAGCATTCCACATGCTTAATCTGTAATTCCCTAATTCCCAGTTTGCAGCTGGAGCCAAAATAAGGGAGGAGATCGGCAGCCTGATTTGAAGATGACTGATGGCTGTAGCACATGCCTCCATACCCCTGACATCCTTCCATATTATTCAAAGCTTCACAGCATGGTTAAGGCCTATGAAATGGTTTATTCCAATCTCCAATTCCAACAGATTCATAGTCTTGTCAGAATTTACTTTATCACGCAATGTTGTATCAAAATGTTCAGCTGCACATTCGTCCTATGTCAAAACCTCAGGGAAGAGCACGTTCTGGCGTGAGAGAAATGCAAAAGACAGCCCTCCACAAATATTGATTTAGTATGTGAAAAGACTTTTAACATTTATTGCTTTTACAGGTAGGAGACCTTCAGGGCCATGAGCATTTAGCTCAGAATGGGCGAGTGAACTAATGAAAGAACATTGACTGCAGAAAGATAAAATGCCTGAGTTTTCTACTCACTTGGCGTGCTGTAAGGTCAGTTTGTATGCATTGATTTCAAAGGCAATTCTCCTGTTTACACAGAGATTGATGAACAGGATGGGCTTACAGTCCTGTTGCTTCTTGTGATCCAAGTCCATGATTAATTGAAATATCTTGTTATCCATTTAAGTCTCAGTATGCATAGCTAATTCAGAATAGCAAACAACCATGCTTAGTATGTCAACTCCAATGGCTTAACAGTGGGATTTTGAGTTGTATTTTCTTCCTTTTTCCTTCATGTTTTGGCTTTTCCTCTTCATTTTATAGCTGAGGTCTGTATTAGCAAGCAATCAAAACTCCTTCATTGGATGCGATGGTATTCTTATAGCAAATCATTCTTGTTCTTAAGGTTTATTCAAGTTAGACTAGTTATCTAATAGCTGATGCCTAAGAAAAGTAGAAAACAGCCTAGGTGTTTGGGAATTAATCTGCATCTTCTTAAGAGGATAAATAATTTTCCCCTTTTTCTTTTTTATTTTTTTTTTAATATGTTCTGAAAAGCTGTTTTAAAAAAAGATAACTCTTGTCTGCATTGCAGTGGTTGCATTTGTCCAAGGGAAACTGAGTATGTAAGAGCTGCAAGAAACAATGTTTAGTACATCCAAAGTGCTTGATAGCTATTGGTAATATCTGGACAGATATCAGCTGTCCAAGTACTGTTATTCCATATGAAAAAGTACTTATTCATCTTTAGGTCGGAAAGTGCTGTCTGCTCCTTTGATGATTTTGTCAGCTATTTTGCCCATGGTTTTTTTCACACCTTTGAGATCATTCTCGTGTAATAGTTTCTGTGTGAGGTACTTCTCTCGTTTGACCTTGCTCTTGGTCTTCTCCGATACATCCGGAATTACATATGAAATAATAAACTTCACAAAGTATATGACATGCTGGGAAAGGTGAAAATGAAAAAAATGTCAGTCAGGCTGAACAGGACATTATTATCATGATAAATGAAATGTCACTTTTTGTCTTAAGACACTGAGCTGACTCAGTGCCAGTATCTAAAACTGTAGAAAAAGATTTCAAAAAGACATGACTAATAAGATAGAATAATTATCTGATAAACAAGAATTTCTGATTTTCCAATCCTGATTTGAGCAAGGACTTCTCTGCCTGCTTTGGGGAAACCCTGGTACACAGTGCTTCCCTCCTGCATGGAAACACTTTGTACAGTTTCCTATAAGATTTTTTATGTTTGTTCAAATCACTCTGGGGCAATTACTTTTCTCTGATACAGGAAATCTGCTCGAACCAGTTTCTGATTACTTCAGTAGTCCCTGTATCAGGACCTAAACACATTTTATAATTAAATAATACTCAATATTCCTCTCTCTTCGTCTTGGACTGATTTCCATCTTTCGTAAGCCCAGGCTGTAGCTGAAGAGGAAAGAGCAATTATTTTTTGATGGTCATCTAGAGAAGATCATTTCTTGCAGGGACTGTCTTTATAGACTTCACTCTGCCATGTATTGTACCTGCATTATGTACGTGCATTACAAACAGGTATCGTGCACATGCATTCAGGACGCTGTGTGCAAACTTCCTCTAAATACATGTATTCTATTTCTGCCACTAAAAATTATTCTACAGTTCTTGAGAAAAGAAGCTGCAGCTCTGTGGGGCAATCTTCAGCTGATGTCATGATTTCAGGGAATTATTTTTCCAGTGTTGCTACTCTTAATTTACATCTCCCAAGTTCTTGCTCATGCTAGCACAGATCACAGCTGTGCCTGGACCGAAAGCCTCTGAAGGATTCTCCACAGGGAGGGAAGAGACTGAATAGGCATTGCTCAAAGCCCCATGCACTGACCTCCATGACGATGATGAAAGCCAGCTTGGCTGCAATGACATGCCAGTAGTATATGTTGTGCTCGTACTGGTGCTGGTGACCAGGAGGGTAGCGGAGATCCCGGTATCTGGAAGCAAACGGGAAAGTCAGGAGCTGTCTCTGGCATCTGTGCAGTACGGCACTGTGGCCAGAGGATGGAGCACGACATGGCCCTGCTTCACGTGTCCAGAACAGTCAGCTCGGGGAACTGCTGCGATGGGCAAAACCGTATCTGCCAGATAAGCTATATTTGGCTGAAACGTCGTGGTTTTTTTTGCCATTTTATTAAGAATTACTGATAAAAATTGTAAGGTGCTTTTTTTTTTTGGAAAACTATCAGCTAGGAGAAAGCCTAATTTAAAAAAAAAGAATTTTCTGAGTAGCACTTATGGGTGAATACTTCCATTCCATTCAGCCATTCAAAATAAGCTGGGTTCTCCTGTGTTTTAATGTTTCTTAAGGGATATTGTTTTCTGAATTAGATGGCCCAGAAATAAAAACAACTATTTTTGTAATTGGAAAATGACAAATACTTATTTGACACTTGCCTGCAAGTTGTTTGTTTCCCGAGCCAAGGGGAAGAAGGCTTGCTTTCATTCTTGAAGTCTGATATATTGAAGACAGAAAGTGTGCTGTTTATGTACCCCTCCATAGTGTGAGTGCTGTGGCTCCCGTAAGGAGGGACAGAAAAGGACCAGTAATAAACCAGACGAGGAATCATGTCAGATGTAAAAGCAATGATCAAAGCCTGCGTTTTAGACAGAGAAGACAAAAAAGCAGAGCAGCATTAAAGAAATAAGCTTTAATATGCATTCCTTTGCCATATACTTATCATCTCAAAAGTTAGCATAGGAGCTAAAAATAGAAAATATGTTCTTTTCTCATCAGTGGCTGTTCATTCTGTAAATGAGCATGTAAGTCTCTCATGGGCACAAAACAATCCCTTTCTGGCATGTGTACTCTGTACAGTTCCTAAATTCTGCTAGCTCTGCTGAATGTCTTAAAACAGCTATACTATAAAACACTTCTTTCACATGCATGCAGAGAAGATCGGCAAATGTGCTTCTTATGAGTACTAATGAGATGCTTGAAGAAATTCTGCCTGATTAAACTAATGGAAACAACAGAGGAGTTTTTCAGTAATAGAGAATTAAATGTCACCAGGTTCTCCGATGTCTGAGTAAAGGAATTAAATAAATTAGATATATAACTGATCCATCTCTGATCCTAGAAACCTCCCACCCTTTCTGAGGTGCTAGCCAGCCCAAATTCATCTTGGTACTTGTTGCCTCCTACTACAGCGTAGTACATGTGGAAACTACTCTTGATGCCAAGATAATTTTTTTAGCAGCAGCTGCACAGTGCTGTTTTACATGACGTGACCATTTGTTTTTATCTTGCTCCCAAGAGAGTCCCTGTCCTACTCAGTCTGCTAGTCACAAACTGGGTAGGAAATACGATCTGTGGGTTTGTTGTGGGAAGTCTTTTCTGAACTCATGAGCTTCCCAAAACATCCTATTCTGGAGGACAGGTTAACTATGTTTAATCCAATTTCCTCCCCTGCTACTTCAAGTTCAAAAGGTTTCCCTGTGAGGAAGACTTTCCACTGGCAAGACCTGCAGCTGAGTATTTAGCAAGAGGCTGCCCAGCCAGCTCATGACAACAGGCGTCTCTGGTGCCTGGCACCTGGGAAGGAGCGACCAGCTGCACTCCAGCAGCCCCAGAGAAGTGTTTTGTCCCATACCAGGATAAAAATACCCACTTGGCAACATGGATGGAAAGAACCAGGGCAGAGACAAGGAAGAGAAAAGTGTGAAGTAGGGATCTGATGAGATCAGGCGTGAGGAGTTTTAGGCACAGATGTATAAAAGAGGCAGAAAAAACTACAGGAAAATCATAGGACAGAATTAGGGGCAAAGTCAAGCAATAATGGGTAACAGAGGAGCACAAAAACTGGTTCATATCTGCTTCCTATTCCCCATCATGCCAGTCTGTAATCAATGAGATCTGTATTTCCTTATTTTGATGACATAGGACAAAAAAATTTCCATTTTTGTGCAGCATTTCCAGCCAGACAATCCCAGCCTGAGGAGGTATTTGTAGCAGTTGCTGAAAAAGAGAAGGGGAGAGAGGGGAAAGGGTGAAAAAAAAAGTGGATAACTCTTCTACAGTTCCTTGAACAATGCTTTGGTGGCAGTGCTAGCTAAATCAACATCCTGCATCTGCCTCCAGCAGTTGACTTGTGCTCTGTGCTGGCTTGGGCAGTCCTGGGCCCATTCAGCAGACCAGATGAAGATGCTGATCTGACTGGGAATCACCACTGGATCCTTTCCCTGGTCTGATTCATCATGTGTCTATACAGCACTTGTGCCAGCACAATGCAAGAGGCAGGACCAAGGGGAAAGGACAGCAAAGGGAAAGAGCAGGGAGTTGAAAAGGGGGCAAGACCCACCCTACCTCAGGTAGCACCACTGCCAAATGATGAATAATATCCTAGTGTCTGACCTTTTGAGTTGGCTTACTTTGAAGAACCAGAAAAGCTAAACTGTAGTTAAGATAAAAGTTGCAGAAACATTCTTTCTGAGACTAAGATCTGTATTTAGTTCTCCAGAATATGGTTACAAGTGAGTTCAGCTGAGAGGAAGTTTGGCTGATAAGAAATAAAAAGAAGGCATCCTAGGTCTAAAACTCATTGAAAATTTTCAAGGATAAGGTGTTTTTCTTGTACTGCACTTTGGCTTAAATCAAATGTAGTTGGCATGCACTTTTAAAAACTGTTTTTAAGCATTACATGCCAGTGTGAAATGAAGTGAAAATTATGTGTTGTTTATATTTACATGCCGAGTAGGAGTTTTTGACTGACAAGAAGTATATAGTACTGTGTCTTGCAGCTGCAGGGAGACGACCTCACAGGTAAATTACTCTGTTTTTAACTCTGAAGTAGAGTTAAAAGTAGAGTACAAGTAGAGTATTTGTAGTCTGAATTACAAGCATAGAAAATTTTTGTTAAATAAACTTTGTTTATGTTCATTAGCTCATCTAGTCAGACCATAAATGAATTATTATCAACTTAACAGTAAGGCAAAAAAATTTCTTCTCCCTTTGGACCAAATGAGTTTGATGCTGCTTCTTTGTATCAGAAGGACACTGGAATATGGTATTTACAGAGCATAATATTTGATCTTACTGAATCTTTTTTGCAAGGCCCCAGGTCTCTCATCATCCTAAATCTGAGCCTTGTCTCACTCTCCTCCCTCTCTCAGAATGATCTCCAGATGTGCTCCGGAGAGCTTCAAGGACAGAAATACGAGAACTAATCCTACGGCATCCTCTCAAAGGAAAAACTTTTTTCCTCTTGAATTATGGGCTGCATTTCAGACTATTGCACTGGAGAACTACAAACAAACAGCACATTCTTTGCTTCCCAAGCCTTACTGCACACAGTTTTCCATTTATACCATAACTAATTAAAATCAGTCTTCAAATCAACAACAGATGCAGTAGCAAGTCCAGTGCCTCACGGCAACTCACAAAACTGGTAGCTTTGTGCAAAAGTTGATAGCAGCTGCTACAAAGGTAACATGCATGAAGGAGAAGATGCACCAAGGGGAAGATGATACACTACCCAAGGTGTGTAAGGTAAGGCAAAATCAAGGCAGGGTTGTTAAAGACTGGTGACTTGGATCAGTTCCTGGATGTCAAACAAGGAAAGAAACACACTCAAAGGAGGGAAACAGCTTCTAGCATTTGCTCAAGCACATGGCTTCATGGCCCACACTTCATTAGCAATAGATACCAATCTCTTTGAGGTCCTCACAACACGTGCAGCGGGGCTGTTGGAACGTGGCAGTCTCTGGAGCTGAGCCCCTCGCACGCCACAGCCCCCAGAGTGAGCGGCCGATGCCCTGCTTGCACACTGACATCACCTGCCAAAAGCAGGGCACAAACACATTCCTCACAGAGGCCTACACATGGCCAAGTCAACGTGAGGTCACCAAAGCCACTGTAACTCTGCCCTGAATATCACGTGAACTGTGATAAGGCACAATATTTTAAAGCAATCTTAAGATACATGTTCAACTTCTAGTTTCATATTGGTATTACAAGATCCAGCTGGACTGACTAGGAACTACAGTTATCCAATAGCATAACATATTTGGATCTCTCTGAAAACAGAAGAAAACAGTGACCTTGTTGAAAAAGGCTATTATTCCCCATGGATAGTCTGAGGTGTTATTGTGCCTGCAGAAGAAAGCAGTGGTCATTATTCCTTTATAAAAGGCCAGCAGCAAGAATTTTCTGTAAGTTAATACATACTAGCTCCTGTTTAGTAATCCACAAATAATCCACAGTGATAAATAATAATGGCTTATTTTTCTTCCCACAATGCAGCCTACAAATTAAATAATGGTGAATTGATACAAAAAAAGTGAAATGTCTGAATTTCATTGTTAGAAGTATATTGATCAGAATTTTTTTCTTAATAATTTCAAGAAACTATTGAAAAATTCTCTTAAAATTCAGTTTATTGTGTACTTAAAAAATTAAGTACAACTGAAGAACAGATTAGAGTCCAAATTCTCAGAAAATTCATTCTGGTACACAATTTTGAACACACGTGGTATTTTTCGGCACACAAGAAAGAAGCTGAATTTCTGTTTTAAGAACGTGTGCCTTAAGGATCATTTCAGTTGCACTGCCACACACAGCATTCCCACATTTGGATGCAGCACCTGCAGAGAAGGCATTTTCTCTTTGGCAGCTGCTGCACCGTACTTACGTTGGTGACCACGGCCAGAATGGCGATGCCCTGCAGGATGGGCTGCCAGGCCCCGATGTCCTGAGCCTTCTGCGGCACCATGCGCCTGAACTGCGTGGTCAGCTTCCACGCATCCAGCCGGATTTCCAGCATGTTGTTCATGAGAGCCAGCAGAGGAGCCAGGGGGAACGACGCCACAAACAGGGTCACAAAGCCAAACTGAATAACTGTGAAAGGGAGAGGTTACATGCATTGATGAGGCTTTCATTTCCTGGAGATAAGCAAGTGCAGGCATGTATGGTTTTTATACTCCAAATTCAGGTGGAAGAAAAAAGAAAGCGTAGCTCGATTCCTCGTGACTCTTTGGGATGAGAAAATAGTAGCACAACAGTACCGGAGAAACTTGCTAGGTGAAGGCAACAGGAAAATATTACAAATCACAACACAGCATGAGGAACTATTCTGGGTATTCAAATATCCATTTCTTTCTGACATCTTTATCATGAAGACCTGGAAATCTCATGACTATCTGTACTGAACTGGAAGGCCCAAACCAACAATCATCAAACTGGTGTCTGGGTACTGTCTTAAGCACACTGGCAACGTTGTCATACAATGGATGGTGGCAACAAACCAGCCACGGCTCCGAGGTTACCAGCAACGAGTCCTGGCGACTGCAGAGCTCCAGCAGAGCAGTGTGACACAGGGCTCTGCTGTGCAGCACCAGAACGTGACAGGGCTCTGCCCTCTGAATGCATTTCTCACAGGATTAGGCAAGGAAGCAGCAGCACTCCTCCTTGTACAATCACATGCTGCTTCCTAGTTATAAAATGGATTAAGGCTTAGCTGCTTAATAAAAGCTTGTAATACCACCTGTAATGGCTCAATCAAAACTTGTCTCAGAAAACATTAATGTCTCCTCTGCCCACCATATTCCACATTGCTTGTGTGAAGATTTTCTTTAGAACATGTTTGTACCCAGCAGTGGTAGTGAATCCAGACTAAACTGTTCCTTACCCATTTCAAGATACTCATAAAATAGTCCAAGTTTTCCAATGGGTTGGAGGTGGTAGTCATGCTCCCAACGGGGAACAACTTTTTCTGATCTAGCAGCTGCAGAATATCTTCCAATTAGATTCTTGACCAAACTATCAGACAGGGAGAAAAGGAACACTAACATTGGTAAAAGAACCTAAGAAGTCCAGTAAACTCAAAAAACAAAAAAAAAAATTGCATTTCTGCTTTTACATTTCTGCTTGTAGATTTAAACAACAGATTTATTTATTTATGAATTATTCAAAACTTTCTTCCTAAGAAAGGCAACTTTTGTTGCCTTACCCTTCAAGTGGGTTTTTACAAGCCATAAATAAGAGTGTAAATATACCAGAATCACAGTGATTTATATCTACTAAATGAGTTAAAATAGTAACTTATACATGACTTTTAAAATCCCAATGTATAACAACAAATCATTCCAATCAGTATTAAGCAAGTCTTCAGTTTAATATTGTCATAGCTTTTACTACCTCAGTTTTGAATATGCAACCTGAAACACATCAAGTTTGACGTGCAGAGGAAGGAAGAATTTCTGATTAGAATTACAATCAGTTAAAACAACAGAGACAGCAGCCCAGACTACCCGACCAAAAAAGACTCTGAAGACAAGTCTTATTCTTTCAGAACACAATATGCACTTACCAAACTCAGTGACCAAATGCCTGAAGGCATCAAGCAAAACAGTGTTTTTCAACTATGAAAGAGCAGATTACTTAATAATTTGAACTTACGGAACAAGCACTTCCTGAATGTTGTTCCAGATAGCTTTCCCTCCCACTATGATGGCAAGCTGGGTTGTGAGCTCCAAGAGACATCCACCTGGATCACACTGAAGGTTGGGAAAGACAGGAAAATTTTTTTGAGGTTGGGTAACTTTTCAAGTATGCATGAAATATTTAAAATTATGCATCTCTGATTTATTAAAATAACATTACTGAAACCATTCAAAGAAGACTGTCTAGGCAAACTTTTCCAGTAAGGTATGCAAAAGCCAAATCCAGGCCACATATGGTAGGTTGACAGAATACCAGTGGAAGAGTGAAATACCAGGTTAAGTCATGCAGCTCTGTGCTATCACCAGGTCAGGGTCACCCAGCAAAACAGGAATGCTTCCACTGATATTCTCTCTTTTCTCTATGCCTAGTCACAGATTGTAGGACCATGGTAAAATACAGGTTTTCTGAGTATGTGCAATACATTTCTAAGCCCAACTGGTCTTGTGCCATACTCTTTCATGCTAGGGGTTTGTAAGGAGGTAAGTTGGGAGGCAGTCACTTTTAAACCCTAAGGTTAAATATGTACAACTATGTTTTACTTTATACACTCCAAACTGCAGCACAATACCTGGATTAATTACACATTCTACATTCTTACCTCTTCATTGCGATACTTTCCCAGCCAATAAACTGGGCTTCCAGGGTGACCCACAAATTTACCCTTAAAGAAGGCTATGTAGAAGCATGAAGAATAGTAGTTGACAAACTGGAACAAGAACATCTTTGTGGTCAGACTGTTTTCATAATCAGTCTGTGTCCTTGGAAGTTCTGCAATGGAAAAAAAGTAAATAAATTATAAAAAACCCAACCCAATCAACAAGTAACCTACAAGCTGTTCCAGAGCCTCAGCTGCAAAGTATCTGTAAGCCTCATATTCCTTTATATGACTGAGAGCATTATCATTTAGATTGTACCTAATCCCCATGTATACTGTAACCATTATATAATTCTAAAACTCTATGGGTTGTAAAAAGAAAAGAACTTGTTCCCTGACAATAAAGAAAGAGAAGAAGCAAAAATTCTAATAACTCAGGGGAAGAAAAAGCACCCAAATCCAACGGACTCAACAAAGATGCAAATGTAACACTTTGAACTGATGAAACAGTATTAAGTGAAAACACCAAACTACTACACGCGTCTAAAGTAAAATAGCTATTTGATGTTGATGGCCTGGATATAGAGAATAATATTATTTGTTACTGTTTATCTGTTTAAGAACATCAGAGTGGTATGTAGCTTTGGAATGGTGATATTAGTTCACTTATTTACAAGAAAATAGCTATTTTCCCCATAAACAAAAGCTAACATAATTGAACGTGTTATGCCTTACTGATCTGTTTTCATAAAGCTTGGTTGTTGTAGTAATTTTCTTTGTTTTGTATTTTTCACAAGCACAAAACTGTAAACAATCCATCTTTCATGCTGCCTATGTAAGGCCTTTTCAGGCAAAGAGCTGAATATCATATTTCTCTGACATTGAGAAAATCTATATTAGAAAATTTCTAGGTGGTATCATGTGATTTTTGTGGGAAAATTCTGGGAGATGTGGTACAGGTGTTCACCTACTGCAATACCTACTATACATATAAATGCTATTTTTTCCTAGCTGTTTTACCCCACGTTTCCACCTGAGGTAGAGCAGCAGCATACCGAAGTCAGTGATCAGGATTGCCACTTTCTCGTAGACGATGTTGAGAATCATGATGACAACGAAGCTGATGAGGGAGGCGGTCACTGACGTGGCCGTCTGCGGAGTCAGGTACTTGCGGAGCGCCTCCGTCCCATTGACGTGCTGCGACAGCTTTGAGGAGAACGCCAGGAAAACTGAGAGCCTGTAGACAATGATTCCAACAACTGAAGCAATAATCAAAAGGATCTGCCAAGGGAATGCAAGAAAATATATTCATGTTCAACCACCGACGTTAGGAAAAAGTGAGTTCAAAACACTTTTTATGATAGGCAAAAGGAAAGTAATTTTGTGCCTGTCATTCTATTGCAAGAGGATGATCAAATAAGATACAAAGCAATAAATAGAGAATCCATGAAAGAAGCATTTTTTTCATGTAACACAGTAAATCTGCAGGAAAGAAAAGAGATGGTCTGTTTTATGACTAAGAACAAGGGTTTTTACTGATGTAAGCCAATATAACAAGAAGTGTAATCAAATCTTGCACCTCGAGGCATGTGATGGGAGAAAACTCTTCATATTGGACAATTGGCAGGATGGCAAATGTACTAGTGAGTCTACATTGATTATGGAGGGGGCTGCACCTTCTCTTCCACATGATACTATTACAGACTACAGACCCCATCAAAGGAAAAGAAAAAATTTAAGCCAAGTCATGTAGTCTGCAGGAATTGCAGTAATGATCCAGGTACCCCATCTTGCTTGCCATCTCCTCTTTCTGTGTCTCTTCCTGCTTTTATTTTTTGCTAGCTCTCTAGCTATTGTTCAGTTTAAGGTCCACAGGCTGTGTATCTTCTTTTCACTATCTCAGCAAATTGCCATGAACTACCTTCCCTGACCAGCACTCAGTAACTGTGCAGTAACACAAGTGACAAACCCAGAACAAATCTCTTCCCTGCAACACGGAGTCTGCCCTATTTAAATCCAACTGCAAATGGGTATTTCTTCCTTTGTGTTTAAAATGTGCCAATGCTGAGGCTCTCCTGGGCTGCCAGACACCACTCTATCTCCTCTCTGCATCCTTTCACTGAGAATGAGGTCTTTTCCAGCTGCTATATGTGCTACAGATGAGGAGCATGCTAAAACACAGAGCTTTTCAAGGCAATCTCTCTAGGCCTGCTCATTGTGTTATATATTGTGTCATTGTTGACTGGAATGCTTTCAAGGTTTAGTTTTAATTAAAGTAGCAGCTCTGGAAGATTCAAGAGCTCCCAGCTTTGCTCTGTTAAGTGAAACACAAAACCTGAAAGAGGTCATGGACTGTGAGACACAATATGGAAGAACACAGCTGGAACAAATCAGACAGAAACTAGCAAGGAGGAAAGCATATAAACCAAAGTCTTCCCCTTACTGCCCCCCTAAAAGCAAAGGCATTTGTCTTAAAATAATGAAGGAAAAATCAATGGACCACCTTCACAAGCATAACTCACAAGCTACAGCTGCAGGATATTTTGATACTGTACGCTAATGACTACTGGGTGACCACAGCTACCTTCTCCATGTGGGTCCATACCTTATGGGCTTGATTTATGCATGAGATGGAAATCCAGCTGAACCTGCTCCATTCTCATTTTTTGTTCAGTTCAGGAGGACAGTTACTAGAAAAGTGAATTTATGAGGGGAAAGAATAAGAGAAGAACTTTACCCAGAAGAAGATGGCACTTGTACAGAAAGTCATCCGCACACACTTCCCACATGCAGTGTATGGCACATGTTCTTCTTGCTGTAAAAGATTAGGAAACAGATCAAGGAAGCACACAATCCTCTTTCATTTTTTTTTGTGTGCTCCAATTGAACTCTTTATTATACTGAGGGAAGTAAAAAAGGAAAAAAGTACCTTTTTTTGGTTTCCTGGAAACTCAACATTTATTCACAATTTCAGAAGTCTTGCCTGATTATAGGTGTCTTTTTTGCTGCCCCTTCTAAGACAAAAATGATTTCTATAGAGGTAGAGGGTCCTCAGATCTTATTGACTTCAGCCATTACAGAGTACATACTTCTTTTGAATGGACCCATCCTTCTTGGCTGATCATGGCATCCAAAGTAATTATCTTTCAAACTTCAATGGCTAATTTAGCAGGCACTAAAAATTTTGGTCCTTGATCTCTGTATTTCTCAATGTATTCCATATGAACAATGGAATGACTTCCCCAAGGAAAATGACTACCTCAATGTGGTAGTGTGAAAATTCACTGAGTCTTTAAAGAATCTCTGAGGATCAAAATAAAATATTTTAGCATATTCTTCACTCTTTGAACTGTCTGGAAGGAACTTTCTAGCTATGACTTTATATATTCAAGGTGGCATAGGTTTACAACCTTTTTGATAGCACAAGATATAAAAAGAAGACCTGTATAGGATAGCTTCAACTATGGCAGTTAATTTTGAAACTTTTCAAGTCCCTCTAATAAACATCACTATAACGTGGATGGAATGTGAAAGCAGTGCAAATGATTACACAAAAGACAGAGTAATCTATTGACAGAGAATAATAAAAAGTGAAACTGAACTTGAGTAAGCAGCCAAAGCTAAAGCTACCGAAATGTATAATAAATAGAAATCTAAACTAAAATCCTCATAAATATGAATCCTCAGTCATTGAAATGAGGCTTATCCTTGTCTCTGCAAATTTGTTGTTATTAATCATAATTTCATCCATATGCACTTAGCAACAATAGCTATTTATACATGTTTCAAACAGAAACATCTTCGGTTAAAAAACATTCCTGGCATAATATACAATAATGCATTGTTTCCCTTTATTCACTTTTTTTTTCCTGATGCATTTCTAGGTAAAGATAGCAAATGCTCTGTGATCTTGGCCTCTGGCAGCAACAATTAACAATTTCTTGGGGCATTTAATAAAGTAGACTTAGTCTTCTAAGCTGGGGATGATGCCTACTTCTGTTTACTTAAGACAGAGGAACCTCAGCAGTTCAATGTCCTCAAACAGGCAACTACTTTAAAGTGCTTTCAGTTAGATTTCAATTCCCTCTCCCTGCATCTGTACTTTATCAAGTCACTCTTTTCAGACCAGCTTACCAATTTGAGGCACTGCTGATTTATGAAGCTCCAGTCCTGAGTCACCATTTTCATGGTGTCTGCTCACAGCATGCCTACACCAGTTGTCAAAATATTCCTTACCTGAGTGATTTCATTCATCACTATGTGAGTGCAGCGAGCTTCGTATTCTGGGCGGACCTGCTCCTCTTGCTCCAAGTACTCAACTGTGTCCCATTCATACTCCAGCTCAGCCTGCCGTCGCTTCCAGAACTCCAAAAAAAAGGTAACTACCCAAAGGACAGACAAAATGAGCAATACCACATCAGTTTGCCCCTCTGGGCTATAACACATGGCTCAGTATTCCATACAGCTTTTCACAGACATGGAATAACACCTTTATTGGCTAATGCAATGGGTGAAAACAGCTGGATCTACTCCTATAGGCAATTATGAAGTTGGTTGTATATGTACTTTAATACAGGAAACCTGAGGTAAATGGTGGTGTAACCACATGCTAAAGAATGTATATACTTTATCTATGTATTTTCTTTCTGCCTGATGCAAAAATATGAGCACTTTGGATTTTATATTACAGACTGTTTTGAAAACGTTTAACATGGGATACTTAAGAAACTAAATTGTTTGGAAATGTGAAGACAAAATGCTGGAAAGTGCACACTTGTAGAAAAATTAAACTCAGTATCTGAAAAATTGTCACAGGGAAGAGCTCATGCTCATTCACGCTGCAATTTTTGTGTAGACAAGTTATGAATTTGCAGGCTACAAAACCAATGTCTGTTCAGGTAAAACTGCTTAAATACAGCTGTCTTTCCTGCTCTGCTAGCACAAACCTAAAGAGACTGCAGCTCTTTGACATGGCATGGAGCTTAGAAACTCCCTGGGCTGGGCCAGCTGTTTTCCTGGACTGTGCTCCTGCAGCTGGAAGTGCTGAGGATCAGGTACACAGATGCCTAAGTGGTAATGGTTAAACATGAATGCAGCCAAACTCATGACCTTGTCCCAAGACATTACACAGGCAGATCTGGCAGCAGAGGCAATGACAAAGCCAGATGGGAAGGCTGGGAGGAGCTCAGGATGCTGGGTGTCAGTACCCTGCTCCCTGGCACACACCTGGATGCTTCATTCTTGAAGAGGGTGCAGTCTCAGATTAAATGAGTGGTGCGGCTCTGCAGCACTGTTTCCAGGAGGAGTAGTACCCAACCACTGCACTTTCATTGCTCTCATTGTCTGGGAGTAATTAGCCCTACAATTTAGGGTTTTTTTCCTAGTTTGGCTCTTCATTCTGAATGATGAAACCTCAGCAGCATGCAGTTACAAGTCCGAACATTAAAGGTTATGTCTAAAATCAGGTGTGGTTGAAAAATCCCAAACTGAAACATTTAAAAGACAGGAAACTCGATGGGCTGGGCTGTGAGATGACCTTGGCATCTGCAAATGCAAAACTCCAGAAAACCCTGCTCCCCTGATTCCTCAGGGGCCGCTTTCACGAGGACTTCCCCACCCCTTCATGCTTGGAAGCAGCAAGGAACTGCAAGTGGAGGACCAGATTCTCATCTGCTTTCTCTTGCAGAGCAAGGACATTAGTCTTCCATAAAACTTTAATTGCTGCCCAGCCCAAATCACAGGAGTTTACAGGCTACACTGATTTGCTCCAGCTGCAAATTCAGCTGCTGCTGGAGAGCCCAGAAGTGCAGGGACTCCTTCTGTGATGATAGCCTCACATGCTAACTGTGACAGAAGGGCACATAACACAGGGACAGCTCTCCCCTATTAGCTGTGTTGTGTCTTCCAGAGCAGGAAAGGAGCTGCTGCTGGATTTGCCATTTTCCTTTTATTTTGAAGCAAGACTGTTTCAGCAGTGGAAACACATGACATTTCAGAATCAGGAGATCAAAGCAGTCATTTAATGTCATTTTGAATGGTGTCCCCTTTTGTGTGCTCCCCAACACTGCCCTTCAGGCTGGCCCAGGTATTCTGCCTCTGAAGCTGTGCCACCAAGGTCTGACAAGAAGTGCCTCCACTAGAGAACATTTAACTGACCTTCCTCAGTGAGGGGACCCAGGAATGGCAGCAAGTGAAGCAGAAGCTGCCTCATGCTCATGACCTCTGCCAATCTAGTCTCACCAGCAAAGGGAGAATTGGCAGAGCATCAATGTATAAAAAGGGCTAACTCCTGAGGCCAAATTTCCTGGTGTTTTATAGTGCTTTAGGATTTTTGAAGGGAATACACACAAGAAAATATGCTCTTATTAAAGTGTATTGATGCTAATGATGCAATAATATATCTAAGATTCTAGTATTAATTTTAATTGTTTTGGACAAGGAGGTCTAAAAAAGTAATAGAGCAAGATGAAAATTACAGCTGGAATTACACCAGGACCATGGGTCATTTGGATGCAGTACAATTTTGGCTGAATTTCTGTAATATAATTCACCTCTTTATATAGTGGACTTAGCAACAAGAATACTAATAGACCTTGCAGCCATCTCTATAACCATGAAGCTTAACTTTGTAATTATTGCTCCTGGAACCATTCTTCAAAACAGGAAGCACAATTTTAATTAAAAACCAAATTGCCAATAAATTAACTCTTGACGTGATGGGAGAAGATTACATTAGTATCAAACTTCTAATAACTTTTAATTTAGTGAATTCCCTGCTGGTATTTTGACTTCAGCATATGTTTAGGAAAAAAACTTCCTTTTAAAGTTATACATTTCATCTTACATTTCTTTAAAGGAAGAGTTATTTTGAAGCACTTTAGGTCATCATAGGGAAATAAAACTAAAATATGTTTTACAAAGGAAACAAATTTTGCATTTTTGTCAGCCTATATATGAATTCAAAATATTACATGAGACACATTCTCTATAGCACCTGGTATGCAGACCTAACATGGAACTTAACTTCCACAATTACTGGATAAGACATTGCAATAAAAGCCAATTAACAAAGCTGCTAATATGAATAAAATAATTTTTTCCTAGGGAAATAAACCTTGCCTAATCCCTTGAATATTAGCACTAAGTGTTTTCACCTGTGGGAAACATCCTGGTTTCATATATATTTTCTCCGCTAAAAGATAAATCTAGTGCTTATAACCTACTACACTTTTTACAATCAACTTCTTAACTAAAGACAGAAGGAAAAAATTCCTGGGAAGTATAACAAATGACTATTTTTCAATTGCATTGTGCAGTTACACAGCTGTTAATAGCACAAGCATCTCCATAAGTCTTTGGGAAAAAACCCAGCTCCTCTGACAGATATACTTAAGCATGTGGCTGGCTCCTGCTGGATGAACATGTAGCAGTATTGACCACCTCCCTCAGACTTTTCTTCAAGTCATCAAAACAGAACAGATACTGACGACTAATTAAGACTACAATTTTTTGTTTGTTTGTGATGAGTTTCTGTGAATGTGCTTGTTTTCTATGGAACTACTTTCCAGTGAATTCCTAAGTGCTAGCAAATGAAGTCAGTGCAAATTTATCTTTGGCTGATGCTGGAGGCTTGGCCAAAATTAGACAACAAACCACAGTTGTTGAAACTGACTTACCCCATATTCCCATAAATACTGCAAACACCAGTGTTCCATAGCTATCAAATATACAGAGTTTCTGGAAAAGTGGAAAAGAAAAAAAAAAATCTTAAAATATAACTGACCATTTTTTATTCTTCTACACTAACCCAGAACAGAACCCAGAAGCTGCTTACTGAAAATGTTGATTTTCAGTTTTTGTGTAGTTTCATAAACAACCCTTGTGGATAGTGTTTCCTCAATTTCTGTCCATGCACACCACTCTCCAGTAAATAAAGGAAATTAAATGCAAAGTTCAGAATTAAAAATAAAAGCCATATATGCATTATGAGTGATAGTAAAATGGAGTGCTATCAAACTTCCTTCCATCTGGTGCTTACTAAGAGGAAAAACAGTGCTTCTGGTTTGGGAACGCAGGATAGAATTATGGATTTTTAGTACAGCCACTAAGGCCATGGGCACATCTGGTTCTCATAAGCAGGATAACAAATAAGTTAGTTAGTAAAACCACACTGATGAAATACCTTTGTGGTCACTATCTCCCTTTTTTTTTTCCATTATAGCTTTTTCCCTGCAATCTTATTTCTTTTACTATGTAAGTGTGCGGATGCAGCACATTAAAGTTGGGCAAAATATTTTTGATGAATAGCTGAAAAATTGCAGTTTTGGGACTGAATCTACAGAGAGGAATGATGAAAGGCTAACATTAGCTTAGTGAGACAAGGTAATGGGGAAAGAAAGTGAGGTTCCTTTTGACAGGAATAAAGAGCAGGCAACAGGACGTGGCTGAGTGACAGCTTCTGTCATAGCCAACACCAGCCTCCCCTTGTACCCATCTTCTCCTTGGCAACACAGATCAAATTCAAGGCAGGGATCCAGATAACTTCTTCATGCAGGGAGGAGGCAGAAATTAGAAATGTCAAAATAAGCTTTAAATGTTTCCTTAGGAAAATTGATTCAGTTACTGGATCAAGGCTTTAACTGAATCTTTCCTTCCCTCAAAATGAAGTACCCCCAAATGAAACCAATTTTCAAATGAAATAATTTTATTCTCCTATCAAATAGTGGTAACAATGTTAACTAAAAAAGATTAAATTTTTCATCTTAGATCAAGTTGGAGCAATTAATGTTGTTGTTGTTACTTTTTGAAGTTGAGTCACTGTATCAAAAGGAACAACTATTTGCACGTTTTTAGCAGTTCTTCAGGATACTGATGGAGGACCAACATTGCTTTATATGTAGCTCTAGGGAAAGTGCAACTAAAGATCAAAATCATGTCTAGAAGCTGTAAATGGAGTTACCTTGGATGATTCACAAGTGATGGTGAGGTTCCAGTAGGTACATGCTCTATCACACTGAGGGCACATTATGATATTACCTCCTATGTTGGGGTCACATACTTCTTGGCTAAAAACAAAACTAGTCAGTCACTCACCAACACTAAATAATTCTTTAGTCCTTTTTCACACATGAAGACAGTGCAATAATCTCAGGGAATTAGGGAATAATTTACCAGTAATCTCCACCAAAGAATTCCACCCCTTGCCCTGGCAACACATCCCTATTTCCATTCATAGTCCTCACCTCAAAAATGGATGACACATGAGGAAAATCATTTCCATCCCTTGTACATGGTGATAATTCTCAAAACTGCCTACACTAAAAATAAAACTCTTAAATAAAATTCTTAAAAGATCTAACTCTCTTCAGTAGGAAGCCCACAGTTGCTTGCTATTGTGGCAAGTCTAAAGGGAGAAGGAAGAGCAGCACTGCCCAGCAGAACAAGGAATAGCTGCAGAGCCCCAAGGGCTTCCTAGGCCCTGTGGTCTCCTAAACAGGATCAGACTGGAAATTGTGCAGAGGGGAGCTGCTGCAAGGATTCATGGGTTTACAGATGTATCTCCTGAGAGATGGCAAAAGAGCTGCCATCTCACACATGCTAACCCAGCATGGTGGAGACCAAAGGTAATGTAATTACTTCCTACCTTACATCGGGGGATGAACACCAGGGAGGGAGCTGAGCTGTTTAAATGAATTATAATTCTGGCAAAAAGCTAAATGGGTAAAAATTGGGCACAGGAGTGGAGCTGTGGAATAGCCCTTCAGCATGGAATGTGAGCACCCTTCGAGGAGGGATCTACAACTGGATGGTCTGTAGGTCCTTTGACACAATGCCATCATTTTTTTTTCCCTGGGTCTTTTGGCCATGATTGAATTTTGTTGTGTTCTGATGAGAGGATCTGTGTCATGGCTATGCCTTGCATTCCAAGGTATCCTAAGCAGCTGAAGGCCCCTGTGCTGTTGCTCTTCCTATATTTTACCAAATTAGAGGAAAGAAACTTTTAACATCTTTGGGTAGGATTACCACAGTGAAAATTATGTATTATGCCAATTCGTATTGACTTCTGATTGTCACTCTTTTCTTTGTGTTTCTACACCAGGTATGGTGAACCTCATGCAAAACAGAAATAAAATTATGAAATAGTAAACTCCCAGATGTCTATCACTGTAATGGTCCATGGATATCCATTATTTATCTAATATTTTATGCCTTTGTTTCAAATCCACCATGGCAGTTGTTCTCGGGCCCTTTAATTTTGCTTCCTTTATTAAGCAATGTCTTGCAAGCCCTGTACTGTCCCCCTGTGTACAGGACTGACCAAAATTGTATGTGATATTAAACCAGGTACCTCCATGTGCAGTTGTCCCTTGTCAGGTATCCATAGAGAAAACAGCCAACTCCTACAACTGCAGCCACAGTCAGCATATTTGTGTAAAAGCCCAGCCAAGCAAAGTAGATGCCAATTTTCTCTCCATAGTATTTCCTGTAGAGGAGAAAAGTGTTGGTTTTTTTTTGTTTTTTTTTTTTTTTTTTCCTGAAATGCAAGTAAATTTGCATTTCTGTTTCAAATGGCTCTTCAATTCACACATTTTATGCCAACCCATATTGTCATAGTGCTCTGGTTTCAAGTTTGGGGTGGAATAACATTGCATGCTTTTGTAAAAGGATAGAAATGGGGGGGGGGGGAAAGGAAAAAGAGAAAAGATCATGGCTTGCAAAGAAAAATTTAAAGTGGTTGCCTTTTCATAAATCAGCTCATCATGAAACTAGTCTCAAATTATGCTCCTGTGCATGAGCTGATCTGGGTGTATGTATCTTCCCTCAGAACTGACCTGTGTCTCTGACTTCCCCAAAACCAGACCTATGATGTAGATTTCTCTTTCTCCCTGCATTAGTCCAGCGCCAGTCACACCAACCTGATGAAATCCAGGGGCTGCAATTTAAAAATGTTTTTAGGATGAGCCCATTCTCTGTAGAGGAGATACCGTTCACTTGGGCAGCTGGGATCAGTCGACAGGTGCCTAAAACTTGACTGCAAAACAGAACGAGCATGAGAAGACGGCACTAAAATCTAACCAGAGCTGCTCCTCTCTCATCTCTACAGATGACTTCTATGACACAAAGCTAGAGTCTGGAGTAGCTTTTAGACAGTCTTTCTGCAAATCTAGGAAAAGGAGCAGCAGCTCTGAGAGCACACCAGGATTCAGGATAGAAGATTGTCAGAAAGGCACTGAATGCTAAAGTAAATGCTGTACATATGTGAGCTGAAAATAACAGGGACTCATCATGAACTTAATCTAAGCACATGTCAGCATCTTGGCACTTAGGAATAGAAAATAAAAAAGGATCCATTCTAATTAGAGAACAGGACTGAACTAAAATGGATTTTAAGTAGCTTTAACATGCTACACATGCTTTCCTTCAATACTGTACTAGAATACAGGCTGGAAAGACTGAGAGAAAAATCCAGGGCCTCTAGTATCTGTTTTAAATTTAAAAAAGAGTTCATATGGAGATAATCTTTGTATTTCTTAGTAGGCTATTAAAAAAGCTATTCCAATAAAACCTGCTTTGTTTGAGATATTTTCCATTCTATATCTGTGATGCAACAACGTGAGAAATGTTTGTAGAAATTTATCTGCTACTTTTCATTTTCAGCATAGCTGTTATGTATAATTTCAACTGTATAAAAAGACAGTCATTAATTACTAGTCATACTGAGTCCAAATTTCCCATGCTATGATAGAAATATCCTGCAAGGCAGGTTTTAAATCTTTAAAAGGAAACCTTAAAAATGGCTAGTCACAAATCTATTCTGTAAATCCAATTACTTACAAGAAACATGGTTTGTCTTGATTCTGCCTTAAAAAATTCTGTGAAAACCTTGGAGGCCTCCTAAATATTTTAAGCCAAGTCCATGCGGCTGAAGCAGTTATCATTCCTGACCTCCCATGTTCTCAATGTCTCCTCGACAGAACACACCTTGGACACAGAATGGTGGCTCTGAGGGGGACAAGTTGGGATGTTGCCGTTATGCAATAGATAGAATACAGAAAATTAGCCCTCAGTCTTTGCTCACTTTGCATTCACAGCCTCACATGGAGTTGTTTCTTTGTCAAATATTCTGAAATCTGATTTTTTTCTCCTTGATTTTTTTTAGTGCTATTGCTAGCCTCAGTATGCAAAACAATTTTCAGAATAACTTTCTTATTCAAATTATATAATTTAAAAAGCTTCAGAAGTATAGCTGCAAAAGCTGGATTTTT
The DNA here is from genome assembly GCF_028018845.1 of Melospiza georgiana. Classification (NCBI taxonomy): domain Eukaryota; kingdom Metazoa; phylum Chordata; class Aves; order Passeriformes; family Passerellidae; genus Melospiza; species Melospiza georgiana. The sequence goes on from NC_080433.1 coordinate 51,324,483, forward strand.
TATTATTGCAAGCTGAAATTGAAAGCAGTGAAGCTTTTATCTGCAAGATTCTGACAACACCTGTGAGGCACTGGACTGGCTGGGCAGTGTCCTCCTGTGGAAACCTGAGTCTCATGCATGTCTGCTGCAATGTTTGGGAACCAAGGGACTGCTTCTCACTGTGCAAGACTTTCACACATCCTAAAATGAGATTTGTAGTCTACATCTTTATTAACAATGTTGACAGAAATTCTAATATTGGAAAATTGCATACTAATGAAACATTGATTTAGGACTGATAATGCAGTGTGTCATGGGAACTATCTCTCAGTCCAGGTACTTTACTGAAATACATCTCCCAGAAAATACAAGTCTAAGAACTCTCAAGTGAAATATATTGTTTTTCATTTATAGAAACACATTTTTAACCAAAAGTGCTTTGGAAGAAAATCTCTTTAGCAAAACCACATCCTGTTCTTCTATGTAGGTATAATACCAGTCCAGGAATAAGGCAATGAATAGTGCTTCTATTCTTTGATATACCTCGAGGATATATATATCTAGATACAGTTCAGACCTCTAGATATAGTTCAGACCTCTGTCTCAAAAGTGTATTTTAGTTACAAGCACCAGACTTACATCATGAAGGGGAAATGCTGCTTTGTAGATTCCAGTGTCCAGTAATTTGTTAATGCCAAACTTTTTCACATTATTTTTTGTTGCATATTCCACACGGGACAGGATAAAATGAACCTGAAATTAAAAAAAAAAATTGTGTCCTTGCAACCTGAAAAAATCATATACAGCTATACCTGTATCAGTATACAATCAAGTTAAGAAAGAGTAAGCAGTGTAGACAAAAATAATTGCACAGGGTGTACAAACCATTCAAATCCCTCATTAAAATTCAGGTGGAAGAGAAATAGGATAAATGTAACTAAAGTTTTCCTTCTGGATTGCCCAGGCTATTTAATAAATCACACAGGACTGTTGCATCCCAAACATTTTTAATTTTTTAGGATGTTCCACTGAAGGTAATTACACTGATTAGATAAAAGGAATAGTTTCTTTTTATGGGTAAATGCTAGAACTATTCTATTGACTTACAATTCGGCTTCTGGTTGCAGGATTGAAAAATGTGTCCTTGTCTTGGATGTAGAAGTTGGACAAATGTTCCTTTTGAAAAGGGGCAGTGAAAAACTCTTGCTCAGGTTTGATGATATTTTCGTCCACCCTGAAGAGTCTACTGAACCAGTTGAAAGCAGACTTTCGGGTTTTCAGGTCATTGTGTTGCAGGGGCAATTTGATGTGCATCACCTCGGCGTACGTGCACAGCACTTCCCAAGGTGCGTGCACCTTCACAAAAATAAGTTTCTCATCCAAAACCTGAGATTAAAAAAAAATATTGAAAATAAATATGTAAGCAAAGAACTTATCATTTTAACAATTCTTGAACTATCTAGAATTTTCTTTCTCTTTGCAGCTCATAGATGACCCACTCAAAGTTGCATTCATTGTCCATCCCAGCAAATATATCACTGGCTTCTGTAAAAATGCTGACATGAGGAAACATTCAGGCAAATGAAGGTATATAAAGGTATATAAAAAAGACAATTAAATCTTCCCTTAATGCTTAATGTTTACATGTCTGCAAAGTACTTTACAAAGCAACTTAAGTGTAACACTTTGCCCATACAGGGTCATTTGGACTTTTTTTACTTTTAGATTGACAGGGCAGGCATGGCAGGCAGGCAGCTCCCCTGCAGCTCAGTTACAGCCCGGTGTGATGGGAGCAGGCTAGGCACTCATGGGTGCTCCTGTGCAACAAGAATTCCAAACCTCCTACAAAGAATGGGGAGAGGGAAAGGGAAATTAGATGGAACTGCTGAAAAAGACAGTATGGGGCACATTTGCTCCCAGGAGAATGGCCAGACCAGCAGGAATATGCAGTGGGAAACCTGACAGCCACTCCTGCCTCCTGTCCACACGTGGCCTGTAGTCCTACTGCTGCCCTGCATTAGTGAGTGTCAGCCACATGAAATTTCCTTATGTAGCCCATTGGCTCAGGGGCACTGGTCAGATATCTGATCCAGCCTGGGGAAATGTCCAGTTTCAAATGTTTTTCAGTCATAATCACAGCAGAACTATTGAAGCAAAATATAAGTATCACACCAGGTCTGCAGCAGCCTTCCAGACAGCAAGCATTTACTTTTTTATGAATGTGAAGAACCAGACTGCATTCTTGGACATGCAGCAGGAGCCCTCACAGCAGACAAATAAATACTGTGATGCTATAGATTCTGGGTAATTTGGGAGGAAGGGGCAAAGCACCCATCTCTGGAGCTCACTATAGACTACCAGACAACAAATTTAGATGGAAGTGATTGTCCTGGAGAGGGAGACACAGCTGGAGCACTGCAGCCCTGCAGGGTAGGAAAAAAGAGAAGGCATTTGGAGGGGCTATAATCCTCTCTGCCAGAGACAGCAGCCCTGCAGCTGGTGTGCATTACCTCAGTGCTCTGGAGCTGCCTGCAGGCGACATCGCGGCCTTTCGAGAGGCAGGGTCATCCCTCTCCTCTGGCAGGGGCATTCTGCCCCAGACACACACTAGCCTCCCACCTGTACTACACAACCAGAGTATGGGAAGTACCTCTCTGCCGGGTATACACAGTAATTTTTATCTTGCAAGCTCTGAGCAAACATGACCTATGTAATCTCCAAGTTTCATGATGTAATCTTCCAGCTTCCCTTCTTTTATTTTGCAGAGGAAGGAGCAGACATAAGTTTAAAAAGATTTTGCATCAGATCTCAAAGAAACTGCTAATGGAAGAAAGGTGGGCCATTTTTTCTTGAGAGGAGAGAAATCTTACAGTGAATTACTATATCCAGTTTCCTTAATCCCACAGGGCAGCTCTGCTCTCAGAACAGCCATTCACACAGAGAACAGCACTCACCGACCTCGTCGCTTCTAGTTGCAAGCCATTGTTTATCAGGTTTGATTCATATACTTGTCTCTTCCTCTGTTAAAAGATATTGAACACTGTAAAACATCTGTTCCAAATTTCACAAAAAATGTATGCATAGAAAAATGGAATTGCTTCCCAAAACCATCATTATGTTATCTCTATAACACTTGATAGCTACTGTGGTAATATGTACAGTCCTACCTACTAATTAACCTGGATCCGTTTTTTTGTCTGATATGCAATATAGTCCTCAAATGCAATTGTGGACAACTTATCCTCTCAGTTTCTGGTACATTTCAGAGGTGTAAGTATGACTCAGGTTTTGAGAATTTGTAAATCTACTCCTGAAATTTTGATCTCTTTCACCTTTAGTCACTAAGTGAACTACATTATTCTTCCTTTAGAAAGTCTTTATCTAAAATGCATTCCACCCCATTTTCCTTCCAGAAACCTGTAACTTTATGATTCTTTCACAGTAATCATATGTGTTCACACAGTGGTTCAAACTGTAACATCCCACTATATTTTAGTCCATGGACTACATCCCCAAAGGAAGAAACTGAGAGCTGTAGTACTTGTAGAGTCAGTGTTGATATTCCAGGAGCATTTATTGTCCCCAGAAGGACATAAGAAGTTTTTCTAAGCAAAAATCAAATTTGTGGATCATTTTAATTTCATTTCATAGTTACCATCACTTGGCAGATAGTTAATTGCAAAAAACCTGAAATGTCTTTCCAATCTTGAATCTGCTTCTCCATACAGATGACCTCCTCCCAAGAAACACAGAAACATCCCCTTTCCCCTCAAATAAAAAATGTTCAAATCCATATGGGATTTACAAGAAATTTTGAAACTCCATGTGAAGCAATCAAATTTAAAGCTATCTACACCAAATGGGTAGTTTCTCAATGATTTATTTGTTTATGTGAGTCAAGGGTAGCCAGCTCTCTCTGAACTACAGACTGCATGTCAAAATACCAGCCTGGGTAATGGGGGGCACCTGTGGGCAGCTGGGGCTCTTAAGTGAGCAGTTTGCTGGAAGAAGATGAATTTAATGTAAAGCTGAGAGCTTTATTCCTGTACCAGGTTAGACTAGGGCTGCAGTGAGGTTCTCAGAGTGACCTGGGCACACTACTTTCTTTCTCCCAGATTCCTTTCATGCCAATTTCTTTGTTGATTAAAGGAATTGGCATCTCCCACTACAGGAACTTAAAGAAGAGGGTCCCAGTGCTTTTTGTCTTGTGGTTCTCTATAGCAATTCTAGCTGCCTTAACATCTGTGCACAGGATCCAGACCTGCTGCTACCATGAACAATCAGAGTCAATTAATGACCCTCTAGATAAAGTCTTGGGAATTTTGATAGGTATGCAGAAAGTGGTCCTCGGGGCTAGACTCAAAGCTCACCCAGTCTAGGGGCAAAAAGATTCTTCAGCAAATGGGTAAAAACCGTTTCAGAAAACTTCTTCAGAAGTTCCACAGGAACAGGTCAGTTCTTGTACCCAAATAAGTTTCTGTACCCAAATAAGTTTCATCCAGTTCTTGAATATTTTAAGATGGTTATAAGTCCCCAAACAAGAAAATGCTATTTTTCCAAAACTCTAGCAAGTCTTGAAATTAATAATTATAGAACTGAATAACAATATGAACAGCCTACCCCATTTATAGCTCATCATTTCCCAGCTGCAGCAGCTGCATGAGAAAATGATCTCAATGGACTAATTTCGTATTTTGTGAAAAAGTATTTTTCTTATCTGTTTTGGGTTTTCTGCCTTTTTGTTCCAGTGAATATCACCTTCTACTCGAGCTAGGCACAAGAAGAGCCAAATATTTGAATCTGTTGTTTTTTTCTCTCATCAACACTTATCACCTTTCTCCTTATTTCTTGCTTTTTTCAGGACAAAACCACAAACCCAGACTTTGATAGCACCCTTCATTGAGGGATTTCTCCATGTCTCAGAAATTCACTTGGCTATTTGAGAGAGTATTATGCTGTTTATATTTTTTCCTTGTATATATATATATGTATATATATATATATATATTTATCTGTGTGTGTGTAATATAGACATTTATGATGTGTACATCTAATTATCTTTGTTGTATTTAAAATCACAAATGTGAATGAGTGTTTTTCTTGCAGTAATACATTTTCTTGCATTTTCAAGATATTCACTATCTCTTTCATAGATAATAATGTTCTCCAGTCTCCTTTAAAGCTAAAGGTTTTCAGCCACCTTGGCTTCTAAGTAAACTATATAATGATTTCCTCTGCAATTTTTTGTTTTATCAAAACTCAACCCTCTTCCCAGTCCAGTAATATATGTAGTACACAACACAGGAGTTTGTCACTCTAGTAGTAACTCTGCTGCTATTTCATCCCACCACTTTGCTTCTTCCATATTCACGTGGTTGTTTTTAAAGTGAACACTACTCAGTCATGAAAGTATTTCAACCCAAGTTCTGCTTTGTTCCAGCAAATCAAATAGGCACGGGGCTAAATACCTGTTTGATTTTCTTTCTAAAGAGCATAAAAATACATGTAGAGCAATTCTCATTTGTAGAAGTCTAATACTATTTTTAAAAAACTTTTAATCAGATTCCTTTAATAATTGATTATGGCAATAAGTTCCCAAAATTAAATTTGCCCTCAAAATCTTAGATGAATGTTGACAATATTAAGGTTTCTAATAATGCATAAATTCAAATAGTGAGAAAAAAAGCCTCTGGGAGCCTTTGCTAATTAGGGGCTTTGCTATTTTATATAAATGATTGAATTATGTGTATAATGATCTATGGAGGAGCTAGACTTTTACCCAGAGGAGTCTATAGTGGTTTTGCATTGACTGGGGAATACAATATATATATATATAACAGTTTATTAGGCTGGAAGGTGGAGACCATCCAAAGTTTACTTTAGTATTTGGCATTTTGCTCAGCTACCTGCAAGGCTAAGTTGCAATAATAAAGTAATCATGGCAATGCTGCTGATTCAAATCTGACATAGGTTTTGATGATTGAATGGCTAGTCAATAGACTAAGACACCTAGGATGCATAATTATACACAGTCTTAAGAAAACGAAAGCAGAATGTAGCTAAATGCCAAGTATTACAGGCATGTGGAAGGATCAGCTTTTGTGATCCTTGTGAACCAAGGTGTTTTCAATTTCTGGTTATTGTCTTGCCAAGCTGAGGAGATTAACAAGATTGTGGGTCTGGAAATTGGCAGCAGACCAGTAGCATCTTTCCCCCTGTGCGTTGTAAATGGTAGGGAAGACTTGCTTTGATTGCAGTGACAGAACACCAACTCATATCTTTGCTAAGTTTCTTTTGTGCAATGTGGAAAGTTCCCTATCACAATATCCATGTGGGCTCAGGGAAAAAATCCTAAATCAAAAAGAGAGCTTGAATAGCCTCCTCTGCCTCATCTGACAGACAACAGATAAATCACAGTAAATAAGAGAAAGTACATGGGGCCCAAAGCCTCCCCTATGAAAAACAGCTGAAGGAAGTGAAGAGGATCATTGTAACAATATTAGCTGCCTCACAATTTCTTTGATGGTGTTTGGAAGCTTTCCTCAAAGTCCCAGCTGTCAGCATCAGAAAACTAATTGACTGAGCAGCTCTGCTCTGTAAGCTTCTTTCCCTTATGTTTGAAGACAATAATAAAAATTAGAAGCAGGACATGCTATAGAGAATAAGCCCCCAAAAATGCAAACCCAAAGAACTCCAAATACATATTTTCTGATATACCCTTTGATTTTAAGCCAGCTCATATTTTTTTGCAACCTGATCCATGACCACACAGAACTGGTGATACTGCAGTCCAGCCCTGCCCTCAACAACAGCTTCCAGGCACACTGTCTGGAAAGAGCCATTTCTCTTACAAATGAACGTAGTAACTGCAGAGTAACTCCCTCCTTCTATCTGTCTTCATATTTTTTTGCCATCCTTCCCTCCAAAGCAGTACAATTTGGGTTTGTGGTTGCCTCAGGAGCAGAGGTTTTACTTCAGTGAGTTTCTGCTTCAAACCAAGCCATCCAGCTGAGATGAAGGCAGGTGTGACTGCCCTCCTCCCAGTGCCAAAGGTCCCTTCCATACTTAGCAGACTTCCTGAGTAGGTTGGCTGAGCACACCACAGGCATGCAGAGCCTGTCATTCTCTACTGCTTCACATCACTGCATAAAATGGCACAGAGATACCCTTTTACTGTAAACCCGAGTGCTGTTCTCTCACTGCAGGTATGACACGTGCTAAGCAGCGGGATAAGTATAATTCTTGTTTGAAAAGTTACCCAAGCTTATTTTTGGTCATGTTTTTTCTTTTTGTGGTTTTATTGTTGTTGGTTATCTGAACTAGACAAGTATAGAGGCAGGAACTGTTTGCTTATGAGAACAAAATTCTCCAGCTCTGATGAATTTGTCAGAAACACTGTACTTAAAAACCCAAACAAGATGTGTGCAATATTCTCCATGAGTGATAGTTTCATTCAATTTGGGAAAAAAAAACCCAATCCATCTATTTCTGAGAAGCACAGATTCCTCCATGGCTGGAAATGAAGGTTTTGCCCACATTCTGATTTAAATTACTGACAGTCTTTCTGTTTATTTCTGTTGGGGGGAATAGATGGACTAAAATTACATTCTGCATTGATTTATCTTGAATTTACCTTTCTGGCCCTGATCCTTTGACTTTCAACAGTGAGCTCCTTGAGGATCTCAACAGATGAAACTGGTATTTGGGAGCATTCCTGAAGAGACTGGCGATATTTAAATTCTATTCTGATGGTAAGCTATCCTGACAAATAAGCTACATAAATTGTAGATTTAAAAGATGTGCTTTGGGCAAGAATTTCAATTGCTTTCAAGGTAAAGTTTCTGGAATCTTCTCCTGGCAATCTCATTTTTGCTAGTGCTTGCAAAATTAATTGTATACCAACTTTAAAAAGTTTGGAGTTTGAATTGAGTTGCATATTTGAAACTTACCGACTATCTTTTGGATCTATAAATTATGTTAGACACTTCCCTGAGGCTGTCATTTCATTAGTTTGACTTTGCCTGCCCAAAACCAGATTTCAGAAACAGATGAAAATAACAGAAGCCCTGTGGATCTCCAAGAGCTTCAGAATCCCATATATTTTTTTCCTTCTATCAAATCACACCCATGTTTTATTTCCTGCTGTCCTCTGAGCTATTTCCCCAAGAATATTGCTTACTACTATAAATTAATGCTGGACCTTTCCATTACATTCATCCAACTATTCAGAAAAAGAGCAGAAGCCATTCAAATCCAATACAATGATACTCCCAGGATCTGAGTCTTCTCTTGCTGCAGAAGAACACGTGGATCTGTGCCCTGTTTCTCTGAATCTGGTCAATTGGATACCTAGGTTCCGGCCTGATTTTCAAATCCTTCTGCCTAAATTCAGTAAGAATCTGGGGACTTCTCAACATTCATAATGTATCATAAAAAAACACCCAATGCAGCACACAAAACATTTCCCTTCAGAAATCTACAGGTGTCCACTAATAATTTGAATTCTGAAGTGACTTCCACATCATTCAGTTGGGTGGAGTGCTGTGTGTGTCAGATTTTTTCCCAGTGACAAATCTCTAGATTTCAGAGACCTGTAACATTGCACACAACCAGTGCAAAACTTGCTCCTGACTCCAGTGACTTGAGGATGTCACCCTACAAGAACAGACTTCACTGAATCTTCCATATTTCGGTAATCTGGACTTTCCAAATTCTGTGCACAATAAAGCTCTATAAAACTGTCAGGGAAGTCAAAGAAAGAGTAGCATGGGCAAGGAACCTATTCATGTTTAAAGCACCCTGAATTACACAAGATACTACTTATAAAATTTGGCGTTTTCAGTTCATCATTGATCAGACAGTGATGCATGCAGCATTTAAAACTGATTGTACATGGCAATGCTCCTTATTTTGGTTCCATTTCATCACAAGGGTGGAAGCAATTTTTCTCAGAAAAATTACAACCAAATCAACAACAATGTCAGTAAAGACAAGCTATAAAGTAGGTTTTATGCCAACATTGATGAAATCTGAGCGTATCTTGGGCAGCACCAACCCCACATTATTCTGGGAACTGTGATAGGCCAAATGTTAATTTCCTTCCTGGAATTCTAAGAATGTAAAGCTGCACCATAAATATAATCTTAATTTCAATCTCAGATATAAATTATATGTGCACAGTTCCCCTGTTGCTTCAGCTTCTACTTATGGAAATACTAGTTTTGGCTTCCTTCTGACACATCCCAGTCACCCCAGGCTCGTGTGTCACCCTCCTGGCTGTACTTCTGTCCATACAGGTTTTGTTGGCCACTTTGTTGTCAGGCTGCACAGCTGGCTCTTGTTCAGCTTGCTCTCCACGAAAACCACTGGGGCCTCTTCCACAGAACTGCTCCCCAGCCACTCAGTGTTCCCCTTATCTGGTCACTTGTCTGATATGGTCTTGTGCTCACATGTGTTGCATGTGGGTAGATTGCTTCCTCTTCCTCAGCACCACAGAGCCAACCTGGCTGCAGACCTTTGTGGAGCTAAGACCTTGGAAAGTAAAATTTTTATGCAAGCACCCACCCACAATCTCCTGGTCTAACTATTAATGGTTTCATTCTGGCTAATGTCTTAACATTAATGCTGCACTGAAAATACTACTCCACTGCTCACATTTAATTTCCATCACTACTTAGAAAAGATGCTCATTATATTTTTAATATATTTGGGCAATGGCCAAGCATTACAAACATAAATGTAAAATGCTAATTGATAAAAACAATTCTTTCCAAAGGGGCAGCTTTTTTGTCTAATTACCCCCTTCAATTAATTTATATTGCTGATCCTGTGATCATGTGTAATACAACACCCACCCACGGCAGGACTCCCTCAAACCCTACTAACGACATTCCTTATGGCTGTCCTCCTAATGCCAACAACAACACTGTGTAATGAGTATCAACCAGCTTAGCTACAGGCCTTCAAACTCCTACTCTTCTGTTTCCTAACTGCAAATTATTATTTGTATACGAGCTGCCTTCAGTGATATCTTTGTCCCTGCCTGTCTCTACCAGAGGCTGCTGCTGGGACATGGACTATTACTAAATTAGAGGAGGATGTGGGTGGGTGGGGGAGTGCAGATGCCAAGGGAACAATCTCATGGATGCTTACTTCTCAGGCAGTTCAGTGGCATAGCTGAGCTCATTTTTGTGACCCTGTGTGCCATAAAGAATGTAGTCCTCTGATGGAACTGATGAAATTATTAAAGAATAATTCTTACTCTATTATTGTGCTTCATTGCTAAGGAGCTATGGAGCTGTGGATGCTAAGGAGCATCAAGAAGTCACTGGCTTGAGTCAGAAACTTTGCAAGGTCTCTAGCAAGGGTGAAGCTGCTGAAGGGCCAAGGGAAAGAATTATCTAGATTTATTAAGAAAAATTCTGGTGGCAGATGTGCAGTTATTTCCCTTGAACAATTAAGCTATGTTATCAAAAGTCAGCAGAATGTCAGCAGCTGTGTTTATAACTGTGATCTGGAGCAACTGGTCATGTCCCTCCTTTGCGTTCCTCTGAATACTCTGATTTTATTACCAAAGTCCATTAGGGGCCTAATTGAATCACTGTAGGTATGGAAAATTTTCCCAGTGTGAAGATCTTGGTGTCCAACTCTAACCTGACACGGGCATTTTCCTGCTCACATCTTCCGAAGGGGGGCCTCCCATGCAGGAGGGTGCTCTGAGGTCCCAAGCACACACTGGCCGACAGGATGTGCCGTGCTCTGCCCACCCTCACAGCAATCTCACACCTCGAGCCCTGTTCTCTGCTCATTTGATGGGCTTCAGCCTCCCAGCTCCCAAGAGTACTCTGAGGATAAGGCAAAGCAATTGCTGTTCTGGGTGAGGGCACTGTTCTTTCTGCCCACAGCTCTAACACCCAGTATACGAAAAATAACTCACCTTTTGCTTTTTACGATCACTCCTCCTATGAGTCATTTTCTTGCTTTCATCTTCATACACCAAAACAAAGTCAATTCTTCGCTGCCCATCTTTGAAGAACAAGGAGTCAGGCTTGTCATCAAAATCCACCTGAAAGGCAGGTGCCATAGGTTAATATGAAGATCTTTGCTCACTAGTTCCTTACTTGCTTCCCTTTACACAGTATTTCACTGAACATAGAAATTCAACATAAATCAGCCTTGTGTAACGGGAAGCCCAAAATGGCAAAATTGCACAGAGTAAAATGAAGAAAAATAAATTATCCAGAGAAATTTGTCAGGTCTCTGCATGACATCAAATCTACAGAACCTTGACCTAACTTTCTTCTTTAAAAATGGTACATTACATTTTCATAATGAGAGAAGCACTAGGAAGCAGCACCAGTACCAAATAATGCATCTGTCTAGTAATTTGTACACCATCATGGACATATCATTAGATAGTTTGTCTAGAAAATTGTTGTTGCCTGATGGGAGTCTCAGAATTAGTGCATTCCCATCTGTTCCCTTACCTGAACAAATGTAAGCATCTCTGCAATTACTAAAAAAAAAAAAAAAAAAAAAAAGCGGAAAAAAAAGCAAAAACAAGCAAAAAAAAAAAAAGCAGTTGTTTCATGCATGCTTACTTAAACCCACCACTGCCAAGAGAACAAAGAACATGGTCAGAGCAGAGATGAGATCTCCAAACAGACACATATTATGTGGATTTATTTCTCATTTTATCTGCAACAACTCAGCAAGCAAAAACACATTGTTGTGTGCCACACATCCATCATGTTATAACAGATGCCAAAATCAAAAGTTTTAATATATCCATAAGCCATTATCTAGTCCCTGGAGGAAAGCAGGATAGATTGTCATATCCACTAATAACATCTTAATGTGTTATTTCATGCGTGAAATGATACAGACACTTTGGTGACAGGGAAACCTGAACGCTTGAATAATGATTCTGTAGTTTCTTAGAGTACTCTGGGGCAATATCACACATTACCACCCCCCTCCTTTCAGGTAATGTACAGCTGTAATGTTATCCAAGTCATGCTATGTAATGTGCACCAGCCTCTCAGGTACTTGGCCAAATCTGTCCATGGTGTAAACGGAGGTGGTGCCACTGGAGCTGATCCCAAAAGCCTGAAGTGGGACTCAGCATGGCTTCAGAGACAGGAACATCTTCAAAGCTGGCAAGGCTCCCACTCAGAACTGCAGAGGAGCCTTGGCCTCCAGCCGACTGGGCATGGAGGGTTGGCCAAGCTGGGATCAGGTCAGGAAAAATGACACAGAATAATCTCTTGCATTTGCTGTGGATGTAGCAATGATTCCCAGATGTCCCATCCCTGGAATTCCCCTGTCAGTTCAGACCAAATTTCGTGAGACATGCAAAGTCAGGTTTTGGAGGTCTAGGATGTCTGGTCCACAAAAAGACCACAGAAATGTGGTTATGGTGCCAGAAACCCCAGCAGTGCAGCCTGAAATGGCTGTTCTTCAACTGTGAAGAACCAAGAAGAATGTCAGTCTTCAGTCAGGAGCACCCAAGTTCCAGGGAGCATATAGTGTTTTAGGAACCACGTGTCAGTTTTTCCAAAACAAATTTTCTCATGTTTTTTTGCAAAACCTCTCCGTGTAGATTATATTGTAACAGTTTATTGGCTGAACCAAAACAGGCAACCAAGATATGTCCTCCTGTAATTATGACAAAATTTCCATATTTTAAATAAACTTGGGTAGTTTAAACTCAAGGTTTTTTATGTTGCATGTGCAAAGGCTAGGACCTGCTGCAAACAGGTCCTGTTGACTTAGTTGCTTCAAAAGTCTGAGCAGATTTTTTAATAGAACAGTTTTCTTTGAATGCCACCTGTGTGCTGGGATTTGTGACAAACCTGACAGCAAGCAGCTGCTGACACACATACACATATGGCCAGTGTACACACATTCTGCATGTTAGTTTCACAGCCTGGGATAGGATTTAGAGACTACCTAGGCAGTCGCCAAATCAACATACAATCGCATACTGTGGAAAAAGTTTTAGGAAAAAAAAGGCATTCAATTTCCAGATGACATCACCCAACCACAATGACACAGAGTTTCTCTATCAGCCAAAGCAAGTCACAAGTGTGAATTTCTAAATTCTGGAGAGATGAAGTTAGCATAGTCCTATCAAGAAATCAGAATTGGCCATGACAAGCTTTCCTCCTGCTGAGAACTAGTCACAGGTGTAAAACACAACTTTGCTGCTATAATTGCCTCTTGGGATCTTTTGGACCCCAAGATTGTTAAAAGTCTCTTTTCCCAGCCTGAGCGCTTGAAGAATGAGTCAGAGCCCTTCAGTTCTCAGTCTCAAGGCTGTTTATTGCATCTTATCTATAAAAAATTTTCTCCTGCCCTGCCAAGATCCCTCCAGCAGGACCATTCCAGGCACACTGCCTGCCCCCAGGGCAGAGTTATGTCTTTATACTAAAAACTACGTACACAATGTTTACAATTACTTTCCAATACCTATCACCTATGTTAGACAGTGAGCTTCTACTCTAAACCAATCTGTAAGTGCCAACATCACAGCAGAAGATGGAGGCCAAGAAGAAGAAGAAGGAGAAAGGCTGGACAAGCCCATCTTACCTCCTGAACCCCCATTCCAGAAACCCCAAAATCTACTTTTCCACCCCGTGATAACTTCACTGTTATTCTACCTAAACTGTTGTGGCTTGCTGATCTTCATACAAGGATGGTAATTTGCTCCATGGGTCATAATCAAAACCACAGGTGTTTTGGGCTCCATGCCAGGGCTTCTGAGCCCCCTGCAGGGGTCTTGGCCGTTCTGGACAGCCAGAAGGATGTTCTGGGTTCCCACAATTTCCAATCTCATTTAAAACATAGCCACGATGATTTCACGTTGACAAGATTCGCTGTTAGGAGGAAAGCACCAAGAACAGCCAACAGCCCCTGCTGGGACACAGCCTGGGAGGTGCCTGAGCAGCGGGCACAGAGCCCAGCCTGGGGGCTGCTGCTCTCCCCTGGGACCCCAGCAGGCTGTGGCACATCACGAGCTATGATGGCTCCACGTTGCAATGTGGAAACACAGGGCCCAGATCCCGTGAAAATGAGTAACAGGGGGAAGGGTTGCCACTGCATAAAGCACAAGGTCTTTTAACTGGGCTTTTTCCTCTTTGGAATCTTAGAAACATCATTATAGTAAATTCTGTTTAAAGACACGCAGTCTAGTTGTGAAAGTCAAGCACTCAAAAACATAAAAGTAGTAATAGTTGTAACTTTTCTTTCCACTGCAGCTTTTAGCACATTTTCTGATATGACCTGTCCTCAGGATAAAGAAAGACATGGAAAAGAGTAAACATCAAATCAAGTTTTGATAGAGGAAGATTTGATGGTAATTTGTGTTTGCATAATTTCACTGAGTAGTTTTCCTTTAAATGTAGTCTTTTCTAAGGTTAAAAAGCAGTGATAACTGGATTATCAATAATAATTTATCATATTAAAAACCATATATACAATAGTTATAAAAAACAATTCATAAAATAAAATCTGCCTGTTAGCCAGCACTCTGACTGATAAATTTACTTACATAAGTGTTGACATTCACATGTGTGTATAACTGTTATTGTGTGCATACACCTTTATCTCTCTCTTTCACACACTATACACATATAAATTGAATATAGCTGAAATATTATTAAATATTGGACTGCATGAATTCAGATACACAGAAGTTTATACTTATGGAGCTAACTTCTTATATGTAATCTCCATTGCTTTTAATCACAAGGACATTGCTCACTTGGCCTTTCCATGGACACTTTATATATCAATAAAATAATAAAGAATAGACTCATGAAGCCTGAATACTTAAGAGATCAAGATTTAGACCTATAAAAATAGATTGTTATGTAGCTTATAATAAATTAAATATTGCTCAATTAAAATTAAGAAGTAAAATGTAAAAGAGAAAGAAATAGCCAAGTTTCCAACAGCCAGATTAACTTACATATGTGGTGTATTTTGTAATCCCTACTGGATAGCTGGTAATGAAAAATCATATATTATTCAACATAACTACCCAGGGGAAAACAGTACTGGAAACCAAAAATATGTAGTGTACTTTGAAGTTAGCATTTCCTTTGAGACAATGTTTGTTTTGGTTTTTTTTTAATATGTAATATTATTTGACAGTTTTACAAATGTTACTATCATACCAAGCCACACAAGCTTGCATGCATAGACAAATTAATGGGGCTGAAATTTCAATACATAGTTTTTTAAAGTATCAGTAGCAAATTACAGCCCCAAATAACCAACAGGCCCATTGGCACCTCTTCTAAAACACAGGACTATTTACTGCACTATTTAATTTTTCAGCCTTGGCATAAACGAGTTTTTAAGTACTGGTGGAGGCAATCAGTTGTGCACTCTAATGTTTTAATAATACTCTAATGGACAGCAGGTTAATACTGATTAACACCACTAATAAAAAAATATATATCTATGTAGCTGTGAAACACTAATTATACATAGCACACAATCTGCAGCCTTTAATAACTGTCCAAGAGCTGCACAACCAACTGCTGCCTACCAGGGAACTATCAGCTGCTTTTTTAACAGAGGGAATCTGAAGGAGAGAAGGACCTGGTCATGAATAAAGTTTTTTGTAACACTGAGGTTACACTTCTGTGGGTTAGTCTAGAGGCAGCATGGCCCCGTCCATGTAGCTGTACCTCTGTGTTTAAGTTTGGAGCAGGTCAGATCAGAGCATCACAGGCTCTTCACTCCAGAGAATGAGACCGGAGGAGCCTGTGGCAACCAAAAGCGCAGAAATGTGTGTAAAGCAGACACCACCTCCTCAGCACCAAATGCTTCTCCACAGCCCCACTGCTGGGGCCTCAGTGCCAGCAATGCACACCAGGTGGTGGGTGTGGGACCCTGCTGCAGCTGGGACGCGCTGCACTGCTGCAGCCACGCTGAACGTGCTGGTCATAGGCAGTGCCGTGCCATCAGTGCCAAAAGTGCCCTGCCATGCACTCCCCTTCCCTTACACACCTTGTCCTCCTGCTCCCTGAGTGTGCTCCCCTGTGGCCACCTTGGCAGAGGAATAAGGAGCTTCCTGCCCTCTGATAATCCAGCACAAGCCATCACCAGCCAGCAGCACCAGCTCTTCCAGACCCGGGACACAGCAGCACTTGGAAAAGGGCAAGTGGGACAGGCAGACAAGCTTGCCCCAGCACAGAAGGCTGAGGGAGCAGTTTTGGCTTCGAATGCCCGCCCCATGGCAGGTGCCCTCAGCCCCTTGACTCAGAGTTACCAGGAGGGAGACTCCTGCATGCCCTCCTCACTGTAACCAGGCTGGCAGGTGTCTAAGGGAGCTGCGGTGTGTCACTCAGAGCTGCTCCTGTAGCCATGGCTACACACGATGCCGGCAGCACATTACAGGAGAATGTGCAGGCAGGAGAGCTCCTTTCAGCAGCAGCTGTGTTCCAGGGAGGAAAAATGGCTGCACTTCCAAGAAACCTGCCTCACTTTTCCAGGCTTCTTTAGACATGATATAGTTAAATATTCAGTGGGGATAATGGTGGGATGGGCAGCACAGAGACAAGCATGAAGAAAAATATGTGCACAGGAATTGCAGCTATTTATTGTTTACTATACCCTGAACAAGCACAGTATTGTAAGCTGGATTTTTTAAATAACAAGAGATTCTGCAGGAATGACTTAGCTAACTGGAAAGATGATAGAAGTGCTTTATTTTGCCTGCAAGAGCCTTTGGTGTGACTGTCAATAGCGCCAAATGTAATCATTACTGGAGGGATAAACTACTTGTCTGCAACCTCACATAATATTCAGATATGCTTCAAAATAGCATCCTGCAGCATGCCAGTGAATAAATCAGTACTGGGAAAGAGGAGAGCAGAGCAGAGCCTGTGTAACATTGCCTCTGCTGATAGGCACCTGTAAAAAATCCTCCCACGGGCTCAGAGACAGGCACATGGGGGATCTGCAGGCTGCACTTCAGCTGTGGGTTTTATGAAGGGGAAAATTTCAGAGTGACTAATTAGGAGCACAGTTATTTCTCTCTGTCTGCTTCAGGAAACTTGAAAACAAGTAAATAAAAAGAAAACAATCTATATTACTGGGGTGTCAGGAAACATAATTATTTATAAATGACTTTGAGATCATCTGAAGAAAGTGTTACAGAAGTACAAAGTTCTTCTTACTATCACAGCCATATAAAAAGATTTTTATTGCTTTAGGTTCTGAGCAACCTATAGAGACAACTTTCTGCATTAAGAACAACACAAGCATTTATTTCTGGATTATATTGATATATATAATATATGAGATAGTACTGGAAGATGTAAGTTTATTTGCATATTGCATAATAATGTTGGTCCATCTCTGGAGGGCCATAAAACTGCTGTGCCTTTAACATTTTACTTTATTATTCATATCTTTTAATAACAACAGAGGACTGTTTTCATTCTCTTTCTAGCAATAATGCGAATATTAGCAAGCACTTCATCAGAAGAAGGTTTCTTTTCTTTTCCTCACCACGCAAAGGAATTTCAGCTATGTAACAAATTGAAATAAACTGAAACTAAAGAGAAGTAGAAAAAATATGGGGTGTCACTACAGTCATGCATTTCTGTCAGCAGAAAGCAGCTGGTAACTGGCCAGGCATTGGGATGCCTCGTCCCCTGAGCTAAGTTTGGACCAGACACCCACTTGACTTCCTGTCTGAGCGTCAGGTTGCTGCTGCTGCAGGAGGATTTCCAGTCACTCCTGATTAGAGAGAGACCAAATGGCCTTGCTTTTAAAGAAAATGAAGAAAGTGCTCACTGAGAACCTGCTTTTCAGCAACATCCATGGGATGCAAGAGCTGGGAAATTCACTCTTTTGAGCTTCCCAGAAGCCTTCTTGCAAAAGACATTGTATGTGAGGGGCACAGTAATAGAAAGTTTGAAGAAGTTAACCTTCTCCCTGCAGATATTCACTCTCAAATTTTTGTTACATGCCAATTCAAATTATCTACCTACAAAGCAGATAAACTGCAAAATGAAACACTTCAAGGAAAAGCCTTGAATTAATGCTTTCTGTGCAGTTTCATCTTCCTTGTACATGTTGTTTATGATACATTATTAAATTGTTGCATAACTTGAAATTGTCTGTGTTCCTTGTAGTAGCTATGGAATACTCCTTATTATCGTCTTCATTTAATGTCTGGTGGGGTTTTTTTGGTTGTTTCTTTTTGTTTGTTTGTGGTTTTGTTTTTTTTTTTTTTTTTGCTTGTTTGTTTTTTTGGCTACACCTCATTTAAATAGCTCAAATGCTTAAAATAAGGATTTCCTTCTGACTATGCTTTTGGTATTCTCCTCAATGTTTTGCAAATGTTGTGAAAATTTTACAAGATCCTCCAGGACAGAAAGCAACAGTATAACTCTCATTTTAATGGTCATCAGGCATCTAAACATCTACACCAAAACCTGTTCACTGTCTCCTAAGTTTGGAGCTACAGCTTTATACAGCAGGACAGTGACGTCTTTCCAGAGAGCTCAGCAATTGTCTCTCTTCAAAGAGCAATACACTCAACTCCAGGTCCACGTGTCACTCTCCTGCAAATGCAAACAGGGCCATGATGTTCTCCTTTGGCACTCAGGAAAAAGAAAATCTGGCTGCAACTCTACAAGTCTTGCACAAAAATCCTTTAGCAGGGATTGCTCAATTATCTAGGACTGAACTCAGTTTTTCTAGTGGTAAGAGCCTTTCATTCCTTTGCTGCAATTTCCTGCCACATTTAAAGCTTTATGAAGTACCACAAACAATATCCTCACAGATTTTTGGCTTTTTGGAGATAATTGTCCTATTCATGTGCCAAATGAGGCAGGGATCCTGTGGCAAACTTAGCTTATGATCCTGTAATTAGAGAAAGCAGCATAAGAAGAACAGGACTGTTTCTATTAGCCAATAATTTACTTAGTTTTGGCTCCTCAGAAGAACTTGCAGAATCAAATCAAATTTCCAGAATACTTCTGGCTGCAACACATGATCTAAGTTTAGACAAAAGGCACAGTACTTCCCTTCTATTCAACTGTTTCAGATCAGGCTTCCTCTTCAGCCTCTGTTTCTAGCTACAATTAACTAGAAACAATATGCAATAATGCATTTAGCAGAGGTTCAGCAGCTGTCAATTATATCTTTCTGTCTCCTCCAACACACTGAAACTATCTAGATCAACAAGGAGGACTTGACCCAGAAGGAACAGTGCAGAAATGCTGCTAAAACTGAGAAGAAACTACAATTGCTGGTAAACATGAGTTACCAAAAATAAAAATCAATGTTGACCATCAATTTTCAGTAGAAATAAAAATAAATTCTACCAAGACGGTTCAGAGGAGACTGTTCTAACCACAAGGTACACGACATTCCAGCTGTTTTGATGCTATTTCACTTAATAAAAATACATTAAAAAATCAATGAACCACAAGGAGACTCCAAGAAGGATTTTTATAACATCAAAGTCTAGGCCCTCATTTGGGAAATGGAAGCTCTTGATTGCACCTCATGCTTCAACAATGTTTAAACAGCTTCAAATGAACATGTTGCTGTAAAACTCAGGGTCGGGGAGATGAGGATGTCTACCTCCCAGAAGGAAATTCATTTCCAAAGTTACTTTGGATATTGGCTTTTTATGAGATTTGAGGGGCAGGGGTTCTTGAGCTAGAGCCAGCAGCCTGCTAGCTGCAGAAAATCTTAGGTGAGCTGGGAACCTGGAACTTTGGACAAAGGCAATGGACACCTCCAGGTCTTTTTTTTTTTGTCTTGTCAGTTCAGTCTCTGGAGTAAGGAATTTCTTAGTGTCTCCAAGCATTCTTAGAGCTTTCTTGGGTACGTGTGTTTATATGTAGGGTGTGTTCAGAAACATTTATTCTTGTACACACACACAGAAATCCTGTGCATTTGTGAACAAAACTACGTAGAGAGAGGAGGTGAACGTGTATGTATCAGTTTACAGTGAGTTTATATGGGTCACTAATAACTGAGTCCAGTGCCTGTGACAAGCTGTGCTTTCAGATCTGAGCCAATTACTTCAGGTGCCTTTAGGGAAATGGGGATTACAGCATTGCAGATTTAATCACAAAGATGAACTGCCTGTGATGCAAATGCAAAGGAATGCTAGTCTTCTGGAACAGCTACTGGACTGCTGCATACCTAAAGAGAGAATTTTACAGGTATTCACAGTTAAAGTAAACAGGTACCCACCCATTCAGGTGTGTGAAGGTTTTGCTGGTCCGGCACAGTTCCGTAAGTGGGAATAATCACCTGGTTCAGTTCCAAGACTAAAATTAAACATAAAAAATGAAAATGTGTTAGCATTTTTTGTGTTATGGCTTTTTATGGGTTTATAGTTTTAAAATTATTTTTTATTAATGCTTGATGGAGAAGCCAGTTAATTGCACTTATTTAGTGTTTCAGAAATGGAACAATTGTGTGTCACACTTCAGTTACAATCAGCAGGTGGCAAGAAAATGAAACACCAGGATGACAAGGTAATGCTAGGAGAACATTTTGGCAGTGATGCATCCCTACAGTGATGCAAACAGCATCCCTTTGCTAGTATTTTACTAGTTATTTAGTGTTTCAGAAACTCCAGGGACATTGTAGCAGAAGTTTATTTTTCAATGAATAAAGGTGTCAGCACTGGCTCCAGCTGTGCCAATAACCCTAGCTCATACTGGCTGTACCCGTCAGGCAAGAACAAATAACAGCAGCAAAGAATTCTTCACAAGGCTTGGAATGGGTGCTACACAGGTGTGATGCTGTAACATTCACTCAGTAACACATAACCTAAAAACACACATACAGCTTCAGTGGGCATTGATGCCTCAGCTACTCCTCACCCATTCCATCAGAACTTGTTAAAAACTAACAACCTGGAAACTGAATTGGTTTCCTGATATTACAACATGAACTGAAAATGACTTTGTCAAATATGCTACTGCATGAAGCCATTACCAAGCATACTGGGAATGCTGGCTACCAAATCAAGCCCCAGATAACACACAAATCCATCCTAATAAAACTACTGGAAATAAGGTGCAGAAGCTCTACAATTGCTGCAAGGTATTTGCAAGGTTTTGTTTCTTCACAACTATTTTTGTTTCTTAAGGAGAAGTCAGATAACATCCTGAGGCTGAAGATAACATCAAGTAGCTGAAGGGAGC
Source organism: Melospiza georgiana (assembly GCF_028018845.1). NCBI lineage: Eukaryota > Metazoa > Chordata > Aves > Passeriformes > Passerellidae > Melospiza > Melospiza georgiana. Next base: position 51,345,659 of record NC_080433.1, read on the forward strand.
AGGCTGCTTCCTGCCTATGCATGACAGGCAGATGGGGATCCCATCTGTTATTTTTAGATCCTTAAATCTGAGACATATCTTAGTTAAGTCTGTCCTGTGTTGAGGAAGGGCCATGGATAATGCAGGTACTAAAATGCCAGTGTTGTCTGGAAAGGATAGCCTCAACCTACCAAAAAATACTGTAATACTAGAAGAAGTCCTCCAGACTCTAAAATAATTAGCCTATAGTACTTTTAGAATAGCTCAACACCCATTAGATACAAAGCCAGGAAAAACACAACTGATATGCCTGGTTATGTTTTGGTTTAATTTAGGTTTTTTTTGTTTGGTTTTGGGTTTTTTTGGCTTAAAACCTTCATTGCTAAATGGCCACATTTTCAAGACATTTTAAGAAGCTTTTCTTTTTCACTGATGATGCTCATTTATACCAGCTGAAGATATGTCAAAACTTAGAAAAATAGCACAACAAGATTAGAAATCAACAGAACTCTCTCATGGCCTCCAAGCAAAAAATTCTTGTTTAAGTACCCCTTCATAGAGTTTGGTAGGGACTCAGTTCCAGGTGGTGTTGTCAGTTTCCAGATCTCTGCTCTGGTGATAGTAAATGCTCCAGGGAGAAGACAAAACCAAGTCAATTAATCTTTTCTGAAATATTAGAGCCATAACCCAAAGGTGTGCCCAGTTGAATAATCAAGGTCTGTGAGCTCTCAACAACATCAACAACATTAAAATGTTCAAAATCATTCCCAGAATTAAAAAAAAAAAAAAAAAAAGAAAAAAAAAGAGAGAGATGGAAAATGTGGAAAATGTGGACTAGTGCAGCATTCAAACGTCACATGGTGAAACAATACATACAGACTCAGAAAACACAAGCACCTCTCAGCAGCTACTGAAAAATTGCTGAACATGTGCATCATTGTGGTTTAATGGATTCAGCTTAGACTGGGGTGAGAAGGGAAATATATAATCTCAATGTCAGTGTAATGGACATCTCCCTGCATTTCCTTCATTCTTTATTCTCTGTGTGGACACAAAGATATCCGGATACAAAGTATTTCTGAAAACCCACAGAAGAAAGAATGTTTCTGCCCACATGTAATGAATGGACAGAGGGAAGCAGAAATATAAGCATCTTGTTTTGAAATATAAACAGTTGCTCTGAAACTCTGTGTGCCACAACACAAAACATGCAGGTGTGGACACAGACATGAAGACTTCCAGCCACTGAACTGCAGAATCAGGAGTTAAAGTTGCCTTTTTGCTAAGTAACCACACCCCCATCACCAGTTCTGTCTAGAAAACCCTTCAGACAGAACTGAAGCTGGGAACATGGCATTCACAAGAATTCCAACTCTCCCAAATCCTGATGGATCTGGAGCTGGTCAGAAACATCTCTGTGAAATTTGTGAGTACAGTTTGCCTCTGCATCAGGCTCTCTGTCCCGAATACCTTCCTCCTGATATGCTGAATGTCATGGAAACTTTAAAATTGGGTCTATGTTTAACACATTAACACATTTGTACTTGAAATAATGCTCAAGAGAGTCCCTGGGTTATTGTCCCTAAGGAAGAACTTATGTAAAAGAGGCCTGCCACTCTCACCTCTCATGAGACAATAGCCAAGAACTTCTCTCAAGTTAATTACAGCTTAGCATTCATGTGAATCCAAAATTACAAAGCCTTGACACTACTTGAATGGGTACTTAGATAAGATTTGTTTTGACAGTGGTTTGCAAGGGCAGCTGTGCCAATTTGTGCAGTTTTTATCTGGAAGAGACCATTCTAGTCTCTCAGAAATACAAAAACAGTATTGCAAAACTCAGCTTTGCCAGAAAAAGGTGCACCCACACAAAGTCATTTTATACCCCCAAAATCACTTAATTTATTTCTCCTCCTTCCCCTCCAGCATTACGGTAAAGTCAGTTTTAAGTATGGAAGGAAAAACACCTGCAGCATAAAAGTTTGGTGCTAGACACTAAGAAAACCCTCCTAACAGCAAGAACAGTAGAAGAGAGTGCCTGGGAAGGCAGGTGAGGTCATGTGAGGTCTTTAACATCAGAGATTATTTAGTAGAGAGGAATTAAATACCCTGGAACAATTTAGGCCATGCTGAATCTGGCGTCACCTTTATGAGGTTGGCCTGGAGGAGCTTTCGAGGTCTCTCCCCAGACCCAGTTTCCTCTAAGTCTGGTCCTAGTGCTCTCATAGCTATGTCTAAGGGCTGCTGTGCTCAGATTTTATTCTAAAATAATAGTTCTTCTTACTGATATCTTCTTCAGAAATGTTACCACTCCTGTTAATATTTGAGTTACAGTACATCAAGGCTGGATGTTTGTGTTCTACCACCCAGCCAATTAAAGCAAAGGAGGTTCAAGGGAACAAAGAAATCTACTGGCTTTGTGCCAGCATACTCTGATTTTAATTGACAGATACATCAAATTCTGTCTTCAAGCAATCCAACAACATATGCTTTTGTCAGAACACTTAACCTAATTTCTTTCTATTGTAGTCATAATTCTGAGTGTCTGCTCAATGATACCAGTTGGTCTTTGATCTAGTCCTCTCAAAAGATGCTGTTGTAAAAATTCTAAGTACTGAAAATGTGCAAACTACTTTACAAGAACATCTCGGTGGTATTTGAGCTGCCAATTTGCCAGGGGTATTTCCAGCTGCCTGGAGATTGTTCTTCAATGCAGGACACTGAAGTGAGCTGTCACCACCTCACACCTTCCCTCAAATATGCCTATGCAGAAGGACTAAGCAGTCCATGTTAATCCCACACTACTTTTTTATAACCTCTGTGTATCCCTTCTTTTGGCCAGGCCATGGGAGATGAATCCTGCTGCTTATTCTACCAGATATTTTTAAAATGAATTTTCTCTACAGCTTTGCTTTTTCACAGGTAAGCCAGAATTTCTGACTGGATTGAATGAAGACAAAAAATTCCTTGATAGCCAATGCAAAATTTCCAGTCTTCTCATTAGTTAATTGTTATTGATAGTGGATGGTTTTGTAAGTTCGGTGATTTCTCATTGCATAATTCAAATTTAAAGGCTTTAATGATAATTTCTACTAGCAATCTCTACCTATAGGTGAGAGGCTATGGCATCCTGATAATCATGGAAGATGATCTGCCTTTGTAAAACTATAAAGAAGAATTAAATATAAAGAAATAAATCTTTCCCTGGGGTCTGAATAGCAAAATAATGGAAGCTGTCCAAAGCACATGCAGTATGGATGAAAGGTTTTTTTGCATCTGTAAATTAAAGAGGACTGAGAATGAAAAAAAAGCAGTATCTAGAAGTGAAAAATGATGCAGTCCCAAAAAAATTAATGACAAGAAAACCACAAAAATGTTGGATAAACTGATGTTTGAAAAGACCACTGGGCTTGGCTTTGTAACAAGGACATTGTCAAATGTGTCTGAAGATGCCAATCTTTTTGTGACAAAGAAATTCTATGTATTTTTATCACTGATTTCCTCTCAAATGAAAACAGTCAGAGGCAAAAAAGAGCTGCAGCACTCTTTTGGCTTGTAAATAACCTGCATGAACCCAAATTAGTAGGCGCCAAATTATTCTGAGAGGTCAAGAAGATTTCACAACACTAAACTCATAGTGCCTGGTATCTAACAAGCCTGTGAGGCATTGTTAAGGACAAGATCTCAGCCCTGGCACTGAACATGGTACCTCACGAGCAACCAAGAATGCAAAGCCAGGAAGTGACTTCTGGAATGCCCAGGCTTTGCTGCTTTGCTATGGAGATCACATCACCTCTCACTTCCCACAGAGTTTTGGGAGAGTGATGAGACAGTCTCTCACAGAATTTTTAAACAGTCTAAATTCTCTTCTTACAGGGAGAAAAATAAGTTAATATAACAAGTACAAACCCGATGTGCTCAAGAACATCTGCTCAGCCCCTCAGTGGGACTTGCCTGCAGCATGGAGTTCCTGTTCCCCAGAGAGGGAAGTTTACAGTGTGGTTACAGAAAATGAGATGTTGCGAAGCCAGGCCACAGTGCTGGGGCACAGCAACTGCTCTGCAGTACTGGTCAGAAATATCTCTGCACGCACGGAGCAGCAGGTGGGAATGCAGCAGGGCAGGAATGGGCAGCAGGCGTTTGCTGAAGGAGAACTGAGTAGATGGTATTTCAAACCCCCACTCAAGCTCCCTCACAGTCCTGTCCTCACACAGCCATGCCTGGAGCAACAACACTCACTGCACACAGAAATGTGTGAACACTATGTACACAATTGGACACGCTCAGGTCGCTCAGGCCTCAAATCGATTGCAAAGAAAATCAGTATAATAACAAAATACATCACTGACTGGAAAATATCAGGAAATATTTACATGCAATTTTTATCTGAATTGACACATTTCCTGACACATTTGACAGCACTGTCACCACATTAGAAAAGAAAAGAAAAAAAGTGATTAGTAAAGTCTACGTGTTCTAATGAAAATCAAATGAAAAGATCATATCATGTTTGCCACAGTGAGGCTCAAATAACTGGATGGAGTCAGATTGTTCCCATCTGCTGGGATAAATAAGAAGATCTAAAGACTGTGGTCTTTGACCAGATGCCGATTTTTCCTGACTAGTGGTTCTCTGGGCTATGATATTTCCTCCATGCACATATGAGAGCAGACATTATAAAAGTATCAATGGTTTCACCCCATCCCACCAAATACTACTGGCTTGCATTTAGTAGCATTCATTCTGCTAAGTTCTGTGATTAGAATATGTTTAAATTAGTTTCATTTCATACCTCATTGAAGAATGATTTGATAATTTCTTAGAAAGAAATTATTCAACAATGAATTGAAAGTCATGCTACTAAACCCCACATTCTTCACTTTCAGAAAAATTAAGTATTTGGAGAGAAATTAAATTATTTTTATATCAAATTATGCTTTATAACTTATCATTTACAGTTAATAAGAGATTTACAAGCTGCCTTCCATGTGAAAGTCTTGCTCACTTTGTGTGACCTGCAGCCTTACAGCATGTGAGAAACATGGTGACAATTAGTAATGTTAAAATGTAGTAATGCCAAAATGGCTTTCCAGCTGTCAATAAATTACACACTTTGTACACTTACATAGAGCAGATCTGCAGGTATCATCAACCCAAAAACCTAATCTATGCCTCATAATGAGGAAAACATTGATTTTCATTTCAGAAGCCCGAGGAAACCTAATAATGAAGCTATAGATGCTGCTGGAGCACAAAGGAAGTGAAATGGCTGTCTTAGAAGATGATTCTTTCTTGTTTGAAAGACTATTCTTTCCATTAAGTTATCTTCTTTTACAGCTGTGCAAACAAAGGATGGGGACATGTGGAATGACTTTAAAAAATAAACGGTCTTTCATGGCTAACCCTAAACAGGAAAACATTCAGTTGGCTATATAATATAGGCCATTGCAAGTCTGGGTCACTGTAGTTCACCAAAAATAATAAAGTAAATGGCAGGCAGTTATAAAACCAAGAAATGTGACTTTGTGGAAATGATTCTGCTGATAGCAGTACCTAAATATTTAAGAGACACTGAATTGCAAAGTTTAGGGGGCTCAGTAATTGTAAAACAGTTCTTATGTGTTCAGAACTCAAAGAGGGCCAATTGCCCAAAATCTGTGGCAAAAATCCTAAAACATTTCAGTGAGACCTGGATTAGCCCCAGCCTCAGTTTCAGAAACAAAACACCGGGCTAATGATGTTTTAGTTACAATTCTGTGATTTCAGAGTAATCTGCTGAAAAGCCAGTGTTGGCTCCTGTTTCTCACTGCTTGCTGCAGTGCATGTCAGAACCAACCTGGCTTCATCCAATATCCACATCCAACTCCAGCTGACCGTAAATCACTGCAGAAATTCAGCTGCTAATTACAATATTCCACATGGTTTTTCTCAAGCTAAACAGTTTACTCACGTTCAGTTGGAATGGCTGTCAGAAAGAATTATTTTGGCTCTCATCTGTCAATAGGCAATTTAAAGATAAACAGCCTTTGGTTTTAGAATGTATTAGCATGTCTACCTGCTATAATTTTAAAAAATATTCTATATGCTTTTCAGTGTAAACTGATTGTATGCATGGCAAACACATGGCTTGCTTTGTCAAAGTAATGGAATACAATGATTAAGTCAGTAGGCACCAGGCTGATATACTTTTCAGGCATTAATATCAAGTTGGACTATGGGCTTGAATAATTTTCTCCACATATATTGTTTTTATAATTGAGTAAGTAACTTAAATGTATTAAAATGATGCAACAAACAAGCCTTCTTAAATTTTTCAATTAAGGGCTGCTGTGGTTTAATTATATATGGAATCAGGTAGAAAACTACTGTAGTGTTGACTGCCAAATGAGCCTGTTTCATGATTGATCCTGTCACACTCCTACAAACTGAGGCATACTTACATGCATATGTGTTTCATTTCTTTCATTTTTAACAACAATGAAAACATTATAATTCCTACTGTCAAAAATGTAAGTTCATAGTTTCTAGAGCTGAGAAAAATAATTACCTCAGTCACATTAAGAACATAAGACAAAAGAGATCAGCTGGGTCACTGAATTCAGCACCAGCTTACAGACAACTTTGACTTTTAGCTCTGTTAGAAAGTTCTGAGAGAAAAATTTCTTGGAATAATCTGTTTTAGCCTGAAAAAGGGATCAAGAAGAACTGGCTGCATTTTTTTTTCCTGTTGCAGTAAATAAAATCCAGGTTGTAAAGGGTGAGATAGACAAATTTTAAGAACCCAAAGGGCATTAGGACAGATTTGCAGAACATAGTAGGCATTTAAAGTTACAGATAAATTCTTGCTGATGTATTCCAAAATGCCCAAGCAGATTGAGAGTTCTTAAGCCAAATTGTATCAATCATAGCATATGGCCCTTAATGACCAGAAAGAATCAATTTCATTAATTGATACATCAATTTCATTATTATAATGAAATGAAATTACTAACGTTTCTCTTGCTTAATAAATTATTTTAAATGCAAAATGTTTCATAAATGTACTTTTAAAAAATATACTGCATCTTTAAGTCAACTAATAAACATATTTTTCTCTATGGTATATTAACTCTACTTACCAACAAGATGCATCTATATACAAGTTTAGACTACATAGGAATTATCTAGTAGATTAGAAAGAAATTATCAACAAATGGAAAATCAAAGAAAGTGAGCATTGAGCCATATACTTGCTGAAATTAACGTGTGTCTATGGAATTAAAGAAGAGATGTAGGCCCCTAAAGCAGGACTTGGGAGAAATCAAAACATTCAGTTCCAGAAGTACAAACTGAAATAATGATTTTGCAACTGCTAGCTAATAGGAATTTCCTGCCTTACTGTCAGGCACTGTGGGTAATTCCCTGGGGGTTGCCAGGGAATTGCTATACCCAGACTGGGTACAGCCCCTGTGGTGCCCTCAGAAATGTCATTACACAGTAGAACACAAGGGGTTTACTGCCTTAGCTTCTTTACCAATAAACAAGAAAAACTTCTTTTTCTAAGACAGCCTTTAAAATAAAAATTCAGGTTGCTCCATATTACAACCCATGAATTAAATCAGTAACTACAATCATTCCTCTTTGGTTAATGTGGCTCTAATGGCTTTCAGGGTTCTTCTGAAAAAGAAAATTATAGAGAGATGTGGCAAGCAAGCAGGTCGATAAGACTCCAAACTCAAACTCATGAACACTGAAATAGTTCTGGTTCGAGACTCTTTGTCATTGCAGATCCTCATTCTAAAGACACAAAGGAAAGGACTGGATCCTGGTTTTTCTGTTTCAGAATTTTTTGTGACTACAAAAAAGGTAAAAGGTACAGTGTAATACCACTTGATCTAGCCCAGGAGATGTAAGCAGATTTTAAGGCAAAGGAAATAGTTTTTCAGTATAAATCCCAAACTTTTTTCTCCAGGACCCTACCTTCTTTTGTATACAGGATGGGGCTGCAATGATGATGACTCCAGGTTTGGCTAAGTAAAACTTGTCTGTCTAGAACTTTGAGTAATTTTTGTAAAAGACAGATAGTATATAGGGCTGTCGGAAGATTGAAAGAAGAAAGATTATCTCTTTGCCAAAGAATTTGCATACAGCCTCAGAGAAGGGGCCTGTGTCCCTGCTTCAGGATGCGATACCCGTGGTGCTGAGCAAGCTGCTCAAACAAGGTTTGGCCCAGCGTTTCTCAGCAGAGTTTTCAAGCCAGCTGCCCAGGGTGGTGCTGCCAGGGAGCTCAGCACTTCTACAGCACAGCTGGGCGCTTGTCACTGAGAGAGACCATTTACAACAGCATGTAGTGACCAGGGGGAATGGCTTACAACTGAGAGTGCTTAGATCACATTCTAGAAAAAATCCTCTGCTGTGGAGGTGGTGAGGCACTGGAACAGGTTCCCCAGAGAAGCTGTGGATGTCCCATCCCTGGTTGTGTCTGAGGCCAAGATGGATGGAGCTCTGAGCGACCTGGTCCAGTGGAAGATATCCCTGCCCATGGCAGAGGGGTTGGAACAAGATGATCTTTAAGGTTCTTTCCAACCCAAACTGTTCTATGATGGTTCTATGATGAAGTGTGGTATGGTATTTATAATAGCAAAAGTGGAAAATGCTCTTGTTTCTGAAAAATGTGTCCCAAAGCTTTTGGCATTGGTGAACATTTTTAGACAACTTTTTAAGAAGAGCAGGGAGTTTATAAACTATAAACACAGAATGGGATTAAGATCTGACTGTACAAAAGTGGTTAAAAATTAATTATTTTCTTGTGGCCCTGCAGAAGATGCATTCCTGCCATTGCAATTGCACTGGATTCCTGCCAGTGCAATCTGGATCTCTCTGTTCAGCATCTTGCGCTTGCACAATCCATTCAGATGTGTTTTACCTTCCCCACATCTTAGTAATCGCTTCAGCATCCTACATTCCTACATTGAAAAGAGCCTGAAACTCCATGACTCCCTAAAAACAGGAGTTTTAGGCAACCTGACACTGACATCCCTGTTGGATATAGTGTTCAGGTGTGGCAAAAGCACCATAGAAACACAGAGGATGAAAGAAATGAAAATGTTCTGTGCAATGCTTGGATAATTTGAGTTAAACAAGATGTGGAGCCATGCTGTTTATGAGGAAGATAAAAAGAAATCTGCAATTGCTACCAGTTTACTAAGAGGAAAAAAGAACAATGATTGTGTACATAAACACTGTAACTTGCATTTAAACAAATGGCAGGGAAATGGAAGTTGTCTGGGCAATACTAATGCTGACACTGCCTAACTTCTAAGTGCTTGACTTCATAGCCTTAATGTTAACATTTTTTAGTCATAATATATTATTAGCTGCAACCAATTAGGGATGCTATGGCTCCTGCTGGTAACTGGTAAAATTTGCATTTAAATACGGAGAAAGATTACTACTGGCTATACTGTATTATTTAATTATACAGTCAGTTTAGAAATGAAATTATATCTGAAGCATTTGAGTGATTCCCTTGAGTAGAAATGATGTAATAATTATTGCTGCAATTGGCATGAGGAAACTTTGCTGAAAGTCTAGAATTTCACCTAATCAGGCAATTTGATTAGTGGTCCATACGCAGCAGCACTCTGTGCTGCTGCAGAGTAATCTCAAAATGCACTGCAAGAAAAGTAATCACAGTAACTATGGACACTTTTTCTCACGGATCAAATTTATTAAGTTTCAAAAGTCAGTTCAGAATAATGTAATTAGTGTAAATTCAATACCATGATGGAAAAACCCACAACCAACCAAGTATGGTTGTTTTAGCTCATTACAATCACCATGAATAAAAATTCTGGTTTCTGCTGAAAATTCTATTTGTGATGCCCAGTAACTGCAGCTGGTAAGGTCTGACAGCTTCGTGCCAGACAGATGATCACATACCACAGACCCTGTGGCTTTGAAGACACAGAGGTTTCTAAGTTCCTTTCTGGGAAAAGAGGCATTAACAAGAAGGATGCATGTGTGCACACAGCTTTCTAATATAAGTAGTGTGGGCAGTCTGATGGAAAATAAGAATATGCTCCTTCTGCCTGGCATTGAAAAGTCCACTCTTCAACTAAAACTAAAAAATAAATGCATATGAAAATACCAACTCAACAAATTTATACACAAATACATTCAAAAAAACACGAAGGCAATAAAAGCAAGTTCTAGAGACAGCACAAAATTTTTTCCCTGGACTTTGAAAATACAGAAATAGAAGGATGTAAGATCCCAACAGCATTACAGTCTCGTAACAAGACAAGGATGGAAAAAATTAAGTATATTTCTCTGGAGAGAGAATGGCACGCTGAAGACCCTGGTCATTTTAGTCACTGGTGAAGAGCCCCCAGGTTTAGGGGACTGAATGGACAGATCAACCACTGCACATTCACAGGCCAAGCCCTGAGCTTAGGCAGGGTTGACAATTAGCTTTCTAAGGTGATGCCACCATCAAGCCCTGCCTTTGGCTGCTATCAGCCTCTTGTTGGGATGGGTGCTCTGTCATCTGGTTTGTAAGCCCAACTGGTGGCTTGTCCTTTCTGTCAGATGATGTCACACTACTGCCTCGTGGTCATTCAGCTGCAGGGCTGAGTGCTAGCTCCTGGCCCTTGTCCTTGGGCAGAATGCCTGCTCCCAGACCCCAGCTTTATTTCACAGGAGTCATTGGCCTGCATCTTGCCTCCTGTGCAGTTCTTACTGCCCCTTTTCACCAGCCAGTGAACACTCAGGCTGTTCCCATGTTTTACACAAGGTCAGTGGTGCACCCAGCCCAGCCTCCAGGCCCCAAGAGAATCCAGTGGTGCTTTGGGTCAGAACCACCATTCAGGGTCCCAAAGTGTAAAATGAGGGTACAGAGGCAGGGAACATCCCACGTACAGAATCAGACAGAAGCAGTACATTTTTTTAGATCATAAATGCTTTTGAGCCTGCAGCTGCTTCTTGCACGTCTTGGCTCTGGGGTGAGAGAGGAGCAGCAGGTTTCTAATCACCTATCCATGAGTGGCACATTAGAAATATTCCCAGATATATTACACACTACTACAAGGTCTGAGATGCCAAAGATACCTGAGAAAATATAAGAACAGGGCTGACCATGGGACAGGAGAGTTTTTTGATCGCTTGACGTGCAACAATGTTAATAAAGTATAAGGTATCTAGCTTAAGTGCTTAGGAGCAACCCAAATAGAAGGATTAATACCTGGCTGGAGTTGTACTTCAGACTTCAGTATGGTCACCCACCACCATTGTGAACAAGCCTCTCAGAGTAGGAACAGCAGGACAGCTTTAGACCCAGCAGAGTAAGCACATGATGGTCTGGCATAAAGTGCCATTTCTAGATTTCTCTAGCAATTGCTGCTCCTTCACAGAAAATTAGCCATCCTAGATTGAGTAAATTCTCTCTATCAGTAAGGAATACTCATTAATTTAAAAATACAAATCTCCTTTTGCTTAGCACAGAGAATAAAAATGTGTATTTTGACAGTGTATTTGAGGAGGGAGCTAACAGAGCTCAGGACTATACTGTAATGATCCTGATGAAAAATTACTAGCATCAGATCTTAGATACTGTTCAACTATAACGAAACCAAGAAGCAAGAATAATAAGGAGGAAAAAGCCAAACCCTTCCTTTACTCCTATCTCACCTACACCATAGTGTAATTCCATGAAATTTTTTAAAAAGCCCCCAGAAGAGGAAATGCATGCAAGCAGGGAAAGACATTTTACTTTGGTGTCTAGAAAAGAATTGTAAAGAATTGTAAAGAATCCTGCTAAACTGTTTTATGATGTGATGAATATACCAGATGGCAGTAACACAGGAACAGCCACAGGGCTTGCTCATTTTGTACAACATTACAGATCTCCATCAGAGAGACCAGTGCTGAGAGACCCAGCGATGGCCCTCGCCACAAACTCATTTCCACTGAGATTCTAATCCATTTCTTCAAAACTGTGGAAGGGAGAAAATGTAAAAAATCAGTTTTGCAATGAAATAAAACCAAAACCCAACCAGCAGCCTCTAGAGAGTTGTTTTTCATTTAAGCTGAGTTTAGAACGCTTATGCATCTCGTTACTACAGGAGGGAAAATGCAAGTGTGATGGGCTGTTAGGAGGTTAGTCATTATCCCTTATATGGGGATAATATATATGCTGAGATTTGTTCTGTTTTTGAAAAGGCTTTACTGCAGATTCCATTTTTTGTGTCAAAGGTAAGAAAAATGACCTTTTAAAATGTGTGGATCCAGCTCCTAGACTGCAAGACTAGGAAGGTTCTAGTCATCCAGTGATCCCTGCAAGGTCATCCAGTCTGGTCCCTGAACACAAACCAGGGGATTTTACCTCCAGATTTTAATTTAGTTTAGTATCACCAAACTGGAGAAAAACAGAAACATGAAATCATGGAATGACTCCTCTATCCCTGCTTGCTCCAGGCTGGCACTTCAGCCGTGCAGTTTGGACCTGAAGAATATCCTATGCCACTTGTAAGTGACATTTCTCTTCTGCAAGAGCCAGATCTGGTCATATGGACTCAAACCTGGCATTCTGAATGCCAAGAGAATGACTGGCCCTAAAGCTGGCACAAGAAAACAGCAAAGAAGATTGTGATGGATATGGAAAAGAACAGAAAGACTCATCATGAAAGCAAACAGGATTTCTCTAATGTTTATTTTTGCATGCAAGGTGCTCCTAAGGAACATTCTGATGAGACAAATGGTTAATGGGTTTGGTTGGTGAACTACACACAGTGAGAGATGCAGAAGCTCTTCTGATGGACACATTTGATCTTAGAGCACAGGATAAACATCTATCCCCAATGCATTTAATTAAACTCTCCTACATTCTGAAGAAACAAATGAAAATAAAGTAACCAAACCACAAATGATAAATGGAGTATTATTATTATTTATGCTTTCATAATGAAAAATGTTGGAAAATAAACAACTGAAAAAACCCCACACTGAAAAACACCTACTGAACAGCTACCCCCAGGCTCTGGGGACTAAGACTGCAACATTTACACACTTAGATAACTACATAGACTCTGCTGGATCCACTCATCTCAAAAGAATAATTTCCATGTTTGACTTGTAATCCTTCCCTACATGGACTGGAACATAGAAAGGAGCAGCAGCCTGCTACCTCAGAAGTTTAGGCTGTTGTGTGAGAACTACAGGAGCAGGCAATCCTGTAAAAATCAGTGTTCCTACCACAGCCTGAGACAAGTACCTGGAATGGTGGCAGTGTAACAGCTATCAAAAGGTTGAGTCCAAACTTGAGCCCAAACTCCATAAAATATCATTGGTTTTATGTTTTCTTTCCCTGAGTAATTCCAGAAGAGTTAGTGAGATCTTATCTAAAGCAGCTGCTAAAACACAGTACTGCTGATACTTTAAGAAGTAGAAAGGATGAAACCAAGAAGCAGCACAAGCTGTTTACTGTTTCTGTGTGAACACTCTCCCTCCCCTACGTCTCCTGCATGCCCAGAACCATGGTACACATGCACATACTCTGGAGGCTGACTCGCTGTAGGACTGTCACAGCTTTGGAGAGGACTGTTGAGTTTGGCCTCCGGTCAAAAGTCTGATAAGCTGCTTTTATACCTCCTCCAGGGCTGAGGGTCCCCAAGGGCCTTCTTGAATTAGAAGGTGTTTTCTTCATTGCTTAAAACAACGTGGTTTATTTTTGTTTGCTTGTTTTTATCCCAGATCAACTAAAACAATCTGTCCTGAAGCAGGAAATATAAAGAAGACAAGCTACTTCTGCTTTTGTCATGAGACAAATTTGCCAAGATCAACCTCAACCATACTGTCAAAAACACTACCCCTTTACAGAGGGAACTAGCATACCCTGCCTTCCTTGTGTTTTCCAGGGCAGCCCTCCCACAGCAGTTGCCCCAAGCTCCAAACATAACAGCCAAGCTATGGATTTTTAGCAGCCAAGCTGAGCCCTTGGTGTTCCTCACCAATGCCAAATCTCCAGGCAGCAGCTATGGAGACTTTTCACTGGGAGCTGACATAATTGATACAATTGTAATTGCAGATGGCTGTTTGGTCAGCCTTCAATGCCTGTGGATCAATGAACTATCTAATTAGAAATCTTGAGTTAGATTTATAAAATGATACCCACTGCTATTAAATTTGCATGTCTCAAAGGAGATATATTTGAATTTCTGTAACGAGATGCTCAGCATGTTTGCTTTAAAGTATTTCTCACACTCTGATGTTAGACAGTGTGTTTATAGGAGGGTCCCAAAAAGATACTTTTAATTACTTTAAAAACAGTGAAAATAAGTCAAAATCTAGATGTACTTTTTAGCTTGTGTGTCGGTGCAAAGACTCTGCCTGCAAGCGTTCTTGGTGTTGGACTCAGAGTTTAGAAACAAACTGTACTTTTGTTTCCTAATGAGTAAATTGTAGTTTTAACAATTAAAGGACTCCCCAGATTTTACTGTGGTGACCAGTGACAGGACCCAAGGGAATGGCCTGAAGTTATTGTCAGGGGAGGTTTAGGCTGGATATTAGAAAAAGGTTCTTCACCCAGAGGATGGAACAGGCTCTGCAGGGAAGTGGGCAAGCACCAAGGTTGGCAGGGTCCATTTCAACCATGCTCTCAGGCACATGGTGGGATTCTTGGGGCTGTCCTGCCTGGAGCTAATAATAATCCTTGTGGATCCCTTCCAAATCAGCTTATTCTGTGATTCTGTGAAAGATGAACTTTGCTTTTCTCGTAAACTCCAATAAACTTACAAAAACATCTGGAGCTCTCCTTGGCTGGACTGCATTGCCCTTGAAGTTTTCTCTCTCCTTACTTGGTTATCAGCAAGGAACAAGTTAAAAAATATATTCCAGCATTGATTCTTCTATTCTTCAGGTCATTAAAAAAAAATTTATTACATGTTTAAGCCTTACCAAATATTGTAGGAGCAATTGCTGGGTTGTGTCTTAAGCACTACCATCATTTTATAGATTAAATTGTGCTTTAGTGCAAAATTCCTTCTTGTATTTTATAGACAGTAGAATGATTAAATGAATTTAATTATTTTTCCTAGAATAAATCAGCATATATGGAGATGATGAAATATTTAATAGAGATATTACCTCGATTAGGGAATAATTCTGCTTTTGCAACATTGTTTACAAAAATGATGCTATTCCCACTCTAGTCAAAGGGACTGCTCACAAGGGTAAAGTGTGCCTTGCTTGACCTCATCCTTATTCATTAATGCCTGTAAAAACTCCATTAGACTACTTACAGAAAAAACACAGAAAAAGAACACCAATAATCTTACTAATATTGCACACAAACTAATAAAACTCTCTGGCACTGTTAGAGCCCTCTGGATTATCATCTCAGCCTTCTTATTATCTCTAACTGCAGTGCCAAACCTGCAGCAGTGGAAATTTTTTTGCAAATAACTAAGAGTATAAAGATAGTAATTTTTTTTCCTGCTAATTTATCCTGATTTTAATCAGATAAATTACTGATGAACACATTTCAATTTTTGTTATACATTAAAAAACACATGAAAATGGCACAGATGAATTATTTCAATTCACTGCACCCACAGCTATATTATCTTAGTCCCTTCTGCAGTTTATTTTCCTGATGGACTCAATTGGAAGAATCTTTATGCCACTGCTTAACAAGTTCCTGACCAGACAAATAGGTGAATATAATTACAGAATCATAGAATCACAGAATGGCTTGGGTTGGCAGGAACCTTAAAAGCCATCTAGTTCCCAACCTCGCTGCCACGGACAGGGACACATTCCACTGGACAGGGTGCTCAGAGATCCATCCAGCCTGGCCCTGCTCACCCCAGGCGTGTGGCACTCACAGCTCCTCTGGGGAGCCCCAGTGCCTCAGCACCCACAGCAAACAATTGCTCCTTAACAGCTGCACTGCCAGCCCTCCCCAGGGAATACTGCCTGCAGCTCTTCCTCTTTCACTTTCAATTGCTTTCTGTCTTTCTCAGTCTGTACCCAGAACTCATATGTTTCGTCTTCACTTCCATTTCCTCATTCTTTTCATGACTTCAACACATTTTATGAGAGCCTTCAGGTAAGACCCTGCTTTGTGCTACACGAGTCTCTCCACTGATCTAAGCTCAAGTCTGGTGCTTTTCTCAGGCTTTCTTGAATCACAGTAACAGACCACAGCTTCTCCATAGGCTGTTTGGTCATGGCTCTTAACTCCTCCACTGTGTTAGCACACCCTTGGATTACTAATATCAGTTGCCAGCATCTTTAGCAGGATTGCTACACCACCAAAATTTAACAATCACTTCTCATTCTTTCCAACCTGATCTGCAGCCCAGATGACATTTTTTAGTTACTATTCCTCCCACAAAGGAAGGAAAGAATCCATGATATTTCACGCACTGAAAAGTCACTAATCTCATCCCCTTCTCCTGACACAAGTCCATTAGTATCACCACACCATAGGAGGTGCAGGGTATCTCAACAAAAGCTCTTCCTGCTCCCACTCTTCCTAGACAGTGAAGATTCCTTAACTGACTGCAATTTCCCAAACTAGTAGAGGGACAGCTCAAGAGTCTCTGCTGCAGCCATGGAAAAAGAGCCAAAAGCTTTTGAGCTTAAGAGAAGGCTCTGGGGAAACCTTATTGTGTCATTTTAGGACAAACTGGGGGCATATAAGCAAGATGGGGACAGATTTTTTATCAGGGTCTTTAGAGACAGGACAATGGGTGATGGTTTTAGGCTAACAGAGGGTAAACTCAGTCTACCTATAAGGACCAAGTTTTTAACAATGAGGTTGGTGACACACTGGAACAGGCTGCCCAGAGGTGGTTGATGTCCCATCCCTGGAAACATTAAAGGCCAGACTGGATGGGGCCCTGAGCAACCAGATCTGGTTGAAGATGGGGCTCACAGCAGTGGGGCTGGACTAGATGGGTTTTAAAGGTCCTTCCAACCCAAACCATTCTGTGGTTCCGTGATCTATCTCCACCCATGCTGGAAGCCTGCAGGACAGGCACACACCAGGGGAACTCAAGTTTTCCAGGCATTTATCCTGCTGCACCAGCTGGTCTCAAGCAGCACTGAACACACAAGAGGTAGTAGCTGTTTCCTACAGTAGAGCACTGCTGCTCAGCTCATTCTGATGACTGTAATGTAAGCAGTCTCTTATGCAAATATTTAATGTCCGATAATAAATCATATCTAAAAAATGCTGGAGAACCTGACTAACCAGATTAATGGGGCCAGATGAATTCCATCTACAAAAAAAAAAAAAAAAAAGAAAGGAAGGGAAACAGTAAAAGCAAAGAAAAATCTGCTGTTGGTGGCAGTTCTTACAAAACTTTAATTTTCAGTTGTGTCAAAATGATGTTGATGAATAGTGGTTTAGTTGGAAATTATTTTAATTGTATTTAATGTAAAAACTAAATTGAAGTGCCTTTACACTAATTGAAGTGCCTTTACATTCTGAAACTAAGCTGCTGTTTCTACCACATGAGTCACAAAAACAATGAAAAGAATGTTTATGGTCCAGCGGACTTGCAACTAAACTTCTTAAAGTTCAGTTTGCAATTTAATATATTTTAATAATTTTCCAGTTTGAATCTGGCACTCATTAAGGATGCCTCAGAAGCTCACTTCTCAAGTCCCTGCAGGGAACCCTGTCTATATGTCTACTGCTGTTATCAAATACTTGAGAATGGGGCAGGTAAGAAGAGAGTAATTCCATCAAATTAAGCAAAAATATATTTCAGATGGCTGTGTATTCCCTTGGGATACAATCAAGGGAATTGATTGTCTTCTGTCACAAAGCCTTCAGAGAGATGTGGGATGCCTGAGTAAATTGTGAGGGGTGGAAAAGACAATAGATCTATGCTTAGATACTTGCATTCTTAGACTGACTACCTAAACCAATCCATTGTTTGGTGGCAGTGCACATGACTGCCAGTTTTCATTTGCCACAGACAGCAGCAATAAGAAGATAAAGTGTGCAGTGTCCTTCCCTGCAGCTTTGCATTGCTACCACACTGGCACTGAGACTCCCCAGTGAAATACAGGGCTAGAGTGCCAAGGAGACCTGGGCTGCTGCTGTGGGCTGGCTGGGGGTGGGAATACTTTCTGTGGCCAAACCAGTTTGTGCTGCTTCACTCGTTTGTGACATTACAGCCTCCAGTTTTCACTTCAGCTTCCAGATCCATCAGACTGGAACCAGAACACCAGACAGCAGCAATTCCTGAGCAGTCTCTCCTCACAGCCAATGCAGCAGATTAACTCACCCTCTTCAGAGGTAAGACTGTTCCACCTACACTCACACTAAGACTGAGTTTGAAACAGAAAACCCTAAAAACTGCAAGTGGTATTAGGCCCATTGAATATTTGGGCCCTAGTGAATATTTTTAGACATTTCATATTAAAATATATATACCAAATATCAGTTTAATAATATGTATTTTGTAGAGCAATATTTCAGACTGTTAGAAAGGACCATGCCAAAGACATGCACTGTAGCACTAGTGACAGTCCACTAAAAATAATCTGATTTTTTCTATTCATCAGGATACAGAGCTCAGCACTTGCATAATATTTCTCCCTTCACCTTTGTTTCCTCAATATGAGAACAGCACATAAACCAACCCATGGCACCTTCTCCAGAGCTGTCCTCCTTGACATTCACTCCCTGTTAAATAAATTATCATGTTAAACACGCAATCCTAGCAGTTCCATATGCTTAAGGCCTGAAGCACCTTTTCTAAAGGTTTTCTCATGTCAAGCAGACAATATTTAGTTTTATTATTTGTGCATTACGTAAAAAGCACAGCAGTCAGTAACTCCTTTTCCTGGCTACACCAGTTAATCCCAAGCTTAGGCTAATGCTACTTTATTTGACTTTTGTAAGGGGTACAAGACTATTTAATTTATGCCATGTAAAACAAAAGCACCCTTGTGTTTGGTTGTATTTTTTTTGTAATCACAGCAGAAAACACCCATTTTAGTATCAGATTCCCCTTGAGATTTGCCACATGTCTAGCAGCAAACTATATCTGAAGTGCACAGCATACCACCCATCATTTCCAAGGAATTGGCAGGTATGAGGAAATAGCATGATGAGGTGATTTCTGTCGTAGACATCTTTTTGTGAAAATCTTTTCTTAAGATTTTTTTCCCTTCTGAGAAGCTGAGGCCTCAAAAATAAAATGCAAACAATGGTTATCTGCTGCTGTGGAATGCATCAGGTGGATTTTTGATTGGCCCATCTTAGATGTTTATAATTAATGGCCAATCAAGGCCGAGCAATCTCGGACAGAGATTGAGAGACCTGCTTTTGTTATCATTCTTTGCTATTCTATTCTTAGCTAGCCTTCTGAAATGAACCTTTTCCTTCTATTTCTTTTTAGTATAGTTATAGTGTAATATATCATAAAATAATAAATCAAGCCTTCTAAACATAGAGTCAACATTTTTGTCTCTTCCCTCATCCAAGAACCCCTGTGACCACCGTCACAGATTTCAATGATAACTTTATTGAATGGCATAAATTATAACAACTTTATGGACAACAGAAAGCTGGAAGGAATGGCTCACACCCCAGAGGTCTGTGCAGCCCTGCAGAAGGATCTCAAGAGGTTGGAGAGATGGGCAGAGAGGAAGTGTCTGAAATACAGCAAAGGCAAATGCAGGATACTGCACATGGGGAAAAATAACCCTCTGCACCAGGACAGCCTTGAGGTCCTCCTACAGGGAAGCAGCTCTGTGGAGAAGGACCCGTGGATCCCGGAGGACAGCAAGCTGCCCATGAGCCAGCAGTGTCCTTGTGGCCAGAAGGCCAATGGAATCCTGGGCTGCCTTAGGAAGAGCGCTGCCAGCAGGTCCAGGGAGCTGATCCTGCCCCTCCACTCAGCCCTGCTGAGGCACATCTGGAGCGCTGTGCCCACTTCTGGGCTCCTCAGGGCAAGAGAGACATGGAGCTCCTGGAGTGGGTCCCACAGAGGGTGACAAAGATGATCAGGGGAAGGGAGCATCTCTCTTGTGAGGAAAGGCTGAGGGAGCTGTGCCTGTTCAGCCTCAAGAAGAAACGACTGAGAGGGAACTTTGTCAATGTCTATCAGTATCTGCAGGGAGGGTGTCCAGAGGGTGTTTCCAGGCTCTTCTTGGTGGTACCAAGCGATAGGACAAGAGGCAACAGGGAAAAACTGATGCACAGGAAGTTCCACCTGAATATGAGGAATAATTTTACTGTGCAGGTGACCAAGCTCTGTAACAGATTGTTCAGAGAGATTGTGGAGTCTCCCTCACTGGAGATACTCAAGAACAATCTGGACACAATCCTGTGCAATGTGTTCCAGGATGACCCTGCTTGAGCAGGGAGGTTGGATCAGTGACCCACTGTGGTCCTTTCCAATCTTACCCATTCTGTGATTCTAAGTATTTCCCAGGCATATAGTAACAGATCTTATTAGTAATTCTTCTCTAATTACTCTTGAAAGGCCCTTTTGCGTGGAAACACAACATCTGTTGTGGCATGTGTACATCTTCCCTTCCAAGTCTCTGATCTCTTCAAATTCAAGTTCTCTATCTGCATTTTCATATTCTGCCTAAAGGACAAATCAACTGATATTAGGGCAGTTTTTTGTGAGCTTTTGATTGCATTACTTTTAGTAACTGTAACATTATAGAACTGCTGGAGTTCTGTACCACATAACAAAATTCTGGCTTTTCCCTACATATTGAATTTAATGAGTTTTCTTTTTTACAAATGGTAATGCTTGAAAGGTAGTTTTAAAAAATCTTAAGTTGTTGAGCATAACAGTGTAGAGTATTCCTCCTCTTAAAGGAAATTGTGGCTTGTGTAAATAGAGGAAAAAATTCAGGGAACGACATGTGATAAATATCCACCATAAAATTTATTACTTAATAATTAGGAAAAGAAACAAAACTATTACCATTAAAGTTGTGCAATTTGCACAACCTAATACAGCGGCAAATTAGTCCTCCTACAGTTTGTAGACTTACCTGGAATATGTTCAGTACAGCTAAATTCACAATACAGGAAGAAAGAATATTTTCACAGTACAGGAAGTTTTTAATGGACAACTTTGAATTCAGGTATGGTAAAAACCCTTTAAAAATAGATTTAAATTTGGTATATGTATGAAGGTTGTATAAATTTCCTAAATTCCCGCCTGAATCTCTGATCTCCTCCAGAATTTATGAATTATAAATAGCTGCAAACTGGTAATTATATTGCAATTAAAGATTTATATTCTCAGCATTTGGTTTTTCAGAGTTTTGCAGAAAAATAAATAAATCAGCCTTAACAAGTGAGTGGTACCAGCAGTGTACTTTCAAATGGGACCACACTTGGTGACAAGGTTGGTGTCATTGTGCGGATTGGATTGTATCCTCATCTGCGGCCTGGATTCTGCAAAGGTGAAGTGGCAGAATTTTGGGAGAGAAAAATGACAAAGTATGAAGAGACAAAAAAAATGTGGGTAAACCATCAGTGTAACAGATATAAGAGAAAGGACATGAAGGCATGAAAAGTGGTTTAGATGTTGGCCAGTGTAACACTCCAGTGTTTCCTGGACCTGTGCAAGTCCCAGCTCACGAGGAGGAGTTTCTTGCTGCCCCAAGAGTAACTCCAATAGTAATTGAATAGAATAACTGAGACCATGTGTCTACATTCCTGCTTGTTTCTGCAGGAACATACACGCATGAGATGTCCACACAAGAGCAGGGTCCCAAACAGAGTGCAGGGAGCAGAAATTCTTGATTCTCAGCTCATCAGACAGTTCATGCCATCTTCAGGAGAATGGAGAATTGCAATGTGCCTCAATCATTTTTTAAGTTGATTGCAAGTATGAGAAGCAAAAGAGAAGAAAACCAGGTGTGAAAAGACACAACTGGGGCAGTTTTACTCCCTACTACTGTAGGCAGACTGAAAAGGAAGGAAGTGTCCATTCAGAAACAAAACTACTTTTTAAAAAGAATCTACTTATAAAGCCCTGCGTGTTAAGAAAATATAAGTTCTGGCCCCTTTGAAATTTTCCAAAGGTGGAGATTATACTTAATAAATTGCAGGACAAAGCCATACTTCTGAGAAAACGAATTTAAGTGTTCAGGCTTTCCATTGCCTTTAGAAGAATTCTGTAGAGAACTGCCCATTTCAGAGAATCATGAAGGAAAAATGGAGTAATTTGGAGGACATTGTGGGTATGTTGTATTTTCATATTGGAGTACAGTATATGATATCAACAATATTTGTAGGGTCATACAAGGAACATCATGTTATTGGAACTATTGAAATGGAAAAAATAAAAGCTCTGGGCAGGCAGCATGACTAAATGCAGTATATGCCATGAGGAAACAAGAGAACATAACAGTGAGCAAAAGTAAGGAGGTGAAGAATAGCTATTCTACACCATTTGGATTACAACATCACCCCTCAGGGCAGGGCTCCAGTTGTACAGTGGGCTGAACAAAACTGCTTGTCTTAGGCTCCACAGTTATTATGTTGCTTGAATAAACCACTACTTTTGTACATTTTTATTGTAGTTGCTGAAAATGTGTCCAGAACAGCAGCATGAAAGCCTTCTTAGAAAGAAGAGCTGGAATTCCTCCTGAATCCTCATCAGCACATTGTGTGAGAAGAAAAAGGCTGACATACAAACATCCTTTTCTTGGTCATCTAGAAAGCACAGTCTGGTCATTATTGCAGCAGTGTCAAAAGATGACAAGATGTAGACTCTAGGCTCAAGAAGCAAATAGGATATATATTTGAGTAAAACCAAGACCACAAAGCGTAAGCAAGTTGCTAACATATCCCTATGAAGACAAAAGCAAAAGCATTTCTTGTTGGATGGGTAATCAGGAGGAATGCCTCTGGTTATTGTCTGCACAAGTTAATTTTTCTGGAAAGCGTACTCAAATATCCTGTAAATCCTCAAACACAAGCAAACCAATTTGGATATGGTGTGAAGTTTGCACTAGGGAAAGAATAAATTATGGGGGAGGAAAAATGCCACTGATGTAAAAATCCTCTTGAAAACAGCCTGAGTCCAAATAAAAAAGTTGTCCATCTTGTTTAAGCATTGGAAAGAAAAAGTTGCAACTTGCCAAAAAGTCTAACCTTAGGATAAGTCTTTCTTCCCTAAGCACAACTCTGATCCAAACAATTAGTGTCAAAGCTCTGTACAACAGGCAGAGCAGCTCTGGTACCTCCCTGTGGACGGGGACTCGAGTACAGCTCTCTCTCTGGATGCCTGCCCAACACTGCCTCTGACATGAGTGGCTTGCTGGTCATCAGCATGGACAACCAAAACCAACTGTATGCCAAAACGAGACAGATCGCTCCCTTTATGTGCCATGGCTGCAAACTTTGACATTCCATAATAATGCTTTTCTGATGAGATATAAACACCCTGGATTAACCTTGAATAGAACTGGAAAGAGTGCAGAAATCAGAAATTACTTACTGAACCAGGGATGATGTCCTTGGGAAAACTGCAGATGCAAGTTGCAAAATAAAACTGGAGGTAAATGGATGATTAATATATTTGTCATACTAATAAAACAGTTCTCCTGTAATTATACCTAATATAAAAACCTTAAGACAGTTACATGCATTTTGCAAGGAAGAGTAGCAAATGTGACAAAGCCAGGTGCTGTGTAACAGGCTCTGCATAACACAACAACTCATGAAATCATCACTGCACAATTTTTAGGCAATTTTGCCACATAGTATGAGTTGTTCCCAACTGTTGTATACAGTATATGAAACTCATGATTTGCTGGCTCTGAGAGCTGAACTATCCCCAAGTTGGATAAAGAGTTATGAGTAGGAAAAAAATCAGTTGTTCTCTGGGGTGAAGAATGGAAAAGACAGCTGTTGATTAATACACTGCAGTGCTGATCCACCCTTTAAATTCAGGGAGTGGAGTCAAACAATACCTTTGCTGCACTTCATATGGAAAACTGGATTTGTCTTTGGACTATTACTGTAAGTCAAGGGATACTCCCATCTGAAACAAAGGCTAATAATGTTGGAGGAAAGACATTCCCTGATTTCCACAGACACTGGGTGAGGCTCAAACTTTATGCACTTCTGGAGTGAGCTAACTGAACAAATGTGGCAGGCTGTATCTACCATTATTAAGGATTAATATTTGGAGGCAATGAAAAAGAGAGAGTTAATGTCACTAAAATTTTTTACAAATGCAGAAACTCAGACCAAATATTTAAAAAATCATCAAAATATGTGCTTTTCAGCAAAAAGATTCACAGCCTTTTGGAAAATAACGAGCAGAAACCTTTTTTATTTGTTAAAATTTATATGTACAGGCCCAGCTTCTACTTGCTTGTCTAACTGACTTTTACTTGCATTCTTTATTTGTTAGATTTATTTTAACAAGTGAACTAGAAATAAAAGGCTTTAGAATATCTTGGCTACTGCAGCTGAAAAACAGCTTCTGAACTGAAGTAAATCTGTGTCTCTTCAGTGAAATGAACAGACCCCTTCAGTCTGAACCAGCTGAGAAACAACCCCTTTTGGGCTGTTTTCTGGAAATACTTTAACAGAATTCATTCCCACAGTAAATACAATGTCATTGTCCTGGGCTACTGGCATTGGAACAAGACTTACATACACTTTGAATTTAAAACTCTCTGTCCATTTTAATGTCTGCTTTTCTGGCAGACACAATATGCCTTTTTTTCCCTCCAGCAAAATCACTATCTTTCTTTGCTTTGCCAATTTCCTCCTTACATTTTACTTTGTTTTGTTGGGTGTTTTGTTCTGCAGGGAGGGAGTGGTGTCACTGAAAGAGGGTAGGTTTAGATTAGATATTAGGGAAAAGTTCTTTACTGTGAGGATGGTGAGGCACTGGAAGAGGCTGCCCAGAGAAGTTGTGGATGCCTCTTCCCTGATTGTGTTTGAGGCCAGCTAGGATGGAGCTATGAGCAAGCCGGTCCGCTGGAAAGTGTCCCTGCCTACGGCAGCTGTGCTGGAGCTGGACGATCTTCAAGCTCTCTCCATCCCAAGCCGTTCTGTGATTACCCTTCTCCTTAGCTCGGTGTGAAGCTAAGGCACCCCAGTCGGGCAGCGCGGGGAGCAAAGGGATGCTGCGAGCGCCGGCGGCCGGAGCGATGGCACGGTCGTGTTTTCCTAAGGACCGAGGCACCGGGATGGCACCGGGATGGCACGTCCGTGTTTTCCTAAGGACCGAGGCACCGGGATGGCACCTTGGTGTCTTCCCAAGGACCGAGGCACCGGGATGGCACCTTTGTGTCTTCCCAAGGACCGAGGCACCGGGATGGCACCTTGGTGTCTTCCCAAGAACCGAGGCACTGGGATGGCACGTTCGTGTTTTCCCAAGGACCGAGGCACCGGGACACGGGCTGTGCCCGCGCTGGGAGGTCACTGCCGCCCCAAAGGTCTCCGGCACCGCGCTCCCTGCAAAGCGCTGCTTCTGCCCCCTCTCACGCGTTTCCTCAGCTCACAGGGAAAGGAACAGGCAAAGTTTTCGGTGCTTCTCGCCCACTGAGCCGTGCCGATGCTATAGAAGCGGGACCATCGCCACTGCGCTCCGTAAGGCAGCCACACCTGGCGCACACCCGCCCGCAGGGACAAAGCCATCCCGAATTTTCCGCGGAAAAACGCTCAGTGGTTTCAGCGGAAGGAGGCGAGCGGCGCGGCTCGCTGTCTGCCGGCGGCTCCCGGCCCCGGCCGGCCCCAGCCCGCACGGCCAGGTGCGCTCCCGCCCGCGGCCCCGCAGGGACTGCCCGAGCCCCGCCGAGCGACACCGCCCGCGATGAGCCCGCTGTCCGGGGAACCCTCCCGCGCCAGCCCCCACTCACCGATCTCCCCATCATCGTTATCATCATCTTCCTCCTCCTCCTCCTCCTCCCCCTCCAGATCCAGCAGCACATCCTGGTTCTCCACGCTCATGCTGCCGAAGTTGCGGTGCCCCGTGCCCGCTCCCCGCCGCCGGAGCGAGCCCGCCCCGAGCCCGGGCAGCGCCAGGGGCGGAGCGCGGGGGGCGGCCACGGCACCTTCCCGGCAGGAACGGCCGCCCCCGCCCCGCCCCGGCCCGGCCCCGCTCCAACCGGAGCCCTCTGAAACCCTGGGGCTTTCAAAATGTGCCAAAATGCGCACCCAGGCACCACTGCTAAATACTGCTGGAAACGTGGAGCCTACGGATGGAAAAAGCTCCAAAGCAACAAGTAGAGTTATTTGGAAAAGGTAATGGAAATTGAAGGGAGAATGCTCAAGGACTGAATAACAAGCCCATCTCCAGACCTCTAGTAATGTGTTCAACTCGTTGTTGATTATTTCAGAGGGAAGAGGTTGTTGTCATCTCCACCTTAGCCTCCAGACACAACCTAGGGGAATTTTGCAACACAGAGAATGATGAATCGTCACTAAGCAGGAATACTGTGGGGGCAGAAGTACTTATAAAAGGGGATTTAAGTGCTCATCAATATACTCATCTACTCACATGTGTTGGTTCCAGGAGCAAGTAAAGCGATACTAAAACTGCAAGACATCTGGAGGAGTGCCCAGACAGCAACTGGACTGAGGTGGTATAGTGGGAAGAAATGGAAATAAGACTGTAAAAATGGATTGAAGAAATGGAGGAGCAATATTTGGGGAAAGGAGAAGATAAGAAGCACAAGATACCATTCGAGGCATTTTTTTCCTGCAGAAAGCAGTAAAAGCCCTATAAGCAATCTATTTTCACTCTCCAGTCTGTTGTTGATACCAAAATGACTCACAGGACTCAGGATGTTTAAAGTACAAACAAAAAACTGGATGAAAAGCCATTTGTCAGATAAGCTTGTTGCTTGTTAATATGGTTATCTGTTGTCAGGCAGCTGTGGTTAGAGTCACAGCAGGGCCTGGTATTACAGCAAGTCTAAGTGCAAGCACTTTCAGCAAAAAAATAGTTCAGAAATTTAATTGCAGAGTTTTGAATCAGCTCTGCTTGGCAAAGACCTTCTGTCATAGTCTGCTTAAAGACAGAAGTGGTCTGCAAATGCATCAGAACAGAAGCTACTTGTTTTGCCCTCTTGATAATGCCTCACTGGTATTATGGTTATCTGCACCATCTGACACTGCATTTTTCTCACTCAGATTAGGAAAGACTCACAGAACTGAACCAGAGAAGGGGGGCAATATGATGGGGGGATAATGGTGCACAGCAAGATTTGTTCTTTTGTGTCCTAAGTTAGAAGCATAGTGTGCTGCCCTGTGACACATCCAATCTGCCTCTGACCATCTAAGAACATGCCTCACTCACTGCCGTGACTGCTTGTCAGGTTTCACACTCTGTGAGCTTATGGGGAGGGAGTGAATTATGTTGCTTCCAGCCAGGAGTGGTCACTCCAAGATGATTCATTTGCAGACACGTCATGGTTTTGATGTGCCTGGCACACAGCTGCAGTAACATCTTTACATACCTGTAGTGTGTAACATTCAGCTGCCCCCTTTTCTTGCAGGTCCTCCCCAAAATGTGGCCCTGGCTGGTGAGATCTTGTTTCACAAATGATGGGAAGAGGGCAGGTTACAGTCAAGGTACAGCTTGGTTTAGGATGGTGACGTGAGATTTGTGCACTTGGATACTCTCCAGGGACATCATTGTTACCTTGGTTACATACTTCCCATTTTCACATTTAATGAATGAAAATATAATCCAATAATAGCTAAGTTAAAAAAAGAAAGAACACTTCAAAACCAGGCTTTAACAAAATGTGGAGTTTTTTTAACTTGATCCTACTAAAAATACAGGTAGAAGATCTACCTCCTGCTCCCAGCATAAAGATTTCTCCCAGTATTTTACAATATAGATTGTAATAATACAAATAAAGATTTTGTAGGCTTCATTCAGCCTTCAACATGTGAATGTTTAATTTCATAGATTACAGAGCTGAGTTTTGCAGGTATCTTAAAAAATAAGGAGAATATTGTGTGCAAAATTCACATGAAAAGCATGTATGTTGGGAAAATGAAAAGCTATTTGTTTTTTGACTTTGTACCAGATGAAAATACTTCTTGAGTAGTTTTGGTAAAACACCTAAGCTTCAGAAGCTCAGTTTTGTTATTACCGAAAAACAGATTAAAAAAAAAAAGTAAATGAAGACAAAAATGCAACAGCACCACCCTGCTGCCATCTCTTTGTCAGATGGATAATAGCAAAAGATCCACTCAAAGAATTGCAGTTGGGTTAACTCTAGCCAAGTTTTTCAAAAGTCATCTGAAATGAAAAAGTTAGGCTAAGTAATCCCCACCCCGGCTCACACATGACTGTATTCAATTTTATTGAAGAAATAAAACTTCCTGGTGGTGAGAAACAGAGACAGTTCGTGGAGCCAGTGGAAAAATTGCTTCCACGGGTAAGGGTTTCATAGCAACTGTAACAATATAGGTCAGGAAGAGAGTAAAAGAGATTGTTTAGCCCAGTAGTGACAAAATTCTGGCGCAGGCACCAAGTCTTTAGCTGGCATGGATCTGGGCTGGCACCAGGAGCTCTGAGTCACAGGGCCTTTGACAAAGGATCTGGCACTGAGCATCAGAAGCTTGCTGTCAGTCACTGCTCTGGTCCAGCCCCCAGCAGAAAGGCAGGTTTGAACATATCCAGACACTGGTGACAAACATTTGCCATCACATGCTTCACATTGTCTGGTGGGGAGTCCACAAGGCCCCTAGTTTCACTCCTGTTGGTACGCAGCCAAAAGAATTTTGCAGCTTTTGAAATTTTCTTCTTGTCCTTCTCCCAGCATCTGTGAGTGCAGCTGGTTGTTGTTCTCTTGATAATGACATATTACACGTGGAAAACTATCACCTTATTGCCTCTGAAGCTTTCCTCATCCAGATTACACAAACCCAGGTTTTCCAGCACAAATCACTGTCTGTGCTTTTCTCTCTGTTGCAAGTTAGTGTAAAAAATGCAGTGTGAGAATTTATGGTAAGAGAAGGTGATATCATTTTACAAAAGCTTTTAAGTACATTGGCTTTACCCACTCACAGTCCTTTTCTCAGTGATTGCATTCCTTTACACTCTCACATCCACACAATTACAAGAACCAAGAAGCAAATGTTCAGGTGGTCTGGGCAGGGTCACTTGTGTACAACACAGAGGACCAGGGGGCCATGGAGCTCCATCCTTGGGCATACCCAAAAGTCACCTGGACACAGCACAGGTGGTCTTCCTGTAGCAAGGGGCATGGACAAGATGACCTGCAGAGGTCACTTCCAACCTCAGCCATTCTGTGATTCCGGGAAGGGATGCCAGGTATCAGGTCCTCATCATCTCCCCTGAGCAATGATAAACTAATTTTGGGACAGATGTTTTGTACCCAAGAACCAAAAATCACTACGACATTATTCTTTTGCATTGTACTTCTGCTTATTTCCACCTCCATAAATTTTAGGCAAGTCTGGCCTGAGTTCCTTAAGGCCAGAGTCTGTGTTATAGATGGGCTGGAAATAAAAGGAATAGTGTATTTGATGTGATGTGATATTACTTTCTTTTGTTAGAGGTAGAGCTTTCTGCTGGCAGGCAATCTGTGGTCTCATTTGACTGGAATGGTAAATGCAGGAAACAGTCCCCCTTTCTGTTGGGGACTATGCCCTTCCTTCAATATGAATATAGTTCATTTTTTTAATAGAATATAGTTCATTTTTATCATGCTTATGCAGTTATATCCACTTATCCTTCATTTCTGCCCTCTTAATATTTCTACTACCTGTCAATACCTCTGTACACTTTGTTTCATTGCCTCACCCTTTATTTTAATGTACTGTGCTCAACAACAAGTACTGTATTCCAAGTAAGAACTCATCCACAGTGAATACTATTGCTGTACCATTTTGGACATGATTTTCCTTCTAACATGGCCACAGCAACAATTTTCATTTTTGTCTTTCCACAGTTGTAAACTCATATTTCTATTGCATTGTGCAATAAGTCTTAGATCAATTTGTCTGGCAGTTTCCCATTTTGTATTTCTGTAGTTGATTTTCTGTTCCTAAGTGGACATTTTTACCCTTGTTTTTATAATATTTCCTCATTTGATCAGTTCTTTCTCATTTTTCAAGATAATTTTGAATATGAGTGTTTTTCTTGGTGTCAGCAAACTGCTGGGGGACAAAATTCATATGGCCTAAACCATAAGCCTAGCAGAATAAAGTCCATGAGCATGCAGAAAGCAAACAGTCAGAAGATTTGGAGGACTGGTAGGTCAGGTGTGCTCCAAAAAAACCTTGGAGGGAGTTTTGTGGGAAAGATAGCAATTATTGAAAGATATTAGGGCCACACTGGAATATTGTATCAGTGCACATGAAATTTGGGAAAGACAGCAGGAGACAAGTATCACTGTGTGAGGATTTCTTTAAGGATACAGGAGTTGGAGTGGTTCATCACTGTGGGATTCATTGCAGAGCAGAGAACACAGCTGTCTTTCTACTCTGCATTCTCAGTTGGAATGAAAGAAATAATTATCCTAGAGACCAAACAAAGTCTATTATTTCACATTTCATAAAACATTAGACTTTTTAATAACTGCTGGGATATTGTGCCTTTGTGTCTGAAAGCAGGGGACTTTAGCACCATTACTGAAACTTTGAAACTCAGCAAGAGAAAAGAGATCATTTGAAATGCAAAGCCCCTGCTATAATGGAAGAACAAATTCAGAGAGAAGATTAAAACTAACTAAAGAAATAATAAATAATACATATATAAATATAATATACACTTAATAAAATGGTATTTCCCCACAAGAAATTCCCTTAAGTGCACCAAATTATTCACAAATTTGCTACATTAACAGTCAGTAAAAGAAAATGTAGAAGAAACTTCTTCCAGTTCACTGCATTGTGTATTTTTCCTGTATTGTTAAGTTGGTGCTTGCAATCTCTTCAAGCCTAGAGAGAAATGACTGTGAAGAGTTTTGAGATAATTTTGTTTCATCAAGCTCTTATGTTTATTTCAGTCTGATTCACAGATAGGGAGAGCAGTGAATCATTAAGGGAAATTAAATTACCCAATTTCTGTACAGCTCTAGTATTTTTCTTTTACCTCGGTTATGTTTCCAATTGCATGTAATCCTCACAGATTTCTTAATTCTCACTCTTGCATGCAGCCTCTAGTCTGAGATGACAACTTCAGTCTCTTTTGCCCTCTATTGAAGTGAATTGGTAATAACAATTACCAAGGAAATATGAGCTACAATGCAGAAAAGAGGATATAAATGATGGATCTCAGAGCAGTGATGTGTGTAATTACTTGATGCAGAAGTCTCGTAAGGGCTGCCAAGTCTTCTGCTGACTGCTACCTGTGAATTCCTTTTGCCTTCTTTCTCTAGCTGTCCTTAGTATGGTAAGTAGATGTGGTAATCATCTGGGAAACCTTTTGTCTGATATTTCCAACCTGTTTAATACCAAGCTTTTAATTCTTAGGAAAGGTGTGTACATGTCCAATGTGTATATTAGACATGAGTTAAATGTACTGTTATTGAGTTCAAGTACTGTTATTTTTTTAACACAAATATCTGAACTCATATAGTTCAAAATATTTAAACTTCAGGGAGATAATGAGGTTATTTCAAAAGGTGAACTATGAACAATAACATTCAGCCATTTTCTTGGCTATATGCTGTTCTAGTTTTATGATATTTTAATTCTACTTGCAAAAAAAAAAAAAAAAAAAAATTAAAAATGTCCCAAGTCTGTCTGGATATCTCTAAGTCCCAGGAAACACCCACATGTGTTGGTTAGTCCAGGTGAGCTGTGACTAATAAGGCCAGGCCTTTCAAAGCCAGGGCTGGGACCTCTGAAGGTTCTGGGGATGCACTGAGCTGCTCTGAACTGGCTGTGGTACCCGGGCATCACATCTGACTGCTGGGGGAGTTATGGCCCACACCTGTAGGGCAGCCAACAGGTTTTGTCTTTGTGCTCTGAAAAAATGCAAAGAGCTGCAGGTAGCCCTGACCTGAACCCCACTGAACAGACCCAAACCCCACTGAAATGGTTAAAGTAATTTGAATAATGCTGTACATCTTTGCTGTGTCCAAGTGCAGATACACTTTGGTTGGGAAAGTAAAGGATAAATAATTTGCCACACTTGTTGCTAAGTGTTTTTTACAGTGTCACTTTCTCAGTTACTTGGGAAAAATGTTTGATCTAAGCCAACACACAAATGACACAACCATAGCTGAATGTTCAGACTACAAAAAATATACAATAAAGTCTTCAACAGTTTTTCTGATCTGAAATAAGAGCTGTATGTCCTGGAAAGATAAAGTTTGTGAATTTTTGAACATAAGGAGATAAAACTTACTGGAAAATTTGAAGTGACCATAATATTGTGGTAATACTACAGTTTTTTTTTCTGCAGTTGCCACAAAAACACACATTAAAAAAAGAGAATGTTTCCAGAAGTTTGGTAATAGAAGCCATGATATTTTATTTTTAATAAAATACTTTTTAAACTTTTCTATTTCCATGTTGGCTTACTCAGACAACCTTTCCTGAGCAACTGAGAAAGATCCACTCTGTAGAACCCACTCAGCAATGTGTGTCACAAACTTGCCATTCCATTATCAGTGGAATAGATATTTTCCAGGAAAAACCTGGATTTATCTGATGAAAAATATGCATATGGGAGTTTATCAATGATAAGGTCAGAAAGGTTAGCCAATGATAAGGTCATTGGCTGTTACTTGTGCAGGGTACATCCTCTGCCCTCACTGTCATCATCTCCCCTTATTGTGGTGGCTGATGCATCCAGCACTTCAGCCAATGTTCATTTTAACTGCAATTCCAGTGGGATAAGCAAGTGCTACTTCTGCATGCTTTCAGTAAAGCTCTCTATTTGTGGTAAGCAAAGTGCTTTCAGTGACTGCTGCTGTACATCTCCCCCACCACCTGCAAGCACAGATTTTCCATTAAAAGTTGAAGACAGAGCAAGAAAGAGGAATTCTGAAATAAATTCCACTATTAATTAAGTGACTGAATGTCATAATACTTCCCAGCATTTTAAAGATAATTTGGGTCTATCCTGTGGCCATGAAACATTCTTCAAATAACTTGTCAATAACTGTTTCCTGCAGGTATAGAACAGGACCTTCTGACATTAATTAAAACCTGGCAAACAAACTTCATAAGGCTTTACTTATAGCTGAAGAATGAGTATAATTGCACACTTAACACTTTAATGGCTTTCCTTTATTTTCCAATCAGACTTCTTCTATCAGGATGGGTTGCTCTTCTGCTAAGGATGGTTTTAATTTTCATCTAATCTTCAGTAACACTGCTGTTTCTGGGTTGTTCCACTGTTAAATGTTATGTCTGTACTGGCTTGTGGTCACGGAAGTGGTATAAATCAGTAGACTCCACAACTGATGAAGTGAGAGCGTTCTGTGGCAGGCTTTAATGCTTGCACAGGACTTGGAGGAGCTCATGTGTCTCCTGTATCAACTCCTCTTCCCCTCTGCTGCAAAAGGAAGTGATCTTGTCACCAGTCCTTCCTCCTCCTCCACTCTGTTATGTCACGTTGCACATCACTGTATTTCAAATTTACTCCAAGGAGGAATTACACTGACAGGCAAACAAGGAGAGTTTTGGTCCTCCTGAAGAATGTGAAGAAAGGATTTTGCTGTATGCTGGTATGGAACCCCAGGAGGATTACCCACATGCTCTGCAAAGTATCTTTATTGCACTTTAAAGAGAAATGGGTATTTCTTCACATGTCTTCCATGTCTTGCAAATGCCAAGAAAGAAAACCACTCTTATTTACTACGAAACATTAAATATGTATCTATATATACATATACACACACATATATACATACATATAGATAGATAGATAGATAGATATAGATATACACAGAGTGTGAGAATTTCCTTACCTCAAGGTATGAGTCAGTTTTAAGCAGCTTCTTTTTACTCTCCTTGGGTTATTTTGCTTTTCTTATTTTCTATTGAAAGTGAGATTATATGAGCCTTAAGGTGTTAGTTGGGTAAGACTGATCTCATTCCCCAGGTAGAAGCAGAAAAGGAAACAGACAGATATGTGAGGAAGCTGGGACCACAGACCAAGTTACCCATCCTTTGCCAGGTGTTTGACACCTTTGGTGATTCTAAAATGAGGAGTTTTCTGTTTGTCTCTGTGGCTTTGTCCTCCTCAGTGCAGGCTGCTGCATCGCCAGGAATGTGGATGCTTTCTGCTGCCCAGGATCCTGTTTTGTTAACGCTTCCTCCTTCGGCCACTTGCCAGAAAATCGCCTTGGAAACCAAGGCACCAGTTTCCATGGTCACTTGGAGGAGCATATGTTTCCTTCCATTGCATGGAGTATTAGGAGGAGGAAGCCCACATGCTTTTTTTGCCGGAATAAATTCTGCAGTATTTGGCTCAAAGAGCTGCATCCCAACCTTATTTCCTCCATCAAATCCCCAGTGAAACCACCAGAACTGCAAAAGATAAACAAGTGCAAAATGTGGCTTTACATTAATGTCCTCATAACTGAGATGTGAAATGACATCTTACAAACTACTTGCTTCTGACTTATTACTCAGAGAAACTCAAGAGTAAAGAGATAAACAGGGATAAAACAGAACCTTGCTCTCCTCCAAATGCCAGCATGTAAAATTACATGAACAAGAAAAAAAGTCTTTAAAAGCATTCACCTGATGGTTGAGGTGAAAATTTGCAGTAGCTGGTCAATCTAAAGGTGTGACTGTGCCACTACCCCACACTCAGAAAGGACCCATGGCTGGCTGTGAAAAAAAATACAAGAAATAGCACGAGGATCTTTCCTGACTCCCATGCCTAGTTGGATTCAAGCACTGTAGGATCAAAGGCTAAAATGCAGATGTGGAACTTGTTGACTTCCTCTAAGGAAAAGCAGAAATGTTCCTCAGACTGCTGTGGTTAAGGTAAAGGTTCCAGGTAAAGGTTATCACAATTCCCCTTCTATCTAAAAGTTAATTACCTTCTGAAAGGTGCTATAGTCATCAAGTTCCTTAGAGAAACATGCCGAACCACAGGATCCAGAATGATGGTTATCATGAAGTAACCAAATCCATACTGCGATCCCAAAAAGTACCAGAAATCTATTTAACATTTTGGAACAGTTTTCCAGATCTGCAGTTTGAAGCCATGGTGATTGCTTTGTGAACAGCAACTCTGTTTTCTTGCTGTTAGAAATTAAAGTTTCAAAGCAAGAAATCTTCCCATTTACAGACGAGACCATTCTCAAACTTGTGTCTGAGACGCCAAGTCTAACAGCTCCTGTTTCTTGATTCTTACTTTTTCTAACCTTCCATTCTGAGGGAAAATTATTAGATAAACAGGAAATTAGGAGAATCCAAAGTCAAATACCATATGAACATTTTCTGTTATATCTGGTGTTTCAGTATGGGGATGTGACATATCACTGCCAATGCAAAGAAGGGTGTGAACAGCTTTGATCTTATTTTGCTGAAGATATGGGCTGGCTAAATGCCAACCAGCCAGTCCAGGAACTACACAAAATGGTAGCATTCCTGATTAGTTGCTCTCTCTGTAAGCTGCCACACCCTAGCAACCCAAAATGGCCCTTTATATTATTTTCCACATCATACTGAACTATGCAGAAAATAAATTATATGACTGCTGTGACCCTTTCAAAATGAAAGTGAATAAGTTCAGTAAATTCAGGCTGTTTGGGGACACACTAGCTAACCAGGCTAACCCCTTCAAACACATTAACTCACAGAAATACATTTGTGGGAGCTCCTGTTCAATGATGAGTTGGTTCCTGCTACATGATATCCCCCTCAGAACACCCAGGATGCTTTTACTGTGTTTGTATTGCCATCAGCAACTTTGATTCCCCTGAAAGCAGCTGATGGTTTGCAGTAACCATAGCTCAAGTGAAGAGTTCACCTCTCACAAATTGATCAATTTTGTGGGCGCCCTGCAGAGCCATGGATAGAGTTACAGCCTTTAACTGCTAACAGGTGAGAAGAAAATCAACTCTGCTTAAATTAACTTGAAAGTTCACTGCAGAAACATGTATCTGCACCTTCAATACCTATTTATTTGCAATTTCACCACCGTGTTTTTGTATTCCATCAGTTACGATTGGTTTCTAAACACATACGCTAAATACTGCAGCACAGATTTCATCTTTTTATGGGCAGGGTGCAATGTGAATTGGAGCCTTCACTGCACCTCAGGACCCCTGAGAAGCTGTGTTCTTTTAAGTGTTTTCTTTTGTTGACTATATACTCCAATTGCCCTGTACATGAACTATTTAAGCAAAGCCTAATATTAGGCCTGGCTCACTAACCTTTATTTACTTTTTGCTAGCAGATTGCTTTCCTTCTAAATTATGCATGCCTAAACTGCAAACATCAGTTTCTCCTTAACTCCCTCCCTTAGCTGGATATGACAAAATTAATTATGTTAGTTCTGTTAAAACTGTTTCCAATAATCCATTATTTTCTGCTGCAGCTATTTAAGCAGAAGCAACTTGGCTTGGCCATAGGAATGTGGCATGTCAAACGACTCTATTTGTCACCCTTTCTAAAATGACATAAAAATAATTAAACAACATGAAATGGCTGTGATCTTAATTGTGAAAAATTTAGGAAATGCCAAATGTTGGCTGTCTGCACTTTCTTAATGGGTTTACACAATGTATGTACTTTAGTTTACACTCCATAAAACAGCATCATGTTCATTTTTTTCCCACCAGTCTTATGGAAAAATAACAACAACAGCAGCAACAACAGTAACGTAATCACACATAATTATTATGTGGACAAAAAGGTCTACATAATACTTACTATTCTCAGGAATGGAGCCTTAGGTAGCTAAAAATGAAATAATACTGGAGCTCTGCCTCGGGAAGCCTTAAGAATGCATGCTTGTGACAGATTCACACCAGAGGAGAAGTGTCAGAGCAGAGTCCCAGGAAGGCAAGGTGAACACAGCCCTGCACATGGACAGTAGATATCCTGCCCAGTAGATGCAGGATAGTGTGGCTAAAGCAAAATACAGAATAGGTGCTTCTCTGACAAGGTTCCAAGCAAGGGTCCTAAGGTGAAAATAGCACTTTTTAATGCAGCAGTTAGGGTCAAAATGTTGAAGTTTTTTCAATAGCAGCCTTTGTGCATGTACACATGCAAACAAATCTACACTATTTTGCAGTATTTACATTATTTACATTAGAGAATGGAACTTCTATAAAATAATTTCTCAGATCATTTCTGTCAGTGATGCATCTCTGCCACTGAATATATTGTATATGGTTTTACTCTCAGACTCTGAATATAAATGTCTTGCTCCATGCTGGTTTTTGTTGCCTCTGCAGAGTGATTTTTCTCCTTCCAAATGTGACTGGCAGCTCTTAAGAGCAGCACATGTGTGCTGCAGCTACCTGGGGACAGAACACTATTAACTTCTCTCAGGTTTCCCAATGCACGCTTATGTTTTGATTGTTGGGAAGACCTTTTTAAGACAAGGTCATATATGAGAGAAGGAGGACAAGGAGAACATGGCATTTTAGCTCAGCACATGGACCAGCATTGTGCTGCCTTGGCAGTGACCTACCCTTTGCATTTGCAGCAAGGAACTCCTGCTGACATCACCACTCACCCTGCCCTCCACTCCCTAGTCCATCTCACGTTCTGGGCTTGGTTTATGAAATATGAGGTTGTACAAGTCATAAAGAAAAGACCCTACTCTAGTCTGGAGAGCTGTGAAGAGAGCTCCAATATTTCAGGATGGAGATGGGAATTTTAAACCTTCCCATTCCATTTCTCA
The DNA here is from genome assembly GCF_028018845.1 of Melospiza georgiana. NCBI lineage: Eukaryota > Metazoa > Chordata > Aves > Passeriformes > Passerellidae > Melospiza > Melospiza georgiana. The sequence continues at coordinate 51,383,443 of NC_080433.1, forward strand.
GGACTGTGTAAATCCAGCCATCTCTCTGTTAGCAGGGACAGAGGAGGGGGATAGTCCTTGGTGGAGCTCACCTCTATGCTGTTGAGAGGGAAATCTGGTCCCTTTTCATCTCCTCCATGCATGAGTCTTTATGTTGGACTTGACAAATCATCATTCACATGTTCCCACTGTTTCTGCCCTTAGAGACACAACTCTCCTGGTCCCACAGACAGTCTTAAACATATTTTTCCCCAGATGTTTCTGGGGACATTCCTCCTGGTGTAACCTTCCAGGGCCAAGGTGCAGTGATGCTCTGTGATGTCCAAGAGACATCCAAGCAGGCAGATGAAATGCAAAGGACATCAGAGAGCACTGCTGTTTAAAATTACAGCCAGGCACACCTGGCTGTAGGCTGAGACTGATGTGCTGATGGGTAGGTTCATTGAGAAAGAAGCCCAGTTGAAGGTAAGAGTCTCCATGGTCATGAGAGGAACAAACTGAGGTGCTGAACCCAGCTCTGTGTCAGCAATTCAGAGACCAGCTGCAATGCCTGCCTTGCACATGATACAGTGTTTTGACCTGGTTTTATAGCTCTTTTTGTAGAAGAACATTTGTGACTCCACAGTCTGATCTTTCACCTTTGATATACCCAACTAATGCAAAAAGATTTTTCCTGAGCTTTTCAAACCCTTGTAAACATCAAATCTCAAAGTCAGAATTTCATTCTGAATGATGGTTTCAGAGAGGGTGAGGGTGCATTATACTAATGCTTGGACAAAATCTCCTTGAAGGAGTTTTTTGTAACAGCTGCATTTAACTCATAATAAAATATAGGGAACAGTAAAGCTCCTTCGTGAAATTAGCTGAAAAAAGAGCCATTGCCAAGATCATAGCAATATACACTATTGTAAAGGTCCCAGATAAGAAATGGGGTTTTTGGGCTTCATAAAAATGCAGAGGTGAGGACACCATGTGATGGAGGTTAATGTGAAAAGAAACTGCACAACCATCACAGGCTGACACAAAAACATCAGAAAAGCAAGCAAATAGCCACAGCAAATATTAGAAATGTAGCCTCAAAAAAAGTCAATAGTCAGAGACATCTTTCCATGGCAATTCCACTGCAAGGATTTAAAAATTGATAATAAGATTGTTTTTTGATAACTTTGGTTTTAGTCTTTGTACATTAAAGGAACAAAAGTCCTTAGACAAGTATCTAACTTTAACATTGTTCTTTCTTTCTGAAGGAAACTTCCATTAAGTCTCTGAACACTGAATAGCAGTTCACATTCAAAAATTAAAGCATCTGTCCCCAGAATCTTGTCATAGTTTCCTGTGAAATTCAATGTATTATGCCAGGAATAACAGTAACGAGAACAACAGATAAATATCATTATGGCCTGTGCTTTTTTCATACCCCAACTAAAACAGCTCCACCTCTCCTTCCTGCTTTCACATGGAGCTAGGAGAGACTAAGTGAGCAGTGGTAGCACTTCTCCATGGGCATGGGCTTTGCCCAGCCAGTGAGGAGCAGGGTATCTTGCCCAGGAGCTCCTACCTCTGTCAGCCTGGAGGAACCTCCATCTGATCCTTATTGGGAAGATTAGGGCTGTTTCCAGGCTTGAAGTAGCACTTGAAGCTTTGAACACCAGGAATACTCTCTGGTGCTTTAAGGGACCTTCCATGAACCTGTAAGGGGTTCATGGAAGTACCATGGAAGGCCAGCCAGTGGGTCTGGCTTTGAGCTAATAGATTCTCCTTCTTTGGTGGGTTTCTTGCCTGTACAGTAGCTTGGGCTTCCTTGAGGAACGTGTCTTCCTTCATAATCTGCAAAGCTTCCTCGTAGCATTGTCAGAAGAGAAAAATGTTGATTTCCTGTGAGATCCAAGGGCCAAAACCCATGGAGCATCCCTTTGACTAAAATGGTCTAAGTTTAAAGAGACTCCTTACACCAAGATGTGTAAGAAAGGAAAGGGTGGTTGTAGCAGAAAGCCTCTGGAGTTTTGTGCAGACAAAATGAGTCACCAAGACAAACTGTGTACTGAAAGCCTGAAAGCTCCAGCCTGGAAGCACAGACAAGCAGCTCCTGTGAAGTTTGTTTGTGCATTTGTCAGCCTGAGCCTTATGGGACTAGTTAGTTCTTCAGTATAGTTCCATCTCCTAGAGCTCTTTGAAACTTTCTGTAGTTGCACACAGCCCTGAAAATCCAAGCTAGGCTTAGTATTTTTGTGTCCATAATATTTTTGCTTAGTATTAATGTGTTCATCATTCCTGAAGTGCAGAGCATGGGAAAAGGCTGCTGACATCCATAGGGTATAGACCTAAAATAAAGCAAAATGATAATTTTCAAGCATAATAGTTTATTAAGAATGATGGTTCGGGCTCCTTTAGTTATGGCCAGTGGTACAATACTCTCACAAATTCGAAAGAGAGATGCTACCTCTTGTGAATAGAACAGCTTGGTAAAGAAAATAGTCTCAGAATACATACAAGCAGTACAAAAGAAAAAAAGACGGCCTATTAGGAGCTAACAAAACTTCGAAATTGTTTTAAAGAAAATAGAGTGTTCCTTGAAATCTTCCTATTTACATTTTGATGTAGGTATGGCCATACAAATTCTATGGGCTTTGAATATCTGAATGTCAAGGAGTTGCCTCTTCCTCATCCAGGAAAGGCGCCTGTCAAGTAAGCCAAACTGCTGGGATCTGTCCAGCTTTTGGAAGGATGCAGGAAGGCAGGGCTATGGGCAGAGGTAAATCTTGTGTTCTGGCTTCCCTTGGGTGCTTGGGACCCTTCAGCAGTGCCTGATTATCAGAGACTGCAAGGGCAACTGTAGTACCAGCATTTTCTACAGAGGCATTCTTAGAGAAAGCTGTTCAAACCATTCATACTGAGGTAGCTCCAGTGACTCCAACCGCAGTAGATGACTTACCCAATACGTATTTGTGTGTTTGTAATCTAGAAATATACTTAAACTGCTATTGAAAGTGAATGAAAAAAGATTCCTAAACCTAATATAATGTTTTGGTGGTAAGATCACTGATATCAAATTGTTATGATCTTATATGAAAGAGTACAAAGTGATTTCACCCTGATTGTTTTGAAAGAGTCACCACTGGCACGGACTGATTTCCAGTGCTGTATTTCTCAGCGTGTGGCAGTCACGGCAGTGCAATTAAACACACATTGATCGAGGCATGCCCAGTGCAGGCACCAACAGCCACTTCACTAAAGTCACTTTTAGCCTCGATTTACATGCAGCCCTGGGGCAGCTCGGTAGTTCTCTGTCACTGCTGTTTGTATAGCTTCGTCAAGGAGCGGGGAATGTTTCCAGGCGCCTTTGGAGCCCGGAGGAGCCCAGGCAGCCTCCTGGTGGCAGCACGCTCCCACGGACCGAGCACACCCACCCGGCTGCGACCCGCCAGCAAGGGCACGGTCATCCAGAGGGGGATAGAAAGGAAAAGAGAAAGGAAAAAAAAAAACCAAACCCATCCGGAAACAAACAATCAATAACGACAACAAAAAACAAGCCAGAAACCAAAACCAAAACAACAACCAAACACCCCCCTCAAAAAAAAAACAAAAAAAAAAAAAACAAAAACAGAGAAAAGGAAACGAGAAGGGAGAAGGGGGAAGGGAGAAGGAAGAAGGGAAAGGAAAGAGGGGGGAAATGAAAAACGAAAAAGACAAAAGGAAAATAAGAACGAGAAATAGCCTAAAGAAAGAAAAAAGATAATTAGAGAAAATACGGGAAAAGGTTGCAGCGACGTGTACTTAGCCTTCTAGAGCAGAGAAGGTCAGAGTCCGGCTAGCTGAGGTTAAGGCCGACACCTCGCTGCATAACCAGCCAGCGCCCCTCGGCGTCGTAAGGCCTCGGGCTGTGCTGGTTGCGGACTGGATCGCTGCTAACGACGAGAAGGAAGGAGCTGGACACTTGCCGGGGGTAGGGCTAAGCTTAATTTATTCAAAAGGCCACGATGTCCCAGCGAACGACGAAGAACACACGGTGCTTAGGGGTTATAAAGGGAAGGAGTGGACCCGGGAGGGGTGTACAGAAGACCAATGAGGGGAGAAGAGGGGATGAGCTTAACACAAATGACATAGTGGAGAGCCCAATAGGTACCAGGTATGGGAGGGGCCCCGGGACCACAGCCAACCACAATCCCCAAAGAGGAGAAGCTTCTGGAATACTAGGTGGAGTGGGGGGTGATTGACTTGGCCCAGGGAGGAGGAAAAGCATACATATTTACATATTAGCGAAAAAGGGGAGGAGGAATTATATAGCCTAACAGATTGACAATAGAACTGGCAGGGCAGTGGCGGGAAAACTGAGGAGGGCAGAACCATTTTACACAAAATGGGGGGCGGAGCAGATACATAAAATGGGGGAAGAATTAAATGAACTTAATGAACACACTACAGCAAAGGTGAGAAAAGAAGGGAAAAGAAAAGATAAATGAGAAAACAAAGCAAAGAGAAAAAAGGGAAAAGAAAGAAAAGGAAATAAAAAGCAAATAAAGTTTTAAAAAGAAAAGAAAAATTAGAAGACGAAAAGATATAAACATTTATATATAGGATTGTTAGTATGACAGGTTGGGATTTGGAAAGGTACTTAACTAGAGAATATTAGGTGACATGTCTCTAGGAAAGTAAAAATGAATTTAATCATTCCTTTAAACCCCTGGAGACCTTTAAACAATTCAAAAGTATTAGACATTTGTTGACATTTTGATGTAAATTTTACCACACACTATGTAAAGATGAAAGTATTTTGTATGGTTTATGTACTCTGTATTTGAATATACTATTTCCCCTGTACATAAATTCCTTTAGTAAATAGGATTTACCTCATAAGTTACACAGAATAAGAATGTTTTTGTATTTTTAACCACACAAGAAAATACACAAGTTTTGCTCAGATTTTTACCTCCCAGTTACTTGCTTTAGTCCCTAGAGGATGATTTCTCAAAAGAAATAAAAGCCTTCACTTGCAGAAATGACCTTGTAGCACTAAAAATTTAGGTTTGCCAACCCAGCACAGGGAGTGCAACACAGAATAGCAGTTCTCTGCACCAGACAAGAATCTGAGAAACAAACTTGTGGAAAACCGATCCCCAAAATAGATGGTGTCGGTCCCTCCTTCACTTCTGCATACTGGAAGGAAAATTGCAACAAGGAGTGTACTACTGCACTAATGGAGCTTTCATCCTTTTCTCCTGCAAGTCCTCATACCAAGAATTAAAAAAGAGGCTGAATTCAACCAAGAGAAAATAAAGAGTGAAATCCTGAACATTTCAGTCAATTGCAATGATTGATTATCTTAGATTTACCTTCTTCTCTTTCCAAGCCTTACCCACTGAATCCACCCCACCAAAGAGAAATGTCTCATACTGTCCTGTTGAAATGAGGTCTGTCTGGAGCTCTCATAGGCAGAACCCCAGAGCTGTGAAGTTCCAGTTGCTCTCAGTGCCTGGAAAGCTCCTTCCTTGACCCCATCTCCTGTTGCTCACCAAGGAAACCCAGGCACAGACACACAAGAAGTTGCATCTCAATGCAGGTTGATTTTACAGAGAAGGAAGAACCTCTAGCAAATTAAAGTAATGGCAGAGGAACTCCTGTGGCAGAGGAACCCTTTAGACACACATAAGGAAGCAGGACTACACAGTAACTTCCAAGGGCTCTGCTCACTCTTTTGTCGTCAAATGCAAAACCTGGTTCTGACCATAGGTTCTGTGGGCTGGATAATAACATACTTTTGTGTTGACTGGCACTTAGAGGTTGTGTGTTCACAACATTTTCAGTTGAACATATCTTCCTCTGTCTCTGTCTGCAAGGGGCACTATTTTCCCCCCAGAAAATAACAATCCAAATGCTGCCAAACACTTGAGTAGAAGCAGCTCCTTCAATTAACAGAAGAAATGGTCCTGTAGGTCTCTATAGGATCCCCTTTGGCTGTGGAAATAATCTCCTCATGTTCAGTGTGCTGAAATAAAGGAACTTTATTTAGAGTGTTTGTATTTTACAGCTTTTTTGCTTTACTCTCAGGCACTCAAAATGTGTTATCTCTGTTTTCACTGTGACAGACTGGTACTTAATCTTACCTCACAAGACTGAAAATCCTTTTGTAAATAAAATGAATTCAGACTGGATGCAACCATTATGCAGGAATGATTCAGATATTTGATTTTGCCTACAAAAAAAATGATGGAGACATCATGGGCTATAAAAAATGGAGGAAAGTTAGTGGTGCTCTCTCTCAGATCCTGGCAAGACTTCCCCCTAACACAACACAATCCAGGGAAGATATTGAAGTGATTCTGATTCAAGTGTAGAAGTAAGAGACATTTTTGTAACTTAAGTAAGAGACCTTTCTGTAATTTACTGAATGGGAGAATATTTACTGTTTCACATTCTGCACCTTCATTCTAGGAAGAGAAGTTCCATTATTTTGATCATTTCAGTGTAAAGTTTTGAGGATATGATTAGGTTTGAAATTGAAGTATTTATTTTTAATTTTGTAAGTACTTTTTATTCTGTCTAAGCAAATAATTGTCAGTTTAAAAATATTGAATAGACAATCTAAGCCCAGGACACTGACTATTGAAGAGGCAGTCTTTCCTTATAGGTTGCCCATAGTATTGGAAACCTTTTGTGGGCAGAGCTCTTGCTACCATTGATACACAGAAAAATGGTGTGGCTTTTTTCATGATGAAAAAACAGACTCTGGACTTCCAGGAAAGGAATGGTACTGCTGCTTTCAGTTTTTACACTATAACTTTCAGTAGATGCAAGCCTTTTAGTTTGGGGTCACACATCCTTGACTATTATGAGTTGAGTTCAAAGTAAGTTGAGTTGGCCTTACCATACCCATTCTTCTCCACTGGAAGCTGCAGTCCAGGATTTTGGTGGCAGATTTTGGTGTGAGAAACCTGCCCACAGCCCTGAATGACTGTTTGCCAGCTGTCTTGTCTGATGGCATTAGTGTGCAGCCTTGTGCAAAAGCTGCTTCTGGAAAGGCATTTACTGAGTTCCATTGCTACAAAGAAATGTAAAAGGATAACAGGTTATAGGTTATACTTGTATTTTCCTTCAGTCATCTTTGTTAGGCAGAAGATTGGACTCTGTTTGCTGTCAGAATATTGACTACAAACTGGTATATGTTACTAATCTAAGTGTATTGATATGAGAACACATATTAGACACTACATCATGTCAAAGGAAAACTTCCTATGGTGCTAGAATTCTGTGTGCTTTTGGCTTTTGCATCCTGTTTCTGCTCTTTCAGTCACCAGAAGTGAGATACATCACCCCTGATAAAGCCTGTTCTGGGCTCTGTGAGCAGTTAGCATGCTTCATTGACAGCTGAGAGTGAGAAATACTTCAGCTAAAATTTGAGTACATTATTGGAATTAAAATTTACAATGTAAGTAAAAGAGACTTTGAGATCCAAGATATGCAGCAAGGCTTAACTTGGAGAGTTTGCAGAGTTTAATGCTGGAGAGTTGTTTAGAGTCTTTAAGATTTCTCTTATTTATTTGTAACAGTGTAAACTGAGGAAAAAAATAGGTTGAGTTTTTTAACAATTTATTTACAGGAAAGTAAAGCAGAGCAGCAACTGACTATTTTATTAATACCAGTAGTTATATAAATATTATTATATAACTCAGAAGTTACACATTCCTTGTTTACAAATGTAATGTTCTTCTTCCTTTCTGTAAGAAACTCTGTGTGTGCTTACACTCCTGCTCTCTAGACCTCTGCATTATATAGAAGATTTTCAAAATAACTAGTTCCTTTTCAAAACTTGCATAGACACATAGGGCAAGCCCTCATGTGTAGTTGGAGAGAAATACATTGGAATAAAACTTACATGTATAAACTTCCAATTCCTGTATTTTTCAAGGTTTATTACTTTTTCTAAATATGTTGTATAATTCATATATATATATATATATATATATATATATATATATATATATATATATATAATATATACATGTGCAGATTGCTCATTCCTTAGAAAAGGTTTTTACTACTCACAGAAAAGCTGGGAGACAAACAAAAAAAATCTGCAGTAACTTATTCTGGAATGGATTTTTATATTCTGAATGTCAGTCTGCTGCATGCTAGACTGAAGTCCAGTCCAGTATGTGCCACTGAGTATGGACTGTTCTTTCTCATTGAGGTAGGAAACTTGGCACATATGGTTTTCTCTAGAAAACACCAGTGTCTTCGGGCCAAATGAGTGCAACAAGAAATCACATACCGTGCTACCCTGAGGAACCTTGTGATTAAAGTAACTTGCATGGTATGAATTAGCAAAGAGGAATGAAACTGGCTAATTACAGCTCTAACCCTCGTGCTCCAAAGACCATGCCATCTGAAGATGTTATCTTTTCCCTTAACTACTGAATCATTTACATCAGACTTCATGAGACAGCTGGTCTGAGCCAGACCATAAAAAATAAGAAAAGCACCACATCTCAAATCCTAGCTGAAACTGCCCCTGAAATGGGATCTAGAAGACTTAAATGATGAGCAGGAAGCTAAGGGTAACCAGTGGAAAACACAAGACAAAAAAGTCTAAACCCACTAGTTTTATCTTTTGTTACATATTCCAAATATTTGTATATACTCATATTTTAGTACTTCATATACCACTTGTTCAATAACTGAGAACATACTTCAAGCCCTCTGAGTGTGTTACATACATTCATTATTTAAAGCATACAGTGTTTCCTTGATGATTTCATCCACTACTCAAAATAATTTGTGACTTCATAACATTTTATTTATACAAAATTACTTTGATTCCCATTGTTTAAACTGTAACTGTATTGTTTCACTGTAGTTAATTTTCCTACACTTGCAATAGTTAGGTTCAGATTTTAACTGACTTTGAATTGCTGGCTTCATAAATTTTCAACAAAAGCCTAAAATCCTGCAGTTATTGTTTTCTTTCAAGGCTGCAACATATGTTCACCAATCATGGATAGTATGAAGTAACCTTAGATGATGAAGTCTCTTTGTTCTCCTTATGATATGATAGTCTCTGGTCACTTGGCTCACATTGAAGTGGGGAAAAAGACTACTGCAATCCTGGGTATTTGAATCTGTTCTCACTGACAGACAGAGAAAGCTATTTTTTTAAATGCCCTAGTCAAATTCAAAACGGAGCAGAATTCTATGTCAGGGAAGAGATTATTTTTATTTCACTCAGTACAGATAAAATTTAAGCTCAAAATTAATGCAGACATGCATATTCCTGCACTAGAGCTGCATTGTCATTAAGAATCCTTGACTATAATTTTCGTGTCTTTGGTCTTAAGGTAAGTTGCTATTGGTGCTGCTACTCTAAAGTGCCAGGGTCAACCTTAATTGGCTTTTCCACACAAAGCTTTGAGCTATACCAAAGTTTGGGAAATTATATTGGAATGGAATACATGAGGAGTTCAACATGCTTTCCTTCCCTACTCATGAAAATTGAGTCAAAAATTTAAAAACACTGAGAACCATATTTCTCAAAATAACTTGACAAAAAAATTAAAGTATTATTGTGCTTTATTATGTTCTAATGATTAAATGAAATGTTGAACCACTAACTTTCAAAAATAGAGGATGAACACCTAATATTTCTGTGAGAGGCAGCAAATGGTAATATCAGTAATAACCTTGGCAATTGCCTTGGTTTCCCATCTCTCTTTAGCAGTCACAACAGACACATCAGTAGAGCAATTTGTTTCTCTGCTTTTCATGGCCACCTCCTCCACTGTACAGCCTGGCGTGCTGTCCAGGCCTGAGTGGTCTGGAAGCATGGATGAGATCATAGCTGGCTTCAGCAGCACCACTGCTATGGGCTCAGTTTTCACGCTGGGCAGGGAGGCCTCCACCTGAGTCCTGCAGTGAGACAGGCACAGTTTAGTGCAGCTTCTGCTGCCAGCTGTGGATGTTGGACCAAGCCAGACCACTTCCAATCTCTCACCATCTCCCTGGCCAATGCAAGAAAGGCTCAGCTGCATGCGAGTTTCACACAAAGCTTCTGTGGGAAGAAAGGCACCCTGGGAAGAGGACCTGTTCTTCAACTATCAATCAATCTTTAATTAACCTCAGGAGGAAGAAAATTGTAATTTAGGTAACCTGTTTGCAACTGCCCTAAGGCAGAAAAGCAGGCAATGCTGCTCCATTGCTTTCATCTGCTCACCAAGACCACCCCTTCTGTCCCTCTGGAGTCCCCATGCAGGGCAGGGCCATTCTTTGCTCCCATCACCTGAAGGACATATTGGTAAATACCAGGTCTGAATCATGTCACACATCACACATGGGAATTTTTCCTTTTTTTCCAAAATAAAAAGATTTTTTTATTTCTGCAAAATGAAATAGAATTACTAACTTTACCAATATTTGTTTTGCCTAATTTTTCTGTTTCCCATTTCAAGCACCTGTGTGAAGCTGTATTTCAAAGGGACAACACATACTTCTTGCAGAGTAGCTTCTCTTTGAATTATTTTATTGGAAAGAATGCTGCCTAGTCATTAAAAGAGAAGTAAATTCTGCTCATTGAAAAGAAGGGGGGTCTTTTTGGAAACGCGTTTTTGCCACTTTCAGAAAGCTTACCAAATCACTATTCATATCTACATTTTATTCTTCTAATAATACAAAATAGAGAAAATAATGAAAGCTCCTTACCTACAAATAAAGTTTAATATTGAGATATTTCAAATGCAGTGTTCTGGGCTTACAACTGTAAGCCTATGAAAAGAAGTTACACAATTATTAAAAAAGGCTGTTGAGCTGCTGATACCTGACCCTGTTGGTTCATAAATTATCTTGAGTTATTAATTAACTTCATTAGTCAGATGAAACATTAATTACAGAAATAAATATTTCAGGGCTAAACTAAAAGTGAGAAATCTCATTCACTTTCTGATAAAATTGTTGATCTGTCAGTACTGGAATCTCAGCCACTGAATGAATAAACTCTTTGCTTCTCATATGCAAATATTCTCTATCTGTGATCTAATAGATTACAGAGGTTTTCTTACACGTAGGTTTTTCAAGGTCAAAGATTAATGAGAAGGTATGATAAATATTGTTTGCTAGATATGACATTTAACACACATTAATGTAATTAATCTTTTAGGACATGTAGGTAAATTGTGGTGTTTATTATACAAGGATGCATTGCAAAGTTATTTCATACATGGGGGATTTTCAAAGTCCCGCATGATGACATTGATGTAGTGCTACTACTCTGTTATAATCTTTGTATATTATTTAAGTGTAACAAATACTTCATTCACTGCCTGCCCTAAACTTTGCATTTGATGACATTCTTGCTGCTGTGTTAATATCGGGTCTATTAAGCTGGACCTCATGGTCCATTACCCTTTCTTTAGGCCTGACCCCATGAAGTTTAAGGGTCTTGAGCACAGTGTGAAAAAGCAAAGGGTTTCACTCTCACCCAAGGAGCTCATTAGGACTTTATAGAAACACAAGAAATACTCACACAGTACCAACATTTGCACAGAGGGATACTCACCAGACAAACAGCCTGGTGTCAGGAGGTGTTCATTGTTCCCTTTTTCCAGGCCTGCACACCAATTTAGCAGGCTAACTAAAGGGATCACTCATTTGTAATCCCCCATTTCAGCCTTTGTAGTGCAGATTCATTTGCCAATATCTTTTAACTCTGCTTCCTTGAAATTCCCATTTCACTTAGGACAGTGTATTTGAAATCAACTGGCTACTTGAAATACACTGGCCAGGATTACACTTGCCAAACGCTACAGCGGGATTTGGAGGTTGTCTTTGTTTGCTGCCTCAAGGCAAGCAAACTGTCATTCACGGCACATCTTTAAAAGTCCTTTTCACAAATCATTTACTGACAGAGGGCCAGGTTCTGCTCTGTTTACCTGCCTTGAATAATGCTCCTTTTCTCCTAGATTTTAGCTGATTTACTGAAGGGGTAAGGAGCTATAAAAGCGGCAGAAGGCTGTCAGAGTCCCATTCTAACTAAGATAAGAATAAGGAACTGCTCTCTCTTCTTCCACTAATGAAACAACTTTGCACTTCTTGGGCTGGAGTCCATCTGTGCACCTGTCTCCACAAAGTGTCGGCATCTTCAGCAAATATGCTGTGTGCTGCTAGCAGCTGATAGCACAGTTCCCTATGGCTTTGGGTGCAGTATAAACATCTCCCTATATCAATAGATCATTAAGGCTTTTGCAGTATTCAGTCACTGAGCACAACGACATAGGTTGTGTCTCAACCATATTATAAATGAGTCTTCTTTTGTATTTAAGACTTGGATATGAAACTCCAAAGTACTGATTTTTAATTAATTCTCATTTTTTGAAAATTGATGCTCATTGCCTTGGGTAGCAGCAGCCAGCTGTCTGGGTGGCAACCTTTGGAATACTTTTCAGAATTTCCACACTTCCCATAAACACAGGAACAACAGATTTGCAGACCAAAGGGACTCACTTTACACCAAATCCAAAGGGTTTTATGTTTTCAGGCAAACAGGAAAAATTGTGTAGATAATTTTTTCTGGCAAAGATTCCTTTTAATATTTCACAATAAGGTATCTTTACATCAAGGCATGCTATTTAGCATCCTATCCACTTCTCACATTCTCTGTGAGATGTTTTGCTCTAAGAAAGAGCAACTGACATTAAAATGGCTACAGCTCTGGGTTTTGCCATGTGTGAATTCTGAAGTAGGGAAATTGTTGTTCACACATAAATGGCATTTAGGTGGGTATTTCTACTATTCCCTTATGTTGATATATATTTCACTATGAAATCAGTGGAGAAACATACAGCAAGAATTTGTTAATTAGTTTTAATATAACTGCAACAGAAAAGTAGTACCGCATGACATCTGTTTATTTTGGTTATGAGCAAAACTAGTTTTATTAGTCCCTGTTTAATTTTTCTACTTCAGAAAGAGCCACCATGTAAGTCAATGTGGTGCCATCAGTGGATATGATGTAAAATACATACAAACAAAACAGTCTGTTAAGGAAATACCATATCCCTTCAGAATCACCAGAATGGATTTGGGTCACTGTTATAGTTCAGGAATGCTGTAAATTTGCTGACAAATAAGTTCACAGTTAGTTATTGGTCAATGAGCCCTGACGGGAGTATTAGGTGGGATTTATTCACTAGTACAGCCTAGCATAGTAAAGCTTGTGTCCTGCTTGTTTGTCAGCCATTACAAAGCTAAGTCCTCAAATCTCCATGGTCACAGTTTGGTTACTTTTTAGTTGCTATGCCATCTCTATGTCATTTTCTTGACCCATAAATTTACATCTTTGGGAGTTTCCTAGCCCCAGCCCATGAATGTTTCATCTGTTTACTCTTAAGTAAAATAGTGAATATAATTTTGAAAGGGATTGCAGGAGGAGATGAAAAGGCCAATGAAAAATTCCACACCTCATTTGAAGGCAATCCAAAAGCTTAATGGAAATGTTGAAAAGGATGCAATCAGAGGAGGTAGAAAAAGGGAAGGAATCTCTGGTCATCTGAAATGACCAGTGAACATGTAGTGAAAATAGTGATTTTTTGAAGATAGCAGCCACCCACACCATTTCAGTATCTTCAAGAAGTGGCAGGGCCAAAGGACAAAATGTGAAACCAGTTAACAGCAATTCCAGCATAGCCCCTAACAACAGTGTTAAAAATTACTCATGTGAAGACTTATACTGTCTTCATTGTGAAGCACTGAGTTTATCTTAACAGCTTTTCAGAGATAATGAAACTGATCTGATATGCTGATATTTGGATTCAGGAAGTTGCAGAGCCAGTTGCACAATCGATTTTGGCATCTCTGCTTTGGGGATGCAGAGATAGGGGACTTGAAGGGGCAGAGGTATTTAAACAAACAGCATCATTTCTGCAGTGAATGTCTGATTGCAGCCTAGGACTTTGGCCTTTGGCCTCCAAATTTATTTAATCTGAGACATGGTCAAGACACTGCAAACAGGAAGGCTTCTGAAGCTATCACATCAATAATCTGTAAATTTCACTTTGTTCTCTCACAAGAAAAACAAACAAACAAATGGAGAAGCCATTCTTCCAGCTGCTGTTGTTCTTAATTACAATGCAGAGGAAGAGTTAAGTCAGCAGTTACTTGAATGGAGTCCAGTAAAAGCCATTATTTTTAATAGCAAATGTATACTGCTTGAAAGTTTGTTTGATAAAGTGTAGCATAAAAATCAACTATAGGTCATCGACAATTTTAATATTTCCTGTATGGATTTGTTTGCATTCTTAAATAGGCAGAGGCTGGGTGTAACATTATCTTTTAACATTTTTCAGAGTAGTATTTGTATCTTAGCTGAAATAATTTCTTGAAATAAGTGACATCTTTACTTTGGGTTCTGTTGTGTTTGAAAACTTCATGCCTAGGTGATGGGGCCAAGTCCTTGGTGAAGTGGGAAAAGCTAAAAAAATAGCTCTATCTGATAGAATTGCTCAACTTGAAAAGTTTTCTTCAGACTTACTTGAAAGTAAGTAGAAATAAGATGAGTAAGGCCAAGGCCCACCAAGAATTAAATCTGGCCAAAGATGTCAAGGACAACCAGAAGAGCTTCTTCAAATGCACCAATAACAAAAGGAAAACAAAGGATAATGAGGGCTATTAGTAAGAGGAGAGGAAGACCTGCTAACAGAGGACACAGAGAAAGCCAATGGAATCCTGGGCTGCCTTAGGAAGAGCGCTGCCAGCAGGTCCAGGGAGGTGATCCTGCCCCTCCACTCAGCCCTGCTGAGGCACATCTGGAGCGCTGTGCCCAGTTCTGGGCTCCTCAGGGCAAGAGAGACATGGAGCTCCTGGAGTGGGTCCCACAGAGGGTGACAAAGATGATCAGGGGAAGGGAGCATCTCTCTTGTGAGGAAAGGCTGAGGGGGCTGTGCCTGTTCAGCCTCAAGAAGAGATGACTGAGACGGGACTTTGTCAATGTCTATCAGTATCTGAAGGGAGGGTGTCCAAAGGATGTTTCTTCTTGGTGGTGCCAAGCAATAGGACAAGAGACAACATGAGGAAGAACTTCTTTACTGTTCAGGTGGCTGAGCACTAGGACAGATTATCCAGAGAGGTTGTGGAGTCTCTGCAGATATTCAAGATACTTCCTGGATGTCATTCTGTGCAATGTGTTCTAGGATGACCCTGCTTGAGCAAGAAGGTTGGATTAATGACACACTGTGGTCCCTTCCAATTTTATGCATTCTGTGATTCTGTGATTCTGTGAAACTGAGGATTCTAAGCATTCTCACTGAATAGTTATAATGTACCTATGGCGAAAAATAACTCATACTGACTTTTATGTCTGCATGTTCAGCTCTTTGTACAATGGATGGTGACTAGTCAATCTCTAGACATTCCAATTATAGTAACACCAAAAATGTAAAAGTAATACAGTATAGTAAGAATAATGTAACAACAGTACTTAGGATAACTAATAGGACAACCAGAATAGGTATAAAATAAATTGATGCTTTCCAGTGTAAATTTCATAAAAAATAAACCAGATATATAAAGGATCATACATTAAATTCAACAGAACCTCAAAAAATTGTATGATCTCATTCAATTATATAAGAGTGGTAGATATTCTAGTGTGGTATCAAATGGCAAAAAAAATCATGAAGGCAGGTTTAGATGGGAACAAAGAAAAGGATGATTACATGAGATTTGAAGTGAAATTAGTGCATGAGGTGCAAAGATTGGGCTAAAGTCTAATAAGGGCAAATGATGCTGGGATATTAAAAATGCGTCTTCAAGATGAGTTACTATATTAAAACACAGCTATGGGTTTGATATCTAGGGGAAAATCAGAGAGGTAACTGGACTTTGAATCAAAATAGCATAGTATCTTTTAAGTTGGATAAAATAATAAAAACCTCCCTACTGTCAGCAGCTGGTAAGTGTCAAAGAAAAGCCTGTGCATGACAAAGAGAAGATCCTATACCAGTGACTGGCAATAATATATTTCAAGTAGCTTGAGAATAAAAATGGCCCCCCATTAAACATGGCATGAGGACAGTCAGAAAACCACGAGTCATAAATCCTGAAAGTGACCTATTTCATGATCACTTCTGACCTTCAGAAATTGCATTCCCAACCTGGGACATTATCAGTTCCTACACAGGGAAATTTCAGGCAAGTGTTGACTCTGGAATGTGTAGATGATTTTATTGTTTCACACTGATTAGTATGAAACTTGATATTTTAGCATCAAATCAAGTGGTGATAGTGACATAATACAAGTTTTCAGTTTTCTTAAAGAACTTTTAGGCAAAAATTATCAAGAAAGTATTTTCCAACTAAAACCATTTTGTCAGTAAGTGTTTGTCTAGCTGTAATGACTCTTACATGGTACCATTAAGATGTTATTTTCTTCTTCAGAGTATAAAGTAAGACATTTAAATGACATGAGTGTGTGGTGAGGAAAGAAGTAATTGTATACAGTGGAGTAGGCACTCTGCAAATACCTGGCTAGATTACGATCTAACTTTACTGAGTAATTGATCACATCCTTTTGACTTCTATTTCAATGAGTTGAGAAGAGGGTTTAAATAGAGGTTACTTGGTGCAGTTATGTTCTTATAGGTGGTTAATGCAGAATCAAAGTTTATGCACATAGGACTGACAGAATGACCA
This sequence comes from Melospiza georgiana, assembly GCF_028018845.1. Classification (NCBI taxonomy): domain Eukaryota; kingdom Metazoa; phylum Chordata; class Aves; order Passeriformes; family Passerellidae; genus Melospiza; species Melospiza georgiana. The sequence goes on from NC_080433.1 coordinate 51,400,090, forward strand.
ACAGTGATTGGTAAAATAACACATGGTAAAAATGCCAGAGTGCATTTCCCTAGCAACTACATTTCTTTGTAACATTTGTCTATCTCCTAAATATTTCCTTCCTGTTCCAGTTAATTGATCTCTCAAATACATGCTACCAAGGTATAATTTGTTTTACTTAAAAAAAATCCAACAAACCACAAAAATTGTTTCAGTAATTATTTGGGAAGATAACTGGCAAACACATGAACAGATACACACTAATCAGCATGGATATAAAGGAAAATTGTGTTTAACTAACACAATTAACTTCTTCATGGGAAAAACAATGAAAACTGACAGGTGTGAAGTAGGAGACATCCTGAGTTGACTATGAAGAGGCTTTTTAATTTAGCATCACACAAAAGATTGATATGTACCATCATTAAAAGTGGTATTGATGGTGGCATCTTACACTGGGGAAAAATGGTTCCCTAAATGAGATAAGAGAACTGTATTAAATGTAGAAATTTAGGGATGTCATAAGAATTGTAATGAGAATTAGGTTTAGAATTTCCTCTAGTATGCACACTCGTGCAAAGGAGAAAAAAATTATAAGCTTGAATTCTAGTGAAAAAAAAAAGAATGTTTGAAATATAGATATTTTAAAGTAATGAATCTTAGACCGTATTTATTGTCAAAATTTATTCTTGCATTTTTGTAATAATAATTAAAGAAAAGATTTTTAGAGTAATAACAGAAACTCAAATACAATACTTGATACCTGTAAAAAATTTGGGAAAGGAAATATCTTCTTTGCTATTTGTTTGCTTGGAGACGAAAATGTAAATGAACAGCTACGGTTTGATATGTTAATTTAGCCTTACTTCAAAAGCAGACAAGCAAAGAATGCAAAAGACACAGAGCACAGGCAGTAACCCAGTGTATCTCCTATATGAGGAGCTTCTAATCTATAGAAAAGGCAATTCTTTCCATGGCAGCCTGCAAGGAATAAAAAGAAGAAAAAAAGGATTTCTTATGCACAGTTCTGTATTTTCACTATAGCATTGTTTATGCTTACAGATTTGCACCTCATGATACTCTGAATCTCATCACTCCCAAAATATTTAAGGTATAATCTTAATCTTCAGTGAAATTTTTCCAGTATTAACACATGCTTGAAATAAATTTCCATGTCAGGAAAAAGAATCATTACACCAAGAAAATGAACACTACTCTTATTTGTAAAGTATTCCTAAAATAGATGATCTTCTTTTCACTAACTTTGACTTATGAAGTTTCTAAGTGAAATTCCAAAATTGGGCAAGACCCATAACAGAGTTTAGACAGAGCTTTCATTTTTATATTTGTCTTCATAAAGCCTGTATAACTCTATGGTTAGGACAAAAAAATAGCAATGCTGGTTCACACGGCTAATAAAATAGTTAATTTCCAAAGATATAAGTACCCACCTACTGACTATATTCGTTTTTGCCATTATTTGCTCAAGCAGAAAACCTTGGAAGTTTTAATCATACCGTTTCAGCCAGATCCTTACCAGATATAACCTTTGAAGCATGATTATACACCCCTGTGTGTATGGCACTGCCTCAAACAAATTTCTCAACAGCTTCTGGGCAACTACAAAATGTAGTATTGTAGTTTCATGAGTTAAACACCTCATGGGCTCTGAGTTCTCCTTGACTATGGGAGTCTGTCATCCCAAGGGCGAGGTCAGCACCCCAATGGCTGTCACAAGCCTAAGCCTTCACTGGAGCACACATTTTCCACCAAAATTTCTGTAAATGTCCTTTTTGTTCAACAGAATCCAGGTGGGTACAATGGATGGAAAACACGATTAAAGCCAGTAGTTAGGGCCTCCTTTAGCCAAAATACATTCAGCTACAAGATGATACCCATTTTTATGCTTTAGCCAGGTGTACAGCTTGTCCGGACATCTAATGCCAAGCCTAGAGCAATCCCACAGCAGAATGTGAGGAGTCTTCCCCAGGTCACAGAGTCCAGCTTTTCTTAATGCCTTCTCTCCTGCCCCACAGACCTCCTAGTCCTCACTGTGCTCATCTTAAGTGACATGGCATGTGATAACCGAAATTAAAAAAAAAAACAAACAAACAAACAGTATTTTGGTTTAAAAAGGCTATCTGCAGAAATAAGAATTAATATTTTTTACCTAGAGGATGCCAAATATGAGAACTTGAGGTTTTGTGGATTCTTGCCCTAATCACAGTACAAGGACTCATAAATAAAGGTTGTACAGAAAGATCTAGAAATATAGTTTCTTCATCACCTTTTCTTAGCTCAGGGAGCTTTCTGTTGAGAAAAGAGAAATACTGCACGGCCCATTCCTTATATGGAATACTCACAATTATAACATGATTAAAAATTGGTTTGATATTGCAGCACTGTTTACACAGACCTGTCATCAGGAACATTGTTCCTGAATACTAGAATAAATTCATTGGATAATTCAGGTTGAAAAGACCTCAGGATAGTCGAATGGTCAATAGTCCAACCTCCTGTTTATAGCAGCATCACTTCTGAGTTCAGACCAGATTACTGGTTTTATCCACAGGTCTTAAAAATCTCTGGGGATGGAGATTGCACAGCCTCTCTAGGAATTTTCTACCACTGCTCAATTGCCCTCATGGGAATTTTTTTCTTTCTATCCAGTCTGAATTCCTTGCTTCAATTTATGCCTGTTGCCTCCTGTTCTCTCTCCATGCTCTGCTGTGAAGAGCCTAGCTCTTATCTTCCTGCTAACCTCCCCAGAGGCACTGGGGGGCTGTTGGGTGTCCCCGAGGCTGTGTCTCTTTCAAGGTGAACAAGCCCAGTTCCCTCACTTTCTGCTCTCTGGGCAAGTGCTTCAGACCCCAGTCAGCTCTGGGACAATGCTGAACTCACTCCAGTTTATCAGTCTCTTTCTTGCATTGGTGTGCTCAAAACTGAACACAGCACCCAGATGCAGACTAACAGGCATGGAGGAATGGGGAACAAATCCCTTCCCACAGCCCAAGGCTGCATCCCTGTTCACGCCTGAGGCAGCCTTGCTGTCCGGGCACATGGCGGCCTACTGGGCCCCCAGGGTGGGCCATTCCTGCAGAGCTGCTCCCCAGCCTGGCCTGCTGCAGGGCTGCTGCACTCTTGGGGACAGCACTTCAACTTTTCCCTTGCTGAATCTCACAAGGTCCCATTAGCTCTTGTAGATTCCCAAACTGTCCTTTTGGGGGATGGTTGCAACATTGCCTTTCTTGACCTTCTCCAGTTGTTAGGGGCCTTTAAGTCTCTAGGACCTTCCAAGGACAACAGATAATAGAGAATCATGTTTTAAACATGAGGACATAGTTAAATGTAATTTGCTCCTACTTTTCCAGAATGAAAAAAAAAAAAAAGGTTTAACAATGTTAGGAAGACACTATTTGGTTCAAAGACCTCAAATGCAGTGGGTGAAATCTAGGCTCTCTGGAAGCCTCTGACAAAGATCTTGTTGCCTCCAGAGGGAAATGTAAAGGCATTTATAGTTCGGCTAGGGCTTGGGTTTCCTTGCTCTGAAGCTGTATTTGTGAAAGAAACTGAAAGCAACTTTTATTTTTTAAAAGGTACCTCTGTTTGGTCCAGGCATAATTCAAAGTCTCCAACAATGGAAAGACTACTTTATTTAGGTTAGATTAGACCAGATATTAAATATGAAAATTTCTGTAATTAATTAAACCTGTCGATCAAGGGAAAAATAAAAAATCTGCATGGAGCTTCTCACTGCTGTACAAAGTTAGGAGGGTTTGCACTGTGTACTGTGTCCTTCCTATTACATATTATTTAATGGCAAGAAAACAGGAAATTTTCAGGAGAGATTAAATTATGCAATGAGTCCTTTCTTTCTAATTAATCTCAGAAAACTGTGCAGATTTTACTGCTGCAGGAATGCTCAGGCAAAGCATATTTATTTTACTTAGTCTAAATCTAAAAGTTACTTTATCTAAAATTGTCTTTCTACCTGACAATCAAAGAATTTGTGTGTTCCTGTAGGGATTAAGTCAGGAAGCAGTTTTCAAAAACAACAAATTGAAACGTTTACACAAGGAAGTGTTGCTTTTATAAGTGATGGGAAACTTCAAATTTGATTACAAGCAACCTTTGGCTTCCTATCTGTTCAACAATAGGCCATGTTGTTAAGGGCAATTTCCATGCACAGCATGTGGGTCCCATTTTTTCATCCTTAGACATGGTTGTTTACTGTTCAGAACTGTTTATGCATTTTAATCAGGCTTATTCAGCAGTCCTTAATAAATCACCACTAAGTGAATGTACCAAAACAAGAACTATTATACAGGATTTGTTCCCCTTATGCAGTATTTGCTGCCCTCAGGTTCCACTGGATATAAAAATAAAGAGTAAATGGGTAATTGAGTCAAAAGAATAATTATGAGACATATGATTTTAATGCCTTTTGCTGAGGAGTTGCCTCCAGCAACTTCCGTTAGCTACAGGAGCTTGCCTTTAAATTCAACTCGGGCCAGAATGACTTAACAATTGGAACCTGCCTTCAGCTCATGGCACTGGAAGGCTTTTTGAGGGGATGAAGCTGACAGCCCAGTTCCTTCCTGGCAGACGTTTACGTGAGACAAGGCAAAAGTCACAGAGATAAGTGCTTAAACATTCAGGTACCTTGGGGTCTGCCAACAACAGAGGAAAGCACTGCTAGTAAGAAACTGCTATGAAGAAGTAAATAGATCATTTTACTTACTAATATAAGAAACACACAGAGAAGAATTCTTTTTGCATAGTCTGGTGAACAAAAACTTTCCAAAAGGGTTTCAATAAATAGTAATGGTTCCATTAATAAATGTTTTCTGTGACAGCTCTACTGCATAAATAGAAAAAATTCCAGAAATGAAGAAGTATTTAATCTTGAAAGATTTTTCCAATCTGGTTTTAACTGGATTTCACTGGATTACTATCCCTTCCTGTGAAAAACAGGGGAATTTTATAGACATATAGATCATGTGCAGGAAAGATGTGACACACATGGCATGGTGCCCTACATATGTCAAAGAGTAATGTCTGAGAAAAACAAAGGAAAATACTTCAGTATTTGTAACTGAATACAAAAAAGGCTTGTTCTATGTAGGACAGAGCTTGCCAGAAACCACTGCTAAAATGTAAAATATAATTTTGGAGATTATTTTGCATATTCTTTGGATTGATCTTTGCCCTACTGAGGCCACTAGGAGAAATGAGGCTGGGTAAATTAGGGCTCTGTTTCTCTTGCAGAAATCGTGCTTCCTTTTGGGTCACAGTTCTTGGTTAGGCTACCTAGCCCTGATGCTGCTCGCAGCCATAAAAGCTTTGTCCAGCAGTCAGCAGCCATGCAAGGCTCCCCACCAACTCTCCTGCTGGATCATAACCCCTACTGCAGCGTTGCAGACCTTTTCTCCTCTCCCCCAGCATACCAATTTGTTTGGGTAGCAGTTAGGCTGGTTTTCTAAAAAACAGGATATTTGGGGCTTTTGCTTCAATCTGTTACTGTTACCATGATAATAAACATTTGTGAGCAGAGAAATTGCCACAACATAACAAAACTCTGTTAGCTAAATAGTGAGATTTCCTTTGGGAAATTATACAGCTCAATGTTCCATAAGCCAAACAAACATAAATTATCATCTTGATTTTAGTGGTGCTCAGTTATCATGATCAGCATGGAATCTAACCTTTCAGCTAGCTGGATCAAAAGTGATCAAAAAAAGGCCTAAACCTTTCAAGAACACCACACTGAAATACTGTTTTCTTCAGTAACACTTGGGCTAGACCGACACAAAAGATGGACCCTGAATTGTGCAGGCAGACTGCTCAATTACTAATATCAAACTGGCAATTGTGCCATTCTTCCTTTGAAAACAGCTCACAGTCATTTCACATGCAGAAAGAGAAAAGATGTTTTCCTTTGATAAATTAATAACTACTCAACAATAATGCTGTTTTACTAAATTATTTGTTCTTGGGCAAAATGTGGCCAAACCTGTTTCTTGTGCATCACTTGCAAACAATGCCCAGCTCGGACCATGTTAGGCTCCTCACCCTGAATTTAGGATTTTTATTTTTTTGTTGTTATTCTATTAACAGCTTTGCTTCCCTTAGTGAAATAAACACAATCTCCACGACTCTGTGTGTGCAGTAAAGAGAAACTGTCAGAGGAAACCAGTCAACTAGGTTTCATGCAGTATTACCTGAGCAGGACTTTTACTTGACTAATGGACCTTGTAACTGTATTGTAATTGTTAGTTTGAGACCTAGCTGTCAAGATTTTACTTATTTCACAACTGCACAAGGTATATGTGTTTTTCTTTGCCTTGAAATTTCATTATATTACCTAACACTTCAGTTAGGAAGTGCCAGAATCATTCAAGTCAGCCATTTGGGACCTAACCAAATTGTGAATCTTCATCTCAGTAAAATACTTTCGAATGGAGTAACTCACCTCAGATGCTCCCCTGCATTATCTTACAAAGTGTAAAAGAATTTAATTATGCCAATATGTGGGCAAATATTCTTTTTTTTTTTATACACAGAACTGCACTTGAAACTCTGCTATTTTTTTGGAAACAATTATTTCTAATATTTAAAGAAAATGTTTAAAAAATCAGTGAAATTTCTCTTTTCAAAGGGAGCATGAAGAGAGTATGAACCCTCTGATAATACAATGGTGACTGATTTGTCTCTTAACAGCTTTATCTGTATATATCTTATTGGAGGGCCCTTCTAGAAACAGTAAAGAAATTAGTACAGTAATTGAAACATATTTAGGGAATAAAAAAAGACTGTCCACCTGTTCCAGTTACTTTGAGACAGACTCACCTGTGCTGGAGCAGTGCAGCACCATGCTGTGCCCTTGGACCTGAAGATGTTAAAGCTTTGGAAACTGTGTCAGCAGCTATAAAATAGGAAATATGGGTTAAGTAGTCCACATGAGAGAATGGACAGAGGAAGTCAATGGGAAAGGGAGGAGAAATAGAGAAAACTGTTACCCTCTCACCTTCTTTAAACTACTAAAATATATAAATTGTTAGAAGAACCTTTAATAATTAAGTCTTTTGGAAAAATGTAGCTTGAAACTATGATATGCAAGAGGACCACGGTGCTCTGATTGCAGAAGTAGCTGATACTTTTGACCACTACAGCCAATCCAAAATTTAAAAACTTTCCCTGAAACAATTGCACAAGTTTCTAACACCATCGCTATCCCCAGAGGACAAAGATACACAATAAAATTTGTGTGAAATACCCAAGACACTCAGAAAATACCTTGCTCTGATTTTTATATCACCAGATGCCTGAAGTATCAACACTGCTGTAAATCATGCCAGAGTACATGAAACAGAACTGGACAGACCATTGGATAAGATCTGCATTTCATATCAGCAGAGTTGTATATATGACTTGTTCTTAGGAACAGAAATAATATTCTGAGAAATCATTGTATGTTTTAGATACTTTTTTCTGAATCTTTTGTGGTGGAGTGGGAGCAATAGGTTGTGCTGCTGTCTAACCTAATATGAATTACAAGATCCTTTATATAAGCTCTCTCACATGCTTTGTACTATTGCTGATATGTCACAAGGGTGAAAAAAAATCCAAACTAGGAAAACGAAATTTCCAAAGAAAGTTCTGTATGACTGAAGCATTTCATGTGTGGTTTCTGCAGGAAGAAGCATAGCTAAAAAAGTTTAGTCACATCCATATATCTAGCTTTCAACATGTGTTAAAATCACGCACAAAAGTCAGGGCGCATGCTGCAGTAAGATTTTGTGCACATCTGCAACATAACTTGACAGGGAATCAATTTCTTTTCACACTTCAATATTTCACTTCTGTGTATTTTTTTGCAACTTGCTGAGCTCTAATGCCAAGCCAGATTTGACAGAAATTACTTCAGTCATTTGAAACTGAGCTGTTGAAGCTTTTTATGGAACTGGATTGAAAGAATGCTAATTCCATCTGTGTTTGCTCAGAATGATGGTGACTCCTAAGCACAGCAGTTTCCTGGGGAATGGTTAAGTTCAGCTGGGAGTGCTGTGAAATTCTTTAGCTAAATCTAGATTTCTCAAAAGCCTGACTAACCTGGCAAAGTTTAAATTGCTTTCAGGATGTCAGGACGGTAAAAAAAGAAACAGCAGGAGGTAGGAAGAGAAGTAAGTGTCAAGGCAAACTGCCTCCTCAGAAATTAGAATGGCAACAACAGGGTGCCCCAAATCTTCTAATGTTGTGGGCTGGATGCCAGTTTTGCTCCTTCTTCATAGGGCAGCTGTGGCTTGCAAGGATTGGAAGGCTTGCAAGTGGCTTGTGTGGGCAGCTACAGAGGAAGCCAGCACCCAACACAAGCCCACCCAGGCTCTCCTCGAGGCTGCCCTTTGCTGCTGCATACAGAGCAAGACAGCAGTGCAGTTTCCTACTCTGTTTTCTGAACATGGACTATGTTTTCCCAATGCACTGAAAATATTACGAGACAAATGGAGAAAATACTGAGCTGTGACAGGACTCAAGCCTGGCCAGAATGCACAAATCTAATTTTCCCCTCCTTTCACAACTCTTCTTTTTCCGTGAAATACAGACCAAAGGTTTCCCCAGGCCACCGGTGATACACCCAATTTTAATGTGGTGCAGGTAACACTCATATACCAAAGAGTCTGCACAGTGCAAGGAAGTACAACATTTTTTGGTGCCAGCTATGCTTAAGAAGTCAGCTTATAATGGGTTCATGCCCCACATCAGGTGGGTGTCATACCTTTTATTTGAACTGTGTCCTAAGCTTCATGGTAAACAAAGCAGCAGGTGTAAGCCAGAATACTTTGGGGATGGTACAAGAATGTAGAAATTAAACATGTAGTCAAAACTTTAATGCCTCCTGCATAGCTGGAGTTTTGCTCCTAGTTTGCTGAGTGTTATTTCTACCATTGCTGTTCTGAGGTATCTCTGAGTTGGAGATAACCTAAGTGGTTTGCATCCAGGTTAGCACAACCTGACTGAGTTACTTTCTTGGACCAGGACACCCCTGAAATGACCATCACCAAAATGTCAAGGGAGCATTTTTGAATGGGGAAATTTAGAGCAAAATCTGCCTAATAGTCTGCAGCAGCTCTGCAGTGATGACATAACCCGGGCCCAGACTGCCAAGCTTGGTAATACATTGAAGAACATTAATGACTGCTGTCTAACATGCTCAGGTTAGACAAAACAGTGTGAGACAATTACCTCCAAGAGTGTGGGAAATCCATCTAACTTGGAAAATGGCAGATAGCTTTGTTATTACAAATATGTTTCAGTGTGTAAGTCCAAAGCATTTTTTGCCAGGGAAATTCAGGATCAATCTCAAAAAATGCTTTGACAGGATTAATGTATAATTTCTTTGGCTAGAATATGTCACTCCAAAGCTTACAAGCAGAAACGTAGAGAACGTGGTATTATTTTTACTGGAAAAGCAAAGTTGGAAATCATTAATGAGTTCAAATAGACATTTCCAAAGTGTCATACACAGAATCCAGTAAAATTATGACTGGCTAGTGCTGCCTTTAGCACATCTAAGCAACGACAGCCTTAGAAAAGACTTGTATTTAATTACCTCATCTCTGTCTCCTGCAAGTGTGCATATGTTTCTATACCAAGATCCTTGTTCTTGGCTTTATGGAAGCTATACATCTTCCATAAAGTTTGAGCATCTCAGGCTGCCATAGAGGAACATTCTGTGGATGCATGGAGGCAGATGGCTCACACCATGTCAAGTCTTCACAACAGAAATGGCAGGTGTGCTGAAGTTTTTGCATATCTGATTTTAATAGAAGGTAAAGGGCATTTAAATTACTAATTTCTGTTCTTAAATTAATTTTATGCATTTTATCCATGCTGATTGGAGGTGCCTTTGGGAAAACTTGCAGTCAGGAAAAGCAGAATGTGAATTTGCCCTGGGCTAGGTAGGACACTCCCCATATTTACATGCTTCTTTTGAATTACAAAGCTTTCAGCTGCTGCTGTCACAAGGTCCTGGAAAATACATCTTCTCCTGAGATACCTATGCTACCAGTTTCCAACACAGCTTATGCAGCAAAATAAAGGAGCCTCTCCATTATCCTTTGGATATCTTGAAGTTATGTCATTGAATCACAGAATCATTTAGGTTGCAAAAAGAGCTATAAGATCATTGAGTTCAACCATTAACCCAGCACTGACCACTTCACCACCAAACCACACTCCTAAGCACCATATCTGCATGTCTTTTAGATACCTCCAGGGTTGGTTGACTTAACCACTTTCCTAGGCATCCTGTTACAATGCTCAACAACCCTTTCACTGAAAAACCTTTTTCTAATATCCAATCTAAACCTCCCCTGGCACAACTTCAGGCCAATCTTTCTTGCCCTATTGCTTGTTACTTGGAAGAAGAGACTGACCCACACCTTGCTACAGCCTCCTTTCAGGCAGCTGGAGAGAGTGATAAGGTCTCCTCTGAGCTCCTTCTCTCCTGGATAAACAACCCCAGCTCTCTCAGCCACTTCTTGGAAGAACTGAGTTTCAGCTTCTTCACCAGCTGTGTTGCCCTTCTCTGGATACGCTCCATACCTCAATGTCCTTTTTGTAGTGTGGGGCCCAGAACTGGACACAGCACTTGAGGTGTGGCCTCACCAGTGCCAAGCACAGAGGGACAATCACTGCTCTGGCCCTACCCGTTACACTCTTGCTGATACTGGCCAGGATGCCACTGGCCTTGTTGGCCACCTGGGCACGCTGCTGATGTCCAACAGCATCCCCAGGACCTTTTCTGCCAGTCAGCTTCCCAGCTACTCTTCCTCCAAGCGTGTAGCGCTGCATGTGCTAGTCATGACCCTAAAGCAAGACCCAGCACTTTGTGCCTTGTTCAGCTTCATACAACTTTGGCCCATCAATGCAACCTATCAGGATCCCTTTGCAGAGCCTTCTTGCCCTCCACCAGACCAACCCTCCCACCCAATTCTGTGGAGGTGCCATCTGGAATATGACTGAGGGTGCACTCAATTTCCTTGTACAGATCATTGATAAAGCCATTAAACAGGCCTGGCCCTAGTACTGAGCCCTGGACACCCCACCAGTGACTAGCCACCAGTTGGCCTCCATTAAACATCCCTCTCTGGGCCCAGCCATCCAGCCAATATTTTACCTCACAAACAGTGCACCTGTGCAAGCCACAGGCAGCTCAGCACCTTTGGGTGGATCCCATACAGCCCCAGAGACTTGTGTCTGTCTAAGTGGTGTAGCAGGTCACTGACCACTTCCCCTTGGATCCTCTGGGCTTCATTGCCCCTGTCTCCCAGGTCAGGGGGCTGGGCTCTCAGAGAACAACTGAGGCAAAAGACTGAGGCAAAAAAGGCATTGAGTACCTCAGCCTTTTCCTCATTCTCTGTTCCTGTGTTTCCCGTCCCATTCAACGAAGGATGGAGAGCCTCCAGGGCCCTTCCTTCATTTGTCACAAAGGTATTTATTGAAACAGTTTTATTGTCTTTTATGGAGTAGCCAGGTTAAGTTCTAGCTGTGTTTTGATCCTTCCAATTTCCTCCCTGAAAAAGCTCATGCCCTTGTAGTCCTGCTGAGCTGCCTGGCCATTCTTCCAAAGGTCATCATTTCCCTTTCTTTTCCTGAGTTCCAGACAAAGCTCTCCATTCAGCCATCCCAGTCTTTTGGCACATGGGGACAGCCTGCTCCAGTGTCTTTAAAAGTCCCTTCTTGAGGAACATCCAGCTTTCCTGGAGTACTTTGCCCTTCAGGACTGCCTCCCATGGGACTCTACCAATGAAGCTTCTAAAAAGGACAAAGCCTGCCAAGGCTTTGGGAGTCCAAGACAGCATTCTGCTGAGTTTTCTCCTTAGTTTTCCAAGAATAGAAAACTCTATCATCTAATGGCTGCTGTGCTCAAGACTGCTGCTGACCACTGTATCACCTACAGTCCTCCTCTGTTCACAAACAGCAGGTCCAGCAGGGCAGCTCCCCAGCTGGCACACTCACCAGCTGTGTGGGGAAGTTACCTTCCACACAGTCCAGAAACCTCCTTGACTCTTTCCTCTAAGCTGTTTTGCATTTCCAGCACACATCTGATAAGCTGAAGTCCACCATGAAGACAAAGGCCAGAAATGGGGATTTACTGGAGTGCAGACCTAAATGTCAGCTGTTCAAACCTTAAAAAAAAAAAAAAAAAAAAAAAAAAAAGAAGAGCTTGCAGAAAAATCAGATGCATGTAAATTTGGCAAAAAAATGTAGATGCTGCTAATATGCAAGCTTGCCATTAAGCATCAGGAAATTTCCATCAAGGATGGAAATGCCATCTGAGAAAGGGCAGAGCTGATGTAGAAGAAGAATTGTTAGGGAGACTTTGATATAGTTGCACAGATCTTGTGCTTGATATGTTACATAAATGGTCTGCCCTGTCAGTAAGACTGTCCTCTGAGTAGGGAAGGCTTAACTGATTAATGAGAATTTCATGTATGTTTCATGTACCCCATTTTTTGAGTTTTGCAGCCTGAGAAGTACATCTTCATGTTTTCCTAACACCTGATACAAGCCAAGATAGCCAGTGAAGGCAAACTTTCTTTTCCTTTAGTCTCATTAAGGTAAATTAGTAAATTGACAAAATCCAAATGCAGAGCAAGTACTTTCCAAGTTTGAATAATCAAATGAAAAGAAGAGCTACTCATCATGTGAATGTCATCTCTACTTTCTGAATATATCTGGATAATACACAACCAAAAACTTATCACAACCATGACTAGGGATCCATTTGTCATGCAATTCCAGGCTGCATTCACCAGAAAGTATCTGGATTTTAGGGATGCCACTTGTTTTACTCTCAAATCATTCCATACTCCAGATCTGAACAAGGAATTTATATTTTCTTGTGCTGTGCTCTCCAGCGTTTGACAGGTAGCAATTCTTGGGCCTGACTATACTCAATTAATTATCACTTGCCCAGAGAATAGACAGAATTTGGTAGCTACTGCTCAGCAGAGCTGCAGATGTGTGTCCCAGAGACCAAGTGCTCAGAGGCTGCCCTGGTTAATGAGTTCATTTTGCTATTCTGCTCTACCACCCTTGCTTAACATCACACAACCAGTTTGAGATCTCCACTGGGAACCTCTTGAAAAATAGTATTTCCTGTCTTACTTAAAACCTGAGTCCTGTGATTTGGTGGGTTTATAGTACAGCTATGACAGCAGAGTCAGATCATGGGTGAGATGCCACTGATAGATGGAAATCAGAGAGAAGAAAGACACTGCTTAAACACACATTGCAAGGCATGGGTTAAACCCTGGAACTGGAGATGCAACCTGACATGAATTTTTAACTCATCATGTGGTTGATCACTCTCTCCCATGCAGTCAAATGCTACACATGTTGATGAACCTTTGGGTTTCTTCCAACTCAGAAGTGTGTTGTGTCATATTTCTCTGTGTAGTGCTATATTTCTGTGTGTTGTGCTTGTATTTCATAGAAACATGAAACTTGCTAATCATACTTTACCAAACTACACAGCTGAGATGAACACATTAGTAGCCACTCTGTCTTCAAAAGAAGCCTTGGGGGAAACCAAAACTCAAGTCTGTCTTTGAAGGCTACAGTCTCTGACATCCATCATTTCCCTGGTGAATACCTTTTATTCATACAGCACAGCTGGATGGACTAACATCACATCCCAAGTGTTGAATTATGGTTTTCAGTGTCTCGGGCCCTTGGGAATTCTCTGAGAATTTAATCAGTGAAAATAAAGACAAAATAAATCCTTAAGTGTGAATAAATTTATGAGGGGTAATTGGAAAGGCAGCTACTTGCAATGCTCAGAAGCCAGTGCCCTCCTGACTTGTTTCTTTCCCTTAGAAACATAATTTCTGCACCTTCGACTACAACAATGCTCAGTAGCTTCAGATGTAGCCTGGGATACAACAGCCTGGCTTCTGTCCATTCTACAACAAGGAGCAAGAGTCTCAAAATGCTCATTAGTAAAATACTTGCATTAATATATTTTGATGAAGGCCTTCAGATTTGCCAATGCAAGCGCTCAAGCTGTGGAAATTGTTTCGGCTGAGAATACTTACGAGAATGTATCAGGGCAAAACTATCAGACTCATCTTGGACTTCTTCCTGCTCACAGCCACTGCTGTAAGACAAAAGGTCAAACTGCATGGGTCTCTGGCACGAAGCAGCCTTTTCAACTCTTAGGCTCTCATTCACCACATCTTAGTACCAATGGAATTAAGTGCCAAAACTCTAGCAGGGCGAATCTACCCTAAGATGTAAAGGAAAGATTCAGACATGTGAGCATCTAATTTATATTCCCCAAGGCATTACTTAGTCCCACAGCAGTTAAGGCATCCTTCCCGTTTCTCAACCAAGGGCACAGATGATTCCACTAGTCCAGCTGGCTTTAGCTTTGAACCACCCTGATGTCCGAGGGTTATGACTCTGCTGCCATACAAAAATAAGGGATGCACCTCCTCCAAAGGATTTTGCAGGGAATATCTTCAAGATTAGACTGGTGAACAGCTGCTTTGAAATAAAAGGATTTCTCTGCAAAACAGGAAGATGCTTTCAGGACTTTGGAACAGCATTCAATTTTAACTTTCTGCTTGCACGTTTGAACTGCAAAATGAGACATCTTTTTTATATTACGTGATTTGTAAGCAAATAAAGAAGAATGCATGCCAGGAAGTAGAAATGGACTAAGCTATTCCGGACAAAGAATGTTTATGCCCACACAAAGCTTCGTCCAACATCTCAAAAAAAACATGATTAACAGTACTGTGCTGATCTTAATCAGATTTATTAAGACAAATGCTGAAAATCCAGCGTGCATGTTGTGTGCGGGTAACTAAAGGAAAAAAAAAAAAGGCCAGATAAAAATGCCCAGAGGGAGTGAGCTAATGACTATCTTCCCATTACCTCATGGGATCATTAGGTCGACATGATCTCTCCGCGGCCAGCACCGGAGCCGCTTCCCCGCCGGGACGAAGGCCAGCGGCCTTTCCCTGCGCCGGCCGTCCCCGCACAGGTGCACCCTCAGCGGGAGGCGCGACCCGCCGCCATGTCGGGGCGGGCACGGCGGGACGGCCACCTCGGCTGCCGCCCTGCCCCCTCCCCGGGGGGCTGCCGGGCAAGGCGGCATTGTTGGCCGCGTCCATCACTCCTCGTCCCCGGCTGACATAATGAATGCGCTTGGACACACCTTCCAGCCCGGCGGAGAGGCGCCGCGTCTTCACGGACAGCCTCACCGAGCCGTCCGCTCCGCTCCCCGCAGCCCTCGGGGAGGCGCCCCGCCAGCCCGCCCGGCCCCATAGCCCGGCGCCCCGTCCCAGCCCAGTGAGGGGCCGCGGCGGCCGGGCCGGGCTGGGCAGGGCGAGGAGGGTACAAACTCTCGCTATGCTGCCCAGCGCCCTTTACTGGGACCTGGTGGGCTCCTCGGCTCTCCTCAACCTGCCGGCGGCGCCGGGCTTCGGCAACCTGGGCAAAAGTTTCCTCATCGAGAACTTGCTGCGGGCCGGGGCTCCGAGCCCTGCCCAGCTCCGTCCCCTCCCCGCCAACCCCGTGCCCCTCAAGCTGTGCCCCGCGGCGGAACAAATCAACCCCTCGGGCGGTCCCTTCCCGGCAAGATGGGCTTTCCAAGTGCTCAACCCCTCGGCGGCGGACGGCGGCCGCCCGCCAGCGCGGGCCGCGGCGGCGGAGAGAGGCGGCATCTTCCCGCCGGCAGCCACAGGTGAGCGCCGGCCCCTCCCGCGTCCTGCCGCCGGGAGACGGCACCGAGGGGCTCGCCGAGGGCTCGGCCCCGCGCTCCGCACGGCGGACACGGCGGCAGGAGAGGCGCGGCCGCTCCGAGGAGCCCGCAGGCGGCGGCGGGACGCCGGGCCCCGGTGGGGCCGTGCCGCCGGGGCGCGGCGGGGGCTGCGCCCGGGGCTCCGGCCGAGGGTCTCGCCGTGCCGCTGGCACCGGGACGCCGAGGAGCGGGTGGTGCGGGGCGCCGGGGGGTGGCTTCCGAGTGCGGGCGGGCGGCGCACCTGTGGGTGCAGAGAGCGCGGCAGAGCCCCGCGATGGCCGCGCCGGGTGCTGTTAAACGCCCCTAATCGCAGTTCTTTCAGGTCTTGACGTCCCGCAGACTCCAGAGGTGGTAGAAGCTTCGCCGCCAACAGGCGCTCCGGGAAAGTCTGAAATTCCAAGTTTTGGGAGGAAGGAGAGCAGTCCCGTCTCCTAAGTAGCGATAGCTCGGGAGGCAGCTGCTCGTTTCTCTACACGCCCTGCTTTGCGGGACAGCAAGGCGTGGAGGACCCGGCTCCTCCTGCCAAAAGGAGGATTAAGCCGCGTAGAACAGGCAGTTTTCTGGAAGTTTTGACAAAACCGGGGACGGGGGGAAAATAAAAAAGTTTTAGAGAGGTGTAAAGGTGCGTTATCAGCCCGGTGTCACACTGAGAGCCAGCGCCCTGCTGGGCTGTGGGGAACAGCTCGCGGCCGCCGGGGGCCCGCAGGAATCCGTGCCATAGGATTGGAAACAAACAGGTTTCCAAAACCCAATCGGTTTCTTGAATGTGCCGATTTTCGTATAGATACATTTTGTCTGGGCACGAGCAACATACTTTAAGAAATGTATACTTCTGTTAGTCATGGAACTGATTGTTGTAAATTCATTAAATTTGGTATTAGACTCGCTATCTATATAGTATTTTGCTTTTCTGTTAGAATGCATAAATTATTCCAATATTATGCGGTATTTTAAGAATTTTTATTTACAGTAGTACAGTTTTAAATGCGTTTAAAATGAAAATCAGACAAGCAGAACTGTATTTATTTGAGATGTGAAACCAAAAGGCTTGTTTTAAAAACAGAAGAAATTGTTTTCTTTTCAAACATACTTTTATTTCAATTAGATTCTGCAAACTGTTCTTCAAATTCCAAAGTAGTATTTAATCCTTTAGCCTTATGTACTTTAAAGGCAGGAAAGAGTCAAAGTGTACATTAAGGTTTCTGAATACTCCTGACCTCTCAGGTAAGTGGCACCTTAAGCATATCAGTTACTTAAACGTGTTTAACTAACTATAGGCTAGGCCAGGGAACAGGGACAAGTATCATCTTCCTGCAATTCGATGAATATTATCCCTGCCTGCCCTTAGCCTGAAAAAAAGTTCTGGAGAAAATGCTGTATTTATTTGTGGAAAGAGAGAAGATAGCAGATGCCCCAGCACTCTTACTTGCTAGAGTAAAGGTATTTTGTTGGGTTTTATTTATTGTTGTTGTTAGTTTTTTTGACTGGGTTTTTGTTTGTTTTAAAAAACTGTGGGTAATTTGCTGCAGAAGTTCCTGAATGCCAAATTTTGCAAATGTTTGTTTCCAGGATTATTTCTTCTTTTGATTGACCCATAGCAGTAGTTGTGATTTTAGTATGTTAGGTCTGCCTAGCGATTTGGAGTCCAGTCCTATGCTTCTTCTGATTCCACAGCTCCCACAGGTCTTGGCAAAAGCACCAGGCTGTTAGATTTGAGCAGGGAGAAATACTGGTATTTCCTCATTCATCGTGCACCCAGAAGAAAATTCTCCTGTGACTGTACACTTGTGACAGTGACTTTTATATTCTAACAGGGATCTGTTGATTCTGATCTCACTTGTACATCTTAAAGTGATGAGGACACTTAGTTGTCTCAACATTCATAAATTTGAGTTAGATTGGAACTGTCTTGCTGAGCCAGTTTGTGGTTTCTAAGGAGTCTCTTGTCTCTAGTGTAGGCGTGTACTGAGGAAACTGTTCAGACCAGACACTGCATTTGTGAGTAGGGCTGGGGTGGTCAGGCTGTATGTAATGTTTCTTGTTTGTACAGTGAGAGGGCAAAGGAGCATTTTGGCTGAACAAAAATTTTAGCCTTCAGGGACTAATGAAGATATTTTGACTAAGAATTTGTGCTAGGTAGGGTTTTTTAATTTACTGATTTTTTTTTTTTCAAGAATAAGCTCATATTTGGAACCCCAAAATCACATGGCATTTTGGAAAATCTTTCTCGAAGTCTTTAAAAAGATGATTGAAAATGATAATGCAAGCTTTTTTTTTTTTTTCAAAAAAATCTTTCTGAACTAACAAGTGCTTTATAGATCATGCAGGGACTAAAAGTTCCCTAATAAACTACCTTCGCATAAGCCAAGTTTTCTTTTCTTTTTTAATTAAAAAAAAATAAAAGAAATTGAAAAAGTACCAGACTTTTAGAAACAGTAGAAACAGTATATTACTTGTGTTGTCCCAAATTCTGGTGAGGTCACCAGAAGTTCTCAAAAAGAAGGAAGTATAAAATCACACCAGAGACTTAACTGAATAAGCTGAACCTTTTAATATATATCCATAGTACCTACAAAGGGAAGACTTGAATAAACCACTCCATTTTAGGGTACCTTTTAACATAAAAGTGCTAACAAATGTAGATCCTATATTCTTTCTGTAAATTGGAAAATGCTTATCCATGGTGGCAAAAGAGACCAGGTTGGCATTCTTGAGCTGGGCTATCTCATCATGGTAATTTCTCCTTTTGTAACTCCTCAGCAACTGAGTTGTATCAGCAAGTTTCCTTCCCATAATTTACAGGTTTCAAAGTATTAGTTGGACTATTTCAAGTGCTTATCTGCATGTGTATTTTACATACATCTCCTACAAAATTATTGTGAATAAAAAAGTGAACAAGAACTCAGGAAGAATCACACCCTAAATATTACATCATCTAATGAGCATAGTAGAAATAAATATATTTGCTGTCTGTGAAAGTTTAAATAATCACTTTCCATCACTATATACATTTAAAAAAATTAAATGTAGTCATTGTAGGTGTTGGAAATTAGTTTGGTTTAATTTAAGAAGAACATGAGCAAAGAGCATGTTACATAAAACTTGGGAAAGAAAAGCAGAAGGAGCATTACTGCTGTATGGTAAACTCATGAGCCTTCTGCAGTGGTATACCAATTTATACTGGCTTGGAATTCCCACAGGCTTTCTTGCACTTCTTCTGAAGCCCCTTTGCTCTGTGCTGTCCTCAATTTCCTCTTGTTAATCTGAGTTTCAGTCCCTTGACTCCCAGCCTATTGTTATATTCTGGATAAATTAGAAGACTTGACAGTTTTCTTCAGTGTTTTCTGACACATAAAAATCAGATGTGAGGATGCTGAGATGCTGTGTCTTGTAGCACAGGTGCTGTAAAGAGGTCCACTTCAAATATTTCCTCATGACTTAGTTTCCAGATGTATTGGCTGGCACTAGAGCTGAGTGACCTCCTTGGGAAATGTAAAGTTACTCTGCTACCTGAAATAATTTTTCTAAATATCTCTGCTCTTCTTAAGTCATTTGTCCAGGAGGAGGTTGACAGGAAGTGCTGTACAGTGTGAATATGGTCATGTGGCAAGAATGTGGCTTTCTGCTTTAATTTTGGCATTTTTGTAGATGAACAGAGAAAGGAAATTGAAAACTGCAGCAAAACAAACAGTGAGATAATTCCGTTGTAAAACCTGCTGAGAAATTTATCTTAGGGGATTTTTGCCTAAAGCATCAGAATACAAGAGAGCAGAATGAAGGACAGCAAGCATAACAAAAAAGAAAACAGAAGAACCATATAGTAAATATAAATTGGACTTAGAGTAAGCATCCATAGATGTACTTTATACATATCCAGATACATTTGTGCTATCAATGTGTCTTTTCTTTCTGTAACATTTGGGTACTTTGCATTTTGATGCAGTTATCATCACATTGAGCCAGTGAGATAGGAGAGATTTCTATTGCGTAGAGGAGAAGCTGGAGCAAAACCAAATGAGGTGACTCACCTGAGATAATACAGATAACTGGTAGCATTGCAAGGAAATTAAACCAAGTCTTCTGCAGGCTAAGCCTCTGGAAAATTATGTCGATTTTTGTCTTCTCAGGTGATGCCACCAATTCTATCCTGAATCAAACATATCTTATTTCCCATATTTAATAAAGTGTCCTGTGTTTCTTTATGACAACTAGGAGACAAATTACTGAAATTTAAGTGATATTTTTTCTTTAATTTTGGACCTCTTCTTAGTGAATTAATGCTTATTAATTATTGATTCCAAGCCAACTGGCAGCCAGGGTGTGTCCTCAAACGACATGTAACACTAGCTTTCAGTAAAATAAAAGACAGGAAAAAGCCCAATGTTTTGTCTTGACTCATCTAACTCGGGCAACAAGTTGACTGACAAGTCTTAGGATTTTCTTGTTTAGTTGGTGTTTTCTGGAGATAGAAAGCTTCTTTAAGGTGGGGAGATCTATTTGGCATCCTTTCTTATTCCCTGATTGCCAGGAGCACTGAGACACTGTAATTGTTTTGAAAGTTTGTCTTTGGAAGCAAAGAAGTTTTTGTAAGTATTAGAAATCACAGACTAGCACGTTTCCTGTTTCCAGTTAACTTTGTGAGCCATTTAATAGAATTGGTCTGGAATGCCCAGCATATTTTAAGAGTGGCTGCAAAATGGCTTTTAAAGGACAAACTGTTGTCCTCATTGTGAGGTTGCCAGAGCTAGCCTAGTGCCAGCTACTCTGCGACGCAGCCGCTAGTGTGGCAGGCTGTGCTGGGTGAGGAGTACGAGCCTTGGCTGGACACCGCTCCTTCCTTTGGCTGCTCTCGCCCTGCTGGCTCTCAGAAGGAAGAGGGTCCCGAGTTGGGTCCTTGGCAAGACTTAGATACTACCAGAAGATCTCAGAGCTGCACTAGGAAGACAAGTGGTGGAGTTTGTACAAAAGAAATTGACTGAGTTGAAACCATGGAATCAGTCATGCCTACAGTAACTGAATTAACTTCTGTGAAATGTATTTTGTACACCAGAAAGAGCTGGTCTTCTGAAATCCTGTAGTATATTGCTCATGATTTTAGAAAACACATGGCTGTGCTAAGGATTAATCTCATCAGGCAAACTTAAGTGCAGATTTCAGGTTTTATTATACTGTGTCTTTATTATTTTCTGTTAAGAAATCCTCCTAAATTTTGCAAGGCAAAAATTCTCTGCTTCCCTTGCTCTCTGAAGGTGTTCTGCATTCTTTTATAAAACAGCTCTGCAAAATAATTGATGTTTTACATGGTAGTTTTGTGGTCAGTCATGACCCCACAGCAGAAAGGGGAGTTTGTTTTTTTTTTTTTTCCAATTGAAAACAACTGCAGGTATGTAAAGCAGTAAGAGGCTGCTTCAAATGTCTTTTATGTAGACTCTGATATTTATAAAATTATACATCCAAATATTTTCAGTAACCTGGACTGTGTTTCTTTGAGGTGAGTTGTCGCTTTGGAGAAGTGGCCTTTGCTTTGTACTGAAAAGCTTATGAAATTTTTTCATGGGAGGCTGCTTTTGTCTGCAGTTGTAGCACATAATTCTCTTGAGGTATTCTGAATGTGTGGTGAGAATGTTACCTCCTTGTGACTATGTGAATATCTCAAGTTTCAACTTGAAAAAGTATTTCCTTGTACAAATGTAAAAATACTAAACCCCTTATGTTAAAAAAAAAAAAAAAAAAAAAAAGAAGAAAGAATTTGCCATGTGTTATTTTTTATTCTAACACTGTTTGTATTATCTTGGGACTTTTGTCTGTTTGGGGCTAGCAATACTGCAACAAGTAAAGACTGCTCCAGGTAAAAAAAGTTGGCTAATCAGTGCATACCACAGGAGTAAATGGTGCATTTTGGCCTCTTGTACAATTTTGAATTAGTGCTGCAACAATGAAAAACCAGTGAAATATTGACTTGCAGCAGCTGACCTTAATTTTGCTATGCTTGTTGAGGAAATAATTTCTAAACAAATTGTAATATGTTGAAAATCAAAGACAATAACTAATGACTTTCTAGCTGAATTTTTTATATTTTTTAGTCTTTATGGCTGTACAGATGATAGTATTCTTTTGATGTTACCTATGAGGGACAAGAAGAATGTCATGGCAATTCAGCTGTTTAATAAAAAGTAGGTGTCTTGTCTAAGCTGTAGTCAATAGAGAGAGATGCCTCCAGAGACACCTTCTGTGTCTGTTTTAAGGTGATGAATTGTTATGTAGAGCTTCTCATAACAGAGAGCTTCACTTCTCATTGTCTGAACAGGAGGCCCAGACAAGGAACTTGGGCAAGACACTGAACTTTTAGACAGAGAACTGACAGTGATGCCTGTTTTGACAAGAACTGGTAGTCATAAAGTGCTGAGGCACACTAGTACATGGGCATCCTGAGGAAGGACAAAGCCAGAAAAGAATTGTAAATCCACAGGTAGATTCCCATCTTCTCAATAGCGAGGCTGTGTAGGAGGCATGGAGAGGGTAAAAGCCACTTTTACTCCTGACATCAGGGTACCCATGGAGTCTTTGGCAAACATTGAGGAGTTTGGTTGTTGCTTTGGGTTGTACAGGTGAGATCTGACCATGTATTGTCACCAGCCTCAGGCTGGCATATTTCCTCAGGTGGTGAAAATACTGTACAACAAATTACAACATAATAGTTAGGCATGTGAATGATGCCTCTGAAAACTGACAGTGATTAGTGTGGTTTCAGATAATCTGCACTGTGATGCTCTTGACCATTACATTGCTGTAGATGCAAGTGATGATTATGCTGTTAGCACATTTCAAGCCCATTTTGGGGGCTGCTCTGCCAATTTTTGAAAGCCCCACCATGACCCAGCATAAAAATATAAGCCCACTCCTTGCATCCATGTTTTGTGTAGAAATTAAAAATGTATATATTTCAAACTTTAAAACTCTTTCTCTGAATGTTTGGCAGTTTTTAAAAACTGATCTGTGCATGCTACTCTGCTTTACCCGTTTGGCTTGACTTCCTTTGAACATTCATGTGGTTGTGTTTTACAGGAATAAATAGAAAGCAAATGGACTCTTTGGGAGTGCAGGAAAGCCAGTTCTGCGTGGTTCTTCACCACAGGCTCTTGCAGGAAGTTTTTCCACTTCCATGTGATGGCAGTTGCTTTTGGGTGGGATATGGCAGTGGCTGCTGCTTTGTTCTTGCAGTTGGAGGCTCCTCTTCAGCTGATTGAAATGCTTTGGGGCTGCACAACTGCTTCTGGAACGTTGCACTGTAAAGACAGTAACTGCTAGGGAAAGAGCAGTGACTCATCATGAGGTCCAGGGCTTGTGGTTTGGGAGCAGAAATGCAGCTCAGCTGGATCACTAAGCTGGCAGAGCTACTGCTGGACTGCTTTCAGGGAACTCTTCATGACATGACACTTCCCTGCAGCTTTGCAAAAGCCTGCTTTAAATATTGCCAAGAATGGATGTAAGTAGGAAATTCCAGTTGTGCCCATAACCATCCAAAGTTCTCAGATGATATATAATAGCTTTACTGATAATATATTTAAGTTTCCTGCAAGGGCTGGATCCTAGGCATCATGGTGGAAAGCAGTTCATGTGGACTTAGCATGTTTGGAGAATTGAAGTGTTCACGCAGCTTGAGGTTTCTCAGCTTCTGTTGTTAGTTTTGTTAGCTGGCTCTAGGCAGTTTTCTGAATAATCTTTTTGGAGGTGTTCCAGCTCTCTTCACAGGCTGATACCACATTTTTATCAGTTATCTTTAAAACCCCCCACAGACTAGCAGCATGTGCAGTGAAGGAGCCTGTATGGATAATACCAGAAGTTTACCATCAGTTTCACTGTCCCTTAATAGCCATTTTTCCTTCACCCCTTCCCACTTTCCTGATGGCTGTTAGCCTACACTCTTTGCTGAGTTATTTCACAACAGTAGAATTAGAAAGAGTAAACAGTTTTCTTAATATTAAGCCATTTTCAAAGTTGCATAACTGAGCTGGACTGTATTTAGGAGCCTTACTCTCAAAATGATGGATAGTTGGAAGGAAAACTTCTGATCCCATTGTCAGTATGACTTTTCTAATGGAAAGGCTTTTGAATTTATAATATTTTCAGACCAGACAGTGTCTTTTAAGATATTAGTATCTGAAATGCTTTCTGAGTTTTAGCA
Source organism: Melospiza georgiana (assembly GCF_028018845.1). Taxonomy (NCBI): domain Eukaryota; kingdom Metazoa; phylum Chordata; class Aves; order Passeriformes; family Passerellidae; genus Melospiza; species Melospiza georgiana. The sequence goes on from NC_080433.1 coordinate 51,424,068, forward strand.
CTAGATAAGCTTGAGGTCCATTTACATGTTTAGTATTATTTTATTTTCTGTAAAATTATTTCTGTTCACTGCAATAAATGTAGTGAACACTATTACTAGAATTTGTATACAGCACCAGTGTCAAAAGTATTTGTTTTATGAAATACCCCCATAACCTAGGTATTTAATACTTTTGTATATATGATCCAATACATTTTCTTTTAAGGCATATAGTACAGTTTTTGGAGTGCCAAAAGGCACTTACACTTTGATACTTTTCATGCATGTGTGAAGCTAAACCTGTAAAGACTGAGTCTTGTGAAACAATTCCACACAGTCTTGGTTTTATAAAATGAAGATATAAAGCAGAAAAAGGCTTAAGTGTCCTGAATACAAATTATTAGGATTTTGCCCCTGCTTTAAGTTCCTGTATATCTCTGGGAGCCACAGCTGCCTTTTGCTTACTGTGTACCTCATTCTGGCCAAAAATTGGCATAATTCTGACATCTCAGCAATTTTCAGCCTTATGTGAACAGCAAAGAACATTTGCTTTAGGTCTCTTGATCAACAGATATTGATAGAGTTGCTGTGATGTATGTGAAAAGAAAATAATGGGTAGTGCTTCCTCTATATTGTTCTCAAAACTGTATTATGCCATTTCTTCAGGTACAATTTCAGCATAATTCTAGGCAATTTTAATTCTGTTAATGGAGTTTCTTACAGGTAATGGAAGCCATTTAATGTGATGAACTGTGGTTTTTTTATTGAAGATAAAAAATATAAGTGCATATATTTATATATACTTGTATAAAATATAAGGATATGTTGAAGCATTAACATTTTTCTGCATGTAGAACTCCCAAGACAGGGTTGAGTATCCCTGTATTATGTCACATTGTTTTTACTGATGTAACTCTGAAGAACTGCTGCACATTGGTTTGAGTGCAACAGCTTCAGTAGATGAAGGGGTGTAGTTTCATGTATGTAAGGTAGAATTCACCTGTGCATCAGTATAGCTGCAGCACATTAAAAAAGGTTACAAACTGGACATACGTGTTGGCTATAGGCATAGAGAGACATCATGGCATTGTTTTTTACTCAGGATCTAGACTAAATATTGAGAATTGAGCTCAGGAACCTCTTTGTTCAAAGTAGGATTTGAGGATTTCACCTGCATCTTACTTCTTAAGCAAATGTTCTGCTTCATAGAGATACATGCCCTGCAGGCAAAAAAAGCAGCAGTTGGTTGAAAGAATTAAGTAAAATACCCAGGTAAGCCAGACTCCTGATTTCCATCAACTTGAGCAGAATTAGGATCAAGATCTCTTCTGTTTGCATCATGGTACTGTGCTACTGTATTAAATCATTGTCAGCAACTTCCATGGAAATATATTGCTTGTTTGGAGTTTACTTAAGCAAAGAATTTGCTTAAGTTTTTGCTGTGATCCATCTTCAGACCTTTATGCTTGCAGCTTACTTGTTGAGAGATGTAGTGAGTGGAGGAAACTGTCCTTTCCTATTCCTGTCATTACTTGCAGGAACATGCTCTCTATCTGAGTCAGTAGCTTGTTCAATTCTGATTTATCCAGGTGTCTTCTGCTTTTCTCACATGCCATTATTAACCCCACATTATAAAAACAGAGCAAGGAACTGGACAGAGTTAAGAAACTACAAGAGGGAATATCAAGGACAGGATAACATGTCTGACAAAAATTGTGTGGCATGAATAAGGTGCTGGAGCAATGATTGGAGGGAATAGGACATTATGGCAGCCAAGGAATATCCAAGGCATTTAAGAAGAAAGCAAAGGAATGGAGTGTGCCGTCTTCTGTATTCTAAGTTGTATTTTCAGAGGTGGAGAGTTTTACTTGGCTGTAAGGGAAATGTGATAAAAGCACAAGGAATGAGTCTACCAAGGAAGGGAGGAAAAGCTCCTTCACCTGAGAGTCTGGGAATTTCAGAGGATAAAATATACTGTCAATGACGAGCTCTAATGTCCAGGAGGTTGGCCGATATTCATCTTCCACAGCTCCTGTGCTTTTTGTGTCACTCAGATTCTTTCCAGCTTACACACTTCACCAGTTGCACTGAAACCCTTTGGATACATGGGATAGGTAGGATTTGGCTGCACGTTCTTGATGATTTTAAGTTTCTAAGGACGTGTTCCACATTTGGTGGTCTTGTGTGGAAAAGAACCTTTAGAATGCTAATGCCTGGTGTAAATCATTCTTTTTTGTAAATGTTTTGCAAGTATATGCCTCAAAACCGGGCAATTAATTTGTATGTCATTAGAAACAGCAAAATTTCAATAGAAAGCTGTACTACTAAAATGCTTATCAGCCAGCAATTGCAAGTTAATACTTTAAAAAATGTTTAGAGTTAGACTTCTATAGCAATAATTTTTTTACTCTGGGATAGCAGCAAATTTAAGGGTCAGGAAACTTATTTTGAGGTCCTAATACATACTTGGAAAATTAATTTTGAATTATCTTTATTTTTAATTGCACTTGAAAAACTTTTAAAACCTAGCACCATGGCTTAGCTACATTTATCTATTTATCTTTCTTTTTGATTGTTGATTTCTTTTATTTTTTTTGTACCCAAGTCTGCAGTTACTTTTTTTTATTTTAATTTTTTTTTTCTGGAGATTTGGGCAACTACAGTACAGGCTCTAGAGCCTGTATTTTGTGCCGAAACCAATGTGTCACATCTAGTGACATTGATGTTTTGATGCTGATCACATTTTACAAGTGTTCAGTTCTAGCAATGATGTATCTTTTTCAAAACAAAAAAATATCCCAGGTTTCATAGTTGACTAGAACAAGCAGAAATTGGTAGGTAATTAAGATTAATGGAAAATCCCATGAGCCTTATAGAAAAAATTAAGGGATAAATAGATAATTAAGAGCTTTCCATGATTTGGAAGTTCTTTTTAGATATGAGAGACTGCAGTTAAAAAAAAATCTGTAAAAAATTTACCAAATATTACCTAATACTGTGAGTTGACTTTGCAGATTTTTTTTGTTGTATCAAGCAGAGCCTTCAGCAAGTGGTTTATTTAAATTTAGAGCACTTGCCCAGCAAGACTAAGTTGACAGTCAGAGAAACAGAATCAGGCCTTGTAGTACGTGCCTGTAGAGCTCAGCTGTTTCATCTCATGGCATTTTATAAATTTTCTTCCTAAAGGTTTCTTGTTGAGGACATTATTGGTTTGAGTGCTGTTAACAGCATTGGAGTGCCAGCTGATTTTTTTTTTTAAGATGACATGCTTGCTAGAGTTATTTTACATAACTTTCAGATTCATTATACTCATTATTTCAACAACATATTATTGAAACAATATGTTCAATACCAATATTTAGAAAAACTCCCATAATTGCAGCAATTACAGAAGGAAATTTCTAGTCTGTAGAGCTTCATTCTTATAAATATAGGAAGAGTTTTGCATATTATAGCTAAGCTACGCATGTAAAATAACCTTGCTAAATTAAAGAGCAATTACTTGGTTTATCATTGTTTGCCTTAAAAATATCACCATGTTGAAAAAAGGAAAAAGAACTTGTGGGGCAGGACTTTACACACTGACTTTTTGGAGGACTGTTGTTATGAATATCACCTAAGCTCAATGGATAACCAATTAGATCTATGCTTTCTTTGCAGCTCTTTCCAAACACTTTTTTCTCCGAGCCCCACCATTCTACTCAGCGTGCTGCGGTGGGTCCTGTCAGCACCCTGCATCCCCCACTGCTTTTCCAAGTAAGTTTTTATGCTTCATCAGTAATGCTTGAGTTATTCTGTAAACCGAAGCAGCAGGATTTAATGTGTTCTGGAAAACTAATTGGTGATGCAATGGCAGCAGCTAATTCCTTAGTAAAATCACAGCAATCCTATTCAGAAGGTTTCCAAAGATTTATCAAACTTAAGTACACTGAGCAATTGTGAGAGGTTTCTAATGGCATTGAGACACCCAGACAGGGCTAACCTAGGAAAGTGCCTTGTTTTCAGTTTGCTGGAAACAATTCTTTAAAATCAGTAACTCTTTTAAAAATCAGTGTCAATAAACATTTGCAAATAAGAAAAGAGCTGGAGGATTGTAAAATGTGTGCTGCATTTTAATGTTTATTAGGGGTGTAGATTATGATTCAGGAAGCTTTAGCATTATTTAAATACAACAATCATTCTTTTTGTAGTAGTCAAATGTGTGCACATGTTTAATTTTGTTTCTCTTTTTAATTATAATGTAAAAAATTGAAGAAGTATGTTAAAGAGAGTTTTGACAAGTGTTCACTATCTATTCAGGATTAAGAATTCAGTTAATCCAAAACTAAATTTAACCTTGATTGGGAAGATGGCAAGCCAAAGTTGTAAGAATGGACAGTCATGATTTTGTGCTTATGGCTCAGGAATGAAAACAGAAGGGGCATTCCCTCTTTCTTCAAAACAGAAAGAAAAGCACAAATTTCTTGTCAAATCCAAATGAAAAGTAGAACTTATACGTGCTCTGGCATATACTTTTTTATGACAGTTGCATTCAAACCATTCCTGACTAAAGTGCATGCTTTTTATGAATGTTTCAGGAGGGCAGTTGCTAAGTTGAATGATTCTTGACAAGTGAGGCAGCAAATGCTGGCAGTTTAATGAGCTGCAAGTTTCTGAGCACCTCTTTAGGGGGCTGACACTTTCCCACAGAGCGTTTTACATGGCCTCGGCTCTCCCACAATGGCTGACAGCACCATGACCAATCACCACTTTCACTTTACTCATCCACACGCGACCTCACCACAATTTTTCACTGTGCAGATGAACTTTAGGAACCATTTCACATTGAAAAGGCCTGGGCAAGGGTCAGTTGCCCTTTTGTATGGCCATAAAGCAATACTCTATGTGCCAGTCTTTTCTCCTGTCTCACATTCCAAGAGATTTTCTGGACACCATTTAAAGCACTTGACTGAAAAATAAAGCAGTGAATGAAACTGACTTTTATAGACTCATTCTAGCTCATCTTCCCATATAACCCTGTCTACCTGAAAAGGGATTTAGTGGATGAGCTGAGTGTATACAGGGACTTGCTGAATACATAGGCCCATTATCAACTGTGGGGATTGTTTATTAACCAGGACTGATACACTACTATTTTGGAAGTGACCTATTAATTGTCCATTTAACTAGAATGTATTGAATTCTAATGAAAAAATGGAAACCATGACTAAAGCTTTTACTTGCTCCTTCAAGGTGGTCTCTGCCATGAAGGCAAATGAAGATTGTTCCACAGATTAAGGGGACATTTATCACTATATATTAGGATACAAAGGAAAGCCTTAACAAAAATCAAATCAGTAACATAGGAAATAGTTGGTCACATTTATGTGAGCAGAACACTGAACCTGCTGCATGTTCAGAGTGATGAACTGCAAACTGACATATTTAATTTTGCTGGAATTGTTGAAATGTATAAATGACTGCCTATCCTGCTGCACTGAAAAGGTCTATAATCCACAAACAGAAATTCGGTTTCTGTGTAACAGTTGGAGTGCATTTTAGAATATGGCTTATTTAAAAAAAAAATTCTCTAGGCTACTCACTTGGTGGTAGGTTTCAGATATTTTCTCCATAGACTGTTAATGCTTCTGATCATTCTGCTCATCATTAAATTTTGTTCAGTTAATCTTTTAAAATCCATCAAATATTGTGCCTTAGAGTGTAAAGATGCCTCACTATTAGTCTAATATAGGTGTTAAGCTGGACCCTACATACTGCCTGAACTGGAATTAATTGGTGCCTTGAGGCTCCAGCAGGAGGTTGTTTCCTTGCTGATTGACTGTTAACAACCAACCAGGCAAGACAAATTTTAAGGGGTCACATAATTTGGCGTCCTCTGTCCTTGGCTGACAACTCCATTGTGGAGCGGAGGCCGGGAGGCGAGGACCAGCCCTGTTACGCCTCTTCCCTTGCTGGTGTCTCTCATCCCACCGTGGGGAGGAGAGAAGGTACCAGTTCTGCTGCTGGCTCAGACTGTACCTTCCACTAAACCTGAGAATGCTGACAATTCAGCAGAAACTACTCAGAGGCTACCTGGAAAAAGGTACCTAAATTCACGAAGTTTGAGAAGAAAGAGAAAACATGCATGAGGAGGGAAGGGTCCCAGCTTGCTCCCAGTTTTGTAGGTGTGATTGGAGCATGCAGTGGGGGTTATGAACAGGCTCTGAAGTCCCCAGAGAAATATCAGCCTGGCTTGCCCTTCCATTGTGGTATTTTTACTTTTTTTCTGCAGATGGTTTATTGTGATTTGGATAAAGTCTGACTGTGTATTACAGTGTAATAAATATCAGGACATTAACCAGTAGGTTATGATTTTTGTATCTGGTCTTAGATATAATTTTGAAAATTGAAGTACATATGTATAAATTAAGGATTATTTATACTGTAACATTGCAAATCATAATAATTATTTTTTATGAGTGCCAGATAAAAACATCTTGATTTCTTGACGTAAAAAGTGCAAGAAAAAAATTGACAGAATGCCATGGGCTCTAAATCAGTAATGTTTCACAGGGGTAGTTTTATTTTAGGGAATCCTAAAATCTGACCCTAATCAATCAGAGTTGGAAGCAGGATGTAGGGGCAGTGTAAGTTACATCAATATCATGTGTTACTAGTAACACATGGCTACAAAAGTATTTAGTCAACTTTGCAAGACATACACATATACACTTCAGTTTCTCATCATTATATTACAATACCCTCAATATATGTGTGTTTGTTTTTCTGTGGGTGTTTAAAGATACATATACCCACATGTATGTATGTATAATATACTGGGGTTGAAATGTGGTGTAGCCCCAAGGACAGTTTGTGGAAGCTGCATCTGGATTTCATTAGTATTTTCAAGAGCACTATATCAATTGAAAAAATGTATGTAATTTCCCTCCCACCCCATTACAGCTGACTAGAATAGATAGACTTCTACACAAAAAAAAAAGTTTAGTATTTTAGAAAATCTGATTTTCAGGGAGGATTTGCTTTTGGCTTTGATATGAAAATGGTCATATCCTTTGTAGGAATTGAGCAGCAGCACACCTTTGCTGCTGCTGTAACTATAAGCTGGGAGGGCAGTCTAGGCCCCTGGACTTGAGAAGGTGGTGGGCAGCAGGAGGGCAGCTTGCATCTGAATTGCCACTCCTACAGCAAGATTGTAGGTGCCAGTGGCTGTACAGCCATGGCATGGGTTTCTGAGCCAAAGTGCAGCTGTTTCGTGGCCTGTTTGCATCTCCCTAAATATCACATGCCCTGCTTGATGATGGGCCCTATTCAACTGATCCCTGCTCCTGCTTCCTGAGTATTCGAGGAAGCTGGGTGCATATAAAGCCTCACCAAGGACTGCTGCTCATACACCATATCTTTCTAGGGGAGAGGGAGCATGGGAAAGCACTATGGCTTTAGGTTTTATTGGGTGTGAGGAACACGAGAGATTTATCTTGGGGTTTCTGTGCTCTTTGTGTAAACAGTTCTACTGCTTCACTGCAGCTCTGTCCCCCAGCTTTGAGGCTGTTTTCCAGGGTAGGGCTCCCTCTAGGCGTGCATTTAGGGGATGTGATTCGATACACTGAGAGCTGCCCTCCCAGGACTTGCTATGAGATGTCAAAGGATTAGAAACCAGGCTGAAAGAAGTAAGTCCAAGTAGTCTCCAAATCCTCTAATATAAAAATTGCTGTGGTTTCCAGAATAACTAAGTGAATGACCAGGGATTTTCTGAGAAATAGATCACTCTGAAACTCTTTCATTAGTTAAAAAAAATAGAGGAAAGCCTACTTTGTTTCTTTGAATCACTACTACAGACCACTTCTATCTCATTTTACATTCCACACAAGGAGTAAATAAACTCATAGGAAAACTTGTTGCAGCTTACTCAGTGGTGATGACAGGCAAAGAAAAGTGAAGTTTCCCCCTGACTATATTTGAATTTTGCAGTAGCATGGGCTCTGTCCTAATATTCCTCTATGAACTTATCTGATTTTCTTTGTACCATGTCAGGGGGAGACTCTTGACTACTGACAACACCTCTATATCCAAGTGAGGATTTAATCCTTACTGAACATGACTGAAGCATTACAACACACTTATAACACCAACAAATCAAAAGTGGGACAAGAGTCTGCAACCATTATAATGAACAGCACTTAATAGTTCTCTGATATATGCTAGATGTTTTGGAAAATTCTCATCTATTTCCAACAGGGGAGGAAAGTGTGCTGCCTCTTCTGACCCAGGAGTCTAACTCCAAATCCCGGAGAGGCATATTAAGAAGAGCTGTCTTTTCTGAAGACCAGAGGAAAGCTTTGGAGAAAATGTTCCAAAAGCAGAAGTATATTAGTAAAACAGACAGGAAGAAACTGGCCCTTAACCTGGGTCTAAAGGAGTCTCAGGTAAGAAATGTACTTTTGGGGAGAAATCTTTAAAATGGCTTTGAAGGAGGAAAGTTGAACAGTGGAGGGGCAGCTCTGAGCTCTTTTACCTGCAATGGCAGTTAAAACTAGGGAATACTTGAACAGTTTCCTGGTTTATTTTCTGTTTGTGTACATTCAAAACTTGATGGCGTCATTTTCATACAAAGAAACATGACCTCTGTGTTTCATTTCCAACTCCCTTTTTTTTTGCTGTCTGACAGAGCTCCCTTGGAAGCTTTGGGGTAGGGAACTATGCTCCATCCCTCTGCTCTAAAGGCAAAAACATGAGCGCATAGATCATTCCTTCATTCCACCCTTTGCACTCACAGATGAACAACTAGGGACAATGCAGTCAACAGCACTTCCTCTGGAACTGTTCTGCAGCAGACAGGCAACCATCCCTATGGAATGACACTTGACTGCACAAAGAAAGATATGTTTAGAGCTGAGAGATACCATAAGAAATAAAGCTTTGCAGGGTGACCTGCTAAAACACTCCCACTTTACTTGCCAGTTCCCTTTTCATGGGATTTTTTGCATGAGTCTGTGTTGGTCTGCTGCAGGATTTTAGAGTTTAGCTGAGGGTCCAATGCCTCCCGTTAGGTGTTGTGCCTGAACAGCTACATTAATAGTGGTGCTGAGCAGCAGTGGCACAACTGGGAATCTTTGGGCCCTCGCCTATCTGCAGATAAAAACATAGGAAAAATGCCTGGCTTCAGGAGCACAAAATCTGAAAGAAGCTGGGGGGAAAAGTTTGTGAGGGCATGTAGCAGCAGAAAATTAACATGGTAGTTGCTGACAGGTAGGATTCTGAAGGTGCTGGAGTAGATGCAGCCCTCAAGATTGCAGCTGATATACTGAGAGGTGACAGTACAATTTTGTTTCTTTGAATGCAGTAGGATTGAAAGTGCTTATGATACATGTGCAGAAGCTATCTTGGGGACAGAAAAGCCTGAGAGTGGTGATGAGAGCTCTTGTCATCTCTATCTTGGAGATTTTCAGAACTTGAAAAGGCTCTCCACAGTTCGATCTAACTTTGCAGTTGGCTCTAGTTTGCACAGGAGGTTGGATCTGGTGGTCTGTGCTGGTTCCTTGCAACCCGATGACTCTGACACTGTTGCAAGCACTGCAACAATAAACACAAAAGCGGAGTGTTGTGTTTCTCCGTGTGATGTACAGAACTGTAATCTCTGCAGTAAAACTATTGCAATCAAAATGTGCAATTGCACTCACCAGTGTGCTGCCTAAAGTATTTCCCAAAATGTAGTCAAATTCCTAGTATTACAGTTATTTCCTTGAGATTACTTTCTGTGGTCATGTTATTCAAGAGCTTGGGTGTGTAAAAAATAATGTAATGATACATAGATAACCACTACCACTACAAGAATATAGTTTTATGATAGTGACAGACCAGATGATACTCATTTTTTTTTTTATACACCCCATGAAAGGAAGAGAAGTTGCTGTGAAGGTTACTTCTTCAATTTTCTGATCAGTTGTGCTGGAGGAACAGTACCTGTCATCTAAGACAATGATTCTCATACCTTTGTCTTCATATCAAGTATCTGAATACTAGACCTAAATGCAAATGTTTAAGGGAAAAGAGAACCTAATCTGAATAATTTGATTGATCACCTTTACCTTTCTTCTCTTCATGTAAAACCAGTTCCTGGTTGTATTCTCCCCCAAGCTTTCCCTAGCATTTCATAAATGCCTTTGAATGCTTGTGTTAAGAATTGCAACTCGAAGTTTTTGAAAAGTTGATTTTATCTCAAAATTACATGGGTTCTAGGCAACTCCTGGAAAACTGTACTCAGGCAGACAAAATGTCTCTGAATCCTCAATCCTGTCTCCTGCGTCATAACACATTTTTCTGTATGGCCAAGCTGATTTTAGCTATGTTTGTGAAGGGGACAGTCATGCTTCTTACAGCCTCTGCTTAATAGAGGCCCTCACACTACTAGTCATATCACTTAGTTCTTAATGATGATACTAATTTTCTCGGGGAATTCTCTTCTGTCAAGAAGGATGTTGTTTGTAGGAAACTCTTCTATCCCTAGCTATTGAGCTGTCCATTTTCCTCTCTAAGCTAAGTAATCTGTTGTAGGTGGTGAAAGTCAAGGCGAATATTTGTTCCAGGTGTAGTAAATAGTGATGGGAAAATCCTAAGATAATGTCAGTCAGCTGGCTTCACTGGTTCTCTACTGAGATAACAAATAATGAAACTAAGAGGATGGAAAGGAATAAACCACTTGTTAGGGCAAAGTTGTTTAAAGCAAAGAATAATAATAAACTCTCGTTAATTTGCAAACAGGTGAAAATCTGGTTTCAGAATCGAAGGATGAAATGGCGAAACTCCAAAGAAAAAGAAGTGCTTTCTAACAGGTGCCTCCAAGAAGAAGGTCTTCAGGAGAACTACCTCTCACGATCCACCATGAATTTTACCTCTCCATGCCCATCTGTGTGGGAAATGTCAGAAGAGCAGGCAAGTCCAAGGTGGAGGGAGAATTCTCCAGGAAATTCTGAAAGACTGACTACTACACAACCACCTCCAAGAGCAAATTCATTGCAGAGCCCACTCTATTTGTATCCTGACCAAGACACTGCAAACAAGGCATCAAGTGTAAGAGAGTAGGGGCTGTTTGTAAATGGAGTGGGAGAGTTCAGGCTTCAAATGAGCAGTCTTTTAAGATTAACAATATTTGAACATTGTAAAGCTAACTAGTTTATGCTTCAAAAATATGCTAAAGTCTAACACCATTAAAATTACAAACAACTAATGACTAAAGAAGTATTCTTCAATATTCAGTTTTTTCTTGTGTCTTTTCCACTCTTATACTGACCTTAAAAGTAAAATAGGAACTGATGGTAAGTAAAATGAAGTGAAGAACATGAATCTGAATTTGTGCTCTGCTTTATACATCTGCATTGTATGTGATGCTAGTTAAAAATACCCTAATAGAGAATCACTTTTATCTCTCATTGTAGTCAGACCAATTAATTTCTTCTGTGCATGAGATAAAAAGAGCTCTTCTGTCAAGACAGTAAGTGGTTTTGGGTTCTTTTAGAAATTAATGAAATAACACAATAGATTCATATGGACAAATACTAGCATTTTGGTGTGTTTTCTCCATCTGTCTTCACCTATGTCAGTATTCAATTAGCTTTAAAGTGTCACAGGTGAACTGATAACCTCGGTAAAGTTATGCAATATTAAAAGGAAACCAACCTAAAATGTTCCATGTTTAAGTAACTCTGATGAGTGTGTGTACTGGAAAGTGCAGTTCTCTGGCTTCTGTCTTTCTGTCCATGCATGAATCTACTAGCATTCTTAAGTTTGAATTGCGGTGTCTTTTTTTTTTGGCTGTTGGTAGAATCTTTTGTATTTCAAAACTGCAATGACAGTGTGCAGAATTGTAGCCAAAAATGCACTAAACAACACACCCATAACTGGAAAAATTGCTACTACAGCCAGTTCAGAAAATTACTTATGGAGATGATGTACCAATAGTAGCATTATTTCTGGCTTATTGCTGTTTAAGCTGGTGCCGGTAAGGACGCATTAGAATATATCTGTATCAAAGACAGGACAGCATTCTGTATAAAACAAGTTGCCTTGAATATTATTAAAGCTACTTAAAATTATTTCCTTGCTTAATCCAATTTAAGGAGGTCATTCTATGAATTTAGGTGTATCTTTCTTTGTTTTATTTACAAATTTTTATAGCTAAAAAGGGGAGCATAGCATTCATTTTCTTTTTCATCCATTTATGGATGCCTTTGTTGAGAAGAGAGACTAAAGATATTTTATGTTACAGGCAAAACCTTATGGAGAACATTATAGGTTTTATAGGGACTATTTTCTTTCTGTCATTGATACATTTTATAGGCAAAAGATTATCATAATCTAGTCTGGCTTTTCTTATCATACATGCCTTGAATGTTTCTGATTATTCTGATTATACTTGCCTTGAGCTTCAGGTATTTTGAAGTGTATTGTACATCTTCCAAAATACCGTGCAATTGTTGTAGAGTAAGTTGTTATTTAATGTTTTACCTTTTGATAGATGATTTACTATTCCCCTTGTTACATTGTATTATCTGGGAGGTGAAGTTTGGATACATCTGCAGCTAAAAGACTTGAGATTGCAATGATGATCCTTGTATCATTTATGCACGATAAGGTGAGTTTTGTACCTTGCCTTGTGCATGTCCTGCTGTCTCAGTGGCCAAATATGCAGTCCTAGTTTTGCATTATGTGGCATTCCTTGCATGTGATTTCCTCTGCTTGATTTAAAGAAAAAAACTAATTACAGAAGAATTAAGAAGTTATCTCTTCCTGCACTTACAAATCTTCATTAGTGTAAGCTGCCTCAACACCTACCCTCAAAAAGCCCTTGAACACATGTTATATACTAGTCAGTAATGAGAGGAGTTTATTCCTCTCTTGCAATTGAAATCCCAAAACCAACTCAGATTGTGCAAGAAGAATTTGGTGGGTAGGAGAACAGACAGATTGTGTACACATGGGGATGAATTTGGTGTTGAAATCCTGCCCTGTTTGACCAGCTCCTGCCTGAACAACCAGCTAGGGTTAGTAGCCCAGATGGGTGTGAAATTGCATTGCAGTATTTCCAGAGTACCATCTAATGATCAGGTGATGGTATATATGTGTGCATCTATTCATCAGTGTTTCCCATTTTGGAGGAAATCTGTATGGTGGGGTGGTGGGGGGTTTTAATCTCACCTTTAATGGAAAGGGAGCCTTCCCAGCTGCTCATACTATTTTACCGCAAGTCAATGAAGCCTCAGTGCTAGAAGCAACACTTTTGGAAATGGGAGATGTGATTCAGAATGCTCCTTGGGAAATTCTTTCAGTTCACGGTGTTGCAAGCACAAAATGTGAACTACTGTCAAAACTGAGCTGATGTGCTGAACAGAGTACATCTGAAAGCTGTCTCACTGAGGCAAAGATCAAGCAAGGCTCATGCAGCATTGGTTTCACAATTGGAATATTACAGGTGTTTTAAATTCAACAAATTCTGGTTTCACTGTAGCCTGTTAAAACTTAAACCATTTCAAGGTTCTCCAAATCTCTTAACGCCTCCTATCAGTGTTCTTACTTTACAGCTAGAATGAAGTTTCAGTATGCCAGATAAAAGATTCTTTGTCTGAAAATGCTGACCAAGCTTTTAAAAAACCCTGAAGTATACATCCAAATCTTGAATTATATCTAAAATTGTCTGATTAAATTATGATTTAGGCCCATTAAACACAAAATTTTGATTCCTCTGATTTTTTGCTAAATAAAGGAGAAGTTTCTCTTCAGTCCATACTGTGAAAACTTGGTAAATGAGAAATAGCACCCTGTACAAATACAAAAATATATTTACAGTGCCAGTCTTTTCGGTCTCTTCAAATACGTTTTAGAAAGAACCAAGAGAGCACAAGTATGCAAAGTGCCCAGCAGATACTTGAACTGCTTCATAAGATTCACAGTGCAGAGGGGAAAGGGGAAAGGTGTAGTGCAGCTGGTGTGAGGGAATGAGATGGTAGATACCAGTGACACCTAGGTTAAAACCAGCAATGTGCTACTTGTCTTCACAGATTTGACCTGATGGATGATCATGCAGCATGGTTGTAGGGTACTTGAGGTATTTCCTGTGTGTAGCATTTTGAGACTATAGTTACCAGCTGTGGAGCACTATGATGGACATTTATTGAGATCCTGGGACTGGGGAGAGTTCGGGTACTGCAAATTGCAAACCACAGTTAAAAACCTTATCTCTTCAGAGGCTGCAAACAAAGCAGATACTTATACTCACTGGGCACCTCTCTGTTTGTTCTGGCAGCTTATCAATGCTAATGTAATACAGAATACAACAAGGACAGAGAGGAAAGGCTGAGACTCAGTACTCGCTTTGTTAACCAGGCTGTGAACTTCCATGTTCTCAGGCTGTGCTGCTGACACAGAGATCTCACTGCCCAGCCCAGCAGCCTCAGGAACAGAAGGGACTTTTCTCATCCCACCTATTGATGGTCATCCATACGGGTCTGAATGTGGATCTTGAATGTGTGTTCTTAAAGACAGGCAGAGGAGCTCCCCTGATACCTAAGAAGACATTACTGATTTCCTTCGAAGCTCTTGAACTTTTAAAATGTATCACAATGCAGATTTTTGCAGTCTGTATCAGACACAGTCACAGTCATATTTTACTGCATGTGAATAGCTGTGAGCCTGTGAACATGAAAGACCAGCTAGCTCCTCCATGCACCTCATATAACATTGTTAGAAACTGGATTTTTAATAGATGTGTCAGCACTTAAACTTTAGTTGTATATATTTACATATTATTCTGAAAGTTACCTTGTTTTTATTGATCCTTTGCCCAACAGGAATCAAGTATTATGATCTGCTGAGAACAGGGCTGCTTTAAGGCACAAAACTAACTTCAATGTCAGAACAGTAGTACAAAGGTCAAATGTCACTCCTGAGCTGCAGTAATACATCAGATTTGTTTTATCTGCTGTGATTTACTAGTACTGGGTTTTAAATACCAGTTGCTCTCACTGTAGCCACGCAGCTCCTCTGATGAATGTATGTTCTGCAGTCAAAAGACTGACATAAATTAAGTGCATTCACATGCTTCAGCACCCTCTACCAACTAGACTGTTACTGATTTTCACATACTAGAAGGAAAGACAAACCAATTTCATGATGATAGCTGTAAATCCTGTGCCTTTAGAAAGGAACAGAGAGGAATTAGAGTCCAATTAACTTAAGACTCAGCTTTGAACCACAGGGAGACCTGCAGAGAAAAAAAGCCCCTATAAAGAAAGGTTCACAGTGGATGAAATTCTTGTGGACTGAGGAAGTCTTAAAGTGAGTGTGCTTCTAAGGGATGTACGTGGTGACTGCTGATCACCTTTACTGAAAGTTAAACTGGGATAGTTAAACCTGGGTCTGAAGTTCCCCCATGCAGACTTGCACCAAAATTCATGGCCAGAGAATGGCAACTCCTTGGTTTTATATTGGTTGTAATTCTGAGCACTGAAGCTGGGCACGGTGGACAGGGATGTCAGAAGATAACATCTCTATGTACCATTTAGTGCATTATGAAAGGAACAAAATAAATTTTCAGTCACTGGGAGTGTCTCTGTTGTATCCTTCATCATTCTGAAAAAATGGAAACATGATGAGGAAATCACTGATGTGCAAAAGCCAGTTCTAATAATTGAAAAAAAAGATTGGACTATACAAAAATGTCAGTATTCTGGGATTATCCTGCAGTGCTTCATGGAATAAGGTCTGAAGAACAATGGAGATGTTTTAAGTCTTTAATTTATTTGGTTGGCAAGAAAGTTTAATGGAAACAGATTGTTTTACAAATGGAAACGATACCATTACTTACCCTTTTTGTTGTACATGATGCCTGTGCTTAACTGGAAGCCAATCCTGATTTTCTGATTCTCTGTTAATTTACAGAATTGTTTCTCCTAAATTAATATTCGGATATAAACGTGATGGATTATCAAACTCCAAAGCTTTTGATAGTAGCACACAATTTAACATGATCAAATTCTCCTAACCAGTAATGCTGCTGTCTTGGATGAAATCATGCAGGAGATGAAGTATTCCCCTGTGCAGAAAGCAACCATGGCTGTATTTCTGCTTTAGGCATCGGTGGCCACAGAGAAAAGGATGCCCTTTTCAGCCCACTGCTCAGTTGTTTCCTCGATCACAAGAGGAAGCAAAGCAATGCCAGCAATATAGGAAGGCTTTTGTTTTACCAACGTGCCTCGCTTCAGCCAAAGGCAAAACTGAAATATAACACTAATGAGGATGAATGACTGTGAATAACACTTCGGTGCACTGTTCCTCGTGCGCCACCCACTATCTCATTTTCTCTTTTCACATTTCTGTACAGTAAAACGTTCCCAGGGTTCAGCACTTTGACGGAGGTGAGAGTTTTTTGTATCACCTGCTCCGTTTGCAAGGTTTT
Source organism: Melospiza georgiana (assembly GCF_028018845.1). Lineage (NCBI taxonomy): Eukaryota > Metazoa > Chordata > Aves > Passeriformes > Passerellidae > Melospiza > Melospiza georgiana. Next base: position 51,440,494 of record NC_080433.1, read on the forward strand.
CCTCCTGACCCTCAGCTGCACCCTTGGGACGTCCTGCCGGCTGCGGGTACGGCTGATGTCTGAGTCACCGTGCAATTCGCTTGCCATTACTTGCACCGAGCAGGACCGGGGGGCACGGCCGCCTCCCGCCCTGCCAGCCCCGTGCGCGGTGCCCGGGGAGCGGTGCGGAGGGAGCTGCGCGCCGTCAGCCTCTTGGGCGCGGTGCCCCCGCCGTGTCTGTGCCGCTCGCCTCTGCGGCAGGGCGGCTGCCGTGTGTGTGCCGGGACCCGCCTGTCTCCGCAGGGAAGGCGCCGTGGCCCCGCTGCGGCGTTTGGGAGCCAGCAGTGACCCCTCGCTGGCGCGTTATTAATTGCTGCTGCATCTTGTGGGATCGCAGCTGGATGCAGGCACTGTGGGCATCCCCCTCTGGTTCTGTCTGTTCGCTCAGAGGAGCCTTCCTTTGCTCTCTTTGGAGCTGCGTGTTGTTTCCAGAATTTCCCCAGAATCTACCCATGAATGCTGCTATTTCATTGTGTGTTAGTGGTATCTTACTGCATAAGGAGCTGCAGCTATAACTTCTTCAGGGCAAGCACAATGTAGCCCATTGCTTTTCTACTATACCTGGCACAGCAGGGACCAGACGTGAATTGTGAACACTCACAAGTACAGCCGCCATCTACCTGACAGGAGATATCTGAGGATATTTGCAGTTGCGGGCATGTAACCAAAACGTTGTTTCTCTGGTCTGCATAAATGCTTCTTTGACATCTTTCTCTGCTAGGTTTCTCAAGCCCAAATTTAGTATCATTATTAAATAATCATCAGCATTTTACTCCTTGTTCTTGCTTGCCTGAGCTCTTGCTACTGTCAGCAACCATCAAGATCATGGAAGGCCAGAAAAGAGCATTTAGTGGTAAAAAGTCAAGAATATTAAAAATAAATCCATGTTGATTATATCTACTTGTTCAACTGTCTCAGGCTCTGAATGCCAAGAAGTTTTGTTTTATGCACAGCCAGCAGCACCACCCTGCTGCTAGGAAAATGTGATTTCCATAAAATATCTGAGAGCTTTCATATTTTTATTTGCAATGGAGTTTGTAATCATTACTGTAAAACCCAAGACCTGTGTCAGCATGTGGAATGGGAAAGAGACTTACTGCGCAGCCCTTAGACCGAAATGCTGTTTGGACCAGAATTCTGACTTACTTTTCACAAACTTTTTCTTTAGGAGTTTCTATTGAAATCAGTGAAGCCATTACAGATATAAAAGGGCATTCAAAATGAATAAAATTTGTAGATTTTATGAGACACATATGAAAGCCCTCAGAAATCAGTAAGAAGTATGATGTGAATGTAAAATCTGGCATAGGCCCTGCAGTTAAATGAGGTGATCAACATTAATGCCCCTCTTCAGTGTTAAGCAATATTCTGCAGGTAGGTATGTATGTAGAAATGGGGGAAAACATTTTCTTTAGGGAAAAATATACTTTATTGATAGTATACAGATGTACCACAGTTTAACAGATTGAATCTTATTTTCAACTATGTTGTACCTATGTTTCAGCTTCAGTAAGGCTTTCCACAGGATCCCGCTTGACACCCTTATCTCCAAATTGGAGAGACATGGGTTTGAAGGTTAGACTATTTGGTGGTTAAGAAATTGGCTGGTTGGATGTGTCCAGGAGATTGTGAGCAGTAGTTCTTATGTCCAGGGGGAGACCAGTGACACCTGGTGTCCCTCAAGGTTCTGTCTTGGGACTGGTGCTCTTCAGTATTTTCCTTAATGACACAGAGGGTGGCATGGAGTGCATCCTCAGCAGGTTTGCAGATACAAAGCTGAGCAATGCAGCTGACACAACAGAAGGAGGGGATGTGATCCAGGGGAACCTGGACAAGCTTAACAAGTGGGCCCACAAGAACCTCATGAAGACAGTCTGAGACTCGGCATGGTTTAGCTTATAGAAGAGGAGGCACCAGGGAAATCTCATTGCAGCCATACATGACTTAAAGATTGCTCATAAAAAAGAGGGAGAGCAACTTTTACATCGATAAGAGTGATAGGATAAGGGGGAATGGTTTAAAATTAAAATAGGAGAGATTTAGATTAGATGTCAGGAAGAAGTTCTTTATTCAAAGGCATGGTGAGGCACTGGAATACATTGCCCAGAGAAGCTGTGGATGGCTCATATCTGGAAGTGTTCAGGACCAGCTTGAGTGGGGCCCTCATCAGCCTGATCTAGTGGATGGCATCCCTGCCAGTGGCAGAGTGGGGGTTGGAACTCGATGATCACGAAGGTCCCTTTCAACTCAAGCCATTCTGTAATTCTATGTATTTATCTAAACTGTGAATCAGCCATAGTATAGTCTGCCACAGTGTAACATGCAAGAACATTTATTTATCTAATGCTAGAGCACTCCTTTTTATCGGTGCATTAACTGACATACACAAGGCTTTAGTATTTCATCTGCATTGGTCAACTGTGCCAGCTTCCAAAGGATTTTAACACTTTCCTATTAAAATTACTGTTAAAGTGATAATTTAGAAGTTCTATTTTTTTAAATCTTTATAAGCAACCTGCTGAAGACTACTTGTCAAAGGAGTACAATTTAGCAACTATTTTCTGGCATAATCCTACATTTGAGAATTTTTAAGTAGCTTTGTACTTTATTGGAATCTCTCCTAAAACAGTGAATGAAATCAGAGTCACTCATCATGTTTGCTTCATTACTAATCAATAAACCAGTGTCTTCAGATGATGCCATTCCATTTAATGAATTGCTGATGATCCCCATTGACTGCATCTGTATTGAAAACAGGAAAAGAAGTTCAACTTGTAACTACACACAGAACAAATATTGAAAATACTACTGCAGAAGACAACTGAGGTGTCACTCCACTGGGCTCTGCTGTTCAGATCTTTCACATACTTACTGAAGATATATGTAAAGATCCTTACATAGAATAACATTGTCTATTTATCCTTATGGTATCTCTGCAACTTTTAAACGAGACTGAAATTTCTTGATACACTAGTAATGAACACTTCATCTGAGTTTAAGTAGAGGAACCCCTGTTTGGTAATCCTTATTTCCTCTTGAAGTATTATAGCAAATCAGTCTTGAGATTTTTTAGCTATTTATTTTTATGCTTTTTGTGAAGAGAGGCTCCTAACATGAGCATCCACCAGTGCTGTTCATTTAACCTGGTGAATTCTACAGACTGTGATCACCTCTCAGAGTGGGTGCTTCACAACAAAAGCAAGTTTAGAGTTTTCCTAATTTTAAACAGAAAGACATAGCTGCAAAATATGGAATGCATTAATTTTTGTAATTATATTTCTACCCTACGTATAAATATCCATGGTACAGAGAAATCAATACTGTAGAAATTTCCCTCTTAGTACTAGCTTCAAAGGTGCTTTAGAAAAAATGAAGCATGTAAATACACCAAAAGCGTGTATCTGGTTTAGAGTTTGCTTCAGCTACAGAATGAAACAAAGGTTGAGCTTTGAGGTTGAACACTTCTGAACTTTAAGGCTATTTTAGCCCAGAACCATGGCTGCATTTGTAACTCCAAGTCACTCTAACCAGGGCTGCATTTTGTAGTAGGGTACTATTTGGCCTATTCTAGTGATGAACTTCTTACCCTTTTAAAACTTGTATTCCTCACCTGTGTCCATAGAGTTGAAAGGTGATCTACTAGTGTAAGATACTAGTTTATTAATCTCTTTTTTTTAGTGAAACACACACTCCAGCAGTGTAGCCATTGAGAGAACGGGCACACAGATGTCATTTGCCGAACCACAGTTAATTTTAGATATAAATGCACAAAAAATGCAAAGGTCAAGACTTTAGCAAGAAATGAGAAGACAGAAATGGAAATAACAAAGAATTTCATCCAATGATTTATACATAATCTTGCATAATATGGAATGGAGTTTTGAAATTATTTTGTGACTGACATCAGACTTAAGTGATGCCACCGTTGTCTTGAAGAACTTACCCAGCATAAAATTATTGCCTTAGGAAGGAGCCCTTTGCATCAGACAGCAGTGATACTTGAATTGCTTAGAATTTAAATACAAATAAAACTTAACACAATTATTCAGCATTTGTTATGGTCTACCCACATCTTCTCTTCTAGCCTAGAAAACTCAAGTCCTTACTCATATATGAAGATACAAAAGGCTCTAGCCTTTGTACTTGTGTGTGTCGTTCATACATGTCATATTAATAAAATGCTTCCTCACAGATATGGACTCCTATAACACCATCTACATATCTGCCAATCGATAGCTTAGCCACATTCTCTGATGGAAAGATACTTTGTTAAAGTATCTTTAACTTAAAAGTATCTTTAACAAAGTCCTGCATTTTGCTGAGTAAGAGCCTCCAAACCCAAGTAGGAGCAGACATTGCCTCCTCTTCGAAGTCACCCATGCCACATAACTGATATAAATAAAAGCTACATCAAAAATCTTGCCTTTTCTGTTACTTTCTCGACTCCAGTCTTCAGCTCATGTACCATATTGCTGATTTGCTTAGCTTTGCTAAGGCTGTCATCAGGTAGCTCTTGATGGTGCTCAATATGCTGGTTAAAGTGGGACAGTGGTTCTTTCCAGGCTTGCAAAAGTTTCAGTATCACGTGAGTTAGTTCTTCTCTCTTATAAATTGAAACAGTCGAGAACGTGTCTGTTACTTTGCAGCAGACCATATGAATACTCTTAATCTCATTATGAAATCTCAGTGGGGTCAAGATTTACATCTGCAATTTACTACTAAAACACCACTCTGTCTCTGGTTATTTGTATATATATAAATAATAACACCTAGAATTTGTATTTCTCATGTTTTCAGCTAACACGAGCAGGGCCATCTTTCATTGCCCTTCCAGGGGACCTTCTAGAAGAACATTCATGGGGAAACTCCTCACTCCATCACAACCAAAACCCAAAATGTTAGCATTTGTCTTTGTCTGTCTCCTAGAGGCAAAAGTTTCTCCCACTGGTCTATCCCCAACATCACAATTTGCTTTTTCTCTATATGAACAAACTCTTCCTGCTCTTCTCTAAACTAATAATGATTTTTTTCTCTTTGCCATCACAATGTGATGTAAACAAATTTGCTGTTCTTTTCCCCTTACCTAACTACTGATTCAGAGATTACTGTTCTTTCTTTCTCCTGATTGCTTTTTGTACTTTGCAGTGATACTGATTAATGTAACTTCTTTGCCACATACACAAGTTTCTAAGTTTCTGTTCCACAGAGTCTGCCTCAAAAAAATCAAAGGATGTCTGTCAATCATTCTGACAAAGTACTACTGCAACAGTAGGAGATACTAGTTATTATCCTAGTTATTGTAACTAGTATTTATGATGAAATTTTAGGTATCATATTTACAGATTCAATTTACAGATTTAAAATTCAACTAATTTAAGATTCATATGCAATACCTCTCTGATGTGCACCTGTTTGGGGTCAAAACTTAGCAGCCTCTTTCATTCAGATTGTTGATGAGGCTCCAGAAGCATATAAACCTCTCTGCCTATCTCCAGCCCGACTGGAGTGGGGGACTATTACAGCATGATGAATGAGACATTTCGGGGTTCTGACAGGACAGGAGGTGTATTCCCCTTTCTCCAGGGAGGGTAGAAAGAAGGCAATGTGACCCGCAGGGACCCCTTCGCGTCCCCAGGCCTGGCGGTCCCCCCTTCTGCCCTGTCTCTGTCCGCCGGCGCCGCCGTTCCCTTACCGGGATTTTTTGGGCGTACTCTTTGCCGTTGGGGGTCAGCATCCCCGACGTGTGGCACTTCCGAGCGGGCCTTCCCAGCTCGTTGTCACGGGGAGGGAAGTGTTTTTCCTGCGGGGGAAGAACACCTAGACGTGCGCCGAGAGGCACCGCCGCCCCCTACACGCCCCCCGCCTTTTCCCCTCTCCGCTCGCAGGGCGCCGCAAGCCCCGCTCCGCGGCGGGGCCGGCCCGGCACTCACCAGCTCGGCGTAGAGCGCCGTGGAGAGGCTGTGGATCCTGCCCGAGTGCCGGATCACCCGGTCGAAGAGATCGGCCACGGTCAGGGGGTGACAGCCGGCGTCCCCCGGAGCGCAGACCAGCAGCCACAGCAGCGCCAGCGCCGCAACCGCACCTGCGGACAGGGCGGCGGCGTCGGGGCGCGGAATGTCGGGGTGCGCAATGTCGGGGCGCGGAATGTCGGGGCGCGGAATGGCGAGGTGCAGAATGTCGGGGTGCGGAGTGTCGGGGCGCGGAATGGCGGGGTGCGGAATGGCGGGGTGCGGAATGGCGGGGTGCAGAATGTCGGGGTGCGGAATGTCGGGGCGCGGAATGTCGGGGCGCGGAATGGCGGGGTGCGGAATGGCGGGGTGCAGAATGTCGGGGTGCGGAATGGCGGGGCGCGGAATGTCGGGGTGCGCCCCCGCCCGGCCCGGCCCCTCCGCCCCCTCACCTGCTCGCCCCGCCGCCCGGGCCAGGGCCATAGCGCTGCGGAGCCCGTGCCCGGCACGGAGCGGCTGCGATCGGCCGGCGGTGCCCCCGCATCCCCTATATATGCCGGGATCGCACGGCGGTGACGGGTGGCTCCCTGACGGGCGCTGCCCGCGGGCACCGTGAGCCAGCCCGCCCGGAGCGTCCCTTGCACCAGCGGGACCGAGTGCCCTCGGCAAGCCACGGGGGCCGGCAGAAACGGGACTGGCTCCTGGGCTCGGTGCTGGGGCTGTGCCGGCCCCCACAGCCCGTCACAGCCCTCTCGTGGGCACACGGGGGCGGCTCCGGCCCCGCACAGCAGTGGCGTGGGCAGGTCCGTCCCAGCGCGTCCGAGGGGGCAAGGGTGGGAGAAAGGAGACTAGGAAAATAAATTGCTTATGTTCGTGGCAATGGGGTTTACAAAAGGGCAGGAATGGGCAAAATGAGGGGTAGGAGAGAAGCCTGGTCTGATGACATTCATCTCTTAGCCATCTTTTCAAATCAAACTGTTATGGATCAGATCGGCTGCTTCTGCTCCATTGCAAGTGGTGAGGAGTAAGACTGCTGAAGATACAACAGCTGATGACTGCATGTTTGGTGTTGCAAATATACCTCAGGATACCTCACTTATCCCATGAGGCTAAATGCTCAGGGAGTAGCACAGCAAAGGACTTAGATCAGGATCCCTAAAGGGGTGTAAATCCTGTGGACATGGTTGGTGTCCTCTATTTCGGCGCACAAGATCCTGAGCAACCCTGAGGACGTTTAAGAAAAGTTGAGATGCTGGTCATGAGGAAAATTAGTTGAGTCTGCCCTTCTTACAGGGGTTTTTCACTGCCAAGGGAAAAGTCTACTCAGAAATGAGGATTCATGTGACATGAAATTGCTATCTTTTCTCCCCAGCCATTATGCTGGAGTTATGTATCTGTTTTCTAGCCCCTGAATCTTGATTTCATTTATGGAAAGTGGAAGGAACATACTTCTGCCAGGATGATGAAGATCATCCCTCTCCATACCTTTTAAGTACAGCTGGGTGACTCATTCTGGAGGTAGAGGACATGAGTTTGACTAGTTCTTGGCCAAGGTGAAATGGAACTCTGCCACCTATATTCTGTGTAGGTACTAAACAACTGGTAGGAAACAAGTAGATGTAGCTACATCTCTAGCCAGATCTTAAAAGAAATTGTCTGCCACTGCTTCTGCATAAAGTCAAGAGGCATTTCCAAGGGACTCATGTTTTGAAAGGCTGGTAGCCCAATGGGTCCATAGGATAATTTTAACCCCTCCTTTTTTAGAGCTTCACAAGTTAATTTTAAAAACAGTATACTAAGTGTGCCTAACAAATAAAACAACACAGTTGATTTCAGTGTTTAGTGCTGCTGAGCTTGTTTTTACTGGGAACCCTACCAATATGGCAATAGCTCTGAGCTGTTTGCTAGCTGATAAACTGCTTAATGGCTTATGGTCCAGGTGAAGGGTTGGAGTATTAATACTAATTAATTCTAATAATGATCATAAAACAAGCAATCATGTGAGGATGCAATACGACAGGATCTGAAAACCATTGGTAGTCTGCATATGGGAAACACATGGATCACTGACTCATTTTTATTGGCCAATAGCCATTTTCTTTTCTTTTTTCATGTGTTTTGGAGAAATCCTGATATATGCACATCTTTAAAAGGTTCCTTAAAATATTAGATTTTTAAGATTTGAAGGAGCAATGAACATGAACTCTGGAAAATGTAAATTAATTGAACAGCAACTCTGCCCCTTGCAGCTTGCCAAAGATTTATAGTGCAAGATCAACTCGAGTCCATTATGTATTCAAGAATCTCTCCTGAACTTACATCATGAAGGAGTAAAAGCTGGAATGAAAAGCTTTGTTTCAATCAAATACTGTCTACTATTGATTTGAACCTTTTCCTCTAACAACAGGCTCAAGAAGGGACATGCCACACACTTCTGCTCTGAAAGTTGGCAATACAAGCTCTTGAATAAAACCAAATGGAAACTATGTAACCTGGACATAGGACATTGAAAGGGAAATTAAACTACCTGCTTAAAGGAGTAAACCACTTTCAGAAGGCTGGATTTCAGATCTGTGGTTTTTTTCTGACTTCTGTAAATAGAATTACTTCCTGTAGAATTGCTTGACTTTTCTCTTCTTACTTCTCTGCTCTTCTCTCTCTTCTCTATGGAAACAGCTGTCCAATTCATGTCTCCCTGTTTTCATAGAGTAATCATCTTGCTGATTTTGTCTTGATTTGTGTTGCTCTTGATTATTGTAATCTTGAGACTCCAAAGACGTAGAGAATAAATACAAGGTTTTTATGAAATGTGAGCTTATTCAGAATGAAGCTGATAAACTGTCTGCTTGATCAACTGTCAGTCTTGTCTCCAGTGCTGAGATATTGATACATGGTAGGTATTCCCTTCACCAAATATTCCTACTACATGGATATTTTCTCCAGTTCTCCCCTGCCTTCTTGAGATACCTATTTAACATGTTGCATACTTTTTCTTACATCTTTTACGAGTCTTTCTCCTCAGACTGAGCTTCTAGTTATCCTGTCTGCCTCATTAAAACCTAATATTCCTTCTCTTCCTTGCACCAGACTTTTTGCACCATTGTATTTGCTTTCTCTAGTCAGGCCTGAAGATTGACAGAATGTACCTGAAGCTTGGAAGGAAAAATTCAGGTCCTGCTCTCCTCTAGCTGTGCTTCCCAAACTGCTCTGCATGGGACTGGTACACATCCTCTCTGTGTTTGAATTGGGCATATTCTTCTCTCAGGGTTTCAGAGAGCAGCATGCAAACAGAGGCAACACAGATGAGATGGTGCATACTCTGATCATGGCCAAGATCTTTTATCCCCTGGTAGTTTAAAGCTGCATCATCTCTGGCATGAAGGAGGTTGAGTGGGGTGGGAATTGGTTAGAAAGTTTCCAGCTAATACCAAGAAGGTTATATTGCATGTATGCAGTGTTTTCCTTTTCCAAAAGGTTACAAATTGACAATAAGAGAGTGAATTTGCACAATAATAGAAAATATCTATCAGAGCATATATTTTACAGTTGAGTTGTGCATGGCTTTTGTGGAACAAATCCTGATCCCTTAAAGACTTTTCTAGTCCCTGCTCTACCCACCCACAGTACCCAGGGGTTTGGGGCAGGCAGAGAACCAGATCTCATACTCCTGAGAGGTACTAACAGTGTGCACTACCCTGCTTAGAGGTTGCATAGTGCATACTATCTCACCTGTAAGTGGGTTAGTAGATGTGTGTTTCAATTATTTACAGGTGGAAGAAGCACTGAGTGGAAAAGTGATTCTTCCAAGATGGTGCAAGGAGTCCTCCTGGCTGGGAAAAACCCCCATGCCATTCAGTTCCAGTGCTCTAACCTCAGGAATCCTTCCCTGGACAGACTAGATGCTCCATGCTGAGAAAAGACTAGTGCACATGCTTTTGACATTTATGTTACAATAAATAATGTATAAAGTGACAAATTATTCAGAATCAGAAAAGAAAAATTGCTCCTTTGTGTTCTCTAGAGGATTTTTGTGTGTGTGTATCTTTCCAAATCACTGACTTGTACTTCCATTTATATTCACATGTTTATGGACTTTATTCTTGTGTCATCTGACTGCAGCCATGTGACAGTATAGTGACAGCAAGAAACCCTGCAGGTTTTCTTACTAAACTGCTGCAAACCATTTAATAGATTGGAATAAGTGACTAACCTTCCACTTTCTTATGTAAGATGATGAACATAGATTATTTATAGAGGCTGCTGTCTCTAAATTTGTTTACTGTCACATGGAATGTGTGTCTGTCTTTCACGTGTCTCTGTCAAACTCCTTGGAAAAAATAAACCTACTACCAAATGTTAAGAACCCACTGGTCCTGTTGTGTGTCAGAGTTGACAAGGATGAAATATGACATACTTAAAATAAAACTAATTGGAATGAGTAATGTGTGTATATATATAATTATCATGCTCATATGTTGACATCTCACTCTTGCCAAAGGAAATAATTAAATAACAAATTACTGTAATGTAACTTAAGGCTTCATTCCAGCATTTTCTAATAATCCTTATTGTTCCCAGGACAGGAATTATTTAAAATGAGTGTCCAGAATATTCTTTCAAAAGGGAGAAGCAGTCATGCAAATTAAAATTTACTTTCCCCTGTGTATGTGCTCCAACTGACCTTTGTGTGAAAGAAGTGCAGAGAAATAAAAATTCTGAACCAGGCATAACCAGCCAGGAGTACAAGACTCTTCCAGCCAGCTCTTCTCATCTTCTCATCTTTCTGAGAAAAGAAAGATGTAAATTCCATACTGGAACGGTAGGACCATGGAACTGCAGGGTTTTCCTGCAGGGACTAGTGTGTCCCTTGCCAAGATCTCCACAGCTCTTGGGAGCAGCCCTTCTTGCTCCAGCTGAGGCCAGGAGCAAAGGAAGCTGGTGGCCAAGCACTGCTCTTTCTTGTGCTCTGGTCCTCGTCTGCTGGTCCTCGTGCTCCATGGGTGCTGTGGCTCTGTGCCTATCTGTGTGCCCTGTGCCCATCTGTGTGCCCTGTGCCTATCTGTGTGCTCTGTGCCTATCTGTGTGCTGTGTGCCTATCTGTGTGCCCTGTGCCTATCTGTGTGCCCTGTGCCTATCTGTGTGCTCTGTGCCTATCTGTGTGCCCTGTGCCTATCTGTGTCCTGTGTGCCCTGTGCCTATCTGTGTGTCCTGTGCCTATCTGTGTGCTGTGTGCCTATCTGTGTGTCCTGTGCCTATCTGTGTGCTGTGTGCTTATCTGTGTGCCCTGTGCCCATCTGTGTGCCCTGTGCCTATCTGTGTGCTGTGTGCCTATCTGTGTGCTGTGTGCCTGTGTGCTGTGTGCCTATCTGTGTGCTGTGTGCCAATCTGTGTGCCCTGTGCCTATCTGTGTGCCCTGTGCCTATCTGTGTGCTCAGTGCCTATCTGTGTGCCCTGTGCCTGTGTGCTGTGTGCCTATCTGTGTGCTGTGTGCCTATGTGTGCCCTGTACCCATCTGTGTGCCCTGTGCCTACCTGTGTGCCCTGTGCCTATCTGTGTGCCCTGTGCCTATCTGTGTGCTGTGTCCCAATCTGTGTTCTCTGTGCCTATCTGTGTGCCCTGTGCCTATCTCTGTGCTGTGTGCCTATGTGTGCCCTGTACCCATCTGTGTGCCCTGTGCCTACCTGTGTGCCCTGTGCCTATCTGTGTGCCCTGTGCCTATCTGTGTGCTCAATGCTGTCAGGAGGCAGTGCCATTTCAATGGCAGAGTCTAAATCACAAGTGATGGGAAGAGTCCTTACCCTGACAGTGTTTCTGAAAATGCCTGATGATGTTCCTGATTTATGCACCAGACACCCTACCACCTCTTAGTGCATATCTACTGCAGGGATGGGTAGTTCCAGCTGCAAGTAGGCAGGTTAGAGCTTGTCAGAAGAGTGGGAAATTGAAGCTTTAAGCACACCAAAGCCAAGACAACTCTGTTGCAGAGACTTCTGCTCCCCCTCTCTGATCACCCTGACCACAAGATGGAATAGAAGAAAAAACACGAGTAGAGAAAAAAGGACCATGGAAAGGCCTGCTATGGAGCAAAAGGGTTTGTGTTTCTGATTAAATCCATGATGATTTAAGACTCCAAGCCTAACCAGTCTTGTGGTGTGGCATGAGGTCGAACTGCCCCATTCAATTTTATCCCTTTCCCAGGGATTTATAAATCTGTCTAAGGTGTAGGTCACTGGCTGTTTACTAGCACTAAGACATATCCTAGTCGTATTCAGCTTGTTGGTAAATCCAACAAGGTAAAGTCTATGGTATTGAAAAAGGGAAAAAAGTAGAAGAAAATTTCTGGAAAAACTTGGCTTGTGCTAAGAGAAAATCTTAAGGAAAAAGGAAACGTGAGAAGGAAAAAGTAAACAGTGCTAACAAAAAACATAAGACCAGCCAGAAGGAACTAATATCTGTTCCTGCAAAAAATATATCTAATTGCCTTTCCCTGCAATGACCAACTCAGACGTGAAGCTTGGAAAGAATGGAAGAATAGGAAGGGAAGCCAGTTCGAGGCTAGAAAACCTGGCAAAAGGAGGAAGATCCCAGGTGGCCAAAAATGTTCAGCATTTCAAGCTCACTGCCCAGACTGCTCTGTCACTCAGCAAATGAGAAGAACGAGCAAACTTTTCTTCACCTCTGACACAGGCTGGAGAAACCTTTGTGTTCCCATCCCTTCTGATTTAAATTTCCCATCTACTTGACAAGATACTGTTAATAGTGTTGGGGATTTTTTTGGAATATCAGTTGAAAAAATAGGTAGGAAATAAAATTATATGATAAATAAAATGAAGAAAATGTAACACTGTACTTTTCTCAGTGTTATCCTATGGATGTGTTATTGGCAGCTGTTCTTAGGTATGCAGGTGTTTTAGTTCATGTTTGTACAAAAATGAATGAACCATCACATGGTCAAATGGAAACCTGTAGCTGGTATTAAGAAATATATTATAAATGTGCATCACCAGCTACCAGTGATCTTTAGGAAATGGCAATTTCTATCAGTGAAAACTTGTCCTAGACTTTGTAGCGGAAAATGTGACACCTGAAGGAACCATCACAGGTAGACTCATTAGCAAATGCTCCTTTCTTTAAACTACAGATAGAATATGGTGACAGTGAAACTTAATAGCCAAGAATATATTTGATTTAGAATTACTGAACCAAAGGCTGTGAGATTTTTATAGGGAAGTACATTGTCACACCATCTTTCTTATTTATTTGGGTCCATTAATCATCATGCTACAAAACCCAAGGCTTAGCAAGAACAGTTCTGGTGGGTTTTTAAATGTATTTAGATTTTGAACTATAGGTATTTCCTCATTCTTCACTCCTGACATGACAGAAATATTTTCCTCTCTTCTCCCACTGCTGAGTCTGTCATGTAAATGTATGTAAATATATGAGTCACGAAGTATGACAAGTAGCCATACTAAGTTATAGTAACTATTTGCTTGAATAGCAACTATTTGCTATTTAATTAAAATGGCATGGTTGTCTGTTTCTTTGTCAGTGGCAGAGTATGTCTTTAGAAGGGAAAAACTGTCAAAGCAAATGCGTATAAAGACATCAGCTCTGCAGAGTATGAGAATATGTGTATGGCTATGAATGTCTGCTAGCTGAACTGATCAGTCTGACAGCTGCAGGATTACTTAAAGCTGCTCCTCAAGACCTCTTGGAGTTCAAGCCTGAAATCTTAAGGGCTACATCCAGGTAAGACCTCCTGCATCTGTGGAGAATCCAGGCCCAACAGGATGGTCTGAGGAACAGACAGCAGCAAGGAAGTGCTGCAGAACCACCTCTGATATTTAAGAAGATGGAAGCTGAAATTAAATACTCTCAGTTGACCTTTGCCATTGTACCTGGGATTCTCATTCACATCCAGTGCTAATGCAAAACTAACTCCAGACAAGATTTCAAACAAATTCTTCATTTGAAATAAAAACATTAATAACACTAGTGATGTGACAAATGATATAAATTAGAATGAGGTATTTTGAAGTCCGCAGTGATAGTGAATAGGTTGATTTCCAGTTTTCTCTGTAATGTGCATTGTATATCACCTAATGGGAGAGAATTATGTTTTGGAGTCACATTGTCATCTAAGTAGCCTGACATTTATCAGGTGATTTTTCAAAGGGACAAAAAAGAGAACAGAAAAGAGATGGGAAAGTCAGTGGGAGATGAAGTCAGGGTCTTTGAAAATGTTATCTTTAATTTAATGTATTTTAGGTAATGTATAAATATTGTCTGAGAAGCTCAGTCTATTGTTTAACAAGTTAATATTTTGTCTTTGCCCATTAGCAAATATTTGACTCATACAATTCAAATCATTAAAAGTGTGCTTCAAGCATGAGCACGTGTGGAACTAATTTTTGTCTGGTGTCCTTATCATGTGGTAGATCTTCAATGATTAGGAGACATTGAATGAGTCACTTCATAATGCAAGGTTAAATGAGGATGATCTTGACCAGAGCTTATACTGTCTTGAAGGGAAGGAGGTCACAGCAAAGGTTTTTCTCCATTATTCTATAAATTTACCTTAATTTTGACCTGTAGAGGTAGCCTCCAATTAGGCAGTAGGGAATTTTGGTTTTATACTTAATTAATTTTTAGTCATATTTTGTCATTGGATGTTGGCCTTTCTGTGTTTGTTGTAATTTGTGGCATTTGTCAGTTACATGACAAAGTGAAGTTGATATGAACTAAAGGCTACCAAAGGCCACTAAACTCAAGTCAATCATAAGCAATAAATCCAAAGATGGTAGGGCAGTAGCAGTTTATCTTGTAACTAGATTATTTTTTCCAACAGTCAACATGTTTCTTATCTGTTGCACATGGTATGTGTTGCCTTTACTGTCCAGTTTTTATCACTGTAATTTGACACAGCACCACTGACCTCCATGGGGCTGTGTTTGCTTAATGGCAGTGGATCTTCCAGCTCTGACAGGAAGATTTGATAATTTGCCTTGTGGATTAGGGTTTCTTTTTCTCTCCTACAGATCACTACTCCAAAAACACTTCTGAAAGGAGAAAATCCAGGAGACCAGTGAACTGAGAGCTGGGTGTTGGACAGCAGAAGCAGAGCAAGGCTGGATATTAGACAGCAGCTAATCTTTAGCTGTGATCGTTTACAGCAGCCTTTATCCACACCCTAGTGAGCCTTTGGCTCGGGTCAGGGAGTGATGGCACAGCATTTCACACTCAGTTTGAAGACCCTAAGGAGGATCAATGACCAGGATGTCAAGTCTGGAGGTGATGGCAAAGTGTGTCTGGTGAATCAGGAACTAGTACTGGGTAACATAATGAATACAGTGACACTGAAGCTGGTAAAACACAGCATCAAGAGGAACAAGAATAAAGAGATGAAAAGAACTAGTGTGAATGGGAAGGGGGGATGGTAAAGCACAACCAGCCCTGAGGAGCACTGTGAGTGTCTGCCCTGTGGCATTGCCATCTATCAGCATACCCTGACACAGGACAGGAGTGCAGATATCCTCAGCAGGGTCTCTGGGAAGCAGTTGGAAGTGACACAATGCAATGGAAACGCTAAGGGGAAAGATGAGACATTCAGTCAATTTATTAGGGTATTTGTTGACCAGGTTGGAGAGAAGAGCATTATTAAATGGAGGAGTGGAGGGTTGTCCCACTTATGAGCAGAGTGGATTCCTGGGGGTGGCAGAATTATGAGAGATGGACAAATAATGTTTACTTTGTCTTGCTGAAGTCAGTAGGCCACCTGCTTTGATAAAAGTTGCATAACATTTTAGCACAAGTGAAAAGGCATCTGAAATTACATGGAATTCAACAGCTGAAAGAAGATTAATTTTCAGTCCTTCTGGGAAGGATAAATCAAACCCAAATAAAAGTTGTAGTTTCCAGGTGCAAAGGAAAGAATCAGTCAGTATGATTTCTACACAACCAAATATCCATCTGGCCAAAGCAAAAAGCCATTCAAACAGTATTTCCTCAATTGAATGCAAACCTGTCAGGGCTCCATGATAGTTAGAGATGTTTTGATTTAATGTGTATATATATTCCCTTTTCTTATACAGAAATGTAAAAGGTAAGAAGGGGAAGAATTGCATCTAAACAAACACTTTAATTGTTAGAAGAGTTTAGCATTTATTCAATTATGAAAAATATATAAAATCAATAAAATATATATTATAAAATATATAATGCCATAAGGGCGTAACAGAAGAAGACATTTTGCAGCTTCCTAAAAACTTCACCGAAGTCCACATTTTCTTGCCTTATCAATTACATCATCTGTCATTTACTGGAAAATGTTGGTTTTTGAGGGTAGCTTTTCTACCCTCAAACCTCTATGTTAGGTTTTGAGGGTAGCAGTGTCTGTAATACAGAAAATAACAAGAAACACATTAAAGATTTTGCAGACATTGTTATTACAAGCTGTAAATTGTGTGAAATGTTTCTAGAGAAAAAAATTCTCAAACAGTCCAACAGTCTTGTTTTCTTCCAGCCAAATGGCAAAAGAAAGAGCGCTTTGATATCTAACTCTGCATTAAGGTGACAGGCAACTTTTGTGTTTGCAATCAAGGAGCTAAATGTCAGCATACTGTTTTTTATTGAGACATGAATTCAGAGGTCCTGGTGAGGGCTCTTTAGAAATTGACCTACATGTCTAGCGTGTTACTGATAATAGATTTTTAAGGACAGAAAGGCAAAGGAGAATTTGAGATTCAGACCTAGCTACAGCAGTTAAAGCAAAATGGTTGATGGGAAAAGGGTCATGACTTCAGGAGTTACTTCCTTGCAGATTTATGCCTCCTGCCTGTAAATACAGGTGGATAGTTAACAGAGCATTGGCAAAAGGACAATGTATATCAGAATAAAGAAAAAAATTCCAGTCTCCCAAACAAAAAAACCCTTTTAGTTTTTAAATGTTGCACCTTTTTTCTTTGCCAAGACCGGTACTGAAGAGTTTGAACTTAATTTCCCTTTTCTCTTCTTTCTCCTTTAAAAAAACCCAAAAAACCAAAAAAACCCCAACCAACCAACCAACCAACCAACCAACCAAAAAAAAAAAAAAAAAAAACCAAAAAAAAGAAAAACCAAACCAGGAGAAAGGTTATTTTTTTTAATTTGGGGAAAAAAACCCTCCAGAAAATTTAGAGCCGAGGGGTTTTTTCCCTCAAAAAAAGTTGTATTTACATTACAACATTCAGTTTTATTTACTTTGGTCTGCTAGTTGTCTCCTTGAATCATGTAAAGTATTAGGGATATACATAAATAATTAAATGGCTGGAGCTTTACTCAATGTCTTTGATTTCTGTTGGAGCCCTGGATATAGAAGCTTAATTCTTAAGACAAGTGTTGGTTATGACAAAATATACAGTGAAAGAAAACTTTTTGCGAGAACTCTCAACCTTGTTATTAATTTGTTTATACACCTGTTCTTTTCAAAAATATTGGTTTTAGCATATTTTTTTTTGTTTTCAGAACTGTTTTGTCTCTAATAGGTTTTCTGGATTGCTGATCATTTAATTCTGATGTACTCAAGGCATTCATTAATAATACTGTACTTCTGTTCCATGACCAGATGATATGTCCTATGTCTCCCAAGAAAATGGTTATGACTGTTGTAAGGTATTAGAAATTTTATCCTCTCTCCCAGTCCTTATTACTCCAGCCATGTAATGTTACATTTAATTTTCACATTTCTCACACTTTCTAGCTCTGATTCTTTTCTTCTTCCTTTTTTTCCATTTTGTTATCTGGTATCAGAAGGTGGTTGGACACTGGAACAGGTCCCCAGGGAAGTGGTCACAGCACCAAGTCTGGCAGTCCATGAATTTGGACATTGCTGTTAGGCACATGATGTGACTCTTGGGGAGTCCTGTGCAGGAGCAGGAGTGGGACTTGATGATCCTTTTGGGTCCTTTTCAGCTCAGCTTATTCTGTGAAACCATTCCACGTACATGCATCTGTGTGAAAAAGAAAGATGTGGAAAGGACAGGGTGAAGTTGTGAGGACAAGATGGTGTTGGGATCATCACACAGAAAAGGATGCTGTGGGATTTCTGGGCTGATGGGAAGGAAAGGTCTCAAGTGTAGGACATGTACAGCATTGCTTATGGGTCTCTGAAAGTAGCCAGGCAGTGCAGTGTATGCCAAAAGCACCCTGAAGATGTGAAGCTGGGACAGCTTGTTCAGAGGATGGTACCTCAAGCTGCTGATATTGTCAAGAATTTTGTGTTTTTCCACTGTTTAAAGTATTGAAGACCCTTTATTGATAGGTTTGATGTCACAACTCAATGGAAGAAATGCTTGCCAAGCACAGACCACCTCTAACCACTTGGGAAACCCTTGGAGGAAATATGATGAAGAGTAGAGAAATTATTATTTTCTACCCCTTCTTAATAAAACCTCTACCTCAGGATACTTATTCCTTAATTAATTTCTTTTGTTTAATTTTTTAGGCTTTTTGCTTAATTTCCATCTCAGCCAGAATCAGTACCCGTTTTAAATTGTTTTTCTTGCCACAAGATGGCAATGCAATCCTTCAGATAACAACATGGGAGTGCAGCAAACGTCATTTTCTAGAGACAAACTTTCAGAACAAAACAACACTTTGAAGAGACTTTAGGAGATTTTATAGTTTAAGGAAAAAGGGCATGGTAGTTGCTTTAACTGGTGGTATTAATAATTCTGGCCAAAATAATTCACCTGAACATGCACCACTGCTGTTTAACTCTTGTACAAATAAAACTAGTTCCATTAAATAGATTTGTACAGCAAAAGGAGGATTTTGTGGTTGTACGCTTTATGTGCATCCCAGATGGTTGCAATATATGGATGGCTTATTATAGTACATTTTTTTTTGCATGTACCTAAATGCAATCTCCTGCTGCCTGGAAGAAAGTTGGATCTCAGAGTATGCCTAACTGCTTTGTAGAATCAAGATACGAGACCACTTTAAAGCTTGACATCTGGCAGTTCCTTAGCTTCCCCAGCCTCCCTGCTGCAATTTAAAAATAACTGCAAGAGCATTGTTGGGTTTTACTTTTCTTTTGTCAATGACCCAGAAGTTTCCTTCTAGATACCAGCTGGGATCAGCTCTGGGGAAAAAAAAAAAAAGAATCACAGGTCAGGAAATTATCCAAAAGCAGCAAGGTAACAAAATGAGTCCAGAACTATAGTGCAGTCCTTCAATTTCTTCCTTCATAGAGCTGTGGTAAACTGTATAGATTTAAAGTTCCATGAAGGAACTTTCCATACTTTTTACAGACAGCCAAAGGCACAAAAGATAGTTTGAAAGGTGAACTTAAAAACCTGCTTTCTTGCTAAGAATTTAAAACACAATGCCTGTCATCAGCATATAATCGGCATATAATAAAGGCAATTAAGGAGACGCAATTCTATCTAATTAAGTATAATAAGATATGTCAAAATGTCTAATTTTGTTGTTGCATTGACTTGCAAAGTCTTCTTTAGGTAGGGTATGGTTGAAGCCTGGGCTTGGCACTCTAAAGCAGCTGAAAGCAATTCTGCTCACTGCCATGATTCCCTGCGACCTTGGTGTCAAGGAGATGAAGAGAAAAACAGGGAGAGTGATTCTTCTCTCAGTGTGTCAGTCCTCATCTCTGAAAGGAGAATTACAATTCATCCCTTCTTTCTCATCTGGTATCTCACCTATTTTGAACATAAGTGCTTTAAATGCTATTTTTTTCTGTACTTTTGCAAAATTAACTCAGCTAAATTGCATCTTCCAGCAGTATGATGATACTGCTAACATTGTAATTAAATGCACCATCATTGTAAGAATTAAAATTGGATGTGACTTAGCAATTGTGTTAGAGAAGTCATTTTCTCAAATAAATGGATTTATTATATTAGTTCAGTGTTATACAGTGTCCTTACTTATGTGCTTGCTGATATGGGAATGTTTTTCCTCTCAGAAGACCTCAGTTCACCATTTTCTTCTAACAACAGCACATTTTTCTGGCAGTATAAAATGTTACAAACAGGCATCTTATTTAGCTGAATTACTATTGACAGTCAGGACAGGTGTAAGTGAGGTTAACAGGAGATACGCTGACCTGCACAGAGGATTTTAGTCTACTGCTTGCACTAGAATTGATAAAACAGTTCAGCTTTTGGGAATTGCTTTCATAAAGTTTACCCCTGTTCATAAAAACAAGGCACTGTTGATACATGAGAGGCACATTTATCTTCTAGTTTAAACCTTTCTAGGCAAGCAGGCCACAAAGCTTCCTTTAGTGGCTGGTAAGGACCAGGTACCACAGCCCCTGCTCCATGGTCTGCCTCCATCTCCTGGACATACAGAACCATTTAGGTTGGAAAAGGCTCCAGGATCATTGAGTCCAGCCTAGGACTGGTCACCACTTTGTCATCTAGACCACAGCCCTCAGAGCCACATTCTACAGGACAATCTACAGCTGTTCTGTGCAGCGTTCGCTGCTCCTGCATCCACTGCGTGCGTGTGCAGGTAAACCCCAGCTGCTGCCACGAGGCTGACCCGGGCAAACGAGGCAGACAGCAGTGTCCTATTAGTTACAAAATAATCTCAGAATTCCTTCCCCAGTCTGATGCTTTGGGCAGGTCAGGGCCATGGGATGGTTCAGCTGCACCTTCCTGGGGACCACACAACACACCAGGAGATAGACAAGATAGGGAGCAGCCAAGCCTCAGGGGAGACAGTGACCCAGTGCCACCTCAGAATGAAGTGTTTACTCTGGGACAGCTGCTGGGGAGCATTCAAGGAGGGTCTGGAAGAAGGAGGGATGTGGGTGCTTGTGAGGGTTTGAAGGTAAACCAGTGGGAGAAAAATTAACCGCACACAAATACTTTGCAAGAGATTTCAAGACTGAAATTACAATTTAATGCAACAATACAGAAAAATTGGCTTAAATACACCAAGTCAGACTACAACCTGGCCCCTGTCAGTAGGGGTGGTGGGCATGGGCCAGTTAAGCAGTGGTTGCAGTCCTGCTGAAGTGGTGGCTGCAGTCTTGTCAAAGGCAGTGGTCCTGTGGAAGGTCTGGTCCTTCTCTGGATGTCCAGTGGTGGTAGTGATCCCAGTCCCCAGATTATATATCCTCAAACCCAGACTGGAATGTTCCATACCTCCCCCAGGGCAGGAAGCTTCACAATGGGGATGAGTCCTTGGTGTGAAGAAAAAGAAACATTACCCTTCCTGGAAGGGTTGCCTCTTTTTCCTTATCTCACAGAACACCCAGCTGGTAGCCTGAGGGGCTGGTCAGCTGTTGCAAATTACCCACCATGAACAGTTCACCAGGAATGAGGTAGATGGGTGTAGAAGACATAGTTTGGTTACTCCCATGGTGGCACTCTTTCTCTTGTAACCAGGACAGTGCTGGACATGCTGGGCTAGTTGTTTGGTTGGTCGGTCACTGACCACCTTCATCTTAAGGGAATTGCTAAGCTGGGAATAGTTTGTACATAGAAACTAAAAGTTCTCAGGCCTATGAGTAATAAGTCATCTCCCTTTTTTCTTAACATTACCTTGTCCCCCTGTTTGCACTGTAGGAGGAAGAGCATGAATGCATGAGACCTAATTAGAAAGAGCTGAGTTAGTGTCAAGTACACCTACACTTGTTAATGGAGCATGAAATAAAACCATGTATTGCAGCAAAAGAAAATTAATATTGGCCATGAAACTTTCTGTTTTATAAATTGGAATAAGTGTATCTGGTGCAGTATATCGCTTTCAATAGATTACTTTGCTTCAGTAATCTTAGAGAAACGACTCTTCAGTATACCTGGGGCCTGTAGCACAAAATCTATGTGATTGTAAGAGACCATTTTAACCAATTTTTATGACCAAGTTAAAGTCTGTTCTGTTTGAAATTCTCTATCCTGAGATTATAGCCTCTCAGCAAAATTATTTTAAGAGTTTTGGCTAAGCAGCCTAGCCAGTCACTGAGAAAGAGATTGTTTTGCCCACCAATATGGGGAAGGAGACCAGAGACTAGGGAGTAAGCAAGGACATGATGAAAAATTTGGATTATTCTAATATGAATACTGAGACTGGGTATTTCTTTGCAGGAAGAGACAAACTGGAGAGAGATTGAAGAGAAGAATAAATTCTTCTGTAAGTAAAACTAGCACTGAGATAAGAAACTTGAGATGTGGAAATACAGATTTTCTGTGAAAGAAAGCACAATTGTACTGAATGGAGAGGAAAGAGACAGACAAAGTTGAGAGAAAATTATAGGTACAGAAGTAGCAAAAGCACTTGCACTTGTTAGTCAGGAGCTGGAGAAGAAATAGCCTCAGGATAAGGACAGAAATAAGTAAGGAGGAAATGGTCAAGGAAGATCGCATAGTCCTCTGTACTAGAAAAAGAATCTTAAGACTGACAGCAAAGATCTTTCGTACATCACCCAAAGCTTGTTACCAGTTTTATAATGTACAAAACTTCATTGCACAAGGTTTATTTCCCTCTTGTATTTTTCTTAAAACAAGAACATATATACCAGACTCCAAAGGAAAGGGTTTTTTTTAGATTATGGAAAGAATTATTAATCAGGGAGAGAGAAGTACATACATGTGGATGAGGTCTACTTTCCTACACACTCTGAACCCTCTCAGACAATAAATTTTCATTTCCATCTTGATTTTTATTATCACATTAAAACATCCCATATATGCAAAACAATCTTCACAAAAGTCCTATCCTATGAGATGGGACATGGGGTAATCAGGATACTATTCCTCAGATGAAGACTATAAGCCTGAAAATGTAAAGAAAATGTACCCACTGGTTCTGAAAAGTTTAAAGCGAAAGTTCTTTGCTTTAGCTTTTGCTTAGCACTCTGACCAGCAGCTTCCACTCCAGAATCTGCCCTATGTTTTGGTTAGGGCATAAATAAGTCCTCCAATAACCTTAATTTTTATCTAGCTTACTTCATGAAACACATCCTGGCCCTATTGGAACTAGAAACTTTGTTCTCTAGTGACCCCAGTCATCATCATACCCAACAGAAGAGGAAAATATTGCATCCAAGTTCCAAGAGTCTAGCCTAAAGGCATGAAGTTGTTCATGTTTTTTCCTGCCTCATATTTGTAATGCTCTCCACATTTCCTCACTCTCTGCAGGTACTTTGATTTTTCTGCTCCTGAAGTATTAGTTGATACAAATCACTGCAAGATACAAGGTACTTCCTATGTTCTCGCAGTCTTGTTTCCCATTTCTGACATTTTCTTCTGCAGGATTTGTCAGATGCACAGAGCAGTGCAGGATGCATATGAACTGCCCATGGAAGGTTGGCTGGACCTCTCACCCCCTCAACTAACCCAAAGTTCCTTGTTGGGCACTTGAATAAACATCCAAGCATTCCAAATACAGTTCTCCTCAGATTGCTCTGTGATTTTTCTAGAAACCCCCCTGTGTGCAGAGGATCAAGTCTAAGTAGGTGTAAAAAGCTAAGAGCTGTCATATTCAGAAATGTACTGAGATTTGAAAATACCTGTTTATATTTTGTGTTTGTGCATGAAAACACCCACAGAGAAGAGCATTAGATTTAAATTATGTGCATTAGTTTCCACTAATGACTTCCCTTATGCTTCTACTGAATGCTTACTAAGCAGTAATGGTAAGTTCACCAGGACCCAGACCCCCCCATACACCTGCTGTGGTGAGCTTTACTCTTTCCTGGGCTTTTGGCTCCCCTTCACTGGCCAGCCCTGTCTGATGCCACCTGTCAAACAACATCCTTGAACAAGGCTCTGTGCCAGGCAAGCCAGGCAGGTTAAGAGACATCTGCAAAGCGCTCACTCTGTTTTGGTTTTTTGTCAAAATCTACTTAAAAAGCCCCAAAGCATAGTTTCTATACCCTAAGTCTATGTTAGACAAAGTTATGATGTCTAGCAGCTAAAACTTCACGTTTAGTGATTGAGGTGTTGCTGTTTCTCTCACCTGTGAGCATGTTCCACACTAGCTGATAAACTTTGTTGCAGGAACTTCTGGTGCTATTATACAAACATGCAGAGATTTAATAAAGGTTTCTGAAATTGCTAGGTTGTTTTATTGTGCACCCAGTCATAAAATGGATTCAGCAATTAATGGCTGCATTGACATAATTTGGAGAGATTTTGCCGGAAATGGATGATTCTTGGTTTAATTTTTCCTCATATTGTTTCTGATTAGGACCAGGAAGGTCATTAATTCAGTGTAGCCAATTAAATTCTGAGGAATTGCATTTTTCCTTTCTGAACAAGAGTAATTATGCTACTGCTGCACTGGCTGCAGTCTCTCATGGTGATAAAAGCCTGGAAAACAAAGCCACAAAATCCCTGTTGATGATACAATATTTTTTTTAATAGGAGGGAATTGTAAAGAAGGTGTATTGAACATATTCACCAGCATAATGAAGAAACACACACCAACTTCTGCTTTGTTTTGCTGAAGATGGTTGAAAAGAACCCAACCCCCAAATCTATGAGCGCTCCCCTTACATCGGGGTGGCAGAACAAAACTAGGTTTATTGGTAACCATTGGAATGATTTGAGCCAAAGGCTGATCACTTCACTTTTCCTTTTCTGTACCACTTCATTTTCTTTTCTTCAACCACTCTCTTCCTTCATCTCCATTTGTGATATATTGGGAAAGACATAAAAACCCCTTAAAACACAAAATGACTGAAATGAGCGCAAGTGTAGAAACAAAATGCAGCTGCAAGAGGACAAAACAGTCAAAGTAAATACACTATAAAGAAAAAATTCAAAAAGCATATTAGAAATAATGACATGAATTCAGCTGACATGTGATTTGTCATTTGGGACATTTCACCATTGCAGCTGAAAGCCCTTCATAGAATGAAGTTGTTTGGGTACAGTATTTGTTACCATTTCCAGGGAAAGGAGAGCTGAAAATAAGTTTAGTTAGTGCACAGCTGATATTTTCACTAGAACAAAAATAGCTGGTGTGGGGGAAGGGATCGTGGAGAGTGGCAAAAAGCAGGGGCTAGTGGGTGTAAGCCTGAAGGACTGTTGGAGAAGTTGCTCTGTCTGCTGCAGCAACCTCCTTCCAAGGTGAACATATGCTGTGCAGCCTCAAAAAAAGCAAACAGTTTGTGGGAGGTTGTTTATAAATCACATTAAAAGAAGGTTTAGCAAACCCCTTCCCTATCAGCAGCAGAGTGCACAACCTTCCTGTTGGTCTGTGGCCCAAAAGGCTCATCAGTGAATCACTACATGGGTCTGAAAGAAGCTGCAGGCTCTGGCTGAGACTTCAGCAGGCTGGGTTGGAAGAAAGTGAGGTGTTCAAATAACCTTTCTTTAAAATGCGGTGTGAATCTTGAGTGTACTCAACATTCAATTTCCTCACCTCCTCTGCTGTCGTTTCATCTCTGACATGCCCTTTGCCAGATATGATTTCTTATTTTTTTCCTTGGAGGACTTTGGAAATGTTGAGCTTTTGGAGATTCATCAGTGTCTAGTAAGAAAAAACTGGATTTGCTTTATCTTCTCTAGAGATTTAGGGATTTTAATAATTTAGTTTGCCTGGGAATTATTTGCCTTGGGAAATTTTATTGTAAGAAAGACAAAAAAAATTGTTTCACTAAGGTAACTTCTGGGCTGCAGCAGTTGACTATCCAGATCATGGGGAAAACTGAACATAGTAAGTTCTCCTACAGTATCTTTGAATTATCACTTTTTAGTTGAACTCCAGAGAGAGCCAAAGTTGATACTTGGAAACTGGGGTTAGTAGTATATACTTCTTGTTCACCTCAGTTTAAGGAAACACTCTTTCTTAAGATAACGTGGTGTGGTTGATAAAAGCTCCAGTTAAGACCTTTAAAATGACTCAGTCTTTCAGAAGAGATCCATCCATCTCTGGCAAGTACAAATGTCTCACTGCATAAAACAAAGGTGGTGGCAGAACTTGGATCCATTTTATAATTTGCTTTATGCTGTAGAAACTTGCTCTGCCTGATGATGGATTGGTACACATCTAGGTCTGAGCTGGTGTCGTGGTTCAACCCCAGCCATCAGCCAAGCCCCACACAGCTGCTTGCTCACTTCCCCACCAGCAGGACTGGGGAGAGAACTGGAAGGGTATAAGCTAGAAACTCGTGGGTTGGGATAAAGAACAGGAAAAGCAAAAGCTGCTCATAAAAAAAACAAAAGAAAACTACTTCCCATGGGCAGTCAGAGGTTCAGCCATCTCCAGGAGAGCAGGGCCCCATCACATGCAATTGTTACTGGGGAAGACAAACTCCATCACTCCAAACGTCCCCCCTTCCTCCTCCTTCCCCCAGTGCATACACTGAGCATGATGGCACCTGGTCTGGGATCTCCCTGTGGCCAGTTTGGGTCACCTGTCCTGGCTGTGTCTCCTCCCAGCCCCCCAGGCACCCCCAGTCTCCTTCCCAGTGTGGCAGGAAGAAAAGCAGGAAAGGCCTTGGCTCTGTGTAAGCTCTGCTCAGCAATAATAAAAACATCTCTGTATTATCAACCCCATGGTCAGTAAAAATCCAGAACACAGCCAAATACCAGCCACTGTGAAGACAATTGATTCTACCCCAGCCAAACCCAGCACTGCTGGTCATCTAGACTTCCTTTATAAAGAGAAATTGGGTCTCCTGTGCGATTATCATCTCACACTGAAGCCAACATCTAAAGTGGGTCAGATGACTCAAGACCTAGAAGCGCCTCCTCCAGATGAAGGGTATTTAGTGTTATAAGCTCAGATGGAAGAACTTGTATTGCAAATGTCTCAGGTTAGGTGAAATGAATATACCTATCTACCTTTTTTCCTGGGTTGTCCTGTAGAAGGCTGAGAAGTTTTCTCTAGAATTCAACCCTTAATTTCTCTCTAATTTCTTTACTTCTATTGGGTCATGTTTCTTAGACTGTCTGTTTGAGATTGATGGTCATGGATAAGATCTTAATTCCCTAGAGTGCTCAAATTGCAGTTATATCAAATCATTTTCTGCAATGACCATGATACAGTTTATCTTGAACAATGTTTTGTTGCATTCTTAATGATGATCCACATTAACAAAAATTTATTCAATTCATCAGCTCTTCTGTCACAAGATAAATATTGAAAAAATAATTTAATGCTTTCCTCCACAGAAAGCTAAAGCTGCAACCCAATCAAATGCAAACAGGAAGGTTGTGTTATACCACAAGGCCTTGTGCCCTGGGAGGAGAGATGTACGTGCAGCAGCGGGTTGTGCTGATGGTGGAGAAGGGTGGTTACAGCCCCTCTGAACTTCCCCTGCTTTCCATCTAATAAATCCATACCTGCTTTATGCTCATCAATGGAAAGTCAATGCAAATGAGAGCTGGTATAAAAACACAGTGTGCTGCTTATCAGTTGCAGGGGGGGGAAATACTCCTTCTTTTGAGGAAGGCACAATGTCCGTCATCCCACTTGCCTTTATCCGTAACCTATTCACCCCAAACTCATACAAATGAAATGTGAATCTACCTGGCTCATATTCCAAAGTGTCCCACTGTGGCACTCTGCTACCTGACACCCCAATGCATGCAATGATTATAATCTGATATGTAGTATTATAATCTTCCCCAAAATACTAACTCTCCCCCACAGGTTTTTAATCAGTTCTGTGTCATGTTCCAAGGCACGCACTCATTCTCTTTTCTCACAAGCAGCATTTGTATGACACAGAAGTCTAAGCAGGTAGAGAGCTGGCACAAACAATGGATAATTGCAGAGACACTTAGCTGTCAGACAGGAGATCTAAAATGCAAAACTCTGGACAATCAGTTGATACTGTGATGTGGTTTTCGTAATATTTTTAGACACAAGTGTGCAGCATGTAGAGTATATGCCAGAAGATGAAATACAGCTCAATTTTCCTGAAGAAAACAGAAGTAATGTGGAAAGTTAACTAAATTATTTTTCTTCTTTTTTTTTTCCTCATCTGCAAAGGAAAACAGACCTTTTACTCCTGCTCTCCTAAAAGATTGATGAAAACAATGCATGACATGCACATCAGGAAAATGCATCCTGACATTTTTGCCCAGAATATGCATTGCACGTGGAGAGATTTTTGCTATAAAACTGACAGTTTTGGTGCAAGCTGTTCCTGCCATAACTACAGGGGATGGAGTGCAAAAGGGAAAAGTATGATTTACACTATATACATTTGAAATGAACCTGACAGGTGACAAGGTGGCTCATGTAAAGGTACCAGAAGGTATCTAAAACTAGTTCCCATACCTTTTATAGAACAGCATCCCTAAATATTGTACTTGCAATGTAGTGTACTGATTACAGGAAAATCACATGCTGCTTTACAGATTTTCACATGTATTATAAAAGTACTGGTGTGAACCAGTGAATTTAAAGCTTTTCAAGAGTCCGTTTCTTCCCTCAAATACTCATAGCACAAAAGCAAATTTCCTTTAACACATTAACATGAAAGAAAACTGCCTGTTTATGAAAATATTAACAAAAGTGGCCATGCTGTTTCTGCATAGTTCTGCATAGACATTTACAAGAAATAAAAATGGTGGCAGTAGTCGTAGCAAATTAAACATTTGGCTGCACAGAATGTATATCTATCAATTTTAAATGAGACTACTTAAAAATATTTCTTGTTGTATAAAGGTTATCATCTAAGCTATAATATATTCAATTTCAATACAAAATGTCATTTTACTAATAAATTCCTTATGCTTTGAAATTTCAAAGAAGTGAAAAGATCTTTAAAAGCAATGATTAAATATGCAAATACAACCCTTGCAGCCTTTTTTTTAGACAGATGTACCTTTTAGAAAACTATCTATCTGCAGAGAAATCTTATTTTTTTTTCTCATTTTTCTTCTCCGCCTCTTCCATTTTTAATGATGGATTGCTGTACAGTAGGCTGAACGCCACACAGCTTCAGTCTTCCCTATTAAATTAATCTAGGGAGAGCATTAGATTTCTAATCTTGGACAGTCTCACTTCCATTTCCTCATTGCTTGAGGGCTCACCTGCTGTCACCTCAAGCTAAATCCTTCTCATGTATTTACATGAACCACCAACTTTCATGAGACTGCCAAAATAAATAAGAGCAGCAGGATATGGCCCCATATTTATTTCATTAACAGATTTCTTCAGTGTAACTGCTACACTGAATGAAGTAGGGCTCTGCTCCTCCCACCCACTAGTTTCTGGGAGAACAACTTGATTTTTGTTTTCTTACAGCATGAACTATTTAGTCAAGTTCCAAGAAATGTGTAAGTTAGGCATGCCTTCCAAACCCAACTTAATATTTGTTTTCCTTGGTATAACGATCCACTGCTATTCTGCTCAGTACCTCCTGGGACTCTCTTTTTTCTTTTTGATTTTTACTTGCCTGTTCTAGTTTGACTCCTTCTTTCTAGAGGTCTTGCAATTCCCCATGTTTAGAAAGACACATGATTGACAGAGCTACTCTGACAAAGTACTGGCAAACCAAGACTGAATTTCAAAGCTCACTCAGAAGGTGAGAGAATATGACCAATAAGAAGAAAAATAATTATAAGAAGAAGGAAGACAAAGAAGAAAAGGAAGAAGAACCCTTCACATTCAGAGAAGCTGCTGCACATCAGTTGGAGTTGGAGCAACTCCAAAAACAAAAAAGCTGGAGCTCAATTGCATCCTTTGGCACTCATCCCACCAGACTGCAGGAAGCGAGTCCTTGATTACACAGAAGAAAGGTGGGACTAGAACCATAAAGTGATTTAAATGCCCCTATAGCAGCTTGGGATCCTCAAGACCTCGCCTCTTGCAGTCTTTGTTGGACTCCAAACTGTATGTCTACTCTACTAATCTAGAGGTTCTTCTGCACCTTGGCGGCTCAGCAGGCCACTACAGTCATGACATGATTATGACCAGCAGCACTGGAAGTAGTGACGTGCTTGACATGAAATCTGGCCACTTTTCCCTTCAAAACCTTGTCTGAAGAGTAAAGGCACTGCCCAGGGCATGAGAGAAGGCTGGAACTGGGCAGAGAAGTACTCTGGATCAAGCAACAGCAGAGTCTTGGCAACCCATCTGGCTGCTTTGTTTAACCACAGAGAAGCGGTTCTCTGATTTAATTAAGGAGGCCATAAGGGCCTGTCTTCTCCTTGCTGGAGACACGGGGTACAGTCTCTCCCTCCCTTCCTTTGCATTCCACTGGAGCTGCTGTGCTAAATGTCCCAGTACTGATGCTGCCTCCCTGTATCCCCAGCACAATCAACAGCAACTGGATGAGCTGAGAGGCAGCGACACTGCAGGGGAGGGAGGAGAGACGGATTCAGCACAGCTGGTCCAGAGCATGTGGGGAGAGACATTGAGCCAAATGCATCTCTGACCTTTGCCTTTTCCTAGTGTATCTGGTCAACACACAGTGCGGCATCTTGTTAAAAGGCAGAAGTAGGGCCAGAAAAGCTGCTGTTGCTGCCCACCTCCATTTCTACATTTGGTGTTGGGTTCTCTCACTGCTAGGTGAAATCCTCTACTAAGGAACTGCTAGCTTTGTAAAACCTACAGTAGTGGGAATGCAAATTCTGTCCCAGTCTATACATCTCCCACAGGAAGTGATATTATTTGAGGGCAGCTAAAACTTTATATTTGCCATCTGCTTCTGCAGAGCTCTAAGAAATTGACTACTGCAGGTCAAACCCAGAGGAGACTGACCAGTGCAAGATAGAAATGTGCTAAGCAATGCAAAAGAAGACAAATTTCCTTCCTAAAACAAGATTGCAATAATGATTCTGAAGAAATCAAGACTGTAGTGAGCTGTGCAAAAATTATATTTTGAATGATATTGAAGTATGGGGTAATTATGAACTGGAGAGCTAGAAGTTCATTCCTCACTTTTCTGAGCTCAGTCACTACAGTAGCTTCATCTTGGCTACCTGCTCCAACAGGACTAGAGATTCTCCGTGTCGCCTACCTTCCCCACAGCATGCCACCCAGGGAGCAGAGCCACCACTTCTCACGGGCTGGTGTCCAAAAGCATCTTCAGCAAGCCACTGTAGAGCAATTATGAATGCAAGTCAGAAGGAGGAAGGAAGAAGTAGGAGGGGAGGGGAGAGAAAGAAGTAGTACTCATTGTCATGGAAACATTTCTCCACTGTATTGTTGCCCAGCACTGACAGATGTGGCTTACCAAATAGTGTCAGAATCCATCAGCACTGGCACATGTGACCCAGTGTCATGCTTTAATCCCAGACAGCAACTAGGTACCATGCAGCTGCTCCCCAACTGCCCACCTTGGTGCAATGGGGAGGAGAACTGGAAAAAGTTAAAATTTGTGTGTTGAAATAAAAACAGTTTTACAACTGAAATAAAGTAATATAATAAATCCTATAATACTATCAGTAATGAAAAGGGACAGGGGGTGAGAGAGAAAGAGAGGAGGGAATAAAACCCAAGAAAAACAAGTGATGTGCAATATAAATGCTCACCACTCAGTGACCAGTGCCCAGCCCATCCCAAGTAGTGATTGGCAGGTACCAGCCAACTCCCCCCGAGTTTATAGACTTGGTATGGAATATCCCTTTGGCTGGTTTAGGTCCTGGCCATGCTCCCTTATAGCTTCTTGTGCAGCTCCTCACTGGCAGAACATGGAAAACAGCAAAGTTTTTGACACAGGCTAAACACTATTTAGGAAAAGTTAAAACATCAATGTGTTATCAACATTATTTTCATACTAAATCCAAAACACAGCATTGTACCAGCTACTTGGGAGAAAATTAACTAACTCTATCCCAGCCAAAACCAGAACAGTAACCAGCTGTTATTCCATAATATTTTTGTCATGCCAGGTTCCAGGATTTCCAAAATGTTGGAGCTAACCATTATCACACTTCCAGTCCTCTGAGATTAAATATATAGATAAATATATAGATACATATGTACACACACATACACACATACACACATATACATACATACATATATATACATATATATTTACATATAGACAATATTCACTTAGGAGCAGATCATCCCTATTAGAGTTTCTTGAGTTCATTTAGTCTGTGACTTTGGGCTCTGGCTGGGTATCTGCAGTTTTGCTACTATTGCACAGCTTGTATATTGCAATCAATAAACTACTTGATCCCAGTATTCCAAGACACTTGCAGTAACTTGGATACTTCACTGCTGATGAAGAAAAATGTAGGATATCTGCAGACACCAAAATCTGCTGTGGGGCTGTTCTACATTCTAATGGTTGATTCTAAGTAATGTATTTTCTGACCTTGAGCTCTGCATTTATTTTTGAAGACGCTTGAGAATCAGTTTCAAATTATTGGAGGCATAGTTGTAATCTCCATTTTCTTCTGAGCGCATTGCTTTCAATTCCCATCTGTCCTTTCAGACACTTCCTCTATTAAATGGTCACAGAAGATGAATAACAGTAGTGAGAATTCTTCAAAATGGCATTACATGTTATTCTGCTACTTATTAATGTTCTGTGTTCTTTTATTTACAATAACCTTGTGAACATTAAGGTAAGATGGCATCCACATGGTCTTTACATCCAGCTGAAAAATGACACAAGTGTATTGTTAACATGCAAGGAAGGAAAAAACAATAAAAAGTGGGAGAAAAGAAGAGAAAGTATGTTTTAGGTGAGAAATTAAAGGAATACTCTTGTTACTGTGTTTTTGGATGAGCTCTTTCTTAGTTGTCCAGGTTTAAAATCTAGTTGTGTAATTCATGTAATTGTCAGAAGTTTATGAACTTCACTTGTAACACCTATGGTATGCTAATGTGTCTTTTCCAATTGATTTTATTCAGTCACTTAATACACACAAAAATGAACAATTTGTATTGCCTTTACAATCAAGCACAGTGTACCACAGAGAGCTTTGAGATCAAGGGACAAAAGGTTTTGGTTCTATGTATTTTCTTCATATACTGGAGTGCTCCATGATCTATGTTCTAATTTGAAGTATCTTAACAGTATGGTAAACTTACCCTAGGAAAGGAGCACACAGTAGTTGATTAAACCATTTTCAACATCACTGCACCTGTAATAAAATATTTCAAAGTCTATTACATGTGAAACCATGTTCTGTACCACCTTTCCTGGCTTCTTTAAAAGACTTTAAGGTCATGAAATCTGCTTCACCTCATGATTCCTGGTGCCAATGATAGAAGATAATTTGTAATTTTAATGCAAGGATTGTGATCCTTCAGGTCACTCCCGTGCACAGGTTCACCTCTCCTTTTCTGCAGTGCCTGCAAGCATTGAGCTGCCTTCAGTTGTCTGTCCCTCCATTTATCGCGGTATTGCCCTCAGGTTCAATTCTCTAAAACCGCAGCTCAGACTCCAAATCTTTTGACATTTCTTATGCTGGCCTTCAAGAAAAAATAATTTCAGGGGTCTCCTCATTTCATTTCTTGCTTCAGAGTTTTCAGCTGCATCTTAGTCATATTTTCAAGCTTTTATCTACAAATATAAGTGAAGACCACTTTTTTTTTTAATTTTAAAATTTTTTTCTTTAATGGAAGTTAGGAGTCTCCGGCAATTGCTTGCTGTTAGCTGTGGCTTGCAGAAAAACAGCAAACATCCCAAGAGTCGAAGTAAAATATGAGCGTTACTGAGATAGCCATCAAAACTTCCCTGCTTTTTAAGTGGCTTTTTTTTTTTCAATGGGGAAACTGTATAATTATGAAGGGCAAGAAAAGGTACTGCTAAGTTATTCAGGCTTTATGGTCGGAATAAGGTACAGGAACAGAAGCTTTGTGATGAGCAGAAGGCATAGAGAAGAAAATATGTTTCTGTCAGAGCCATCTGTTATGGATCTCCTCAGGCTCATCTGTGGATATGGGTGGAGATCTCTGTAAGATGATGGAAGAATTACCCGTTGGTAGGAATTTTTAACTTGTACATATAGTATGGGAAGTTATGCTACCAGAAGTTTTGAAGTCCTGGTATTTTTGGATGAAAAGGTCTGGGTGTTCTGCTACAAGGTCACTATATCTACCAGAGGTGATCCTGCTTTAAACTCAGAATCTTACAGAGTTACAAAGGAACTGGCTGTCAAAAATCATCTTTGATCAGGTGATTGTAAATCAGCTGAAACAGGTCAACAAGTAAGATTCAGAATGACAATTTTTGTGTGCATGAATTAAGGCTCAGTGGAGTTCAGAGCTCAAAAATTTTAATGTGAAGGCTTGGAGTTAATTTAAACCAGTGTATTATTTAAGAGTTTTCTTGCATATTGCAGGCAGAAGGGAAAAATGGTAGGAAAGGAAAGTTGACCCACCGGGCAAAAATAAGCACTGGCCCAAAGCGTTTAAGGGAAAAAAACCTGCCTCTAATGGAAAAGGAACTGAAAGCTGGGATTGCTGAGTCCCAAAGGTCAGAAAATGCAGAGCTAAACCAAAAACATTCAAAAGCCTTGCTGAGCTGTACCTCGTGAAAAATACCAAAGAAAAAAAATAGCAGGAGATGCTGTATTTTGTTAAACAAAAAGAGAACAAGAAGAGCCGCTGACTGACAGATAGAAATGAAAGACTAATCCCAGGAATGGCCAAACAGTAAATGAATCCCATTCTCAGGATCTGGGCTAGAGATAGCACTGGGCTGTGAATGGGGAGGGCAGGGTGGTGGAAGTCATCCCTTGCTGAGGCAAAGCAAACAGATGGCACATTCACACAATATGCTGCCATCAGGTGAGAAGCAGCTCTGCTGCTGCTGTGGCTTGGCCAGGTGGAAGGCAACTGTGAAGTGGGTTCTGCTGGGCTGCACCAGTGTGGCTGCAGAAAAGTGAGCCTGCTCTCATGCAGCCCCTCCACCCAGCACTCACTGCCTGGCAGCTTGAGAGGCTCCATCCCATTTTGAGCCATCCTTAGTGAAAACCTGAAGTAAAGCTGGCTTCAGCACCCACTTGGAAATGTGGGAAACTTAGTTCCAGCCCAGGCAAGCAGCAAGTGACACTTCCCCACCCCCAGACTCTAAGTTAGGCAGATGGCCTTGAGCAAACAGAAATTTTATTGTAGGGTTTGAACATATTGAAAGGGGAAACCTGAGCAATCTGCCACGGGCAGGGCAAACATTTAAAATAATTTGCTGGCACTAATCCTGACTACATCTTCTCTACTGCTGTGCTGGGTGAGGTGAGAAGGGTTTGCTGGCTGCCAGGTTGATAATGATATTGGGGCAGTGAGAGGCTTGGAGAGTTGATGCTCCCCTAATCTATACAAATGAAGGCAGCTGCATATATATTAAAAAAACTGAACAAGTCCTGAGCTGTCAGAGCCTTGCACATGTATCTGAAGGGCAACCCAACTGACTCCCACATCCAGCTGAGGAGCTGGTGGATGTGGGAGATGATCCCTTTGAGCTCCTCCTGCTCATTTTTTGGTGGATAAGCATATCTGTTGTCATTGCTTAGCAGTCCTGTCCTCTCTTCCCTCTCTGTTCTCTAAGTCCTCAGGCTGCAGTTTCATCCTGCTTTCAGCATGGCCTGCCCTTCAGCCCTGTCTTTCCCAAGCATCTTCCCCTCTATGCCCCAGCATCCTTTCATTTTGGAAAAGCTGCAAGGATCTGTACAGAGTCCTTGCCAGTACAGGGAGCTTTTCCTGAATGCTCTTTTCCTTCAGTAAGAGTCTCTCAGGTTCTTTGAAAGAAATGCCCCCAATGATATTGAACCTGCATGTTTGTTAAACCTATCAAAGATTTAGTGAAAAAGAAAAAAAAAAATAAAACAAAACAAACTCACAAAAGTAGGACTGGGTGATGGCTCAAATATTAGTTCTATCTGTCCTGACACTTCACCTGATCAGTAGCTTCTTTTCTCCCCAGGAGATGGTGGCAGAGTTCTTGTCCTCTGCTGGTGCCATCCCTAGAGAGAAACATGCTGCTTCGTGACAAGAGTAAAAGAAAAAAGGAAGGAGTGTTTGACGGAGATAATCACAAATCCTATTTGAACACCAGAGAAGATCTTAGGGAAGAAATAGGGAAGATAAAAGCAAATAAAAAGTGGAGAGAATCTCTCTAGCCTTAAGAAAAACATTGAGACTGGGTGCACTTCACAGGAACTAATATTTGAGTAAGAAATGACAGGAGATTAATTCTGACCTTGTAGAACTGAGGAGGCTGCTGGACAACAGGATTGCAGAGCAAAAGTGATGTTGCATGTAAGGGCAGCCTTTGGGTCAGCCTGGCTCATTGTTTTCCTTCGTGACCTTGGTGTAGGAACTAGACACGTGCTTACAAAATCTGCCGATGACACAAAGCTGGTATGTACAGCTAATACAGTCCAGAGAAAGACTTGATTATTATGCAGGAAAAATTAGATGATCTTGTGGAACAGCAGAACAGAAACAGCATGAAATTTAATAATCCAAAGTGCAAAATCATGCCCTTGAAGACTACTCACCAGAACTTTTGCTGTAGGAAAGGGGTTCCTGAACTGGAGGAAGGAGAGCTGAACAAGCTGATTGACCATAGAATGCCCATAAGCTCCCCCACACTATATGGCTATGAGAACAGCTAAAGATGATGCTCCAACACGTACCTGGTGAGAATATGCAGCAGAGTTGTGAAGGAATTAGTGTCATGGTAAAAGGTATTAAGTTCAGATCATATGCATTTCTGCTCATCTGTGTTGCAAAGATACTTTAAACTGCAATAAATGCAGGGAAATGCAGGTATGTACAAGCAGGAAAGGTCAGACGGGGTAGCAGTGATTATCATTTCTGTGTTGTGTGTCCTTTATTCTCCTCCCTCCCCACAAGCTTTCATAAAAGGTTTGCTGCTCTGGGTTAATGTTTTCCCTATTGAGTTATTCCCATCCCCTAAGGAATATTTCAGTCAACAGGCAAGGAAGTGAATAATTCTCCTTTCCACTGCTGTATAACTTCATGACGGGGTGAGGACCTGCTTACCTTTATTTAATTCATTAAAGCATGGCAACAGTAGGACATTAGGCAGGACCATAGAGTCTTCTTATCGTCCTGGGAAATCAGTCCATCCCTGTCAGCTGCATCCTCTTTCTGCTCAGGATTGAACAAGTTTGAGCAGGACAGACGGACATGCCGGCAGCATCCATCCATGTTGGGTGCCGGCAATGACAGCTCAGGACTGAGTGTTGGTCCTTCCACATGCTGCTCTCTCTTCCAGCCCTATTGCTGGATTTTGTGGTGTGAGTCCATATTTACATTAGTGCAAGGAAAAGAGGCTTAAACCCAGCAAAAGGCTTTCAGTGCAAGTGCACCTCTGGAATTTTCCTCCTCTTCTCCCTTTCATATATTCTGGAGTCACTTAGGGTCAGAAAAAGGGAAGCAAATTCTTCCATGGATTGGCCAAGAGGAGCTTCCAGCAAAGCCCCTTCCAACAGCACCGTAATGTGTGAAAAATATCTTGCCATATGGAAAGGCTGTTCATTTTTTTCCCTCTGTGCACAGTTTGGCTTGCCCCACGTTAGCAGAGGCTATCTTTAGCATGTCGTCGGTGTTTTTTATGAAGAGATATAAAAACTCCCACAGCAGGAGTCCTCTGGCTCTGAGACTGGGTGATGGAAGGAGGCTATGACAGACTGCTTAACTGGCCCCACTGCTCAGAACCATCTGCTTGCCAAGGTTTCTCAACTATGAAGAGAGAGGCAGACATTGCCCTTCTCAGCGGTGGTATGTCACTGTGAGTATGGAGTACCACTCAGAGGGTAGGAAAGGTTCAAAAAAAATGAAATCCAAGCTATTTAAATAGACAAGCAGGAGATTTTTTTGTATTATTTTCTACTGTAAAATAGTCCCCGTAAAATAGTTTCTTATTTAGTTGTAAATAAGAAAGAAAATATAGTAGTCCTCTCTTACATGCAATTCAGCAAGGCTCTCCCATAATTCGTTCAGACCCTATTAATGAGTATAAGCAGTTTAAGCAGTTTGTTTAATGGCCATATCTCTGCAGTTGCTTATGCTGAACATAATTTCCTTTCCTGTTGTTAGCTTTGCAACAAGTCACAAGAGTTATTTACAGACACCTTAGTTTTATCTAATTTAGCAGCTTTGTGTTGTCAGCAGTTTTGCCATCTCATTGTATTCTGTCTCTTCCTGGTCATTAATAAAGATGGGGCTGGAAAAAGAGTGGAATTAATCCCAGCAGTGATCCTCTGGCACAGTTTCTGCGGCACCACACTCTTACCACCTTTTCATCCCAGTTATCTGCCATTTATCCCCATCTTTTTATCTCTCTTTTAACCCATAAAAACCCTTATCTCTTACCCCAAAGCTACTGAGTTTCCTTAAAAGCCTTGTGCTGAATGATACTATCAAATGTCTCTGTAAATGCATATCTTGTGATTCTCTTTTAGTCAATATTTTGCCACCACTTTGTAACATTTGAACAGGTTAGAAAAGCACAGTTTATCCTCACTGATAAGTATATCAATTTATCTCTGCTGAGCAGAGCTGACTTGCAATTTATTCATCCTGATTTTTTCCCTCTCTCCTACCTACCACCTGTAGGTGTTTTATAAGTATTTTTAATGATTTTCTCAGCTATTTTGTCCATTAACGAATTAAGGTTTTCTACATTTCTGTTTTGAGGGTCATTCTTTAAGCTATTTTAAAGATTGCTACAGTGTTGGCCATTTTCCAGTTACCCAGAAGAGTGGCTGTTTTAATGACGAATTACATATCTTTAATGATAAATTATGGTAGGTTGAAATTGTGCTCCATTCTTCGGATTTCCTCAGTCTCCAATAAATTCCATTTGGTTCTATGAGTTATCGGAACATATATTTTTGATGTTATTACACCACTGATATTTTTTATATCTTTTACCCAATAAGGCTTTCACATCATTGCATGTAACTTCAGAGTAAATATTCTCTCTCAAGCCCTTCTTTTCTGACTCCCAAATGAATCATTTACCTTCACTGCAATCTTTCCTCACCCTGTGATTTAATTCTTCACACTTAGCAGTCCAGTAAACCCACACAGCTTTCCATATCTTATTTACTTGCATTGCTTCTTTGTCATCATGCCTTTGACTGGTTTTGCATATTTTCTGAGGTTCAGCTTGATGTATGAGTTGTACTTTGCCTGTCAAATCTTCCATTTTATTTGCTATGCTTTGAGTATCCTTTCCTGAAAGATGCTTTGGGAATAAAAATTGTTCCTGGAATTTTACCATTTAATTATCCTATGCCTTCCCTTGTTTCTTTGTTCTGAACTGTGGAGATCTGTTAAAGCACAGGTTATAAATAGCTTCCACTCTAAAGTTATTCATAACATTTAAAAAAAATAATTATTTCTCTGGGAGAAAAGCGCCTGGTTTAAATGCTGATATTTTATCTTAAAATGCTGATATTTTGCTCAAGGTATTGATCTTGAATATGAGTTCATTCACCCAGGCTGGTAATTCTATCAGCTTCAAGGTAAATATTAATGTAAATAAATCATAACTACTTTCATAGTAATTATTGTACTTGGGACCATACTCTCTCAAACAAATCCAGTAGTTAATGAACTCCATTACATGTAGTATTTCTTCATGCTTAATCATTTTGATTCATGGCATGTGCTGTGTTTACAGCACTGGATTTGTTTTTTTCAGATCTAGAATTTGTGTGCTCAGAGTCAGTTTCTCCTACACACGTTGAATTCTGTTCAGTGGTTTAGGTAGCACATTTTGATTCTTGCCTTTATCTTCTTCTAAACAAACTAATCATTGAACATCTTTTGATATTCCCTTATAATAAGAGTTCCTTACTCACAGTTGCTTCATTTATTCCCAACTTAGTACTGGTTTCTCAATCATCCGTGACCCTTCCCTTCTGTATCTCTATAACATTTGTTACTTGCACACCTGTGATGAATCCTCCTCCCCTCATTCAAGAAGATGCTATTTTACATGTCTAATTTATTTCTCAAGATTACACTGTTATTAGAACACAGACACAAGAAGGCAAGGAATTTCCATCATCTGAAGTTGTTTTTCCATCAGTGGTTATGTACCAAAGACATTGACCACCATCTGTTCTGATTAACAGTCTGCCTCCCATACCCAAGCCTGTTAAAATACACAACCTCAAAGTTATATGTGCTTGAATAAGTAATGACTAAAACTACAGGTTATGTTCATGAGAAATGCTTAGTGCTCAGGCTTTTGAAAAACAGACCACTTAGATTAGGACTAATCAAGTGTTTTATGATGAAATAATTTTCTGCTAGAAATAACTTGAGTTAGGCTCTCACTAGCAGTCGAGGCAAAGCAGGATGAAGAATGAGTTGTAATCAGATGAAGCAGGTACTTGAACGTGGTCATCCTAGCCCTACAAGCATTTTTGCTATCCAGGGCACAAGGAATAGGATCTAAAATATGTGTCTATGAATGATAATTTTTAAAAACAAACAGGTAGAAATCTTTCTTTTCCTCTTGTTTGCTGAAAAATTTAAACAATGGAATTTGCTTAGTATCATATTCAGTAATGATTTTGCTACCTGAATTAAGAATTTAAATTTTGTGGCTTAAAAAGCAATGCCAAAATTATGTAACGCTTACACTCTAGAATTTTGTATCAAATTCATTAGCAGACTGTGCTGGCTCTTTGGAAATGGAGCTTCTTTTATCCCTGTAGGACTAACCCAGGAAGTGTGGCCTGAGGTACAGCGTGCGTTTCCTCTTCCTAGCAATGCAAGTCAGGGTTCCCTCAGGCTGCAGGGAGATTTGGTGAGACTGGGACTGGGCATGTTTGGTCTCTGCAGTAACACAGGGTTCAGAAATCTCCAGTCCAGGCACTGCCAGAGTGCTCTTCTAAAGCACCTCTGGGTGTCTGGCAGCCACCCTGCATGTCCCAGCGCTGCAGGGCCCGAGCTGACATGGCTGCAGAGCTCTCCGAGCAGGACAGCCAGACGGGGCTCCGGTGTCTGCACCAGTGTGCAAACACCTCCTCCCCTACCCAGGCTGCTCCCTCTCTTCTACATTTTTCTCTTTAGGCAGAAGAAATCCAAAGTCCTTTAAGAATTGGAGTTTGATACTCTTACTGCTAATACACAATACTACACCAGGCCCTCTTAATTATTTGAAGGCCTTCTTAATTATTCGAAGGCCTTCTTAATTATTTGATAGACTGGTAGAATCATTGAAACTATTTCCATTTGCCTACTATATATAACTTTGGGTGTGAAAACTGTACAGATCAAGTTTGAAAAGCCTATTATTTGTCAGGCAGTTTAAGAGATCCTGTGATACTTTCTCTCCCAATACTAGACTATACTAGGAGATGTAAAATTTGTACCTTTGAGGTCACAACCATGTTTTAAACAATTTCTTTCCTCTCTCTACATGTAAGAGCCAAAATCTAGCTTAGCTCAACTGAAAACGAAAAGGATCATGACTGTTCCACAGTAGTCCCACCCAGGACACACCAGGCAGACTGGATGTTTTTAAGCTATCAGTGTTAGCTTTGGCAGATTTGTAGATATGGCAGCTTGAGCACATGGAAAGGAAAGGAGAGCCCAGCATCACAAGTGTCTCTTGTTTTTTCGGAGTGAGTGGGGTCTGGGGATGGGGTCAAGGTCTTGGGACAGGGTCTGGATTTGGCCCCTGATCCA
Organism: Melospiza georgiana; assembly: GCF_028018845.1. Lineage (NCBI taxonomy): Eukaryota > Metazoa > Chordata > Aves > Passeriformes > Passerellidae > Melospiza > Melospiza georgiana. Next base: position 51,482,040 of record NC_080433.1, read on the forward strand.
AAGCTGTCTGAAATCTCTCCACTGACTCTGACCATGACTTAAAGCTGTAAAAAATTTCTCCAGTGTGTATATGTCGAACACAAACCTGTGTTCTCTAAAATGGCATCTTCTTTTAATGGCAATAAATGAGAGAATGCCTTGAGGATTCCTTGAGCTTCTTGCTGGTCATTAAAAATTCTGCTGTCAAATACGAATTTGTTCTAATATGATTCTCAGATACTAGATGGTGTTTTCCCTTTGCTTTCTACAGAAAGTCTTCTATTATCAGGAATTCTCTCCCAATTTTAGTACCTGTAGATTGAATTATCTTATTATATTAGGTGGTGGAATGAAATTACACCCACCTTCTTTTAGGGACTCGTACTCCAACCTGTGTCTGGCTGTAGTGAGAACTGCATAGATATTTTTCTCTATTACAAAAATAAAACATACAATATTAAAGTCTTTTCATGCCAGCTTTGTTATCATAAATATCCCTGATGAATATGCTGATTCATTTTTTAATAGGGGATAATTCTTCAGATGAGAAAATAATCAAAGCACAGAGCACAGTAAGGTCAAGGTAATTTAACTCTAATCTTGCCTAGTTGTTATTGTGATCTGGACAGACAGAACTGAGATAATTAAATCTTGATCATGAACTATCCTCTTCTCTTTTATATGGTTCCATGTGCCAAATACAATGCCAGCAATCTTAGCTGACATTTTCAATGAAAAGACATTTTTAGGCATCATAATGTGTGAAGGCTGCCAGCAGGGCAGTCTATCACTTCCACCTTACATCAAAGGGATGTGCACTCTTGGAGGAAGAAAATAAAGCTGGTATAAAAAACAAGACTTTAGCAAGGATGGTTAATGTGGGGACCTTGCAACTCGGAAGTGTCTAAGTTCAAATTTAGGAAAGAGACAGCACAACCAACACTTGCAGACTTTCTTCCTTGCTCTTGAATCAAACAAGAATCTTTGGGAAAACTCTGAAAAATACCTTTATGTCTACCTCTCATTAATGTAATTGCCTCCATTTCTCTTTCTGCACTCAGAAGAATGCGGCTGTAAAACAACCACGTCATTTCCACCCTGTCTAGTGCTGCTTCTCCCCTGCTGACTGCACCAGTCCACTCACCAAAGCTGCAACCCTAGGCTCAGGGTGTGAAGCATAATCAAGTGAAGATGGTATAAAACCCCAGGAAGGCATGAAGGATTCTGAGACTTAAGGTGTGTTCCTCAAATAGCTATAGTCTTTGTTTCACAGCTCTATTTTTGATACCAAGTAAATTTTGCAATTACAAGTGGGGCGATATCAAATCAGTATGAAACATTCATAACTGTAGCTAAAATTGGGTGATGCCTCCTCAGCTGATGCATGCTTGAGAGGGATGCCTTTGATGCCAAAGCTTTTTAGCAGGGCTGATGCTGTCATCGTTGGGTGTGTAGCTTACTCAGTTTGTCAGTCTCTGCTGGGGCTTTGCCAAGTGCTGGATTTAAATCCCAAGTTCTCCTGGTCAGAAAGGCAGAGTGTAGCCTGCAGTGTGCAGGATGCTAATACTGGTACTAGCTCTCACCTCAGGGGGGCTGCAAGACTAAAAAATTTCAAGGAGAAGATGAGCAAAACAGTTGCTGTGCACGCAAGTTTGTGTGAGAAGGAGGGAAAGAGAGAGCACCTGTGCGAGAGGACTTTGCTAAAGGGCAGAAAGCACCTGGGGAAATGGGAAAAGAAGACTGTGCACAGTCTTCTGTGCTTTACAGAAACAAATATAAGGGGATGTGTGCTGAAGGGAGAGAGTACCACAAAAGAAGTTCACAGATCTGGTCAGGAAGATGGCAAGAAAAAACTGTCTGATAAACAACTGGGGTTTCTTCAAAAACAGCATCTCAGTTTTTTCTTCACTTTTGAAGCCATCATTTAGGAAACAAGTGAAAATGAGTATGGTGGTCTCACTTAAGTCCCTCATGGCATTTTAAACATCACCCAACAACTGTACCATTTTTATATATGACTGTTTTCATAGACAGAAAACGAGGATCATAATGATATAACGAAGACAGAAGTCCACATTGAAGGGTATTAACAGAAAGTGCTGCAACATAATTTGCCTCTTGCATTTTCCCCGACTGTAACTAATAAAAAGTCCTCAAGCCCAGCAGTATCGAATTTACTCAATTAAAAAGCTGCTTCTCTGTGACAACAGACTATTCTTCTTGTTCCACTTCAAAAAGTATTAATTATGGAACATCATGTTTTACAAATATTTTTTGTATAAATGCTGCATTAAAGCACTATAATGGTGTTGAGTAAACAACTCTGTTTTGCAATATACTCTCCGAAAAAAGTTGCATCAGTATTTTATAAGTAGGTCACTGACAATTGCTTATGTATTTCTTAAATTCACATGGACTATTCCAATTTCAGCATAGAAATACATGGATAAAACTACTGCAAATAAAATATTCATGTTTTTCTTTAAAAATAAATAGACCCACATAAGCTGCAGTAAGAGAGGTAATGCTTTTCTGGTGTAGGATTGGCTTTTGCATGCTTTAAGAGCTCTACTTCGTTCAGTTTATTACCTATAATTAATATGAGTGTAATTAATATGAGTCTAATTAATATGATTGCAATTAATATGTGCATAATAAATATGAAATTCCCTTTTACAATGAAACCATTCATGAATTTGAGGATTGCAACATATGCCTTATTTCTTCATTTAATATGAAAATTGCTGTAAATATAAGATTATGGTGACTGATTCCAGAGTTGTCTCCTCAAGAAGCCTTTTTGCTTGCACTTGGAAAAAATCTGTTTGTGTTATTGTTGACATGTCCATCGCTATGGGATTACAGGATGCCATTTCATCCAAGAGGTTTTGTAAAGAGAAGGTTAAGAGAAAGTGTTTTAATGTACATGTAGTAATACCTGTTACCAGGTGGTATTTCAAAGAAAGCCCCAGGACAAGAATAAAAAGTGCAAAAGATTACTCTTGTCTTCTACAGATGTTTCCTCGAGTAATTTCACCTTGAGCATGGGTTAAAAACCATCTTAAACCATAAAAACCAAACCAACCAGACCAACAAAAAATCCCAAACCAACTCAAAAAAAGCCTTATCAATCAACCAAAAATCTCCCAAAACCAAATAAAACCCAAACTACCTGTAAGACATCTAGCCTTTGGAGAGCCTTGGAAATTGCTGAGACATGTGAAGGTTAGGATCTGAAATGGCCTTCTTTAGACAGAAAATTTGCTTAACATAGAAAACACTTTCTGTGATGCATGGTTATTAGAGACATATGCTGCACCGTTTTCTTAGGTTTGTCCACCTTTCTATGTGTGGACTAAATTCTGGTGAGCCTCAGTATGAAGTATTTGTAGTTCTCTTGGCTAAAACACATAGTTTCCATCAAAAGGAACAGCATTCCAGCCATCTGAAAGTATAAAACCCATTTTCTTTCAGGTATTTCCATACTATTCAAATTAAGAAGGGACATGCCCTCCAAAAACTGTGAAACTGTGGTTTTAGAGTGATCAGAAAGTGATTCCATGGCTAGGCATGCATTTGAAACATTTAATCATCAATAATTCCTTGTGTTAGTAGAAATCTATTTCTGCTCACTTCTTGGTTAGCTGAATATTGACATTTAACATAACAGAAACACGGCTCCATGTAATGTGTATAATGTCTGCACTAGGCTCCACACAGATCTGGGGGAATAGGTAAAGCAGCTTGGATGGTGTTTCGAGTGATTTTTCATATATGTGAATATGAGTGGCCGCTCCTTGGAGATCTTTTGAGAAAGAAGTAGATTATTAAAGGGATGGGTTTCCCCTGATTTACATGCTCCTGTTGCTTTGGCAGCCTCAGCAAATGGAGAATGTCACTGTCTGCTGGCAGCTGCAAAGGACTTTGGGCAGATGTTTGCCTCTTCTGCTTTGTTCACTTGTATGCCTGATCCAACTGGCAGCGGGGCTCATTATGCACCATTATTGTTCTAGACATTGAACCTATTTCTTCACAAATTAATTGCTTCTGGCTGACTTATCTGTAACCAATGTGATTGAAATAGCATGAAAACAATCAGTGATATGTGGCTGCCGCCTGTTAACTCTCCCAAGGAAACCTTTGTTAAGACTGCCTTGGCAGCCAGTGGACTTCATGAGTTTGGAAGCACAATTCCATGTTGGCAACAGGCTGGAGACAAAGCTTTGTTGCAGAAGAGATGCTAGGCTGATTGGCATGGGGCGGGATGTCACAGATGACTATGCAAGATACAACATCAGGGATGCTGTGTGACCAGTTACACGGGTGGTATCGGCAGCAGGGTTCCTTTATTTTTTTTGTTTGTTTTCAGACCAGTTGCAATGTGAAGTAGCTGAAGATGAAGCCTGTAGCTCTTCTGAGGGTGACATGCACGTTGGGCACACTGGAACTGAACTCTAATGCCCATGCTCTGGATTTAGGTTGAGGGACGGATTGCGTTTCCAGCTTTCATGTGTAAACAGTCCTCTCTCTCTTTTTTCCCCCCCTTTCTTATAAGAAAGAAGGTGTTTGCTTAGTATGGTGGTTAGTATCTCAGTTGGTTAATTTAGTCCACAAAGGAGATTTACCATGGACTCCCATGGTTGTCTTGGGGGAGAGAAAAAAAAATGAGGGAAAGAACTGCTTTCTCTTTCAGCCTTCATAGTTATTGTTGAGAAAGATGTGAAAGGTTACTTGTAAAGATTTTATAATTTGCAAAGACTATAGAGGATGAACTTGGGGGAGGTCAATATACAATACTGGAATCACCAGGTGACGTCAGGGTCTTACTGACATGCTTATGAAATGAGGGAGGAAAAAAACCCAAAACCAAAACCCCAGTCCTTCATCCTGCAGAATTTGACAAACTGGCAACAAGAGATATCTGCCCTGCACATTCGGAGTCTGTGAAAGGGAAGGGAAGAATAAGGCTATTCTTAGCCCCCTTTATAAGCACACAAAGTACGGCACAGAAATGTCACTTGCTGGGGCGGGAGGAGGGTTTGTTAAAGAGGACAGGACCGCTGTGTAGAACCGTCCTTTACGACAGGGCAAACGAACCTGCCGCTGTCAGCCCGGCGCCAGCTCTGCACATTCCCCTCTCAGTCAGCTCCTGCAAACGTCCTGATTTCTTCCCTTCCCCCCCCACCTTTCCCAAATTATTTTTATTCGTGCTCAAAGACCGGAGGCTTCGCCAGACCCTGGACGGCACCACCTCGGGACGGGAACCAAGCGGTGCCTTCAGCACAGGCGGCCGAGAGCTGCCGACAGGCAGGGGAGCGCCCCGAGGGTCACGGCCAGCGCCGCCCGGGCGCTGCCAGCCGCGGCCTCCGGGGGCACCCGGGCCGCCCCCGCCGCTCCCCTCAAAGTTCCCGGCGGATCCCCCCACAGCGGCTCCCGCTCCCCCGGCGGACGGGGCGGCGCGGCGGCGCCTCCCCCGGCCCTGCCCAGCCCTGCCCGGCCCGGCGGAGGCGGTGGGCGGCTCCTGTGGCCGTGGCATAAACCGGCGGCCCCTCCCGCCGCCGCCGCTGTCCCCGCTGGACGGCGGGGAGGAGAGCGGCGCTGCCCTGGGAGCGGGGCGGAGGCTGCGGCTGCTCTCCAGCGGAGGGGCTCGCCTGGCGGCGGCGGGCCGGGAGCTGCGGGGCACGGGCGCGCCGCCTGCGGCTGCCGCGGCCTCGCTCGCTCGCACGGCGGCGGCGGCGGCGGGAGGCTCCGCCGGGCTCCCCCATTGTCTGCCCGCGGGCGGAGGGCTGCGCTGCCCGCACGTCTCCCACCCTCCCTCGCCTTTGTGTGCTCCGGCCGGCGCGGGGCGGCGCGGCGCCCGCCGTGATGCGCGCTGCGGGGCGGCGCGGGGTCCGCGCCGCTCGGTGAGGCGGGGAGAGACCCAGCCCGTGCCCCGGAGGCTTTTCGCTCGCAGCAGCCGGAGCGGGCGACTATGGACTGAGCGCATCGCTGTACCATGGAGTCGGGCATCCGCTTGAGCACGCTCTGCTTTCTCCTCTGCCTGGGGCCAGGTAGGCGGATGCTGGACCCGCCGGGAGAGCGCCCGGGAGCGGGGCCGGCGGAGCTTCGCAGCGGCGATGCTCTGGCCCCTGGGCAGCCGCAGGTGCGGACAGCGGCGGAGGGGCTGGGGGGGCGCTCGGGAAGTTGCGGTGTCGGCGGGTGGGTGACGGCACTTTCTGGTCAGTTTCAGGCTTTGGCGTGGACCCCTCGCTGCAGATCGACGTGCTGTCCGAGCTACAGCTGGGAGGCTCCACGGAGGGCGTGCGCCAGGTGCCGGGGCTGCACAACGGGAGCAAAGCCTTCCTCTTCACAGGTACGGCCGCCCCGGCCCCGCAGCCCCGGCCGTCGGGACCCGGCGCCGCGCACGGGGCGCGTCCCCCCGGGTCCCCCCACCGCCAGAAGCTTGCTCGCTTTGAGACCTCGGGATTCCGTACCTTCCCCTCCTGCTCGCTTTTCTTCCACTCTTCTTTACCGCTGCCCTCTCATTATTTCATAAAATTTTTTCGTCTCACCCCATTTTTTTTCCTTTGACTGGTAGACGCTTAATTAAAGTACAGCAGGAACGGGGATGGCAGATGGCATGTTTGTGAGTCGTGGGGTGCGGTGATGAATAATAGCACCACCCACTCTACCGCTTTACTTGGGAAACGCTAAACATATCCCCGTTCCAGCTAAGGAAAACCTCACTGAAAGTTTTATGTGAGTCGAGCAAAATGTTGAAATGAAGTACCCCGGAGGAGGGAGGCAAACGGCTTGAAATAAGAACAACCTTTTTTTTGCCAAAGGAAAGTGGCCCTTTGGCGCTTCTGTGACATACTCCTCCTGAGAAACAATGAATGAGTTGTGGTCTCTTGTAGTGCTTGTGATTGTTTCTTTGTTAATAGTGGGAATAGACATAAAATAGTAGTCTTCTCTCTTCCAAAAGTACATTTAGGAGTTTTATCAGCGATTATTAAAAATTATTAAGCTTTCTTATATTGTAATTTATAAAAGACTGTGAAATACCTCTCAATATCTTGTTGAATATATTGGCATTGGTTACTTTCCATACACTTGCTCTTTGTCAGTGTGTTTTTGAATTACACTTTAATAACATACTGATACGTTAAATGAAGCTGGAATCAACAATATTTTTAGGAAAAAAAACCCCCAAGTCTATCTTATTTAAACAAAAAGGAACCCTAAAACTGGCCTTTAGAAGCAAGTCTCTTCTCTGAAAGATTATTAAATGCTCCTTATAATCTATGACTAAGCAAGAAGGAGTGTGGCTCAACATCTGATGAAAAACAAGCACATCTCCTCCTCAGCCTGCACTTTCAAGAGAGGGGAACTTCATTGTTGGTGTCTTGTGTCATGCCAGGAGTTTAGCTTGGATCTGAAGAGATTTCTAGTGCAACAGGCAAGAGGCTGTGTTTCACATACAGGAGAGTTATGATCTAAGGGAGATAAGATCTAGAAAGGGATTTTCTTTTTCATGTTTGCATTAATGAGATAATTTATCAGGAAGCTAATAGTTGCCAAAGGCTTTTTTTTTTTTTTCTTTTTTTTTAAGGTGACCTCTCTAGTGGTGTTCTTCCCTGGAGCTGCCAGCATGTGTCACTGTGGACATGAATGTGGAGACACATGGGCATATGCCTTGAGAAGCACTGGCACATGCTGGCTTTAAGCATCTGTGATGAGCTTGTGGCTGCACAGCAGAGACCTCTTGTGAAGGGGTCTGCTGCTCAGCATGGAAATGCATTTGTGTGCCAGTGGGATTGGTGTTGTGTCCTAAAATAAGTGTAATTTTAAGGCATCGTTCTGAGTTGAAGCCCCATTGTGCTTCAGTGGGTTGGGGTGAAGGAGTGGGGGGAAGTTAAAACTCACTTTGTCTTCAGTGGTTGCAGGATTTGAAGTTTGGAAGAACAAGACCTGCTGGTATATTCTCCCAGTGTCAGGACAAAAAATTACTGGGTTACTAAAGAATTACTTTTTTTCAAGTTTTTCCCTCATTCTTTGCAATTACAAATGTACATAGTTCCCAAGTGGGTTAGCAGTTTATTTGTAACAAAAGAAGACAGGAATTTTAAATTTTCCCAGCAGTCTTTTTATTTTGTTGAGAACAATTGGAGAAATAAGAAGGATGAAAACACTTGTGGCTAAATGGTGGTTGAAGTCACTCAGTGTCCCTTAGGAAGTCTTCAATGCCCTGCAGGACTGGAGATAATTTTCCCTGCTACTGCATAAGAAGACTACTGATTTTCTTATAGTAAATTGGGTCCTTACTGAGCAGAGAGATTTTCATTTTTGAACTTGCATTTAGAAATAGAGAAATTTCCTTCCTTGATCAGACCACTGGGTCCACTTAGTCATTTTTGTTCTGCTCTTAGAACTGACACTTTGGGAACATTGCTACAATGTGTGCCTCTTAATGTACGTATTTGCAGTGTGTGAATTTCAAATACGTGTGTGTGTTGCCTTGAAGTTTGGTTTGTCTGTGTGGGTTTTTCCTTATTCCAGCTGAAGCCTTAGTCCAAGACAGAAAAGATTTGGTGGGAATGATGCAAATTACTTTAAATGATCTGTGAACTTACTCTGGAAGCTCCAACTTGTGATCCATCCTTTCTTTTTCTCTTGGTTTCTTCAGATAGTGAATCTTTTCTCGTATCATATATGTATTTACAACACTTTAGTATGCTGCCTTTTTGATAGACCACATTCTCTAAAGCCTTACTTTACATAAGCTTTACATTCAGAAGTCCTAAATGCTGTTCTCTGTTTTAGAAGGAAATTATGAATGTGGCATGTTGAACTGCCAACAGGTAATAGACAATTAAAGATGTATGATGGGAAAATTGTATATATAGTTAAAGCAGAATAGTCTCTTTAGTTTCTAGGCAAAAAGTCAGTTTTGACTGCTTAATTAGATGTAGCATCAATTTTCAATATAGGGGTTTAGCATCTGATTGGCTGTTCTGGCAAATTCTCCCTTGTCTAAGTGACTTTTCAAAGGTACTTGTATTTATAGGTTATATAAGACAGTATGCAATTACTCTTTAAACATAATTTTAGTCTGGCACTGTCCAGTGAGATAATTTAGATTATACTCATAGAGTCTTGTGTCATGCCGTGACTTAGAAATAATGTTAGCCATTTGAAATCTGCTGTTACTTGGACTTTTTTTGTGTTTGTGTGTGTACTTGACTTCAGCAGCTTTAGTTGCTGAATTCTAAAGCTTTTTAGGTGTCTGGTGCTCCTTGGTTGTCATGAATGGTAGCAACAGAATGCCACTCTAATCTATGTCTAGTTAGCTGCAGGGACTTCTTTTTCTGGAAATTTGATTTGCAAAGTAATTGTAAAATGTTGCAGTGCAGCTTGTGGGAAGATACAATTATGAATAGAAAACAGGAGGAAGTCTTGAAAAATGTTAGTGTTGCTGTATGTGAACATCTGCCAGCACTTTCTAGCCAACAGAGATATTATTATGTCAAAATATGTTGAGAGGAAAATTATTCCTCTGCTGGTCAGAGCAGCAGAAGTCAGAATATCTGTGTCACTAATGTCTCTCTGTTGGCAACTGTTTATGTAAGTCAGTGAAATTTTCAACACCTTCGTTCCTCCCTTTGCAAAACTGGGATGACACTTGGGTAAAGCCCAAACCAGATGGGTGGACTGAAGTGTAATTAATGCTGTTAAAAAGGCTTTTGGAGAAATACACGTTGTCATTCTTATAGTCCTTTTTTTGTAAGGATACCGCATTAATGCAATTTGAGGAGATAGGTGAAGATGAAAGTCCAATGCAGCTACTTTCCTATGTAAATATGGAAATCATATTGCTTCAAGAGGACTTGTTGCATATGTAACTGCAGGGGAGTTTGAAGAAGCAGACAGAACCACAACAACAGAGGCTGAAGGATGAGGAAGGTTTTGCATGACTGACTCAAGTCTGTGCTAGGAGATATAACATGAAGCTCATGCAAGGTCCCAGTAAAGCCAGATATTTCAACTGGCAGTAGGAAATGGTGTTCTGAGACGTGACATTCTAAAGTGGGGCTGCAAGAGTAACTTGGTCTCTGGCATTTCACTAGGCAATTACATTTTGTCACCCTCCCTTTAAATTCTGTATTACATGTATTTTACAGATAGAGTATTTCAGTAGTCATTCTGGGTCTCTTGTTGAGAGACAAGACTGTCATCAGGCTGTCTTTGTCCAAAGAGAGAGTGTGTGTGTAGTAATGGAGACCCTTCCAACTGCCTCCAGCACCAGTGGAGAGGGGTGGAAGGTACACTGTAAATCAAGGGATGAGAGGCAACACAAATGAAAGCCAGGTGATGTGTAAGGACAGTATATGCCCATCAAAGGGTGTATATTCTCTTCAAAGGGAAGGCTAAAAGGTGGATAGAAGAGTGTAGTCAGATGGTTACAAACACAGAGGCATGCATTTAAGGAAAAGATAAAAAGGACGTGTCGGTAATGAAAATGTGAGAGATTATGTATCTGAATACAGAATTTGGAATTTATTCAGAGGAGGGGCAATTTTAGAGGCAAAATATGCTATATTCTGATGGGGATCAAGATGTGCTATGAAACACCAGAAAATAATTTAATCTGTCAGTAGGATGAATGAAAGGACTCGGCAGTACTGTTGTTTGAATTGGTGCTGGCTGGCACAAAATTCTGGCAGAAAAGAAAAGCACCCCTAAACCAGGCTTCTTGTTGTAAGTGATGTGTTATCTGTTGTTGTATGAGTGGGTCGTTAGTGTGTTATTTTAAAATACTAGCAAGAAAATATTATTCTATCTTATATCCCTTTGGAAAGTTCACTCTGTTTTGTCTCATGATGTCATCTCTGGACACTTACTAAATAAGGAAGCTAAAAAAAGCCTTAAAAGCAGAGATGAGTAAACTTTGTCACAGAAATAGGATTTACGTTGCCTGTGCACTTTACAACACACACTGCTTTTTCCTTGCCACCTGTCATTGAAACTGTGGGCAGATGCTTTCTCCAGGTTCCAGCTGAGCCTGCTGAAAATATTACTGTTCCCAGCTGCTCATCACTGCCCAGAAGCTAGAGGTTACTGTCCCCACAACTCCTCCAAAGCAAGAGATTATCTGAGTGTTCCCATGCCTGCTGATGGCAAAATCAGCCAGCATCAGGAGCAAACCTGGCTGACTGCAGTGACATGGATTACAGTGCTGTAAAATCCCCTTTCTCCAGCTGTATCCATCTCCCAGAGGAGTGGTAACAGACAGCTGGGAATGAGGATGTTAGTGTTGCCAACTGTCTTAGCTGACTGCAGAGTGAATACTTACTGCAGCTTTTTTTTGTCTTGCATGCAAACTGTTATCACTCAGAAGCACTGAATCCTCGAAATGTGGGACTTCCATCACAGAGATCATCTGTAGATAACAGACATTTTAATCAAAGTTTTATGTCAGTAGGCACTGGCATGTTTTTTGATGTTAGAAATGCCTCATGTAAGCAATTGCTCTATGACAATGTGGTAGCCAGAAAGGTTTTGGTGTATCTGGAATAACAGCATAAGCTTTCCCTTTGCTGCCTTTCACTTCTGGAACTTTCTAAAGTCACCTCTGCACCTGTGCAAACAGTAACCATTGTGGTAGGGCACTGCCAGGACTGTGATTAATGCTGCTGGGGAGCCAGGCTGAAGGAGAGCAGGAGAGCCCTGAAAAGCTGGGCTGCCTTTGCTGGTCTGGCTGCTCCTCTGAGACTTACCCTTGCTCCAGAAGAAAACCACTTCTGGGCAGGAGGAGCAGTTGTAGCAAGAGCATGTGTTTGTGAGCTGTCTGCTGCTTGAAAACCCACCCAAAAAAGGAGATAGCATGTGAGGGTCCTGCATCAATTTTCCATCCTAAACCACAAATTTTAACGCATGGATAACTATGATGCACTTACCCCCACTGAATATTCATCAACATGCCTGGAACTGGAGGCTGTGTTGCTTGTTAACTGGTTGTGCTGGTTTATTGGTAAAATAAAGAGGAAAAAGTTATGGAAGAAAGTCTTTTATATCTTGAGCTTCTGCTTGATGCTTGTAATGGTACAGTAGAGGGTAGGGCTGAGAAATGGAAAGTGAAGAGGAACCTGAAGTATTGCAGATCCAGAAACTGAGAGAAGAAAAGCTTGTAATCTCTGAATGTAGTCATTAGTGCAGAGTTGACTTAAATAATGTTAAGGAATGGCATAAAACTTGGCCTGTGGCATTGGGGATTGCATCTGTTTTATGCTGAAAGTTTCTAATAAATATTGTTGTTGAGAGTATGTATTCGGCATTACTATCACAGAAGTATAAGTGTTAAGCAACAAAGTTGTTTTATGTTCAGCTCTAAAAATTGTCATTATTCATCCCAAGGAAAGGTATTTTACACAAAGTGTTACTTTGTTGGCCTTTTTTTGTTTAGTTTTCTTTTGGTTTTCTGCAGTGGGCTTTTTCTGGGGTGGGAAAGGTAATAATCTCAGAGATTAAATATTCCATTTAAATCCTTTGGGGTTGGTTTTTTTTTGTTGTTGTTTGTTGCTTGTGGGCTTTTTTTGTTGTTATTGTTTTGTTGCGGTTTTGTTTTATTGTTTTTGGGTTTTTTCCCTGTTTTTCATTTCTATTCTCACCTCTTTCCATGTGTCTTGATATGGGCTCTTGTCACCTTTCAGTTTGTTAAGTTCCAGCATGACTTTGGTGGCTTTGCCTGGGCTTGGTATGACAGCTAACATCTCCAGTCTCTGATACTTCAGCCTTTGGAGTGAATTAATACCTGCATTTATTTATCAACAGGGCGTGACTCAATTTAAAGCAATGTTGTGTTTTACTGTGTTCTTGTGGACTTGAGCCTGTGCTTTTCACAGCAAAGTTGTATCTGATACCTGCAATAAATTGAAGTCCCTGGGGGTCTGTTTTCTACTGGGATGATGATGAATCTCTAAAATTTTTTTAATGAGTGTCTGGTTGTTCAGGTTAATGCAAATAACCATGTATTGTTTACATATTCAGTATTGCCCCAAACGATTCATACTGACTAAGGACAGACAGAATTGCATTTGCTTCTTTGTGCCTTTACAATGAGGCCTCTTCTAGAATATTGCAAGTACAAAATCCTTGTTGAGGCTTGTATTATCTCAGAGTTCCAGCTGGCATTTTGTTGGAAAGCTGAAGATGAGTATGATGTACAGCTCTAAGGCACGTTTGGAAGGGGAATACATTACAGGGGTGTCTGTGTGGGGATGTGGGGCAGAGCCCTGGTTGGTGCTGTGAGAAGGGACCTGATGTTTGGAGGAGTGGGGCCAAAGAGCCTCTCTCCATGTTGATATCCCTGTGAGGGGCAGGCAGGTGCAGATGGCTGCTCACCTGGCAGCCTCTCTGGGCAGTGGTGTTTACTGAAGTTAAAAGATGAGATGTTGACAGCAGGACACTTCTGTCCTGTGTGCCACAGAGAACCCAGCACATGTGCTCTGGGAGAGAGGACAGTGACCCTTCTAGGTAGCTGTCAAGTGCATCTTTCCATATTGCTGGGGGAGGAATGCATTAGCAAGAGGAAGTGATGGGGGAAAATGAGGTCTTGCTACCCTTATATAATTACTTTTGCTCTGGCATAGTTCTGTAGTCACAAAGTGTGCCTGAGACTTGCAAGGTTAATTTTTTTTTTTTTTTTGGTTTCTTCCTCCACTGCAGCATGGCTCATTCTCCAGTGAGATGCCGCAAAGGACAGCAGCATTTCCTACACGTCCCTTTTAGATCAATCACAATGTGTATTTTCCCTCTACTTTTTGCTTATAAGATGTGGGAAATAGGTTTTCTACTCTCCCCTCCTCCCCAGCTTATGTTCTTCTAGTCTGTATCCTCCAGGGTATACAGGTGCTACCTTGGAAAAATAGCTCCAGGTACGGTTAACTTCACTGCTTCCACTGAGTATTAAGGGATGTGCAGCACTGAGTTCATAAGTTATTTAAAACCATTGGTAAGGGCTGGAAATTTTATATAGCTGTCACAGAAAACTGTAATTCTTTCTAGTGACTCTTCCGTATATTTCGTCCCATTTGGTTTTGTGCTGAGGCGCAGATCCACTGAGCAGCTGTGTTCTCCTACCTGTGCTACTAAGGCACAGCTGAATAAGGGGTGAAAAACAATTTTTCACTGTTGGATTCTTTTTTAGTGTCCATCTGTTTTTGCCTAAACTCCTCTATATTTTGTCTCAATGTTTAAGACATGCTATATTTTTCCATCTTGGCATTGTCCAAATCATTTCTTCTCAGGATAATCTGAGGAGAAATATAAGAAAGGATACTTTGGTTTAAAATTTTTTTTTGCCTGGACATTTTTTCCACAATAAACACCTACTATGAATGCTCACTTAGATATTTCAGATTGAAAAAATTCTGTAGCCATTTTCAACATTGAAGAATTCCACAGCAAAAAATTCTTCTTTGTTAACGTTTAATTGGCTTTTGGTTTTTTGGTGCATGCTTTGATTTTGGGGTGTGTGTGTGATGCTGATGACTTCAGAGAGACACACAAACTTAGGACTAACTGACTTTTAGCTTGAGTCATCTCATGAGTAGCTGCTCACAGTTCTGGCCTCTTGCAAGGTGCTAAAGCAATGGGCACGGTTTAAAAGAACTAGCAGACTGAGAGAGACTTCCAAAGACACAATGTTCAGGAGGCTTTTAGCAGATTAACATATTTGCTGCAGCACCAAAATTGCTATGATAGACTGTAATGTTTCCAAGGGAGCCATTACAATCAATATTGCTAGCGATCCATAACTGAGAACTCTTTTAGTGGAATTTGAGTGGCTATTTCCTTCTCTGAAAACATGGAGTATAATAACAAAAAGACCTCCAATTGTAGAGTTAGAGCAATGTTTATACTCTGTTAGAGCAATGTTTATACAGTTTCCCCAGCACAAATGCTTATTTAAGTATAATTAGATGGTGGTTGCATCCACAGTGTTTATCCTAAAAGCGAAGATGACATGCACCAGCCTTGACTCTGTCTGGATATCCATCAGTCTCTAGATACAGCTGTGAAATGATCCAGAAGGGTTCCAAATGATATTTTCTAGTTTTGAGGTCAATAATCTGTGTTTTAATAGCTCCCTAAGCATGCATTTGCATATTGTGCCCCAGCTGTTCCAAAGACAGTCTTAAGATTTTCTGTAACATTAATATGCCTTGAACTTGAAATAGTCCCTACATTTGCTCAGCTCTCATTGAAGGGAGAGGGTTGACTTGAGGAAAACCTTGTGTACCCTGTTCAGTGTTGCTCTTATTAAGAATCCTTGCACACACCATTAGCATAAGGAAAGCATATGGGAGTAAGAGATCTGGGAGGTTGAATTTTTAAAAAAAATTGCGTCTGGGTTATTGCATTCACTCTGAGTTTCTGCATTTCAGAAAAATATCAATGAATTGCAGGGACTGAAGAGAAAAACAGCAAACCTGATTATACAGTAACAAAAGGTCTGGCTTAGTAAGAAAGCTTTTGAAGAACTTGAGCATGTACAGCTTGTCCAAGAAATGACAAAAGTGTTGTATGATAAGTGTCTAGTATTAGAAGATTCTTAGTGGTTTAAAATTGAAGGAATTATTTAGTATTCAAAGAGCTAGAGGTAAGAGTAATGTAATGATACTACAAATGGTGAGGATTTAAGATATAAGAAGACTTTCACAGTGAACTAGTTTAGATTGTGGAATAGCTGCTGAAAAGAAGTGGTGGAAATCTCCATACTTTTGATTTTTTAAGAAGATAGCCTGAAATAAAATATTTAGGAAACAATAACTATGCTGTAGTTATTGTACATAGTTGTCAGGTAATAGGCTAAGAAATTAGTAGATGACCCTTCAAGTCTTTCTGTACTCTGGAGAGTGGGAGTGTTGGTGAAATTGATCAGGATACAGAGAGTTTTTCAAAGACACAAAGTAGCATCAAACACTTAGTACACAATTATCAAACCGGCGCCTTTGTATTCTCGTGAAACTTGTTCTGTGGTGCACTTAAATATATTTTGATGATGCTGGGCTAAAGTAAGCCTACAATATCAAATTAGAGCCTGGAAACATTTTGTAATTGTAACTCATCCAAGTTACACTGAGCATGAGTTTAAGCCTGTAGCTGATTCAGGGCTAGTGAGCACATTCACAGAAGCATGGACTCTGTTAATACCTGGTTTAAATAAGAACAACTGAAAAACCTGAACTCTGGTCTTCCCCAGCTTTCTTGAAATGTCTGGTAAAGGTTGGCTTGAGCCTTCCATGTATTTTCTACCTGTCTGCTCTGCTTACAGCTGAGTGGTGTGTATGGTATTCCTTGGTATCTCTCCTCTTTGATGTTCTCAATTCAAAATATTTTTCTTTCCTTTTTCTGGCATCAAGATAGATATCCTGTGAGTAGAGATTTTTCCAAGCATGCCAGTATGGTTGGTGGCATTGGTGTCCTACCTCTACCCTCAGGTGTGGTCTCTCTGCCCCTTCCTGTTTCTGCTAGTGCTTGAATTCTGTTTGCAGCTCAGTACAGTTCAGCCTTCTCCCCCCATCTGCTGCTGTTTGCTCAGTCTGCTGCTGGGCACCTGTGGCTAACAACAGAGGTGTTGGATGTGTTCAGATACAATTTTTTCCACTGGTGGCCTCCCTCCCCCCGCCCTGCTTGCTCTATTTTTGCTGTCAGGATACAGGTTTAAGTTATCTGGTGCTTTTTATCTGTGTCAGGGGCTGTTGGCCATTCTCTTGTGTCAGAAGTTAATCTTTCATGCAGACTGCATGGTTGTGGTGGTCATCTACAAAATGATCTCATATTAATGCTTTCTTAAGCTGAACATTGTGTTGTGTGAAAAGAAATCAGCACTTAAATTCTTAAAAGATAGAATTTTTGTTAGCTGAAGGCAGTTCACCCTAATGTGGGCAAAAACCAGTTATACTCTAGAAAGCCAGGGATGAAGGAAAATTAGGATGAGAGATCCAAATCACTGCCAAGAGGGAGAAACAGGTTCTTCATAAAGAAAAAAGGTAAACCTTCTAGGTCATCCACAAATGATTACCATTGGGCTAGGTGATCCCAAGAATCCTTTCCAGCCTAAATGAATCTTTGAAACACTGGCGTGAGGAGTTAGGTCCTCAGGAACAGCATACTTGTCACCACAAAAGGAGGTTTTGAGAGAACATGACTGAGCAGAAAGCATGAGTAAGTCTTACTGACGCTTGCACACTGAGAACCAAGTGAGGGGGAGACATGGTGTGTTGCTGAGAGGGGATTGGATTGCCTACACCAAGCATGATCCTAATTCAGAGGTGCTGTGGTGGGTGCTGATCTCACACAGTCTGCCATTGTGTGATAGTTCACCACTGGATTGGGATATGTTTGAGAATTTGAGCTGCATCATAGCTTCAGAGAAAAGGGTAGGGCATGTGATGCAGCTTGATCTACAACTAGCATAATCTGCTTGCATGATTTATTATTGCCATTAAATTTGTACTTTATTGTTGTTAATTGATTGGGCTTTGTTTACCTTCGGTAGCCTGCCTTTCATTTGGAAAAGGCTGGCAACACTATCTCCTTCTCCTCCTCCTGTCCTCCCCTTTTGCTGTGAATTGAATAGCTGTTAAAATCCTGGCCATGCTATACAATGAAAATAAAATCAGTCTTTTAGCAGTCCTCATGTGTGTCATGCCCTTATTACAGTATTAGTAGTGCTGGAAGATGATGCATTGTTTTTCTTCTGCTCTTCAACGTCCCAGTGTTAACAGCATTTCTTAGTGTGATCCTTTTGTTTGTTGTTAGGTCACTTTGACACAAAGTGCTCATGTGACAGTATGCAACCAAGCATAGCTAGGTGCATATGCCACAGATGGCAGCTGCAAGGAAAACAAGGCAGGCCTGATTTTCTCCACAGGTTTCAAGGTGTTCTCGAAGCAGATTCTGGAAGGCTGTTTTGTGCCTAAAGGGAGTTCATGTTTATATGCACATATATATTTATAAAGCTACAGTAGCTGTAACCTTTTAAATATAAGGTACATTATATATCTATATCTATATATATATATAGATATATAATGGAATCTCCATCAAAATGAAGAAACAAAAGAAATCCCACTCTGTGCTACATTGATGTCCTTGTTCAAACATAGTAGATTTTATAGTGGTATTGGCTGTGCAAAACCTAAACAACATAATTCTAAGTAGCAGTATGTGATTCTACTTATGAGGGAGCATGTACAAAACATCTTCAAAACTTAAAAAGGGTTTAAGAATAGTGTTGAAGTATAAGCTAGGAAAAACTGGTAATCAAAAAAGCTATTGCAACTTAAAATTGATAACCTGTAACCTATAAATCACCAGAAAGCATTACAATGATAAATAGATGGTGCAGAGCATTTTGTGCAGCACACATTTTAATTTCCTAGGAGTGGAATTTCTGTAACAAGAACAGAAGTCTTTTATCTTCATTATTTTGCTGACTTGTCAAAGGTCCCCATTGAGTAGCACCTTCTCTCCTGGTGATAGTATTTTGCCTGATGACAGTTGCTGGGAAAGAGATAGTATTTCTGGTGTATGAGGAACAGAAGTTATCTGTATCATGTATGCTTTTAAAAATTCCTGATAGTACTTTTGTATGTGTGCTCCTTCCCTGTGTGTTGATCTATGCATTTCTAAAATTCCTTTCAGAAGTGTTCAGGAGAGCATATTCTCATTTTCTGTGGCAATTTGATAGGAGTCGTTTATTAACAATCCAGTGTGGCAGGATCTGTATTGCTTGTTAGCAAATCAGCTGTTTCAGCCTCCTGTGCTGAGAATACAGACTTCTAATCTGGAGTCCTGTTTGTTCAAAGTTCTGGTTTGCCTGCAATTAGATTTTTTTATCCTGTCATTTGCAAAAGGTTTGAAAAATTGGCAGAAATATGCTATTGCAGATACAGTCACTAGAACCTGTTCTATAACTATTTATCCTTTATTTACTTTTTGCCTGCTGAGTCCAAAAGTCATGAAATCCTTGTTCATGGACATTTTTGGAAGAGCATGCCTGACGTTTTGTGGTGCAGCTGGGCTGTTTTACATTACGGGAAATTATTTCCACTTGTAATCCTGGTGCAGATTCCCTCTTTGCTGAAGGGACAACAGGCCAAGGAAAGATGTCTAAGTGTCTTAGCACTGTGCAAGTAGAGACTAAGATGGAGAGCCATGGTACTGAATCCATCGCCGCACGATTCGGTCCCATCTGACTTGCCTTGCTTTCTAGAAGCAGCTGGTTGGTATAAGCTCAGAGGCTTAACCCAGCCACTAGTATAATCACCCCCAAACTTGTTTTGTATCCTCTCTTGCAGAATGCTTCTAGGCAGATTTCAGTGGTAATATTGTCAGTTCACAGGGAATATATATTATATTATGGCTGCTGTTTTCCACAGGCAGTCATGGATTTGCAAAGTCTATCCTAGTTGTCCTGATTCAACCCCAGTTGTCCAGGCTCTCAGTACCTTTCCCTCCTCTTGTCCCACAGTGGATTTGTTCTCAGCTGTGCCAAAATGACTTTAAACATCAAAGTATGTAGCATATAGGTGAGCCAGAGTTTTGTCCAGGTGTGATATGATTACTGTTTTTGAAGGACATAAGTATGAACAGCCAATGTAATTGGGGTAAAAATGTGTTCAGAAACAGGTCTTGTGGTCTTCAGTGTCATGCCATTGTGGCTTGTGGGACTTTGCATATGGTTTGAGCTGGAGGAAAGCTCTTGCTGGATGACACACCAAAGCTGTAGCTGACATTCAGAACAGAGGAAGCTACAAAGCAAAGGCATTTGGAACCTCCCCAAAAGCTGCAAGAACAAACTGTGACATTTCCCCCCCTTGTTTTTATTTGATTTAATGATTTGGCTTCAAGTCAGTTTTTGTTTTGATTGTTTCGTTTCAGCTGAAGAGCATTTTGCCCTCTTCCTTTTCTCCTTCTCACCTACTGCATTTCTATCTGCATGCATCCTTGCTGAAGCATTTCTTTAGTGGAAATAAGAAGCCAGAAATGCTGCACCATGGGAGTGTCAAAACTACAAGGGCAGTTTGTGGGCTATGTCCCTAAACAGTCTGTGGGGTATCCCAAGGTCCTGATCATGCCTTTTGGGAAAGTAATTACTAGAGTCCTTGTTCCTGGCATTTGTGAGCGTTTGTTCTGGGGAGACCAGGTTGGATTGAGTTTATGGGGGGCACTTGGGGCCTGGATGTACCTGGCTGTATCCTGACGTACGTTTTGGTTGTAGTCCTAAGAGTTCCCCCAGGTCTGGGAGCTGGGCAGTGCTCCTGGCCCTGCAGTGTAGGCACACCCTTTGGGAATGGCCCCAGTGAAAGTCTTACAGGGTTGGTGTTTACCCTGTACCTTGTAGTCTTTTAAACTTCAGCTGAAACTGCAACACCTTCCCCAGACTCTTGCAGGGCTCCTTGCTGCAGCCTTGGAGAATCTGACTCAGGTTCATGTAGGTTTGGAAAACTACAGCTGCTTTTTTTGCTGTTCTCTCTAAAACAACTGGAAATCTTTGAGAAGGGAATAGAAAAATTTATAGCTAAAGTAGTTCAAAATGTTTTATGAGCTATCTTATATATCAGTTTAAATAGCAAAACAACCAGCCTTTCTACTGAAGAATTTAATGCATATCACATCTAGCAAGGCTTTAGTCTAATAAAGGTTGTTTTATTCTTTGTATCTTCATTTTTCATTAGAGGAATGCAACTCCTGAATTTGAATGCACTGTGCTCCCCTTAAAATCCTGCTGTTCTGTCAGCCTTGTGAAGATTTTGCTATTGGATTGGCTTTGAATGCTGCCCGGTTGGCTGGATGCAGCCTAGTTTATATTTATTATCTAAATAAAAGAACCATATAAAGTAAACAGTTGCCCTTTGAAGGCTGTGTGAAATCCCTAGTTACAAAAATATTAACCAAAAATTTGAATATGGGAACATGACAGGATGGGAGTATATGCTTGTGACACTCATCCCTCCTAGTGTAGGAAATTCAAACAAAATTGAGCCAATTATATTTTTCAGCCTCATTTTAGCCTTCAGCCCTCCTTCTTCTCATAAGCCACTAGAATGTAATTTGGATAGTTCAGCAGAGCTACAGTCAGATGCAGAATTGATTTATAGATGCTGCTATTAGAAGAATGATTATGTGCACATAAAGCAAACTGTGGAGCTCAATTAGTTAGAATGCCTCCTTCAAAGACTATTCTGCAGGAATTTGTTTTATAATTCAGTTCATACTGTATGTGTACTTTTAGATGCTCTTCAAAAACTTGAGAGCACTCCCTTTACTAGGAAAAGGTACTTATTCCATTTAATAACTGTTTTCTTTTATTGTGGTCTGGAAATGAATGGTAGTCAATGGCTTGTGGTTTAGTATGATTTAGTATGTTGCTGGTGCTGTGTATGGAAATTTTCTTGCTTACTGCCCTTAACTTGTTGGTGGTGACTTCCAGCACCTTTTTTTTTTTTTTTTTGTTTTGGTTTGGGTTTTTTTGTGCTGTGGATTTTTTTTTTTTTTTTTTTTTTTTTTTTTTTTGTGAGGAGACATGGCTGGATCAGTTAAGACTGGATCAGTTGCCTGTAATAGTTCCTCATAAGTTTTTATGAATGCAGTTGTCACCACAGGGAAGATGAGAGCATGGCTGCAGTGGGTAAAACTTCTTCTTTCTCCACTACCTGTTTGAACTGGTGGAAGTTCTTTGGACTTGTGGAGCAAGTCCTGGTGAAAGTTACTTGCTGTCTTTGGTAAAGTGCAGTAATTATTATCTCATGAGCATGACTGAAATGACACTGTCTGCACTTGACACCTCCAGGAGATGCTGGTGTGATGTTGGTGTTTGCTGCAGAGCTCTGATTGCAGATTGCCTCTGAGGGGGGAAATGCATCCTAATAGTGGGGGCTTCAGGGAGCACAGGCAGCTGCTGAGCTTGTCTTCTGAAGGGCTGAGTTCCTGCAGGTCTTGTGGTCAGTGGTTCTCCTCACTGGGCTTTCAGGCTGCTTTGCAATGTTGACTCTTAAAGGATCTAGCCTGAACAAGGAGTGAGACATGCTTTGAGTTTGGATTTTTTGTTTCTTTAATTGTCACTTTCATGTTTCTCTAAGTTAAAGATGGAGTGATGACACTAGTGATTTGTGAATTGTGGTCAAACCAAATACACACAATATTCTAGGAAAATAAACCCAAAATATACGTATTGTGGTTAGCGACAAATTTCTCATTCAAACTAATAATTCTCTCCTTATTTTTGCACTCTTAAGTTGAAAAAAATATGCCTCTGGTTTTGTGTACTAGAAATGTTTGCAGTATGAGGTTTTTAGGTAACTATTGAAAAACTGGAAATTATTGACTAAGATTTACCAGTTTGATTTTTCCAAGCTATTATGGAAGAAGCCCAGTTCCAGTGAAGTATTTTTGTTGGGTCTTATACTGATTACTAGGAGACAGATATCAAGAAGAAGCCTGAAGCAATATTTATTGAGCACAGCTGGTGATCTATCAAGCGCCTACTGCTAGTGTTCAAAGGCAATTGGAAGGAGGGATTTGCACTCTTGTGTTAGTGTGAAAAGAATGGATCTGACAGATCAAGGACTGTTCAGTCATCTTGCTTTTAAGAAATCCACCTGGTGCCTGCCCTGAGCAAAGAATGTTGTGCTTCATAAGAGTAGTAATAATTCAAAAGGCTGTGTAGCTTTTTTGAGCAGCAAGTATAATCTGACCTATTTGCAATACCAAAACTGAATGGCCATGTGTGTTGGCAGTGTAACATAACACTCCAGCAGTTAGTGTGATGGTAACCTTAGTGTTTAGGCAGCCAGCATGATGCAATGAGGTCTTGCTACTGTTGTCTGTATGCAAGAATGTTATCTGAGGTCACAATGGACGATTATAGGGTACCCAGATAAGGTTTTATATAATAAAGGATGGAAAATTCTCATCCACTGTAGTGATCAGGTATTGATTCAGGGTGACATGAAGATACCTCATAAATTATTCCTGCCTTGTAGGTGTTGTGGCAGCTCGGTTTCCCCTGCCTCTCACACAGCAATGAGGGCTGGGGTGGTTCTGGTGAGATCCATGTGATGGTGAAGGTTTGTTTCCTTGCTAGAACACACAGGCCAGCTGTAGTGCAGTGTTTGCATCCCAATAGCTCCAGTTAGAATAAAAGGGCCTGAGGGAGGGGGAATAGTTATAAATCTATGGACTGGCCTTCTTTAAGAGTAAGGGTGTTAAGCATATACTTTTTTGTCAGTTGCTTATGAGAATATCATAGGAATTTGGTAGAAATTAACTTCTTCCCTTTTTTTTTCTTTCTTTTGGGTTCCCCTTTGTGTAAAACAAATGAAATTCAGCTGGGTGTGACACTGTTCAGGAGCTTGGTTAGGACTTCACAGTTGCACAGGTTGTTGCGTTTCCTGAACAGATATTTAAATATTCCTGATCCATAACCCACAATGAACTGTTTCTGTTAATGGAGACCAGCATCTTCATGGGTCCAGCTTAAAGAGTAAAACTGTTTTTAGAATAGTGTAAGCTGAAAGTGGTGTACTTGAGAGCTCAGCTCCAGTGCTGCCGAAGAAAATCACCAGTTCTGTTGCTGTCCACTCTTGACAGCTATTCCTGAGTTAGTGTCCCAAGTAGACCAGAATGGTCAAATTGCTGTGACAAGAAGCTTGTGGACTGATTTAGTTCTTACACAGTTGATTACATATGCTAATGAATTGATTTTGTGCATTAAAAATGTATATTTTTTTTTCTGGTATAATGTATTCTGGAGATTGGGAATTATTTTTCTAGCATTTGACATCTTATTTGTAAATTATCTCTTTAGAGGTTTTAAGCTTGGGCCTTTTTTATTTTCTATGCATGTTATGTGCAAATTCAGCAGAAATATTGCATCTGTCTAGGCTTTGTGTGGGTTTTTAAAAGTCTTTGTTAGAGTAGTGGCACATGTATACAATAAATGTTCATTACATCCTGTGCAAGAAGCAGCAGGAAAATGCCACCCAAATGGAGCAAATAATTAGTGATAAAATATTTTGAAATTTGGTGAATTTTTAAACTATTACTTAAAGCTGAGTAAATTTTGTTAGTTTTTTTTTTAATTAGTTTATTTATTTATGTATTTATGCTATTAGGCATAACATCTTTTAGAAGTCATTAAAAAGTTGCTCAGGTCACATGTCAGGGTTTAGGCTCATGTCTGGTGTTGTCACTGTGCTTCACTGCTAGTAAACTCAGACTTTGGATGGGATATTAAAGGTACCATCTGCCACCCCTGGAGAAAGTAAGGGTTATGACCCTGGATCAGAACAAAACACCACCCCTCCCTAGAACAGAACAGGTGTCCTAGAAAATGTGTTCTCTTTCATTTAAATGGCTTCCACTGTATGCAAAACTAATGTTTTAAGTACTTTGATCCCTGCTTTTGCCTGTTCAATTGTGCTTCTCAGAAATAGCCTGTTATTTTGTAAGCTATTTGAATGAGAATGTAAAGTCAAGTAAGATTTTATACTGAGTGTTTTTTCCTCTCATGTTTATTTTAGATACTTCAAGAAATGTGAAGGCATCTCCAGAAACAGCTGAAATCTTTTTTCAGAAGTTAAGAAATAAATGTGAATTCACAATTTTGGTGACCTTAAAACAAGCTCATTTGAATTCAGGGGTTATTCTCTCTATTCACCATTTAGATCACAGGTAAGTACTGATACCTGTCTGCTGGCTAATGCAAGTGTATGAATTCATGCATAAAAAATTTACCCTAAATTAGAACAAGATTTTTGTGTAGCAGATAACTTGTAACTATTTATAGTGCTTGGATGGGTACATTGTGGAGATTTGTCAAAAGTCACAGGGGAAGGTCAAGAGGGGTTTTTCTTTACATGTCTCTTACCACCAAGGGCATGGAAAGCTAGTTCTGCATTGTTTGTAACCACAAAGAGCAGATTCTCAGCTGGTGTAAAACTGTCCCTGTGTATGTCACTATACCTATGCTGACTGACAAAGCCTGGCCCTGTAAGTCCCCCTCTTCATTGTTTTTGACAATGCAAGCAGTCCTAAAAAAGAAAAAAATATCCTCCAGTTATGGGTTTACATCTTCCCGTGAATGGCAAAGCACTTTACTCAAAATGTTGTCAACGTTAAAAAACTAAAATGAATGACACATAGGATTTAAGGATTATCATTCAATAGAATCAAGACTGCTAGAGAAATAAGATACTTTTTATATATGTACTTGAGTAATAGCTATTAAAGATAACTGCCCTATCATTCTCTGACAGAATAAAAAGGAGTTTTCAAATGTGCACTTTCTAAACAGTCATTAGCGCAAGAAACAGGTGAGCTCTGCTTTAGGTTCCTAGTTATTTTTATTTTCTTGTGTACCATGCCATAATTCTTTCTTGACAGTGTCACTACAAAATAACAACAACAACAAAAAAGACATGTTCAAGCACAGCAAAATGTCTGTTTCTTTTACATAAGCGTACAAGTTTTCATTAGGAAGCATGGTGACAATTATTTTGTGCTGGAAGATGCTCCAGTCAATTTCTGCAGAAGAGGCCTCATCTTCTGCAATTTGGCTGTTTGTAAAAAAAAAACAAAAAGACCAACCAAAACACAAACCACAAAACAAACAAGAAGGACAACACTCCCAAGGATCATTATGCCAAGTTTATAAAAGGATTTTCATGCTTGTAAAGGAGTAGTTAAATGTCTCATGGATGGCATTAGATGTGCCCTTTGGCTTTTAATAAACACATTCAGCTTTCTTCTGTGCTAGGATTGTATGGAGAGATGTCTGTGTGCCAGGGCAGTGTTTGTTCAGCTGAACTGTGCTGAAATGAGGACTGACCTAGGTGTGGGTAATACTGCAACCAGACAAGCACCTTGTGTAGTTTATTTTATGGTTTTAATGTTCTTTTATGATGAATGACAATAAAGACAAGAGAAAGTAGATGTTAAAAGGAAGCATTTGGATGGCTTATATTCAATAGCTGCTTCTTCAGTGCTGGATCTCCACCTCTGCCCACCTCTGACCAAGGACTTGGCTATAGCAGTTCTTTTAGTTGTTAACTTTCTGTGAAGTCTCTGTCACAGCAGTCACTGTAGTTAGTGGGAAAAGTAGCAATGCCAGACCTGACTGGTTTGCACTAGCTTCAGCCTTTTATCACACTGGTGTCAGAAAAAGTTGCACTAGCATTGAGCTGCTGCCTTGCAGTTCAGTTTACAGAGGTCAGTACTAGCTCTGACATTTCTGCAGTGAGGAGCTGAATGAGGGTGAGGAAGGCTGAAGGTGGCAGTAACTGAATGATGTAATTAGTTATCACACAAGTGCCTTTTCATGTGCTTTATTTTACAGAACTTTCCTGGCAACTGTTGGTTCTAGGGTAAAACCATTTCTACGGTACAAGAAAATAAAAATGTTTAAGAAGTGGGAAAAGGTGCATTTATTAATACTTGGTGTTTTTGAAAATAAGTCAGAGTAAAACTCATCCTCTCTTTGCATGGATCTAGGGTTGTTGGTGCAATTATGTGAATTTGCATTAAGGGCATTTCCTAAATTGTAGGGGTTTTTAAAATTTATAATTTTGTTTATAAACTTAAAATCATTTATGTGATTCAGAGTTGACTGACTCAGTCTGTGTTGTCTAGTTTTATGAAGTTATTTTTGTCCCTTTTTGCTGGCTCCCTTTTGAGAATCATCAAAAATGAATACTTCCACTGAGACATGGTCATGCAGCTATTTAAGGCTTTGTGTCTTAAGAAGTTAACAGGGCTGGTCTCACAACATTTCCCTTCTAATGTCATGTGTTGAATGCTGTTCTTGGGCTATCAGAGAGATACAGAAGTTCTCCATGTAAGTCTCAGGCTTGGGCATTTGCTGAGGCTGGGCTGTTGCTGTCATCACAAAAAGATGCTCCTGAAATGGTCTACTGAAAATATAGTAATATTTTCATACTCACTTAAATGCTTTGTTCTTTTCCTAAATAAGTATCAAAGCTGACTTCCCCTCTTACAATGATAATGCATTTCTGTAGTATTTAATGTATTAAAATATTTAATACAATACATATTTAATTTTAGTTTTAAAGTGAAAGAATCTTAAACAATACCTGTAACTGTCCTTTCCTAACTTGCCCATACATTTCCACAGACATTGCTTTCCCCCCACTGATTAGAGGAGCCAAGGAGTTCAGGCAGTGGTAGATTTGGGCACAGTGTGGAGGTGATAATTTCAGACGAAATTCTTGTGGTGTCAGGGAATTCAGATTACACATCAGTAATTGTTCAGATGAATTTCAAGCAGCTGAATGCATCTTTTATATATGGCAGATTTATATGGCATATGCCTGAAAGATAGAAGTAATAAATGTCTTCTTGGCTTCAGGGCTTTACCTTGACCAGAGACAGTGCCCTACCTAAAATGTGTTGTACTTCATGGTAGCAAGGTAAATATTTTTAATTGTGTTAATGAGGGGATAGCTAAAATTGAGTAGAATCACTGTTAAACACTGATTGCTCTGTGTTTCATCTTTCAGTTTAATCTGTATTATCCTCTACACTTCTGAATTTGTCTCACCACCTTCTTGATGGAAGAGTCAGCAGAGAGCTGATTTTGCTCTGTAATGGGGTTGTAATATATGTTTAGTCTTGCTGTTCCATCATATATTTTCATTTAATCATCAACAGTGGAGCTGATGATAGTAAAGCTTTTTCCTCCTTTTGTGGTTAGATGGCTTTATGTAACTAATCTTACATTCATATCTCTTGAGATACTGCATATTAAGCCCTTAAAGGATGGAGCTGCTGGATTGTAGTTTAATGATTCTTTCCTTTGGTTAGTGCTTTTTATATCCTGCAACAGAGAACTGAAATCAATAGTATGTTATGGACAGGCATTTCCTACACTTAATTTGTATCTCTACTAATTTATTCAATTTCTGCCTTCCTTAGCATTTGTTTTCACAGCAGTTGGTGTCTTGTGATTATCTGCTGTCAAATGGGCTGTACTGCACAACAGTTTCAAACCTCTTTCAGTATGTAGGAGGAACTTATCTGTGACATTTCTCTCGTACTGATTTATTCTACAAGGAGATAAGTTGCCAGAGGTGAATTCCCGATGCATGAATTTTGTTCTCTCATTTGACCATTGTATTAAAATAGAGGTGGAACTGTACGTTCCCTGCTTTTGATGTATGAGTGTCAGTATTTCTGGACTGCAGTGTGAAGTGTCCTCTCTGACACCACAAAATCTGCTGCAAAACTCTTACACTGAGAAAAGCTTTCAGTATTTACCACTTAAGCCAATATTTACTACTTAAGCCAATAATTGCAGAGCAGATGTTAGGTAATATGGGATTAATTTTCAAATGTTTAAGCTGTATATGGCTGTTCCCTGTGCCAAAAGAGGCAGTAGCTTATTTCTGCTTTTTAGAAATAAGCTGGTCCACTTCTGCTCCATGGTGTTCTTTTTTGGAAGAGAGAAGGTAGTGTTCTGTATTTTGTTTTTTTGGTATTAAATCTTAGTTTTTATTTTTTACTGGTCTGATAGTAATTATGAATACACTGGAATTTATTTGTAACAGCTTTTGAATTCCTGTAGTGATTTTAAACTTCTCTGGTGTCAGTCTCCTATTCTTTGGATGTAGTTTGCATGTTTCATCAAAGGTGTCAAAATAAGGTATTTTCATTCATTCATTCATTCATTCATTCATTCATTCATTCATTCATTCATTCATTCACTGCTTTTCCAGTGCGTGAGAAGATTCTGTGGGACAAAGGATTCTCTCTGTAGACACTGACAGCTTGACCAGGCTCTTTGTCCCAAAAGAAAAAAGTTCCTTGCTTGTGTTGGTTTGGGAGATTTAACTTCTATCCCTGAGCATGGTGTTAGATGGAAATATTTGTAAAGCAGCTATTTTGTGTTACACTCTGTTTAATGCCTTCATGAAGTTAGGAATGACCTGTTTCTTTGAGTGCTGGCTACAAAGATTATCATAAAATTGATTGATGCCATGTCACTCTTGCTTGGATTTGGGTTTTTTTGTTTCAGTTTAGTTTATACTCTGACCAAAGAAAAATAATAATAATTGGCAGTAGGATGTAAGTTTCTGTAGTTCATGCACCTAACTGTTCCATAGCTTTTGTTAAATCAAGTGAGGCCAGCCTGTCCAGTGTAAATCGTTGCAGTGCCAGCTAATCCAGGGTGCATAGTCTGAGAACATCTTACAGAATGCTTATATGCATGTGGAACCTATTGAATTGAGATTAGTGACAGGCCTTCTTGAATAAGAGACAGAGGATTTGTTTCTTCCTGTGATGTTGAAAATTGGCACTGAAATAGCTGAAATGTGAGTTTTGACAGATTTTGTTTTTCTTCCTATGTTGTGTATAAGGCTTTCTATGAGCAAACAAATAACGGAGAAATATGTATTCTTTTGGGGTAGGAAATGGAAACAGTTATGTTGAAACTGCCTTTTTCTTTTACTAATACATCTACTAGAAAGTTCTTTATTGTATTTACAGTCCTCTTGCTCTCCTTGGAGAAAATTTGTCAAGAAAAGGGAATGAGAGGCATGGTTTATGCCATTTGTTTTTACAGTGATTGAGTTGAGAAAGTTCTTCCCTTGTTGATTTTTAGTAGAAGAGGAAGCTTCAGGCAGGCAAGATTCGTATTCCTGGCAATGTGAATATATATTAGTGAGAACAAAATGGAATATATATTATATATTGATAAATGAAGCTAGTGGGAGAGATGAGAGGAATGAGAGCAATTGCTCAAAGACATGAATTAGTGTTTCAGAATTATTTCTTAAATTTGGAAATTTGATTTCATATCCATGGCCCAAATAGGAACAGCATGGGCAATGTGCTGTAATATTGGGGTTGGATTTTTCCAAGACCAAGCCAACACCTTTTGCAAGAACAGCTTTCCTTGGAGTGCTTTGAAGAGCTTGGTGAGACCTCAGTTCCTGCTTCTGGCTCCTTCTAAGCTCCCATAAGGGTTGTGGAAAGGCCAGCTGGGAGCCTTGCCTTGTCATCAGCAGTAGCATTGGATGGGCTGGAGGATCTTGCTCTTGTGATGGCCATGGGCTCTTGGATCATAGCACTAAACCCAGCAGAAGCTATGAACACTGTTGTGGGGGTAAGGCAAGATTTTGCCTCCCTGATTTGGTTGACCTCAGAATTTGGGAGGTAAGCAAAGAGGTCTCTGAGGTGAGAGGCAGGGTCTTGACTTCAAAGGCTTCCAGACCACAGCAGTCCTACTGAAATCAGATGAGGGGCTGCAAGGAGTTGATAAGAGCAATATCTTACTGACACACATTTTTTTTTTCCTGCCTGCTTTATTAGTTTGAATCAGGCACAGAAACTGAGTGGCACAGTGTTGGAAAGAATTTGAACAGCCTCACATGTTTGTTTCCTAACTTCCAAATCCATATCAGGGTACTGAATCTCACTTTCCTAGGTGCTGCCTTGTGCTTCTTTCTGTGTGGAGAGAAGCTGTGCAGCAGTAGCTTGTGCAGGTGCATGTGTGTGGATGGTGCCTCTCTGCCCTGCTGTTATCTCTTGCCTGGCTGCTCTCTCCCATGAACATCCCAACAAGGAGGGTGTTCCTCCATGCATGTCCCAGTGCTGGTTCCATCACCTGAGCACATCATGAATGCACCTTTCTTCTCCACAGCTGTTCTCTGGATCTGTCAAGTGCAGGGAGCAGTGCTGTGCTGAAACAAAGCTGAAGTGCATGACTGTTTTTGTGGTGGAAGAAAATAAACAAGAGAGATGTAAATGCCAGAATGATCTGTTGGTGTCTGACTGGGGTGCTTCAAAGGCATTTTCCTCACAAGGTTAATTTCTGCTCTGCCTGCTTTGGAGCAGGAACTTGAACTTTTTTTTTTCCACCTTAGAGAAGTGCCCTGAGAAATGCCATTCTCCTTTTTTTTCTCCCCACTTGATGCAGTGCTGATGCAGATTTGTTGGCAGTGTCAAGGGCTTGCTAGTAAACCAAACAGTGCCCAGGCTGGAGCACTGGCTTGCTGCTGTCCATTTTGCATAATTGTTAGCATCTTCCTTGGCATGCTTCTGTCTCCTGCAGTTAGTACCCTTGCAGATGACGTCAGGGCAGTCTGTGAAGCAGCACTGGCCCAGACCTGTTCCCACCAGTCAGTGTGGAAAAGTGCACCAGTTTCAGGGAAAAAGTGTGAGAGATCATCAAGATGGATATGAGTTGAAGTGTTTTATAATAGAAATTTGAGAGAATGGTTTTGCTGTCCTGCTGTTTATATGATCTGTGTTGTTATGCATCTTCTATTTTTTGAGCTCTCTTCACTTGGGATTTCTGCTTTCATATATGTAATAATCATGGCATTAAAGATATTTGAGAAAGTTTTCCAGAGAATCTTATATTTGCGCTGTCTCTCTCTCTCTCTCTCATTTTCCCACTTTAGCAAGGATGTCATCCTAGACCCCACAAGCTTTGCTGTGAGAATGTTTGTGTCTGTCAAAAGATTTGGTTTTAATGAATGGATCAATGTTTTTGTACAAAAATGCCCTAAATCAGAAAATGACAGTCTGGCTTTAAAACTACATTCAGCAAAAGGATGGGTCAGAAATGGAATTGGTGGCATTCCTGCCCATTGTGCATTTGCACTAAGGGCTACAACTTTTCCAGAAAAGCAAAGGAAATTTTTTAGCTAATAATTCCCTGATAAAAATGCTACTCTTCTCTTGTCTAGGTAGAGCTCTAGATGGAAAAGGATAAAAACAGTAAGATCAAGCAGTAGTGTGAGTGAGAGATGGGAACTAGATTCTTATGGGTAAAATGAAGACACCATAGAATCATTTCGATTGAAAAAATTATAATCTGTCTGGGGATATTTTGGTGCCATGTTGTTCTAGGGAATGCGCTAAGCAATAAAAACTCATAGTTAGTGTTTCATAACACTTAGTGTTACTTGCAGATTAAGTGTTCTGAAACATAGAAGAATAAAACTCACGGTCCTGACCACCCAGTCATGATACCACAGAAAATACAAATAATGCATTGCTGAATGTGGTAGTGGTGCTGCATGAGTTGCTTTTGTATCTTCATAATCTACTTCTAGCAGAATTGCTTGCTGCTATTGTGCAATGAGGTCTACTTTGTAGGATCTCCTTTTTCTTTTTTAATGTTTTATGTTAATAAACTTAACAAAAAAGGCACAACTTTGATAGAAAAAGTCTTCAGATAAAGATTTTTTTTATAGTAATGGAGATAAGGATTTAAAATTTTTTTCTTAAGTACATATTGCTGTTTAATTTTATTTATTTGCCTTTTTTTCAGTATAGACCAAAGAGCCACGAAGAAATATTTTAGCATTATACCTATAAATGTGAGTAGGAAAATTTAAAAAACCCCACCTCCCTGTTATAAATTCTTAAGCAGCAGACATGATATTTTGCCTTTAGCTTCTGAAGTACTTGTCTACATGGTGTAAATGCAAGTCAGAATTATTAGTTGTGTGGAGTAAGTGTGTGCATTTGTTGTGTGAGAAAGGATGCCACATGAATAAGTGAGCCATCAAAGACCTGGCATTGCCAACACTGGAATGGCCATACCTCCCTCTTCTCAAAGACATCTACTGTGTGCACTGAGACCAGCTGGTGTTTCACCCCCTAAATCTCTAACTTTTTGCTGTACATCCTGACTTTTACTTCCAGAGTCTCCCTTGTGCTACTCTGCCGCCTCCCAAAGAGCAGGTCGTGCCCTGGCTGGTGTGACCACACGCCCTGTGGATGGTCCATAGAGCTCCACAGTGCGCAGATCTGCTGAGTCCCTGCTCTTACCTAGAAGTTACAATAGATCAGTGCTGAGCAGCAGAGCAAACATCACTGTTTTCTGTCTCAGATTCCTCCAGGGCATTCAAAACAAATGTCTTCCTCTTACAAAGCCAGGCTCCTCCCTAGTCAGTACATTAGGGATCACTGGCTGGCTGGTTTCCAGGCAGAGCAGCTGATCTGATGCTGTGGCCTTGGCTGTTGCCTTTGCAGTGATTGTGCACACACAGAGTGATCTACAGAGATGTAGCAACCTTTTCTTCCAGGTTGGCATTTTCTTCTCTGTATGTTGAACATAGCAAAACATAAGCACATATCATCTCCCTGTGAAGTTAAATCCAAGTTTACCCCAAGGTAGGTGTGGTTGTTTGGGGGGACTTAAAATTAGGTAGGCTGGTATTGATTAAACAACCACAGAGATTACGGATTTTAGAAAGAGAGGTGCAGGTTCTGCTGTTGTGTTGGGTTTCTCATTGTGGTTTATTTTTTACGCCAGTAGTCATTTGCCTTCTGCAGCATAGAAGACCTTGGAGCTGTTGGGAGAAGCATCAGTGATGTTTAAAACGGGATATCTTTGGCTGCTGCTCTCACTGCAATGACTGGGCTGGGCTAGGCTGATGTGGACAAGGAACTGGTGATTCAGCTGATGAGGTTCCCCTGAAGCTTTTCAGTAATAAGATTCTTGGCTAGGAGAAGACTGCAGTACAATGCAGTTAGTCTTTCTTTTGGGAGCAAGTCCTTCAGGAGTTGACAGCACCCTCCTTTTTCTCTCAAAAGATTAGTGATCTGGACTGTACCGAGAACTATAGAGTGGTTTTATCACCACACATGAATTTCTAAGATCCAGGTCTGTTTGTTAATGCTTAGCGTATTTTCTGAAAGATTCTTCCAAACCTTTGGAAACCATGCACCGAGTGTTACAGCCTCGTGGATGGAACAAGAAGCCTCACTGTGGGCAGACTCTGCATTTTCACTCATATATGTTTGTCACTGCTGAGTCTTGTCCTATCTCCTGAAACTCATGAGGCTGAGACAGAGCTGTGTAAGTCCAGGCAGTTAAACAAATGTAGAAAAGGGGAATAGCAAGCACAGCATTTTGTAAAAAAAATTGAGTAGAAATGATTCACTTTCACGTCTGTATTTCAGCATCATGGCATTTGTTCAAGCTGAAAGCAGTATTGCTTTGGCTGTCATTTCACTTGCTTTCCTAATTGTGTTTTGCTGCTGCCTCTACAGATTATTAATAAACCATTAAAGATTCTCCTAATAATTCTCCTAATGGCTGTTATTTTCTTTTTCATTTTGATGCATGTTTTCTCATTTCAAAGGTAGTTATATTTGTTAGTTTACCAAATGGAAGAAGAAAAGATATTATCTGTGAATATCAAAACCGTGTGTTAATCATCATTAAAACAAAACCACAAGTGTCCACAGTTTCTGTGCAGTTTTGTGTAGGAAAATTTCCTTGCTTATTACAGCATTATCAATTGTCAGCATCCTCTCTCAGCAGTTCTTAATTCATGAGATTTATACAGCAATGTCTTCTTTTTATTGGAAAATCCATGGTTCACCTGCAGAGGTTTCATTATCTTACATGCATAAGGGCAACACAAGTGTTTGTTTTCTACCTTCTCTGGTGATTTTATGTCTAGTAGTGTAGTTTCTTCCCTGCCTGCAACTTTGTGTGCTGCCATTGGTTCTGCTATTGACTTGGAATGAAGGAGAGCTCTTAGTTCTACCAGCAGGTAATGCTTCAACATATCCATGCCTTTTGTTTTCCATTTATTTTTGGCAGCTGGGTGGAGACACTTAAAAGTTGCTGGAGGAGTCAAGTTCTCTAATGTTCTCCTCTCTTTCGGGTTGAGAGTAACCTTATTTTTATCCTTGAAGCTTGAGTTATGAAGGGGGTGATTAAGTTGACTGATGTCCTGCCACTGTTGTGCAATTTTTCCAGCCAGGCCTTCAATTAGTTTCCACTTCTTGCCAATGCAAAAATTATTTTTGGGCGATGAGGAGGTAAATTGATTATAAAATTTATATCTGACTCTAGTTAACTGCTTTCTTAATACTGGGGAGAAAGAAGAAATTGTCCTTTGCTGGTTTTGCAAAAAAACTAGTTGTTTTTGTGCTGTTGGTAGGTGTGTTCCACTGTGGAACAGCCTGAAGGAAGCAAGGATGTGCAGTAAGCCCAGCCTTCTCCTAGGGATGTTGATTGTACAGGATAGTTTTGATTTGGTCTCAGTTTTTAGTTTTGATTTGGTCTCATTTTTACTCTTCAAAACGACAATCATTGTCTTTTCTATTCCTTAATATTGGTAGTCTGTTAAAGTAAATGGCATCACCCATGACGTGCACTCAGCTTACAAGCCACTGCCATGTCTGACTGCAGATGTAGCCACAAAAATAGACAAACATGAATTGTCCATTCTCCCAGTTGTTGTGTATCTTACCCCATCCGTTATTCTCCTTGCTCTTCAAATTTAGGTTGCAAATGATTGTTAGAAAATCTCTATTTCTGTTTCTCTTTCCTGTGTAAAAATAATTTTCTTGGGGAATTTTAAAATGAGAAACTTAGTACTTTAAAAAGACAAATGATTAGTCAGGCTTTATCCCATAAGATGTCCGACATGTGAGACAGCCTGTCTAAGAACTGAGTTTGGTTGTGGAGTGCTTTTTAAATTGAACAGCTGGAATTTCACCATCAAAGCTTGTATTTACAATCTGCCAGATGCACTTAGCACAGCTGCACTGTTGGCTTTTTGCTAAACATATATCCATATTTACATATATATGTGTATACATATATAGATGTGTATATATGTGTGTGTACACCCACCCTGCAAATACACATAGTAATTTAACAAAGCAAATAAATACACATATATAAATTGTTCTGAGGAGTTAGCATTTCTTGATTTTATATATATTTGGAGAAATTTTATTACAGAAAATGAAAGAAGGTGTAACAGTTCATATAAAAGCCAACAAAGCAGTGTTCAGTCTCAGTCTTTACTTCCCTTGGTAATTACTAATGATGAGGCTACTGCAAAACTTGGAGTTGTCTTTTGTGCATTCAGATCTTCAGAGTATTGCTATTGTGCTTTCATTGTATAAGGCAATTATTTATAATAGTGTAATTCAGATCATGTTATGGAAAATTGTTTTGTTGGAGGAAAACATATTTGGTTTGGAATCTTGTGTAGTTACATGAAAGTTTGAACCTGCTATTATTTGTCACTGAGAAGTGAGATGCAGTGGAAATCTGAAAAGGGTCTACTTTTTTGCCTTTGTGTCTGCATGTTTTTCTTCCTTTATTTAAATAGTTCTTGCATGATGATGAGAAGATGTCTTATGTAAAATGTTGCTGTGCTGAAAAGAATGGTTCATGACATGATGATGCATTTGTGGTACAGGTACCTGGAGCTGGAAAGCAGCGGTCATCGAAATGAAATCAGGTTGCATTATCGTTCAGGCAGTCATCGCTCCCACACAGAAGTGTTCCCATACATTTTGGCAGATGATAAATGGCACAGACTTTCCTTAGCAATCAGTGCCTCTCACTTGATATTACATGTGGACTGCAATAAGTAAGTAAAGAGTGCTGTTTTATAAGAAGTTGTCACATTTGGAATATTTGAGCTCTGAGTAAATTAAATGATAACAACCTGGGATTGTATTTTCCTGTTCCTTTTCAGAATTTATGAAAGAGTTGTGGAGAAGCCTTTCATGGACTTACCTTTGGGTACAACCTTTTGGCTGGGACAGAGGAATACTGCACATGGTTATTTTAAGGTATGCACTCCCTGATAGATAGAGTGAAATAAATTATTAAAGGAATTGAATCATCTTTCATATGATGAGTGGCTGAGAGATTTGGAATTGTTCAGCCTGGAGAAGAGAAGGCTCAGGAGGATCTCATCAGTGTGGATAAATGTGAGGGAAATGAAGATAAGGAATCCAGACTTCTCACTAGGGCCCACTAACAGGCCAAGAAGCAATGGGCAAAACCTGAAACACTTGAAATTCTCCACATCAGAAAACAATTCTACTATGAGGCTTGTCAAAGAAAGACGACTATGGAGATAGTCAGAACTGTTTGGACACAGTCCTAGGCAATCTGCTGTAGCTGATCCTTCTTGAGCAGGGAAGTTGGAGCAGATGACCTCAGGAGGTCATTGGTTTGTGCTCAATCAGTTTGTGCTTCTGTAATCATAACACAGCTCTTGGATTGCTTTGAAATTGCTCTTTGGCCTTTGCTATTGGAGGGCAGCGTACTGGCTGCTAATTGTATCTTAACTAAGCATGTAAAATCTGCCAGCAAGCATGGGATCTATTCTTCTGGGTGAAATCATCCTTTTCCAGACATCGTAGTTGAATTTCATGCTGAAATCTCCCTGAGCTCTTAACAACATGCAGCTCTGCAGCTGTGTAACAGACATGTAGTTTCTCAGCATTTTGCAAGCTTTGTGGAAGGATCCCCATCAGAATTTGTTGTGGTCTAACCCCAGCTGGCACCACCTAGCCACTTGCTCCCTTTTTCCTCCCTGGTGGGATGGGGAAGGGAATTGGAAGGGTAAAAGCTAAAAAATTTGTGGTTTGAGACAGAGTTTGATAGGTAAAGCAAAGCAAAACAAGGAATTCATTCACCACTTTCCATGGGCAAGCAAGTGTTCAGTCATCCCCAGGAAAGCAGGGCTCTGTAATGGTTACTTGGGAAGGCAAGTGCCACCACTCCAAACGTTCCCTGCTTCCTTCTTGTCCCAGCTTTAAATGCTGTGCCTACTACCCTGTGGTCTCAGATATGACCCCTTCTTTGGTCAGCTGGGGCAGCTGTCCTGGCCGTCTCTCCCAGCTCCTTGTGCATCCCCAGCCTCCTCACTGGTGGGGTGGTAGGAGAAGCAGAAAAGGCCTTGCTGTTGTGTAATTTCTGTAACATCCCAGCGATGTTTCCAGCACAAATCCAAAACACAACTTCATGCCAGCTACTTTTCTGTGAAGAAAATTAACTCTACTCCAGCCAAGACCAGCACAAACTCATGAAGGGTTTGCATTAATATATTTTTCTTGACTCTAGTTTCTTCAGTCTTCAAATCTATTTCAGACTTATAGCTTGTAAAAAATTTGCATTTTATTTAAAAGAGTATTTCTAAGTAGCTGAAACTGCAGCTGTTTTCAAATTACTTTTTAAAGGTCATTTGCAAGCTTTTCTGCAGTGACTAACTAAAAATAACAATGAATTCAAACCCACCAAACTCTTGCCACATAATTATATCTTGACATTTAATCTTATGTCTCTAAAAATTATTCAGTATGCTTGTACATCTATCTATTTTTATTTCTACTTATTCTTCCAACACTGAATTGGGTCCAGACATGAAGGCTATTTATTCATAAGTATTTTTTTTAAATCAGGTAGTTTTTCTTTGTGGGCTTTAATGTTTTACATGGTGAATGAAAAAACATAATTTTGACAGGTAAAAAGAATGTATCCTTTTGTTTTCTCTCCACTAACACATAGGGCATAATGCAAGATGTGCAATTACTTGTCATGCCTCAAGGATTTATTTCTCAGTGCCCAGATCTTAATCGCAGTAAGTCTATTAATTCTTATATCATAAAATGAAAGGTGTGCTTTTTACCTTCTTTCTGTCCTACAAGCTTTCTTAAAACCTTGGATTTAATTGTGTTGTTTGTCAACTTTGGCATGATTGATCCTATTGTGAATTAATTTATTAACATGTATTGTATTATTCCAGCATGCCCAACTTGTAATGACTTCCATGGACTTGTGCAGAAAATTATGGAACTGCAAGACATTTTAGCAAAAACATCAGCTAAGGTAATGTTTACTAGGACTCTATTCATAGAAGAAATTGGGATTGCCAGTCTTTATTTGCTGTATTTTTAGATTATTCATGCTTGTATGGCTGTGTGCAGAACATCCCTGCATGCTATGTTTGCATCTTTATATATCTCTGCCTAATTTATACATACAGATTCTCAGTTCAGAGAGTTTTCTTGTGTTTTAATATTTTTATAGAATCATGAATTTTAATAGTAAAGAGCATCCAAATCCCTGAGCAAGGAAAGGGCTCACAGATATCCAAACTCTACCTATAAGGCTAATAAATCAATAAACCTAGAACGAAATAGGTAACTATGTTTATTACAGCAAGATTTACCAAAGTAAGCTGAGCTGCCAAAGGTGCGTTCAGACAAAATATATGCAGGACAAGGAACTAAGAATCAGGAACCAAGCCAGGACTTTCTTCTTTCTTTCCTGTAGAATATTACACCAAAAACATTCATGTGTTCACGTGAAAATAGACTGCTGTGCTTTTAAATGTCAGTTCTTTAGATATCTGCTGGAATGCTGTTACCTAGCTGTTTTGATACACTAATGTTAGAAATGCCTTGGCTGAAGAGCAGAAAAAATTGTTAATGGTTCTGAGCTTATTTGGCCCCTCTGTCTGCGAGTACTTTATGTGGAGCAAGATTCTTGATCAGTGTGCCCATACAAAGATGAGAAATGAGGAGCTGTACCCATCTTGACCTGCCCATTTTGTTTTATGATGTCCCTGATGTCAGGGTGATAAGAAAGATGAAATGCACTGTGTCTCACTTCTCAATTTCTGTCTCTGAATGGCTGCGGTTTAATCATGTTTTATTTAACAATACAACATGATTAAATTGTTTTATTGTCTCTGATTGTGTTTTCCTAAATGTATTCTCTCATCTGTGTACTGGGGACAGTTTGAATTGTGTTTTTACTAATGTGGAGGCCACTTAAAAATTCAAAAACACTTTTGTGAACTGTAAATACAGTTGTCTCAAGCTGAGCAGAGGATGAACAAGTTGGATCAGTGCTACTGTGAGAGAACCTGCACAATGAAAGGCACAACCTACAGAGAGTTTGAATCCTGGACGGATGGCTGTAAGAACTGCACTTGCATGGTATGGCTATGGTTTGAGTGGTGAGTCAGGAACTCCAGTGTTTCCTCTGAATAGGTTTATTGAGAACTTCCAGATGTATTCTAGGTACTAACAACAAAGAAGTTAAAAATCTGTTCCAAATCTAAGGAATAGTATTAATAAATATGTTTTCCTATATTTTCTGCACTACTAGCACGTGTAGCTCCTCTATTTCATGTCACCATACGCAGGTGCTAGGGAATATACTTAGATTTCATGTTATTCCATTGCCCTGAGTTGCAAACAGTTTCTCTGGAATGTTAATTCCTTGTTTTTGTCTCTAAAACACAGCCTTTTCTTAGCAAATGATTTAATAGATCCCTTGTGCCCGATTTCCTTTGGTTGCCTTTGGTTACATCTCAATAAGTAATAAAAAGTAAAATGTCAGGGTCATATGCAAGCTTTGTTATATTACCAGTGAAAAAGATTTGGTGGATGGAAGATCCCCAAAGGTATCACAACTCCATATGTGATTGCAAGTATCCTTCCAGGTACTAAGCTAGGGTGTCTGTATTGCTGTCCATTCATATAAAACTCTTTCATTCCATTTGAACTCATTAAATCCTTAATCCAAAGGCCATTAGAAGGCAGTGAAAAGGTTGTTGTTGTCTGTACTGCACCTTAGATTGATTTACTGCTATCTATAATTGGCTAAATGGGTCTCCTTAAGCTTAATATTTTTTTTACCTTTATATTTCTGGATGGGTTTTCATTTTGCTTTTAGTATTTTATAGCATCAAATCTGGCTGATGAATGTTTAAAATTCTTTCAATTTAGAGTTAAATTCATTGCATATTTTTGTCTTGGATTTTTCTCACAGCTATAATATTGCTACCTTTTAGACATATATTCTCTCCAACATAAAATCAGAAGGCAGAGTATTGTTCTGTGCAGTTGTCATTTCACAGTAATCTGTCAGTTTTTTTCCTGATTGGCAGAATGTTTTGCCTCCAAATAGGTTTGCCTCTAAAAAAAAAATTGTTCATTATCATCTCAAAGCGCACATCATTCATGTTAAAAGATTGTATGTGTGACATTCTGAAGGTATGGTTTCTGTTCTTGCAGTTATTAAAAGACCCACATTAAACTATCTTTTTTTGGACATTGTTAGAAATTTAATTGTATTTAAAAATAGATTTTCAAGTTCCTGTGTTTGAGAACATCTCTGCTCCTGCTAAATAAAACCCCAGTTAAGCACCTTTTGTTCTCCTAGAACGGCACGGTGCAGTGCGAGGCTCTGGTTTGCCCCCTCGCTGACTGTCCTCTCAACTCTGCCCTGGCCTACGTGGATGGCAAGTGCTGCAAGGAATGTCAGTGTAAGTTTCACTGTTGTGCCTCTTGCTAATGAATGCTTTGAAATCTTAAATAATAGGAGCCTTTCTGTAAGTATGTCAGTGAAAGAACTGGTCATTAAAATAGTTGGGTTGAGGAGTCAGGGAACTTCGATTTCTCTGAAGTGTTGTGGTGAACTGATAACCAGAAGGTTTCAATATTTCATGTGGGATATTTTGTTTCAGTTTAGTTATGTTGGTTTTATTTAGCACACATAGTCATTTTCAAAATTTAAAAAGAAGAAAAAATTTGTTACAAAGCTTTCTGCAGACTTCCATTATCTATGTTTTAGACCAAACTGCTGCAAATTCAAGAGAAATTGCCTGATGTTTGACCAGGGTCTCCAACACCTTTATCACATGAAGAGTGTACTACCAACCTTATGTTATTAAGCTTAGAAATGGAGGTTCAGATTTATGATTCTTCTTCCTTAGTTAAGAGAAAAGAAGAAACCAGCAAAACCCAGACACCTAGAAGTGTTATTTCACAAAAGGTCATAAAATAATTAAAGGAAAAATGGAAAAAGGTGATTTATTTTGTCTTTTAGGATTGGATACATGATTAACTTTAGGTTTTATGGGTATTCTGGTTTTGTTGCAAGTAGGATCAGAGAAGGGGAATTTCAGGTTACTCTCTATCTAGATGGACTATAAATAGTATTTCAGATTGATTATGTATGTGTATTCCATATATGATGGCTAGTTATTTCAGACTGGTGGAATATATTCTTAAAATTGAGCGTGAGATGCATGCACTTCTTTATTCTGTAAATGTTGAGATTTTTCTGTGTTGTTTCATCACTGTTCTACTGCTGTATAAAACTTCTTACAGAGTGTAGAGAAATACATAACTGGTTAAAATGACATGTTTTAAGATAAAACTCAGGAAGACGTTTTGTACTCCATTGATCTAGCTCCCACAGGAGTTTATTAATATTTAATTGTGTTAGAAGTTACACAAACCATCCCTTTTTATGAAACCTTATTAACTTACTCAAGTAGATTAATTCTAATTAAGAGGAAATAAGAATTCAGATACTTTTTTTAACAGCTACACAGAATTTCCATGCATATTAGATAACTCAGGGTAATTGGTAATTCAGGAATGTGATATGTGTGGCATTCAAGCCTCTTGTTGAGGCTATCTGAATCTCTGACCATGTTGGCAGAATTTGAAAACCTGATCCTCTGAAGTATGTTTTTGTAATGTAATGCCTGTAAATTGAGTTGGGAATTCTGTCCAGGTGTTAGTGGGGAAGCACTCACATCATGCAACTTCTTCCAAAGTTGATTTTATTGGGAGTTGACAAAAGTCAAGAAATGTGAATGAGCATATGGACACTGACCTTGTCAGAGAGCATTGGTACTTCTTTGAA
Source organism: Melospiza georgiana (assembly GCF_028018845.1). Lineage (NCBI taxonomy): Eukaryota > Metazoa > Chordata > Aves > Passeriformes > Passerellidae > Melospiza > Melospiza georgiana. The sequence goes on from NC_080433.1 coordinate 51,524,539, forward strand.
TTAAGATGCAGTTCTGGTACAGCACGCTGATGTTTACTCTGAAATTTCCTGTTTGATATTCTTAATATTATCAAAGTGTCTTAGCTTTGAGTGTTGCTAATTTGATGCCCGTACATAATTCAATTTATAGCTATCATAAAAACATACCACTTTCTTGACAAACCACCAGAAAAATAATTACATCAGAAGACATATATAAAAATTGCTTTTGAAATTTTTTTCCTAATTTCATCTAGATTATTTAAAGTGACTTTTGAAAAAAAAGAAAAATCACACAATTTTTACAGTGGCTGGATTCCTGGAACCAAAGGACAGAGAATGTAAATTGGAGTTTCATTGACAGGGTAGTTAAACTCCAGTGAAAGAGTAGGAGTTAGAGGCGATGGAGGCTGCATGACTGTCACATATTCTCCAGGCCAGTTTGGTGGAAATGCTAAGTTGTCTCTGAGTTCATACACATATGCCAGCTGTATTCTGTCTTGTGTTCTTTGGGTCAGGGTCTGGGCTGATTGAGGTCAGTGTGCTTGTTGAACTTGGTTCTTGCTGGAGGGGTTCAAACTGAGTGGCTCCATTTGGACAGGTTCTGAGAATAACTTAATTGTTTGCAGTGCTCAGAACAACCGGAAGAGATGTAGCTTCTGACTGGATAATATAGAGTGAACACAGATGGCTTATAATTGGGAAAACAGCTTAGGGGGTTACCCCTAGTTAGGGAGTGTTGCTCATGGAGCCATATCCTTGGTTTTGGATAAGCATTCATAAGTGCTGAGAAAAAATGAAGCTTGATAGACAGTTCTTTAGCTGGATTTAGTATTTGTTTCAAGACAGAACATGAAATATTGATGCTTCCTTCCTGGTATTTGTTATCTCATACCAGATGATGGGCTGTTTCTGCCAGGCTGTAGTTTGAGTTGAAGTGCCCAGGCAGTGACAGCTGCTGGAACCATTGGCTGTGTCTCACTCCCCCAGGGCTGAGTGCTTCCCTCCACACCTCTTCTTTTCTTCTGCTGGTGTTAAAACAAAGCCACAAAAATCAAAAGAGTGATGTTGGATTTAATGACAGCTGGAAGAGAAGAGTTAAGAGTACAGCACTTCTGGCTCTTTCAGTGACCAGCAAGCAGGCTCTCTGGGATTTTTTTTTTTTTTGTTTTTTTTTTGTTAGGGTTTTTTCATTGTTTTTTTTCTCTCCCATAGTGATGGAGGATGGAGTCACTCTGCATGGCTTTAGGCATGTAGAATTTGGGAATACAATCTGAAGTGGCTTCACTTATACTAGTAAATGAAATAGGGCAAGCAGAGTCCTGTGGCACTTTTGGCTCCCATGGCTGAAGTCTCTTCCCCTTTCCCACCCCCAGCAGGTTATCTGCTTCCAGATGGTTGGCTGGGAATGGCCTCTGATCAGGGCTGTGCCCCCAGCTTGTGCCTGGCACTGCTTCAGAGCATCTTGGCTGGCGCAGGGTGACATGATGCCATGGTGTGTGCTAACACTCAGACTGCAGGGAGAGTTACACACCATAACCAAGCATTTTCAAGGCTGCTGTCATTTGCTGTTTCATTTACCTGATGTGTTTCACTTACTAGTTGTGGACATCACCAGTTTGGCTCTCTTGATAATGAGCTGCAGGGACTGGCACCTCCAGGATGCACTTGGTGCTGGGAGGGGCTGGAAGGGATGGGATTTGTTGCCTTCTGGAAGTGGACAGCTCCTTCCATGGCTTTGTATACAGAGCCCAGGTGATTAGATCAGATACTGAACTTTTAGACAGCTGAAGTTGTGAGACTAATCTTACGCCAGTTACTGTGATGCATATCAGGTGTCTAGGATAGGAATGGAAAGTGCTGGATTTTTAAGCTTGATTCTGGCATTAAACTGTTATGCTAAGAGACTTTCCCCTGCTGCCAAATCCTAGGAATTACATTTCAGCCCAGTCCAGCATTTACATTTTGGACAGCGAAGCTTTGTTTCGTCTTGTTCAATGACATTTTCAATGCTTTGGAAATTTCAGCACAATTGTCTGTTCATGTTTTTCTTAAATGTTTAGTTCAGGGAAGAACACTTAGTAAGGAATGGTTTAGATTGTTTTTAAAAAATATTACTTTGACTTCAGTTCTTTTTGTCAGCCAAAGGAAAAAAGCCACAAAGCAAACAAAAACCCAAACCCTGACCTTCTCTCTTAACTCCATACCTTTGTTTCAGGCCATTCAGACAACTTGTACTGTTTTGTCTTGTGTGAAGGTCGATGCTGGTAGCGTGGGGAATGGCAATGAATGCAAATTATCACTGTGTTTTCTATTAGCTTAATGGGCTCGAAGAAGCAGCAATCTTCCAGGGCAGATGAATGGGCCAGTGTGTTGGATGTATGTTTCAGCTGTAGACAATGTAAAACTCAGTCCAGCTGCCATAGCATACATCTTGGTCAGTGGGAGATTCCTGTGGAGAATTGTTTGGAGCTGGAAGGAAGAGACTACTTTGTCTATGCTCAATGCAATTTTAAAGAATTCTGAGAAGGTGTATGCAAAAGATCATTAATTTTTTTTGTCCTCTGTGGAAACACAAATGCTTTGTGTGGTGATAGGCACCAGTACAAATTGAGGAGAGATTAAGCTTCCCTACTGAACCTATAAATATTGCTTTAGACCACAGGCTTGGCTTAAGAAGTACAAGGACAAGTTCATTTGTTTTAAGTGAATTGTGGAAGGACTGCCAATGTCTTAGCAGCTGAGAGAATTGGTGCTTGGTCAGCAGATCCTATTATGGTAATGTTTTCATTAGTCAGTGCATTAACACCAAGGCATCACCTCCAAAAGTTATATGCATTCTTTTTAAAATGGAACTAGCGTATTTTAAACAAACTAGGTGATTTTTGTTATTATAAGACCAGAAGTGATATTTGTGCCAGTATCTGGTGCAGTAATAATTCCCATCACCAAAGACTGATTTATAGGAAGCAATTGCTCTCTTCTCATCACTCTCTTCCTCCCAGTGACACTGCAGATACTTATTGACCTAACAGCAATCTATTTAAATCCATCCCAACAGACTCCAGTAGAGGTTAAAATCTGAGCCATTATGCTCAAATCTGCAGGCTGTGATTTTTCCTTATACCTGTTTTTTTTTGGTTTTTTTTTTTTTTTCTGAGACAGGATACTTCATGGGTTTCTGGTGCATTGTAGCCAAGTTCTCAGTCTAACACAAGTATTTTAAGCAACTTTGAGAAACATTAGGGTTGTACTGGATCAGGTCACAGTTCTAGTGCTAGCAGGTGTGGAGAGTGTGTGTGTAAAGGGTTCTATAACTTGGATTTTTAACCAAATATTTTAAAAAATATTGATATTGACAAATTTAAATAACTTGCATGGGTTTCTGATGCAGTAATCTGTCTTGCTACCTTGCAGAAACTTTTAATTTTATGATTAAAATTAAAGGGATTTCTCTTCTTGCTCCTCATAATTTACCAATTTTTCCCCCCAAACTCTTGTGCAAACTCCAGCGCTTGTGGTCTACTGACACACAGAGCAGGAGCTGTGAAAGCCCATCTGCTTCTTCTTTGCAGCAGCAATTGAGCATCAGCAAGAGTGCTAAATTTTAATCTAGAAACGTAAGGAAAATGGGTTAAACTTACTCTGAAATTTATAATTAATCCAGGTAGTTTGAAGCATTGTGGACTTAAAGTCTGTGCTGTTTACCAAGTTCCACCTTTTTACAAAATTGCCACTTTCCCCCCTGGGCTTTCATCCTCTAGCCTTAGATGACTTCCATCAGTAGCCAAGTGGGGTGCCAGCCCTGGCTTGTTCAGCCAAGTGCTGGAGAGGTTTCTGCATTCAGTGTGGCACAGAGAAGAGGCTGCAGCTTGGAGAAATGATTAGTCACTGACTGAACAGGTCATCTTATCCTTGAAGGAAATCAGAAGGAGGGAGATGGAAGAGCCATCTCCAGCAGGCTGGCTGGAACATGGCATGAGTCTGAGGGCTGTGGGCAGCCACCAGGCTCAGGGTGGCAGAGCAGGCTTCAGTACTGCAGGAAGAAAAGGCAGTTTTTAGCAGTAAAACAATGATTTCTCATTTATCATAGTTCTCTAAAAAATGCACACTTTAGAATATAAAGGAGAAGCAACATTCTGGTTAATAAAAACAAATAGTTGCTTTTTATTTTAAATACTTGTGTGGCTTTTTAAAGAACATAAGTGCATACAGAGCATAAATTCTGTTCTTCTGAGGTTTCTTTTTAATATGAAAATTCAGATAAATTATCCTACTTCAAAATAGTATTAAATGATATCTTGACTGTTTCCAGCACAGGATTGTTTTGTAGAGCTGTGATATTTACTATAACCTCCCATAGTCAGCATGAAGAATTTCTGAATGTTATTTAGCAGAATAGTGTCCATTCAGCCTCTACTTTCTGCATTTTCTGTGCTAAAATGATTCACATCAACCTTATTTTTCAGTCTTTTGAGTTACATATAGTGATAGTATCATACTGGAATGACAAAAAGCATTTTTATTGTACTTGTACTGTATTGTACCACTTGTACTACTGAGATGAATTATACTGTACTTTACCAACTGTTTAAACCATTTTATTACTTCTTGTGACTGCAAAAGAAAGTCAGTATCCATATTAATTTAGAAATAGGACAAAAATATTTTTTCTAATTAAATACTTTTGCAAGAGGAAAAAACATGTCCTTGAACTCGGGTAGGTCAATAAGATCAGTGGAGCTGTTTTAGATTTACAGAGCTGTGATAGAAAAGCACGCTAGCTGCCCCTGTCATGTGTGAATCCAGCCTAGCTCCTGCAGTGTCAGTCCCAGCAGAGGGCTGAGGGTGGAGGGCAGCTCTGGAGGCCTCCTGGTGCCACCCTCCTGCTCCAGGCTGCCCAGGGCTGTGGCCACACAGCTCTTGAATATCTGCACAGACGGAGACCCCACATCCTACTGGGCAACCTGTGCCAGTGCTCAGTCGCCCTCACAGTAACAAAGTGTTTTCTTCACTCCAGATGGATTTTGTGTTCTGTGCCCGTTGCCTCCTGTCCTGTAACTGGGCATCACTGAGAGCAGCCTGTCTTTCTCTTCTTCAGTCCTTTCCATCAGGAGTTTATACACTTTGGGAGGATATCCTCAGAGACTTCACTTCTCTGGGATATGTAACATCTCAGGAAGTTGAGGCACTCTAAGAATGTCTTGAGGCCTTTCCTGTGCTGAGCTCAAAGCCAGCTGAAGACAGTGGAAGGAATCCCCTTGGCTCTGGTGGGCAGGGCCAGTCTAACCCATGACCCAAGGTGCTCAGTCTCTGCTGTATTTTCTGTTGTAAAGCCCTAGAAATTTTCCAACTACTCTTGCACCACAGCAGTATTTGGTTTATCTCTGTTAAATAGCCAATGACAGAATTGTTAGGGGATCTTTGCTCCTGAGCATGTAGTCTCAGGTTGCCTTTGTTCTTTGTAAGCTGGGCAGTATTCCTCATCAGAAGGAAAACAGGGAGTCTTTTGACTTGCAATTCCCCTCTGAGCAGAAAACCCATTCCTTGTATGTCTTTTGTTCTCTATAAATTAAAATACAGCTTACAGCATATTGAAATAGATCTTACAGTATTTTGGACTTCTCAAAATATTTTGATCCCATTTTGTTTCCTTTCCTACTTCCCCATGTCCTTTGAATATTGTTTCTCCTTGTTAGCAAAGGAGGACTGGGGACAGTCAGTGCCTGTGCCTGTCTTAGACTTTTCATGCCTTGAAGTGTGGCTTCCTCCTAGGTGAGTGGCCTTTTAGCTATTCTGGACCCCATGCATTATGGAGCTCCACCAGAAGACTCTGGATCTGGAGGCAGTGTGTCAGTATACGAGGAGAACTCCAGTTAATGGTAAAATCTTCTAGTTTTAGTCTTACTGTGTGCCTGAGGAGTGAATACTAAAATAAAGTATGCTTAAGAAAATCCTAATTCATTAAAATACATTACACTGGATATGTAGCAATCTGCACTAAAGAAGAAATTGGAAACATAATATTGGTAACTTTATTGGTAGAGAATTAAAAATATTTTTTTTTACATGGAGAATTTTGCTGTAGGGCATGCTATGCTTTCCTTAAAACCTATTTTGTTGAGGTTGTGTGGGAAAAGAGCTAATATTTTCCATTCCTCTTTCATTATATTCTTACCAGGGAGTTCATAAAATATAAAATACCTGCAGTGTGTTATTATTTTAGTTTATTTCCAGTGCAAATAAAACATTAACATATGCTAGATATGAATATATTTGCTTTCAGACAGCTGGGAGTGGACAGATTGGCAGTGTTCCAGCTTCTAATAAGTTGGTACCCTAACTTTAGTAATGCTGATTTCACAAGAATTTTCTTGGGTAGCTATGAAATAATAATTTAAAAAACCCTGTTCTATTTATAAATACAAAAATAATCTCGGATATGTAAGCATTTACATGCCTGTGTGTTGATTTCAATATGTTTGTTCTCAGCAGTAATGTGCTTATGTCACTATATGAGCATCATTGATCTATGAGGTTCTTTTTGTTTGATTTGTTTTTTGGGAGGTTGTGGTGGTGGTTTTTTTTGTGTGTTTGTTTGGTTTTTTGTTTTGTTTTGCTTTATTTCAGGGTTTTTGTGTGGGGTGTTGTTGGATTTTTTTTTTTTTTGGTTCCATAACCAGAAGCACATTGCCAAATCAGCTGCTTGTAGCTCATGTTCTGGTTTTTGCCTGGACCTTGTACTCTGTAGATCTTGGAAATACTTATAGTATCAGTAGCAAACATCTTCAATGGGTATGTGCTGTGGAAAAAAAAGAGAAAAGCCTTAGCTGAAACCCCCAGAACTAAAGGTTTTGGACAAGGTCACAGAAGTGTGAGAAGTTGAAGACAGAGTACTGATGGAGTAAAGGCTTTATAAAACCCATCCAACCAACCAAATGGGATTCTTGGCTTGCACAATTTTGCAAAGACCAGTCTGCACTTGACATACTCCCGTTCAGAACAGGATTGCCACATTGACAAGGATTGTTTGGATGGAAAGTTGGCCTAGGGGAGACACTAGTAGGAGATATGGGAGCGTACAAGAAGGCATACGTACAATTTTTTGATAGTGCCTATGTCTGTGAAATGAAAAAATGGAAGGTTGTCAAGGCTGAAACTCAAGAAATAAATTATTGGAAGAAAACTCACCACAAAACTGTCAATAATGTGATCTTATTTCCTGTGGAAGGGATGGTAAAATATGAATGAAGTTGATTCAGTGAGATTAATATAAAATGATGTACACTGTTACCCTTTATTTGTCTTTTTGTGAAGATAATGATTTAAACCCATGGCTTTCAGTCTTTTGGACTGCAGAAGTTTGACATTTTTTTCAGTGGAAACATGTACTGAATTAAACCATCTACTGCTTGGTATACTTCTCTTAACTACTGCTTGCAGATATCTGAAGTGTGATGTATAGACCTCCAGGCTGTTATTGATCACTGTTTCTACATCTGTCAGCTCATAAAATATATTCAGCTTCACATAATGGTCACTTAGTCCCATGTGAGACACAACTTTAAAATGAAAATCTTGTCTGATATGATGTAGCAGACCTTTATCCTGCTTTCCTCATCTGTTGCCTTCAAAAAGGTCATTGCAATCCTCTTTATTTGAAGAGTTTTTGCAGTTTGCTTTTGTCACTGTACCAGTCACAGGACTCTGTGCTGTTTCTGTAACTCTGTTCTGCCAGTATAGAGAATTTTTACTAAGTTTTGCCTTCTTGGGGTTTTTGATTTGTTACCAGTTTCTATTAAGAAGAAAGCCCTCTTCATTTGTTTTGGAGGATGGCTGATCATCCTAAGCCTTTCTCTACAGGGTTGCTGACTAGTTTATTTTCACCTTCTACTTGTTGAAATTATTTGTGAAAGATTCTGATTGTAAGTGAAAATTCTGGTATTCCTCTTCTTGCTTTAAATTAGTTTCAAGTATAATTTTGACTATTTTCCCAATGTTATTTTAATTTGTGACATTTTGTCAAAATCACTTAACATTATTCTACATTATTCTACATTTTTTTCTTTTCCTAACAGATGAAGAAATTTGACAATATTATTAGATTTCCTTTTTTTTCTGTTGTCCAAAAAAATTTTCCTTTTGTTTCTGATGTCTGTGTATGTACCACATACATAGTAGTATTAGAATTACAGTGGCATTATTGTTTGTTGTAATAAATTGTTTCAGAAAACACCTGGTTTCAGTTGTAAGATTTCCCCCCCCATCCTGAAATCAAAGCAAGTAAATATGCTTGACTCATCTGGAAATTAGGCACATAACCTGTTTTGTCTAGTAAGCAAGGACGTCAGGTACTCCAAAGATAGGGAAGATGAGCAGGCATGCTTCTCTCTATGTAGTTATTTTGACAATGACATGTAAATTCAGGTATTATTTCCTTAAGATGTCTCACTAAGTTATATATATATTGACTGAAGTGCAGTTTTTCTCTCTAGGCTAATTTTACAGGCTTGTAAAGGGGAAGTTAGTTTTTTAGATGTTTTCATCATGCTTTATCTAGAAACCTTGTAGATTCTCAAGGCATGTAAAGGAGAAATCAAATCTGAGTATAGCACAGAAGAGATAACAATCTTGGGTATGGTTGTTGTGAATTTCTCAGACAGGCTTCTTAATAGTAGTAGCATATGACTATGGGATGCTTAAATGTTGTCCATTGTCTTCTGTAACTCTTTGTGAACAGTGGTGGTAGTACAGTGTGAGCCCCTAAGCACACGCTTTTCATTTTTTTAACTTTGCAGTATTCTGTTGGTGAGTTGCTGTGAAGAAACATGGGAATAGATGAATACAGTAGAAAGTTAAAATAGACATATAAATTAATAAATCACATCCTTGGGGAATCACTGGTTCTATCAGTGCTACTCACTTCTTAAACACCCTCTTTTATGAGCACAGGAGCAGGCAATTCCAAAATGCTGGAAGTCAAGCAGATAAGACAGAAGGTTGGCTTGACTGAAAAGGGACCTTTTGGATGGAGCTAAGGCCAAAAAGGAAGGTATTTGCCCAGTGGAAGCAAGGTCAGGGGACATGGGAGGAATACAGAGATGCTGCTTGCCACTGTAGGGAGAAAAGTGCTGCAGCCAAAGCTCAGTTGGAGTTGAATCCCGCTCCATATAGATAAACAGACTTAACTGCACAGTGTGTGAATTTTGCCTGATGTTTAGAAAGGTCCTCCTAAGGACAATAGGAGTATTTACAGATATGATTTTTTAAAAACTATCAGCGACCATAAAACTTTCTTTCAGTAATGTTCCCACAGCAAAAAAGGAGTAGTTACATTTACAGCTGCTATGAACTCCAGCTTACTGTTTTTCTGTGATGAATCGGAGTATCGACAGATACATTTGGGAGAAATTGGCTGTGACATAGCAGAATCTGTGAACATCTGCTCCAGCTACTTTTAAATTTTTAATTATTTCAAATCCTGAACTGACTTTAGACATGAAGTATTATATTGTTTGGGAATGCACAATGGATAATAGTCACTTCTAGGAGCCTTGGGAAACAGCATGTTAGATGTACATAGGTTTCTTTTAAAACTGTCTTTTGAAAATTTCTAAAACTATTGTTAATACCTGATTTTTTAATGTTAGATTTTACTTAAATATTATTAGGTAGTGAAGGTTGGGATTGAGTATATAAAAAATTGAGAAAGCCAGTTTGGTAACCAATTTTAATCAAAATTTCCAGAAATGCATTTACGCTGCTGTCTGTGTTAAAAACCTTTTGGTGACCTAATGGTAAGGATTTAGCTTAAGAATGTTAAATGCAGTTATCTGGAGTGTTTGTGATTATGCCAGCTAATCCTGTCATTCTGGCTGAAGGGAGGGATGGAAGGATTGCCAGATTCCTTATGTGGGAACAGAAGTGGATGGAAGAAGAGTTGGGAGCATGAAACCCTGTCAGTTGCTGTACAGAGCTAGGTGCAGGTGCTTTGAGAGAAGTGAGATCTAACAGCAGCAGTGGATGTGGTGCTCGACTCCTGGGAATGTCTGAGCACATTAGACTGGCCTGCACCAAGAAGGCAAACGTGAGTATTGCTGTAACAGCCAACCTAACCAGGGGCTGCTGTTCCTAGGAGAAGTGAAAGAACTTGGATCTGAGAAGAAAATAAATACAGTGAGATGGATGCCAGGTCACAGGATGCCATGCCTTCGCTAGGGAGGTGTGTGCAGCAAAATAATAGTGCAGAATTTCTAGCTAAAACATCTGTGGAAACTGTTCTGGACCAAGGATATTCTGATTGAGAATAAAAGCATCTGTAGGGTCCCTGACAGTTGCTTAAATATGAGTGTAGTCTGTAAATACTTAAATAATATGGCAAGCTTTTGGTCAAAATCCTCCATGACTGTTAGAGGTTGCTGTAGATTTTTGGAGCAGAAGCTTTGTGGAACTTTTGACTTGGGAGCGTGGAAACATCACCTCCAAGTTTTCTTCACCTTAATAAATGCCAGTTTTACTATATGGTGGTGGAGCTTTCAGTTTTGCAGCTTGCATAGGATCTTTTTAGTGCTTTCAAATGAAACTGTCAGAATCTGGGGAAATGGTGCTGTTCAGAGAGGCACTTGCCTTTTACTGAACATGTTCATGTGATTTGTGTCCACAAAGCTGCAGAAAGCCACCATCTCGGTTGTCATGTGCAAAAGTATGTCTTTGAAAATTGTGCATAATTGCACAATTTTTTTTCTTTTTCTTAGTGGCAAATCTGGGTAAAATATCCTAATGAATGAAATACGTTATTTTATTTCCCCTCTGCCACCTGTTGGAAGTATCTGGGGAGCAGAGTTAAATCTTGTAAGCACAGCTGCAGGAGTAGGTGCATGTCTTCCCACCCATGTCATGTCCATTGATGGTTTTAACTTACCATGGAGAGCACAAGCCTCTTTTTTGTAATAAATTAATGCTGGTTGGTGATATCTGTTTAGCTCTCATAGATTTCAAAATACTGACTCAAAAGTGTGCAAGTCTTTAGCCGTTTTTCATTAATTTCATAAATTCTCAATACTCAGTCTGAATCAGTTAATTCAGTTTCAACTTGCATGTGAATACCTGTGACTTGAGGCATTTCTGATGGGTGTATGGGTGAATTTAAGCATGTCTTGCAGCATAAGGTGCTCTAGGGAGGTGTCTAGTTTTCTGAACTCTATTTTTTCTCTTAACAAGGTTTTCAGAAAAGTATCTTTTGCAACTAGCCCAGCAGTCCAGCTGAGAAAAGATGGAACAAAGTACAAATTTCCCTGTCAGCATTTGATAAAATATCTATTAGCACCTTCACTAAATATAGTTATGTCACTGGTGTTGTGGATAGCTGACATAAGGAATTGATCAGATAATGTCAAATCCCATCTTTGTGGGGATTAAGCGGGCCTGTAATATTTGCTTTGGAGATCCTTTGGTCTGTCGGACTGTTGTGCTATTTATAAATCTTTAAGATAATTGTAATACAGTTGTCTTTTAGTTAATATTAACCTCAATTGCTTTTCCTCTCTTGACACTCTGTAAGGCTTTTGTCTAAGGTGTTTGATTTTATAGTTTGACATTTTGCTGTGAAAGTTGTTTGGGTATTGGATTGCCAACAATAGTGAATTTGTCATAAAATGGGTGGGCATTTTGTTCACATTAGGCATGCTCAAGTTAAATACTATGTTTATAGTCCAAAATACGCCAGTTCTCTTTAACAAGCAGAAAGGATAGGCTCCATTGCACTAAAGCCAAAGTTTTCCATGTCGTTCAGTAGAACTGTTTTAGCTGCTCTGTTTAACCAAGCTAAAGTTGTAGTGTGAATAGCAGTAATGCCCTTTTTAAGGGAAGCTGGCATCAAACACATTGTCCAGATTGAATCTTTGCTTACCAAGATACACCTCCATTTGTGCAATTAGTGTCCATTGGCTTTGATTGGCTGCAGCCTCTTTCCCAGACTCCCCTGTCTGGCAGCCTGCTGTAAAAGTTTTACTCAGATGTTAGCTCTATTTACCTCAGCTGAACTGCTGTCAATAGAGTTTTTAGTCATGTTTTCATTGCTTTTTCAGAGCTCAGATTACCTGTTTAGTCTTTAAGGATGACTCAGGGAGCCTGTATTCCAGGATTGAAATTATTTCTATAGAAAGCTTCTCAACAACACCACATAGGATAGATGAATTATGTAATTTCCTGGTAGCAGTTGATGGAAATATAGGAAATATGAGAGGTAGGGGAAGGAATTCAGGATTTCAGATTGACTCCTTGCCACTGTGACTAAACAGCCTGTTAGTGTTGGAGGTGTCTCACACTGTAGATACTCTCAAGTGATTCTAAGACTGATATAGAACAGTGACTTTGTGTTTTAAATGGAATAGAAACATTTAGCTTTTTTAGCTAATAAGACGTAAGACACAAATAGTAATTGGTTCCTTGTCATGATAAAATTTCAAATTCTTTTTTTTTTTTCAGCTAAGGAAGCAGAAGCAGATATGTGCAGCTTTTCAGCAGTGATTGACTGGAAAAATTTGCAATATATTTTTCAGCTTGAAATTTGGAATAATTTTGAATTGTTGAGAGAGATGGCATGAAATGAAGTAAGTCTGCAGCCTCACTGACTGCAGCAACAGAGGAGTTTGTGCTTTCCAGAAAATGAGAAAAGAAGAAATAATGCCCAAATCCCGAAGATAAATGAGAAAGGGGTGAGAGCCATGCCTAGTAATGATATGGCTGTCAAGAGAAAGCAATTCAGGAAGGTGGTGATTATCTCTGTACTTCTAAGGATACAGCCACACTGTGGTTTTGCGCTATGTAAGCTTGCAAAGTAGGATTAATGCAGCTTACACAATGCCTAGGCCTTCATCTCTGAACAGTAGAAAATGTAATCAAAGAGATTCCAAGGAGGAGGTAGAAAAACCAAGTGAATGAGACAGGTTTGGGTTTTTTCTGCGTGAGATAATTTTGGATGTGTTTCCTCCCTGCCAAGCAACCAACATAAGTGAACAAAGAATGAAGCAACATAGACTTAATTACTGGTTTGTAGGTTGTTCGTTCATAATTACTGACAAATTTCACAAAACTGCAAGTCCTATCTGCCACTCATTGGGCAGTTGTGAATAAAAGAAATTAAAGTGGTTTGAGGAGTTGACCAACGTGCTGAACTTCCTGCTTTCCCTTGGTGATAAGTCTGAATCCAAACTATCTGAGATACCACAGGGAAGTGTACATGCATTCCTCAGGGGATGGCATGCACAATGTAGACAGTGAAGGTAAAAAATGCAAAAATGAGAAAATGTTCTACTTGACATTATGAGAACTCAGTGAACAGGTGGCAGGAGTTTGCTGGGTCATGGATCTTGCATGGACATTTAAAATAATTCAAAAGGAAAGTGTCATTTGGAGGCCAGTGGGAAGAAGGATTGTGGAAGAGAAGGGATGATTTAACAAACTATTGATAATTAATTGAACAGACACAACAGCAAGGGGGCTCCTGAAAGATTCTTTTTGCTGGAAGAACATGGAGAAGGTTCCATGTCATCACAATGTGTTAGACAATACTAAAGGATAGTTGCATTATTAATACAGCTGTGTAAATATAAGCAGACCTTGCTAATAATTTTTTAGACCCTGTACACAGATGCTTACCAGTGTAGTAAGCACTGTTTTGCATACAAATAGATAAAGAGTAGTCAAACTTCTAAGTAGGTTTTTTAGGCTTCTTGTTTCATCTTCTTAGAAACCTCTCCTTTGAACAATATATATTATTTTAGGTTCTGGGGGAATGTGGACATTTGATGGCAGGAGAAATAGTTGATGTATTTAAACTGTAGATGAAATCCTACATAGGCAATAACTACCAAGATCTGGAACAGCTAATCATCAGGTAATGTCTTGACTGTGACTCAGTCTATTGAATGAAAGGACTTAGGAAGATGAATGATGATATGCTTCCCCAGAGAGATACCAATCACAAACTAATCAGAGAATCCTGGAAAGCATTTAGCCAAGCAGAAATTAAATCTTCACTGGACTTTTCTATTTACATGGTGCTAGTCCAGATGTTCATGTTGCTGAAACAACTTTATTTCTGAAGGAAAATAAAGACAGGAGTCACCAGCATCATGGGATGTTTACTGATTGTGACAGTTGCTGTCTGGAGGCAGAGGGAACATTCTGTTCCACACTACCTGGGCTGTGTGTGCCCGTGTCTTAGGATGAAAGGGGTGCAGAAAAATGTTAGTGGATTTGTCTTTCTAGAAATCTTTCTATATGTACTTAATACTCACCTAACCAGATTATCTTAAAGTTTTTAGAAGCCTCGAGGTAGCCTGATGTAAGTCTGCCCTTTACTGTTTGTCAGGATGCCTTTCAGTGGGCAGTGGAAGAGGAGTGGGCTGGCAAGAGACGGGAAAAAGGCATTTGTGGCAGCATTGGGAGAGGAAAGGACAGTGTGCACTGGCAAACTTACACCATCACTAAACCCACCAGTGTCTGTCGGGATAACTAAACATGGAGCCATGGTTTTAAGAAGAAATACCCCTTTTGAATGTTGTCAGTGAGAGCAGCAGTCCATAGGACATGCTTAAGCTTGTGCTTAGATTATTCAGTTTAAAAGGTTTTCAATTCAGTTTCAATTATTTTTTTTTTAATTGGGCATTTATTGTTTGTTGGTTTTCTCTCTTGTATCAAACATACTTTGGTCATTCTATATAGACAGGTCCCTGTTACCTGGAGACATTATAACCTTGCTTGCAAAACCTCAGCAAAATGCTTGGCTGGTTTATTTAAGGGAGCTCAATGGATGAGATACAGTTTTCTTAGCTGCATGGTGGCCGAGTGTTGTGATGGTGGAGGTGGGCACGTGAGCTCTGCTTGAAATTTCTGGCAACCACACAGGCTTGAGTCATGCACTCTGCTGCCGTGTTCTAACCTTTGAGTACAATTCTTGGGTGCATGAAGATACATGGGAAAGGGTCAAGGGCCATCTGGGCAGAGCCATCTCTAATGGACTCGGAATTTCTAAGTTTTCTTGTTTCCAAGACTTTATGGAGAAGAGCTGATTTTCTTGTTGAAAGCGAGTGTTTGTGATACTGTGCCACTGCATTAGAATGGCTCCATATGCAAAGACTTCCAAAGCCTGTTGGTGGAATAAAAAAATAGCTTTATGATTTCACACTAGGCTGGATGTGTTCTTTTGATGGTTCTTCTGTATGTGTTATTTTCTATGTTTCTTTGAAGAATCAGTTTTGTTGCCATTAATGAGGAGACTGGATTCAGTGGACTATGTTTTGAGGTGGTTTGTTGTTTTACTTTTTTTTTTTAAACTTTGTTTTACTTTTTTTAAGAGGCCTGGGTAGTCTCACTCATATGTTCAGAGTATTTTGGCTTCAGGACCATATTTTCTTCAAAGATAGAATGACAGTGATTTTGATGTCTTCTGCCTTTTCTGTGAACAGTCGTAGTCTTCCTGTTGGGAACATGAGGATGTGTTAAATTAACAGTTCGCTGCCATTGTGTGATCCTCAGGCAATGCTGCACTGTATTTTTTCCTGTCACATTTAGTTGTTCTTAGAAACTGAAATGTATGGGACAAGGGAAAGAGCTTAATATTTTGAATATTTCAGTGTAGTGTCATGGCATGTAATGCATAGGAGGTGATGTGTATGACTGGATGATTGTCTTTGTCTAGCCTAGATTCAAGATCTGCTAGTTTGTGGTAAAGATTTATACAGAATTATTTAATATACTTTCTTCTAGGAGAAGGAACTCTGGGGAGAAGGGGAGAGGAAGCAGACACAGTATTGAGCTTTTGACTCTTTGTGAGTCACACACTCTGCCTGTAGTGGGTTGACCCTGGCTTGACTCCAGGCATCTCCCAGAGCCACTCTCCCACTCCCCTCCATAGCTGTATAGGAAAGAGCAAATGTAACAAAAGATTAGTGAGTTAAGAACTGGGAGAGCACTTTGGAAACTTATATCACACAGGATAATATATATTTTATGATGTAATTATAACCAATATTTTTGAATTTCAAAAACCCCATTTTTGTTGCTATACCCATCACTTATTTTTCATCATCAGTTCCAAAACTTTAATTTTTTCATGCTGATGAAGTACTAAGAAAGAGCTGCAAGTTAAAAAACAAAAGTAAAGTAGAAATGAAAATAAAAGAAATAATGCTAATTAATATAGGTAATTCAAAGTAAAAGATGAATAAAACAAAAAGTCCTGTACTTTTAGATATTTTAAAATTGTCTAAAAATGCAGTCTATTTAAATATAATAGAGAAATCTTTCTGTGAAAGTATAATTGATTTGCATCTTCAAATCAATGGTTAGCAAATTAGACCTCTAACTATGTAATCTGGAACTTGAAAGTTGTAACCTACTCCTGTTATTTCATGATTATGCTAACTTGATGAGCCTTGACTGTGTCCTAAGCAACAGAGACAGACATCTGATTTTCTGTACCTAGCAGTTATGTTACTCAGCCTTTATACTTTGCATAATGTAATTGCAGTAATGGACCCATTAAAAAAAAAAAAGGCAAGACAGTTTGCTGTGAAGATGTTTTATGTAAGTCTTAAATACTGAATAGGAGTTTTAGTGAGCAATCCAGTACTGAGCTGTGTCAGCATGCTGCTGTAAAACCTGGTGCTGCTGGGGTGCAGGATTGGCACCAAGGCCATGGTGTGACAAACACCAATCCTGGTGACATCCGTCTGTCATTTGATCATTGGAGACTTGATCCTGTTTTTGTTGGGGAATAAAAAGACAGTCACAAAAATAGTTACTGTACAAGAAAATTCATATACTTTATCATTACTGGTAAGGCATATTAAAGAATGGGGATATTCAAGATACAAATCCATACTGTTTAAATGACATAATGTGTGGGGTGAGGAAACATCAAAGGACTGTGATAACAAATAAACATATGGCTTTAGTGATCACCCTTCATCATGCAACATTCCTCTCAAGAAACTAATTATATATTAATGCCACTGGCTCTGCTCTCACACTCCATTTTCCTGTGCAGCTGTGAGCTGTGTCGCAGGCAGTCACCTTTCTTGGGGTCATCTGAGACATGTCTCTTCTGCCATCTCAGTAGCTATCTGTACTCCATATTGCTTCGACATCCTTCACCTTTCTACTTACATGTGCCTTTTTGGGGACTTTGTGGGGACTTTTTCTCCTCTGCATTTTTTTCTTATGATATCCTAGAGTCCTATAGATGGGTTTAGAATATTCTTGCAGCTGAATCAGTCTTTTTATTCTGAAATGCAGTCCTCTTTAAGAAAATGTATCAATTCTGTAAGCAGCGTGCCAACATGTTTATACAAAAATCATTGTGTTGTGTTGTTTTGTTTTGTTTTTTTCTCTCTGAAGCGGTGTGTGTATTTGAAGGCAGAACCTACTTTGAAGGACAAAGAGAAACTGTGTATTCAGGCTCAGGGGACTGTGTTCTTTTTGAGTGCAAGGTAAGAATACTCTTGATGGAATAAAAATTCTTGCATGTTAGAAATATCAAAGTCACGCTTTTGAAATATAGATAGGTGTACCTTAGGAAGTGACAGAAAAGGAATCCAGTAGATCCTGTGTTTATGTTGTCGGAGTTCCACATCAAATTTTTGCAAATAAATTTACTTTGCATAACTGCAAGCTTTGATGATACAGCTTGACAATCAGGCAGCATTGTTTCTTCCCTAGGTATTGTCCCCACCGTCAGCAATGAAACATAAACAGATTACCTTATGTTTCCATCTGCAGTGTTATTGTTTAAAATTATGTGCTGAGGGGTAAGAGATACAGATGTAATGGGGGCATAGTTTGGAATTCAGGATCATTCTTCAGAGGAAAAGCTAGGGGGAAAAGAAGAAAAAGAGCTGGTACACAGGTGTCTGGTATTTCTAGTGATGGAAATGGGGTAGGCTTGGGGTTTTTATTTGTAAACAGAATATATCTGATGCTGAGTCAGTCTTGCCCTGCTGCATGAATACAGCCGCTCTTCAGGGCAAAAATATACTTTAAGGGTAAAATATACCTCAGGGACAGCTGTGGCTTAAGAATTACACAAACTGCTGCAGTAAGTTGTGTGTTGTCTCTCTAGGGGAGGGATGGGGAAAAATCCTGTCTGCTTAGAGAGCTGCAGGCTGTGGGCTGGAGTTGAAAACCTGAACACACATTTCTCAGTAGAGAAAGAGAGGCGAGCAATTCCTCTCCCTTCTCATCATGCAGCAGATTATCAGACCAGTTTCTGGAAATCTCAAACATTTTCATACAGTTGTTAAAAAGTGTATTTTACAAAGAGGAACTGGGAATTCTTTTCTAACTGCTGTTGATTTTAATCCTTATGAGCTTAATTGCTGCAGTAGGGCCTTTGACACCCTTTTGAGAATGGCATGAAGCTGACCAGAAATAATTTTGGTTTCAGCTGTAGGCTTTTTGGGGCTATGAGCTTGTATTTTCAACATGGCACCCAAGACATGAATTCTATGATTAGTCAATGGGTATAATTAACAATGATCAAAAGTTATGTGACATTGCCTTGTGTTCCTTGCAGCTGGCAATTGTGATACTGTATTAAAAAAAATGCCTTTGTTGGCTGGGCTAGCCTGTGTTTTGTTGATTAGACTTGTTTTCTGGTAGGCTGCCTCACTGTCTTGGTAGAAATAGTAAGCAGCAACTTTGGCTGATTGAAATGTTGCTTTTTCAAGGATTGAAGTATGCACAGTTTCTGCTGAACAGCCTTGTGAATGATAATTCAGAGCATAAAATCTGTAAGCTTTGTTGGTCAGTTAGGAATTCATAGATGGGAATTATTTTATTACTACCAGAGTTCTCATAAAAGGATATAATTAATGACTTCAAGTCAAGAGGTATTAATAGGAATGGCGCAGGTACTGGTTTCATGCTTGAAAGATTATAATGATGTTATCAAGGCAATGTATGGAAATTTTTCATTTTGTCTGGATGTAATTAAAAGCCTCATATTTTGTTTTGATTGGCTGCTGCAGTTTTGTATGCTATAGGCATGCACTTCTCTGTTTGAATATTATAAATAAGTGAATGAAAGATTATCTTCCAAATTAGACTTTATAAAAGATTAAAATAAAATCCAGACTATCTTAATTGATGTTATTTCTATCAAAGGTTAATTTAGCTTATGGGATTGCTGGGTTTTGTTTGTTCTGGTGTACAGCACATCTGTCTGATTTGCTTTATTGTATTATAAGATTAGGGCTGGTATCTCTGTCAAGATTGTTTAAGGTAAAGTTTGAGCAGTCATTTTGATGTTGGCCATTGTGTACATTTTCATCTTTATATTTCATGCTTAAAGAGGATTTAAAATTAAATGCTAGACTAATAATAATACTACACACACATACAATAGCAGATGCATTATTTTAGATGTTTTTCTTGCATGCAGAAATGCATAGTGCTGAGTTCATTGAAGTCTTATTTTAACCACATCACTTATTTTATGGCAGATGCCTCTGAGGAACATGCTGTTGTTCGCCTTATTTTCTTTCTTTACCCTATCATGACTAGAGTACAGCAAGACACATTATTTATGGCCTGAGGGAGCCTAAGGGAGGTACACCCGTGGTAGCCAGGTTGCTAAGGCAAGCATTTTGTGTGGCCATACTGCAGCAATTTCAGATGACCTGCACTGAGTGCCTGAACATACTTGTGCACCTTCTTGTGGCATTGTACACTTCCAGATACCTAACCGAAACCTCTTTCCTAATAGGGACACAGTGCCAGTTTCTTTCAGTGTTACTGCCACTGAAAGCAGTGAGATCAGAGATGCTCAAGATTGATTTTACTTGCTGTGTATATAACAAGCTTCTTTACAGTATTCATTATGGGGACCCTTGACTCTGGAATCTGCCGCTTCAGTTTTTGAGAAATAGCTGTAACTCTTACAGGCATAATGCTAAGAGAAACTTCTGAGACAAGTTATTTGACAGCTAGGATAAGAGAAGAATGAGAGTTGTTGCCACGCTTCTGCTTGCTTGAAAAGGTTTGAGTATAGGACAGTTCCTGATGGTTTTATTGTGCTATGTTGTCCTCACAAATGGTTTTTGAAGGTACCTGGAGTTTGGCCTAGGCATGGGTTTGTGTACATCATAATGGTGAAACTCCACTAAAGTTACAACTTCCTTTATTTCCTATCTCACAGTATTAATCAATTACCTCAATTTAACAGGACCACAAAATGCAGCGAATTCCAAAAGGCGTCTGTCCAGCTTTGAGCTGCCCAGAATCTCAACAGATCCCCTTATCCCACAGTTGCTGCAAAGTCTGTAAAGGTAAGGTAGTAGCAGGATATATATATATATAAGCTCAGTGTAATTTTTCATTCTTATAGATTGTAAATGGATTTTTTTTTCTGATAATTTTGAATAAGACACTCCTATGCATGATGATCACTGTAGATCTTGGGAAGCTGAATAGGTGACAACTGGACTGTGACATCTGAAAGTTGTTTGTAAAATGTTTCGTAATGTAAATTCTGTGAAACAAGTTTTTGTGTTTTATTCCAGCCAAAAATGGGTGGAGAGTCTAAGAAATCATGTATATAATTACTGATTTCTCTTCCCTTCACCCACTCCAGTGTCCAAATGGAATAGACTGGAGAAATATTCATGTTTCCCAGCATCTTTCTGGGGTGCTTTGAGATATCTCTTTCAGAGGACCATTTGTGCTAAGCAAATGTTCAAGTACTTGGGTAACTTGTTCACCTCTCTGGGCTTGTAGTCTGCATCTATAAGCAGAAACTTTGGGAAATATTTTTGTATGCTGTGCACCTTTGCGTGCTACAACCAGTCTGATCCTTACCAAAGGAGAGCGATGTAGGAAGTGCTCTGAGTCTTTGGCCCACCCTTTTGACCTGGACTAATACTGGTATCTTCAAAGCTATTAGCATTTGCATCTTCAAGTGGCTACATCTGTTTCTTCTATAACTAAATAAGATAAATTGAAACCTGGCATGAAGGAATGTGTTAGGCTCTTGGCCTGATTTTAGGTATACATCAGTGAAGATTGCAGCTACAGCTATTTCTGTGCTACTCAGCACAAACATGAAGAATATGATTAATGACATCAAGCAGAGGGATAAGAAAGTAGAAGAAAAGAAGTTAAAAGAAGACAGGTCTTCAAGTCTGTCACAGTCCAAAAGGATTTTTTAATGATAATTTTCTATAAAATCTTCAGTAGCTTAGAGAAAAGGAGTCTATGTTTCTTGTGGCTGGTATAGCTAGAAAATTTTAATATATGTTGGTTGAGTGCTTTCTGAATATTTTCAATCCTCCCTGAACTATGCTAGCTTGGCTTCTCATGAGGCAATGAGCTTATTCTTTAAATGAGAAACTGCTGTAGGCTATTATTCAGTAGCATGCATTTTGTTTTTTAATGCAGCTGCTATATGAATGTTGAGAATCTTAATAATAATCAGTATGAAAACCCTCATACTTTCTGGATGACATGTATCTTTGTAGTTAATGTCAAAATCTGATGCAATCCAGTACAATCCAGAAATAAGCCTCTTGCTTTTCCATGAACTCAGGATTCAGTGAGGAGGGCAGCAAAAAGGCAAAAAGGAGATGTTGCCATGGCCAGAGGTTGCTCCTGATGCACGTGCTGCTGCTGTCATCAAGGAGTATTGGAGACCCTCTGGCACAATTAAACTGTAGAATGTTTTGCTCCATAATATTCTATGTTAGATGCCATCAGTGTGGTAGCTGTGGTGGATGATGATGTCTGGGTAACATGACCTAAGCATGCCTTTAGAGAAACAACCCACAGCAGGAGGAAGAAAAGCATTAGCCTGTTGTATCACAGTAGGTCTGTGATGTTTCTGTCATAACCATGTCACTGGGCCTCAGTACTAAAACATTTTGTCTTTATGGGATCTTCTGCTTCCTTTTCTTCTTTGGCTTCATTCCTATTGTTTTACACTGTTCCTGAGCTGTTCAAGTGCAAAAGACTTCTTTGACCTGACCTCCAAGCAGCTCTGCTGCCACTGTCCTGCTTGGGGTCCTTGTTTAACTAAGCTTCTGTGAGGTTAGGGTTAGAAGCTCTTTCACAGCAAAATATGAAGCAGAAACCAGGTGGAATGATAACATTAATAATCTTTACTGCTGAAAAATACTTTTTTGCTATTGTGCAAGAGGCTTGTGTTGCAGCCTGATGCCAGCTTGCATTCTGGAGCTGTTGCTGTTACACCAGTCCTTGTCCCCTGAGCTTAGCCTACGCTCCCAAGGTCTCCTGTGGCTTTCAGAGAAGAAAGTAATTATTGGAAAACACTGCTGCTGCTTGATCAATTAATGCTTCAGTGAAAGAAGGAAACTTGAAACAAATAAAATTAATGAGAGAACAGGGAAGAAGACAAGCTCTGCACTTTTATCTACAGATCTGGAAACTGTGAAAGCTTCAAGTCAGTTTCTAGAACCAGTTAATGTTGTTCAACAACGTTAAATCATTAGATTTCATGAGAGCAAACAGAAGAAATTTTAAAAGAAACCTACTGAGTTGAAAGGTTCAATCTAAATTTTCCTGCCTGGAAAAGAACTTCATAGTCTTAAAAATTTATAATTAAGGTACAATGTAAAATGGCCACACTCAGGAAAAATAGAAAAGAAAAAATTAAGAAAATAGGAAACAGGGATGGCTAAGAGGTGAGATTTAAAAATAAAATTCTCTGTAATGGAAAGAATGATGTAATAAGGAAAGACTATTCAGTTAGTGGAGGAAGGGAAGAGATAAGAGGAGAGTAAAGCAAAACAAGTCAATGTTAATCAAAGACTTTTGGTTAAATATAGAAGGATTTTACAAATACACCTGGGAACTAAAAGTTCTAAAAGTATTATCACTAATAAATGAGATGCTGAGTGTCTAAGCTGTTAAGGTCTTCTATAAATGTGCAAACAAACAAACACACAAAAAAAAGAAAATGACAAGAACTATATAATTAAGACATGTCCTGTGAAAGTAATTAACAATGACAAGGAGACAGTAAGGGGATTTGAGCAAGCCTCCTATCCAGCTGCTTCAGATCAGTGCTATAACCTGAAATTGAATTGAAGACCTAGAGACAGTCCGTTCTGGTGGCCTTTGCTACTGCTCTCATCCATTTCATGCTTGGTACAATTTATTTTTCTGTACCTCACAGACAATAGAAAGGTATTCTTTGACCTAACTGAGAAAAAGAACCGAGAAAAAGATAGCGCTGTCTTTGACAGGTGTGTTTTGTAATCCCTGGATTCTTTTTAACCCTCAATCATGCTTGTTTCTGTACAGGCCATGACTTCTGCACTGAAGGCCATAACTGCATGGAGCATTCTGTGTGCCGGAACCTGGAGGACAGAGCTGTCTGTAGCTGCCGGGATGGCTTCCGAGCCCTTCGAGAGGACAATGCCTACTGTGAAGGTGATGCCCTGGGCACAGGCTCAGCACTTCTCTATAAATTACTGTGGGATGAGTCCATTCGTTCGTAAGCTGTCAAAGGGATTGACATACTCAATGCAGTGAGTTAGATGTTGATCAACTAAAATAATCTCTTCAAATAAGTTCATTAAAAGAAAACTAAAAAATCTGATCAGCATGGAGGTAAACAGTTAATATGGCTGAGGTCTTGAATTAGAAATGTGCTTCCATAGGAGAGTTTTCCTTTGTTTTCCAAGGTATTCACATACTTAGGCAATCTAAATCCAACCATTTGAAAAACTTATTAATGCAACATTTAGTTTCTGTTTTCAGTGCTGCATGTTCCTATTTTCTCTCCTCAGGAAGCAAGAAATGCTATAGGTTAGATTCTAGTATTGTTAATCACATTGTTAATCTGTACTGAGTAAAGATTCATTATTTGAGTTGCTCTATTGTTATCAGGAAGCAACAAGCTGCTTAATCAGAAGAGCATCATCTGTACAATCTAGCATCATCAGATGAAAGGAACTCATCCCCACTGCAGCAGTGAAAGCCAAAGTCCTTTGCAGAGTCTCCCAGTGTTGGTGCTGACGTTTGCTCTGCCTCATGAAACCCCTGATTCTGTAAACACAATACCAGTGTGCTGTCAGGCCCTTCTCACAATAAAGCTTAAGTGTTGGCAGCAGAATGGGCTTTGACTAGTAAGCAGTTCTGTTCAGATTAGATTGAAAGTCAAGCATGTATGAGGAGATGTAGTTTAAGGTACTCTGCAGTCCCACCTAATACCTGCATTATTCTCTGGTGATGCACAATAAATGGGATAAATTGAGGCCTTTTAAGATTGTTCCTTTGGCTGAACTTTGCTAAGTTAATGCCCAGAGCTTGCTTGAGTTAGTAGCTGTATTAATGTCAGTGG
This sequence comes from Melospiza georgiana, assembly GCF_028018845.1. Lineage (NCBI taxonomy): Eukaryota > Metazoa > Chordata > Aves > Passeriformes > Passerellidae > Melospiza > Melospiza georgiana. The sequence continues at coordinate 51,548,879 of NC_080433.1, forward strand.
GAATGCTCATTTGTAGACTTACATTTGAGAATTTGTGGCTGTTTTTGGGAAAGAAGCATATAAGTAATTCAGCTTTATATACACCTATACTTATTTTTTATGGTAAGCCTTGTGATGTAAGCTGATTTTGAGAAGCAGAACTGAAAATCTTCCAGAACCAAATCCCTTGGCCCCCCATCATGTTCCAGGAAGTATCTGACACCAGGACCTGCTGTGTAACTTGCAGCATCAATTGCATTTTGTACCAGAGTCCCTGGAGACTGCTGTGGCCTAGGCTGTGGATCTGTGTTCCTGGGAACTCATCAGCCATTCCCTATTTTAGGGAGTCACTGGAGCAATGGAGTTTTGGTGAATTTAGGAGCTTTAAGAGGTTTTTTTATCTGCAGCTCTATTGTTACTCTGCTCAATGAAAGCAAAAAAACAAATTGCACTTTCTTGGTGATTTCCATGTCTCTCACATTAGAGTCTGTTGCTTTGTGTGTAACTTGCCAGGCATGCCATAAGCAAAGAAAGAGAAGAAACTTTTTAATCAGCATTGAGGGTGAAATGTTTGATAAGGACACAGTAGATTATCATATGTGAGGCTGATGCATTCTTATTATAAGAGGATTTACTAGTTTGTGCAGTACCTGATTTCAATATGATGATCTTTTGAGAAGATTTCTTGGCCCAATTGTTTCTGTATGGGAAAATGACATTGATTCTGGATGGTAATTATGAATCTGCTTAACTTCTTTCAGAAAACATGCATAAGTGAATAAAAGATTGGGACATGTTATTTACATAAAAATAATAATTTTGCTTATTACATGTATAGGCATTTAATTGTAACCTAAAAATGTTCCTGATCCAGGAACACTTGCCCATGTTGAAGGTGATGGGAGTAAGTTACACTAGGAAGATGTGCCCACATGAGCAAAGCTCAGGAGTGGGGTCACTTCCCAAGAGGTTCTCCCTGCCAGAGGTGAAGCTGCCTCAACAGGCAAACCATCCTGGCTTTGCCTCTGGTTCTGTGCTGTAGCTGTGGTGTTGGCACCACACTTGAGCCACGCACAGCTGGTACAGGGGTCCCGACCTGCCCTTGGCTGTCCATCCCTGACTGACTGTGGGGTTGTGTGCTGGAAGGATGGGAGATAAGGCTACAAATCAAAACTTCAGGATTGTTTTTGTGGAGGGGCAGGGGACTGAAATACCCATGTTTCTTCAGAGTTGTGCTTTTATTATTGTATCCCTTTTTCAGTTCAAATGTCTCTTTGAGCAGGGGATTTTATTTCTGGAGAGAGACTCTTACTTTATATACTAAACTAACAAACAGCAAAAGGCACAATGGCAGTAGTGTAGCACCAAGTCTTTGCAGAGTCCTGGGCCTCATCTTGAAAGGCTGAAATGGTCCCAACCTCCCTTTCTCAGTGGATACCCTTTCTTCCCTCTGCTATTATTCGGTCTTTAATTGCAAGGAGTGCCAGGTGTAGAACTGTAGAGTTAACACAAAGCCTTTCAGAGAAGGCTTTTTGTAATGCCTAGAGCCCATAGATATGAAAGCTGTTTCTGTGTTTGCACTGCACAAACTTCAGATATACTCAAAAATTGGATGTCATTGGTTCTGTGTTAGAGCCAAGTTCACTAAATACCATCCTGATTTGTGCTCTAGCACGATCAAAATGGAAAGAATAAACAGAAGTAATGATGCTCCCATTTGCAGAACTATTCCTTAAGGAGAAAAACAAAAATAAAAACCTCAAAGCTGGTTTCAGTGTGGGTCTGAAAAAGCTGCATAAATTTCACCTGAATGATGGAAGAGTTTGGCTTCTGTCCTAGAATGAACCAGTGCTTTTCCAAAGCTGTGGGATGTCTCTAGATACTTTTATGGTGCTGCTATATTATAATAATATTTGTTAATATTTACATCACATTTAGCTTTCTTTCACAGTGCTGCATAAAGCAGTACTTAAAGAATTGGTATTTCTTAATTTACATGCTGGAAGCCTTATTCCAAATACTTTTAAATCTATTTTCTGCCTCAGACTATTATGCAGTTTGAGATACTTTGTGAGCAGGTTGTGTATGGATTATGCTCTGCTGCCAAGGTGTAGGTGCTTTTAATACAGCATCCTACCTAACAATAACAGCTTACTAAAACAGGTGTTCTGGTAAAGGGTAATTAGTTTTTCCTGAAGCTGCATGTGCAGTACTCTCAAATTGAAGATTACCCTCTGGAATATATTTCAAAGAGTGTTCAATACCCACTGCTTTTATGATGGTGGAGTTATGCTGAAAAGGCTTTTCAGGATAAAGGTTGTGACTCTTGGCTGCCAAGGTAATCTGATGCATCTAGAGGAGCATATTTCAGCTATCTCTCTGCAAAATATGATTTCAGTTCAGAAGTACTGCCAAGGATTGCTGATTAAATAGAGAGCAGAGGAAGCTCGAGAAAAAAGACCTGAAAATACAATAATTTTTGTGGAGACCAAGACAGAACATGACCTGAGAAAACTGCATTATTCTTTATCAAGAGGATTTTGCCTGATGCAGAGGCTATTTTACATCACATATCTGTCTTGGCTGTGATAGAGTTAAATTTCCTTGTAGCAGCCTGTGTGGTGCTGTGGTGTAGGTTTGTGATGCCATCCTCAGTAGTGAAAACAGGAGTACAGTGTGGTTGTTTCTCAGAGATTGGTCGAGCATCAGTCTGCTGCTGGTAGCTGGAGAGTGGTTACCTTTGAGTCCTTTTTTTTGCTATCCCCTTTCACTTATTTTATGATATCAAAAATGTTTTATTTATATCAAGTGATGCGTTTTTTCTCACTTTCATTCTTTTTCCTAATCCCTCCATCCCACTGTAGGGTTGAGCAAGAAAAGAGCTGCTGGGTGCCAAATTGCTGACCAGGGTCAGCCCTCTACATGTGACAAATTCGTTATGGGTGTGTGGACATGATGTTTATTTTTTGATATTTAGAAATTTAGTTGTACTATTTACACAGTATCCAACATAGTTAACTTAGAACAATTTTGTGTGAAACAATTTTCAATTTATATTCCAATTTATTCTCTCTCCTCACTAACTCTTCTAGTTTCTCTGCTGTTGTCATGTTTGTCCCAGTTTGAAGTGTAGCAGATGAAATTAGACCAAAGACTGAATGACTTTGTCTGGATTTGAGAATTACATCAGCTTCACTGATGATTGTCCCTTGAGGGGAGATGGTTTTCAGTTGAGAAATATGCTTTTGAATAAGCTGGCTTGATTTGAATCATTGCCAGTGGAGGGAAGTAAGCAGTCTTAGAGGAGAAATTGCCTCTTTCCAGAGATTTCTGGAGCACGTCAGAAATGACACTTGGTTTCACCTTATCAGGTGTCCCTTAGCTCACAGTTGTATGTTACTATTCTGTTTGGAAAGATTTATTCATTTATCCCCGTGTATGCTTAAAAATACTATTAACTCTCTTCCCCAACAATATGAATATTGCACTTCTTCACTTACCTAATTAGTACAATCTGTTGTTAATCTTCTTGTTAATCTTGTTGGTTTTAACTACTGGATTACAAAAATAAAGTACATTTGCAAAATTAATTTGACTTCCACGGATTGTAGTGAAGAGAAGAAATCTTATAAAGGATAAATAGTTACAATCAAATTGCAGTGTTGCACCATATTGGCCAAGTAGAGTTATAAAGAAAGTACTTTTTCTTAAATTAAGTGTAATACTGGGAGAGTGTAAGCAAGAGATTTCCATAATGGAGATAACCCTCAAAGTATTATAATATATTCTGTTAAGTCTTCTGAGTCTTTAATAGACAGTACTGAGCTATTTGCTAGCTTTGCTGTCTTCATGGTATGCACCATTTTTTTTTTTGAGTAAGAGTCCTACTTAAAAGCTCTACAGTACTGTCAGCTTTGTGAATCTGGGAAGGCTACTCACACTTCCCTCTTCTAAGAAAAAGTATTTTTTGGAAGTGAAAAGTATCAATAGCATCACATATAGATAAGAAATAAAGATTTCCATCTCTATCAGCTGGCAGTTTGTTCGACTCACTCCCTAGTCATTTTGAGTTGGGTTGGGAAACCGATCAAGCAGAAAGAACAACTTTCACTCTAGGAGGGAGTAATTTTATTTCCAAATTTCTATAAAAACTAATTAAATTGTATTAATATTAAAATGAAATATTAATATTAAATAGTATTAATGTATTATCAATTATTAATGTTTTTTTCTCATCAAAAGCACTGTCATCTTATTTCCATCATTATGTTAGTGAGAAATCTTAATATGTGGAATTAGAAAAGCAGTTTTAATGTGTCAGTGTAGTGGAGCAGGACCAATCCTTCTTGTCTGCTATGGCTTTAATTAAGGAAAATAATAAAGTTTATTCCTAACTTAAAGTGCAGAAGCAGTATCCCTGACACCAGTTCATAGATTGTGGTTCCCACTGAGGTACAGATTGTGTCATCACTAGTAGCAGTGAGATAGTTTGTATATGTACAAATTTTAGGATGTATTCCATGTTACTTGATTTTGTTTACTTCTGCATTAATTATGTTTGGAATGATTCTATCATCCAGCCATAGCCAGGATTGAGAATGATGTTACTACAATTAAGAAAAAACCAAACAGCTGAAATTAATCATATGAAGGGAGCTTCTTGAAAACTCTTAAACTCTGCTCTTACTATCTGGTAAGGAGAGCTTTTATTGCACTGAGAGCTACCCTTTTCCACTTGCAATATAAACATATGATGTAATTTGTCTTCAGATGAGAAGTTAAGGTGAAAGTTTCCATACAAATTAAGCAGACCTGCAACCAAAAGAGAAAATAAAATAAAGCTTTAATTTTGTTCTTATTTTACTTTCGGTTCAGTTTTCACTGTTAGCTGGGAGGTGACTGCTGAAAAAATCAGGTGCTTTGACTGTGTGAAAAGTACCCACAGCCAAATGGTTGGGTTTCTTTTGCAACTTTGAAAACCTCAGTCTAAAAGTGCAACATTTCTTAACAATACGTAAAGGCTGGATTCCCAAGAGTTGTAAAAAAGACACAGAAATGCCTTGCATTAGGGCAATCTGAATTTAAAACAAATACTCTTTCATGAAGAGTGCAGAGCAATAGCAGCCACAGTGTTTGTATCTGTTCTGGTACCTGTAACTAGTTTGGCACAGTTTGAGGGACAGTTGAGTTGTGGTATCAGCACTTTTCTGTAAAAGAGGCAGTAATCTACCAGGTGGCTCACAAGAATATGCCTAGACCCATAGTTTAGACCCAAAGACAGTTTAACCCACACATGGGAGCCTTACCACTGCTCACAGGTGCTGTCTTTGCTCTCTTCCAGTAGGGAGTTTAAAATACATTGGTTCAGTACAATCTGTGCCTTGTCTTCCTGAGAAGAACCCAATAGATATTTGTAGTCTCTGTATAAAAATATTAATGCTCCTCATTACCCTTTTAAAATAGGGGAAAACAAAAACACGATGAGTGGCAAGTATTTGAAATTCTTGACGTTCACGGTTCAAAATGATAAGTTGTCATACTTAACTAAGAAAAGAAAAATATTATTTTGCAATTCAGATTTAAAGAAAGATATAATCCTAACTCAGTGCAGTGCTGAAGGGGGTTGGATCATGAGCTGGAGTGCCAGTAAGTTGTTCCGATTTTCAGAATTGACTAATTAGTCATATACAACATCTTTTTTGTTCTCAGTATGCAACTGTATCAGACTAGTTATTTGGAGCCTAACGAAAGGCCCCCTGGGATGCTTTCATGTCTGACAAATAGCTATATATAGGTACTTGTTTCGTCACATGTACACTACTATATGAATTAATTATAAGGTATTAAATTGTAAGAAGATGCAGTTTGACAAGTAAAATATTCCATGATGACAGGTAGTATTTGTTTTCAAAATTTTCATGTGATATATATTTTTAAAACTACATGTGTGTGGAGTCCAGTGATGTTTTCACAAGACTGAGATAAAGACTTCCATTTCTTCCAAGAGTCTCACATTCACAAGTAGCTGCTGAGCAATATCTCCTACTGCATGTCTTAACAAGGACAGTTTTATCTCTACAGTCTGTCTTCCTTTCCAAAAACTGGGGCAAGTTGAAATAAAAACAACTCTTTGTACTGTTAAAAATGATATTTCTGAAATGCTGTATTGTTGCATTATGTCCTTGAAAAGCTGTGTAGAACTTTAGTCAAGGAACGTAGACCTTGAGTGACTTTGCTTTTATTTCAAGTATTTTTTTGTCCTGATGGCCTCTTCAGAAGCTGCAGGATGGACAGAGAAATCATGAACTTAAGCCAAGATCAGAGAATTAAAAGAGCATGAAGGGAAAAGAACCAGGATGTGTACAATATGTATGTGTTAACTGTGCAGTTTAGTTAGGGGCTAGGAAATAATATGCCCTATGTGAAGAAGCAGCAGTTAGAATTTATTTTTAGTCTAATTAATGCTTTATCAATTTAGTCAAGGTACAATAACATTTTCTTAGTTTACTTACAAGAGTGCTAACACTTAGAATCCACCTCACCCAGTTTCTCTACAGATCTGTTAATAAGTCAATAAAATCAATATACGCTAGTAACTGCCCAATTCTTCTTACCCTCCTTATGTACTGCTGCATGAGTTGTTAGCAGCCAAGTTCTTTTGTGGGACCAGCATGGTGGGAATAATGGAAGGTTGTTTTACCCTTTTCTTCTTGGTCTTTGTGTATGCTTGAGGTAATTTTTGTATGATTTAACTCAGCATGAGGGGTATGTTCTTATAGTTGATTCACAGGGCTAGATTAATTGTGATTCCTTAGGTTGTAGTGCTTTTCTCTTTGGGGGAGGAGAGACACACAGGTCTAGAAAGGTAGACAAAAATAAAAGTAAAAAAACTCCCCAAGAGCAAAAAACAATTTTGGACTTAGCTTGTATATGTGTTACCTCTTGATAATTTTGCTGTAGGGGCCAGGCTTTTCATGGCTGTTGGTAGTAGCAAAAGCACAGGGTTTAAAGAGAAGAAAAAGTTGAAAATTATCTTAAGAGGGTAGAAGTGATAGCAACTATGGTGGTGCTGTCAGCTGGAATAAATAATGTGAAAAAATACACAATTTTGATTGAAGTTGATGGTTACATCCTTTGTGGGATATGTCAGTTGTAAAAACTGCTGCAGTGGATTTGATAGAGCAAAGCAAAACAAAAGTGCAGTGATTGTTTTGTAACTGACTGGAGGCAACAGCAGCAGTTAAACCATAGGCTTGACAGGCGATGGAGAGTCTAGAAATAGTAGTGGGAGGAGGAGGAGGAGGAGCAAGGGCTGTGCCAGAGCCCCAAGATATTTTTTCACCTTAGATGGCAAGTGAGAAAGGGTTTATACAAAAAGAGGCACATAGAAGATAGTGTTATGGAAACCAAAAGACACGAGATATTGAAAACAGGCTGTAGGTGAAAATGAAGGGAAGCTGAAGAGAGTAGAAGCTTGGAAATATGATCAAGGCAATGTGAGACCCTACTGGGAATATTTTTATTAGAGCAATGAGGAAGTTTTAGCATACTAAACATTTGAGCAGTTGGGAAGGTAGTGCGTTTGGTGGTGGAAATAGAAAAGCCCAATACTTTCACAGATGGGTAAGCTGGTGGGATCGTACTTCAAATTTATGCTCTGCTCTTTTTCTTTTAAGGAATAAGAGCTGATGGGTTGAGTACAGGAGGAGAGACAAAGGGAGAAAAATCTGAAGACAGGACTAAATGTAGGTAGAAAGTGGTTGCAGGAGGAAAACAGCAGAGAAGCTTGATGTCAGAGGTAGAAAGTGAGAAAAGTAGGACTTGTTGCTGGAGGGATGACAAAGAGAAAGTAAATGGGCAGAACTTCTTTTCCTCTGTGATCCTGTTCCAGGTGCAGAACAGGTTATGTTTGCTGTAAAGGTTTTAAATCCTCATTTACCTTTTCAATGGTATTGATTGCTGTGAATGGTCACTGTTCATTTTCACAGTCCCTTAATTGTTGAGTAGCACCTGCTGATTTTGTGATGCCCTTTTTCTAGGTCAGGGCCAAGAGAAGAGTCTCAATCTTTCCCTGCTTGTCTCTCTGTATGAGTCAGGGTGTAGTGATAAAGCTAAGGGCCTGAAAGGCCTGTGTTGGGATCATAGTTACTGGTATCCATCCTTGGGGTTCTCAGCAGGGAGGCCCAGGATTCACAGGAGCAGAGAGTGGTGATGCCCTTGCTCTTACCAGCAGAGCCCTCAGATCAGGATTGAGTTGTGCTGATGAAGTTGTGTGAGTGGTGAAAAAACATTAACCTCTTGAGCAGGTAAAGGTGGTGCATGATATTTATAGGCTGTGAAAACATATTGTTTTATTAACATAAAACCATAGGGGTTTTATTTGTTTTATTTTAAATTGTAAGTCTAATCTACTCTGCTCTTGTGTTCAGGGTAATTTTTAATGTGTATATTAAATATTTTTTTTTATAAATAAGGCTTTTCATGTTCCTGTTCCCTTTCTTCCTGGGTAGTTAATGTTATTTGTTGCAAAAAATCCTGCAAGAGTTTTAGCCCTTCCATTAAAACTGGATACTGTCTAACAACAGTGATGTCCCTGGCTGCCATATACCTCTTTAAGGGTGACCAGGGAGATCACGGGTGTTAGACACTATTGAGTTTTAAGGGAAATAGCTGGAGGCAGGACACTATCCATAAAGGATCCTCAGTTCTGGCAGTAGCCTCTTCTCATAACAGCTGATAATTACTGACTTAGTGATAATGACCAGACTCATTTGTTCTGGAAGGCTTTTGTGCTAGATAAAGGCAGTGATGTATATAGGGAGGCCTAAGGAGAGGCTTTGTTTGTTAGTGTGAGGCTTTAGTCAACAATGATTTATGGATTGCAGGTCAAGTTCTGTTCTTATTAATGGGATTGTAAAATATAACTGGGAATTTTACTCTGGGGAAGCAAACTCATTAGGGTGCAGGAGAAAGGGATACAGGGAAACTTTTCTTCCGTTATATATTTTGCATAAATTTTGTTTGAGTGCCTGGGGGAATAAAGAAAGGCAGGTTTTTCAGGGTTTTTTTTTCTGTTTTTGATGTTTTTGCGAGTATAAATAAATCATTGAAGTGCAGATTCCAAACACTTTTGCACTAACCAGTTTTCCCAGAGGTGCCCCTTTTATCTGTTCCACTGGGAACAGAGCAGGTTGATGATCTCCATGACTACACTCTTGTCAGTACATCACAGCTGGTGGCTCAGTAGCACATGACAGACTTCAAGCACACAAGTCTTTATTGTTGAATGTGTAGAGCCATTGGAGTGGTGCATTCATCCTATTGAACTGACTTCGGTATCTTACTGGCTGAGCAGTAAAACCTGAATATGCATTAATATGCTAACTAGGCTTTTTGGCAAAAGGAAATTAAGATAGATGTTGTAGGATTTCTTAGATATGGAAATGCATAAGATTTTCTGTTGTGCATACCTGTCTAAAGGTGGCATGCTTGTTTTGGCCTAGGTAGGGTTAATTTTCTTCACAGCGGCTGATGTGGGGCTGTATTTTGGGATTTTGCTGAACACAGTGATAATAGAGATGTTTTTGCTGAGCAGAGCTTACACAGAGCCAAGGCCTTTCCTGCTTTTCTTCCTGCCACACTGGGAAGGAGACTGGGGGTGCCTGGGGGGCTGGGAGGAGACACAGCCAGGACAGGTGACCCAAACTGGCCACAGGGAGATCCCAGACCATGTGCTATTGTGCTCAGTGTATGCACTGGGGGAAGGAGGAGGAAGGGGGGACGTTTGGAGTGATGGAGTTTGTCTTCCCCAGTAACCATTACATGTGATGGGGCCCTGCTCTCCTGGAGATGGCTGAGCAGCTGCCTGCCATTGCAAAGCAGGGAATTAACCCCTGGTTTTGCTTTGCTTGTGTGTGCAGCCTTTGCTTTCCCTATTAAACTGTCTATATTTCAATCCACAAGTTTTCTGTCTTTTATCCTTCTGATTCTCTCCTTGTTCCCACTGGTTGGGGAGTGAGCAAGTGGCTGCCTGGGGCTTGGCTGCTGACTGGGCTCACACCATGGCTGGGTACACCAGTGTTTCCAACCAGTGAACAGGATGAAGAAGCTTTTATTTTGGTAGCTTTGAAAGACAACAGATGTTGGGCGCATTCCCTGCCCTAGTTCAGTACTCCTTAATCTGTAATACCTTGACCTAAGCTCCCATGTGGAGTGCCAAAGGGGGAATGGAATTGCAGGCCTTTAGTATGGTCAATCTCTGTGTGACTAGCTGTCATTTGACTGTTATTTTACCCTTTTTTGTATTAATTATCTTTATCTAGTATTAAAGTTGTAAATTGTTTGTAAAAGTATCTTCTTACCTGCTGTGTGTCCATTGTCTTCAGGTGCCAATGTAAAATAAACTTGTGATAATAGCAATAGCAGAGGGTTAGGTGGAAGTTCTGAGTTCTAGTAAGCATTTAAAAAATATGAGCAATTTCTTTGCAAATCAGTTTGAAAAAAACAGTACATCAGATTTGTTCAAATGAACACTTCAGAGTTAACCTGAACAGATGTGTGTTGAGTTTTCTTCCTTTTTTTAAAATCGGTTGAATAAGCAAGGTTTGTGAAAAAAAAAAAAAGATTATAAATAAAACATTTTTTAAAATCTTAATATGTGGTATGTTGGCAAAGTGAAAGCTCATATTTAGAGCACTTCTGAATTAGGAGGTTTGAAACAAAGGAGTGACTTTAAGTTTTTCCCTGCAAAATAAAAACTGTTGGCATTTTGGATCTCCTGTGGTTATTTACCTTCCAAAGCAATCATTATTATAGTTTTCAGAAAGTTCTATTCAATGGTTCTGAGGCTTTGGATTTTTCAGTAGAATTTTCTGAGAGTGCCAGAGCTGGCTTCTAGGCAGTCTGTTGATGCTGAGAACATAAGACCTCTAATTACTCGAAGACTGATGTTGTTACTTAAATATAAATCAACACAATTAATTTAATATGGAGTTGTTAGCTGGAATTATGAAAGACACAAGTTGCATCATTTGTTGTAGAGGCTGAGTCATATGTTGTGACTGTTGGCTGCTTTTGTGAACAGCACACTTGTGTTTCTGTAGAACATCTGTAAGCTGGGAGATCTGTGCCCCATTCCACTCTCTGTGCAAAACCAGCTGTGGTGGTCTCATGATAGCTTCACTTTTTTTTGGTGTTCTTAGATGAAGTTCACAGAATGTGTTTGGAGCCTTAGTGTGCTCGCTGTGTTCACTGTAAATGCACGCTCATTTGTGCAAGTACACATGTACATAAAAATTGTGGGGTTAGCTTTTCTAAACTACCACCTTAATACACCTATGAGTCTCTCATGCCTGCAGAATTTACAAGGTAAAGGGAAGGAAACCAGCCAAAGTACATCAGCCATGAAATTCTTTTGCAGTGGACACTTTCATGTTTGGTAGCAAACTGCCCCCAGCTTCTCCAGCAGAATCCCGTGGGCAGAAGACCTGTGGAAAATTCTTTTTCCAAAACTGAACGAGATTAGGAACTTACTACAGAATCAGTAATATTCAGTGAGTCACACTGTTTTGTACAGGAAGGCAGATTATATTCTAAGAATGCAAATGGGGGAAGAAAAGAGCAGTTGATGAGTGCAGTTTGTAAATTCCTCTTGATTTAAAGGTACAGGGAAGATAGAAATGTGGAATAAGCATACAACCTAAGCAGGAACAAAGTGCAGGAGTTAATAATGTTGACATTTAGCATCACAGCATTAAGAAATCCACCCTGATTTGAGTTTATATATACAGTCTTTTATCTTGAATTATCATTAGACTCTGCAACACGATGCTTTTCCGTACAGAGATTTTATTTTCAACACAAAAGCTATAAACATAATTGAAAACAAGAAAGAAATCAAAACTGATGAGCAGGAAAGAAACCAAGCCAACAATCCACCCATTTGATTTTTAGCATACTTTGGTAGTAAGGTTCAGTGACACATTGCATGGCAATAGAAATAGCTGTATTGAGCATCTCAGTAATGATGTCTTTATCATTACTGTTACAGGAACAGCATGCTACTGACCACTTCCAAATTAATATAGCTTTTCTTTTTTACAGTATAATAATACTATGCAGAAGGTTTTTTGCTATTCGTAGTGTGTTTTCTGTCTTACCATTGAATTGTAACCTGATACAAGAAATACGTCTAATTTTGAAATCCAAGAGAGTACCAAAGCAAATTATGTTTTGAATTCCATGACTACAGTCATTTTTGTTGGGAGTTTGCTCTAGGACCTTATACTGCAACAAGTGTTCTGCCCCAACAAGTATTTTATCAAGTTGCGTTTTGTTCTGTCAGAGCAGATCTTTTATATGAGTGAGATTCTCACAGGTTCCTTTTGGGTACAGTGTGTATATGTATCTATAGACATGGTTATGTAGATATTTGCAGGTACAGGTGTATGTGTTTAAATATATTAAAAATTTGCCTATTGATTATATTAAAAATTGACTATTTTATTGTTTTCAGAGAAATTTATACTAAGTTTCAGGGTCTTTTCAGATGCAGAAACTGTTCCTTACAGTTTCTTCGTAAATAACAGTTCCTGTTAGATCAAAAGCATGTAGTGGGCATATAGTTGTGTGTTTTGTGTGCTGGTGACTGAGGTGACTCCCCAGAATGCAGTGATGGATGCCATTGCGGTGCTGAGGTCATTGCTCAGTTGTTTGGGACTATGGGGTTTTTTTCCCTGTTCTGTTTAAATCATAGGAATAACATCAGAGGTACTTCAAAAGGAAAGATGTAAGCCAGTGTAATCTTCTTTGTAACTCCACTAACAGCTGTTCACAGAAACTCATGGTGCTTCCCTTGTTTGAATATTTCAAGCAGGTTTTTAAAAGGAGAAAGCCAAAAAGCTTCCAAAATGCACTGGCATTTAAGTAACTCTTTAGTCTAGCCCACTACTGATGGAAGTGAACAGCAGTGTATTGAGAGATTGCAAAGAATAGCTGCTGAATTTGACTTGTGTTCCTCTTTGCCTTGTTGGCAGATATTGATGAGTGTGCTGAAGGACGGCACTACTGTCGTGAGAACACCATGTGTGTGAATACCCCAGGATCCTTCATGTGTGTCTGCAAAACCGGCTACATCCGCATTGATGATTACTCATGTACAGGTAAGGGCTGTGTGTTTCTGCAAGGAAATAGCAGGATGGTGGTATTTAGGAGTACTGATATGATTCTTCTAAAGTTAATCTTTCTTGGAGTCACAGAACATAGTGACATGTTAAACAGAATAAACTCCATAATGTGGTACAGAAATCTAATGAATTTTAGAGATTATGTGTAGGTCATATTGTTTTCCTGAAATTGTAAAGTAGGCTGGATTGTCTTATGGGTCTGCACTGTTTTGGGTGCTGATTGAAAAGGTAAAGGGAGGAGACTGAAGAGGAAAATAAGTGAGCAAAAATAGTGCTGTTTTACTTGGTTTTCATGTTCCACACCAGTACAGCTTCTCTTGGATTATAGCAGCTCTTCTGCAAACTTTGGATGGAGTTAAATTTGGCACATATTAAGAGTGGCTGTGTCCTCATTCTGGACTCTCCAGGCTCAGTTCTCCCAAGTTCAGAGGGCAGGAGTTCTGCTTGCCTTGAACCACTGGACAGCATGGTCAGTCTTACCTCTGTATCTTCCCTTTTTGCTCTACTGCCAGGGAACGTGTTTGGTTCATAGTGACTTTCTGTCTTCTACTCTTCTTTCATTGCATGGTAATTTAGGGTTGTGGAATGAACATGGGACATCTGAAACAACCTTATGTATCAGACCCACTCTGAGTTCATTTATTTTTTCCCACAACATAGATAAAGAAAATATGAATTGATGATATGACATGTTTACTCAGTGAAAAAAATAGAATCCCTATTTTGTGTGCACAGAGTAACAAATTAGCTTTTTTTATAAAAGGCTTCATTTTTCAGTAAAGCGTTCTTGAAGTTTGTATTATCTAACAGAAATTGGCTATAAACGTATGAGAGTATTTGAAATGTGAAGGCAGCAATGTGAAATTAATTTCTGATTTTTTTCTGTCCATTGTGTCTTGGATTTTTAGCATTGATGATATGTCTTGGTACAGAAACAGCTTTTTATGATCTGGCATGATTTCCTTGCCCGAACATGCACAACACTCAGGGACGTGGATTTCAAATCACATCCATGTGATTTTTGTGAATGCTGTCTTACTTATACTTGTCATTCCTCTCATACATTGGCAAGCACTGTTTTACTGCAGTAAACCCACTTCTTGAAGGCCCAAGTTACAAAGCTTGCCCACAGGAGGTCCTTCCTGAAGCAGCCAGTATGTTTCTGATCATTCTCTTACATTTTCCACACTCTCCGCTGAGTAAAGAAATTGTTTCACTATCTCCTGAGTGTGAATATTGGGATTATTTTAGGACCAACTGTATCTAAATCTGTGGGATGCTTTTTCTGCTTGGCTTCCCTTAACTTGCTGTTCTGATAGAACTTTGCAAACAGTAAAGCATCACCAACTTTGCAGGGGCATTGGGTGCCTATAAGTATAATAAAGGTAGTTCTTGAGGGTCCTCACATTGCATTCCTTATACTTGCTGAAACATACTGTTATGAAATACAGAGTAGTTAAAGCTCTAGACAGTCAAACTTCTGTAAAAGGTGTTAGAAATCCATTTTAGATCCAACACCCCAAACTGAATATAGTTCCACATTTGTAAATCATAGTTTCCTGTGAAATCAGCCTGATGGGTGACAAAATGAATTATTTATTTTCCACCTTTGTCGATCAAGCTGGGAAAAGTCAATGCTAAAAAAGGAATTAGATGAAAAAGTTTTGTAAGATTTCAAATCATAAGACCTGCTAGGCCATCTGAGCTGTAAGTCATGCTGTGTATGCACGTCAAATACTCTATATGTATGAGCAATGCCACTTACTATTATTTGGGACCTGGAGTTTTTCTGAAGTTAAATTTTACATATTGAGTTTTGGGTACAGGCAGCCATGAGGATACAGTCCCTGCTGGATGATAGAATTTCAACGAATGGCAACCTAACATCATAAAGTGTATATGTCACAAAATAACTGCGTTATGTTTTCTGGTTCCACAACTATTGTGTGAGCACCTCCACTGTGGAGGCACTGGTTCATTACTTAAGTTAATATGTATTCAGAACTATGTTGGTGGGGTTGTGTAGTATGCACTTCTGTCCAAATCTCTCAGTACTCATGTACAAAGTCCAGTGCGCTTTGAATTTTGTCAATGTCTGCGATAAATGTATTAGTTATTCAACCCTCTTTTTCCCTCTGCAGAGTTTAAAGTTCTTAGCAAGTCTCTATTTGCCTTATTGGCAATTCTAGGTTTAGCTTTCCAACTGAAATATCAAAGAAACTGAGGAGGAGGCTGTTTTTTAATCCAGTTCAGGAATAACAAGAATAGGGCAAACAAGCAATAATTTACCCTTTGTGTTACTAAGTGTTAAAATTTTTAAACTATATTTCAGGTCACAATTTCTTGTAACGCTGTGTAATTTAATTCAGTTATGGAATTGTAGTTGTGCGTTAAATAGCTGCCACTATAAACTGGAGAGGAAGCTCTGGTAACAAATCCTTTGGAATATTACTGAGCAGGAAGAAAAATGTTCTGTAACTCGGCATTAATATGTCATTGTTTGTACAGGATAGCTGAATCCCTGAAAAAGATGTTGAAAAATTATGTGTGGACCTTGATTAGGCAGGTTATGATGTAACTGATGTCCACAACTTGCTGGCAGACTAACATACCTTATTGTTCCATCCTATGAACGTACATATAATTTAGCAGTCATTGATCAAAAGAGAAAAGAGCCATAAAATCAGTGACATTGAAGAGTTTTTCTCCTGTATGAGACATTTGAAAAGAAATCTGTGCTATCTATCTCTGTCAGAGTTGTGCACACAAAAGACTGATTTAGACAACCCATAGCTGCTTCCAAAACAGCTCCAGTTTCTTTTGTTTATTGCAAGTTTTACAATAGATCTGAATTACATTTTTATTTTCACAACAAAAGATGTAATGAAGACATCAATTTCAGGTATTATTTGTATTCATAGCAGAACTAAGATTCTCAGGGTTAGATTGAGTTAGTCACAACCGTGTTTACACAGAAATCTGTTGTTCATGACTGATTTTTATGTTCAGAAATCAATCATAGCTATGAGAAGGACAGACGACTTCTGAGTTGCACCCATATGCCAAATGGGTGCACAAACTGCAAATTAAAGTTATAAAAATATGCCCTGGGCTACCATGCTTTAGTATCCTACAATGATATCGTCTCATTCGCCTTCCACTTTGCTTTCCAGAAGCTGGGATGTAATGATGTTGTGCCAGGGGAAGGAAGGTAGATAATGGCATGAGTCTCTGCTGGGGTAGTTTTATATGTGCACTAGTGTGCTGCTGTACTGTCACTGTTAACTGGGATCAGATCAGGATGCTTTAATTATTTTCTGAAATAGTAATATTCACATCTTTGCATGGGACTACAGAAATGCATGTACTGTTTTCTTGGCTTTAAAAAAGAAAGTTTGACTTCTGGAAACAAGGAAGAACACAGCGTCACCTCCAGTCTTTCAGGGTGCTTTGTAATTTGCAGCTGGTAGCATTGCTCTGAGCAGTGTAGAGGCTAGGAAATGAGAAATGAGAGCTCTCTTTTTCTCACTGTGGCTCATACCACAGTGAATGGTCAATCATGTTTAGTCTCAACAGCTGTCTTTAGTTGTCTCCTTTGGGACCACTCACCTAACTGAGTAATACAACAAAAATTGAAGAGAAGATGCAAGACCCTGTGAGACTTAGTCCCTCCTCTGGAGACTGTATTAAGGCAGAGGAAGGTGCATTCCCTGATCTGGAGAAGCCATGGATATCCTGAGCCTCAGATGGCTTTTAAGGCTCTGATTATGTGCAAAATCATGGGCCACCTTTTATTTATTTTTTTGCTTTCCATTTGGGATAAAAGGGGGAAGTTGCTCTAATGGGAATGCTGGCAGTGTGTTCTGCCTCTCCTGGGGTTTGGAGTCACTGAGATGATGTGGGTGAGGTAATGCAGCTGATGTTGCCCTCTCAGAGACCTCCTGAGGTCTCATGCTTCACATTTGGTAGCACTGGAGGGGCAAGTGTGGGTGCTCTTCAGGACAGTATATTCAGTTCTCCCTGTGCCTGAGGTCTGGGCAAGATGATGTATGCCCTTCTTCCAGTCAGTCGTTTGAAGTGTTAGTATAGGAGCCAGAATCTCTGAATTAATGTTTGCACATGCTGTTTTATGGAGTTTATGAAATTATGTATTACATATTTCTGGTAGGTTTTTTTTCTGTTTGTGTTTTGTGGTTTGTTAGGGTTTGGTTTTGGGGGTTTTTTTGAGAGAAGTGAGTAATCTACAACTTTGTACCCAGACACCGGTAGTGAGACTTTGCAATTGTGCTGTACTTCAGCAGAAAATACATGTGAATTCTTAACTGATTAATTATTAAAAGCATACCAGGCATGTTGCAAGTTGTGGGCTACTTCTTCCAAGCATGCTCTAGCCAAATTAGCAATGATGTCCATTTGAGCTGTGTGGGACCACTGCCACATGTGGAGCTGAATGCTCACATACGTGTTTTAAGTGTCTGCAGACCATATAATGTTTTTTCATAACCACTTTTGTCAATCCATTTCAGATTATTTTGTCTTTCCTTTTAATTTTAACTTTAGCCAAGTCACGCTGATTTTTTGCCAGAAAATTTGGCAAGCCAAGTGGAGATTTTAAGTCTGTGAGACCGTTATTGTACTATTGTACAATAGTACTATATATTCTATTATATATTGTATTATAGCCTGGTACCATCACATTTGTGCTCCTGGGTTTGTTTTCTGACTTCTAAAGAAAATGGTGAAGGATTTTTATATAACATCTCATCATTATGTTGGGTACATTTGGGGTTGTTTTTCTTCAGAGTGAAAATAGAAGAGATTAGGCAGTTCTTTAGAATCGTAGAATGGTTTGGGTTGGAAATGACTTGGAAGACCATTAGTTCCACACTTCTGCCATGAGAAGGGACAGTTTCCACTAGATTGGGTTGCTCAAAGCCCACAGCTTTGGTCTTTGGCCTTTTTGACTTGGTCATATGGCAAAAAAAAACTACTCAAAGCAATGAGGAGTATGTTGAATTCACCAGGCAATAGCTAAGTGTATCCAGCTGGACTTCCCTCCTCCTCTGCCCCAGCCTATGTTTCTTTCTGAGTCTCAAAGATTTTCCTAACAACATTTTTCTGAAAATGGTGTCAATGCATTCAGCAGCATTTATTTTCTGTGATAGCCTCTCACAGTAAACTGAAGTCTAATAATAGTTTTCACATAAATTACCAAGAAACATGGTTGTAGTAAGTTGAGTGACACCTGAAATGTTAATTCTTGGGCATACTGGCAGCTCTGCGTATTTTGCAAATCAAATTAAATCACAAAATCTGTTGCAAATTGGAAGGAATTCCAAGATCAACGTTAAAATAATTAAGAGTCTGGGGAGATTGATTTGACATATGGAAAAGATTTAAGGAGAAAACTACACATTTAGCTGCATAACAATGACGAATGTGCATAAAGTAGGGATTATGATAACATTAATACTAATTAATAGTTACTTGTGAGGTTTCAATAGTAAGAGGAAAATGTAGGGGAAAGTACTGGCCTGCAGATACGTGGCCAATACCTTTTGACATTAGTTTTTCAAGTCTGACCCATGGTTTTTACTCTCTAGTGATGCTGTGGGATGACTGGAAAAATTCCCCTTGACATAATGCATAGAGAACTGATTGCCACGCTTAGCTCATTCAGCTCTCACATTTCTGATACTCTTTTGTCCACCTTTCTGCCATTTTTCCCATGCAGACATTAATGTTTTCCAGCTGGCTACATAAGTGGGATTAATTTTACATTTGCTTTGCCCATAGCAATCAAAACTGTGTCTTTCCTAAGCTCTCCTGTTGGCTCTATTCTTCTGGCTATCTGTGACTTATAAACAACCTAGACATCTGCTTGGAGTTCAGCTAATGTCAGTAGTGATGTCCATGCTTAAGAATAACACCTTTTGGTTTGGTATTTTGCTCCTTTTTTTTCATATAGAGTGTAGCTAAAGTTTGGGTCTTGCCTCCTTTTCATTCATTAATGCTTTGTTCACAATATAACTCTTTTTAGGGTGCTTATGAGAAAACAGAGGTGCTGTCTTTGCAGTGCAAATGCATTCCATCCTTATCCCCTAAGAGCAGATTCCTCCACTTTGGGAACCAGCAGTCTGGTCTCTGGAAGGACTTTAAAATTCCAGTTATAAGGACATGCAACTTCATTGGAATTACAGCTCATACCATTTGTAATTCAGATGCTCAGATTATCAAGACTTCAGCTTTTAGCCCAGTTGTTATCCTCTGTTTCTTGCAAGCTACATTTATTTTTTGAGGGGAAATACAGTCCCTGTCACATGGGGTTTTTTATTAACATAGTACTCTGACACACTTTGGAAAAATGATTCCTCTTGGCATCTAGAAACTCAAGTTCATAAAAGTGCATCTGCCTCTGGGCTTCTGTTCAGATTTCATTGGTTTATTCTTGACTTATAAATCCATCAATTGTTTGGGATATAAACAGTCTGAGAAATCTCGTACTTTTTTCTATCCTGTGCAGTAGAAGTGAAGGTTAATGGCAGGGAGATTTGAGAAAAAGTTTTGTTGAATTTCTTGTGAGAATGCTGAAGGTAAAATCCATCTTTATTCCCTAGAGCACATACCAATTCACATATTCAGGAAAAGTTAATTTCTGGGTTCTGATGTGAGGTTTGTATCAGTTGGTACAAAATGGTCCTACCCATTGGTAGGATTTCAGCTACTTGTGAAGTGTGGGTATTTTCCAATATCATGTATTGCTAGCTTTTCTTTTTTCAACTCAACATTTCAGTTCCCAAAAATTAGTTTTGAAAACTGAAAAGGAATACCTTTATGTATTTAAAGTGATAAATCTAGCTTATATGTGAGGCATGTGTGCTGTGTTTTAGCACCAACACTAATCTCTTCTAAGAGTAATGTAGTTGTCTGAGTTTCCATGGACAAAAGCTAGGGTAAGACTGAAGTAATCCAGAGTTGAATGAAGTCATCCATCTTCTGTTTAAAGCTGCATGCTTGTCCTAAGTTAAAGTATAAAATTTGCCTGCTTTTTCAGACACACAAGTGTATCCACAAGTCATCCTGAAGGTAATAAGAACTCATAGTGCTTAGTACTTTGATAAATGAGACCACATTTTAATAAGTGATTAAATATGGCCTCAGCTTCATTCAGCACTGATGTATGCCCTTTACCCTTCACTGCTGCAAAGAAGTTAAAAAAATAGAATGTTACCTCAGAGGAGTCATAGGCTTATAGTGTCCCAACTTGGGTACATGAAAATGCTGTAATGTGAGAAATAACAATAAAAAGCTAATTTCTTCCTGTTTATTTCCCTTGACGTATTTTTGATGAATTCAGCAACATTCAAGTTTTTCTCAAGTTCTGCAGCTTATGGAGAAGCTGAGTTCATTGGCAGTGCTTAAATAAAGGCAGAATAATTGCTCAGTATGGTGCAAGGGACAGAGCAATAAACAAGCATACTGACAGAGGCTGGTTGTAACATCACTGTACTGACATACCACAGCTTGACTAAGGAAGTGTTTTAGTCAGCAAACCACTGGAGAATATATGATGTGGGCAAATGAACCATCTGTCTCCCCATCTCCAGTTTTGGTTACACCCCCACCCCAGTTACGTTAGAAGTAATGTGTACGGGCATTATCACACGGGGCAATGCAAACTCCTCGGAGGCAGTGGTGTCCAGGGTTGCTGTTAGTAATAAGCACTGTAGAAGTCAGCTTGTGTCCATGGAGCCTTTTTAACTCAAAGCCTATTTGATTCTGGTTTCTATTACTTGGCCCAGTTTCCATTCTGCTTTGTAGTATGTCAGCCTACACAAAGCTCTCAATCTTCTTTGAGGATAAATTCTCTCCAATATCCACTTCCTAGCAGTACGATAATTCACAAAGCTAATAAAGGAATGATCGCTCAGACTGAGCTTGTTGCTATGCAACCACATTACTAAGATAACAACACAAGTAATTTTTATATATCTGCTGTATCTTATACAACTGAACTCAATTATGCTTTATTTGGATTGAATCAGATTATCCTTGGCAACTTAGTTTGGAGTCTGTTTCAACTTGGAATGAGAACTTTTTTTTCCTAGACGATAATTTTTAGGTCCCATCTTCTCCTTGGTTACTGACCCAGTTCATGACAACTGTTCATCTAGCTATGCAATTATAGCAGGATGGATTCCTCAGCTAATCAAAATACAGCGCATTTTTAAAGGGTCCTTGGTAGAACATGATTTGAGTTGTTAAACAGAAAATGTATTCCCTTGACAATGATGTGAATGCATGATTTTCAGTGCTAAATACTTAATTCTTTTACATAAATATTTTTACCAAGTATTTATTTATATTTATTATTTACATATTTATTTGATATATGTGTGTGTGCATGTATGTGCTTATCTATATATCTATCAATGCACTATATGGCATGGATTCCCTATTGGCCTTGGGAGCAAAGGTTGGTAAATGGTGTTATATCAAAAGCAGTCTCAATTTGGCATTTCTACAATTTCTGTATTCGGTTTAAAATTTATCTTTCTGCAGAAGCATACATCAGAATTGATTATTCTGTTCTACAAGGAATAATTTATTTTGCATTCTTCGTGCAGTGAGGAATTTTTCAATAAATTAAAGGAGCTCTAGAATAGAACTGAGAATATACTCAGCTTACAGCTAACTCAGAAAAAAGTGAAACCTTTTCTTTTAAATGTAAAAAATTGAAATTACTGTATTTCCAAGCATTGATGTTGCTTAATATTTATATCACAGCATTAGGACAGACATCCAGTGTACCTCATTTTTCTCAGTGTTCTGAAGCACTCTACAGCTTTTCAATCACTCAGCATCCCTTGTCAGCTTCTACAGTGCAGTTATGTGCTGTGTCAGTACAATATGATTGGAAAGTAGAAGTGTAGGAGTACAGCAAAATTAACACAGTATATTGTAAAAAATAGAAAATCTGACAAATAATGCAGCACTAAATGAATTATTAATTCCTGAGGTAATTACATTGACCCTTTAGTTTAGAATTTTGCTGACATTGACGCAGGAGGTGGCATTTAGTTTGCAATTAAGACACTCTTTTGTCTAAACTCACATTCTAATCAACAGAGGTCAAGAATTCAGCTGGACCCAACACAGTTATCTATTTACAGGTTTGAGGCAATCACCATGATAGGATTAGCAGATCCAACCCAAGACCTTGATTCATTTCAGCATGACATCTCTTCACAGCTGGACCTCCCCTGGCCTGTCCTCCTGTGGATGATCACAGGCTGTGACAGATAGACTGCACAGATCAGGAAACACAGTAGGCAGCCTTGAGGACAGTTTGTTTGAAGTCATAAGGATCTTTCTGGCTCAGGAGATGGGAATCTGCTGCTGTCTCACTGAGCAAGCCAGAAGTGAGGGAAGTTGGATGGCTCACATCTATCATGTCTGAGCCAGCTGGTGATTGTCTCATGCTGGGAGACTGTTGCCTGCTCTCAGAGGGACTCCAGCCAAGGTCAGTGAGAGACTGGAGCTACTGCAGGAAGCAAGTTCCTTTTAAAGAAGGAACAGTGGGGTTATTTAAGGTTATGTGATCATGCTATATTGAAGTCAGTGGTTTTCTACACATTCACAGTAAGTTGTCTATAGCCATGATACCATTTAGCTGGGGTTTCAGGGTAGTGGATACTGCTGGCAGTATATGGGTATCATGTCTGTCTTTTGGCATTCTACTGTCAAAAAAACATTTATAATCTAAGACAACATAGTTTTTAGAAAAGACAGAGGGTAAGAAAGCTAACTTCCAACACTGTTAAGGGGAGACATAATATTTTTTAATATTGTCCAGGGCTTCAGAAGCCTTTTCTTTTAATATTATAGTTGCAAGCTTTTTCTTTGAATGAATATGGAAGATTCCTGTTTTGATAGATAGGAATTTCTGAATTATTTCAGTTCAGAAAATCTATGAGCATGGAAACCTTTAATTCCTTACAGTTTGATTCCTACTGTATGCCACATGGTGCATTTTCTAATCACTGACTCCTGAAAGAACTTAGAAGTGTCCTTTGTTTTTCATGAAATGTTTATGAGAGATTATTCTGGTTTATGATAATGGAAGACTATTTCCTTAACTCCTGTTTTATACTGTCAGTCATTGCAATTTAGTATGTCATCTTCTGTGACAGTTTGTCTCTGCAGTAGTTCCCTATCAATATTGCTACCTTTTGTCAATCTTTTGGACTGATGATTATTGACCTACAAAACCTTGTACTTGACCACACCAAACTGCTCTCTTGTAGCAGAGGCCCCTTGACCACAGCAGGATTTGCATCCTTCCTAGTCTTTCTTTGCGCCCAGAATTACACTGAAGTCTACCTTGAAATGCACAAAGTAAACATACTGGATTGATCCACTTCACTGACTCATCCAGTGTCTGTGTTCCTATGTGTAGTCCCAAAGAATGATTTATATTTTTAGTTTTGCATCTAACTTCTGGTTCACACTGAAATGTGCTGATGATTCTGCAGCCAGGCTGTGGTTGGTCATGCACAAATGCATAGTGTGCAGGTTGAGTTCTCACTTCCTCTGCCCTTCTGATTTTGTCTAAAACTAGTTTCAGTTCCTGTATTTGCTCTGTCAGTGTTTGCCAGCTTGTGTAAATGGATAAAGGCAACAGAGTCTTTGGCAAGACCTCTCCACAGCACTCAAAAAGAGTGGCTCAACAAGAGGGAACAAATACTACCTACTGAGATAATATGTTGGCCATCCTTAGGGTTGTGATCTCCTAATGCCTCAAGGAAGACCAGTGAAATCATCATCAGTAACTTGAAAAAAATCACATTTATACAAAGGCAGCCATTGCTGTCTGTGTTGTGCTGCTGTACAATATAATCCTAAGGGGTTTGGGTGAAATCTCACTTTTGTTAGTGAATCTGCATTTTGTGAGGTAATGTTTCTGAAAGTACTGTGTCTATCAAAGATACTTCATATTTTTCCTGAGGACATTATTAGTACACAAAACTCACAGAGCTGTTCTGTTTTGGTTTTTTAAAAGAAAATGCTAGTGGGTTTGTTGCAGCATCTTCAAGACTGAACTAGAAAACTGAAAATCAAAATTCTTTCTGGAACGGTAATCAATTTACCTTCTTAAAACCATGCCCTTTACTGTTCATGTAGTCAGCTGTGCAAAAATTAACATACCCCCACATCATCAAATAACAAAAAAACCTTTGAATATATCAATGTTTGTATCAAGGACCAAGAGTTCTCTCAACAAGCTTAGCAATAAAATAGGAAGCTGCTCCAACTAAATGGTTCGCAGGAGTTTTTGTGGGAGTATTTCTTTCATTCTGACAAGCTTCCAAATAATCTCAAAAAGACACTATCTGCTTATTTCTGTTGTTATATGCTGCAGTCTTTTCACATCCTCCAAAATATTTTATTTGGGGAAATGGTGCAAGGAATTGTATATATTCCATCTTTTTAAAGTAAAAGTTATTTTAGAGAAAACACATGCAGTAAGCTAGCTTGATTAGCCTGTAACTTGCACTGCTCAAAATAAAAAGTCACTGTTGTCTTCTGTAGCTGTTCTTTAAAATTGTCACAAGAAAGCATTTAGAATTAAGTATCTAAATGTTTTATCTTTTTGTTTTTTCAATTCATGTTTGCTTTAGGAATGAGCATTTTTAAAAAATATCAATGTCCTTATTTATTTAGATTTTATTCCTTCATTATATTTACCTGTTTGAGTGTGTCTCCCTTCCAATTTACTTTGAATGAGGCACAGAATATAATCATGCATAGTTATTTTCTAACGCAAAATAATATTAGAGTGGTAGACTGCTTAATCATGCAATAAAAGATGAATTTATACTGTCCCAAATATCTGTCTTGGCAGAAATTTGAACTAATTTGTAAATACTTTGTAAGTTAATGTCCAAGTCACATGGAAATGGAGATTTGGGCTGGACTGACAAAGATAAGTAGCTCTGAGTCACACAGACCAATCACCAGGAAAAATATATTGTCAGCAAGAGTAATTACAGCAGGTAATTGTGTCATTTACCCTGTTACAGATGAGTAAATGTGATGAGTTTGAAGCACACCAGCTGTTAACTTCGATGTTTAGGATTTGGAAACCTGTAGTAGAGTCTTTTAATGACAGTGCATTTAAAGAAACAAAACGAAAGGTTTTGCACTGCTCGAAGTGGGGATAAATGACAGTGTTACTCAAGGTAAGACTGAATTCTAGAAAGGTGAGCACTCATCAAGAGTATCTGCTCTAATTTGTTCAAGTGGTTTTAAAATTTTGGAGTGTGCAAATATTTGGAAAGAAAAGTTTGTTACCTTGTTCCTAACTCTTCAGAAGGTAAAGTGGGTGAACTTAAATTCTGTCTGCATCATTTTAATGCCTGAGAAGTGAATAAAGTTGTCATTGGTGGTAGTCTGAACAGATATTACAGTCTGCTTTAAATACCTTGGGTTTACCTTAAAACACCTTCCATAGGATGAGCTTCATTTTAGATTTCAGCACTCCAGAGTTGTTCACAGCATCTCTGCTTAAATCATAACTTTTCCAAAGAGCAGATTTGTGAAGGAAGTAGGGTTACAGAGGTGAAGTCATTCTGGGATGATAGTAATAGTATCAAAATTAAATGTCTGGTCAAAGTTTACTTTCTTTTTAACTTCCTTGATTCTAAATACAGATTTTGACTTTTTTAGACCCGAACAATATTGTAGACTTCATAGCTGTGGTTTTGCTTGTTAGAATAATTCGTAGTGTCCTTAAACAAGACAGCAACTTTGGTAGCAGAACTTTTCAGATATGTGTGCTTTTCTAAGATGTGCTTATGCAAATATTTATTTATCAATATAAAAGACACATAAGTATCTTATAGGTATTCCAACTTTAATGATTTTATGATGTGTGTAAGTACAGAGGTAATTATTTGTAAGCTTGATAGACACTAGCAATTGAACTCTGGCAATAAAAACATGATGTAATCTGGAAAATTTACCCATGAAACAAGCTGGCCATTGTCAAGTTTCATACCGTTACAGCAGTGGGGGAGGGAAGGTGAGAGCACATTTCATTGCATCTCCTTTACTGTGCTGTGCAGCTTTTTGTGAGAATCAGTTCAGGCAGCTCTGCAGGTGATCTTCTGGCATCAAGGGCTCTATCTGAACTGCAGAGGCAGGAGCCCTTCATGGCTCTCAAGGCTGGGTGTGTGGGTTAGCTCCTCGCTGATCCTGCGCAGTGCTGGGCACGGGCTGTGCCATTCTCCCCAGGTGCTTCTGTGGCCAGGGGAGGCAGCTGGCATGCTTTGTTCATGAAGGACACATCTGCTGTGCTGTTTTGGTGTGCCTCTGTAAACCACCAGGGAGGATGAGTGCTAGGGAAAATGGGCTGTATCACTGGAGATGGTACCAAGGCTCACCAAAGGGAAAAGCAGCAATATTGCCTTACCTTACCATCACTGAAGTATAATTTTGTCCCTGTTTTTGAGTAGAGAATTCTCTTCAAAATCAGGTGAGCAATGTGTGAAGAAGGCCTCCTCTCCCTAGAGAGCTCAAGCATCTTGTCTTATCAAAAATAGTGCTGTCCTTTATAGACAGTGAGTGATCTGAGAGTCTTGAGTCACAGCACTGCCAGGGAGATGAGAGGAATTACTTAATGGATTAAGAATTCTCTGTTGCATGAGAAGAAAGAAAAAAAAGCCCATTTGTTTCCCAACATTTATGGTTAGGTAAGTTGCTCCAGGTTCCTGCAGACAAGAACAGATCAAAGCAGCAGCAGCATTTCATCCACCACTGTGGTGCCCTGCCAGGTAAGTGCTGACTTAGGTAATGGTGCTGTGATAACTGATTTTCCAGGAGCCCCTGAAATGTGTTGACAAACCCTGGCCACAATGCTATTCCAAAAAGAATAGAAGCAGCACCAGCTGTTTGTAGAGAGTTTTGAGAACATTACTGTTCTCTGGCAGTTTTGATTGCTGAGACATCTTTCTTCTATCACTTTGTGCATATCCACCTTCTGTTAACTTTGTGCTGAGAAAGTGTTCAGAGGTGTTTTTATTGAGCCTTCTGATCATGTGAGCAATCTGAAAGTTGTTGTTAATGAAATAGGAGAACAGGCAGCAAGTTGCCAGCCTCAACAGCAGTCAGGTTACTTTACAGCTTTTATTTGTGTAGCAGAAATATGTGTGGGAGGGAGGCCAAATATCCAGCGGGTATCTATTGCTAGTGGCAGACTTGTAATAACATGGAGCCTTTTAGTAAGGAAGCTGTAAATAAAAGGGTTGGAATTAGAAGAATTAAAATATACATTTTTCAGTTGGCTGAGGAAATGGTACTTGCAGCTCTAGTCTGACTGTTCTACTAGCAATAAACTAGGGAGCACCACTGGAGATGCAGAATTTACTATCACCACTTTTGACCACATAATGGAAGATATTGAAAGCATCAGTTTATCATAAGTGTCTGGGAGTTTTTGTATACAATAAAAGTTGGAATTAAGTAAGATTTACCTGGGAATAAATAGTGTATCTGGCTAGATTAAAAAAAAAAATTTAAAAAATTAATCTGTGAAGAAGGTCTGGAAAGTGTACTCAATGAAATACCTTTTAAAAGCTAGAAACCTCATTTTAAAATGTCACTGGTGAAAGATACTAAGAGATCAGTTTGAATTAAGGCAAAAAGAAGTGGGTGACAAGGTCCATGTCAAGGTCTAGACTGAAATCTCCTATGGTGGGATTTCAGAATAATTTTGCAGTTATGCTACAATCCTGCCATTGTAATCAGTAGGAATTACAGACATTCCTTTAGGGGAAACAGTTGGGTCTCTGCTAAATGCTTTAGAAAATCCTTCTCTTAAACTTTTCTGTTGAAGAGGGAATATACAAAATGGCAGACTTGAAAGAAAGTGGAGATTAATTAAAGCTTTTTTTAACTTCAGCTGTCAGGCAAAATATTCTTTAATATATTTACTCTGCCTAACTGGTTGAAAAGTATAGAAATTACAGGATGTTCCAGGATGTTCCACGGAGTAACACTGATTAATATTGCAATAGAAGCCTCCATAAGTGGAGTGTATTTTGTAAAAATATGTATTATTCCATGAAATTGGAAATTACAAAACACATTTTGAAGATGAATCTTAGGTGTGTTTAACAAAGTTGAAGGGATTTAATGAAGAGCTGTAGAGGAAGATGGAGGGAATAAGGGTAGGCCTGCCACAAAACATGTATTTTATCCATCAACTTGTCTTTTTTGTCTCAAACCATGAGTTTTACAGCTATTGCCCTTCTGATTCTCTCCCTGATCCTGCTGTGGGTGGGAGCAAGAGACTGCTCTACAGAAATTGTCGTTTATGACTGCACTGGAGAAAGAATTAGAAAATGAGGACCAAGAATAGCATGGATATATGGGAATATGTGAAGACAGAAATATATATGGGGATATATGAAGACAAAAATCAGTCAAGCAACAGGATTAGCAGGGAACAAACTCTTGCAGACCTGGCTTTTGGTGTCCCAAGCTTTGAACTGAAGCTGCTGGTGGTCATTAATGACTCAAGCATTAACTAAGGATAAACTGTGTGATGATAGCTCTCTATGAGTAATTAAAATACAGGTTTTATTTTGCATTTAAATTAAGAAATATCTACAGAAAAAATTGAGGGAATACTAATCAAAAATTTTAACATAAATATATGGAAAATATAAAATCATAGACTCTTTTAGGTTGGAAAAATCCTTTAAGATCGTGAAGTCCAACCCAGCACCACCAAGTCCTATGACCCTCTGCTAGAACTATGACCCAAAGTGCCACATACACATGCCTTTAAAATGCCTCCAGGGATGGTTACTCAAACACTTCAGTGGGCAGACAGTTCCAGTGCTTGACAACCCTTGCAGTGAAGAATATCTTTCTAGTATCCAATCTAAACCTCCAAGCACAACTTGAGGCCAGTTTCTCTTGTCCTGTTGCCTCTGCTTTGGAGATGAGACTGAGCCCTCACCTGTGTACTGCCTCCTGTCAGGTGGTGGTGGAGAAGGTCCTCCTTGGCCTCCTTTTTGTCAGGCTAAACAATCCCAGTTCCCTCAGACACTCCTCATAAAAATTGTTCTCTGGCCCCTTTACCAGTTTCAGTGCCCTTCTTTGGACACTTTCCAGCAAATAGTTCAATAAATTTACAGCATTTGCTCTTTAAAAATAGTGTGCATTTATTGCGATTTAAATTAACTCTGCCAATTAGAGTTTAAATGAGTTAATATGAAGTCTAAAAGGGATTAACCATCTGTCATTTCTCAAATGATCTTAATGGAATAAGTCTTCCATATTACATATAAAATTGCTACTAATTTTTGTCTTGTACATGAACTATAGGTGGAGGAAAAAACCCTTGTAATTAAGATAAACTGTAAGTGGGCATTTAAGTGTGTTGGCTATTGAGAATTCAAGTACATCTTGTCTGTTGTCACTGCCACATCAGATAGCCAGCTGGTCACCGTGGTTCTGCAGTCCTATACCAAATCAATGCAAAGGAGACAGAAGGCCAAAGTAATTTCAATTTTTTAATGCAGAGAGATCAAAAGGGAAAAATACCTAATATATTCTCTTTGTTTAAATTATTTAAATTTAATCTAGGTTCACAAGTTCTTTGCAGAGCAGTGAATATCTGTTGCATCATGTTACAAGATTACAATTGCAAGGATGTATTCTATTTAAATTTTTGGGAACTTTTATGCATTTCTGCACCTTAAAGATGATCTCAGCCCTTATTTTCCAATGTTGTTAGTGGATGGTTGAGGAAAACTGCCAGCATATTTTCCATCCCTAAGTAAGGGATGCAACTCAGTTGTCATTTCTATTTGCCATTGGATTGGATTATGATTATTTTTTTTTTCTTAGACCTTTTCAGAATCTGGATACACAAGGCAAATATTGGGAAGGCTCACAGTGTGCATGTAGGAAATTTTATACAGACATTTAGTTTTAATCATAAAATATGCAGTAGGAAGGATAGGGGCTGATGTTGCACAGGCGAATGAGGAGGCAGGTGCCACACCTTGTGGACAACATATTAAATTTTACTAAGTTCAGCAAGAATCTCTGCACAGATAAATTTGGAAAGACAGGTCCCCAGCTGTCACTGCACTGAGATGCATCACAGCATCTAGTAGGTCTGGATCCGTTTGCTCCACCAGTCTCACTCTATAGGGTGCAATACTTCACCCTAGATACCCTTCTGAAGTAAAGTTTTTCTCAAGCAAACAATATGGAATATTCTGAAATAATATTTCACAATAAATCCAAATAAAATAAAATTTTTCACCTTTCATATATTCTTCACATACACTGTATATGTATATGTGTTTATATATACATACATGTGTATAGGTATACACATACATTTGTATACCTATATATATGTATGTATGTGTATATATATATTTTTGGTGTGTGTATTTGCCCACACAAATATGCAAAAGTAAATTAATTGCATCATCACGTAATTTTTTGCCTTGTTGTCTGCATCCTAAGAACTATTTAATGAGACATACATAAGCACTTACTTTTACTGTTGTTCTTACCATGAGGCAATAGCAAATTTTGGAGTTAAAATTTCTTATCTAGAAAGATCTCATTCCAGAGGTAGTTTAGTCAATATAAATAAGAGTATTTAAAACTTCATTTGATTCCCAGAACAGAGCTGTTAGGAATTTCAGCACTTTTGAGCCTAAGTCCTGGACAGTGCAAAATGGATTTCAGATATATTAGATAATAAAGCTTTAGAATTCGCTGAAACCAATGCATTTGGTCTTTGTACATGATGTTTATGCAAGTTCAGGTTGGGAAATCATTAAAATTTCATTAAAATTTCTCCGCAAAAATAATTATCATTTCTTTCCCTCTGTAATATTATTGTCTCCAGCCTGTTCCTATCTTCATTATAGCGTGCAGTGAAATAAGTATGGAACATTCATTTAGTGTGACATGATTTCTAAAGATTTTTCAAATAAATGGCCTTGAGAAATAAAATTTTAGCATTTCTAAATTAGGCAAATAGTGTTTCAAGACTGGTTTTTGAACTTAAAAACCATATTGCAGCTTCTTTTCTAATGATTCTTTTATAAATTGCTTTTTGCTTCTTTATAATGCGTGGTCCTATCTGCTTCTGCAGTTTCTGATTTGGTATTTAAGGTTGCTCAATTCAGGAGCTGCAATTTTGTCCTTTTTCTTTTAAGGTGACTTTCCAAGTGTTTGATCAAAAAAAGAAACCAAAGTGATAAGCATGAATTAAGGAAGAATTTTGAACAGAGCACCACCCTTTTTATTAAGAATAAGTATTTCTATTTTAATAAAGCTGAACAGTCTGTCTTGTTATCACTAGTGATAAACCTGTTTCTGGTGGTCTCTGAATTGGTGTGGATAGTGTGCCAAGAGTAGAAAGAGAGTGTGCTGAAAGAGTAGATGCAGTGACATGGTTTCTGTACAGGATTTTTTCAGATGTAGTTTAGCCATGTAAGCAGTCCATAAAAGAGCCACTCCTGAAGTGTAAGCTGTCTGCTCTGTTAGGTGTCACTGTGGAAAGCAATATGAAGAAACAGTGTCTTTAAATGGTTTTAATTTATTATTGAAGCTAAGATCAGATGATACAGAGAATCAAATTTAGATGGATTGTAAAACCTACTGATCCATTTTTTTTCTGATTTTTTTCTTTTGTATTCCAATCATATAAAAATCTCCTTTAATTGGATCACAGATTTTCTCCTAACTCTAAAACATTTTCCACCTAAAAATGACATGTAAACTTCAATCCAGGAATCATTTATCAAACCATGAATTTTTCATGAGTCAGTAATATGTGATTTCAATAAAAGCAGACCTAAAATTTGAGCAGATAACCACAGAAGAAGTGATGGCTGTTTCAATACAGTTCGTGCAGAAGCATATTCCATGAACTTTCTTGCATGAGGATAAGAAACCCCAAAGCTTATGTAGAGTAGGATACCAGGCTTATTACCTTTGTATCCAAGTCCTGCTATTTAGCCTATGGAAAGCTAATTTTATTGATCTTGTATGCTTTAAGAAAAAAAAAAAAAAGAAATCCATCTTCAAAGACTCAGTAATTTTCCTTACCCCCCAAACAGCAAGTGTTAGGAAGGCACACTCAAATGTGGCAGTCATCTCTTTACATGAAGAACACTCATCTGTGCAAATGATCTTCAAGGCTCTGCTCCTGCAAATCTTGGTGGGCTTTCAGAGCTGCTCCAGCCACACACGTAGAGCCCTTCCTCTGCTGTGGCCGTCTGCAATCACCTGCTGCTCTCTAATATACTCTTTTCCCTCATTAAGAGCTGCTGTACATGCCAGGGGTGCTTCTACATTCCTAAGGCTTAAGATGGATGGCTATGCTTCCTCTTTGAGCGTGATACTTAATTTGTCATGTGTAGTTATTTAAGCTGAGTTTACCAGTGTGATGTATTCCTTCTCCTGAGATACCAAGATAATGTCTTTGCAGGGTATTTTGGCCTGCTGAATAAGTTTCATGTATTCCCATAATAATTTTCTTCTTGTGTGTTATTTAAAAATTGTAAAAATATTAATAATTAATATTTAAATAAAAACCATATTTAAATAATATTAACATAAAATAAGAAAGCCAGGATACTCTTACAATATAGATTATACTTTTAAACCAAATTTACATGACCATTACTTTATTTTTCTATTATGGAGTGGTTTCACATAAATTCTGTTTCAGCCAGCATAAGAGATTTCACTATATTTGGAGGTCAGAGTCAAATATTGTTAAGTGGATTTTAGAGGGGCTGGATCATTTGGTGAACAATAACAATTTTGGTTATTCATGCTGAGAGCAAAGTAATTAAATCTCATGCTGGAGGGCAAAGGCCTGCAGCCTGTGCTCTGCTGCACCCAGTGAGGGTTGAAGAGAGCATGATTGGTGATACA
The DNA here is from genome assembly GCF_028018845.1 of Melospiza georgiana. Classification (NCBI taxonomy): domain Eukaryota; kingdom Metazoa; phylum Chordata; class Aves; order Passeriformes; family Passerellidae; genus Melospiza; species Melospiza georgiana. The sequence continues at coordinate 51,582,028 of NC_080433.1, forward strand.
AGAGACACAACTCCTTGTTTAAAAGAGGGATATTAGGTTAATGTTATTAAAACCAAACAAATAAACACTCAGCAACAGCAAACCCACAAAAATAAAACTAAGCTTGTGTAGCATTTAAAATTTATTAGTTATATTAAGGTGAATGTTTCCTCCTTTTAAATAACAGGTCCTAGCCATTACTAGAGGAAAATTTGCCTCTACTGATGGATTGGATATGTGTCATTCTGCCAGTTTTATACTCCTACAGTTTATGGCCACTATTGAAATAGCACGTTGAAAATTTCCATAGTGATTTGCAAATGTTAAGAAATTAATTTTCTTGACAACTCAGTGGGATATGTGCAGTCATTATTTATAAAGAGGAAGATTCAGAGCAGTCTTCCCCCTCAAAATGGGGGAAGAAAGAGCATCTGATTCCAGATTTAAGACTTATGCTAAATAGCCAGAACTGGTCTAAGCTGCACTAATAAAATTCACTAAAACCTGGGCAGAATGATAGCTATGAAAACTTCACGTGCAGGTTAGCCCATGTGTGCTGATTAAAATTAGATGTCTTTATGTTCCCCAAACAGCTGGTTTTCCTGAAATTTAAATATCAGGGCTCTGAAATTATATGTGGATAGATGAATACTGTTGATTTAACAAATAATGCAAGGAGTATTTCCAGGAGATGGAAGCATTTTATTTTGACGCCTACAGACTGAGATACTGCATTTTGAAAATAATAGAGCTTTTCACGTATCATTTTGAAATGACGCTTTAGGACATCTTATTTTAAGATTCCATTTACCATTTCTTAAAAATCACAAGCTAAAACATTTAAAATTTCTGTAACCTGAATACTTAAGCAATGCTCTTTTTTTTTTCAGATTAAGTAGTGCACTGCAAGCCAACACAAAATCACATTCTCTAGACTGTTAATTTATTCCCAAAAGGGATATTTCCTAGTATGTCCTAGTCACCAGACTGAGGAGTCTCATCCATCACACTCCAGTGCTAGGGCATGCCATGCTAGAAGTCCCTTGAAAAGCAGGCAGACCTCTGTTTCCAGGTTATTTATTTAATCTAAACAAAGTGCTTTGTATGGGCTGAGGGGAGGGAAAACACGGGCTGCACTTTGCAGACCTGCCTTCTGCTAACCACGCCGTTTGCAGTTGGAGTGTGCGTCTCACGCCGTTAGTCAGCTTTCTGAAGGAAACCCAAAGAATCCCACATAAGATCAACCTGCATGAATAAATTACACAGTAGAAGTAGCATATGGTTTTTCAGTATGCTAGCCAGCTCTTCGGCAAATGTTTGAGAGAATACTGTAGCCCACATAGAAAGTGTAATGATGGTGGCTCCCTGTTAATGAAGGTGGAATTATGCTGCAGTGCAGTTACCACATACTAGTATGGGATAAAAATAGATACCCTGCCTATCCCGTGGTTACATGTTCACATGGGTTACATTGCCAGTAAATACTACTGTGTTTCTCTTTTTTTAATCTGGAAACCTATACAAATCTCCTGCTTTGTTGTGGTTTTTAAAAATTCAGGACCATTCTTGCTTCCCTTTTCAGAGCATGACGAATGTGTAACCAACCAGCACAACTGTGATGAGAATGCACTCTGCTTCAACACCGTGGGCGGACACAACTGCGTCTGCAAGCCGGGGTACACGGGAAATGGCACCATCTGCAAAGGTAAGCTGCTGGAAACCTGAATGAGATGCTCTGTCATTGTTGATGTAGTTCTGGTCGTTTGCCTTGAACAAGGCAGACAAAATGCCAAACTAGGCACTTGGGTCCTTCACCTGTATGATCTTCACAGGCATATGTACACTGACTTTGCATTGGCAGTCTGCAGTAATTTGAAGATGATGCATACAGAGATAGTAGGCTCTAAAATTTGAAGTAGTTACGTTTCATTTTTTGTGTCAGCAGTTTCTATATGTGGTACAGCATTCAAGGAAGCCTGCAGTTACCAAGAAACTTTGTCTGTGAAAACATTGTCCGATTTACACTGTCTGTGGTCAGCGACTTGCTGTTTTACTTGGATGAACTAAAAATTGTTTGGTATGTCTTGTTATCCTAAGTGAGAAGAGCAGTAGACATGGGCATACAAAACTTCCAGTACAAGTGAGGCAGTGTTTTCTAACATGTTTTCTGACATTCTGATTCACTGCTAAATATTAGAACTTAAATTTCTAGTCTTAAAAATATGCTTTCCCAGAGGTACAAGACTGCTTTTATTCCTGTTGCATTTCACATCAGAAGAAATTATGCTTGGTAGCTGGTCCCAAATCCTTGGAATTTCTCAAGCTCTGACCACAGGATATAGAGAGTGCTTGAAAATAAAAGTATTGTAGCTGTAGAGGAAGGTGCTCAGATGTGAGAAGTGGGACAGATGCAGCAGTATCACAGCCAGTGTTCCTTGAGGTTGGGCCTTGGTACTCTTGATCTCTTAGAATCTAAAGGTCCCGAGCTAACATTGGTAATGTCACATAGATGCCCTCTGCTGCTGTCTATTGCCAAATCTAAGCAACCCAGAATTTCTTTAATTGCTAAGTCTGATTAAGGTCTTAGCACTAGTTATTCCATCACCTAATTAACAGTACAATTTTTCTATATTACCAAAGACTAGCTCTTTATAAAACATGGCGGCCTGGTTCACTTCCAGTCAAACACATGGGTAGAGGGACATGTGTCAGCAAATATGTCCTTTTGTGCTGGGCCCTCTGGGGAATAAGAAGAAAGTCTTACTCTGATGAGGTTTAAACCCAAAGCATCTTCTTTCAGAAGAACACAGCTCACTCCTGCCCTGTGCTTGGTAATAGTCCCAAATTCTTCTGCTGGAGGGGAGTCAGCTACTAAAAGATTCTTTAGATCAAAGAGAGAGTGCATAACCCTGTAGCACTGTGTTCAGCTCTTCTGAGTAAGGGCTCTGACTGCAGATCTGACAATTCAGAGGGCACCTGGCCCCACTGTAAAAGAAAAGTATACCCCTGCCCTCCCTCCTCAATACTGAGAAGACAGTATGCAGGAGAAGGCTCTAAGACTGTGTATTGAAATCTGAGACATGCATTTCTCTGCAGCCCTGGCTTGGATGCCAGTGTCCTTCAAAGAGACCTGGATATGCCTCTTGCCCCCATGCCTTTGGCAGCTTTCCATGCACTGTGCTGCCAGCTGCAGTCCTGTGTACCGTGCACCCCTGGATTGGGAAGCTTACATGTCTCAGTGACAGTGCTCCCTCACCACAGGGCTGGTGTCTCAAAACTGAGAGCTGGATAGCTCAAATCTGTAACAGCATTCTCTGAGCCACGAGAGCCCATCAGTGCTGCTGTTACACAGAGCAGCTGCAAACCAAAGCCTGGCACCTCTGGCAGGGCTAGACCAGTGCCCCGAAGCAGCTCTTTGTGTTGGCTATAACTTGCAGATGCCTAGTTTCACCTACAGTTTCTTCTGGCCAGAGCATTTCCAATTCCATATTGCAGATGCTATCAGAACAACTAACAGCTGCTATGTTTTTAAGCAGAGCTGGTTGCATTTCTGAGTCCACAGAAGTGGCTCTTGAAAGCATACACTCCTGAAGAATGCTACACCAAAAATATGTAAGCGCAGCATGCCAAAGAATAAACCCAAGGATTGACTTTAAGCTGTAAATGCTAAAAGTTTCAAAGTTCTTCAGAATCCCTTGAGACAAAATTAGTATTTTTATTGTTTCTATTAAATTACTTAATAAAGGACTGAGGTAGCCAGACAGTTTAATATTCAGTTGTGCCTGTTATGTTCAGGCCTTTATTTGGGCAGCAGAACAGACCAGCACTGCTCTGGGAAGAGAGTCTGTTCCAAGGGAAGATGTTGTCTTTCACTGCTGCCCAGTGCATGCGGAGGAGCACATATGGGAGCTGTTGTCTTCAGATGATTTACTCTAATCTCCTTCTGTAGCTTGTCAGCCCATCTGGCCAGTGAGGCAGGGGGGCCCTAAACCATCTCTTTGTGACCTCTGTCCTTGGGAGAAGGCAGTGTCTGCGCTCTGTGCCGCACGGGCGGTGTTCTGTGCCAGCCTGCTGGCAGACTGTGCCCACCTGCAGGGCTGCTGAGTGGGGTTCTCTCACCCTTACTTTGTGCTTTTGCATCTTGCAGCATTTTGCAAAGACGGGTGCAGGAACGGAGGAGCCTGTATTGCTTCCAATGTGTGTGCCTGCCCACAAGGCTTCACTGGGCCCAGCTGTGAAACTGGTAAGATTATAACTTAATTTACAATGAAGATAATCCAAGGAGGATGTTTGAAGTAATCCAAGAATAAAGGAGAATTTAAGGTTATGCCCTAAAAGAGGAAGCTGCCACTAAAACGTTACTCACTTTTCTTATATGCTTCCCAAGAGAATATATTACAGAAATTCTAATTAGAAGCACATGGACTGCAAAAATTAGAACATGAATTAAGACATCTTGGGTTTTGATGTTTCATAATTAATAAGATTATTATGGACTTGCTTTTCACCTCAAATGGCCTTTGGTGTCTCATATAAATAACAGATAATCTGACATCTGGAAATAAATTTAAGTAACTGATTACTTTTGTGCTGTATATGTGTTCCCAGTTCAGTAACCCACCTTCATTTGCAACCTTATTTGAAGACTTGTGATTTACCCAACTTATTTTACTCAATGTTAAGGCAGGTTTCAGTGTTTCTGCTGCTTTTACCTCCTTTCACAAGCATTCCTTTATCTTCCCCTGCTACCCCTGAGGATGGCAGGCTTTGTTCTAGAACTTTATTTTTTAAGTCTTAGATCTAATCAAATTATATTGCCCAGCAGAGTATGGAGAATGTTAATTCTTAGCATCTCAAGTGCCTGTAAATAATTTTTCAAAGTTCAAATTAATAGCTTCAGCACCTTTTTTGATGCAGAATTTTTAAATGCATTCTAAGCATACTTGCCTCCAGGAGGTAAAGGGAGAAAGCTTTCTTAGATTGATTGGCTTCAGTATGCCTAATAAAAGGGCAGTGTGCCACCTATGATTGACTATTGTTGCTGTTCTATATTGCCTTCAATAAATCTTCCAAACAGTAGAAAGGAGGTCATTTGAGCAAGTATTGCTTTCATTTGACTTGTAAACATATCTTGTTTAATGAAAAACACAGACCAGTCTGAATTCTGTATTATCTGGTCTATTTGAGAGATGAGAAATGTGGTTGTTTCCATTCTTCCGGATTTGATGAGATATTCCCACAGAACACACAAGGGCTGCTGTGTGAAAAGCAGCATCCTAATTACTAATGTATTTCTAAAACAATGTTAAAAGAACAAGTTTTCAAGTATTGCTTACTATTTCACAGACTGTACATACCATAGTACAGGGTACCAAGGTCTCTCCATTGTAACACTGCTTGGAATTTGTATGCTAAGATATTGCTCAAGTATTAAAGCAGTTAATTTGTTTTAGTGATAGCTGTCTTATATGCTCCTTGAACTGCTCTCCTGTTCTCAACTAAATATAACATGTATAGTTTCAAAGTGCAAAATCATCTTCTGCAGCTTTGTACTCCTATCTGAAGTGTGTAGACTAGAAGCATATTCTCCTTAGTTTCCTTCTATAGTCAATATTAATAGCCACTATCAAAGAGAGATCTTACTGGCCTTTTAGAATTGACCCTGGAAATCCTGCCTATACTCCCTTGTTTAGAGGGCAAACCAGGGACACTCAGTCCCCAGTCCAGTAAATTCAAGTACCTTAAGCTGACTTAAGTTGGATTAACTGCATTCAGCCCCAAATGTCTTTCAAAAGAATCTGAACTGCTGGCCTACCTTCCATCCTCCCTACTCTTCAGGAAACATATAGGGAGGCAGGCAGAGGCTTGGAGCCTTTCTGAATACCTGATCTCAATGTTTAATATCAAGTTAGTATGGTGATGACCTGGTATCACATAGCTAGTGATAATGTTGCTATGATGTGGAGCCAATGGCCAGCCCCAAACCAATTTCATAGCTTAGTTTTCTGAGGAGAAGACTCTCTGTCCTGTTTAATTTCTGTTGAACATGGTATTTTTTACCTGCTGTAGAAATAAATAATGCTAGAGGTCAGCAACAGGAGCACAGGTCTGGTCACCTCATGTGGATGCTAATGTGCAGAGTAGGATTGTCATCTACTTGTGCATGATTTTGAAACATGCAGTCTGAAATATAGTGAGAGTGGCGAATGGAAGAAGTATCTGGTGGGTAAAGAGTAAAAGCTGATTTTTTTTTGAGACTGCACTGTAAGAAAGAGGGTGCTGTATATAGCCTTAAAAGAAAACTGGAGCTTCAAACAGTACACATTCACTCATAGTGAATGTAGCTGAGTTTGCTGAAGGTACTTCTCATTAGGCTTGAAATGTTTCAAGCTTACTACATATAATTTATACTGGAAGCTTCCCTTTGAACAGTCTCTGTGTCTGCAAAGGTGATGCAATCTTCTCTAGGCAGATGTTTTCCATTGCTATCGCATACAGAGAAGGGGGAGGATTCATGTAAAGATGCCAAATCTGTTTTAAAATTGCACATCACTTATTTCTGTTTATGCTACACATATTTTAAAACTGCTTATTGAAGAATCCTGGGATTTTAAACTTAAAATATTCAGTTATGTAGACGTTGTCAGCAGCTGCTGAACCTATGAATTAATTATCAGGAGATTGAATCCACGCCCCAAAAATAACCTAGAAAATGCAATCATCAGTTCTTACCGTTTCCTTCTGTAAAAGGTGGTTTAAGAGTTCTGTTTAAATAATTTCTCAGAATCATACAAAAGAAATGGTGAAGTTGGAAAGGACTTCTGGAGATCATCTTGTCTCACCCCCCCCCCTACTCAGAGCAGGGTCAAATATAACTGGCTTCTACAGCTGGCATACAGGACTGTGCCATGTTGGATTTGGAGTGTTTTTAGGGTTGGAGACTCCACAAATTCTCTGGGCAACAAATTCCAGTGTTCAGTCACCCTCCGAGTACAAAAAAAGTATTTTCATTATGTTCAGATAAAATTTGCCACGTCCCCAGTCCCTTTTCTGGACATGACTGAGAGTTTCTAGCTTCTTGCAGCACTGTTAGGTATTTTTACATGGTTATAAGTTTCCCTTCAGCCTTTTCATTTCCAGGCTGAACATCTCAGCTCTATTAGCCTCTCCTGGTATGACAGATGCTCTAATCCATAAATCATCTTCACTGAGGCACTGGATTTGCTCCATGTCTCTCCTGTACTAGGGAAAACAGTGCAAGATCCAGCAGTCCAGAGAGAACCTAGCAGCATGAAATAGGGGGGCACGATCGTGTCCTGTGACCTGCTGGCAGTACTCTTCTTATGCAGCTCTGGAGGCTGTTGGCCACCTTTGCTACAAGTGCACAATGCTGCCTCATGTTCAGCTCATGTGCACCAGCACCTCCAGGTTGCTTCTATCAAGTAGCTTTTCCACTGCCCTTCTGGTCCCTGAGGTTGTTTCTTAATTGTTGTAGAACTTTGCATTTCCCTCTGAACTTGAAGAAATTCCCAGTGGCCAGTTTCTCCAGCCTGTTGAGGTCCCTCTGAATGTCACTAAAACTATCTGGTGTAGCAACTTCTCCTCCAAATTTCGTATAATCTGAAAAAGTGCTGAGGGTGTTCACTGCCTTATTGTGCAGATGTTAAGCCAAGCACCTGATGTTTACTTGGGTGTATGTTGATAAGTGACTTGTCTCCAAATGGATGTTGTACAGGTGATCAGAGCTCTCTGACACTGGGCACTCTGCAGGTTTTCTGTCTATCTCACTCTCCATTTATTTTGCCTGCACTTTTTAGCTTGTCTCAAGATGTTGTGTGATTATCAAAAATTTTGCTAAGGTAACCAACATGTACTGCTCTTCTCCCTTTCACTAAACCTAGTCATCTTACTTTAGAAGGCTATCAGGTTGGTCAGGCATGATTTCCTCTTCGTAAATCAGTGTTGACTGTTCCAAATTACTTTCTTGTCCTTAATCTGTTTAGAGGATACCATAATCTTCCCAGGGGTGGAGGTAAGGCTGACTAATCTGTAGTTCCCTAGATCCTTGCATTTTTCAAAGATAGGAAGGGCATTTGCTTTCTTCCATTTCTGAGGAGCTTCTTTCAGTCACTCTAACCTTCCAAAGACAATTCAGGTTGGCCTCAAGTGTGACATGATCCAGCTTCCTCAGCACTCCTGGGTGCATCCAGTCAGGTTTGATTGACCTGTGGTTTTTTCCTGTTTATTTAAATATTGATCCTTCTCCACCATGGGTAGATTTTTCTTGCTTCAGACAGAATTTTCCACTGGTCTTGGTGACCTGGGACACCTGAAGGCAAATCTTACCTAAAAAGACCAAAGTAAAGAAGACGTTGAACATCTCACTGTTTAGAATTTCCTTTCCAAAACCCATCTTTGCATACTCAATCAGTATCTATATTTCTCCCAAAGCCTGAGAGGGATGATGCTGTCCATGCTTAGGTCCTGCCTGTGCAGCATAAGCTCTGCAGGTTTTGGAAAGAGAAGTGAAGTTCTGTGTAAGTAAGAATGGTTTCATAAAATTTTTTGCTTCCAAAATGGTGCTTCTGGGGCATCAGTAGGAGTCTCATTTCTGTTGGAAACATAAGAAGGAGAATCACCTGTTACTGCTGGCTGGCTATTTCAGTGTACTGCATTCACTGTGGACTGTCTGCAGTTAACAGAGCCCAGAGCTGTTACAACACCTTTGAATGATCTGCTGGGAGCCTTTTAGATTAATCATGACCTGTGTTATGTGGAAATGGACAAGTGGAATGAGGCAGCAGATGGAAGAATCATATGCAGATATATCAGCCTATACCACCTTTTTAAAAAATTGGTATTAAGCCATAAAAACTAGGCTAAAAGTCATCAAGTCACAAAAATGAGTGAGACAATTTCTGTGTCTCCCCCCAAAGGATACAGATTGAGACATTATTAATGTTGGGGATACATTCATTGGCTTAGAGAAGTGGGGTTTATATATTAAAAAAATTTGAAGTTTTATAAGGCACACCAGCAGTTTATCAAATAGAGCAGCTTTCAGCATTGTAGAGATGAGACTACCAAGTAAATCCAAATGTATTTGTGCCTGGTGAACTTTTTCAAAATATCTGATTTAATACTGTCTTCTTTGATTGCAAAATTTTGAATTCTTCAATTGGCATTTTTAAACTCTGTCTTAAATTGTATTTGAAGTGTGTTAGATTTAGAACTCAGAACAGGATTACTTTGTTAGATTTGCTTGATGTTACTGCAACTCTCCTTTAATCTGGTGACAGAGCTTTAAGAGTGGACTTGTTCTACTATATATGCTTATCTGCTAGTGTATGCATACAAGATTACTGCATTTTTGCTGCTTGTCAGCTTCTTTTTTTGAGTTTCCACACTTGTTTTGTGCTTTGAGTCTTCCTATGGACAGCTTTTAATTATGCATGAGATAAAAAAGCAGAGGGTGCTACTAGTAGTGTTTTGATGTAGTTTTTGTTAACAGGTGGCTGCAAGTTTTTGGATGATTTTCTGCTATTTGAATTTCCTGCTAATGAATTTTCCTTGGTTATTGCAGGAATCATGTCCACCTGTTACTAAACAGTCCACATTCAAGCTGCTGAAAATAAACTGGCAGACAGAGCTGTTACCTTTGAAAGCAACAATTGAGAAAAATTTTAGCTTAGAGATTCTACATTAATTCAGTCATACATTATTACTAACATTTGGCTGAATTAAAGGTGTAACTGAATTTATAGAAAAAAGTGGTAAGTGTGAGATGAGGATGAGATGACTCTCTCTCACCTGAGCTCTTATCAGAATAGCCAAAGACAAGGAAAAGATATTGTTTGGATCTCTGCAATTTTTTTCCTTTTTCTTTTCCATGTATGGAAAACTTCCCCCTTAAGGGATGTTGCTAAAACAAATTATTGCAACATTTGTGGTTCAGCATGCTGAAATATGACCCAGACAAGTGGTTTTGATAAATAATTGTTGTAGATCAGATCTTGTCCGTATTGTGCTACTTTATATATAAGCTAAATAATTAATATGCATAACTATTACTCTTCTCAGCAAATCCAGATTATGTTTTTTCATGTGCACTGACCCTAATAATAACAGACCTCAGGTTATTAAAGGCTGTTTTTACTTCTGTTTCAAAGAAAGCTTGTGAAAATCTTCTAATTATGATTTCCCGTTTATTAGGAAAAATATTTTATTTGTATTGGAAAAGAAGACTTTGTCAACGTAACCAGAGAGCTTGTTAATTTGGCTGAGTTTGCAAAAATGAAGTGTTTTAGTACTTTTAGCATGACAAGAGAACGGCTTCCATTTAAGCTCTTGATCCCTTGTGTTCAGTTCAAACAACCACCATCATCTTCTGGCCAGTAGGCTCTGAAGGTAAAGCTGTGACACAAATGGTATTTGAAGCCTATAAAGTTTGAACCAAGGCTTTAAGAACCAAAATTAGTTTTGGCAGAATTCTTAAGAATTCTTGGCTGCACTGTCTGTAAGCTGTGAGAGTATCACAGTCAAAACTTTCTGAGCAGCTCAGGAATCTGCCATTTGCTCGGTTTTAAGTTACTAATAGCAAATTGGGATTTATAACAATAATACCAAGAGGCTGAAATTTGTGGTATACGTATGCAAGGTCCTGCACAAGGCTGGAGTAAGATGTGTGCCCTTCATAGTCTAGCAGGGGAAGCCAGTTGTGTCCTGGGGTAGATGAGTATAACAAGAAAATCTTTGAGCAGAAAGCACATTAGGGTTAATATTTTCATTCTCTGAAATCCTTAAGGGATTGCTGGGGGGTTTAGTGAAGGAACAAACAAAAGAAGAGAGCAAGAGAAGTGGAATAAACATAAAGGGAACACAGGCATGGACTATCCAAAGCAAGAGTTATAGGAAGAAGGGACACTTCCTCTATTTCATTTGTTTTCACAGTCCACTGGACTTGTTTGGAATTTGGTGTCTTGAGTATTCAGGTTCCTGGTTTTGGGCTCCTAAGTTTGAAACTTAGAAGTTAGAGAATACTTTAGTCAGGGAATATTTTATTTGCATTAAGATCTGACTTGAATTCATGGAGCTAAGAGGAAGTTGAGCTACTCTATAGAGTCTGGAAAAAACTTCTGCAAACAAATAGTTCTTAAGCATGATTTGTGGCATAAAACCTTTTAATAGATGCCAGTGTGCCATAGGAATTCATTATGTTCTGAAAGTCAGGCCTTTGGAGTCACTGAAAGTCTTGCATTTCAATGACAGTAATTTTCAAAGTTTGTGAGCTATTATAAGCTTTTCCTTTGGTGCATAAAAAAATAAAAATAAAACCAAACCCAAAACTTGCCCTGGACAGAGCCCAAAGAAACTCAATTGTGCCTTGCAAGTAGTTGAGATCCAGTTTACTACATGTCCAGCTCATTGCTGGACTTAGTTGCCATAGCCTTGGGGAATCACTGCCGTTTTTCTTCTTTGAGTACTTCCAAGTGCTCTCCATTTCCTTGGCAAGTCTCCTAGCTTCCTGCCCTGTTGAAATTTGGATATTTGGCATGTTGGGTTCAGAGGTTTCAGCTTTCCAGCCGTAGCTTGAATGTAGATGAAAACGCAGAGATCTCAATGTCCTGTTTAAACAGGCTTAACTTAAACTGTAACAGTAAATATCTAAATGTGTTTTTTATCCTTGGGAGCTGAATCTCTGAAATGGAAACACTTCTGAATTACGCTTCATTTAATAATATCCTCTGTGGTTTCCATTTCAGCAGAAAGAGACAGGGCCCAGCTGCTAAAAATAATGTAATGATTTTGCTGAGGATGTTGAAACATGCTTTATAAATTGTATCTCTGCTACATAAAGTCACTCCTCAGCTTGCACAGGCTGAGTAATGAGTAGTCTGCGTTACAGTCTTGCCCTTCTCAAAGATGGCTATGTTGCATGTCAGCTACTAATTTCAGAAGCTAGAACAGTGTTTGAGCTAGCCTTGGTTTATTGGGGCAATGCACATAACTAGTGTGTTTAGTGTTGCCCATAGGAAAAGCAGATAGTACAATCATGAGCAAACTTATGGGAAGAATCCTATAACACCAGCTCCTGTGTCTTCTTTAAGCATAGTGGCTAGTTCTAACTTACACTAATATGTCACTATGATAAATTTCCAGGAACCTTAATAATGAATTTTGAATGTATCATTTGTGTTCTGCAGTCGTATCACTGAACTACAGTTATGCAATTTGAAATAAGCATCCTCAGGTAGAATTTTTTGGGTGACTTGTGGAGAGGTTAGCAGGATATGGCTGTATGAGGTATTTCCTTACAAAGCCATATAGATGTACCAGTCATCTGAGGGATAACGTTGCTGTTTTCCTTGTGGTTCTAAAATTTTTTAATGCTTTCAAAATATAAGGTGACTTTTGAAATGTAAACAAGAACTTGTAAGGAGTAGGCTAAAATCAACACAGTAATTTGCACAGTCACTTTACTATACTTTTTGTGTTGCCCAGGGTGAAAACTATTAAATTTTACCTTCTGAGCCATTGTATGTAGTAGCTACTTAGGCACTGTATGTGCATAAGAGCAATGACTAAATTACTGAACTGGGCTTCCATGAGCTATGAAATCCAATATCTTGGTGGTGTCACCAAGTCCTTTCAGAACTTTGTGACCGTGGTCACAGGGGTTTTCAGGTGAAGGGAGAGATGACAATGTTGACTCCATGTTCGGAAGGCTTGATTTATTATTTTATTACATATATATTACATTATAACTATACTAAAAAGAAATAGAAAGAAAAGGTTTCCTCAGAAGCAAAGGTTTCCTCTTAGCTAAGCTAAGAATAGAATTGAAAAGAATGATAACAAAGATCTGTGTCTCAGCAGAGAGCGAGAGCAGCTCTGCCATGAGTGGTCACTAAATCAAAACATCCACACGAGACCAATCACGGACCCACCTGTTGCATTCCACAGCAGCAGATAACCATTGTTTACATTTTGTCTCTGAGGCTTCTTAGCTTCTCAGAAGGAAAAATCCTAAAGAAAAGGATGTTTCATAAAAGATGTCTGCAACAGAACTTGGAATTTTTTTTTTTTTTTACTTGCCTCAGTTTCAGAGAAATAGTTTCTCAGAACAGTAATTCTAGGCATTTGGACTTCTGCACTGCTTACATGCTTCTGGTTAATGTAGTTTCCTGATGTACTGCATAGAGCACAATATCTGTATCTGCTCCTGACTGGAGATAAATAGGGAGAAATAACCTCACTCACAGAGCGTGACTGTTCCAGGCAGACAGGCCTAATTTGTACTGTCAAATCTGATATTCCTAGAACGTTTCTGAAAAATCTCATTTGGCTGCTCTGGAGCAGAGAGTGCTTTTGGTTCCTGTATTTTTGTTCCTGTAGTCCTCTTGATAAGCCTTACATAAATCATGAGGTTAGGAACCATCATCTCTCCAGCTTCTGTTCTGTTGATAAGCTCTACAGTAGCTAACTGTGTTGTACCTTTTCCCCCTTCTTAAATACACTATCCCAGCTTGGCTTGGCCGGTGGCAGGTCCATCTTGGAGGGGGCTGGAGTTGTCTCTGTTGGACATGGGGAAAGCTTCAGACAACTTCTCACAGCAGCCACTGCTGTAGCCTCTCTGCCTTAGAAAACCTGACCATGCAAACTCAACATAGCATTTGTGTTCCCTTTGTCTTGTCTGAAGATTCTCCATTCATTTGTGTGAAGGGCATAAAGTGGTTAAAGTTTATTCTCCAGCTCAAAATAATTTGGAAGATCATTTGCAGAGAGAGTACCAGAAACTACAGCACAGAGTTTCTGCTGAAACGCTTCTCCATAAGATTTTTTTCCTCATGGAAAAGATTAATAAATTTGTAGGTTTTTATTCAGAAGTAAGCATAGAAACCTGAGTCTGTGATATTTACAGTTCAAGTTTAGATTCAGAAAGGACTGTTGCTCAAAAGAGAATACTGTATATTCCTCAATACTGATAAGAATCTAGTAAATAATAAACTATTGTCAGTTCAGTTGTTATTATAATTAATAATTTCAGCAAACTTCAGCTAACTGTGCTCCCATAAAAGCCAAGTCTTTGTATTTACTATTAAGAGGAAGTTTAAAACAGAAAAAGAAAACATGATTGGCAATCTCAGAAACTGTGTTCAGCTAACCCCTGGAGAATGTGCCTTTCCTGCAAGGAATGCTCTATGTTAACAATGTCCCAAGTGTTAATTAAGGCTACAGAAAGATAGACATGTGCAGCCAATGGATGTGTTGCAAACTTGGCATAAATGGTGTAGATAAGCTGTTTTGTGAGATTCTGAAACTCGTGTTTGTATACAAAACAACTTCCTGCTCTTCCCTTTTTCCAAATATTTTCCTTGGGAATGTATAACAATGTGAAGTTAATTACTGGGTGCTGGTGCTGTATCAGACTAGTATTTCAAGTATCTGTAAAAATCAAACATCCTTAGAGAGCAGAAGAACTGTATGGGGACTATTATACTTCTACAGAAACATTTGTGGTTTACATTGTGAGATCTGTCTGAAGCAAATAATGCAAGACTTCAATCATAGTATCTCAAAAACATAGAATGGTTGAGATTAGAAGGGACCTTTAAGAGCATCCAGTTCCAGCCCCTCTGCTGTTGGCAGGGACACTTCCCTGTACCAGGCTGCTCAGAGCTCTGTCCAACCTGGCCTTGAACACCTTCAGGAATGGGCATCCACAGCTTCTCTGGGCAACCTCTTCCAGCTGCACCACCCTCATAGTAAATAACTTCTTCCTAACATCTGATTTAGACCTACTCTCAGTTTTCAAGCCATTCCCCTTTGTTCTGTCACTACATGCTCTTTGTAAATAGTCTCGTCCAATCTTTCCTTTAAGTTCCCTTCAGGTACTGGAAGGCCACAATAGGTTACCCTGAACTCTTCTCTTTTCCTGGCTGAACAATTCAAATTCTCTCAGCCTTTCCTCGTAGGAGAAGTGCTTCATCCCTCTAATGATCTTGTTGGATCTCCTCTGGACTCACCCCGGCAGGTCCATGTCCTCCCTGTGGTGAGTGCCCCATAGCTGGCTGCAGCACTGTGGGTGAGGTCTCTCCAGAGTGGAGTAGAGGGGCAGAGGAGGGGCAGAATCACCTCCCTTGACTGTCTGTCATGTCTGTTTTGATGCAGCCAAGATGTGTTTAGCTTTCTGGGCCATGCCCAGCTTTGGCTCTCTGGGTCATGTCCAGCCTCTCCTCCCCCAGCCCCCCGAGCCCCTCTCAGCAGGGCTGCTCTCCATCTGTCCATCCCCAGCCTGTCTCATACCAGGGTTTGCCCCAACCCAGGTGCAGCACCTGCCCTTGGCCTTGTCAAACCCCATGAGATCCCCATGGCCCCACTGCTCAGGCCTGTCCAGGTCCCTCTGGATGGCATCCTGTGCTCCAGGTGTGTCACCTGCACCGCTCAGCTCCGTGTCACCTGCAAACGTGCTGAGGGTGCACTCGATCCCTGCATCCATGGCATTAATGAAGGCACTGAATAACATCAGCCCCAATATGGAAAATTACTATCAGTGAGTGTCCTTGTGACTTCTGTGCTCTATCTCTACTACCAAATAAAGCAGGTGGGAGAGAAAGGGCAAGGGGTAGATGGTACCCCACTTTCTCCTCATTTCACAGATTTGGGATCACGCCACAAAAGGAAAAATGAATAGGTGACAAAGTTTCCATGAGGACAGTGGCAGGTAATCTCATTTCTTCTCCCCTTGCCCCTCTGTTAAATATGTCAATAGCTGAGAGAAAACATGGTGGGGTTTATAGCATATTGTTTGTCAGTGGGAAGTACAGTCAATTTGTAAAACCTAAAAAAACCCCTTTGACCTTCATGGAGGGCATATTCAAAAATGACTATCTCATTATATAGAAAAAAAAAGGTTTAAAACTTGTCTTTGAGAGTAAACAAATGAGATCTGCAGCAAGCAAAGAAGTGAGCCAGGGCTCTGCAGATCAGATTCTTTTGCCTGCCTGCAGTGTTTAAAAGAAAGGTCAGTCTCCCTGTTCTCACCTGAATTTTTCTCAGATACGAAAAACAAGCTCAAAAGTGGCAGTGAGACTACTTTAGAAGCTTGGAATGTTTACTTGCTTTCCTTTGCTTTGCATTTTTATTTATAACTATTCACAAAGAAAATCTTTGACAGAATTTAAACAAAAAATGCCTATATTGAATTTAATGTGCATTCTAGATTTAGGCATGAACCCTGCTTACCTCATCCTTTCAGTTTTATAACTGAAGGTGCCTTGCTGCTTCATCCTTCTGTGTCTTTTTCTCCATATTCCTTGCCTGACACAGTTTCTTGGGTGCATATAATTTCTTTCCTTCCTCAATGTCAACAGTTTTAAATCACAAAAGATTTTTTCTTTGCTGAAGAGTCACATACTGATACTTACCTTTTTCTCTTTATATCTTTCTTTAGCTTGTTGCAAAACTCCAATCATATATGTAGCAGCTTAAGAAAAAAAACGGGGAGAAAGAAACTAGGGAAAAGAGAATACTACAAAAGAGCTCTAAGGAGACAGGATTTTCTTGTTATTTCTAAAAAAATCTAAATGCATCCACTACTTAGGTATTATTTGCTATGGGGAAAAAAGTCCTTTATTAAACATGAAAACTAACGTTTCAACTACATTCTTAAAATACAGTGGGCTATAAATAGAATGTGAATAGTTCAGCTGGGCAGCATTATAATAGAATTTTCTTCTGTTATATAAGGGAGATGGGGATGACCTTCATCACTAACTGTAAGCTCTCTCATGAATTATGAGGCATTCAACTATTAGTGGAATTAAAATCTATAACACTGCCAGTCATTGTCCTGTATCCCTGTGGAGCTCTTTCTTTTGCTGTCAGCATGAGGATGTCTGCAGTCTGTGTACATATCATGCCAATGATATGTTTATAGCCCAAGCAAAGGAATAGTGGTTTAGTTTTAAGTTGTTTCTACAGCTTTTTCATATTTATATTGAGAATATTTATTGTTTTCTTGATGAGTTGTTGTCAGCTATAGCATGAAAGAATGATGTGTGTGTTTTTTTTCCTTTTTTTGTGCTTCAGCACAGAACAATCTCTACATGATTTGACAGTTCAGGAGTAGCAATGCAAATTAGTTGTCTATGGACTGAGAGTCCTGGTAAGAAACCACTGGTAAGAACATGTATGAAAGAGTTTCTTAAACTTTAGCACACATATACTATGTGCAATAACCTGACCAAAGAGTAGAGGACTGTGGCAGGAGACCAAGCTCAAATCAGGGTGTCAAAAACAATTCCTAGTTCCCCAAGCTGTGTTTGAGTTGCTTTGAGGGCTCTTTTGTTTGTTTTCCATAATTTACCTCCTATGCTTGGGAACTTAATGCTTGGGAATTTACTGCAATTCTTAACAGAGCTGATCTGAAACAACCTTTTACAAGGCTGAGGATATGCTGGTTGCATCAGTCTTTCATGTGTAGACATCCTAACTCATGGTTATGGCTGTCTTGACTCCTCACTTGAGGAAACCCAAGACCTTTTGTCGGTACACTGTGCAGGTGAAGGCTTCCTTCACACCCACTGGAAAAGAGGTAACATTTGGCAAAACTAGTTCTTCTCTTTTCAAGTTAGTTCCCTTTTGCTTAGAACTCAGCAACCTTTCCCCATCTTTAGCAGCTGGCCACTAGTGTGTTTGTTAGTCCTGGTTCTCATGTGCAGATGGAGTGATGTGACTTTCAGATGCTAGTTGGTGTCTGAAACAGGTGTGTCAAGGTGTAAAAGTGATTTTGCTATCTTGGAGAAAAGAAGTACTTTTCTTTTTCAAGATAGGGCTAATGAGCAAACAGAAGCATGTTACAGTTGACATGAGATGCTGTACTGAGAATGATGAACTCAGTGAAGGCAAAACCACCTATTTGTCAACAACTACAAATAGAGACCCAATTCCTGTTTACTAGTCTTTCTAATGAGGATTGGCATAATCAGTGTCAGACAATAGAGCTGAAAAATAAATTATTTTTATTTTAGAGTATTCACGAATGCGCCTAGTTCATGGCCAATTAGGTGCTCTGAATTTCAATTTGTATTTGCTACAAATACACTTCCTTTGATGACACTGGGTGTGCAATGGGAGGCATAGTTTCAATTATTGGTGTGGTCTGTGATTGATCAATTTTTCACAACAAAGAATTTTTAGCAGGGCCACATGGTGAAGCAGTCAGTGGAAAATTCCCTTTGATAACATTTCTATCTAATTTTGGAGCACTGCCACTGCCACACATGAAATACCAACACGATTGAATTTCTTTTTTCCTGGCATTTAGCAGGACCTATGGGGGTGTGCAGAAATCAATGGGGGATCAGGAGTCTGGAAAATTGCATACTTGAAGAATTAATGAACTATAATTCTGTATTACATTCTCAATCACATTTTGCTTCCTTTTCATTAATGTAACTAAATTAGTTTTCCATGGACAGGGTACTTTATAAACTGCAATCATGGTCTTGCTGGGATTAAAATGAAAAAAAAAAAGACCTGTTATAATAGTAGCTATTTTTTCATGCAACATGACAGTTGGAAATTTTTAGTGAAGAACATATCATCTGCAGCACTGACTCCACCTGTCAAAGCAATTTTAAGATGACTTAACCAGAAGTTCTGCTAGATCTGGGAGGTGTTGAGATGGAAGCAGCAACTCCAAAGACATTCCAAATATTTTTTTCCCCCCAAGGTGGGCCTTATTCATTATTGAGGGGAGCAGGGAGAGGAAGTGCCACAGTCTTTACTTTTCTCTGAAGGCTGTATCTGAAATAACTGGTGTTTCTAGTGCTGTGTAGAGAAAGTCCTGCTCATGGAGCTGTGTTATGGTAGGGTAGAATTGTGGGTGACTCCTCTCCCTGCTGTGTCCCACGGGCCATCCGTAATCTTGCCCTTTATGATTTAAACTTGTAACTGAATAAAATGTTGGGATGAAATTGTAATTAAAATCAAGAATATTCTATGGTTTAATGACAACTTTGATGTGATAACCCATACAGTGAAAAGAATGTCCTAGTACTCAAGATGTGATATCATATCTTTAAAGAGTTCCTCAAACGTGACAAATCAGAGTGAGACTGTAAACAAAAATCAGGCTCTAGGACTGTGATTGACAGAGGGAGAAAGTTATTTTTGAAGTCAGTGTTACAAAAAAAAAAAAAAAAAAAGAGTTGATCAAACTTCACAAAATAGATTTAAAAGTAATTCCAAACAACTCAAGTTTTCTGGTATAACTGATATCTTCCTGGATTATGTCAGCATTCTTAGCCACTGTATTCTTGGGGGGTTTATTCCTCTTTATGATATTTATATGCATATGGTATATGAGAATGTAGTGGAATAGAAATCCCAAAATCCTTACTGTTTTGTTTTAGCAGTAAGATAGCTCCAGTATATTGAACTACTCCAGTATACTACTCCAGTGTATTGAACTAATCTGTTGTCACATGAAAACCAAAACAAACACTTTTTGGTTCTTAAATGCAAGACATGAGACTTCAGAATTTGCATCAGAGATGAACCCTTTTCAAGGCTAATCCAGAAAATTGAGTCCTTGATAGCAGATACTTCATGTAGTACAGTGAACTTATATTTAGTCCTATTGAATAAGGCCTTTTCCTCCGTTCATATGTATTTACTAAAATTAGATAACCCAGATATCATCTTAATACTGCTGTATATTCTCTTATCTGAGCATAAATCTGAATAGTTGAAACATGACCTTTTTACATACAAGCCAGACATAATATCCTTGAAATTATATTGACATATGCAAAGGCATATTGGAGTCTGACTGTTCTAAATGTACCCTTGAAAAAAACCCAAATATTGAAGATTTATCTGTTTAAGCAGCTTCCAAGTCTGCTAAAGCACTTATTCAGTGATCTGTGGCTGAAATGATTTTTTCTTTCAGTTGTTTGTTTGCACTTTATTTATACTGTATATGGGGCTGGGATGTGGATGGCTCAGGAGGTTAGCATTAGGCTGGAAAGGCTGTTGCCATTAAAATGGGATCTCAAATTTCGGCTGAGTCAGGAGTGACTGAACATTTTGGGAGATGTTGGCTGCTCATTAATCTCTGTAGCCATACCCAGTGACAAAACGCAGTTAGCACTGGGACAGATTACTGCAATTGGGAATCTCTATTAATTGGCAATCTTAGCTAGGTGCCAAATATTATTCTGTCACAGAAAACCTTCCAGTGTGGAGACAGCTAAGTTCTAAATATACACAGCTTCCAATCTGTGGTGTTGACTTTTTGACGAGCAAGGACTTTGGTTTGTATTGACTTGGATAAAGCAGTTTATGATAGAACATATTTATGGACTGTGTTTTGCTCTGTGTCTCTCTAAGTTTGGGAATGCAGGCTTTTCTAAAAGGAGGATTTAATGATAAGCATTTAAGTCTTGAAGTAAGTAATATACAATGGTAGCAACACCCCTCCCCCATGCCATGGTTCTTTGTGGAGTGCAGCTTGACTACATTAGAGCTTGGTCCTGTTGCTGGTTGAAAGAGAACTGCTATCTTTCTAATTGGCAATTTTATACCACTTTCAGTCTTCAAAAAGTCCTATTATACAGAAATTCTGTAATAATATGAATCAGGCAGTTAGTTCTCCTTTTCTTCTTTTTGTACCAGTGGATAATTTGCTAATGATCTTACTTTACTCTTCAGGGAGCAGTTTTCTCAGTGTTCCCAAGAGAAAAGGGTACAATAGCTGAAACTGTTGGCACAGTTAAGGAAATGAGTGATCCCGAGGTACAAGGAAGGTATTTGGGAGAGCAAATGTCATGTCAAGGGGAGCTAGGCATATACAGTTCTTACTTTCAAAATGCCTCTGATTTTGTGTCTACTTTATTAGAATGAGGCCTCAGCAACAAAAGTTTAAAATTTTGAATTGAAAAATGGGTAACAAAATATGGAAATAAGAAGGCTGACTGGCATAAGTGAAAATATAAAGCCTTTTGCTAACTTTCTTTTATAGGGTAATATTTCATTTTCCATGCTTTTCTAGTACAGCATCAAACAGGACTTCATTATCACTGTTAATATTCCGTATGGCCCACTGATAGACCATAGCCACTGGCCAAGCAAAACTTCAATCAGTTTTTCTTCTCTTGTCAGCTTACACCTCTGACTGAGCAGCTGCAAGATGACTCATCCAAGAAGGTTTCACCACAGGACAGGGGGAAATCATTTCTGTCTGCTTTTCCCATACTAATAAGATAATTTCAGTTGTAGATACTTTTGCAGCACTTCCTGAGCCATGCTATGCCTATTTGAAAACAGAAATCTTTTTATCCAAATGTCAAGAAATTTTTCCATTAAATCAGTGCTTTTGCTTTGTAAGACACATTTCTACTGCCGTTTCCTGTTTAACAGGGTTGCAACAGTCATATTTTGTCCCATTACAGAGCAGATTTCTATGTGAATTAATAATCAGCATTAGCTGTGAGAATTAAAACAAAGTTCTGTGCATAAAAAACATCTATATTCTGAAACCAACTGGCACGTGCTTAAGATGTCATTTGCCTAAAAATTAGTGGTGAGAAGTGTTTTTTATTTCCTTTCTCTGCTGCAAAATCCTGAAAGGAGTAATGGCTTATTCAGCATGGATGCAACAATGGTTCCAATGCATGCAGTCTGCGAGGAGTAAGACGTTCTTCAAGACCTGCAGCGTGCTTCCATACATGCATATGATGAGGCTTTCTTATGTAACTCCATTCCAATTTTGCATGCAGTCACAACAAAACCAGAAGAATGTATTTCTTTGTTTATTGACATCAGATAAAGCCTTTCATCCCCAGTAATACTTCTTGTGTTACAGATTCATCAGCTAGTTTGCAAATAAAGACAGAGAAGCTGATTTTGTTGTCATTTTACCAATACTGATGTGACGTTCACGGCTTGTTTTTCCTGAATAATCAAGGAGTTCATCTGAATGCATTCCACTTGTGAATGTGGTATTGCTCTTACACTTGTGAGGCTTACAGATTCACAAATAATTTTTTCTGAAAAGAGGAGCACAGGCTCCTCTTTCTTTAACTCATATCTGTTGCTTTGACCTAAATAACACTCGTTTCTCCAGCTCGTCAGCGATAAATACATTCTGCTTTCCCAAAGAAGTATATGCCATCCAGCGACGTTATTAAGTAGCCAGTGTGAAGATTAACATCAAATCTTGACAGCAGCTCTTCTCCTTCAGCCTCTGAGTGGGCATGCACTGTTGGTTCTCTGGGGCTTGGAGCTTTAGCCAAGCACAGGTTGTGTTGTACTGGCCTGGTGATCCCCAGTGTTCAGCAGGGTCACTTCTGTTCTGGCTGGCCAGCTGGCAGCCAGGCAGCACATTCCCCAGTGGTAAGGGAACTTCCAGGCTGCAGTCCTTTCTTCTTTTCTTTTCCTTTTTCTTGAGTTATCTGTGGCTTTCTGAGCGAGTAGCAGTAGATAAGACACAGACTGCAAGCCAACCTTTTCTCAGTACTGTAACATAATTTTCATTGATCTTCCTCTGATCTCTCAAACACCTCTGAGGTCCCACTGGCTCCTGGCTGCTCACAAGAAAAAGGCCAGAGTTTATACTGATTTAGAAAGAAACACACTGAGCACCAGAAGATTGTACAGGTTTGGCATTTCTCAGTCCTGCAGTACAACTACTCAGATGATTATCTTGGAATTCATAGTGGAGTTGAATTTTTTTTTTAAACCAGTAGAGACTTATGGCTTGATTTGTGGTGCATAAAGCAGCAAAATATACGCTTGCTGCAATATTGCAGCAGGAGTATTGGTTGTTTTTATCATCATAAATACTGATAATGTACATCAGGGATGCCTGTTTAGAGATACTGTTGATAGAAAATCTGATTGATTCATCATAGCAAAAATTTCTAATGAGGTATTGTCAAGGATCTGTAAAGCTTTTAAAAACCAATGCGCTCATTATACAATTGTACAGCTATTCTAAAGAAATTTTTAAAACAATTATTTAGCGTGTAAATAAAATACCCAGAGTGCATCCCACATACCCCAGTCATGTATAAGAAAAACACAACTCAAACCCAAATGTGGGTGACTGTGCTTTATCTTGTAGTTTATGCAGGTGTTTCCCACACACTAATATTTTTATCACCTTGAAATGTGGAACAAAGTGGTCTCAATGGATGAGAAAGTTTCAGGGTTTTAAAAAGTTTGTCTTTGAATAGGTTTCCCAAAATATTTGGTAAGAGTATGTCCATCTAGCCACACATTATTATTCGCAGAAAAGAGATTCCTTACTGTATTGTAGCTCACAGTTTATTTTCTTAGCCAGTTTACACTTCTTCCTATGAAAATAGAAAATTACATAAAAATGGGAGGTAACAGGGACTGTGGGCAGAATTTTGACATATTTCACATGTATCTCAGTGGTCACATCACACGTCTCCTTCGTATCTGCATCCTAGAGGATGCTATGTCAACTGCGGGTTGAGTCTTAATTTGTTACTTCATCTCTTCAGTTTTAAAGACTCAGCCTTTGAAGAAAGATGGAATCCTTGCTTTGGCTGGAGTGGCCAGTACACTGAGAGTTTATTCATTGTTCAAACTCATGGTGGAGAGTGATTAGAGCTTTTTGTTTCTGAAGGAAGTTTGCACATGTTGTGCCTCCCTTTGTGTTGGTTCTGTAGGCACCTCTCAGTCAGCTTGATGCTCAGGTAGGTATGCTACTTCTGGTATAAAACACAGTGATAAGGCAGTGATCTGATGGGGAAACAGCTCAGTTTTACTCCTGTTTGACTCCATACTCCAGTATTCCCTAACTGTTAACAGCACTCACACTCTGAGACCTATTCTTTAGTACAGCTTACTGTGTACCTGAAGGCATTGGAAGTGAACATGTCACAAAGTTCTGTGCATCTCTGCTAAGTCTGTGAGTACAGGTCTCTAGAATATGCTTTGGTGGATTTTGGGTCTAGTGAGTGCATTAAAAAAAAATCCATTCTGTGATAAATTGTTATTGTAAAGTTTAATCAGTGGAAGTTGTTGGTTTAAAAGATACCCTTCCCAAAGCAATTTCCAGGAGAAGGAGAATGTGTTGTGTTTCACCCTCATGATTTAAGCATTTGTTTGGAAACCCAGATGTTTTCCTTGATGATTAGAGAGAGCCTGCAATCGGTTATGTAGAGATTCAGAGGTGCTGGTATAAATCAACAGGAACTCCACTGGATAGGGAAGCCCTTCTAACCTATAATTGGTGTCACCAAAACCATAAGCAAGGACTGGAGTAAATATTTAATGTTTTTATATACCCCTGGAAAAAAAAATCTGTTTTATCAGGCAGCCTGCACTACGCAAAGGTTTAATATCTTATTATATGAACTGGGACCTAATTATTTGCTTCATATTAGGGGCAGATTAAACAGATGTCAGATTACCTGTCATGTTTTGTGACAAAATGGGTTGCTACTATGTAGGCAGTAAATTGGGATAAGCAGTACCTCTGCTGCTGTTAGGCCCAAAATCATTAGCCAAGTATTTTTATGGAAAAAATTCAAAACTTCATTGCCGTTAATTCTGCAAATTCAAGTGTCAGTAATGAAAATAATTCTATGAAACCTAGAAACACCAGGCATATATCATTCTTTCCTTGAATGAATACAGCAATTTTCTCTGTGTGAATTTTGCTCTGTTTTGTTGTTGTTAATAAACAGATATTGATGAGTGCTCGGATGGCTTTGTTCAGTGCGACAGCCGTGCTAACTGCATTAACCTGCCCGGCTGGTACCACTGCGAGTGCAGAGATGGCTACCATGACAATGGGATGTTTTCACCAAGTGGAGAATCCTGTGAAGGTCAGTGTCTAAAAAAGGTGGGGTACTCTTATGGTTCACATGAAAATGTACAGAAAATGTCTAGTGTTTCAGATTGTACTGGTCAAGCATTGTCTTGAAAACTGCAGTGAAATTTAAACCTTGACGCAAAAGAATTACAATCTAAATAAGCATCATCATCAAAGGCAAAAGAATAAAAGTATAAATACTCCTAGAATGTGGAGCAATAGTGGAGCATTTCTGTGTTTTACTAACATAATATGTAAAGTCAGGCATGGTGATTGAAATGCAATTTCTCTGGCCCTACATCTGCTTCTGTGCTTGTCCCTTGCATAAGTGATTTCCCGTGGGCTGGTAGCATGCACTGTAATCTGTCACTCCACAGTAATCTGTTTGTATGTCAGATTCTTTGTGCATAGGCAATGGGCCTCAATCCAGACCTCATTTCTTCCACTTTGTTTTCCTCATACACTGAAATAGTTCTTGATAAAAATATTTCCCACTGCAGAAAATGATTATGCGTCCCTGAGACCCTTCCCTATGCCTTGGACATACTGTGGTGTTTCTCCTGTGTGATGGCTAACTGCTTCTAGAAGGCAGCACTTTGCAGACCTGCTTTGCAGACTAGGGAGCTCAGTGGGCATAGGGCTGGCACAAGGTGTAGGGGACAAGAGAGTGACAGGAGGAACAAGGAGATGGAAAGGTTTTCTGTCTTCATGAATGACGTTACAGAGAACAGCAGATTAATAAGAACAGAATTACTTTCAGATGCAGATCTGTTAGTGTGGAATGTTATTCATTAAGATATCTTAATCTTAATAACATCTTATAATGTTATTCATTAAGACATCTTAAGATATTTCATGCTGCTGTTCTTAAATAACAGAGCAAGCCAGTCTTTTTGCCATGCACTTCTCAGGGCAAAATTATCACCCTTACTCCCTTCTTTCTCTGAGTGCTGAAATATTCAGTGCTCACAGTGTAAGCTTTCTTATTGCTGTTTAAACACACATTGGTGGGCTGCATTGGTCCCAAAGGGAAGCAATTGAATTAATTTCTCTAACGCAGACACACAGACAGTTCTCCAGGAGTGAGAATGACCTTTCTGGTATACCCATCATCAATACTTTATTTCAACACATTTTCATCACAGCTGAAAGCCTGTATTCCCGGGAGGAATCAGCAATTTAAGGCAACCACTGCTTTCATAAGTTGAGCTTTCTTTGTCAAGAGCTAACTAAATGTCAGTGTTAGCTGGCCAGGAGTTAGGACAGGAAGGTGCAAAGAGTAAGTTGTGATCCCTCTGATTATAACATTGCACTTCTGTCACTCGTGGCACAGGAAATAAATAGTCCAGCCAGGCATTTATGGAAATATTCTCAATATCCCAAGTTTTATCTTCAGTGTCAGTATAACACTTACCTGGTGGGTTGAAGATAGTGGTTTGGCACACATGCTATCTCAAGAGAGATCCACGATACAAAGTGGCTGTGTTACAATGTGTTCAAACAAGAATCAATTAAGCAGCAAATTCTAAACAAATGAAAAGCCGAGGGAGAAGATATGTGGGGATTGCTACATGTGTACAGAAGCTGCAATTATTAGTCTGTTTTGACCTTTTCTACAAAGAGCCAGCAGCTCTTTATTAAACGTTCACAGAGGATAACAAGTAATTAGAATTAAATCACAGATGCCAGAAAACTATCTTCATTGCTGACAACCCTAGTGACTAACAGTGGAACATTTTCAGTTTGATTGATTGCAGCTCCAAACATTTGGGATCCTTAGCAACTCGAGGTCACAGAATTATAGAACGTCTTGGATTGGAAGGTACCTTAAAGATCTCCCCCCTGGGCAGGGACACATCTCCCTAGACCAGGTTGCTCCAGCCTGGCTTTAATGGGAAGGAAGGTTAGATATTTGATTAGTTTTACCACATCATTTTTTATTGGATTGGAGCTTGTGACATGTTGTCTCAGATAAAAATAAAACCAGAAGGGGCATGAAGAGACAACCTAAAATCCATTGCAGTGTGGGAAGTTGAACTTGCAGTAGCACAACACCGTAGTGCAGAAGCAATTGTCTTCTCTGCTGTCAGATCTTTCCCCTGTAAGAGATTTCCCTACTGGGTTTATAGACAAAAGAAAATGGATTGCTTTTGATAGTTCTTCAGTAACCCCTAGTTAGATGTGATTAGATTGAGCTGTTGGTGGATGGTCTTTCAGACCATTTAATGGGGCAGCAGCTTCCAGGCTATACTAATCTCTAATTTCAAATCACAGTTCTCCAGTTCTCACCTTCAACTCTATCCAGGACCAGCATCCTCTGAAACTTTCTATCTTGTGCAAGTGCTTCAGCTTGCAGAGCTGTAGGAGGAACAGTGCAAACTACTGCAAAGTAGTGTTTTATATAGAGTGCATAATAGGCTTGACTTGATTCATCTTTTGTAAGTTTTAGAGTTGCCTTGAAGTAAGTTCCTTCTTCTAGAGGAAAAAACCTTTAAAAGCCAAGGAAGCTTTTCCTTCTTGATTGTTCTACATCATCTTCCTTGAAACTGAGTCTCTGTGTCCCCTGCACATGTGCTGATAATACTGCACAAAGCATTTCAGTGATCAGTGTAATCAGTTCTTTGTTTCCTTCAGCAGGGACTCCAATTTTAAAAATCCATGTGGAAGCACCTCTGTTAAAATCGCAGATGCACAGGAGCATTTCCTTAAAAGCCTTATTTTAACAAAATTCCAATGCTGCACCTATCCCTTTTAGGACATCATACTAAATATTCCTACCTAGAGCTGGGCTCCTTAGTAGCACTAGACTTTGTCCATGCTTGATAATAAAATAATAGTTACTGAATTGCCTATTTTACACGTCTATTGACCTTGGCTACTGCTGCTTCTTTGGCACACTGAGAAAGAATATTGAATATTTTGACTAATGTACTTGAATGCAAAAATTCATGATCCCATTTTATTGTACCTGCAGGCAATGGAAGACCTAGAGATCTCTTTGCTAATAGTTTTGATTCACATTATACCCCCAGGTAGACCTATGGTGTCTATAAAAATTACTGAGAGAAATTATGAGAAATGCAGCTGTAGGGCTTCAACCTCTTAGCAGCAATTGCTGTTTTTCCCTTTGAAATAAAATTATGTTATGCCTTGTTATATTTCCAGAAAAGTGAATATCAGCCATGTAGTTCTTGAGTTTGTATGGCTTTGCAAAGTCTTAAATTTTATATATGTAAATATAGCACTCAGTATGGTATATTAACTTGTATCTTCCTCTTTGCCCCTGACAGCTTTTCTTTATAGTTTCTTTAAACAGTCTTACTGCTGCTGAAGGTTGTCTCTTATGTACCATTTCATAAAGAAAGCTGGGCTAAGGGAGTAGATACTGCATCCTCAGGCTTCATTGCAGTAAAAAAAACTAGAACAACTGAGGGCAAAATCCTAAAATAAGAAGTTCAGGCTCCATTAATGTTTGCCCTGCAGTTCTATGTAACATCCTCATTCCTTTGAATTTATCCTTTGCAATGTCTAAAAGCTTCCATAATCAGTTGAAGAGGGAGGCTATATTGGTTTGTACCAGAATAGTGCAGGCTATGCCTCAGCAGTTGTTGGACGTTTGGCACACATCCACATCCAAAGAAAGCTCACCTAATTAAGGCAGCCCCTTAGGACTTACCAAGAGTATCTTTCAGGTACCAGCTGTTGTTAGTATAGAATGTGAGATCAATGTACCTTCACTCTCAGCAGGTACTACATTCTTTAAATGAGACAGATGCAAATGAAAGGTTTGGATAGATCAATCCAGAATGTCCAATTCATAAAAGAATCTTTTTTTGCTTGTAAGGGTTTATCCATATGTGAACTCACATTTGGGTTTTCTGTTCTGAAGTATCTTATGGGTTTTTTCTGCCATCCTGTTCCAGAATTAGAATCACTTACTTCTCTGTGTGACAGAGCAGCCAGCCTGACAGCACAGAGGCTGAGGCTCCACTTGAAGTCTGTTTTCAACAATCCAGGATAATGAGGGATGGAGGCATATTGCAAGCCTCAGTATGCTCCCCAGCCTTACTGACTGAGCAAGTCCAAAATGGTAACTCTAGCATCTATGTCTCTGGAGCTGGAAGGCAGAGGAATTGCTGGCTGTTGGGATGTCTCAATTTATCTCACACCGCATCCGGTTTTTTAACTAGTACATGAGATTTTTTGAAGTTAAAACCACTGTCAGTTTGGAGTCCTACACTTAGGCTTATCAGAAGCATTGTTTTTGACAGCAATTAAGTGAAACAGGAAATAAAAAATCATTACTCTTCAGCAGGAAACCTTGCTAGCACTCACAAAGCTCCATCAAAATCCTTTTGCTTTTATTCATGATCATTAAAGGTCAGCAAATAAAGTGACTTCTTTCTTTTTTCCATTTATCCCAAATAGAGCTATAGGCATTAAGGCTTCAGTATTAAATTTGTGAACCCAACTTAAGCAGCACCAAACTGAAGGTATATATGGAGACACATTAGTATTTCAATATTCTGGAGTGTGGGAAGAAAACAAAATTTCTGGATTTTCTCGTCTTTTATAAAAGGACTGATAGAACAGAAACTTGACCGCTATATTTTATAAGACAGCAATATTAACACATTTACTGTAGAAGGAAATGACATTTCTGTCAAGCTGATGTTACCAACATCTGAAGTCTCAGCTCCTCATCTTCCACATCTGGTATTCACTCTCACAGGTGGCTTACATGAACTCAGAAATAAATTATTCACAATTTACTTGCTCTTTGAAGAATGATTACACCAGTCAATAGATCTACTCAGGACAGAAAAGAACAGAAATAGAGCTTTCTGCTCAGACAAGCTTGGGTTCCCTAGCAAATGCACTGCTTCCTTTTTTGCCTTAAGCAAAAGGTACTCAGGTGTCCTGGTACTTTCACCTTGCTGAGCTAATGCTATTCCTCAGAGCAAAGGTAACTGAGCAACTTGAGTGGCTTCAGAGCAAAGGAGCTGTCCACCCTCCCGAGTCATCTCTTCCAATATTTCTCAGTGATACAAATGTTCCCCTTTTCTTTAAAAAGTGAGTCTAACCAATATCAGAATGATGAGACATTCTGAATCAGAGGCTGCTTGCTGCTCAGGGCCAAATGAAATGGTGCTTTGTTCGTCTGTGTTTCTTTGACTACCTCTTCCAAGAAACAGGGAATCTCTTAAGTACAACCTTGGGTCACAACCTGGAGCAATTGAAATTCCCATTTTTATGGAGTTTTCTATGTCTGCAGTCTCACAAATACTGCAGAAGGAGTTTAGTCATTCTAACTACTGTCACCATATTGTATGGCTTTAGTCTGGTATTTTTCCTGTGTAGGCAGTAAATTATTTGTAATAGAATTAACTCCTGGTTTTCTGTAACATGTATCACTACTTCTTCTCCCATGATACGCCTTTGTTATTGCAACATTAGGTTGTAAGAGATGATGTAAGAAAAGAAAATCCTTAAAAATGAGACAGATGAAAGCTGCTGTAATTTTTCATGTAGGTTTGATAAATAAGAACTGATTCTCAGTTTAGCACTAGATAACTAGTTACATTTAATTTCTGTCGGGTTTTTTTATTGAGGCAAACCTCCAAGTCTTTTGAGACATAATGTTCTAATGTCCTAACATTCAAGCTGCTTGGTTCTTAAGCAGTGTGTTGTAAATAGCCTGAAGTGAACTATTTGTTCTTGAGTGGTTTGTGGGGGACTCTTTTGGGGATTTTTTGTTTTAGTTTCTTTTGGGAAGGGGCTGGAGGTTGTTTGATTGTGTGTTTTGTTAACAGCATGGAAGAAGTCACAAAATGGCTTTGTGGCTGGATAGAGTGTAATATGCAATCTGTAATCTTACCATCTTCCCTTTTCAAACACAAAAGATGCAGCACCCAGTGTCCCTTGTCCATAGCTGGTTATGGCTGTAAGCACAATTTCAGGAACATGATTCACCATCTGTTAAAAGTCTAAAATAAAAAAAACTGAACAAAGTTTTGCTTTGGTATGGATGATTTGTGTGCAAGTTCTTTGCTGATAATGCCTGAAGTTTGATGTGGATGAATAATGCAGATGAAGTTTCATGCATGAAAAGTTGGTGTTTCTCTTGCTGCATCATAAACACACTGCTGTTTCTGATTAGGTTAGAATCAAAATGTAAATAGCTCCTGCTGTGACTAGGGATATTTAAATTGTCCTATCCAGAACATTTATTTTCATAAATAAAACAACTGAAAAAAACAAGATTGGGAATTTTCAGAAGTTCTCAATGCCAGATAAGCTCGGCTCAATACCAGAGTCAATGATGAAACCTCCATTATCTTCACTTACTGTGACTGTGTTGAAAAATAAATCTCAGAAGCCTTTTTCTCATGGGAAAATTGTGAAATAGACTTGTGTATGAGTGCTGAAAGCAGAGTCAGTGTTTATAGGATTACCATTTGTTGTTTAAAGGAAAGCTT
This sequence comes from Melospiza georgiana, assembly GCF_028018845.1. NCBI lineage: Eukaryota > Metazoa > Chordata > Aves > Passeriformes > Passerellidae > Melospiza > Melospiza georgiana. Next base: position 51,613,342 of record NC_080433.1, read on the forward strand.
TCTTGTTTACATGACAGCTGAACTTTGTCCAGTTACCTCATTAAGTATGTCTGCCTTCTGTTAAGTAGATAGGTTGCTGAGAAGTGACCTTATTAATTTATGACAGCTCTGTGAAAATTATGTACAAAAGACTGTCCTAAACAAATGAATACAAGTTTTGGAAAGTCATTTATCAAAAATTACTTTGATAATAAAGATAATCTTGCTGTTAATCCGAATCATTACATTTAAACGAATTTGTGTCTGTTCTTGTTATTGCATGGCTTAAGAACAGCTATACCTTAATTTTAAATTGCCAGGTTATATTACTTTCTGGCTGGATTTAAGGGAAAATATAGGAAGGAAAGAGTAGCTCTTCCATCCCTGCTTTGGCAGGGATGCCCATTCCATGCCCAAACTGGCATCACTCAAACCATTCCTGTTTGCTACTTTTCTACAATCCTTCAAGCTGAGACTCTGGACAGCCTCTGCAGGGCCACTGTTCCACTGGTTATGTGTCCTGACTGTTGGGGTGGGTTTCCTGTCTGATGTGCCAGTGATGTTTCAGACACACTGACTTAGGTTCATGGTCCCAGTTATCTCCTGCCCTGTTACAGCAGTGACTGCCTTCAGATGCCCCAGAAGGCAGGGAGGTAGAAGATGGAGAGATCTCAGATGATTTGCCTCTTCTGGATTATCTGTTACATAAATAAGTGTACCATGGGCCCTAACACATGAAATGTATCCAAAAATCACAATCTCTCCAAAAATCTCTTAGCACTGAAAATTGAATATTCTGGCTGGCTTTATACACTTTTGCCTATGCAATTGTTTTTTGCCTCCTAGGATTCTGTAGCAGTGAGTGTCAGAGTTTGTTTAAGCATTGTATGAAAAGTTATTTGCATTTATCAGGCATAAATTTGTTGTCTTTCATTTTCATTCACTGTCCCTTATCTAGTGTGTTAGCCAGTATGGAAATAAAAGCTCTCAACATGTCTTCTTCTTTGGAGTATTCTTTTTTTTTTTTTTTTTTGCTATATCTCTTCTTGCTCGTGTTCTTTTAGAGATGAGCAATCCATGAGCAATCCATGTCTTTTTATTTGTTCTCAAATGATATTTCCCCCAATCTTCCCATAAGCCCTAGTAATTTTGCAATTCTTTTTAAGATTATGCCACTGTTACTGCACAAAGTATTTGAAGGAAACCTACTATGCTGCTGATTTGTACAATGGAGTTCTAATAATTTCCCTGCTGTTTTTCATCCCAATTCATATTCATGTTAGCAACTTGTTAACTTTTTTGGGTTTTTGACCATAGCCACGCCTAGAATTAAAATGGTAATTGAATTATTTTGCTTTAAACTGAGTGCGCTTGAGGTCGATTGGAGATTTCATTTCCATTGTTGAACTCAAAGCTGAGTGTTTTGTTTTTTAGGGTTTTATGCTGGTGGTGAAAGATGCATGCATGACCATATTGCTTATTTTATCTCACTCCTCTGGTGGACATTTAATTATAACATAACTAATTTTAATGAACTTTTATCAGGAACTTGGACTATACTGCTGAGAAATTGTGTTTAGAGTTGAACTCAATATCTCAATATTTACAATCACTGTAGTTCTAGCCTTTACTCTTATTCTGTTTTCCACTTTTTTTGCATATATCCATTTACTTCATGCCCCTTTGAAGCTTCTTTCTATGATCATTTTTCTCCATTTAAACAGCTATAAAAGCTAAATAAAGACTATTTGAGTAGAAAGCAGTGTGTGCTGCTAGCTTGCCTTTGCAAAATAGTTGTGTGTACGTTGATGAAGTAGGCCTTTAAAGTACTTTTTAATTCGAGAAATATTTGTTTTGAGGTAATTTATTTTTATTCACTGGAAACATGATTTTTTTCCTTATTTTCTATTCTAGGCAGAAGGGCTATAGCTGTCACTGCAGCTTGAATATTTAAAATATTCTAGTTTTTACATTCTAATCAATGATGAAATTTAAAGCATGGTGTGCTGACTTAAATGAGCTTGCAGGTCAGACATCACCTTTCACATTAAATTCTCATCAAGTGAACTCCAATGTTCTAGACAGAGCCAGGAAAAGGCTTTAAGAACACGATTCTGAAGCTGTTCTTGTTTCACATAACATGTCTCATGTATGGTTGCCACAAACTAAGGCTTTTTAGGCAGCTAAGAATTATTATTTCTCTCATGATTCTTGTGGTTTCTTCATTCTATCTACTGTACTCGATAGCACTGACATTTGCTATACTTAGAAATATGTATAGCAAAACTCAAAATATCAGGTTAAAACATGATCCGAAAGAGCTGATGGGACTCATAAAAAAATTTTTGTTAGTTTTTAAGTTCTCCCCATCCTGGTGAACTACAAATTAATTTTCAGGTGAAGGTCTTAATGGCTAAGAATCATTTGTATTGACTGCCACAAGGAAGCTTTTGTGAGTTGGATGTGGTCTGAGAGCATTCCCTGGCGTGTTTTTGCAGACATCGATGAGTGCGGGACCGGAAGGCACAGCTGTGCCAATGACACTGTGTGCTTCAACTTGGACGGCGGCTATGACTGTCGCTGTCCCCATGGCAAGAACTGCACAGGAGACTGTATCCATGAAGGCAAAGTCAAGCACAATGGCCAGATTTGGGTGCTGGAGAATGACAGATGCTCTGTCTGCTCGTGCCAGGTCAGTACAAATGCAAGTAGCTGCTTCTGCAAAGTGCTGGTAGGGATGAAGGGCAGAGCACCAGGATCCCAGTGAAATTCCTGTTTCAGCTGCCTTCTCAGGTGCATGTGTGGAGCTACAGAAATGAAATCATGTATTACACAGGGTTTTGGAGATAGTTTCTCTCTCCAACCTGCATGCAAAACATTCATTGGAAGTTTATTATGTGGTACTGGGAGAAGGATGACAGTGCTGTTTTGTTAGCAGAGATGCCACCTGTGTTCTCTGGGTGGGAGTAGCAGCATTTTCATGCAAATAAACTGTCTAGACACCTATTGGGCTGGAGTCTGATCCCAGTATCTCAAGCAGATGACTATAAATAGAAGTAGATTCTGTGTCTGCAGGATAATTCAGCTAACTTCCTCAAATGTTTGCTGTGGGAAGTTTGGTCCCAAGCTAAGTGCTGATGGAGAATAAAGGGCCAAAACACTGCTGACAGTATCCTGAGCATTTCAGCAGCTCGGCTTTAGCATACATGGTCTCGTTTCCAAACACCTATCATCTTCCTGTGTGAATAATTACGGAGTGGAGGGGTTGATCTTCCTTGACACCCTCCAATTTGGTATTCTGTGTAACCGTGATATTCTAAGAAGTTTAAAGCAAGATTCATCAAGCATCTCTATGAGAATTACAAACTGAGTGCAATCCATTGAAGTCTAACCCTTGGGGAAGATGTCCTTGGGTTTCACCACCTCAGGGGAGCACTGCCTGGAGATTGTTTGAATGAAGGATGTGAGTAAGACAACAGGGGAATTTTATGTTTGTTAGTGAGCATGTATGGGGATTTCTGGCTTGGTTTGAATTGTATTTTGGCAAAGATACTGTCTAGTGGAAAACTTGTGAGCTGTTAACGGCTTAGAATCATGGTAAAATACAAAATTTTGGGTGGAGTTTGGCTAGTTGTGCAAATTTCTGCCATCACTGTGTGTGTCTCTTCTAAAACCAGAATGGATACGTGATGTGCCGGCGAATGGTCTGCGACTGCCAAAATCCCACCGTTGACCTCTTCTGCTGTCCTGAGTGTGACCCGAGGCTCAGCAGTCAATGTTTACATCAGAGTGGGGAGTTTTCCTATAACAGTGGTGATTCCTGGATACAGAACTGTCAGCAGTGCCGCTGTCTGGTAAGGTCCCTGATTACAGCTGCACAGACAGGAGGTAAAATGATATGAGATATTCTGATCTGTGAATAGTTTCATTTTCATGCATTAACATCCACTTAATTTTCCCTGAAGTGCATGTATAATTAAAATCTGCTTTTCCTGGATTTTTGTCAGTATTTTCTGTTTTTGTCAAAAATGTGCTTTGACACAATAGACATAATATAAATTACTTAATCATGAAGGTGCTTTCAGCATAGTGGAGGTCATTTGGATATGGCACCTACACAACAACACTCATGCTCCTTATTCAGGGACTGATGAAGCTCTATAAGGAAATTCTAAATATGTATTTATTATCACAGCTGATATTTTTAAGGATGCTGGTAAACTTAAACTTATTTATTCATTCATACATTTCAAGTAACAGAAAAATAATAAGACTTCTTGCATTTTTCAAAAGAGTGAAATGAAGTTTGAAAAAATCTGTTAAAGCTTGTCGCCTTTTTCCTAGGCATGTATTTTGGACTCTAAGCAAAAAGTATTCTGCATGATGTTGCTCATGAAGTTTCTGTGACAGAGAAACTCCGAAGATAAAAACAACTAGCTTTTATCATAAGTTATCTCCAAGTGTAAAGGCTGGTCCATGTAGCAGCTTTGGCTTGTCAGGGTATCATGAACAACAGCCAGAAGCACATTTCTGTAGACTGTGCTTAACAGTGCTACCACTGCAAAAATTCAATGAAATAGATAACCATGGGCTTCATTAAATGTCTTACAAATGAAAAAATAACCAACCTACAATTTAGGATCTCAATAGATGTTTCTTTTGTTTTCAAGATGCTACTTCTGTAGCAAAGGTCTGCTTTCTTTCAGTGACCATGGATTTTTTGGGGTGACAACATATTGTCTACTCCCTGTACTGTCCATCACTGCAAAAAATAGATTGAAGTGTCAAGATCACTGACGGGATTAAAAGATTGCTTTCAGTCTTACCATCACACAATTCAAAAGAAGAAGATTGTCCCAGATGAGATTTTTTTAAAAGACTAACTTTGCAATACTTTCTGCAACAAGTGGAGGAAATTTGGGGCTATTACAAGTGTCTGATTTTTTTTCAGCTTCTGCTTTGGAGATAGCAAACTCCTCATTCTCAAAGAATTAAATACGTATTTTGTGAATATACTGATTTCCTAGGGCTAAATGCTGTTATTTTTGCCCCGCCTAAGTCCAGACTATTAAATCTGTGCTCAAATGAGCTGAATAAATTGGAAGTCAGAGATTTGCTTAAAAAAGTATGTTATTGACTATTGTGAAGTCTTTTCTTTCACCAATAGATCTGCAACTTTGGCCTTTGTCCAGAGTGAAGGGAAGCTGATTCCAGCTTCTAGTAACTGATATGATTTATTAAACATCTTTAGATTTGTGTTCAGACATAGAGTTCCCATAAGGATATGCTGGCCCAACACAAGTCTCTGCCCAGGCCTTTTCTTACCTTGACTGTACTAAATCCACCATGTAGAAGGTGTGATAAGTTTGGAACTTCAGATATTCTGCTCATAATATCCTAAGTGGATAGAGAGTGGAGTGGGTGGAGGTCCTCTCATTGAAAATGTGAGGGTGTTCCCTATTACGTTGGGGAAAAAAAAAATACCACTGAAAAATTTTCAAAAAGCCCTGTAAATTTTGGCACACTTTTGTAGTTGCAGTCATGTTACAACTTCTCTCCCTTGCAGAAGGGCCACAATCCTGTATTGCATAATTTTGTGGCGAATTTTCACCTGCAGCTTGATGGAGAGTCTACTGAACCAAGTTAAATCTCATCTACTGTCTGAATGGCATGCAGAGAAAGGCACCTGATCTGCTGTGTGTCCCACAGTCAATGAATATCAATGTTTTCTGTGCTGAATTCTGAACAGCACCAGATGGGGAATAATAGCCAGCTAGGAGACATAATGCTGATTCAGAGGAATGGATGAGGAACAGAATAAGAGATAATAATAATAATAATAATAATATCATGTTGTTTCTGCAAACAGCAAGGAGAGGTTGACTGCTGGCCCTTGCCCTGCCCAGAGGTGGACTGTGAGTTCAGTGTGCTCCCTGAGAACGAGTGCTGCCCCCGCTGTGTCTCCGACCCCTGCCAAGCCGACACCATCCGCAACGACATCACCAAAACGTGTCTGGATGAAACCAACGTCGTTCGCTTCACTGGGTCCTCCTGGATAAAGCATGGCACAGAGTGCACCCTCTGCCAGTGCAAGGTAATCAAGGTTATAAAGATGGGGCTGACATGCTTCTTCCCAGCTTGTTCTGTGGCACATAAATATTAATGTGGCACTGAGTCTGGTCAGGGAACACTTGGTGTCTACACTTGTTTTAAAGCAGCAGAGGTGACAGTAAAAGTGTTCAGCTTGGTTAACTGTACTCTTGCAAGTGCTAGAAGCACAGTTTGACATGCTAGCAGATCAGAAGCAGGATAACCCATGCTGCAGAGTGCTGTGGACAAGGTACTGGGCTTCACTTTTCCACTGGGGTAGCTCAGTTCGAATCTTAACATGGAGCTCCAAGCTCCATGCTGTCTTGGAAATGTGCAAGTGTGGCTCTGTGAGCCTAGACTTTGCACAAGAAATTTGTTCAGTGTGATATTATAGTGTTACTGGAACTGATTGAATTGCTTTTTCAGAATAGTAATTGTTTTCTGAATAAAAGGACTAGTTATATGGTTACATAGCTTTTGTACTTTAAAATTAATAAATGTGTTTAGAACATTTACTGTTTTTGTACTCAAAGAAATTGATTGAGGAGAAAAATTAATGGCTACAGGCCATTATGTGAATTCTGGCATTTCTTTTTGCAGATGAAAAAGTAAAAGGGCTTAACAAAAGTGTTTTTATTCAAAATAAGATCATAAAGTTAATTGTGGTTTTTGCCACTCGATACTGAATAGTCACAATATGTGTTTCCACAGCAGCCAAGGAGAGAGAGCAAGATTCATACACAGTTCTTTAATTACTACTGAAATTCACAGTTGATTTTATGCTTTATTTTATATTCTTCCCAAGCAAGGTGCTTCCCAAACTCCAATACATGGTACAACTAACTACTTGAAAAGGTGCTCATAAAAAAAAAAAATCTATCTTCAACACCTCCTTCTGTGAGAATTCTGTGTGATCAGGCAGCAGAAGCTGTCAAGCATCACTTCCTTGCTCTGCTTTTTCTGATGCAATACTGTGTGCAATTGGTGCTGCTGTCGAGGCATAGTCGTGTTCCAAGGGCAGTGGTATGCACCAAGGAAGTGTCAGCATTTGTCCTGATGTCAGAATGGGTCAGTGGGTAGAAGAAAATGCTGTGCTCTGACAGGCTGGCTAATGGTTAGAAAGCCAGCTGTTGCCCAGAGGATGTTAAAAACCTGTGCTTTTAGGGTCCATAAGCTGGTGCTTTACACCAGCTTCAATGCCAGAAGTTACTTTTTGCTCAGGCAAGTTGCTAAGTTTCTTATGCATCTGGTTCCCCATCTGTAAAAGAAATTATTGTGTGTGGTTCTTCCCTGAAGCACTTTTGAGACTCGGTGCTGGGAAATGTGCTCTTGTTGTGCTGCTCATCAGTGGCATTGCAGAAGGCATGTATCAGCTCTGACATGGCCACCCAAGTGCTGCTCCCATCTGGCCTTTTGTGTGAAGACTGAACCTTAAGCATTGACTAATTGGTACTCAGTATAAACACATAGAGACTTATCAAATCCATTGCTGCCGTGTGGACATAGCAAGGATCAAAACAGGTACTCTGAAAAACCCCATAATTTTAATGACTCAGGTGTGACTGCCTAACAAAGAAGAGCTACCACTTAGTCCCTAAACAAGCCCAAATCTTAATCAATTCTCCTTACAGAGCAGCATTGATTTTGAAATACATTATCTGCTGATGTTGCCAGCATTTTAATATTGCAGTTCTGCAGGCAAGCAGCCCACTCCCTCCAGATCAGGGTATGGTGTGCCCAGTTTGTACAGTGTTCCTTCTCATTCATCCTGTGTCCCCCCACTCTTCACTTGTAAAGCATCTCATGGAAGGTCAAAGCTCAATCTAAGCCTCTCTAAACAAGCTATAGCAAAATAGGTTTACACAAATCCTTTAAGAATTTAGAAACCTGGGCATCAGCTAAAGCAGACTTAGCCACAAAAGCAATTCTAATCAAAAGTAAAGAATGGGGAGAGTAGGATTATAACTTCCTGTAACAGAAGGAGTGAAAGAAAATGCTTGAATTATTCAGACCTTGGTTTTAATAAGTCCTATCGGTTTAGTCAATTGAATATATTTGGACTAATTTATAAATCATACGCATTTTTTATTTGCATTTTAAGAATCAGACTTAAGAAACAGTAGAGATGCAGAAATTATTTCTCCAGTATTTAATGATGTCCATAGGCAATCTGTTCCCTTAATTGCCCTTAGTATTCTCATAAGAATATCTGGACTATTTGGAAAAAGTTTGTGGATTAATGTTTGCTGATGTTACAGCCAGGATGCATGAAGTTGAAGCATTCAGGGCTAAATAAAACCCAGAATCCCTTCTGCCTGATATGAATAAAACTCCCAAGTGCCTTGTCTTGTTCAACAGCTTTAGGTATTTGAGCAGATGCCTGATACCTTTATGTGGGGAGCATTCCTTCCACTGATCCCAGCTTCTTTCAGTTTGAGTGTTGTAGCTCTGGGACACAGACCACAACAAGCCAAGCAATTAGAGGAATCATAATAGCCTGTTCCCTCGGGCAGCATAAGGACATGAGGACAATGTCATGAATCTGATCCAAGTCTGTACATCTTTTGTATTTTACAAGTCTGTATGTTCAAATCTGATGGGTATTTGCAAGCAGTTGAGTTTGTTAAATTTACTTGTTTTGTACAAAATGCAAATTGTTTCAATTCTTCTTTCTGTTTTTTCCATCCTTTAGAATGGCCATGTCTGTTGCTCAGTGGATCCACAGTGCCTTCAGGAACTGTGACACCAACAACTATCTCTCACAAGCAGTTTCTGGATAAAGAATTTTCCTTCACAGAAATAGACCTTTAGACCAAAAATTGTTCAAATTTGAAACTAAAATTAGGTTGGTTTTGTCTATCTGAAGTGCAGATATGTGATGAACTCAGTTACCTGAATCAGAATGAAATTTATGGGACTCAAGACAAGCTCAGATGTGTAAACCTTTGTATGAGGTTAAGCCCAAATCTTCTGGCTATTTGTCTGTCTGGCATCCTTGTGCAGAATGTTTAGGTTAGTGTAAAGTGACACATTGTAATGCTGTACATAATGATGTCAAGATCTAAAATCAACTAGGAGCTCTTACAGGGTTTTCTGAAGCTTTGAGAGTCCAACGCTTGACCAGATGCAGCAGATTTGCCTAATCATATTTGGAACTGCACAAACGTGTTTGATTGCTTACTGCAGAACTTAGCAGATATTTGAGTAAAAGGATGAAGCCTTCAGGAATAATGAACCTAGCAGCTAAGATGTGATATGTACAGTATGTGCGCTGAAAAAAAAAAAAAGAAGTTATTGTAAAAAATAAAAACAAAACAAGAAAAAAATCCAAAAAAAATAAAGAAAACCCGTGATGCACAGGCATGGCTTCTTAATGTTTTCTGATGGGAAAAGTCATCAATATTTCCTTGTTTTACTGCACTTACTATTATTTCTTGATTGACTTTGTTCAGTATAAGCTCGTTATTGTGCAAATTTAAATAAATATTTCTCTTACCTTAAATTTCTGTTTGTGCCATCTTTCCTTTTCAAGGACTTAATTTTCATGTATACTGTTACTTCTTTGCCAGTATTCCTGGGAATCTGGACAATACAGGTGAAGTGTTGCCTGTGTAGCTCCTCTAAGTGTGGGAGCTTATGCCCAGCACAGCCTTATGCCTATCATGTCTTATCTTTGTTAAGATACACATAAGTAATTTGTCATTACAGTGGATTAAATAGCAAATTCACATTCCCAAAGATCCCCTATGTGCCAGTGGGGTGTTGGCAGAGTCAGTAGAGAGTATTTGTGTTTGACTTGAATCTGTTCAGATTTGCAGGGGATCTTCTCCAAATTCCTCCTCTCTCCAGCTGCCAAGGGTTGGTTTGTCTTCCATAAGCTCTGCAGATGTTTTTGTTGTTTGTGTGAAGGATCTTAATGCGTGAGGATTACTGCAGAATGCAAACCCTTTTGTCTCTACTGCTCTGTTGGGACAGTAAATAAGGGAGGCTACTGACCAAACTTGTGTTATTCTCAAAGAGAAATAAAGAATAAAGCAATGCTTGCAAATTGCAGACTGAAAAGGCTGAATTTGTAAAGAATGCATCACAAACAGTGGAGACAAAAGAGGAGAAGAGGAAGATGCCCAAGATGACAGCATTCTTTAAATGCTGCTTTAGTACTCATATTCTTTTCAAAGTGCCTTGCTGCTCTTCACCCTCTCTCTTACAAGTTCAGTAGATGGTCATGAAACCTGGACAGGCAAAACTTCCAATAATATTGCTCCTGTGTGATATGAAGTTTAAGGGAGGTCCATGTATGTGGTTTTACAAAACAGAATTATTTCCTGCAAACAGATATTACTTCAGTTTCATGTACTCCAGGAGATCAAAGGAAACTCATGCAATTGCATGTATCCAGTAGGTATTCCATAGAACCTGGATGATTTTGGATTAGGGGATACAAGAGATGCTAGGCCACAAAATGCTAATAGTCTAAAGTCCAAGAAACTAAAAATCGGGGAGAAAAATACCCAAATGGATATTTTACATTGAAAAAATAAAGTTATGAAGATGTCCAGGCCAAATAAAACCTTTCCTCACCTAGTCCACAAATAACAGGTATTCACAGGTTTTTTTTGTTTCTGTTTTGTCCTATTCCTGGCAATCTGCAATCACTATTTTTAAAGAAGATAGTTAGCTCCCTCCCAAAAAGGATGCTTTCTCTGCAATGTTTTCTTGCCTGCTGGTAATTGACAGGAGGTCAGGTTTTTGCCTCAGACTCTGAGGCACCTCTCCAGTGGATTTCATGAGCTGCTGCTTGCCTGTTTCTGAGAGAAGGTTTAGCAGAAGTTGTGTACCCTCTGAGAACTGCACTTCAATTTAATTCAAGAATAGGTACACGATAGACATAGCAAATGCATGAAGACCAGAGGTTTTTTTTAAAGAATGAACATTTTTCAAGGACAGAATCCTTGAGCGGTACCAGCTTTTAATCAAAACTGAAATGGTGTATAGATGACTAAACACCATCCATTTCCTTTGTTATTTACCATGACCTGAGTGTTGGAGGATCTTTCTACTATTGTGGGTTGTACACTAATAGGCCAAAAATCCAAAAATTGAGACATAAGGTAGTAGCTGAAACTTGAATCTGATCCTTGGAGAGACACTCAGTTGCATGGATGTAAAGAGCAGAAGTCATACTACTGAACAAAGCTGGAAGTCTCTACTAAATAAAAAATGAGAATGGGTTCAGTGAATATTGTCTAATTTATCAATGCTTAAGGTTACTAATCAGTTGGGAGTTCTTCTAAAGGTCAGCAAACTCCAAGAAGGCATATTGGTGACCCTCATTTTCATTCCTTTGCACCCCCTCTCCCTCCCCCGCCCATCTCCCTCCTGTTCAGCCCAGCCAGTAATTAGTACCTTGTGCTTTTAATTTTCCTTGAAAAGTAAATTTAAATATGATGAAAAACTGGTGTCTAATTTCTAAGCCTAAATTATCTGATAGACAATATAGTCAATAAAAAAACCCCAAAACAATTCTGCGTGATGCAGGTACATTGTGCTGTCTTAGTGGCCTTTCGTTATTGATGCACTGTTTGCAGGACCAAAATTCAATAACTTCCATAAAGGAATTGTCACCTCTCTGCAGAGTAATTGCCCCAAGTTAATAGACTTACAGATACAATGGCAGAGATGTCTTCAGTTACAATGCTGAATTCAGTGCTATGGTGAAACAAGTTGACAAAATTCAGCAGCATTGTAAAACTGTTGAAAAGGGACTTAACTGTGAATTTCTGGTACGTACAAATTTACTAGGGGTAATACCAGCCATTGCATTTTTATAGGATGCCTAAAAGTGGGTGTTTGTGCAGGGAGGGCTGTAAAAGTGCCCTCCTTCGTTTCCAGCATAGCATCTCACCATTAGCTCCTCTGGCCTACAGCAGGTTCATCCTGGGTCACCTCTAGCTCGTGAGCCACACTGAGCTGGCTTCAGATGCAGGATGTGCCTGCAGTAGGATCTCCCCCTGCTCCGATTCTCCAAAGTGCAGCAAATGGCAGTGCTGAGCTCACATGCCCTCTCAACAGGAGGGAACTCCCTTGGTTTCACAGATAAAAATAGCAGCAGCTTTAAAGTAGGGCTCTGCTAGTTATTTTTTAATAGTGTAACTTACTCACAGGCAAATGCAGTTTAGCTTGTCCCCAAAGCAGTTAATAATTTAAGCTAAAAATCGCTAGCTAGCTTTTGCCAGCTCTAAAAAGAAAATGTTTCAGAGTAGTACAAGGAAGAAGGCTAGAACAGCTCTGGCATCTCCTGAGTGGGTGGCCTGTGTCTCTCCTTCAGTGCACCAGTGAAAAGCCACTGCAATTGTGTCTCCTACCCAAGCCACAGCCATGTTCACTAAGTCACAGTGCTGGCTATGTCTCCTGTTGCTATTTTAATTTCCAATTAAAAATTAAAACCTTCTTGTTGATTTAGCACAGTGGCCAAACCTCTGTCCTGGGAGAAAAAACAAAGTGTACTACTGCAGTTTTGAGTAAGGAGAAGCATTTTAGAGAGGGCTTGAAAAGAAAAAGGTGGTGTTGAAAACTGTTTTTCATCTCTCTGTGGCTGTTTATGAGCCTTGTGAATGGCCACTAGCATGTCAGTGTATTTCACTTTTTTTTCTTTTTGACAGTAAGGTGCTAATGCAGAATGATAAAAATAAAAAAAAATCAGCTATTGAAATCACTTACTCATCTAGGTCTGCACTAATCAGTATTTTCATATTGTCAGAAATTATATAGTCTGGAAAATACCAAACAGGCATTGTTTACTATAGCAGGAGATCTACATCCCTATATCCTACTAATCTCTTCATAGATTATTTATATAACTTCCAACTTTAACTACTACAATTAATAAAAATCTATTGATTGCATAGTTTTTGTCCATAGGATAGCAAAACTCAAAATTTGAGATGAAGGATAGTTATTGTTTTCACAGTAATCTCATGTTACCATTCAAATATAACTCTCAGTATGTCATACGTGTATCAGCAGTATTGCTTGGAATTGTAAAATAAAATCATTTAAGGGCTTATTTTAGGACTGAGTCATATATGAAAACCAGAAAAACTAGAATTGCATCACTACATGTAGAGAGCTTCCATCTAAATAGAACCACAAAGTAAACTCCACTGCAATTTCATGGTGGGAAAATAAATTTCATGGAGAGGAAGAGGGAACAAAACAAAAAAACCAATCCTACTGATGTTAACTTGGTCCTGTCCTCTTTTAATGACTGCTGCTCTGAACAAGAAGTGGGATACAGCCTTGTGCATGGTAACCTTAGTTTTCACAAGAAGCTCCTTAGCTGATGCTGCTTTTGAATATTTCATCTGACTGACTGAACCACAGCATTTTCCTATTTATTTTCTTACTGCCTTTGCTAAAACTATAAAAAATGCCCAAAAAGGCCAGTGCAGGATGGGTGTGGCTCCCTTTGGAGCATGCACTGTATCACAGCTGGAGCATCCTGCCCAAGACTGTTGTAGGCACCAGCCAGGCAAGGGTGGCGGGAGCACCACCCTACCCAAAGGTGTAATCCTGCTGGCTTTATCAGCTATAGGTGGTTGGGTGCACCATGAGCAGTGACCACAATGACCCAGCTCATACTGATTCCTCTTGCAACCTTGCAGGCAAGGCAAAGCCTCCCCTTTTGGCTGCTGTACGTGGATTTTGCAAGCCACATGGTTTGTCAGTGCAAAGAGATGCAGGGGTGGGATTGGTGCTGTCCCAAGAGCTCCCATATCACCCCAACATGTGCAACCCACAGCCCAGATGGGTCAGTCTGGTGACAAATGGATATCTGGTGTTGTGAGGTCCCCAGGACGAGGTGAGAGATGAGAATTTGACTCCATGTTCTCAGAAGTCTGATTTATTATTATATTATATTATATTATATTATATTATATTATATTATATTATATTATATTATATTATATTATATTATATTATATTATATTATATTATATTATATTATATTATATTATATTATATTATATCTATACTAAAGAAAGAGAAAGGATTCATTAGCAGGCTTGAAAAGAACGATAATGAAAGCTGGTGCCTGACTCCTCAGAGTCCAACACAGCTGATGGTGATTGGTCATTAATTAAAAGCAATTCACATGGAAGCAATCAAAGATGCACCTGTTGGTGAACGATCTCCAGACCACATTCCCAAGCAATCAGATAATTATTGTCTTCATTCTTTTCTGAGGCCTCTCAGCTTCCCAGGAGAAGAAATCCTGGCAAAGGGATTTTTCAGAAAATATCATGGTGACAGATGTCAAAGTCAGTTAATGAAGAAGGTGTTAAAATTTGGCCTTGCAGACAGTGCTGGTGACAAGCTGAGGGGATAACACTGATACTACTTTAATGATCTTTCTAAAATCAGTCTCTTTTTAATTTTAAATTTCCATTGGGCAATTATTACATTTGATGGGCCCTGATGCGCCTTTGAAGAACTCAGCAGGTGAGGAAGAAATGATTCTTTCCTCTCTTGGTAAGCTTGAGAGGCTGTTTGGCTGCTGTTGCGTTCAAAGGAAGGAGAAGTGCAGCTCACAGAGGCTGTGACCCCCCAGCACTGAGCAGAAACCCACCCTGAGCACTGTGAGTGACACTGGCTGCCTGCTCTGGGCAGCCCCCGGCCTCAGCAGCAACAGCACTTTATTTCAGCATCCCTGTCACAATAATGGGAATTATCTGGTGCTGTTCCCACCCCCATCTCCTCTGTGGCCTCCAGTGTCAATACCTGCCAGATCATTTTCAGTGTTGGCCTCTCTCTGCATGGCTTCCATAACTGGTGGTTTTATTCTCCCACCTTTTCAAATGTTCTTACATGGAATTTGTCACTCCTTGGGCTAGAGATCACTCATGTTGGTTTGGAGGTTTTAGGCAGTGTTAACCATCCCTTTAGAAAAGCTCAAATATATGGATTCCCGCTGTGCATATGTTCCTAATATTCTGTACAATTAAGGCCAATGAATTTGGATAAATATTGGAGTCAAGTTCTTACCTTAGTCCGAGTTTTCACATTTCAGGTTCATCTGTGTTTTCTATTGCTCTGGAAATTGAACCAAACTGAGTAAGTGGTTGTGAAATTCTAATTGTTTTCTTTTTGAATGAATAAAGCAAACCAAGAATCCACTTCTGTGCTTTTTTACCAGAAACAGTTTCCAAAATCTGCAGCTCAGAAGGCCAGTTTGCACCCTCACAATCAGAGGTCTAATTTCTTAATCCCCTTATACCGAAATTTAAAATGCTTCATCAATTCCCAGAAAAGCTATAGATATTCAGACATTATATGGCCCATTTAAGTGATCTTTTTGTTTCTTATATAGCAAGTTTTTGTCATTTGTGTATCTTTCAAGGGATTTTTGCATGCTTCATGTATTTGAATTGCTTCTTGTAGGTAATATCCTTTTGCACATAAAGCTTCTCGGCTGTTGAATTTTTTTAGCTATTAGAATTTAAGGTTCATATATGAAATCTATTCCTGAAATATATACACCTGGTCAGCAAAAGAAAATATTACAGAGAGATGAATTTTGCCCAATACACATAATAATGAAGGCAAAACTGTGTTTGATCTAGTATTTGAAATAGTTTCTGTGTTTTATTCTGTTCTTCAGCTGTGTTCCGACAGGTTTGCATTAATCTACTTTATAAGTGTAAACCTGGATTCTGAACAATCAATCACTACAAGGTCAACTGCAGCCATCGCCTGCCTGGTGTAAATCAAAACTTAAGACACATGGACATTTATGAGAAAATAGAGAAGCAGAGAGTTCACTGTCACCAAAATGCTTTTTGTGTTCAAAAATAAATATATGGAATGGTTTCAACTGAATTAGGTAATAAATTTTTTCCAGATTTTGAGAGTAAGATCAGGGGAAAACCTGGAGGTGAAGTTATAGTGTATTTGCCGAGTACTGTACTGGTCAACACCAGAAAATCCTGAGATGGCATTGACTGAATAGTGCAGATATTGGTCAGTGGTTAAAAAACTTCCTCTGGGTGAAAAGTGTCTTTGACTGAAAAACTCCTGGTGCTGAGCTTTGGACATGTTGCAGAAGTGAATAAAGGCAGCTGAACAGGGCCAGGGGATGGTGGAGGAGAGTGTAGGGATGCTGCTGTCCCTGCTTTGCTCAGGCACAGCTGGCTCCTCTGCACATCTCCTCGCAGTGGGGCTGGGGCGAGCACTTGGCAGCTGCACTGCTGGGGCTCAGGGTCCTCAGGAGGTGGGCGCTGCTTCTGGCTGTGTGGCCACATCCTCTGTGCTGGTGTGGCCAGAAGCACCTGGTGCTGACAGCAGCCTCCTGCCATGGAGAGCTGGCAGCAGAAGGGGAGCTGCCACAGGTGATGGCAACTGGTGGCTTGCTGTCTTGAGAATCAGTGACCTCTGCCAAGGAGACACCAACAGACTTCAGGGAGCTGATCCAAGAGCCAGAGAAGTCTGTGGAGATTTTCCCTCATATAAGGACCTGTGTTAAAATCTGATTATTTTGTTTATTGGAGAAATACCTCTCTAATAAGAGAGGAAGGATCTCCCAGCAATGTGCCCCCTGAATTGAGGTGCAAACTGACCATATGCTGAAGTCTATAACAAGGGCTTTATTTAATAATAAATGTGAGGCAGAGATAGAAAGAAATAGGAAAAAAGCAGGGGGTGGAGAGAAACAGAGTGACAGAGAAACAGATTAAGTAGAAAGGTATCAGGACCCATGGATCCAGAAGGTATCCTGTTGGTTCTCTCTGGTCTTCTTGGTTGTGGGGGTGCCATGAAACATGGGGTTCAACGGGTTAATGTACGTTCAGGTGTATGTGGGAGCATCCAGGTACCTCCCTCAGAGTGTCTTTTGAAAGGCTGGGGATCATGTGCAGTCCTCTGGTGAAAGACATTCAGTCTCTCACAGAGGCAGGCCCTGAAATATTTATTCACATGCTAAATGAAAGAGTGCTACCAGCCCATTGTTTTTAGTATGGTTGGAGCACTTACATATCATATCTGGCACAGTGCAGATGTTCTCTTCCATCACTTTCTCGACCGGGATGAAGTTCAAAGAAGCTATAAATATATATAAACATGAAAATTATGACAATGAGAAATAAATTTGACCTATTTTGTTTGACTGAGGCAAAAAGAAAATGAGTCAAATGTATCTTTAATGTATTCTGGTTTCCAAGAGGAAACTTGGGTGGCAATGTCAGGAAGGCCCTGTCTGTGTCTCTTGAAGTGTCCCAAAGAAAAGGATCCATTTCATGTGGGGCAGCTTTCCAAAGAGTGCACAATTAGGGGCAGCGATGCAAAAAATCACAGACACAAAGAACAAGAAAGACTTGCAGACGTGACTGAAACACCATGGCTGGGAAAAGCATGGGTCCACACCAAGTTGTGTGCCTTGGTGTCCCTAATTACAAATGCAACCTGTTGGTTTATCTTCAATGGCTTAGCAAGATTACTTTCACAGTGGTTGTCTGATAAATGTCTGCTTGCTCATTAACATAGCTGACATTTCCTAGCTCTGCTTAGTTATGCAGCCTCAGTTAATTCACATCCTTTTTAGCTGATAGGCCAAAGTTCAAATGGAACAAATTTGAATTATTTGTATGGCTGCGTATACTTTCCCTCCTGTATGGTCAGAATAAGAACTTCAAACCCAGAAAGAAACCCCAAACCCTGAAACAGCAGAAAGCTCATTTACATTTATTCTGGGGCAAAACTTCTTTTGAACTCTGAATATAATTTTTTCTTCTTAATCACTTGTACCTTTATCTCTACAGTACAGTAGTAGTTCCTCAAATCTATATTGCTTTCTTACAAGTCCTATGCTATAATTATACATCTGTACCCCATTAAAGCAGCAAACATTTTTTCAATGTATTTAAAGAAAATAAATATATAAGCTCACTGGATAATGTGTGTTGTTAGAACTGGCAATGTTATTGATGTGGGACAATGGCATCATTTGTCAAACCAAAGCCTGTCTTTAAAGAACTCTATTTATCACGACTTGAATTTGAAAGGTATATATCAGAAAATTTTTAGCCTGAAGAAATGAATAGAAATAGAGAATTTTTTTTTCTGAAATGTTTGCTTCAGCCCTGTAAATTTTCAGAGAGCAGTCTCTGAAATGGCAGTAATGAATCAGGTGAATGTTTGCTTTCAAGGACCCCTTGGGAAGATCTAGAATCACCCACCTAAAAAGAAGCTGTATGCAGCTGAGCTGTGTTGTCTCAGTGCTCTTCTGGGATGGAGCAGACTGGAGTGCAAGACCCTTCTCTGTTTCCTTCTTCACTTGCCCAGGAAGTAAGTGCCCAGCCATAGCCTCCTGCACATTTCTGGTCCCATTCCCACCTTTTCCTTTTCCCTATGCTTCTTTTTAGTCTGATTAAAAAAAAAAATCCATCTCTCCTCCCAGCTAAGGGCCATAGCCTAGAACTGAGCTCAGTCTCCTTTTTGCCCAAAACACTTGCATTCCTGGATGTCCACTTGCTGCAGGGCATGTGGTGGATGAGAGGACCTTCCCCCAAGCCCTGCACCATCACTTTCAGATGCCCTTTAGTGAATGCCTCTGAGGAGACAGCAAGCTGAA
Source organism: Melospiza georgiana (assembly GCF_028018845.1). Taxonomy (NCBI): domain Eukaryota; kingdom Metazoa; phylum Chordata; class Aves; order Passeriformes; family Passerellidae; genus Melospiza; species Melospiza georgiana. The sequence goes on from NC_080433.1 coordinate 51,632,036, forward strand.
TTCCGCAGACCAAGGGCCCAATGTCAAGAGTTTTTCAGCACTGCCAATGCACACGGATTTAGAGCAAATCAAATAGCAGAATGGCAGCTGATCACGCATTTGCCATTTTCATTCATGGACTGCTAAATTTTATTAAAAATACTGTCTTACAGTCACAGTCTCTTAGTATTTAATTTTTAATTTAAAAATATATACATGGGATGTAATCTTAGTGTCATTTATAACTTACTGAGTAGCTTTCATTCACTGGACTGCACAGTCTTTTGTTAACATCCACGAAACTTCAAAAATGCCATATTAGTCACTGGAGAGCTTTCAGTTTACTCCCAACCTACATTAGAGACAAAGGCAGAATTACAGGAAAAGCATTAATAAAAAATTGACACTGAGACTACAAGGACTGTTGCAAAGTGCATTTCCTAGTATGCATCAAGAGCTAACAACATAAAAAATTCTATAAAATTCATGCTTAATATAGTATGGTTTGTTTTTTCCAGAGGAACAATGTATTTTACACTAGGCCTAAGATTGTCTCCATAAATAATAAACCATTTGGAAGCACTAGGTCAGTGCAGATGAGCAGAATCAATGGCATCATGGTGTTTTTTTCCTAAAGTCCCTCCCATGTTTAGGTGGCGACAGGTAGGTAAGGTCCTCTCTTTGTGATCACAAGTTATTTACATTGACATGAAAGATTTAAAGCCAGTGAATGAACTGCAGAGGACATGAGCTCACAGGCAGTTCAAGTGACCAATAAGGGAGCCAATTCTGGTTCATAATTAAAAAACAAAGGAAGTCATTCCCTTCACTTCTATGTGAAGGACTTCTCACCTTTCTTTGAGGACCATTAGTGGGACAGAAAAAAACCACAATCATTCATCTGGGACATTTTTCCTCCTCCTTTTCCTTTCTCTGCTCTTGTTTTTCCATGTTCCTGAAGTTTATCTGCTGAGGCTCCTGGCACTGTGTGCACAATGTTTTCACTCATTTGTCTTGCATTGCTTTCAGGTTCTCTGACCACTAAAACCAAGCCATACCTAACCAAACAAGCCACTGAGGAGTATCTGGAAAAATCAACTGAGCTGTTAAAAGAGACTGTGCATAGCATAAATGAGAAGCCGTTTAGAAGAACAATGTCTTATCTTCATAAGCAAAAGTGGCTCATTTTCCCTGTATTGGCATGCTTTTGAGCTTCCCTCTTGCCTTCCAATTATATGCTTGTCAAAGATAGAGCCAGAAGGTCACAACCACTTTACTCTCCCCACTGTACAAATCAGCCAATGAAAACTTCCACTTCTTAGTGTATTTCAATTATTTATGATAACCACTTTGAACAAATACACTTCTAGGCCTGAATCTGGAAGCTAAAAGGGGAAAAAAGGCATAGCAACTCATTCAAAATGGACAATACCAGACTGGAAAATAGAGAGAAGTTCTCCTAGGATGCCTTTGCTGGACAGCAAGTCATGGGAAACATAAAGTATCTGGCCATTTTTACACCGTTTGAAATGATCATTTGAAACTATACCATCCTTATACACTTCTTAATATTCTATTTGGAAGTACAGCTGAGACACATGCAAACACCTGCATTCTCCCAAGCAAATAGGGTGGGTTTAACTTGTCAGACTAGATGTGCTAGACAGCTGAGCATCTAGCTCCTTCTGAAGCCTTGATGGGAGCTAAAACAAGCATCTTGTCAATAAATACATCTGAGCTGATGTATATACTCGCGGGATGCCTGTGAGAATTTCTCAAAAGCAAGGGTTGGAGTAAACCACTCCTGTTGGAGAGTGCTGAGCCTGGTGGCCCCAGGGTGGGGAACCTGCCATGGCTCCCTGCCTTCAGACCATGAATTCACCATATGCCTCACTCCCAGAGCCATCCCCTTGGCCCCAGGCCAGGCGCCTCCATTAACAGCTGCTCCATCGTGGTGCTGGTCAGGGTCAAGCACTGGCAGCACACCCTCACTGTGCCCGTGCTGGCTCACCCCTGGCGCTCAGCCATTGTGCTCTTGGGGCTGCAGGAGTGAGCCCTGCATGGGCCTGGGACACCAGGATGAGCTGGCCAGGGAGGGACTGGTGCTTCCCAAGCTGTGGTGCTCTTTGGGAGTATGTGTGCAGCTGTTGTCATGTAACCCCACACTCCCTATCCTCCCCTAGCCAAGAGACCACCAGACTGTTGGCTCAGAGGGACTTACAGCTGGATCTTATATGGCTATAAGCCATATGGGATTCTGGATCAAAATTCTCTCATCAGAAGTGAGTTGTAATAAACTCTGTAATGCCAAAGAATGCCACTGAAAATGAACCAGAGAAGAAATTCTTATGAACTTCTCATAGATATAATGAATTTTTAAAGAAGAATGAACATGTTTCCATAGAAGGAAGCAAGTGTCAGGTCCTGTGAAGCTCTCCAGGACAGGACAGGTTGTAGCTAAACAGCTCTTCTCTCCTGAACAGCAAAACAGAGTAGAAGGGCTATTCATCAAAGTAGGGACACAGTGTTTTGGAGACAGTATTCCAGATAAAAAATTCAGCAGATGTGTTCTGTTCCTGGGAAAGCCCTTAGTCCTCGTTGGCTTTGGAAGGATCCACTTACGAAGAAAAAAAACCCAAGTGTACAGTCCAGCTAAGAAGAGCCTTCACCCTAGTGCCTGTCTGCAAACCACTGATGGGTTGAGTAGACATTCCCAGGGTGACATGGGCACAGAAAGTCCCCACATGCCTTCATGGAGCTCAGACCCAATTTGAACCTGCAGGAGACCTGCATGGGAAGGGTTTGAAGGGATGGTGGAATTTTTGACCTTGTTACAGGGGATGTGCATGCTGTGCCCAGGGGGTACCCACAGCCCCTGGCTAGCTAGCATATGCCCCAGGGTAGGGTACAGAACCCTGAACATAAATAAAGGGCACAAAGAAGGGAGTTTCACCCACTCCATGCTCTCAGCTTAGTGCTAGTCAAGGCTGGACTCCATGTCTCACATGTTTTCTTCACATTAGATGCATGTACAGATGTTGAGGCTTGTCTCATTGTGAGGGTTGTTTATGCAAATTGCTGGAGTTGGTTTTTTCATGTTTTATCTCCTCCCATATGATTACATGGTCAGAATCACTCTGCATTTACAGTTGGGTTTTTTGGGGGAAATACTGAGGAATATTCAACTCCTCCTTTTGAACTGGCTTGCTCCGAAACAACTCCCAGAAAAATTCTTGTCAGGAGGAGCATGGTGTTCTCCATGGTGCTCTGAGCAGAGCGGCTCCCTGCCTGCCTGCCTGCCCATGGGGATCTGTGCCTTTCACTGGGGCTGTCCCGCTGGGCCTTTGTCCTTCCCACTGGCAACACTCTGGGAAACTGAAAAAAGCCTGTTTATCCCCTTGCTCATTTAAATGCAGACAGGCTGATGCCGTGGCTATTCAAAGTAATGGCAGTCAGCAGAGCAGATGCTTAGAACGTGAGTGCTGGACTATCATTAAAAGATATGGTCTATGATTAAAATATGTTTTTCCTATGGGAAACTGCAGCCCTCTGGGACTTTTTGGCTTATTAAGAAAGTTTTGAGCCACCATGTCTCTCAAGCAGAGATAAAATAATGCAAACTTGCTACTGATGCCAGGAGCATGTTGTTCTCATTCCTGCTGTTGTTTCTGGATCTTCAAACTATTCTGTTTCGATTCTTGCAACTAATTGACTTTGAGTAGAGAGAATGAAGTAGCTTATGTTCTTGTATATTGAGATCTTAATTTCTTGTAAGTACCTACAGGTACTCTTGACTTTACCCTGTGATTTCATGAATAGAATAGAATAGAATAGAATAGAATAGAATAGAATAGAATAGAATAGAATAGAATAGAATAGATAATAAATCCTATCTTCCACTTTGATTTCCTCTTGATCATTATTTTCTAGATAAGAGATCATTCTGGGTGCTTAGATTGATAGTTTTACAGGTGCAGAATGGGTTTGGCTGCACACATTTCCTTGAAATGAGAAGCAACTATGCTTCTAATGTAATGGAGTGATTCTGAAACATTTCATACTTACAGCTTATTTTTAACAAAGGAATTATTTCCTGTCAGGAGCAAATCCTCTGTAGTATGGGAAGCTGCAGCAAGCCAGTTCCTAACTATATCAATTCTCACCAGAAGCAAATCTAGAGGTGTGTGTTCTACATTTCTTTTGTTAATAATGTGAATCAAGTTTTATTTAGTAAATAAAAAGATACGTGTTGCAAAAGTTTTCCAGCATCTCATTGAGAGTGTAATAAACTGTGTGTTGTTTGCTAGCCTTGTGGCTCCTCTTCGTTTCTGATCGTATGGTATCAGAAAAATCGATATCTCATTTCTCACATCAGCCAGATGGATAGGCCAGGCAAGGGCTTCATCCAAGCCTTTGTGCCATTCTGACAGGGGAAAAAACACATTTTCCCTATTTCAAGCTCTACTGTTTACAAGCAGCTATTGACAGCTTTGCAGTACTTTCTCTCAGTAAGATCTATCACAGTAGAACTTTGAAGTCTTGCTGGCTCGGCTGTATTGCTTATACCTCCTCACTTACCAAGTACAGCTATAAATCCTTAAAGTGGTTACTATTGCATGTGCTCACTAAATGTTGAGATCAGCCACATAGTAAAGGAAGTATTCTGAATTTATGGTCAGCCTGACTTATGCTGATCCTTCCAAAAAAGCTGTTGGGAGATTTTGGCTTACAAAATCCTGGCAAGCACACTGCCATGCCTGCTGATGAAATTAGTTTCCCTGCATGGCTGTGTGGCACAGGTCTTTGTATCTGTTGCAAAACAAGCTGGTTTAGAACCAACTGGCAGTAGGAAAAGTTTGTTTTTCTGCTCTGTGGATGTCATGGGACACATTGACATAAAGGGTACATTTTTATACCACAACTTGGGACGATACTAATATTAATATAAAGAGTATTTTCAAACTTAAAAGACAGATGAAAAAAGTTCTATTTTGAAATGTATTGACTAAATCTAAAACATTTCTAGTGAAAGCATTGTTTTTTTTCCTTTTATGCACAATATCTCATAATCACATTCAAATGAGAGTATTAAAAGATAAATAGACCTTGTGATTGCCAAGTGAATTATGCAATGTCTGTAAATATCAAATAAGAATTATCCATTTAACTCTGGCTGGCAGCCCTACACACAGTGCTTATTACACATTATTTTTTCCACAGAGACACTGCTTGTCAAAATAAAACCCCTGGAATTATTTTCTCTCTCTATTAACAGTGGCTGAGTGCATGCAAAGTTCTCCACAACAGTTTCTTCACAGTTATGTCACTGCATATGAGATGGTTGTAAAGCTGGCTTCAAGAAAGTCAGTGCTGGCATTTAGTGAATCTAAAGCACTATCAGTATAGTAATACTAATGGTAATTCCCATGTAATACAAGAAATTTAAAATTCAAATGCAGGTACTCCATTTTCCACATGTCACCCTCAGGAGAGCTAGAGAGGCAGCTCAACTCACAAAGGGAATTTGTGTGCAAATTCGGGCCCTTCACAGACTGGTGGAAAGCAGCAGAATACAAACCAGACCTGTGCAATACTTTTACATTAATCCTCTTAAAACGCCACCAGTCCCTGTCCTGTGGTGAAACTAGCAGTCCCCTTGGACCTGGAGATGTCTGGGGAGGGCAGCCCATGTCCAGACCCAGAGTGACAGCAGCCCCCAGGGCTGAGCCTGGTCATTCCAGTGCCAACACAGCCCTACAGTGTGTGCTGTATTGCAGTGCAACTGTGTAACATCAGGGGCATTACCCTTCATTTCCCTCTGAGCTTGTAGGTCCAAAATTTTAAACTCAGACCAGGAAGCTCAAACCCAAAGCAATGTTCCTGTGACTCTCAGAGAATGAAACCAGGAGCAAACAATGCCACAGCCTTCTCTGATGGCTGCACAAAGCTATGAAACACAGTGGGACTGCATAAAGATTCTTAAATGACTGAGAGAAAGTTATGGGATCTATGCTTAGGTTTGAGGAATTAAATATAGTGAGGTATGGATCCATTTTCTTTCCAATTGCAACTTCTGAAGTGCAGCTGATTCAGAAGAAAGGCTCTTTTTTGTCTGATATCAGTTTGAAGATCAAAATCAATGACACCATACCTCAACACAAGCAAAGAGAATATAATGTTCCCTACAATACTTTTTGAAGCTTACTTCTCTTAAACATAAACTGTATCATTCTTCTGGAAATGAAATTTAAAGATCATTTTGTCAAAGATATCATAAAGTGCAAAGAAACAACTTTTGTACATTTTTAGCTGGTCTAACTTCAAGGTAGAAATCAAAGTTAAGAAAGGAAAATAAACCATGACAGAAAAGCAATGTTTCCTCCTTTTCTGGATGATTGCATGCTCAGATTGCGCTTAAAATTCCCAGGAGATGTACAGATAGAGATGAAATATTGGTTTGGTGTAATGGCAGCATGGAGATCATAGCTATAAGCAGTTTTTGTAAATCATAAATCAATGTCTGAGCACCAAACCATGGGAGTCTAGCATTCAATTCATATATTATCACTAATTATAGGGTTTTTTATTTGACAATGCATCATCACTCATGCAAGTAGCTATAAGCTATTTTTTTCACCCATAACCACACAACTTGTACACAAGACAATGACTCCTGCAAATTGTCAAGCGTAAATAGGAAAAAGGATATTTTTGTTATTGGTAATTCTGTACCCAGCTGAAAAACTGTTTCTTCTTACTACAGCCCAGGGCACTGAACAGTTCCTTTCCCAAAGAGTTTATCTTTCAACAAGGCAAGGCAAGAGATTCTGAGAATGAGACACAACAGCCAAGAAATTGAGACTGAGTGACAGTTTGCAGTCAGCATGTTAATTCAATTCTTTATTTCCTTAAAAGAAGAAACACCTGAGAACACTGTAAGTGAGGATGGGGTAAAGAGGCTGTGAAAGAGAATCTTGACAGCCTTGTAACGTGACTAATTAGCAAGGAGGAGGAAATACTTAAACTTCATTGTGCTTCTTTGACTTGTTTCCCAAACTGTTGGCTGTCCTGATCAGTTAATTTTCAGCATGTGCCCTCATCCTTAACCTGCTGCTGAGAACATTACCTCTGGAATTGGGGTCTGCAGAACATGTGCCACTGCTTTCCCTCTGAACTCTCAACTCATCAGCTGCTCACAGATGTCACCTGGCATGAGCTGCAGACATGATCCTCACTGCAGCCCTTGCTGGAGCTGTGTTATCCCTGCTCCCCTGGATGAAGATGTCTTTTCAATCTCCCGTGCTGCATCCTTTTTCTTCCTCTCCCACATCTATCTGGGCCCAAGCATGGCATGCTTATTCTGTGCAGATCTATCTCAAATCACTCTTACAGTGTTTTGGGGTTTTTTAAGGACTATGTCTTCCCCATCAACGTTATGATCAAGCTGCAGCAGCTCCAGATAGCCGGAATCACTCTGATATGACAAAGAGGAGCTCAGGAGACAAAATGGGCTGAGCTTCATCTCAGTCCCTTGCCTTTAGTTATGTTGACCAAAGCCTCCTACATTACAATAAATCTTGGCAATCATGCTGCACTGATGAGTGAGATTGGTACTGCCAGCAGCAGCCTGCTCAGATGATGTGAGCCCGCTGTGTGCAGCCAGCATGGTGACATTCATGGGCACAGTGGGCTGTGCGGGGGATTTGGGGGTGTGTTCTCACTGTGGAGAGTCACAGAGTGGGGACCCCAGCAGCACCATCTTCCATTTTTCCATTATATTGACAGTGAGAGTAGCTAACCTGTGCTCTCCGAGACTGAGGAGCATTTGGCTGGCTCCAGCACAGAGAGCCAACTGGTTCTGAACCTCATGAGTGCCCGGATGGATTATGTCATGAGGTTGGACCTATTGGGAAGAGGTTTCCTGGGGTGGCTTTAGCAGGGGAATCCTGAGCTGGACTATGACAAGAGCATGGCTTGCACCAACCAGGCTGTCTACATCTTCAAAGCTAGGAATTTACCCATAGAGGGTGAAACACGGGAATGAAGCGCTGGCTTACCAAGCAGCAGCTTTGCACTGGACTAGGAGATGTGAAGTCAGAATTTTTCCAGTGTGGAAAAAGCCTTCATTTGCCAGTGTCCATGTGCTCTGTTTTTGTCCCATTCTCCTTTTCACATACATCATATGGAAAACCAGGGCTTTGCAATTATCTGTTGTGTTGTACAGAAAGCAGCATCTGAGAGTGTGACTAGTTCCCCATGAGCAGTATATGTGAAGTGAACATTTGTTGCCCACAAATCTATAACAATGTTTCTAGGAGCAGGTAGGAAACTTTCAGTCAAAAGCAGATCACTGAAACATTCTTTGGTCATCTAAAATTCTTGCCTTTGGTGTTCTTGACCAACATCTCAGTAAGTTTCCACCAGGTATATGAGATTTGTTTTATTTGCAAATATAGTAAAGGCATTATTAGAGTTGCTTCTGTATCTGTACTGAGAGACAAGAAAAATGCGAGACAAACACTGAAAACACCTATAAAAGTGTGATCATTTCACTGAATTGCAGAATCACAAAGTAGTTTAGGTTAGTTGCAGGTCTTCTGGTTCAACTCCCCTGCTCAAGCAGGGCTATGTAAAGCCTGTTGCCCAGGATCATATCCAGATGGCTTTTAAATTTCTCAAGGAAAAGAGATTCTACAACCTTCCTGAGCAACCTGTTACACAGTGCAAAACTGTTTCCTGATATTTAGAGGGAACCTCCTGTGTTTCAGTTTGTTCTGATTGTCTCATCCTGCCATTGAGGAGAGCCTAATTCTGTCATCTTTGCACCTTCCCTTCAGATACTGTACAACCCAGCATGCACACACATAAATGCAGAGCCAACTATGAAAATGTACAAATCCAATAAAAAGAGTGAAGTCAGTGGGATGCAACAACCAGTGGGGTGTAAGACAGTGGATTATTCCAGGAGATGCTTAAAGCAAACAGAAGCCTCCTAGAAGGTGTACTTTGCTTTCTCAGCTTCTGTTTTTTAGGGTGTGAGAGACTGAAATGTAATGGTTAATGGCTCAAACAGTTGACCACTTTCAAAAGCAGGGGTGCTTTGCTGTCAATGTGCAAGGTAATAGCCCAGGTGCAGAAGGGGTAAACACCAGAGGATGACCATGACAAACCAAATTTTGTCTAGCAAAAAATCTGGGTTTTGAGTGAGATAAGGGAAGAGGCCAATAAGAAGCAGATCCTGCCAGGTGGAATAATGCTTTTTATCACATCCTCCCTTACACAACTGGCTCAGGTATGAAAAGCTCCCTCTGGGGAACTTCTGGGACATTTACACATAGGCCTGAAGGTATTCATCCCTTTTGAGGGGGTTTAACTGGCTAACAACACTGATGTGAGAGGCAGCTGTCATGTCTTAGAAGGTGTCATAAACCATCAAAGACCCCTGAAGCACCCACAGACTCATTTCTTGGGGCCTTCCATCAGAGGCCTGTCAGGATCCACAGTGTCGCATCTGACAGTGTAAAACTCCCCCCACAAGGGAGGGATGTGGGCATTCCCACCTACACCTGAACACATATTCCCACCTATACCTGAAACCCACTGAACTTTGTGTTTCACAGGCTTCCCCCTACCCCAGCCTCAAGACTGCAACCATTGCTTTGACGAAGGGACATCTAAATTTCAACAATCAAGCCTCATCACTGGATCCATGAGTGGTAACATCTTTCTACTATTATCCTTTCTTTCTCTTTCTTTATTTCCTTTCTTTCTCTTTCCTTCTCTCTTTCTTCTCCTAACTTCTCAAAATATTGTAAACCAGACTAAAAAAGAGCTCCAGTCAATGCCTTATGTCTGAGTAAGGTTAAAGTTGGTTATGCTTAAGTTTGCTGAGTTAAGTTTGTGAAGTGCCTTACATAGTCTGGATGTTGTTTTAAAATTTGCCAGGTGTCTTATTCTACCTTAATGGTCTGAAGTTTTCAAGTGAAAGTTTGTTGTTGAGCCTCCTAAGAATTTTGCTGGTTTTCCCACATATCACCCAGACTGAATCCAACTACCTTTCCCTGCACCTGTTGAGTGGACTGGGGAATAACACAGGCTCTGCTGGGAATCCTGAAATTTAGTCTACAGGTCATAAGTGGTTGCTACCCTAGACTAGTTTAGTACTGAAGTTAGATAGTGCCAATATGTGGAAACTTTTGAGCTAAAACCTACAGTAGTCAGACTTAATTTCTTCTCTGACTTGGAAGCTCTGCCTCATCCAAAGGTCATTTTCCCCTTGCACATGCATTAGGGTCTTAGCCTTGATGCACTGCAGCATGCTGATGCTTCCTGTACCCTACCAGATGCCACAAATCTTACAGAAAAGAGGGGAAAAGTTGAGTTGGAAAAATAATTTTTTTCATTATAAGAACAGGTACCTGTAAAATATCTCCATTCACAATCTTTTCAGTTAAAGTTCAAATCTGTATTTTGCCACCTACATATATATTAATATTCTCAAAAGGGTTGAGCACCCACATCCATCAAGACATGCCAATGCAGTACACTTTTATAACAGATTTTGACTACTGTAACTCAGTCCTTTACCTCCATTTCCAGCATTGATCACATCTTACTTGCCTGTTGAAGTGCTCTAAAAAGTCCAAGAAAGCCATTTTAAAACATTAAAGAAATTACGATCTGACTCTTCTTACCCCAAATACTCTGTGCCCCTCACTGCTGTTTGAACAGATTGCTGCTTTAGACACTCAGCTGCTGAAATTCTCTTGGTAGCCTGTTACTGTCGAGTGTTTGATCCTCCTACACGCCCTACTTGTGTCACATCTGACGTCTCTCTAAGAAGGGTATGTGCTTGCATGCAGGTGCTTGCTGACATGTTACTTTTTAATCCTGGTAAGCCATGACACTGCACAAGAAATTCAGTCTGGTCTGTCTGTGAGATAAAGACTGCTCAAGGAACTGACTCCTGCAAGTCCTGGAATATCACTGGTAACATCTCTAGGCCAATTAGGTCCAGAAAAGGAAGAGTTTCAGTACTACCAGGGAAAACCAATCTCATGACCAGGAGAAACCTCTCAGTGAGAGCAAACCAGAAGTGGGAGCTCCCCACACTGTGGGCAGTTTGAAACTCTCCAAGGACTGCTGTGCAGCATCAGTGACACCCCAGGAAATCCCTCATGTGCTTCATAGAAAGGTTGCCCCAAGTCACTCCTACCAGCATCCTCTTTGCACTTTCCCCATGGCTGCAGCCATCATCTCCCTTGACGGGCTGTGCAAGGTGCAACACTTTTTGAATGAGGAAACACATTCAATTATCTGAAATTGAGTTAATTTTTCCAGTGAAGTTCCCAGTGCTGCTGAAAACCAAGCCTCTGTGTGGTGCCTCTGGGAGATGACTCCTGGGAGCACCCTCCAACCCACACAGCTGCTCAGAAACTTTCCATGGTGCAATCAATTCTGTGGTGTGGTTTCAGGGAGTTTGTGGGGAGATGCTTCACTGTAACGGGGCTCACATCCCTCAGTCAAAGGGAGTCAGGGAACACAAGTGCACCTTTGTATCTAGGGTGAATTCAGGGACATTGCTTATGGCCACCATCCTCCACCATCATCCAATGGTATGTGTAGGAAGTTAATCATTGATTAGACAGCAGGCACAGTTCAAAGAGGTGATGCAAAACAAGTCAGAGAAAGTGTGATCAAAGCTGTACATAGAATGCAATCAGTATCTGAAAATCCTTTTACACCCCAGGACCTACATAAGCTCTGCACACAAAGCTGACTTCTCAGGCCACACCTGCAGTGAGAACTAAGAAATTTCTTCTCTTTCTGTAAATTTTGGGGCTGCAAACCAGACCACTCACACTAATCCCAGCTGTAGATCATTCTGGGAGAGGAACATTCATTTCTTTCAAAATTAAATTGCGAATCTGCTGACAGTTCAAAGTCATTCCTTCTACAAAAACAAGAACAATGCTGAAATAACTTTGTGCAGTATGATGTAAGCGCCTCAGGTTTCTACAAACTGTCAGAATAGAGAACATGACTTTTTTAATATTACAGTTACCTAAGAGGCTGATGTATTTTAGTTTCCTCCCTTTTAGATTGTTTTAAAGACTTTTTTCCTTCAGAGATAGAACTCTGAAAATATGGCTATGTTATCTGTTGCTTTTCTTCCCTAGCTGTGAAGAAGAAATGTCCAGGCTTTTCTCTCAACAAGAATATCCAATTTATATTATTAAAACTCAAGGCATCTTTGAATTGATCTCCAGAAAGATTCAGTCAGTAGGACAAAATTCTAGCAGTCTCACATTCCCCAATATTATTCAAAGTAAAGTTTTGGCTCAAGAAACTAGGAGAAAGAAAACCTTAAGTCTGGATGATAAAGCTGCCAGCAGATACATGTGTTAAAAGTGCTTATCCCACCACCTGCCTTTCACCATTCCCTCCATCTGCACACATGGACCTTGACTGGCAAAACACTCCAGCCTTGCTGTGTGCAGGCAGAGATGTAGCACAGTACTTGTCACTTTCTGCTGCTCACCTGTGCTCTCACTGGCCAAATGTTTCCCCTCATCCTGTCTTAATCTGATACTGGCAGAATTTCAATCTCAGACAAGACTGTGTACCAGGACTCTAGGTGCAGAATCCCATTACAAATAGATTGTTGCTTTACAGGTCTCTCTGTTTCATCATTTAAGAAAAAGTTAATGTATTCACAGTGTACATGACAGGAACATGTTAGCAGCATACTTTTTGTTGCTTGTTCTTTGAACTCCCAGCATTGCTCCTCAGTGACACTTGATAGAGTTGAAGGAAAACACAGTCCAGTATAAATTTTGAAGTTTCAATCACAAAAATGCTGTCAGTCTTTGCTATTACTAAGAAAAGGAATTTAACTACTTCCTGTTTGCAAAGGAACAATAGGATGTCACCATTTGAGGGCATAAAAGAGTGGCTTTGTAAGTCCTTTGCATGTTACTCACTGTTACTTGAAGCCCTGTTGAAGTCTGTTTTCCAGGTCACAGTATCTGAAAGCAGACTGGTTTCTTCTGAAGGAACCTCCAAAAGGCAGTTGAGGAAGAAATGAGGAATTTACACTTCCAGTGCAGCTACCCTGAGGCAGTTTCATGGCATGAGACAGCGGAGATCTGATGCTAGCAAAACTGCCTTCTGATTTCAAAAGTCTAATTTCTCCAGCAAAAACTTATGCAAGGGTGAAATATGCCTAATTCTGTTCCTGGGATATTTCCTGCCATGTCCATGTATATGTGAATCACATGAAGCAAAGAAAACATTTGACAGCAACAAACTAGAAAGACTAAAGTGCTAATAAAATATGCAAGCAGGGGATACCTGACATGTATGAAATTGAGCGAATAATTTAATGTCTTAGACTTTTAATTTTCTTCTCTACTTTTACATTTCTCTTGCATTGCAAAATCTTCAAGCAGTTTCTTTCCAATCTCTGTAGCTGTATTTGTCTGAGAGACTTACATGCAACAGTCGTGCCATTATAAGTGCAATACAATGAGTGGGTAGTTATAGTAAAATACAGTTTCCAGTGACCACAGAAGATGGGGAGAAATCTCTAGGAAAGGTCTTGTAAACTTTGTAGTTAATGTCTCCAAAAAGTTGGTGGGTATTTCTGTGATGTGAAGCTGAAACCTTTAAAACGCCAGGAGGGACATTTGGGCTATACGTATTTATTCCTCCATGTGCACTGTGAAAGGCACTAAAGTATGTCCAAACGAGCAGACACCTTTGAAGTCTAGTCAGATCAGTATTACACTGTGCCTTTGTGACACTCCTCAGAGCAACAGGGCCACACTGTTCAGGAGCAGTGACCTAAAATAGCCATACAGCCCACACAGATCTGAGCTTCTATCTTTGAATGGAAGAACCTGTTGGTACAGACTGGTTGCTAACTAAGGACCTATCACTGTGCTCTTATCCCTGGGATTGAAAACTGAAAAAAACCCACTTGATTTTTAAAGTGCATCAGCACATATTTCTATGGAGGTTTCATTAAATACTGCACCCTAAACCTACCTGTGGCTGACAGGTTCATGCCCTTCTAGGGGGGCCAATATAATTATGGGGCGGGGCTATTAAAATATAATTATAATAGGGGGGCCAATTGCTATTGAAACAGAGCAGGAGGTTACTGCCAACTTCTATTGCATCTGCTTTAACTGTTTTTTATACAAATACAAACCTCCTTAGACCTTAGAACCAATATTTATTTCTTTTTTATTTTCTTTTTTTTTTTTTTTTTTTTTATTTGAATGAATGATGTCTGAAGTCTCTCCAGGACTGCATAGGAAAGAATTTGATTGTTGTCCCCTTTGGGGTTATTTTTGAGGAGTAGCTTTGCTGTGGATCAGCAGGTCAAAATTGATGGAAAGGGTGAAAAGGGAGTAAGAAGGTTGCACAGATGAAGCAAAAATGGCTAGATTGTCTACTCATAATTTAGCTTTAACCTTGCAAAGATTTGGAAGACATTCTGGTTTTTTTATAGCTTCATGAAGCAAAAATAGAAAATGATCCAGTAACCATGGAAACATGGAAACAATGATCACTGGAAATTATCTCTACTTGTGCTATCATTAGATGACACTAAAGTTAAGGCACACATGCATCCTCAGCAATGCTGAGTCCTCAAACATCTGGAGCAGCTGGAGCCACTGCAGTTTTGGAATTTCTAATTCAAGCTGTTGGGGGTTCAAGCTATACCTGTTTGGCAAGTGATTCTGTGAACAATTAAATACTGAAACTCCAGCCATGTCTGACTATGTGTTCTGCTGACCAAATGACCTAGTAGCCACCAGCACATCAAGTGCCTTTATGTGCCCGCAGAACTCTCAAAGGAAAGGTCAGCAAGGCATGCAGTGTCTCAGAGCAGCCACCCTCGATGTTAATCCCTATTGAAGGGGAGGGAGAGGGATCCAGATGGTACCAAATCAATAACAGCAATTTTGGGCCTTTGGAGGGTAACTCGCCGTCCAGGTCACTAACAATAAAAGTTTATTGGAAATAAAAACAGAGGAATGAAATGAAATGGACTTTTAGTGGGAAAAACGAGAGAAAAATGAAGATAAGAAGAAATTCAATACGAAGAGAAGTGTTGCAGTTGTCACAAACAGCATGAGAGCTGGGTCTATAACCTGCCTGCCAGAATCAGATAAGCTGCTCTTATGCACACCCCAACTGCTACACATTAAAGGAAAAGCATGAGATTAGAAGTACCTCTGTGACTGCGCTGCTGATATAAGATATATTCCTGAAAGGATTTGATTTTGCTACTTCACTCCTCTTTGCAAAGCAGCTGGATTCATGCTTTTCCTTTCTTCAAGGAGTTTGCTGTGGGGAGTGCCAGCCTCATGAAGCATCTCCCTTACAATTTCTTTCCCACTTCCTTTTCAGAAAACTACTCCATTCTCCCAAACAGTGAAAAGCTGCTGACATCCCCCATGCAGAGGAAGTGTTAGGAGGGAATTATGATGGTGTTAAAACCTAGTTACCCAGAAGAGCTACTCACCCAGAAGTCATCTGGAAGCTGGGAACTGTTTGTGAACATTTGGAAACAGGGACTTGCTGCTTCTGTTTGAATATCTGAAGGGGATGGAAAAGATTTCTAGTGATTTCCTGTCTCTCCATTTGTCCCTTTGTGTTCCTATGAAACAGGACTTCTGCTTATATTGATTTGCTTCTGAAATGGTCACGTAAGTGACATTCTTCACCTCAAGGCCGTAAAACTGACAGACCAGACTTCCCCCTTTTGCCTGCCCTTGCCTGTCCTTCTTGGGAGTTGTATATTGGGCATTGCAATAACATGCCACAGCACTCTCAGGCAGCCCAGCCTCCCCACTGGACAGTTTTGAGCGCACAGGGAAGGGAGCAGCTCCTTTGTCACTTGCAGGACAGAGAGCGTATGGCAGCAGAGCTGGTCTGTCTGGGGCTGGCAGGGACACCTCTGTTGATAAAGGTACTGCAACTGTTTGTTAACAAATGCACTTTGAATCTTTGCATTTATCCATCATTGCAAGCACAGGGCCACTTACACATCTGACAAAAGTGTTTTGTCTCCATCCTGTGCTGGGAAGCACAAAGTGAATCACCTTCATATTCTTACTCACAGCGTTGTCTAATTTTTATGGTTTTTGCAATCTGCTCAAAGTTTAAGTTGGTTACTTTTAAACGCACACTAAAAAGTGGAAACCTTTACCTCTGTTTGCAGGATGTAACTACTTCAAATTTATGGTCTAAGATAAAAAGTCCTCTCCCACTGAGCCCCTTCAAGAAGGCTGTTAAAATTAGGGCCAGTGTATTAAAAATCTGTTACATCTTTTACTAGTGAGCCATGACCTGCTCACTTGTGGGAAAATGAGCTTGCCAGACTACTAAGGAACTGGCTTACTACCTTCCCAGTCTTTGTGAGGTGTCTGCTCTTTGTTCCCAGGTGGTTGTCATGATGGATGCTGTTCAATGCAGGAAAACCAATAATTTAACACATACTGTAATCCAGTGCAGTAGCCCAAAGTATCATGATATTAGCCAGAAAGGAAAGAAATCTTTTAAAACAGAAAACATTTAGTTTCTGCAATAAATTAAATTTGACAAAGAAATAACTTGAGGACACAGACAGTGCAATTAAAGGCTTTCTTTGGTCTTATATTTTCTCTGCAAAATAAGTAGAGGCAGAGGATATGAAACAACCTGGAATAAGTAACTGATGGAGCAATGTAGCATGAAAAGGGCAGTAGTAAATTGCCTTGTGGAACTCAGCATTTTTCCCAACAAAATCAACTAATCCCTGGGCTCCTAATGTACATACATTATAGACATTTTATATATTTTATATTTATATATTTATATATTATATACATTTTATATATGTGTTTTTTGAAGATATCTATACACTTCCATAAGCATGAATATTATATTTAAGGTACTTTCTACAAAAATTCTTACTTTCTATTTGCTTCATGTAATTTCCATCTCAGTAACGGTAATTGTTGAGAATATTAAGGCAATTTATGAGAACCTGTGGGCTCATAGATCTTATGTGCTTATCCTAGAGATGTATCTTCTATATATATACTATATCAAGTGGTTTCTATCATCCATCACTGTAAAATGTATCTATGGTAAAAAAAAAAGATACCAAATCTGATCTTTGTCAAAGCAGACACTGGCCAACCCTGTAGTGATGGAAGCTTCTAGATGGTTCATTACAGAGGGTAGATTGGAGGTGTGTAGTTTGTGAAAAAACTGACACTTCCTCCAGTTTCTCCCCTCCTGTGGGTTTTTCAACGTCCTCAGGAAAATAAATAGAAGCCTAATAAATTTATCCAATAGTTAGGTTTTCAGGAGAAGGTCAAATGTGGGTACTAGACTAGAAAGCAGTTCAGACTGTTTTGAGATAGCAACATGTTTTAGAATGTTAAATTGAACAACAGTTGACAATAATGAATTGTGCTTGGAGAAAGAATATTTCCATTTTGGGAAGAAGACTCAGAATGACTCTGCATTAGCAGCTAAGCTCAGGAGTGAAGTTGTGATTGCGCTCACTGGCTGTCCTCCAGCTCAGACCCTGAGAGGTCCTCCAGCTCAGGGTCTCTGCATGTACCCCAGCCACTATCCTTCATTCACTCTATCAGGACCAAACAAGAGCTAAACTGATATAAACCCCTGAAATGCACAGACAGTGGGGGGGCACTGGGTCCTCAGCACCAACTCCACAAACCTGCTCTTTCTGGGTTGCACTACTCAGTAATGCAGAAATAAATGACTGAGTTAGGTACTGAATCATCTTTAGGGTGTGTGGCAGCAGCTCTGGCCATAGAGAGCAGGTACAGGCCTTCCCAGGAATTCTCCCTGAGGAACGCTGCAAGAAGCTGTGAAAAAGCTCAGAGAAAGAATTAAACCAATTCTAATCTCCACTTGCTGCACCTGTTGCTAAGCAAATGTGGAATGTGTTATAGAAATTTGTTTACCAGTGGGTGGTAGTGTTTTAGTTAGTTGACCAATGAGGTCAGAGTTATATCAGACAAGCTAGAAGAAGTTAAGAGTTTCTTAAGAATATAGTAGGAATATAGTAGAGAAGAATAAAGCAATGGTTCAGCCTTCTGCATCACAGAGTCAGTGCTCATTACACATGGGTCAGGAGACCCCTGTGCTGACAAGGGTGCTCAGCTCTCTGCCTCCTTCAGAAGGTGCTTGGGGCAAGTCTGGCCATCTAACTCAGGCTTCTCAAACCTAACACTGGAAGTGGACAATGAAAATACTCCTCTCCTCTTCCATCTATGTCTGTGATTACAAATGAGACTCCTACATGACTGAGAAGTCCTTTCTCCATTAATTAACTAGATGAGTTGACCATGGTGAGTGGTTACACTGAATCTTTAAACCTCTTACAAATTATAAATAATATAAGCAATCTCTATGCTTGGCCATTATTTAAATACTCATGCAAAATCTAGGATTACTTGATGTTTTTCTCTCTTTCATGAAGGCTTATAATGACCTTAAAAGCATTAACTCAATATAAGGTCAAGGAATTATTTTAGCTGTGAAATCAGTTGCTTAATAATGTTTCCTCAGAGTCAAGAAATCATGCAGGCTGTAAGGCTCAAGTAATTATTTCATTTTTCTGCCTACATATTCACGTCTTTAACTACTACTCTGCACGAATAGAGAAATGAGTCAATGAGAGATTTTCAGTACTTGGGTTTACAGCGTCCAAAACATACAGAGAAGCATGTATCTGCAAAATTAAACAGCTATTTCTGTAACTACTTAAGAGATCAAATGCTGTTTTAATGTCATACATCAGTATATCAGCTCTTATACAGTACAAGCAGGATCTCACGCTGGTTTATCATTACTTATTAATGGCTTATCTTTGATTATATAGTAAGTCAATTAAACAAGCTTATAGGTTGCAGTAGGCAAAAGAGAATAAATTTGGGTTTAGCCATAATTTTTAATTGATAAAAAATTACTATGATTACAAAATTATTTTTTTCTGATAAAACATTAAATATTTCATTTAAAATATTAGATTTTGACATCACTGTGATGCTGTCTTTTTTAGTGTCAATTGAAATAGGGCAATGCATGGGTAAAGTGGTTTGAAAAACTGCAAAATTGACAGTGTGTTCCTGCCTCATAATAAACAATTGTTGAATGATGTTTATTAAAACTGGCTCTCAAGTGACAGTTAATAAATGCACAGTTCTATTATGCATGCTAAATTCAGCATTCTGAAAACTTAAAAGCAAATAGATCAAAACCAACAGAGATAAAAAAGTCACAAAGACAAAATACAGCAACACCAGAAAGTGACAGGGACTAATTCAGTCTTAAAAATTACTTATTATATGGTAACTTGTAACAACAATTTTATAGAACTGAAATAGAAGCAAATCAGAGTCTTTCTGATGTTTTAGATATGTGATTTCTCTAGTGCGTATAGTTTGATCATATAGCAAAGAAATTTACATTATGAAGTACCCTTCAAAAAAGCAAAAACCCAAGTTTCCCTCTGTTTCTGATTTCAAGTTATGAATAGTCATGAATAACAAATGAAGGACAAAAAAAAGGTGCAATAAAATTTAATTATTAATTTATGTTAATTAAAAACCTTCAATATTTCTTCAGTATTTGGAGAAATTAGGCTACAAGCAGTGTGTTACACATATACCCTGACCATATCTGCACAGAATTGCAAAAATGCTGGATTTAATGGGCTTTGTGTCCTTTACTACAATCATTCCATTGGCTCTTTGATGTTGCATGGGGTTGGTGTGATGATGGAAAGAGTTGCTTCAACCCTGTATTTTCACCTCTGTTTCTAAAAGGTGAAGGGCAAAACTTTAAATCAAGGAGCAGTTTATCTTTAATTAAGAAAAACATAATTAGGCATTATCACATAATTGCTATTACTGATGGAGAGACTCATATTTTCACAACTAGTGACCCATGTCGTATTATGTCTCTGCTGTTTACTGCATAATAAATCTGTATTTGTGTTTGGCAGCTAGCCAGAAAAATTAAAAGGTAATCACCATGCTTCTCTGCAGTCTGGTCATCAAAATCTCTGACTTCACAGATGAGTAATTAACAAAGTCAAGTTGTGGTATCCTAACAGAAAACCTTTAGGAATAACTATATTTTTCTCCTCTGTCAAGATATCAAATGACACTTGAAACAACCGTATACAAAAAGCTTTGCAAAACAGATGAGAAGAACTGTGCTATACACCTGGTGTTGAGTTAAAAAACAGTTTAATGTCTCAAGGCACCACCACGGTAGAATTTTATACCTGCAAGTAATCATCTAATACACTATTATACAGTTAAGGTAATGTATTAATAAATAGCTTGTGCAATTTTGGGAAGCAATCTATAAAGGAATGTTAGATATACAATAGGCACATACTATAATACAAATAAAACCCAAAATTCCTAGAAAAAGCATGCTGAGCACCTCTTGGTATAGGTTGAGTTTCTTATTCTAAACACTATGTAAATCTTAACTTACAAAAGGTAAAACTGAAATCTTAGAGTAACTGCTTATTTAAACAGATTTTCCTGGGTATTTTCCTCTATGTCACAGGATTATTCTTAGGGACAGAGGAGTCTGGTACTGGCTGTAAAGGGCTGTCTTGTTTGTTCAGTTGTGCGTTCAAGTTTTCAGAAGTTAGAAGAGAAGAATTAAAAACTATTTCACTTAAGTCTGATTTTATGGATACCAGGTGTGGTTCTTGAAAATTCAATGGTTCTTCTAACACCTGTGTATTTTCTCGTGTCATTCCCATATCTGATGGTGACTTTCTTTTCATTCTTGTGTACGATTTGTCTAAATTCTCCATGCCTTGGTCAGTTTTCTGAAATCGCCCAAAGAACCAGATGAAGAAACCAAACAAAGCAAAAGCCAGCAAACTTGGAATAAAAGCCAGGCATTTGACATCAAGGCTGGAGCCTGTGAACCTGCTGTGCAAGAACATGTCCCCTTCGGCATAGGTCCGGTTCGTCAATGGGTTTGTGTTATTGGATCTCCACTCCCAAGACAACTTAGTTCTGTTAAGGTCTTTCAAGCTCTCTGAGTCCTTCACTGTGTAGATCTTCTGTCCAGGACCGATATATTGACCATACTCATGAGGTTTGTAAAATATTTGGTTCTTCCACATATTCAGATCCAAGATTAAAACAAGGAAGATAATTCCATAGTTAAACCATTTGCCTGTTTGGAAAAAGAAAATCCTGTCATCTGATATATCCATTTTAGAAGCAGTACAAATGCCATTACACATAAAAGATACTCAGAAAACAAAAAGTTCATTTTTATTAATCTGTAAAGATTAATAAAATAAATAAATGTATAAATATAAAA
This sequence comes from Melospiza georgiana, assembly GCF_028018845.1. Taxonomy (NCBI): domain Eukaryota; kingdom Metazoa; phylum Chordata; class Aves; order Passeriformes; family Passerellidae; genus Melospiza; species Melospiza georgiana. The sequence continues at coordinate 51,653,411 of NC_080433.1, forward strand.
AAATTAATAAATAAATTTCCACCACAATCAGATTTATGCTGAATATCCTTTAGTATTTCACAATTTGGTCTGGAACAAAACAATTTTGTAGCACAAGCACAGAAGTAGAACCATTCAATTGACATTACAGTTTGTAAGTGACCAGCTTATTAGATCACTAGGTGATGTGTTATAGAGCAACAAAGCTAGAAAAAGTAATTAATTCCACAGCTTTAAAAATATTCACATGGAAATTTTCCATAAAAATGACAAGGTGTGATTTATAGAATTACAGTGAGATTGTTGAAAAATAGCAAGGGCTGATTGTAGACTTCTGAGTCTAGCCTAGGTTTTTTTATAATCTGTGTCAATGAATATGCATAATGAATTATACTATTTTCACAGTCATAGCATGTCTTACATTTTAGTTAGACATATGTTAAGATCTCACCTGTGCAGTGATGACTGCTATCACCCAAGAACCTGGCAATTCTACATGTCAGCATTAAGTGAAAATAAATACATGGAGGAATGTTTCTGCTGGTGATGAATGATCATGGTCTTTGCTGGAATAATATCTAAGTATGCTTCAAGTGAAAAAGAAAATGTATCATAGGATCTATCAGATTATTTAGGCTAGTGACTTGCAGAGAATTAATGGATTCCAGTTCCTGAAAGTATGTGTTTTCAAACTGTCCAACCAGAATTCTTCAGGAGAGTAAGGAGACTAACTTCATGCATTCAGGAGTTATGTTTAATGGTTCTCTTCAGTTCAGATTAAACAGATTGAAAATAAACTAGAATATTTATTCTCTTGTTATTCTCTTATGTTGAACAGTCGTCACTGTTTGGAAACAAAGCTGAACTGAAAAGACCTTGCAGACAATCCTATAATTCCTGAATAACTCCTCTATCAAAGTCAAGTTGGATGGGCTTTGAACAAACCAGTGTAGAGGAGGGTATCCTGCTCACATCAAAAGCGCTGGAACCAAATATCCCTTAGGGTCCCTTCCAACTGAAACCATTCTATGATTTCTCCCTGTGATTTTGTCAATTTTATAATTGACATGTTAAAGAAAACTATCTTTTCATACTATTAACACTACATTTAATAATATTTTAGTTTCTTAAACCAACACCCAAGAGCTTAAAGTAATGCTAAAGCATGAAATAATCTAACAAACAATTCAGTGTAACTTGATGTTTCCTGTGGATGTTTGCCATGTATTTAATGTTTCTATTTTTCCCATCACATTTGTCTTTCAACAGAAAGACACAGGATTCACTGATCAATAGCTGTTGTCAAGCAGAATGTAATAGCTGACTTCTTGTTTTTACCTCAGCTGGGCAATTAGATGACTCTTTTTTACCTTACCACCATTTCTTAGGACACAGTGATAACAGCACTATTTTTCGTATTTTCACTATCTGAAAATGTTTTGAAAATGGTTTCAGAAGTTATTTGATGCTGAGTGTTTGATAGAAAGATACACTGTTCCTGTCTCATAGAAAGTATGAACTTGAAACTCCCTCACTCAGCTGCTAGTCAGAGCCAGGCAGGCAGAAACAAAGTCCTGAGCTCAGCTGCTGTGATTGTTGGGTCCATGTGGGCCATACAAACCACTCAGGTCCATCATCCCATTTAGTGAGGATGAGCTGTCACCTGCATATCTAAATGGCAGCTAGCTGACTGAGAACAGCTGTTGTTCTATAGCAGATTTTCTCAAAAATCCTTAAATTTCTTATTCTCAGCCAATTTTTTCACCTTCTGCTTCACTGTTATGCTTGATGAGCTCTATTAATTTTCCTTTACTTTTGAATACTGTTGTCACCAGAACCAAAGGCTGTGTATGAGTAACAGTCTCACTATAACCATATATGAACACAGGACAGGTATTCACTGCTGTGCTAGCTAGCACGACAGCCAAAGAAGCCAACCCAGCCATCCTTCTAGATCTGAGATGCTTTGGAGCACAAAGATGTCATTGTGCTCAAATGTGGTTATACAGAGATTTAATATATTGCCCAACCTTTAACATTATAACTTAAATGTTTGTAATGTATGTATATTAAATGATTGTCTATTGCAACTTAATTTTAGCATAACCATTTTCATAGAAATCTTTAAGTCATATACCAAGCTTATATAGGAAATAGGCTAAGTAAATGAAAAGTCAATCACAACCTTTGATCTTGCACATGAACGAACTCAAGTTTGTAAGTTTGCAAAGGATTATAATAAATGTATTATGAATGTACAGATACTAATTTTATTTTAAAAAATTTCAAGTTTCATTACAGATTAAGAGTGTCAAGGGAAACTGGATCCCCACACTACAAAGTCATTTAAGTTGTCTTTTACCCAGCTTCTGTAGGATTAGTATTACTGCTGCTTTAGGGTTGGCCCTACTTCAATGAAATTTGTGTGGCCAATACTGGCATATACCTGACCCCACTTAGCCCTTCTGGGATGGAAAGTGACAAAGACAAAATCTGAAATGGAAGGATGTAATAGGATCAACTCTCAAGACTGGAAGGCTAGTCAATCAAACAGAAAAGAATTTTATCCGGTCTTCAATAGTTAACAAGTTAACAATGAAGAAAGTCATGTGGGAAAATAGGTTGTGTCATTCAGCCATGCACTACCTGAAAAGTGACCTGGTTAAAAACTTTATAACTTTCACAGCACTGACATCTTACATGCTGCACATAATATTTGGCGAATTAAGAATCTGATTTGGTGTATTTGAAAACACGGTACAATACTGCAATTTGATGCAACAAAGATTCTCCAAAATAAAAATTGGACCCAAGAGTGTTAGTGTCCTTGTAAGGCTGTGATGTAAAATGTGTCATGATATTATAGGCACTGTAGACTACAACCAGTACTTGGGGATGAAAATTCACTCCCGTTTTCTGCCAAAGCATGTCTGTCAAAGAGGATTGTATCCTCCTGGCTAGAATACTCACCAGAAAGGAAACCTTGACTCTACAATAACCTCCACTTGTGGCAGCTTGGACCTGCATCATAAGACCATGCTCTGAGCATCAGCCTGTACAGAAGTCTGCTTAGAAACAGTCTCCCCCCACTGCTGAAGCTCAACAACTGTAGACTACACATGAATGCCAGGGGTCTTCTCATTTTGAAAGAAGTATGGATTTTTATTTTTCTTTTTTCCAGAAATTCACATATTTTCACCATCAAACAAGATTTTTGGGCAATCCTCCACACAATATTTGGAATATATCCCAATATTCCATAACAGCTGCTGATTCTGGAGCAGTTTTATTTTTGTATGCCCACTCTGGAACAGACCATTCATTTCCCAACAAAAGGATCTCATGTAGAAGCTAATCCTCAGGAACTTTACTGAGGTCAGGAGGTAATGTGAAAATTCTACTTAATAAGGCTAGACACAAGCAGCCTCATGCTGTGCAACCACAGCCAGAGGCTAGTGTAGGACATGTTTGCTTTAGACTTCTACCTCAACTGTAATTTGTGTCTAAAACCACTCAGACACTGCTGTAAAACATTTGAAATGTTCTTCCTATCTCCTGTCACATTGGTGCTATTAGCTAGATACATGCATACAGACAGACCACTCACAGCTGATCTAAGATATTAATCCTCTGAGGTTTTTTCATGTCTGTGTGCATGGAAAGCTTTGGTTTTACCTCTAACCTTTCTATTTATGGCCACAGACTCCCTCAGGCTACCCTGTGTAAGCCTGGGCTGAATCTAGAGAGGCTGTTGGTTTAACTCCACCAGCCAGCCATGCTGGTCACTGCCCAGCTACGAAGGAGATGATTCCTCCTTTGGGTGGAAGGGTACTTGGGTCAGAGAGCCCTCAGAAACATGTTACAAACACCCAGAGAAATCTCCCATCTCTTCTGACACCTAAATTGTAACATTTTCAGTTTGAAAATTACCTGCATACTTGACAGTAGATGCTCTTGGATTTTCAATGCTGCCATTAAAGGGTACAAGGCAGGCCTCCTACCCAGTGTCTTTTAATCACAAAAAAAGCTGAACAAAATTCATTTTAAGTTTTACAAATTTCCCTGGGTATTACAGAAACTAGGATAGACTATGTATTTTCATAAACATCAGCCTAAAAAGGAAAACACACTTTGCAATGAACCATCTGTCAAGGGAAATCCAGATGAGCTAAGCAGATGCAGGAATTCAAGTTTTTTTAAATGTTCACCAAAAAAAGTGGCTATCAAAACAGAATGAAAATATTTAATACTCAGTAAGGAGTATTGCAAGGAGTTCCTAGCTGCAAAGAAATGAGAGTAAAATGAGGTACTCACTTACCAGCAAAAATAAGATAGCTTTTCACAATAAATTCAAAATTACACTGAAGAGTCAGAAGATGTTAATTCACTATTACTGCCAACAACATTAAGAAATCATAAGTCAGGACTAAGGAAGTATGTTATTAGTTTAAGGTATCATGGGTTAAAATAATATACCGTGTATAGCTGTATTTTTCTGCCCTTCTAGAAACTGAATTATGCAGAAGCAAATTTTAATTTTTTTTTCTCTGCAATCATGGTCTTTATTTTATGAAAGCTGAAATTCTCATTTACTCACTGTATTCAGGAGATAAGTTTTTAAGACAAAATAATAAAAAAGGAAAAGAAAAAGAATAATAAAAAAGAGAAAGAGAAAGAAAAAGAAAAAGAAAAAGAGCAAGAGAAAGAAAAAGAGCAAGAAAAAGAGAAAGAGAAAGAAAAGAAAAAGAAAAAGAAAAAGAAAAAGAAAAAGAAAAAGAAAAAGAAAAAGAAAAAGAAAAAGAAAAAGAAAAAGAAAAAGAAAAAGAAAAAGAAAAAGAAAAAACAGTGTAACTGCCTTAAGACTTGTGACAAAGTCAGGAGAGCAGGCAACACATAGCATGCAACTGAAATTATTCATCTATACACAACTTGCTCAAAGCCATCAAGGACAAACCAGCCATCAAGGACAAACCAACAGAATGGTGGCTTGAAATCCTTGGCTCCTCAGAATGCTGCTTTCCTTAGAGATGCTCCTTTGTGGGACCATTGCTTATTTGAAAAAACAATACTGAATAGGATTGCTTTTATTTATATCAATTAACAGTGACTAAACCAGACTGTGTAAGAACTAATAAAGAATAAACTTTGCCAGGAAAAGGATGGCAAATGTTATTTCAGCCATGCTGTCTTTCTCCTTGCTATTTGGGAGAAAATGGTTTTCAGTTTCTGAAAATTAGAGCACAAGTCATAGATTTACAGCCTGGATTTATCTATGTAGCTAGTACTAAAATAAATATTTTTCAGGCCTCAGTGTTCATGTCCTGCTTGTTACTTAAACGTCCTATGGTTAAATTTAAATTCTGGATTCTGTGTATTAAACAGGGCTTAAATAAAGCTGGCTCCCTGTTGTTACCATTGTTCTACCCCCATGTAGAATGATGTAGTTGCATTCATGTCTATCATTTTAGATTGAATTATATTAATCTTGAATATATATATATATATATATATATATATATAATTAGGGGTTTTTTTTCATTTCAAATATTCTACACCTTGATTTGAGTAGAATATTCAAGTATCTGCACATCCAGAGAGTCACTAGAGCTTGCAAATTATCCAACATGCCCTAACCTAAGACAAGAACTGATGGCAAGAACAGATGGTTCAAGCAAAACTTACCCAAAGGGAGGTTTCTTGTGCCATGTGTTATGGCTGTTTATTAGATCTCCTAAAGGGTGGACTAGCTCTGAGATAAAACAGGCTCTCAGTAGACAGGATACGTGATGTGCAGTCAAATGGATTGATTTGTCTAGTGAATCTAATAAATGGATCTTGTTAATGCTGAGCAGGGAAAAATTTTCCTCAGCCCTCATTCATTATCTCATCCTCATTAAAAGAATGTCTTCTCACTAGAAAATCAGAAAGGATTCCAGTCCTCTCTGCAGAAGACTACAATGCATAAATATTGGTTTTATTTGGTTGGCCTGTTTTCAAACAGCAGCATTGCTACTGATTGCATTTCTGATCACTAATTTATGTTCTTTGCTCTTGTTTATTCTTTGATTATACCTGATTATCATCTACGTCTCTGTCTCTTCTGCAATGCAAAACTGTTCTTTGCTCTTCAATTCCTCTTCTATCACCCATTAATTATATGCCAAGTTTCTGTATCTGGAGACACAGCCCAACCTACCAAGCCTCAGCCATTTTTCCTACTCCTCTGTGCATCCATTCCACTACTTTTCCTGATACAATGGAATAACAGTATGGCATCTGGGACCCTTGTGGGACTGAGCCGCTCCAAATTAATTCCCTACCTTGAGAAAAAGGAAAAAAAATCATTTTTGCTATCCCTGAATTTCATACCTGTAATTCACATAAAATATCTGATGCTTAAACTAATTTTTTTTCCTCTGCTCCTTTCTCTTTCTGCTCACTTGGGAGAGAAAAATGTGTTCATCATGTACACATAACATCATCTCCTCTCACCCTACACCTTCCAGTCACTGACTGGTCATAATTTATTTTATCCTGTTCCATAAACCACTAATGGCTGAATGGTCTCTCTCAGATATGTACCAGCTCTTCTTTTTCCTTGTTAGCTGGCTGTTCTCTGTCAGCATTCCAGCAGGGCACCTACCTTCAATTTTGAAAACTTTCTATCCCTCCATCTGTAATTCCTGCTGGCTCATTTGCCTTCCCTCAGTCAATAGCCAACAGGTACCTTCTGCACTATTTTTATCTTCTTTTCTGTTTTTTAATCTCATTTCTGCATTCTCTGCTGAAAACACTTCTTTCTGAGGCCTCATTCAGTCTGCCTCAGCTCAGTGCTGGTGTCATTCTTTCCTTGACACATTTTCTTCCCTCTGCTTCAGCTGTCTGCTGAGCTTGTGACTCACCTGCTAACTCTTGGCCTTATCTTTGTATCATCTCTGAATGCTCCTTTTGTCCCTGGTCTGCAGGGGTTTCTTTTGGCTTGTCCTTGGTTGCCCTCATCAATTTTATTTCTGTGTGGCGTCATGTGCTGTGACTTTTTATATTAGCAGTTAAAGACCCCTGCCAGTTCACACCTGCATTCTTCTGTTATCCATTATTATCCATCTCTTCTCAATGTAGAGAGAGGAGCTATACTCCTTTTGTATAGCTTGAAGGTAATACCAAAATATTTATCCCTATTTAACCTTCTTCTCTTTTTCATTCCCTACTGTTATTAAAATACTGATTCACAGTATGCAAGGATCAGGTACTTTTTATCTATATGTATCATCCATTTCAATAACTGCAATTCTATTTTATTTGAGGTTATTTAACTGTCTGCTTCTTGTTAGATGACTGATGGAAGTAGGGTTATGAGTGGCCTTTGCCAGATGAGAATGACCGAAGTTATAAAAAGATATTAGCATAAATCATAGCAAAGGCATCTGAAAGCATAAGAGATTTGGAGATGAAATAAGCTGCTAATTTCCCTGAGAGACCAATTTTAGATAAAAGATGTCTGAAGTTACATTATGTATTACTTAATGTCACAAGAAGTTGCTGAAATCTGTGAGAAATAGCAGGCCGCTCTGATTTGTAAGATACAGGTTCCTCATTTCCTTGAAATGGTTATATATGGAGAATATGGATATGGACAGATAAAGAGGCAGAAAAAGTCTGGGACAAACACAAAAAAATACACATTTAAGACCATGGTAGCATACATTTGTTACATAGAAGCAGCTCACTGTGTGACTGAGTCACAATCTGTAAGATTACCTACCTGTTATGTGTATGTGATATTCCTCTTTCAGCATTTTTTGGAAATAAGGTACTTTGAATTGCATGTGTGCTGAAGGCAAGCCTGGAAGATTCACTTCAACATCACCCATAAAATGTGGAAACTCCCAGTCCTGTTAAAAAAGAAAAATAAGAGCCTAAAAGTAAGATTTCACAGTATATTTTTGCCTTTAAAATGGCTCAAATTAATAAAACAGAAATGTTCTATATTTAAGCCTCCATTATTGGATTTTCTTACTTTAAATTTGACTGAACTACTTAAAATAGAATACCTTATTTATATTAGATATTACAATATAATTTTTACCTCAACTCCATGTAATTGTATAAAATGTGTATACAAAGTTCATCTCAGAATGACGGTACTGAATCCAACTTACCAGCTGATAGTACAAAACAGAATAAGAATAAGAATACTTATTTAAAACCTGGCAACACTGTGAATACTTATATAAAAACCTTGCTATGCTACTTACTCTTAGTAATTTGTAATTTGGCAAACAGTTTACAGGTATGAGATTGGCAAAGGTGGCCTAAGCCTTTCAAACACCACGTATATCTGCATTCTACTTGTTCAACTTGCAGGGTGTTTTCTGTATTTTGCCTTCATACATTTAAATAAACAATCACTGCGAGTGCAGGCCCTTCAGCATAATCTGCCTGAATCAACCCAAGCACAGTTTTCTCCACTGCTATATTTCAGCTGACAAGGTAATGCTGGAAATGTGGAAGCTCTTACCTAGCATTATGCAAATTTTTGTAGTGTGTGGTACCCCAGCTGAGGAAGGGCTGCATTTAAAGGAATTTTTCACTTGGTTATCTGTACCCACCATCAGTCACTAGAAAATGGGTATGACAGCATGGCTCATTAGAGCCCAAACTGAAAGCAATAGTGCTAGAATCAGGATGATTACTGCCAGTGTCTTTACTCTGTGCACTGCAGATTGTTGATGATCTCCTGTTACAAACACACTGCCCCTCTTCCCATGCACGCTCCTGGATTTGTATCGAACAAGCTGGTGCCACAAGCACCTGAATTACTAAAAATAAAATTAAGGAATCCAAAATGTGAAGAACTCTATGAACGACTTCTGATTCTTTCACATGAAAACCATTCCAGCATAGCTGTTTTTCTGTGACAACCAATTCCATTATTCAATTTTCAGTTTTGTAAGGATAGGAAGTTTTCTTACAGAGTAATAAAAAAAATATTCAAAACTAAGAATCATCTACTAAACTGGGAGGAGCTGTTGACTCCCTCAAAGGCAGAGAGGTCCTGCAGAGAGATTTTGGCAAATCAGAGGGCTGGGCAACCACCAACTGTATAAAGTTTAACCAAGACAAGTGCCAAATTCTGCACCTGGGATAGGGCAACCCTGTCTGTTCCCAACACACAGGGAAGTGCAATACTGGAAAGCAGTGCTGGAGGAAGGGACCTGGGGGTCCTGATCAATGGCAAGTTGAATTTGAGTCAGCAGTGCCCTGGCAGCCAGGAGGCCCAACCCTGTCCAGGGTGCATCAGGCCCAGCCTCACCAGCCAGGCCGGGGATGGGATTGTCCTGCTCTGCTCTGCTCCTCACCTTGAGTGCTGGGGGCAGGTTTGGAGGCCATATTATGGGACAGATATAAAGCTATTACAAAGTGTCCAAAGGAGGACAACAAAGATGGTAAAGGACCTTGAGGGGAAGCCCTGTGAGGAGTGACTGTGGTCATTTGGTCTGTTCAGCCTGGAGGAGACTGAAGAGAGACCTCATTGCAGTTACAGCTTCCTCATGAAGGGAAGAGGCGGGGCAGGCACTGATCTCTGCTCTGTGGTAACCAGTGACAGAACCCAAGGGTATGACCTGAAACTCTGTCATGGGAGATTCATGTTATACACCTCAAAAGGTTTCTCCCCAAAGAGTGGTTAAGTACTGGAACAGGCTCCCCAGGGAAATGGTCACAGCACCAGCCTGACAGAGTTGAAGAATGTTAGGACAATGCTCTCAGGCACATGGTGTGATTCTTGGGGTTGTCCAGTGCAGAGCCAGAAGCAGTCCTTCTGGGTCCCTTTCAACTGAGGATATTCTATTCTATATATGGCCTCTGAAAGATTAATCACTATATATAACTTAACTTCCAAGACTTACTAAGATCTCCAACATTTTCTACAATGAAAGGGAAATGGAAGAGTTTTATGATCTGGAAAACACACGGCCTGATCACTAACAGCTGATCTGTGCTAACTATTTGTTATACTGAGTTAAGTGGATTAACAGAAGTGCAGGCAAGGAGAAAATCTGACACCCTTTACCTAGTTCTTAATGTTCACAGAAATGCAGAAAGTGCCGGTTTACAGATGTAGAAGATAAGAAAATAAGGATGCTCTAATTTTGCCTCATCATTAATGCAACACATGCACTCCTGGTAATACCTGCCCAGCTGCAGTCCCTTACCCTGCGTCTGTAGACATCCTCTTGCAGGGGGTAGGCATTCAAAAAATTTTCAGAGATAAAAATGTTATGCGTGCACACTTTCAGTTCACTGCTTCTAATATATATCTCAGGACTGGTGTCTCTTTTCAACTCATACATACTCTCACCCAGGAATAAATAGGAAGAAATAAATTACATATTCCTGAAAGTAAATGAATGGAGAACTGTGAACTCTGCGTTAGTTATAAGTAAACACGGGTCTATAAATATGGCCTCCTGTTCCTGCCTTGCCCCAAGGCTCCTACTGTGCCTTTTGCTGATTTACAGATAAAATTCCACCATGTAGAATTTTGCAATGGTCTGTGTCTCTGCATCTGAGTGTTTCATTAAAAAGAGTTTTTTCTCATCTGGATCTGAGTGATAACATTTTCTACATATATGCCCCATACTGTGTGAAGCACGCCTGAATTGTATCGTGGCCCTTATTACACTGAAGCACTGTAAATGTGGTGTGGCCATAACTGCAGAGATGGGCACAGGCTGGTGCTGCAGACCTCACAGCTATAAACAACTCACTGGTGTTCACCTAAAGAAATGCAGATCTGGGCTGGGCAAAACTACTTTTAGGGGTAACAAGGAGAACAAAGTATCTCACATAAGACGCTATCTGTAAAACCTATCTGTAATGTGAAGCTTCAGATCAAGGAGGAAACAGCAACATGTTATCAAACATAAAACCAGCCCCAAGCAACTTCTAGCACAAGAAAAAAGAAACCATCATGATGAAGATCATATCCTTCCCAACCAAGGAGTCCAGATGCCAATGACTTGCATAATGCTCCCACTGAGCCCCATCAGGCTGAAACTGCCCGTTTCAAGAACCACAGGAACAGAGGGAGAATGGATGAAATATAAGGAAAAGCAATAGAAACTAAGAAGTGTGTGCATAAGACTTTAGACATTGTTATTATTATTATTATTATTATTAATCACTACTACTATTACTACTACTACTACTACTGAAACTTCTTTCTGCACAGAAGTATTCTTTTCTGTAATGATTAGATCTCAACTAATAATCAGTGGATTACACTGTTTAAAAATAACACTTATAATAAAATCTTGGCTTTATATGTAAAACCTTCCTCCCCCATAAATAAAATTTTGAATGTAACACCTTTATCAGAACATTTATGCAGTCTGTTTTTTAAGAACAGTCCCATGAAATTACAGAAATAAAATATTTTTTAAAGCCACCAACAAATAATAAAATGTATTTGAAAGCAATTTTACGACAAGGAAACTAAAATAATGAGTTAAACCTACTGACTTCTATGGAAGTAACTACAGATGCAGCAGTTAGGAAAATGAAGCTTTAAGTTAGGGATTAAATAGCCTTTGGATCTTCATTTGACTCACAGCTTTGCCAAGTGTGAGTGTCAACTGTCTACTGAAATTATCACTTGCAGATACATAGCTGTAGTATTATTACTGTGACAAAGAAAAGTAGATTATTATTACATTTTCAGGCTAATGTCAATATCAGGCGATCACATCCAAGCCCAACAAAGTGGCCATTTTACTATCTAGATTCTAAGAAAATGTTGTCCAAAATCTTTTGAATGTGTTTGGTTTTTCCCTTACTGACAGCCAAAAGACAAATTAATTTCAGCAATATCCAGAAAAACATTTTCCTAAGAAATACAAGATGCCTTGTAGATATATTCCACCTCACTTACAACAGCTTCACGAAAACACCAAATGTTCAAGCCCATAAATAAAAACACTTCCCACTCTGGAACATAGCTCAGGCCTGCATCACCTTTCCCTACACACTGTTTTCTCTCTATGGCCTCTGGTATCAGTCTGTGCACACCACTGGAATATGAGTGCCCTGTGTTATGTTTTTAAAGATTTCAGGTCATAATTATGCAAAGTTCACTTGATCAGCTTTAGTCCTCATTGCTGAGGTGCTTGTACTCTGCCATTTGTGGGGTCTCATTAGGAACTGGGCCCAAAATACCATATTTAGAATGCACTGCAGAATTGTAAAAATAAAGCTGTACAAGCACAAGGTTAGCTCATATATGTACCTTTCATACTGCACAAACAGATTGTTTCTCCTTTAAATCCATCAGCATCAGATTTCTAATATTCATTGACTTCATTGACATCAGATTTCTGATATTCATTGAGTTCAGTGGTTCCCAGCCTGGGGGGATAAGGCTGCAGCACACATCCACTCTGTGTGTGGAGACAGAGCCAACCCAGAACCAGCAGGCTTAAATCAGCCGCTCAGAGGTCTCTAACCTCAGTGGAAAGTTCTGTGGCATGTGCAAATCAAATAAGGTTATTGCCTCATTTCACTCTAGTCATTGAGGAAAGGGCAGCCAGAGGATGAATTTAAAATCAGTGAGGGTCTCATCCTGGTGTTGCAATGGGCAGAGAGTAGCTGTGATTTCCCTCAGCTACCTCATTAAATGCAGAAGCACAGAAAAAACCTGAGGACATCATGGTATTTTGATTCTCTTTGCTTTGGTTCTAGCTACCCAGGCCAAACAGATGCACATACTCTCTGCTGCAATGCCAGGTGTTAGTTTAAGAGCCTGCAGTGCAGCTAGCAGCATCAGTTTGGTACCTCTTTAAGTAAAGATATTTTTAGAATGGTAACTAAGCATCAAAGCCAGACTTTCCGATATGATCTGGCCATTTTTTGCCATTGTCTGAGGGAAAGAGAAGGCATTTCCTGGGCAGCCCTCTCCTGACCATTCAAGCCAGGACACACAGCTGCCCAGGAGCACGTTTGCAATGCCTAGTGTCCTGGTTTGTTCAGGATGGGTCCTTGGTGTTTTTTGTTGCAGGTTCTGGGCCATGTCCCCAGAGGATGAGGAGCAGGTGCGGGCAGGATCAAGTCAGGATCATTAGCTGTCTGGGAGGGGAATGCTAGCCCTCAGCAAACCACAGCCCATGCATCATGCACACACAGCCCCACATGCCTCAGCCATAAGCCTCTTTCCTCCCAGGGAAAAATGCCACAGAGAACATGGGACCATGATTAGAAAACACTGACAACTAATGGTGAACAAATGTGCCACGGTTTTATCTCTCTTCCTGTTTGCATGTAGCTCTTGGTGTGTTCATTAAATATGAAATAACACTGAGAACAATATTAACACTGCTGAAATATCAGTGTTAGAGAGGAATATCAGAGGAAGAGAAATAATGCACACTGAATATTTCTGCTTTAAGTAATGATGACATATGCTATATTTAATGCTATGAACATACTTGTACTTTAAATGTCTCAAAACAGCAAATAAAAACAGGGCAGGAACTGAGAAAATGTGCATTTGAATGTGCATGTGAATAAATGCCTATAACAATTTTTATGTATTTATTAAAAACATTTTGAGGTGAAGACTGTTTTCAGATATCTTTGCATCTTAGAACATGACGGACAGACATCATGAGGAAATTTCAGGAGATGCAACGGTTTTGTATTTTTGCAAGTGTTTGAAGTAAGAAATGAACAGCCAGAATTCAGAGACAAAGGCCCAACTCCTTTGTGGTTATGTCTAACTTCATTGCAGTGCTGCAACTCACAGTGATGTCTACAGCTGACAGATCTCTGAGCCACTAAACTGCAAACATATTTATAATATTTCATTCAAACATAGGTAAGAAAGGAAGTCAGTGGCCATGACTAGAAATCACTTTCATGCTTGTGAGATCAAGCTTACTGCTCACCTTCTGACCTTCTGTTCTTTGACAAATATAGGAAGACAGTTTGATAGGCAGTGCTGGTTTTAGCCCTTGTTAAACAATAAAATACATCTACTCTTAATGTTACCACCTGTATACCTGAATGGCTTCAGTGGGGCTACTCAGCTCCCACAGTGAAAAATGACACACTATTCTTCAGAACTCTTTCATGTTGGTACTATCAGCGCTAATCTCTTTATATTTTTCAAGTCCATAAAATTTTATTTGATCTGGTCATCTCTTTTTGCTTCACCTATCTGGATTGTTACTGACAATAATGATAACAAAACCCCATCAGGAACTGTGGTACCAAGTCCCTTATTGGAGACACTGCTTCACCTTTTATCTCTTTTATCACTCAGTGTTGATTTAAAGAATTTAAAATATGGAAAAAACATTGCGGTGGTGGAATAACTGCTTCAGTTGAGATCCAAGGTGCAGAGACAGAAGATTGAAGACAACTCTCAGAACCAGACACAGGTATAGAAAGGCTATCCCTGCACTATATGGCAATGCATTAACATATACACAACCATTCTGTTGCTCTCCGTAATTTTTGTGCTCTTCCCTCCTCAGTCTTTGCTTAGCTTCTTCAAGCTCCTGTCTCTAGAAAGACCACTGCAAATCTTGCTGGTTTTCTCTCATTTGAGAAAATAATAATAAGACTGCAATAACCCCCTCTATTAGAGAGCAGCAATGCATGCTTGGCCTTGAATGACCTCTTCCATGAAAAAAATCATTAGAGAATCCTTTGTCTATTATCTATTTCTGCTTATTTAAAGGCAACAGTTCCCAGGCCACATAGGACCCAAATAAGCACTCTGCACTCTGAATCTACACACTAATGCAATTTGAGCATAGACAAAGCTGCATATGCACATGTCCTCAAAACAGTACAATTTGTTACTGAACTGTCTGTATTGGTATTTAGCCTTTCCACAGGAAGCTCAAAGTAATCTCAGTATTTCAGTCCACCCAAAATAAGGAATGCTTGCATTTTACTGAAAGTTGCATTTCTATGCCTGATTCATGACAGATGGCACCTCCCTCTCTTCCCCCTGTGACTGTGGCTTGGATATCATCCTCTATTCACTCCTCAGAACCTTGCAGTGCCTTGATACTGCAGATTTGTTTTACATAACATGTGACAGATATGAAGATTCCTACCAAACCTCACAGCTAAAATTTTTATCAAAGCTCTCATCATCTGCTATTCAGTTACATTGGCACCTTTCCCTCTGGCCTTCACGGATGCTGTTCTCCACTGATACAGAAATGCTGCTGCAAAGATCTTTCTCCTAGTGTGTTTTTTGACCAATAAATTCTTCTCTTTCATACACTAAAGCACAGGCCACTTCCTTTC
This sequence comes from Melospiza georgiana, assembly GCF_028018845.1. Taxonomy (NCBI): domain Eukaryota; kingdom Metazoa; phylum Chordata; class Aves; order Passeriformes; family Passerellidae; genus Melospiza; species Melospiza georgiana. The sequence goes on from NC_080433.1 coordinate 51,668,708, forward strand.
ATTTAAATTCTTTTAGATCTTTCAACACCTATATACAGACAGTTGCTCCTTCAATCAGTCTATGAGTTCAGGCTATAATTTTTTTATCTATTTAGAGATTTTTTTCCTCCTGAGCAGTTCTCTATCAGCTGAAGAGCATTAGCCTGTCTCATTCTTCTTTATTATTCTATTTTTGCATGACAAAACATTAGGATGTCATGAATTAGGTATCCTGGCTTACATGTCATCGTGACCAATAAAATTGCTACTGCTTGTACTCACCTGTCTAACCACTTCTAACTCTGGGATTTTCTTTAGCAATGAAATTCTCTAGGATTGGAGTTGTATTCTGGCTGTCTTTAATTATCTTTTAGCACAACACTGCCCTGGTCCCTAGTGATCATTGCTAGTTTCTTGATAGGACAAATACTGCTAGTAGTGTGAAGGCTGAATGGCTATCCATTAATTTTTTTACATTACAAGCAAATTGTGTTTGAAAACAAGCCAGTGCACAAGAAAGGACAGACACTAGAAGGTCTCACATCTTGAGAAGTGTAGTGACCAGGATAGCAGTGGTCACCATTTCCTGCTGGGAGCAAGGACTGTTCTGTCCTACAGCTACCCTTTAAGTTTTAATTACTTATTAGTGCCTAACAGGAGCAAGGTGAAACCCCTTTATCCATTCCTGAGCAGTGGCAGGCACCATAAAGCAAAGCCACTGTGCACTTACTCCCAGGATGTCCTAGGAGCAAGTCCAGCAGTGTTTTCATCAGGCAAATGTGAGGCTTTATACATCCAAGATGACACTCTGAGGATTCTCTTTACCATAAATCACTCTTACGTGTTGAATAGCTATTCACAACTGCTGGCAATGCTGATTGAAAAAATGTACTCAAAAGTAAATGCTCTTTGCTTTTCAGTGTCTATATTTTCTGTAAGCTTTTACTCTTTTACTGTCTCACTCATGTCTGACCTCAGTTGAGCTTATCAGTTGAGATAATCCATCTGAATGAGAAACATCAGTCAAAATTTTTCCAGTTAAGACTCTGTTAAACTGTTAAACAATGTGTTAATGTTACAATATTGTGTATCTGTAAAATACAAAGATATAAGCTCCAGTAAAGCAACTGTGTCTTGTTCTCTACTTGAAACTTCCCTAAACCACCAGCCAGTTGTAATGGCTTTTCTAACTACCTCAGTGACACACTTTATGAAAGCCATTTCTGTGGTGAATAGGAGAAATGAAGATTCACTAATAATACACAATACTTATATTTACACATTAACTGAGACTACATCCTACTGTCAAGGGAAATCACAACAGAATAGTCAATCTTTCTGGTACCCTAGAAAACCAAATATCTGACTATGATGTGGAGAATAAAAATAAATTTAAAATATATTGCTGTACAATCATCTTCAACAATATCAGAATATTGCAGAAGTACATGCAATGAAACATATACCACTGCATTGTAGGAAATATATGCACACTGCAGCTGAACAGTAAAATGGTATCTGGGGCATTTCAGGATTTGTAAACACTGCTAATGACATTTGTACCTATTTGAGAATAGCAAGCTCTACTTAGGTTTCTAAAGTAATTTTACATTAAGACAACTGTCTGCAGCAACTTCAGCTGTATTAAAATGAATATTGTTCCTTCTCCTTCCAAGCACCTACATACATGAATTTCCTTGTTGCCTGATATTTAAATTTTAATGGTGTTTTTTAGTGTTACCTAAACCTGAGAAGAGACATTTGCTGTCAAATACCTGGGCAGGTATTTCCTCGCTATAAGCTTTGCAGCACAATAAAAATGGTGTTATAAAAATAAAGAGCATCTGGAGCAAGGGGATTACAGTGTGTTGTTCACTGTAGCTGGAAAGTAAATCAACCCAAAGCTGCATCAGTGTTAGAAATGCATGACTGAGGAGCCACTCTGTTCTGGACAAAATTCCTCTGGATTATTATATGTGCTCTGAAGAGCTTTACCATCACCTATTCTGAGTCCTCAAAATTTGTGTCTGGTTCCAAAGAAAACTATAAATTGCCTTTGGGCTTCAGTGTGATCTGAAGTGGCAGATTTGGACCAATGGTCTCAGTTTGAAACTTTCATCCAGCTTGTTTTGGTTTAGCTATAACTAAAAAAAATAGCATGTGCAGGGTTCAGATTGCTGCAATTAAGGTAGTGAAACAGTAATATTAAATTTCCATTGGAAAAAAACCCAAGTATTACATGCTGCATTTGACTGATATTGAAAAAATAATAGAGCGAAGGTGACATAAAGTAAAAACATTGAATGCATACGGAACACAGAGAGAAATGTCTCATGAATTTAAATGTGGACTTGCAAACAAGTCAATGTGAATTCCCTTTTCCTTAAAAAATGGTAATAGCTCTTTTAAAAAATTATTTTCCTCTTCATAACTTGTGTTAATTAATATATCAGTTATAACATATAAGGAAAGATAAAGGAAACTGTGTGCAAATGTTGTGAGAAGAAAGGCTGACTGCAAAACATGGATATCTGTACCTAATTTTTGTTTCAGGGACAAGAGTAATATGGAATATACTTGGTCTTCCTGATTCCCTCAGGTTTTTAAGCTGAAATTTAAATATTTTCTCTGTCCTGAATTTTAGCCTGCTAGTAGGATCCACAGAATCGGCATACTGTTTGCAAACAGAACTTCATTTCCTGAAGGCAACTTCTCCCAACTCCTGAGCCCCATCTCCATCCTACCCCTCTACCTCCAGTTTTATCCTCAAAAGCTGTGGTATGGCCATTAGGCACATCTGTTCCAGGCCCTGAGAAAAATAAGAAAACTGTAAGTCTCCCTGTGTAAGTACAGGCCTACCAGTTTTATCATTTTTGGTAAATAAGAGGCTACACAAAACGTGTGTGTGGCTGGGATTACTGCAGCGTATCTTCCACTGAGGGCACAGCATTACATTAGTCATTCTCTGCAGTTCAGTGACATGGCATATCCTCTTATTAGAGACAGTGCATGCCTCTTAATAGTTGAAGAATTATTTGCTTAAGCTCTCTCTTTCCTATCTGCCCTCCCCTCTCCAAATAACCCATTCATTTTCTTATCCCTTGAGGAAGTGATGCTAGTACCCTATGTTACACATACATAAATTACATCCCTTAGAGAATGAACAATATCATAACCCAAAAGGATAGTCTTCAATGTGAATAAAAATTAGGGAAGATAACTCTTTTCTACGGCCTCCTCTCTGATGCCCCATGTGAAACTCACTTCCTGAGCATGAGAGAGGAAAAATGCAATTTCAGCTTTTTATACTAGAGCAATATATCTGCCTTTGCCAAGCACATGCAGAAAACATGAACTTCATCCTAAAAGGTTTTCAGTGTTTAGAAACCTCATGGGAGAGCTTGTCAAAAACACAGTGAACCAAGTTCTAATTGCACAAACTCACCCTGGTCTTGGAAAACACAGCTGTTTGGTCTGAATTTCAAAACTGTTCCCATCAAAATCCTTAGGAGCAGAGAAAATGTTATTAAGGTGTGTTTTTTAATCTCAAAGAAAAAATCAAAGGCTGGTGGAATGCAATGAATTGAAGTATTCTCCTAGTGAGATTTTAATCTAAATATAGCAACTATGTTGACCATAAGGTAAGGCTGAATTAAAATATAAAAAAAAAAAAAAAAAGAAAAAGACAGATGAGACAGGGTGAGACAGGGTGGACAGGCTTAAAAGATTTGGAAATTCAGTGTAGATAAGAAACCATATATACAGCTCTTGGAAGAACCTTATCCAAACTAACAGACACTCTTGAAGGATGTCCTCCTGCAACCCTTCTCTTTAGTCTTTACTTTTGATCTGAAAGACATTCCTTTCCCCTCTTGCTGATGCTACTTTTGGAAGACAACTTGCTAATTTCTATTCAGAGAGAATTTTCTTTGAGGAAAATCATAAGTGGCCCGTGAGCCACTCTTTTTGGAGGGGAAGATGGTCTCTTAGACTATTTCTCTTTTCAAAAATTTTGCTCTTTCATCTACCCGCATAACACTGTGTCTCTCTAATTTTTGCCACAAACAATAACATTTAAATTGTTTTCCCTTTACTGTCTTTTCTTCCACAACTTCCTCTGTAACATCTACAAGTGATAGACTTAATTCATAACTGCATGTTTTTAATTTTAGGAACTTTCCTGACAAAAGTTTTGGGAACTGACGCGTTGACTGTTCTCAGAGACACCGTTATGTGGGCAGTAAATAGACACAGGATCATGCCTGCAGATAAGTGTGTGGCTTCCAAACTTCCAAACTCCAAAACTTTTAATTACTGCCATCAATGAATCAGGGGAACTGCAGCTGAGTGATTACTCTGTCAGTCTGATTAATAGGGGAGGTGGAGTTTTAAAGCAAGGTTCTCATGTGTATATGCATGCAGGCAAGAGGTAGATGTGTGTGGGTTTTTTCTGGGGAGTCCAGTTTAACTAGTCAAAACCATAACAGTGGACACAGCTACTGAAACTTTCTGAACAGGAAAGTATAGAATTCAAGCATTGTTTTCAATAGTTTAAAGAAATGCTAAATCAATTTTCTCATCAGAGGAGCTGTTTTAGAACAATTCACCCAGTCAAGAAAATGAATGAGCTGTTCTTTCACAGCATTCCTCAAGGAGGAATTATCCCAAATGATATGGTTACTTAATACGAACATTTATAAAGGGACAGTCATTATGCGAATTATGTATTTTACATAATTTATTTAAACTTTCAGTTTATAGCAGCACTTTTATCTTCCTTTCATTCAGTGATAAAAAAAGCATCAATTATAATTCTCCTAACACATCTACAGAACAAATGTCTGCTACTGAAATTGCTGTGCTCATTCAAACATGTCATTATTCATCAGAGGGTCCCAGGCAATCTACATTTACCAAAATAATGAATAGATAGAAACTGCACACTTACATGTAGCAGTTTTGGTACACGAGAAATGCTCTGCAAAACATATGTAGGGATGTGCTGGTCTGTAGCAGTGCTACCTGCTATGTGTTGACTTGGCTGGGTACTTCTGTTATTAATTATGTAAATGCAATTAGAGCCCAGAGAACAATAGGCTTGCTGCCATGTTTAAAAAAAAAAAAACAGAGACCATTGCTTTGTTGTCTCCTCAGACAGAGTACATTTTTCCTGAGGCTTATCCACTTTACATGTACAAAGCATGGCTTCAAGATACGCAAATATGAAAGAAACACGAGCAAACCAGATTATTACAAGTACTACTGCAATTTCAAAGAATCTATAATCAGAATTGGAGAGTTAAAATGCAGGGAAAAATGTAGAACCACATGACAGGTTATTATTACAGGCATGTACTATTTAGAAATTAAAGACTACTGGGCTTTTGGTCTGCATCAGCATGCCTGACAGCAGAGGTTGGCCAAATGGTCTGATCTGCCTAAAATTCAATTTCACTGGATTCTGCAAGCAAAAATTCAAAAGCTAAGTTACTAATAAAAAAACATTTCTCATGTCCTATAGTGAAGACACCTTTGCAGATGCTGAAAACACCTGAAAACTCCAGGTCATGGTCTTTCTACTTAAAATGTCGTTCACAAATGAGACTTCCTTTATCAAGGCTACAAAAACCACTGACCAGAAAAGATTTTTTTTAAAGTTTTTTCTCAAGTGAGCCATAGAAGATTACAAGCTGCTATAGGAACATAGCACAGGGGGATACATAATGCTTAAGTACACAAAATTCATTTTAACATTTTCCTGTCTTGTATTCTTGAGCAATATAAAGAGCGATCAAAGTACTGACTACTCCCTAACAGTCACTTAGAATGACCAAGCCTTTTGTTAGAAACTCAGAATAAGAACTCGTATTATATTTAAATGCTCCTTCCTAAAATAATAAATTTTTTGCCTCTCATTCCCAATTATCTTCTGAGTTTTCCTGCAGTCAGCTGCCAAACTTTTTGCTTTAAATGCTGAGTCAGAATTCAAGGAAAATATCTCTCATTTAACTCTTGTAGCAATCATTTAAGAAGCAAGCAGTGCTATTTCCTTCCTATGATAAACATACTATTCAAGTCCACATTCCCTCATGCCTAATTCTTAACACTTAATTGTTTCCTATGAACTTATACTAGATACTTGGAAATCCTTTTGCTAATAAATAGAGTGAAGCCCACTGAAACAGATTCTTTGACAGAAAATAGAGTTATTAGAGGCTTGCTATTTAATTGGCACTAATGACAACATCCTACTTCCCTAAAAAAGCACTGAAAGTGTTCACTGATTTCCATTATATAAGGGCAATTACTAATCACATAACTGATATCTACATTTATCTTTTCATGAGTATGATTCTGCACAATGATTTCTGCCAGAATGTGTTACCTTTTTGAAACTAAATCACTAAGGAAAATAAAGTGCATGTTCTCATTCTACCTTTAATATTACAGAAATCTATGATTTAGACACAAAACACAGTAATAATTTCATTTAATTTTCTTATACAACCTGAAGGCCCACCTAGCCTGTATGGTTCTGTGTATGGCTATAAAGACACAGTTATTCTATCCCCAATGGAACTTGCAGTTTAGCTATAGTTTTTTAAGATTCTCACTACTTTTCTGATTTTCCAGTAGCAATCTGGAAATTCTTATAAAGAACTCTCAGAAACAAAGAACACCCTTAATTGATACAGTAGATAAAATACATTTGCTGGATAATACTGTCCTGATTGCCTCTCACTGTCCCAGTGAACAGCACTTTCTGAAGAGCTCTTTGCAGAAGAAACCTCACAACTGTGTATATTTGCATTGGGACACACTGTAGAAATTTATTTACCAGAACTGTATGCGGAACAAAAACTTCATTTTCTTTTTTTTTTTTTTTTTTTTGACAGTTCAAAGTTTCTTATACCTACAAGCACTATGTAAAGGAAAAGCAAGACTTTTATGGCTAGAAAAAGGAATACAAAAATTAGGTTGAGAAAAGTTGCATGGAAGTGGCTACATAAAAACTCTGCTCAGACTCTGAGCATCACCAATATGAACCAGGCATTTTGTCTGCAAATCAACACAGTTGTGTCAAGTTGGAGCCACCATCTCAGTGAAGGCTAAAAATGGAGCCAGGATACTGGAGCACAAATGTGTAGAGCTGGGAAAAGTCTCACCTGTTGATCTAAACTTCAGCAGGTCAAGGGAGCAGAGGCTGTTCTTCCTTCCAGTCCCCTCCCACAGAGCAACAGAGTGAGAAAACTCAGCCCTTAGTGTAGTTTTATAAAAGCAACTGAAAGAAATGCAGGAAGTTCCTTGCAGTATGAAAAGAGAGTGGTTTTGGGTTCATTTTGCTATAAAAAATGGCACTAGAGGAATTCATAGACGAGGACACCCAGCTACCACTGTGGCAGGTGCCATATGGAACACGCAGAAACCACAGTGCTGCTGCTTACCATGCAAGTGAGCTTGTGCACATACTCATCTCATTTGCTTATAACTTTTCCAAATATAACTGCTTGGGCTGAACACGGCCCATGCCTGGTGTGTGCCTCAGGCTGGCTTTTGGGGTTTTTTTTTTTTTTCCTACCTGGTTCTGTGTTTCTGGGTTAGGGTTTTGACATTTTCAACTAGCACCATGTAATCACTTCTGAGAGTGAGACCTAACAGGAGATAAGTTGCTTTGCTGTGTAGAGATATCTCAAGTGGACACATATAATTTAGCAAGGGAGCAACTTTGTATCAGAGATGTGCCTCTTGCTTCCCTGTAAATACTTGCCCCAAACTGAAACAGTTTCAGGTACCTTTGAAAAGTCAGTAATTTTCATACTTGCAAGAATCTAGCTAAAGGTTCAGAAATGTGCATCTTTCCAAACTGTGCATCCCTCAGCATGCCAAAGAGTCCCTCAGCTCCTAGAGCATCAGGCTCTATAGTGAAACTGCAAATAGAAGGGAGACAGAGCAGCCTCCATCTCCTCTTTGTCTCCATCCCCATTTTTTGCTGCTGCTGGCAGGACTCTGAGCTGCTCTCAAACAAGGACTGAGCTGGCCCTGCACAGCAGCCAAGAGACAGAGAGCCAGCTTTCCTCTAATTACTAATCCTAAGTACTCTGTGTGCAGCTGGAGCTAGTCAAGTGCAGCTTGAGCTGAGGGAAGATGGAGGCAAAAGGGCATTTGGCTCTGGGTCTGAGACTGAGTGTAGCAGGGACTAGTTTCTAAAATTAATTTTAATACTTTGGTCTTTTTCTTTTTATTTTACACATAGCACAACACAGCAGTATGTTGAATCAAAGGAAAGGTATTTAGACCTTTTTCAAGCTGTACATAGCCAGAGCAAAACTTTGTATTATATGCACTGGAACAGGCTGCCTGGGGAAGTGATTAAGTCCCCATCCCTGGAAGTATGTAAAAGACACTTAGATGTGGTGTTTAGGGACAAGGTTTAGTGGTGGACTTGGCTGTGTTAGATTAATAACTTGATCTTAAGGGTCTCATTCTACCTAAATTATTCCATGCTAAACCCTGTCCTCCTCCCTCCCCAGCAACCCTCTCTAAAGGCTGAGCAGAAGGCTTGGCATTTCCAAGGGCAGCCACACAGCCTGGGTCATGCTATGAAAGGAAATGACCAGAGACACAAGGGTTTGATAGGAAAACTGGAATAGACTACAGAAAAGGAGGGGGGAAGAGAGGAGAGACTTGAATGAGGGCAAGAGGGTAGGGATGAGAGCAAGAGGTTGGGACTGGCTGGTTAAGGAAAAAGGGGGAAGGGGAAGGTAGACGAGGAGTCATTCTGGTTTGAACAGCAGCTGCAGGGTAGATGAGTCGGATTCGCTAAATATGGAGCCTAGAAATGAGAAACATGAAGACTTAAGGCTGGAATTGGATATAAATAATGGGATATGTCACAGAACAGGACTCAGGACGGAGACAAAAAGGGAGACACAGAGAGAGGATTTGGAAGTGACAGGAAGGAAAAAGCCATGCTTGGGGATGTGATCAGAAAGTGTCAGCACCACACTGGCTCTGGAGTTTGGACTGGCCACCATGCCTCTAATTATCACCACTCTCTGCTGTTAACAAGCAGAGGTGAAGTCCAGAGGCAAAGTATACTTCTCTTCTTTCTTATGAACTGTGTCATTGGAAGAAAAAGCACACACTGCTATTAGCAGTTGCTCACATGGCAAACATCCCTGCAGGGGAGGTAAGAGTTCCAGTACCTGATAAGACATATTGAATTCATATGGCAGGCTTTTGATGTTGAGATTACTATATTTTTGTAAAAAGATATCAGATTTATGCACACAGGAAGTCCTGCATTAAGGCATCTGCCTGAATATTTCAGTGGTGAAGACTCAAGACCTAGATGTCAGACTAAGGTTATCTGTACCTTTGGGTAGGTATGGTAAAATCCTCTCTTAGTTACTGGATCACACAGAGAAGTAAAAACTTTTTTTCATGAAAGAGTATCTAACTTATGATTGTGAGGTGGAAATATATAGTGACAGAGACCCCTGTAGTTCTGCTGCACTCTGCATCTGCTGCACAAGCTGGAAAGTGTGTGGGAAGAGGGGTGTAAATGCAAGAGACAGCAGCAGATGTGAAAACATTTGCCTCCTGTTACAGAAGTCATTGCTGCTAGGAGAAACTGCATTTGACCAGCTCTGCTATGACACATGTCTCAACCTACTCTGCTATGAGACATCTAAGAGACACCAAGTGAATTTCTAGAACCAAACTATTATTTTTTCCCTGTGGCATTGCCTCCCCACCCTACCTAAGCTTAGATTTGTACAAGTGACAAGTGCCCATGGCTGGTATTGAAACTAACGAGAGCTTGACCTGAATTTAGCTTCACTTGGAAGAGGAAGAGGTGACACAATATTTGTGGGGAGAACAAAAGTCTTGTAGCACTGTCCAGATAGGACTGATAGGACTGTACTCCTTTAAGATCAGCATAAAAAAGTAACCAGACTTTTTATGGAGCTAGATATTTGACACAGTTATAAGCATCATTCAAAGCAAGCAAAGAAACTGCTTTTAAAATAGTTTGAATGCTACAAGAGAAATAGGGCTGTCAGTATAATTATATATAAGATTACATCAAGTAAATATGTGGCTCTGTCTGTTACTGATGAAATAATATGCTAGGCCCTCCTCCCTCAATTAGGTAACTGCTCAGATAAGAGATGGGTAATAATATGAATTTTCATAATAATGTCCTCAGACATCTCAAATTAGGGGCTCTTTGACTTTAATTTCTTTGTGCTTCAGTGTAAAATGTGGACAATAATGGACAATAACACTCCTGTTGTGAAGGCTATTGTGAAGATAAATATATTAATACTTGAGAAGCCCTTAGGAAATACAGCAATGGCTGTCACAAAAAAAAGTCTGCAAGGAAATGAATGATTTCATCTTCATATCAAGGTTCTAATCATGTGCAGTAAGTAAGGCCTGGGGCCACAGGCTGCACAGAAAAGGTAAACCAAAATATCAAATAGCTTCTCATTAAGTGAACACCATTCATCCAGTGCAGCAAGTGAGAGAGGTCCTGTGGAAAAATGGAATGTGAATAGATAATTAAAGATTGTATCACAATGCATGGACAAAATAGGGGTGAAAAGTTTATACTGGTGGCTTAATTCTGACATCTCCTAATTCCTGAATGCACGATTCTGCAGCTTCAGTGGTGTTGTCACATTTTTAACACCATTTTTTACACATCATTGTATTTGTCTTGCTTAAATTATCATCTGCTCATTTCTGATATTAGGCTTGTTTGTGTGATGCTTTTCTTTCTCTAATCCCTTGTATTTACAACATATTGTCCAGATATGAAAATCTTTGCAGCCTGACCTTGAGGAACAGTAAGAGTTTGTGTAATTTAGATTAGTACAGAAATTGTTTGGCCCAGATGCCAGAAACATCCCCAAGGGTATTTAGCATTCATTCAGAGGATGTAGCTGCTGCTTTTCAACTTAAGGTCAGGATGAAAGCACAACACAGAGCCAAAAGAACATGCTGCCATTCTTGTCTGGGAGGTGCCACTTGCAGGTGGCTGGGACACCACCAAGCAGCTGCCTTCAGAAATGTCACCCAGCACCGTCTGGGGAGTCTGGGCAGCTTTCTCCAACACACAGTCTGCAAAAAACTGGGCCAAATCAAGATCATAAAAATGTACACGTGCATTCCTGACAGGGAACCAGAGTCTTCTTGGTTTCCTCTAACTCTAGCTGTCTGATAAAGCAGATCACTTAATCACATCTTTTCTGCCACCTACTCCTTAACAGATTGTATTTTATACATGGGATCAGTGCTGTTGTCGAGAACTATTTCTCCACTTTGGGCACAGAGTTCTGAAGTGGAATGAAATTTCATTATAGACCAAATGCGTGCTGCACATTGTATACAGTCAAGTCCAAAAACCACCTGAGCGAAACTAAAAGTAAAGAGCCATCCAAGGAGGATTATAGGATTATATCCTTAAATCCATAGTGAGATACATTAAACAGTGATGTACACTGTTTTCTCATTTTCATGTACAAGCAATAGAATGGATTACCTAGCCACAAATTTCCATCATTTAATTCCTTGTGTGGTACGTGATGCGGGAAACAACATCACAGCAAAGCTCAGTGAGACCTGATGGAGAGTGAAATCAAAGCTGGGTTTATATGAAAGAAAGAGTTTTAATGTCTCTCCTGAAAGATGAAATAAAATCACAGACAAAATGACCATTACCAGCCAGAACAACTATAGTGCAGTCTTCTGACTTACTGTATCACTAAATTAATGCTGGCAGGGGTGCAAGCCATGAATTCACTGAGAAGTGCAGTGCTCCAGAGGCTTCTAGGATTGTTTAAAAAGACATGGAAACAGAGTTGACCAGGACAGAGTAAAAGCTTCTTGAAGGTGATGGCCAAATTTGGCTGGCCACAGCAGAAAAGCAGCCCTGCCAAGGCTGGGTCACTGAAACCATGAGTACTTCCCCAGGAGCAATTGCCTTTGGTCTGCGCCTCCTCCTGTGTCTCTGGTGCACCACACAGTGCTGCTGGATGGAGGGAGACCATTGCAGGGGATTAAGCCAATTTCAAACCTTTCTCTCTGCTGATGTGCTACCATGCACAGCAGGACTATCATGCTACCACCATGATCTTAATGCAGAGACAGGGAGCTGCTTTTAAATGTCTGCTATGAGCTGGAGGTGGCCAGGCTTGAAGCTGCAGCCAAGACTGCTGGGCCTGGGCTTTTTCTACCTTATGGCCCTCATAAGTGCTTCAAACCACTCCCAGCTTTGGGCTGCCTTAGGACACACACTGCCTTCCCCAGAGCCAGTCCTGAAAGCAGCTCTTTAATTCAGCTATTTTTGTCCAGGGAGAAATGGATTCCATGCCTGCTGTGACTGATTTCAGAGGCTCTGACAGCTCCACCTTGCATTGGTTGCTAATGGATGGTCCCCTCCATGCCTGTGGCTGCCCTCTCTGCTAATGAAGCGGGAGATGAAAGCACATGGCACCATCACACACTACCTGAGGCTGTGTCATTCCAGCATTAGAGGTATCAAGACAAGTTCAGCATTGCTGGCTACTGCAGCAATCAAAAAAGTGTTGGGGAAAGTGAGGTGAAAACTACAACTCTTTCCCAATTTGAGCAGCATCACCTCTGTCTCTGTTTGTACCGTTTCAACAAGAGCAATGACGTGTTGATATGGCTACAGCACCCATTGGCTCAGGCAGGCCTCTAAGGAATCTGAATGAAAAATTATATTGCAAATACTACCTGGGCACTAGGAAGAGATAAAGAAGAGGTTAATTATTTGGGGACCAGCCAAGGCATAGTGCAGTCCAAAGCCAGCTGCAGGACACTACTGAGACTTTGTGAGACTCTATAGGCATGTTGATTTCATTGTTTTGCTGCTCCAGTGGGAAATAGAGAAATTACACTATGTTATGTAGTGCTGGTGCCCAATCTATCTGTCAAACCTGGTGTTATTCTGGGGAATCTCCTTTTCCTAAAAATCATTACATGACAGAGAAGCAAACATGGTCTGGTTCCAGAAGGAGGAAAGTTTTTAGCTTCTGACCTGTAGGAAACTAGAAACCTGGTTGACTGAAGGCCGCACTTACACAATACCTATGACCCACAGGGACATGATGCCAAACACACTATAGCTGAGTAATTAAATGATAGTTGAAAATCAGAAACCACCACAACCTATAATTTCAAATCACTAAAAGCACTAGGGAGTACTTCCCCTCCTCTATATGTATGGAAACAAATTATTTCTTGATGGGCTCAGTAAAGTCTGGATTCTAACAGATGTAAAATATCTAATGCATTTGGTATCTCAAGACACTCAGTGATTAAATATGTCTGTTTTGTTATACAAATAAAAGCAGAAGCTTTATAGCTTGTTAGAGAAGTCGAAGGCAATAAAAATAATTGTCTTTTTGTTAATGTTTTATATTACGGGCTTCAAACTTTTTGAGGAAGTATAAACACATGCCATTCAATCAGCTTTGCAGAAATAACTCAGCTAGACTTACAATCTCAAGCATATTCTTGTTTCTTTTCCCCTCTAAGGTTTGATTAAGAGCAACCAAGATGTTCTTTCTCCCTCTTCTTGCTTGAACTCAGTATTATTGATAGGTGGATCTGTATGCTCTGTACAACCTGTCTGTAAGTCTTGTATGTTCAATATGCCACGTAGCTAAAGGTAAGATACAGATGGGCATGAAACTTGTTGCCAAGGCAGTGCTCTGTCTAATGATGGCAACATGAGGTTTATCTTTCTCTTTTTAATTCATTGCTTGCATTTAAAAATTGAAAGCAATTCTATCACTTAGAAAGCAGCTGAACTTGTTCCCTCATCTCAGAATTTTTATTTTTACATAAAAACCTGTGTAACGCTCATAACAGAGCAGATTTCTACAGTCAAATAATACATTCCAGAGCATTGCTGTGGAGACCTGAAATTATCTGAATGTCACCATTACTGTTATACCAACATAAATCACTCCAATATACTCTTAAGCAATGCAACATTTCTTACACATGCACCCAGCAATAACAAAGCCTATCACACACTGATTACAGCAGAATCTATGAAAAGGCTCTCCTTGCTGTTAAGGATGAAAATATTCCTGTGAAAGATTTGCAAATAATTCCCAGATTTTCTTGTTCCTATGAGTGCATGTTTTTCTGTGAATTTGGGCTGGATATGTTGGTTTCCAGGGGCAGTATGTGAAAATGCTGGGTCTGCTTTCAGACAACTGCTTTGTTATTTCAGGCAAACACCTGCACTGGCAAAGAAGGACCTGAGTGTCACATGTATGGCATGTACCCGTTGTCAGGGTAAAAGGGAATGACTGTGACAAATGAGAAGCTTTTCCAGCTAATTCATTTTGTGTGTAGTCATCTCAGAGCCATGAGGCTCCAGCTGGGACTGGTGCCTGATTACAGTAGAAGCTGTACCAAGTCAGCCTCCTTCACTGAGCACCTTGGGGGCTCAAGCAGACAATCACATAAATAGTGAAAGAAAAGAACTACAGTTGTTCCTCTTCTGCAAATGAGGAACTAAGTGACAGAGCTAAAAAAAGGGCTCAGCCCTCAGCCAGTATAAATTGGCACAAGAGGATTCAGGTCATCACAAATACATCAAGTTACAGCAACTAAAGAAAACACTGGAGTTGGATTTATAATGCCTGAGATAAATATAATGCATTCGAGCAAGATTTAACCATCTGCAATCAGTATAAAAGATGAAATGTACTTAAAAATACTGTGCTTCACATGTCTTGTTTAATAAAATCCCCAGCATAAAATGATGGTGCCAGTTATCAAACTAGACAAGTACAGAATGGTAACACTGCAAGAAAAACCAGACAGCTCGTTAAAATGGTAAGGTATATAATGTGCAATAAGGGACAAAATACACCCACCTTTTCTCAGCAGCAAATGATTTTGCTTATCATTTTCTTAGTCCCAAAGTAACTAAAAGACTTGAAGAAACAAACTCTAATTTATAGTGGGGTCTGGCAGGAGGGCAAAAGAATATTTCAAGGAGTTTTAGAAGGAATTTATATATCCTGATGGATCTTGAAAATATTTCAACAGAAGCTTCTGAGTTTTAATTACATATATCAATGCTTTTTGCCCTTCATCACCCTTTTACATAAGCATTACCTACACTTTCATTAAACTCTAAAGTTTTTCCCGTTAAAATAAAACCATTGGATTACCAAAGCATTATTTCAGTCTCTGATCTGAAAAGATAATACATTTCCATTCTTTTTGCCCTATCCTCAGTAAACAACAAAGTGAAGGAGGCTCCATGCCCTGGTTACTCAGAGCCTTACTTCCCTGCCAGGAGAAAGGCAAGGGCATTTCACTCTGTAGGACACTCCATTTCTAAGTGCTTGTTCCTGAGGTGGCCATTCCTGGGACCACACTAACTAGTCCCTCCTAGCACACAATAACTCACTCCCTTGTTACCAGTCGCAGAGAGATGAGACAGGAAAATTAAGAGAAAACAGATGCCTGATGGATGAAAGTGGAGCTCAGGAGAGCTCTATGTTCAAAATTGAAAGGAAAGAGACTTGATATCATTCAAAGCAGTAACTCTCAGGGAAAAAAACCCCAGCACTTTGGGACTGGGGAATTCAATGAAGCTATAAATCCATAAGTAGCAGCTGTAGAGGCAGATTCAAGAAAAGAAATATAGGATAGGAAAGAAAGATTCACATCTGACCCACTACAAAGAAGGGCCATGGTGCCAATAATGGCATGAGAAACATTGTACTTCTTTTTGTTAAATGGTATTTAGGAATATACTCAGGTATGTCACTTGAATGTCATAATAAGTACAAAGTGAAGCTTTGGGTCAAAACTGTCCTTTCCTCTCCTTTAATTCACTTTTATTTCTTTTATTTTCAGGATTATTTTCGAATGGTTTACATCAGTACTGATAAGGAACATTTCCACAATCTATAGATAGATGAGGATGTAGAAAGGACACAAGAAGAGGGGGAAGTCTTTACTGTGTAAGAGACTGCAGGAAGGAAATTCTATTACTTGCTACAGAAAGGTTTCTCCCAAAGTCACCCCACTTGAACCTGTCCTTTCTCCTTTAGAGATCTGCAGGCCACCAGGGATGCACTACAACAGAGCCAGCCCTGACAGCAGGATTCCTGGGCAAACATTGCACAATTAGCTGAGTACAAGTGTGTCTTCAAAATGGTTATCCATTTCTGTAATGCTGTTTGACAGGCGTGTCTAAAATCTGCTAGGAAGAGCAATATACTCTGAGTGGAATGAAACACTCCACATAACTCTGACAAAAGTAGTCCAGAGTGTATGGCTCCTCCCTGTAAAACCTGCCTCAGAAATGGAGCTGGATCTGTCATCAGTTTTGTTAAAGGCAAAGTTCTATCTACCCTGACTCATCTGAAAACCTCTCACTGGTCACCTGCCCTTATTGCTAAGTTCACATCTGAGAGATGACCTTATCAATCTCTGTCAGTATCTGAAGGGAAGGTGGGAAAAGGATGGAGCCGGGCTCTTTTTGGTGGTTCCAAGCAATAGGACAAGAGGCAATGGGCAGAAACTGATGCACAAGGAATTCTACCTGAAAATGAGGAAGAAATTCTTACTGTGCAGGCGACCATGCTCTGGAACAGGTTGCCCAGAGAGGTTGTGGAGTCTCCCTCACCGGAGATATTCAAGAACCTGTGCAATGTACTCTAGGATGACTCTGCTTGAGCAAGGAGGTTGGACCAGATGACCCACTCCGGTCACTTCCAACCTGGCCCATTCTGTGATTCCATGTGATTTAATACTTTGCTCTCTCAACATAGCATTATTGCAGTAGCAATGCTAAAACTACACTTTAAATAAAATATGCCACCATATTTTCACAGTCCAAATAAATAACTTCAAGTAAACAGATAACTCCATCCTACAAATATCACTTAGAAATGCAATTAAAAAGAGCGTCTTGCTTTGTGTTATAAAAATATGAAAGAGTACTCAGGACAAGCTGTTTCACATAAGATTTTTCTCTATATTCAGCAACTCCAAGATCAAAATACTGGGATCTCATTTTTCAAAGCCAAAAGGATGGTTTAATAGTTATTTCATATGAAGACAGCTCTGTTTTTCTAGTCTGCATGCAATATCAAATTCAGTATAGCTTGATACATTTTCATTCATACTTTCATTACAGCTCTATAAAGTACAATAATTTATTATACATTCTCTTGAATCTTTTTGAAACATCAAACAAAATGTAAAATTCAAAGGTAGAGAAAGCAAAGCAACAGAAATCTTACAAGAAAAGCAGTATTATGAGAAAAACAATATTTCCTTTCTTATCCTCCCAGTTCTAAACATGAACCACAGTGAGCACTTAACAGTAGTGGACATTGGAAAACAAAACTCAGCTATAGGACTCTATGCACCTTGCAAGTCCTAGTACAGCAGTGATAAAATCTGAGTGCCATCACTGTCACCTCTATGACAATTACTCAAGTAATAGATAGCTTTTTAAAAAGAACTGAGTGTCTCAGAAACGCTCTCTGCTGGCAGAATTAATAATATATTGGAGAGGATGGATCCATTGGTTCTTGTCATGTTCTTTGCTGACCTTCAGTTCGGCAGTACCTAGAACTAAGATCTACCATGTCTAGAACTAAGAGCTGTCATGGGCCTTCCATGCTCCTCTTCCTTACCTCAGCCCAAATGACATAATTTATAACAGAGCTTTGGGTGAATTATTCACACAGGGCTCAAACCACATGCAGATGCAAAGGGGAGAGGACAGCATCACATGAAGAAGGTTTTTGGTCACATAATTGTGACCCAGACTGCTTTCTTAGCAGGTAGATTCAAAGGAGTAGACATCAGGCAGATTACAATGAATCATCTCCCCAGTTAAGCTTTCAGGCAGAAGTCATTACACCACAAGGACCTGTCATCAAGTAAAAAAAAAAATTCACGTAGAAGTGGAAAGCTGAATCTTAATAGCAAATACTCATTTTCATCTATTAAAGCATTTTAGTGTGTGTATACCTAATATTGTAAATGCTTGAAATTTGGAAGTATTTCTTTCTTGTCTGCATATATCTCATCTTCCTAAGAGAAGATTTGAATTTACAAAACAATCAGCTGCGGTTTCTTTTCCTGATGTAATTTTTGCAGAAAACACTTTCTAATTTGGAAACTCATGCAGTTCTTCTAAGCACTCTAAGAAGAGAAATCAGGAATATTTTCGCAATCAAAGGCCAGAGGCCTTTTTTGCAAAATTACTGAGAATGGTGTTATAAAATGCCATTGCTCGTAGTGATTGCAAACTAAACATTTATTTACCTTTTTGTAGCCTTAGCTAAACACCTTTTGCTCTAGAAGAAATAGAGTGACTAGGCAGCCTCAACAGCCTGAGTGGAACATTAGGAGAGTGTACCTGCATGACAATAAGAAGGTCAAACACCAAGATGAAAGAAGCCAAGAAGGCTCTTGAGACCTCATCACTTGGCAGAAATCCACGATTCAGCTTGTCCCAGCTGATCCAGTCAGTAGTGATGACAAGCACAACTACAGAGGTCAGAGTAAACAGAACCGTCCTGGAAGGAAGAAGAAAAAATAGTTCAGAGAGAATACGATAGTAATGAAGATGCATCATTCTATTTTATCTGTCTTCTAATGGTCAGCTAGTATTTTATCAGCACTTTCCCACTGATGAAAACAGACTAAAAAAAAATTAAGTGCACAAAAAAATCTTTTAATTTAAGAAAGAAAGCAGTCAGCTGTATCCTTAGTGAAAATAAATTTAGTATCTAGTACTAAGCATGCTGCAAAATTAGCTGGAGTATATTACTCCGGTTCTTCATTCTGTACTTTCCACTGAAGACGAAAACCAGTTAAGTAAAGTAAGAAAGAAGTGAAATGTCCCAAGGTCTGCATGATGTAGGCCAAATTCAAATCAACTAATTGAGAAAACATTGTCTAAGGCACCAAAGACATTAGAACCTTTGAAAATCTTTTCTAAGCTGTAGGAGCTGTAAGACACAAACTGTGAAGTCTAATTTTTATACAGAAACATGTCTCCATTTTAAAAAAAAATCAATGCATAAATTAATTGTTTTCAAATTCTGGAGATTGTAGAAAGATTTTGCTTTACGTGTGATAAAATTTCCTTTGTAAAAGTTTTCAACTATTTTATGACTTTTCTGAGAAGTCAGTGAAGAGTGAATCACAAAAGTATTAAGGCCTCTGTATAAATGCTACAAGAATTCCAGAAGACACACCTGACTAATTCACACAATTTTGAAACACAGTACTTAAAAATATATTTCTAAGCTATCCCTGCAAAATACCTCTGCATCATTTCCAGCATCACTTTGGTAATACCTTACAGAGCTGGCAGCAGTGACTGATTGAATTTCTCGTTCCGTGGAAGCTGGAAAATTTAGCTGGTAATTTAAGGGTGAGCAAGGCTTCTTCCAGTAGCCATAGCTGTCAGCAAATCTGTGCTATAATAGTGGCATATCAAAATCTGAATGCATGCTCATGGCTAAATAATTGTGGCAGGATTTTTTTTTCTACAGCAATAATATCTCATTTTCTCCAGCTACTGAGTGTTGTAAAATAAAGCGAAGAATATTTCCCATGACATTTCCAAACAGGACCAATACTCAGCAGAGGGAAAAAAATGTACACCAGCAGTCACCCACTACCAGTCTGTATGCATTTCTTTTTATACAGCAGCCTTGTCTGTATCTGTGAGGAAGGGAAACCAAATATGCACATAGGCAATAATATAATACATTTAGACTCATAGACATTATTCTTCTGTGACATGATAGGCTGCACTTCCTCAATGTAATGAGACACAAAATTACTTGATTGCTACCACCTTTACCTTAGAATTTCTATTTTTGTTCTTAATAAATTAACTCAGTTACATGCAACACTATGGTTGACACCCTAACAATTTTCCTTGAAAGAATTATGAGCACCTAGGCAAGAAAAAACCAATAAATGAGGCATATTAGATGTAATCAGACCCAAGGAATAGTCAAGCCCTCTCATCCCAAAACATTTGCTTACCTACCATCTTAACTGTCCATACCTGAACCTGACTGACTTTTCTATGAGCTCCACTTTGGTACACACAGAGAACATTTTATTTTGGAAAGATAGTTCTCTCTCTTTTGCATATAGTCTCTTGAGACACACAAAGGTTTTTTTTTTCCTACTTATGTCACCTTCATATCTGAAATTCTCATGGTTAATGTTCTTACTTTACCTGAAAGGTTCTCCAGAAAGAAAGCAATCCTCAGCACTTGTCTGCTGACCAAGGCAGACTCCCCCAGCCACTAGGCACCCTGATTTTCCTTGACCTCTTTCTGTGGAACTACCTCTCCTGGGGCAAAGGAAGTTTAAAACCATAATTGGAATCTGAGTATTTTGCTATAGGAAGCATATACCCAGAAGTTATGCTCAGGACTATTCTGCCTCAGTCCTCTTGAATTATGTATTTGCATTTTGGAGCAAGAGTTCAAAGCATGGAAGATCAGACTTTGGCATGTAGGCAAGCAAAGGCAGGCTTATTTTTATTCATGCTTTGTTGGCATGCATGCAAAGACCGATGTGTGTGCTCAAGTCCTGATTTCCTTGAGGAAATGCATATGCACTTAGAAAATGGCTTTGTTATTCATTCTGAAATGTCAAACAGGGAGGGAAGGGAGCAGAAAATGGGCCGCTAATAGAATAAGAAAATGCGAGACCAACAAAGAAGGTTAGAAATAGACTTTCAAAATGGTCTCATTAAACAGCATAATTAGTACTCAGTTGTATTTTTGACCTATGATACTGGAACACAGCAAGATATTCAATACGTGCTTTTGGAGTTATTATAAACTGAGTTTTTTTGGGTTAGAGTTCAGTTCGCTTCTTGTGAAAGTACAGTGTCCTGGAGATTAAGAAAAAAAGATGAGGATTTAATTTTACTTGACATAACTTGTATTGGATAAACCAGTGTGAGCTGCCCTGCTACACCTAGCCCAGTATAGTTTCCCTTTATTCTGCAATGCACATTATTGAGAAAGAGCTACACCGTCAAACCATTCCCCATATTGCTGGCAGGACCTCTCCTCATTACAGAAGGAGAAAGGCTACAAGGTGAAGGGCAAGAGAGGACTGACTCTTCTCTGTACCAGGCATTAAGAAATGCAATTTCTGTCTCTAGTTCACAAAGGAAATATGCTTTTATATTTCACTTCTAATTCTAACTTGCTGTATTGAATGATTATGTGCCCTGGACACCTATTCAGCTGAAATAACACACATTTTACAACCTACTGCATACTCCTTAAGAGTGCAAATAAACACTGTCTAGACCAATAGCATACTGAATAGTTAAAATTATTAGGTAGGTCCAAAAAAGTCACTACTGTGCTTATCACCACCAGCGATTATTCAAAATCCCCAGGGCTACTGGGGAGGGATAAAAAAGGAGAGGCTGAAAGAGAAGAACTTTTACTGCCAGAAACCTCTCAAAAAACAGGCAATTTCTTAGACGGTATCTCTATAATAATCTTTAATTACCAGGACTGAGTATGGTCATGAATTTGTCAAACCAAATCACTCATAGCAAACTGAATCCATGCTACAGGCCCATTTGTCAACAGACTAATCTGGTTCTCAAAAACTTGGCAAGGTCCAAAACAAGTGCATCTTCCCTTCTGCCCCTTTCCACAACACTTTCTTGCACTGTAAGCTTTGATCAAACTGACCAACTTTATGTCTATCATCCAGCATATTATACATTATGAGAGGTTGTGAACCACATGGACCAGAAGCCTGAGCAGGTTTTAGTCACTGGTGGTGGTTCCCTCATGGCAGACAGGATCACAACCTAAACTTGTAGAGAGGAAGCATAATGAGCTGCTGTTATCTTAAATCCTGGATGTTTGGAGACACTCTCTTCTGCTGTTTAGCATGTCCTACCTCCCTCATCAGGAACTCCTAAGCAGAGCCCTTGAGGTCACAACTCGTTATCTTGCAGCCCTAAGGCAGCACCACAAAGCCATTCCAAACCTACAGCAGATGTATCTTTGACTCCATCCAGCCACACCCTCAGGAATCAGTCTGTTATTTGCCTGTATTGAGTGAAGACCTGAACAATCCAGAAAATGTCCCTGGAAAGATAAAAGACAAGCTAATAAATGTATAAATTCACAAAACATCTAATGTTGGAAACAAGAACTGTTTCTAATTGGAGTCTCATGATTCTTCATGTCCAAATCAGCCGGGCAAAGTATATAAAAAATGGATTTTGGTCTGTGATAGAACTTCATTTCTCAAACTGTAACATAGAGAAAATGAAGTTTTTAATTCAAAGGCTAAATACAATTCTCTGCACAACACTACATTCCCTTATCTTATGACTTTGAGCTGCTCATTTTTGGAGATATTTAGAAGTTTCTTCTCTTACATGACCCTCTGCTAAATCTTTTGTGATGCTACAGCTTTGAAGATCAGATAGTAAGAGTTCTGTTAAGACCAACTGAAGAGATGAAAGACAAACTTTAGTTATTTTCTGCATTTTCATTTTGTCTTTTTCAAGAGGCAAAAACACTATCTGGCCCTTTTACTACACATTTTCCAGAAAAAACCAACTTGTACTTAAAAGTAGCTCTCAGATTTGTATGGCTCAGCATCTTGAGAACTTTTTACCTTAATTTCACACATAATTGTGACTAAGCTGGGTCATTTGTAAATCATGAAACATTGTTAAGAAGAATTCCAAGTATTGCTTAATACAATGCTTATTTGGGATGGAACACAGGACCAAGAAACTGGTCAGTCACACTCCTTACGGCTGCTCTTTGTGGGAGTGGGTGTTTGCCATTACTGCTGTCCCACCCACATCACACAGCCAGCTCCTGGCATGTCTCTGCACTTGCCTGGGGTTTCTCCAACTCAGAAACCACCCCCCATATGTCACAATCCCTCACTTGCTGTGGAATGCACCTGCACTGGCTCCGATTGCCTTGGTAACTTCTCATGAACGTACCCAAATAGTAGCAAATATCCTGTGAAAACAGATACAGAAAAGGAACAAAAATTTTACTGCTCTTTATATTTAAAAAGGACTTCCAGTCCTCAGCAAAGAAAGATAATCCATTGAGTCAAATACTCTGCATAATTTTTAATCTCAGAATCAGCACTGGCCAAATACACAGTCACACAGTATACAATAACTATAAAGAACAATGCTACTGCAGATGTTCATATACAAATGCCAACACTTTTTATTTCACTCATTTTAATTAAGAAGGGCTCTGTTATTTAATCTGTCAAAAATAGCAACTCTAAGCCCATTCAAAATAAAATATTTAGTCTGCCTGTTGCTTGGTGTCAGAATCACTTCTGCAATTAAGCAAATATAAGGGACAGATGCTCTGGTGGTGGAAAGCATCTGTGTTCCCTGGAGCAGCATAACTTCAATCCTCCAGCTGGCCCCTGCTCTTCTGCCCCTACAGGACAGTTCTCTAAAGAGAGAGCAGAGCCTCGAAATTCCTGTGCTACCAGCAGCTACTGCAGTGCCACAGAGTGACACAGTTGGTGCTGAGGATCCCATTTTCACAGTGTTTGGGTAGTGTGGACTGACCTGAGCACACATCCATAACTTTAGCACACCAGGTGAGATCCCAGTCTCCACTTCAGACGTATCCAGAAAAAAACCCACCTGTGCACCCCAGAGCAATCCATACCATTAACCAGAGGGCAGATGGAGAGGTAACAGGCAGGTCCATCCCAGAAATGTGCTACTGAAGGGAATTGGTAATACATACAGACCCTAGAAATCTAGGAATATCTGGTGAGTTGATTAATTGGAACTCTTTTGTTAAAGTAAGGTGTTTGAATCTGATGGAGACAAGTACATGGCAGAGATGTGGAGCAATACTATTGTCAGATTTCAGAGCACCACACTCCCCATGGCATACTCTGCAGGCATGAATAAGTGAGAGAAATTACATTAATGCAGATTACCATCAATGAGACTTAATTATCTGAAGTTAAATATCAATTAGAAGAAAATGGTTTATAATTCAAACGTTGAATCACATTATTTTTTAACATTCTTGTCACACAGAAGTGTATGCCTGACTTCTGTCCTGTTGAAAGTAATGTATAAGTAATTCAGCATTTGCCAGTAACTACCAGCTCTGAAATACCTGTCTGAAACTCCCTACACTGCGTATGGCTCATAACTTCTTATCAATAGCAAACACTGCACATTTTGAGAACCACAGGTTCCCAGTTAAGTCTTCTAAACAATGCTTCTTGTCATTCTGACTGGTGAGCTGAAGAAATTGGACACCACAGAGTATAAAGGACGCTCTGAGGCGGCAACATTGGAATTGGTTTTCTGCTTTTTTATATATTCACGCTATGGGGTTTCTAGATCAGAAAGATGTAGGAGAAGCAAGGCTGGGGCCCTGATGGGATTGACTTTGTATGTCTTTTCCAGCCAGAGTGTCCCTAGAACTTGAGGCTCTTTCAATCTCTCATCCCTAACCTTAAGTATAACCCTAATCCTAACCCTAACACCAGCTTCAGCTCTAAACCTAACAAAATCCTATGGGTTTTCTAGACCAGAAAAATGGAGGCCCAGCAACACTGGGGCCTTGCAGGGATCCTGCAGGCATGGCTTTTCCAGCCCCAGTGTTCCTGGAGCTCTAGGCTCTTTGACTCTCTCAACCCTAACCCTAAAGCTAACAATAACCCTAAACCTAATCCTGGCCCCAGCACTAGGCTAGCCCTAACCCTACACAATGGGTTTCCAGTTCAGAAAGATGCAGGAGCAGCAAGGCTGGGGCCTTGCTGGGATGGTGCTGGCATGGCTTTTCCAGTCCCAGTGCTCCTGGAGCTCTAGGCAATTTGACTCTCTCAACCCTAACCTTAAACTGAACACTAAAACCTAACCCCAAGCCCAGTTTAAGCCCTAACAGTAGCAAATCCTATGGATTTTCCAGATGAGAAAACGGGAGGGGCAGCAAGGCTGGGGCCTTGCTGGGATCACCTTGTCTTGCCTTTTCCAGCCCCAGATGTTCCTGCAGCTAACCTAATTCCAAAAACCCTTCCCACAAACCTTGCTTTACATCTATCTTTTGACTGTAACAGTTTTGGTTTTATTAGAGTGTATCAATATGATTCCAGAGCTATTTGGGATTTTTGCCCAAAGATTTGTATAAAGCCTGAAATTACATTTATGTTAATATATAAAGGAAACATTTTGCTATGTTTCATGTAATAAAATTAATAAGATTAGGTAATGTAATCACATGGTGCAAGATCAGAATTCTAGAAAGCATCATTTTTTTATTACAGGTAGAAGCATCTTTGAGTTTCTTTTTGCCACACCATTAATTTACTAAAATGAAAGTGTTATCTATTTCAAACAGCAGCTCATTTAAATTAAACTCATCACCACAAGCTTTACATTTCAAATGCTATTTCCTATCTGTGACATAAAAAAGCAAAACCAGTTTATGAAAGTTTAGGGTCTCATTTGTAAAGAACATTTTCAATCACTATCATATGCAAGGTAGTATAAAATTCACATGAATCATATCCAAGGAATTCTACTTCATGTTCAAATTCCAAAGTTAGAAGTTAATTGCTTAACTCCAGCAGAAAGCATCAGGAAAAAAACCTGAACCAAAACAGAAAACCAAACACAATTCTATATAAGGTAAAGAGAAGCCATTTTTCTATTTTAGTTTCAGATGGATACACCACTTATTTCATCAATAGAATGGGGAGTGGAAGACAGCTGCTCAAAAAATCACAGAAAAAAAGATTTAAAAAAAATATTTTCAGAGCAACAATATGCCTTAGGATAGACCTGCCTGGCAATTATTCAGCAAAAATTGTGTATATTCAGACAAGTGCAGCTCATCAATATGCAAAATTTATCTGTGGAAGGGATTATTTCTGCCATGTGAGGGAAGCTGTGCCAGAACCACGCACAATCCCTGCACCTCATTGTGGTTGAGAAGCTGGGCAGCATCTCAGTTACACAGGATGATACAAACAGTGCAGAGGCCATTACCTGCTCTGAGTAAGTCAGACCAGCTATTTGAATATTAGTGTTAATGAGACCAGCTGAATGCAATAACAAGAAGATTTTTACATGCTACAAGGCACTATTTGTTCAGATTCTCTAGCTGCAGTTGGTCTGCTTACTATACATGAGTCAGCATTAGTCATGATATGACATTAGTCATGAGTCAACAGTTCTCAGGACACAGATTTCCTACACCCATGTGTCTTAGTGCTCAGTTATTCCCAGTCCCTGGTTAGAGTGAGGTAAAGGCTGTTTATCATAACAGCAAGACATGGGATATATGCCAAAACATACAAAACAGGGACTTTGGCTTTCATGTTTCCAGCATCCTCAGCAATTGCTAGAAACTCATTATGAGAAAAAAATGTTATTGGACTCCATTTCTCAGTTACCAT
Source organism: Melospiza georgiana (assembly GCF_028018845.1). Classification (NCBI taxonomy): domain Eukaryota; kingdom Metazoa; phylum Chordata; class Aves; order Passeriformes; family Passerellidae; genus Melospiza; species Melospiza georgiana. The sequence goes on from NC_080433.1 coordinate 51,695,207, forward strand.
GAAATATTCAGTAAAGTCTTAAATTCATTGCAATTTAGAACAGGAAAAAAATTTTGAAATGGAAAAGATATATGTTTTAACATTTAGAAGGAAAAACCTATTTCAAGTGCATTTCAATGGTAATTGAAATGCTATTCTAAAAGCCTAAAATGAAGCTTTTCAGACCTAGAGCAGGAGCTTGAAGTATGTCTCAACATCTCCTTGATTTTCCTAAATTGAAACACACTATTAAATTCTAATTTTAGAAACAAGAAAGAGTGTAAGTGTGGATTTAACACCATATTTTCAATCCTGTGTATAATCTGCATTATTTGGATTTCTAGAGGATTGATTTAAGACAAAGTGATTGATTTTCAGAAGCATAATTGAAAACATCTAAGTAAGAAAATGGTAAAAATTATTAATTAATAAAGTGAGTCTTTAATGAATAATTAATTACTTCTCAATTGCTGAATTTATTAGCATTGCTTCTGTTCACACTTAATTTAATCATTAATGGAACTTTAAACCTGATCAATGTTTTACTATATAAACAACACTCTGAATGTTTCCTTCAGGATATTTTAGACTCATATTTCTTTTCTGCATTTAAGTTATTCCAGTTTTTTCTGAAAGCACAGTGAGATCTGCTACATTTTTTTAGAGCCAAACAAAAAACTGATCATTATATTTTTAAAAATACATTATTTTTACATATGGATTAGTTTAGTGCAATTAGGAAATTTTATAAGGAATTCAGAATCAGCCAGAAACCTAACCATTGAGGGTTTTTTTTTCCAGAAGTCTACATGTGAAATAACATATCTAATCTCTTGTGACAGCCAACAGAGATGTAGTGTGAGATTTGGTTGCCTAAACCAAATTTAGTTTAGTGTGATTTGGGCTGCTGTGGAGTACTTTGGTTGGTCTTCAAACTTTGCAGCAGAAGGTCTCCTCTGAGCCCTGTGTCCTGTCCACCAGGCCTGTGCACTGTCTCAGTACACCACAGCATTCCAATTGTAGCCAATGCCCATGTCTAGGGACCTGAATCCCACCTTTATTCAAATGATGGAGTCTGGAAAATTCTGCAGGTGACTACAGGTAATTTTCTACTTGTGGCAAGCTGAATGATTATCACCTGCATTGGCCAGAGCTCCACTGGCTGTAGCAGGAGCTGGCATGTTGATAGCCACGATCAACACATAAACACCAGACACCTGAACCCAGAACTGCATCTCAAAACTGAAGTCAGTTCTTGATGTTTTAATTTCTTTAAATGAAAAGCCTTTGAATTTTTGAATTGAAAAACAAATATATTTTATGTAGGAATTAACAACACTCATGTTTAAGTAAAATAATGGAAATTTTGTATATATAAATGGTCACATGAAAGCAGTCACTGAAAAGTTGGGGTTTACCTGCTTTTTAAAACATATTTTAGAAAATTGAAATGATTTCACATATAATTTTGATGTGGCAGTCATAAAATTATCTTCACAAGTTTTTGGAAAAGAAAACAAGAACAGACCCTATAAAATTTTCCGTAGTATGTGTGACTATAAAAATATCACTCTATGGTTCTAAGAGTTACAAAGAATAAAGGATAAAAATGGAACTTACTTTATCTAAGCAGAACATATGGAACATGTTGTCCTTGCCCAGATACTGTCATGTTGCTACTCTTAGAAAACATTTATGATAAGTGGGTAGGAGAACTGTACAGTACACACTTACACAGTCAAGGCTTCTCAGACAATATATTACAGCCAAAACTGAAATTTAAAATGCATTTCAAATCTAGAATAAATTAAACATAACAGTTTAATAGCTTTCTATGTTCTAGACTAGATTAGCTGTATAATCTATCTATACAGTACTTTTATGGAACAAGAAATTTCTCAATATTTTAGGCTTCATACACCATCATATCTATGGGATACAGTTTCTCATTCATCAAGATGTTGATGAATGAGAAACTGTATCCCATAGATATGATGGTGTATGAAGCCTAAAATAACAGGATATATCATAGATATATCTGTGCAAACCCTATCACAGTTATATATAATTGCAATTGCTTTGAACTGTTCTTCAGTTTTTTTTCCCCAAAGCATTTTAAATAAATATAGGGTTTTTCACCCAACAACTTAATTCTATTTTGATTAAATGTAATTCCAAAACAACTGCAACATAAAAAAACAAACAAAAAACCAAACAAAACTTTAATCTTGCTTCCTGAACAACACTTATTTGTGTAAAAAATCTTTCAAATAATATCAATTTTACCTCAGTGAGAAAAGGGTATTAGTAGACAGCAAGCTGAGTGCATGCCAGGCATGTCTGCTGGCAATAAAGAAGTTCCAACAATGTCCAGGGCTGCAATAACAGAGGCACAACCAGTAGATCAAGAGACATTACTTTGCTCATATCCAGAATATCACATCCAGGTTTTGGCCAACATTACATAAAAAGTAGCAATAAACTAAAGTGGTTTTTTTTCAAAGTGGAGCATTTTAAAGCTTTACTGGTTAGGGGCTGAAGCATTTGTGCCATGAAGAGAGCCTGGGGGACGGGAGGAACTAACAGTTGCTCCCCACCAAATGCCCTGGGAAGGTGCACAAGAAAATGGAGCCAACCTATTCCAAGAAAGCAAATGACAGGATGAAAAGAGAATTTATACTAACTCAAAAGTTCTCTAGAAAAATGAAAGTTCATATACCTTATTTTTCTCAAGTTGAGCCAGTTCCAGTATAATGCTGACAGGCCTTCTTAAGAAAAAAATTGCATGCAAATGACTGTGATTTTGACTTCCTGGAAAGTTAACCTTTCTAATAGTAGAACAGGACTAGAAATAAGATTGAACAAAAAGAAGTTAATAAAAAGACTCACCAAAACACATCCTGACAGTCAGTGCTGTTCTAATAATTATATTCACAGCTCTGTGACAATGTGAATATATTGTCACCTTTTCAGTGGAAGATAAATATTAGAAATTTCCAAGAAGAAGGTGCATAAGGGAACTTGGGAATTATTATGGCTAAATTCACTAAGCTGCCCAGATACATACTGGATAAATTTGAGTTTTCCAGGAAATAGTTATCCCCCTCAAACAGAAACATTTCAGTATTTCAGAAAAAGTCCCGTGTTCTATCCTGAGACTAATCCGCACTCTTTTCTAAATTGTTCCAGTAAACAGAAACCAGATAAATTTTGGAAGGAACAGCAATATTCAGGGAACTCAGCAAAGATGCAGTGAAACCTGGGCTAAAGCTTGTCCCACACCAGCCCTGCAAAGAGAAGTGCAGGGGCTCAGATCAGCAATCATCCATGCGGACTGGATCATCATGCTGGCTACTCTGAGGAGACAGGGGTCTCACTACTTCTGCTCAGAAATTTCTTCCCATAGATGAGAAACACTTATCAATGAAAGTTTAACCAATAATGATACTTATTTTAATTTTTTTTTGTTTTCTTAAAATACAGCAATCAAAAGCTTTATTGCAAGATTCCCAAAAAAGTGTAAGCAAAGATCCCTTTCCTCCATAAAAAATTTGTCATCCTTTACTCTCCAGTCTTGGTCTCTTCAACTTCTAACATCCTAACAAGTAATACTTAGCATTAAAGATCCTCAGAATTTACCATCTCAGTCACATAATTCTATGTTGAAATAAAAACCCATTTGCTTTTAGCTCACATTCCCTCCTTGCAGTCAGTACTCATTCAATTTTAGACCCACTTCTCCCTCCTTACCTGTCCACTTGACCTTAGTTCTGAATGGATTTCCAGGTGGTTTTTAACTTGTAACAGAGCCTCTTTGGCCCTAAGATTTGATAGTTTTTTGTTGATCTGGGACTAATGCAAAGGACTAAGGACACCTCAGCAGGATTTAAGGCAGGGTAGTGGTACTGGACTGCTGAATGACACTGCAGAGCTCAGGCAGTAGGGATTGACAGGGACTGCTAAAAGCCGTCAGTTTTCATTTTTTTCCTGGGGTATAATCAGAGGCATTTGTTTCTTTTCCCACAGTTTTCTCTCATGGATCTCCATTAGGGTTATAACCATCTTTTAGAAAGACTTAGAGAGTAATTGATTAATCACACCTCTTATACCCATCCAACGAGGTAATTCTTTCACCAGACCCAGGCTACAAGCTGGGGACAGGCCCTTTACCTTGCCCAAGAAATAGACGAGCTGTCAGGACAAGGGGCCACATCTAGGTGAGGTTAGGTATCCACCCAGTTTATTTCCAGAGACCCAAATAGTACATCAGATTTTGCTTTGCTTGCATGACTATACTGTGCTTAAAATAGTTTAGCTGTGGCTAAGGAGACCCCAAGTTTGATAGAGACTGTGCTGACCAAATTTTTTTAAACATATATTCCATGTTTAATATTCTCTTAAACACTTTTACTCCTCACTGATTGTGTCCCCTCTAGTTTTACAGCTCTATGATCCTTTTCTTCCTGGTAAATGCTTCAACACGTGTGTTTGACAACCATAAATGCCTACAAGCTGCCACCCCACCATGTATATGATTGATCAATCTCCAGCAAGCACCTACAGTGAGAAGCTAGAAGAATACTTTTGGAAGGGCTATATTTTGCAGCATCTCACTTTCTCTCTAAACAGGGAACCTTTGTCTTGTTGATGAGACTTTGAAACAAATCAGAATTTGGAATAAATGGGCTTCTTTGATCAACCACTGGAAAGACAAGAATCAGCCACATTTTTAGACTTTTGTATTGCAAATAACTGCATCCATTTCACAGAGGTTCTAAGAGGGAAGACAGCTTTGGGGACTAGATAGAGCATCTCAGAAAGCTTCACTTAGTCATTTGGATTAACTTGGTTAGTTATCTTCAGTTTTCTCCTAGGTCATCCGGTCATTGTACAGAGTTGACATTAAATTAATTTGACCAGTTCTTCAATGAGATTTTTTGGTTTTATGTTCTTCCTGGGAGCCCTGAAAATAACTGTCATCTCTAGCTAAGAGGCCGTGAAAGATGAATGTGACTTAAAATCATCCCTGGGCCTTTCCATCCATTACTGGTAATCTATCACAGACATTTCTGAGTTGATAACCCCATCAATGTCTACTAAAAAAAAAATCTATTTCATCTGAAGCAGAAGCTATCTTCACTAAGCTAAAGCAGGTTTTCAGTGCACAGGAAGAGTATTCTGATATTTATTTGGGGAAGAACAGACTTTCCATTCTGTATTTTTTTTTAGTTTGAAAAGTGTTCATAAATGCTATAACCAATGATTGTTTATACAGGCATTTCATTCTGCATTTAAAGGTGGCTTCAGATATGGGTTGTACAGGACTAGGGTGACAACCAGTTGCAATTACAAAAAGTAACTGCAGAATGCCACAACATCTTCTCTGAAGCTACCTGTCTGCTAAGCAAGATGCCCTTAACTTCATTCAGAATATTCTACAGCCCACAAGATCTTGAGAATATGCTGCTAGAACAACTTTTAACAATGCTTCTAGACACTAATGCTGTTACCAATTTCTCTGTCAATCAACTTATACTTCCCTTGAATTTGCATAAATCTAAATGCTGGGAAAACACATATTTAATTCTATTTAGATTTCTGTAATTACATTTGCATGAAATTTGTTTAAAGGATGGGATATGTGTAATGAACGACACTAGCAGAGCTCTATTGCTTTACTTGAACAGGAATAAGTGAATATATGAAGGGGTCTGGTTACAAGGCATAATTCAAAAAGAGTGTATAAATCACCTCTCTCTAAAGGAAAAAAACCCCAAAAAACAACCAACAAACCAAAAAATAAGTTTTCATAACTCAGTTTGAAGAATTAAGACTACTTCCAAGGTGGACTGACCATGTGGAAAAGTGTCCTCAAATCTCTTTCAGAAAGATGATAACAGAATAGCTCACAAAGCCAGAAAGTTTGGAACAAATCAGTAACTTAAAACCTGTGAAAGCTGATTAAAATCTTAGCTCCTGCTTAACATACTATGCTGGTGGTGTGTGTGCCTGCTGTGTTGACACCTTGGACCTTGCCATCGATTACATTCGAAATAGGTCTGACCTAGGTGCTCTTTAGAAAGGAATTGTTTAAAAATATCTCCAACAGCTTTCTACTTACATTATTACACTTTGTAGTGATTTTTTAAAGCCCATTCTTTTTGCAACCCAAGGCCTGCTAGTGATTGTTTAGTTTCCTTTCATTTATATTGAAACACTTAATATTAGGTAGCAAATTAAATGCTTCTTTAATTTTGGATTGTTTCAGAACACAGTCACACCTGCTGCCAATTAGTGTTATTAATGCTCATTCAGTCAGTTCATATTGCAAAGAAAAATAAAAAACTGAGCCCTAATTGCCAGTGTCCTAATGAGCACAGCTGTGTCACAAGGCCAAAAGGTTCCTGAAACAATCCAAAGCCCACACCTTAGAAGGCAAAATAGGATAATAATATCTTTTTTCCTCTTTCTGCTCATGCAGGGAGAGACATGAAAGTTGAATTCTTCCTCTCTTGGTTCAAGGAGCTCTGGTTTTGTCCGTGTACTAGGAATTACCTCAATCACAGAAATTCATATCACTGCAGATATCCACAGAGCATGAATGATCTTAAAAACAAAAATGATAAAAGTGAGGAGATAAAATAAATAATGGCATTACAAAGTAGTGACTCCTCCCTCCTAATCTTTTTAATTCTGTTTCAATTTCCAAACTGATCAGAAAACACAAAAAATGAGCATAGTAAGGTGACTTGACAAGATGGATATATAGTTTAAATTTTCACAAGGTCCACAGGAAGATTTTATGATAAAACTTTAGTTTGTGACTGAAGCTAGGGTCCTATATCCATAGCCAGAGAATTATATTTAAATGGTCTGATTATCTTGATTACTGCAAGCCCCACAAATATGTAGGTCAAATTCAAGATAATTTTTAATATATTTTGATGCTTAAAATAATATTATAGGATAGTAAATTCAGATTGATAAGGTATGAATATTTTGGCTACATACACCTAGATATTAGCGTCAGCTTTCTTTATTAGTCTGTTCTTCCATTGAGAGACAAAACCTGCTATCACAAGACACATTAAAGTTTAGGATGTTGTATCATACAAGTTAAGTATGTAACTTCTGGCACTGATAAAGTCAGATTATTTCCCCACATATCACAAACAATAACCCAATCAGGTTTCTTATGTAAGAATCATAAAGGTACACGTGTTAAGAATATTGTTATTACTCAAAATCAGAAATTAGGTCTGTAAGAAAAAAATAAATGAATGTGAAAAGGAGCCAGATAAGGTGGAAACAAATAAAAACTCCAAAAAAAACCAAAACACGCACTAAGCATCAGAATTTTGCTTATGGAATAATGAGAATATAAGAACCAACACTGTGAAGAAAAAAGTATAGAAGTTCTTAGAGGGAAGTACTATCAAAGTTGAGAAAAGGGTTTAAGACTAAAGAAATCAAAAAGGACAGGTATTATTGTATGCTTGAATAATCTATTTTTATGGATGCCATGGAGCTTATTAAACACTTCAAGGGAAAACATCCTCTACACCTAACTGGAAAAAAAAATCTGTCAGTATCAAAAGGAGGATTAAAGTTTCACTGACGACTACTGGGCTTCTGTCATTGATTTTCAAAAGACAAAGGTCAGGTGCTTGTTTAAACACATGTGAATGTACCTATTCACTAAAAAAGTCAATCGTCTTGATGGTTAAAGTCAATATCAAAAGCCTTGGACAACAACTGTTCAGAAGCATAAAGATTTTCTTAAATTTGCAACTTCACCAAGATTGCTTATTCTATGCATGTATTGAAGGTCCTAACTAAATTCTGTCTCTTTATAAAATTAAATTATATTACATACTGCTGATATCTCTGGTAATATGGGTGATATTAACAGTATATTTCTTTCATTAAAATTATTGATATTATTAGCAGTTACAGATTGACTATAGATAAAAAAAGATTTTCCTCTAGACCTAAAGAAAATCTTCTGGAAGTTCTGAGGCCTCAAAATCTCATTGCATTTAATAAAATAATGCTAGTGTCGCTAGAAAGCAAATTTTGCTTCAATAACAGCCTCGAAACTATATAAAGAAACAAAACCACATATCTGGCTTTAGTTCAGGGTTTACCTCACACAAATGCCTTTGCTTCACTGTGCCATTATCCACCGGCAGAGTATGCCATTACTGGAACACAAGCTCTCATTCCACTAATGGTATTGCTTCAAGAACATATTAAGATGCTGGTGTTTTTAATCAGGAGATATCCATACATCTTGCACAAGTAATTACATTACCAGTAATCCTTTTAAAAGGCTCTCTTTGCTCAGTTGCTTTGCCAATAGCCCTTGGCTTGGTTACACGACAATGGCACTCACTCGTAGCGCATGAATTGATAACAGATGAACCAGCTAATACACTCACTCGCAAATCATAGAACCCCAACCCATCAAAGGAAACAAACATGCTTTACAAAGCCCCAGATAGTTTTGTTTTATTTATGGCTGAAAACAGCAAAGAAAGCTGAATATAGCATGTCCTTTTACACATTTTGCAAAGAACAGCAATTACCAGGAAACAGAGCCACTAACTTTTTAAGCAGTGCTGGCATTCACAATGATATAAAAAAATCAGCGTCTAACTGCAGGACAAGCATCTCTTTCATGAAGGAAAGCAGCACCAATATGAAGGTATGGACTACAAGGCATATAATGAAATACTCTAATCACACCAACAGATTCAGACTAAGAAGTTTTGCTAAATATTCAAACACTGCCTGAATTAAATCTGAAGGCTATTTTCTATTCTGTGAATTATGTTGAATTCATTAATGAATAAAAATTGTTAACCTCAATACTAACCTTGCACTTTTCTACTGTAGAGTCTACTCCTTGTTCCTGAGATAGTGATTAAAAATAGCAACTGTTGTTGTATCTGTCAGTCAGTGTATACATAGATGATGCAGGAGGCAGTGTGCTGAAGTGTTTTAGAATCATCAAGCAGCAGTACACAGAAAAGCAGAGAATAAATTAAACCAAAAAATAAGCCTCAGGCTGATGTGTTTGAACTTCACTGCAAACATTCTTCATACATATTTAATTGCTCCATTGAGACTGTGACTGTTCTGGAGATGTTCCAGGCATTATTTCCATTCCATTAGTACACTTGCAGTCTGTGTACTCCTTAACCCAAAATGATTGATTCTATAAATGTCTTCCCACTTACTGACCTGAACACTAATTGAGGTTGTGTATAGATTAAAAGACAGTGTATGCTTTTTGAAACCAGCCAACATATATTGTAGTCACTGAAAAATCTTGTGGCACAAGAAGAAAGTGGTGCTCTTAACTGAAGACATCAGTATGTGGTTTCACAGAAATGTTTCAGGTAGGAAGAGTTGGAAATCATACAATATTGACAAATTTGCTAAACAACACTTAATACAGAAGCTTAATTCTAAGTCCCACCTTTCTGAAACATAAACCAATCATTTTTTGAAATACAATTATCACGTACCAGATGCTTTTGTCTGGGCTTGCACCTTTTAAATTAAATTGCTTTGGGAGAAAGTATAAATTTTTTACATTCCATAAAAATAAAACTTTAGGATTCAGATAATATTATGAGTTCAGATACACAAAAGAGGAAAAGTTGAATTTTTTAAAACACCCTAATTAAAACTAAGATAATGTTGTACCCTACAAATTATTCTACTATGAACCAAAACTTTTCCTGTTCAAATTATTAAAGTTAAATATAATTACAGTATATCAGCTAAAATTTCGAGTAAGCCACCCTGAGGAAGCAATGCTCAAGATCTCCACAAGTACTGCCCTGATTCTGGATTAACCTTGAGGTGCTGGAGTACGCATATTCAAAGAAGGACAACAAAACCTATGAAGGGTCTGGAGCACAAGTCCATATCACAAGTATATGGAACAGCTGAGAGAAATGTGATTGTTTAGCCTGGAGAAAAGGAGAACTTTTTCAGGGGAGACCTTACTGTCCTCTACAACTGCCTAACAGGAGGCTGAGGACAGGTGGGGTCAGTCTCTTGTAACCAGTGATATAAGATGTGATGTAAGATGAAAGAATGTCAAATTGTGCCAGGAGAGGTTTAGATTGGCTATTAGGATAAGTTTCCCCACTGAAAGAGTTCTCAAGCATTGGAACCAGCTGCCCAGGGAAGGGCTTGGAGGTATTTAAAAGACATGTAGATGTGGCACTTAGGGACAAGGTTTAGTGGTGAACATGGTAGTGCTGGGTTAACGGATGGACTTGAAGGTCCTTTCCAATCGAAATGGTTCTATAATCAGCCTGAAAACTACAGACAGTCTTAAAAAAACTACAGACAGTCTTAAATCCTTAGCATTTAAGACATTACAAAATCAGTTGTGTCACATTTTGAAAGAAAAAATGCCTTATAATAGAGGTATGCTCATGCAGCTTGGTCAAGCCTGTATCAGAAATTGAAAGTATACTTGGGAAGCACTAATACTCATATTATATTTTATTTATAATTTTTACAAACATGAGTATGTTAGAATTCATGTGACAGAATACTAAAGAGAAGCTCAGACAAGAAATCTGGACCTGTCTTTGAGAGAAGTTTCATCCTGAGAAATAATGCATTAAAAATTACATTGCCAGTGCTGTCTTGCTCCAGACCCTCCAGATCAAATTTATTCAATTTAAAACTGATTGTTTCCCACTTAAATTCCATCTCTCAACTCAGTATATCATTTAAAAGTCAAATAAGATATTTCCAGCTTGTTTACTGTCATTGAAAACATGCATCACTCTATTTCCTTCCCAAGACCTATGCTTCCCATGCTATGCCAACTGGCCTTGAATATTTCAATAGATGTTCAATATTTCAAGCATGCAAATAACTGGAAGCTGAGCATGTGTTCTGGTCCATTTTTTTACGGGCACACCACTTCTGTGAGCTGCAAGTATATGTTTATAGTCGAGGGATTTAGCACATTTCTGTGCCACGTTTCTTTTTAAAATTAGAATTCCAGGATAACCTCCATGGGGCAGAGTTCACTTCTGGGCTGTGCAATGCTGGCACAATGGAGGTCCCCTGTAAGAGCATTTATAACAGCAGTTTGTTTTTAAACCATGGTCACAGGTGTTTGTTTATACCAAACTAATTTTCTAAAAATTATAAAATTATTGTTTTATTTTATAGTAGGGAATCACAGAAGCAGAATGGTTTGGGTTGAAAGGGAATTTAAAGATATTCTTTTTCCAACTCCCCTGACAGCACCTTTCACTATATCAGGTTGCTCGGAGCATTGTCAAACCTGGCCTTGAACACTTCCAGGGCTAAGACACCCACATGTTCTCTGGGACAATCTCTTCCAGTGCTCCACCACATCACAGGAAAGAATTTCTTCCTTACATCTGGTCTAAACCTATCCTCTCCTCATTTAAAGCCATTCCCCCTCACCCTACCTTGACACCTCTTAGTAAAAAGTTCCTCTCCATCTTTCTTGTCAGCCCCTTTAGTCATTGCAAAGCTATGATAAGGTCTCCCTGGAACTCTTTCATCTTCAAGCTGAACAACTCCAGCTCTCTCAGCCTGACTTCATAGAAGAGGTGCTTTAAAAAAAAAATTCAAACTAACCCATCTAAATGAAAAGTATCATGAATGAAAAAGGAGCTTGCACTGGAGCCAACAAAAGTGCACACTCTCAAAGAGGTTTGTTCAGAACTGGGACAAAGCTGTATCTAGTATTTTTAAAATAAGAAATTACTTACTTTTTTATTATTTTAAGCATAGCATTGAATAAATTAAAACTGCCATAGCAAGTCACAAAAGTGAAATGAAAACCTCCTTCATTTTAATGTAATAATTTGATAATTTCCTGGTCCTTGCCCTTTACCTTCTCAATTGTAGGACAGTCTTTAACAAATGAAATGAAATTCAATTTTTTCTATAGCAGAACTAGCAGAATCTGGTAGGATGTGTAAAAAAGAAATGGGGAAGCAGCAAAAAAGAGTACAACAGCAAAAAGCAGGAAACAAAGCTTTGAAAAATATGAACCTTTCTCAAGGCTGAATAAGTTGTTTTCCAATTGTTTTCACTGGCTTTGCTTTACCCCTTGGCCATCACAAACAAGGGCTGATGCCCTTTTCACTGAAATCCAGAAATATTTACTCTTTGTCTGCATGAGAAGCAGCACTGTGCTGACCAATGCACCAACACAATCAGTAATACAAAGCAAACAGCAGTAAACTGGAGTCAAGGTGGTTTTGATTGAAGGAGTAGATCAATCATTTCAGTACATAAAGAATCTGAAAAGATGGAAAATGTCAAGTATTGTATTAAAAGTATTGTTTACTGAAGCTCTTTGATTAGTCAATATCACAAAATCACCCTGTTCATCAGGATAACTTCCTGCTAGACAAAACATGCTCAAATATGCATGGTCTGAAATTTAACTGGCAGCTGGTTTTGTAAAGGCTTAACTGCTAACATGATTTTTTGTGTTAAAAGAAGAAAAATCTAGCAAAGATGCTAAAGTATCAAAACATACATAATGAAAACAAGGGCCCTGCAGGGCACCTTTTGTTAACAACCTTTTGTTGTGATTTCATTGAAAATTTAATCTACGCTTTGTTTTAGGCCTTGCTTTTTCCACAGTCACAATTGCAATCAGACAACATGCAATTATCTGAAATAAAAATATAGCCACAATATTCTCATTATGGTACCCAGCCAAAAAAAGATACGACTTTGAATGCCTTGATTAAGACAGCTGTCAGCAGATGCATTTAATTTTACAGCCATACCAATCTCTTCAAAGTAGAAAAGCAAGTAAGAAACAAAAGAAAGGCTCCTTACATCTAAATTGAGGTTTTATACATGGACTAAATAAGTTTATATACATTCATATTTATAACTGTTTTAAGCACATCCTAAAAAGATAGTTTTAATTAAGTTTGCTTCTGTATTGAAAGGGGTTCATTCTGAAAATGGTCATGGAGTGTAAGAATCTTAATGGGGACAGAATGGGATAGAGGATGAAGTTGGCAGTACTCAAATAATAACTTTTTGCTCCAACTTCAAGTCCAGTCTTTACAAAAGACAGAGTAATATAATTCCTTTCTTAGGCCTAAATTTGGCTTTGAATATACCAAGGTATTTGAATTGAATTTGAATATACCAAGGTATTTTTTCCTTCTTTTAAGGCATCTCAGGTTAGAATTTACAACCACATTCTGGTCATGTGCAGCACTTTGAATCTGAAGATGTAATTTCACTGGAACCATTATAAATCTGTGGCTGTTAGCCTGTTTGCATCAGAAAACAGGTAGATATGGTGGAGAATTTCACTAATTGTATTTGAAAAATTGATGCCCAAAACACAACAGAAGTCACATAATGAAGAACTATAAGGAAATCAAGAGGAATAAAACTTTTAAAATCAGATACTCAATGCCATATCCTTCTGAAAACTGCAGAAGATTAATAACCTCATCCAAAGTGTCCCCAGGAAGACTGATTTCAGTTCCCACTGTTAAAAAATCCCATTGATACTGGTGGAACAGTTTCACTGTGCAAGTGTGTTCAGTTACACATGAAATCCACAGGTGTTAAAAACAGAATTTCTAAGCTGACCTTCACTGGGCAACCAGTTTCAGAATTGCTTCTTCAGATGGATCTGAAAGCCAAGCAACATTTAACATGATAATGTGTTAACAGTATTTACAGAAAATACAGGAACACTGAGTTTATCATTAAGGGAAGATTGGTGCCTGACAGTTTCAGTGGTCTACTATGATGGCATTACAGCATTGGTGGGTAAGGAAAGAGCAACTGGCATCATCTACCTGGAATTGTACAAAGCATTTAACATTGTACTGCATCACAGCCTTCCTTCAAACTGGAGAGATGTGGTTTTGAAGGATAGACCAGTGGGTGGAATGGCTGGGTGACACTCAAAGAGTTGTGATCAGTCACTTGTGATGGGTTATGATCCCAGGGGTTGGAAGTGGGGCGGGCACTGCGTCACATCTGTGTTGGTGACTTGGACAGCAGCATCAAGTGCACCTCAGCAAGGTTGCCAACACCAAACTGTGTGGTAGAATCAACATGCTGAAGGGAAGGGGACCTTCACAGGATTAAGTGGTGGGTCAGTGCAAACTCATGAAGTTCCAGAAAGCCAAGTGCAAGGCCCTGCACCTGGGTCAGCTTAATCCCAAGCACAAGTACAGGATGGGAAGAGAATGTACTGGATTACTTTCTCCCCTTGGTAGAGGAGCCCTGGGGAGGAAAACTTGCAGGTGTTAATGGACAAGAAGCTTAATGTGACCTGTCAATGGGCATTTGCCCAGAAAGCCAAACGTGCCCTGAGCTTCAGCAAAAGCAACATGGGCAGCAGGGTAAGGGAGGAGATTCTGCCTCTCTACTCCACTCTCAGTACCCTACTGAAATGCTGCATCCAGCTCTGAGACCCCCTAAAAGAAGGACATGGACATGTTGGGGAGAGTCCAAAGGAGGAACAAAAAGGTGATCAGAAGGTTGGAGCACTTCTCCTATGAAGACAGGCTGAGAGAGGTTGGGTTGTTCAAAACAGAGAAGAGAAGGCTCCAGGGAGACTTACTGCAGCCTTCCAGAACCTAAAGGGGACTACAAGAGAGGTGGAGAGGGACTTTGCACAAGGGCATGTGGTGATAGGACAAGGAGGAATGGCTTTAAACTGAAAGAGGGCAAGTTTAGATTACATATAGGGAAGAAATCCTTTCCTGTAAGAGTGGTGAGGCACTGGAACAGGTTGTCCAGAGCAGTTGTGGATGCCCCGTCCTTGGAAGTGTTCAAGGCCAGCTTGAACGGGGCTTTTGGAAAACTGGTGTAGTGCAAGGCATTGGCAGAGGGGCTGGAAAGAGATGATCTTTAAATTCCCTTCCAACCTATGCCATTCTACAATTCTAGGAGAAAGATGAGTCAGAAGTTAAGCTAAGTACATCAGCAAATTCTAAGGTACAAATTTAAACATGCCATTAGGGAGAAATATAATTTTTTAAAAATACTCCAGCATTCCAGGAAGGCAAATAATTTCATGACTTTAATCATCACATTTATTTTAGAAAACTGCATTGATTTTTGGCATCCAGCCATGACAAAGTCTATGAACTCTGGCTGTGAGCATGAGCAGCTGAAACACTCACTTTCTGATCTCCATTGAACTTTTTGGGCTTTCAGAGTTCACATCTTGCACAAAACCACTGGCTGACGCTGCAGCTTCTGTATGTACAAGGTCTTTGGTGTGATGGATTCTTCACAGCTTTCCCAGAGAAATGAGTTTCAGTTGAACTGACCGTGTTTTGGGCTATGATTTTGCCAGGCTTCTGCATACTGCAGCAAGTATGCAAGACTGAATTTCTACATTGATAGTCTGAAATGTTTCCTTTTGTTGTAAGAATAATACTCCACAATATGCATGCTGATGTAATTGCAAGACTTGGAACTTCTATCTTGGAGTGGCTATCTCAATTATCTGACTATATATTTCTATTTTTATATTATATATTTCTTTATCTTTAGCACTTTTGTCTGACTATATAATCACATAATATGTATTACATGACAGCTACATTCATCCTGATTTTGGGGTGGACCAAGAATGAGGCTTAGGCTAGCTGTAAATGCTGAAGATAGAAAACAAAGTCTAATAACAAACAAAGGAAGGAAGGTAAAGAGCTCAAGCAGAAAGTGGGCAGTGATATAACAACAATCACATCACTGATTCTGCTCTTCTAGAAAATCTTCCAGTGCCTGAGTGGGAGAAGAGGTGTCTCCTGCTCAGCAAGAGTTCTGCAGAAAGTGGAGAGAAGGTGCTAGAAAATAACTTACTCCAACTATGGTTGAACAAAGAACTGCAACAGCCCATTCAGAGAAAAGAACTTTTTGGAATTTCACAAAGAAAATTTTTATCAAAGAATTAGAGCTTTTCAGGTTTTGGCATAGAATGTGATTTTATGAAACTATTGTCATTTGGCAGTACTGTTATTACTGAAACATTGGAGACACTGCACTTAAAGAAGTTTTATTAAAGCGATACACTGGATGAAATATTTTTAGTAATTGTTCATGATATACCTCTTTCTCAGTAATAGAGATGGAATAAAATGTACTTTTAGACTTTTAGAGAGAGGTGAACATGAACTGCCATACCCATCCAATTACGAAGACTATACTTAGGAATCTAGCAATTATGTAGGAATAAAAACAGGTTTTTTTCCTAGCAGGCTCTCAACTACTGAATTGCAAGTATCTACCAAATATAACTCAAAAAACTTAAACAGGATGAGGAACCGAAAAGATATGTCTGTGGGCCCAGTGCAAAATCCCATTGCAGCTAATGGATAATGCTTTTCTCTCTTCAGTATAATTGTCTTTCAGCCACACTGGTCTGTGAATATTTTTTTTCAAGCCCAGGACATGAAATGTTTCCACATTAGCCCTTACCAGGGAAATGGTGAAAGTGCAGGGGTGTTAGGAGCTCCCTTTCTCCCCTTTGCTGCCCTCTCAAGCGTGTGGTTGAGTGTGTGGATGTAGATGGGCACGTGTGGTCTACTTCATGCAAGAGGAAAGCTGCCACACTATACTCACTCTCCTCCTCTGCCTCCTGGTCTTATTCATGCCAATACAGATAAGAAGCCACATATGTTTTTGTTTGATTTTTAGGAGTCTCCATTAGAATAAAACAGGATGAGACTGCTTTATGTAACTTGAATGAGACAAATAAAGAACTTAATCTTCAAGCTAAAGAGATCTCACAATTTTTGTTTGTTGCTTTGGTTTTCAAGTTGTTGGTTTTTTTTTGTTTTTTTTTAATTTCAGAGTTCAGATCTCCCTAAACTCAATTATATATCTCTCAAATGCTTTGCCTTGAGAAGAAAAGTGAGATGAAGAGTGATTTGTCTTACTATTCTTCCTATCACAACTAAGGTGTGGGAAAACGCATGACACAGCCTTTCCAAACAGAGACTGGCAAGGCAAGCCACAGATTTCTTTCTTGGTAGCTGAGACAGATGGGAGATTTCCACCTGCATGCCCTCCCATATGCATACCTTTTCTGTGCTCATACATAAATAATGTCATGCAAAGCACCCTCCCCTCGTGCAGTGCATTAGCAGTCTGTGCAGAACACGCTCCATGCGGCCACATGGGAGCCTGGCAGTGACTGCAGTCCCTGAGATGCTCCCAGGAAAGCCAGAGAAAGGTTGAGACAGACCACAAGGTTAGATCAGCAAATGCAGTGTGGGAAGCCACCCTCCCCACAGCTGAACTAGGGCCCCAGGTCATCCTGACCCTTTCCTTTGGCAAACAATGCAGCATTTTGGGCTATTGCTGTGCTGGAGGAAGGGAAGAAGGGAAGAAGGGAAGAAGGGAAGAAGGGAAGAAGGGAAGAAGGGAAGGGGAAGGGCAGACATGTTCTGCAGGGACTGAGTGACACTTCCAGCCCTTTCCTTTTGCAAACAATGCAGCATTTTGGGCTACTGCTGTGCCAGAGGAAGGGAGGAAGGGAAGAAGGGAAGGGCAGACATGTTCCTCTGTGGACTGAGTGACACTTCCAGCTGACAGCAGTACCCACTGGGGAGAGCAGGTTGGTGGGAGAACCCTGAATTGCTGATACAATAGTTTTCGTGCACTGAGGAGGGCTGGCATCTGAGAACAAGGCCCAAAAATTGTATCTGACTCATGTGGTTGCCAAGCCTCAGCCATTCTGGTGAGTTTTGACGACCTTTACTTTTCCATACTAGAACTTTTTTATACAGTTCCATAAAAGCACTTTTTTATCCTAGTGGAAAAGTTTTCCTCAGGACATGAACTTGTTTTTTTACAGGACCAAACAAAGATATGAATAAAAACTTTCCCGCAAATATTTCTGAGAATACAATATTTTTGTATTTTTCCACTGTTTTCAAATATTCAAGATAATAAATAATGAAAACTAAAAATAGGCAGAAATCTTAAACAACTCTCATTTACATGAAAGAAAGTTCACCATTATGTATGTTAATGAATAATTTTCAACATTTTTTCATGCTAACAAATTGTCATTTCACAGCATAGCTTAACAATGATACCCAGGATTAAATAAATGCTCTCAAAAATCTTTTAGTCATTTCTTGAAAAAATATAATCATACAACTTGATGGCCAGAATAAATGTAGGAATCACAATTCATGGACAGTTTTATCCTGATAGAATATATTTAACAATGCCAGACAAGATTAGTAGTCAGATCACTCAATATAAATCATCTATGGAGGACCTTATTGAAATTTTTGTATTGAGACAAAAAGGAAACCATAAGAAACTTATGTATTGTCTTGCTTATCCAAACTGATATTATTCACTTAGGTTATAGTATAAGATTTACTGTGAACAATAATATTGGAAAATATTTGTATATTCTTTTATACTATTTATGCTATTTACCAGGAAATCTGCCTTACCTTTGGGATGATTCTAGGTTTCTGTTCAGTAGTCAGTACCTTATACCAAGATAAATTACTTAAATATGAAAGAATTAATAGATAAACTTAAAAGCCTTCAAACCAGGGAGAGAATACTGTATGTGTATCCAAATGCACATATATCATAGATACATTTATTTCATTATTTCATGCAGTTTTATTTGTGGGCATGTATCCCAAAAACTTTTATTCAAACTTAATGAAAGGTTTGTTTTGTTTCAATTAGCACAGAACTTAAATTGACTGAGCTATAATGTGTAGTTAGTTTTTCTCAATTAAGCCTATTGTGAGAAGAATGAATGTGTTTAGAAGCCATCTTTAGAACATTCATATATGTGAAAAGAACATACTTTTCCAGTATAAACTTATCATCTTGATTGTGAAAACATACAATATGGAAATAAAATTTATGAAACTAAACATAAACATAGGTGCAAACTAAACATAAACATAGGTGCATAATAGAAAATCTCTTATAAAAACTGCTTTTATTTCTTTGTAGGTGATGTGGCTATCTAGCTCATAAGGAAGCTTTCTCTAGTTCCAGGGTACAAAATATTGTCCAGTTAAGAATACTAACCTAAGCTATGTTTGACACAATCCAGTATAAACATATGTACATAAATTAGAACTCTCTAGTAATTCTGCAAAATTGTTTTTAATAAAAACTTCTAAACCTATATTACTAGCTTGATTTGTTAACTAAAATACTGTGATTCCTAACACACATTTCTGAGCATTTATAGTTGTATTTTTTCATTAAAGAAAGCTAGTGGGAGCTTATGGAAATACATACTAATATAAGAATATTTAGTTTGCAAAGTCAAACAGCAAACATAGAGAATCAAAAATTTACAACTATCTGTATTACTTTATTTCTTTTCCCTGTAGGTATCTGTTTTGCATTATTTCAGACAAGAATCCTGTGTCAAAGGACAATTGTCTTTATTGCACCAATAAAGACGGATCATTGTGTACACATACAGTGAATATCTAGCCAGGGACATCACAGAAATGGATTCCAGCCTGGAACTTGCATATTCAAAATTTCAGTTTGTGTATATTGTTCCGTCACCCTGTCTGCAATCAAGATCCAGCTGCACAATCCACACTTATCTCTACATTCCCCCATTTTGATAATCTACCTTTGAATATCAATTATCTGTTACCTGCTTACACAGACCTCAGCAGCTCTTTTCCTCCATTCCCATAAACTGGTTTCTTTTTGACTGTGCTCTGTTTTTTGGCTAAAAGTTCACATTCTTTATGCTTTGTTCATTATAAACCCTCCATACTGTGCTAGGAAAATTTTGAGGGCAATTGATATTGGAGCAGTTTGTGAAAATAGAGTATTCAGGTCTTGCCTCTATTGAGCAAACTGTGCGCACAGCCCAGACACGTCGTTATGATTGGATTCCAGCTACTACAGTCAGTTCCCCCCAGGATGTGGCAGGTGAGTGCAGCAGACCCTGTAAGGAGGAGACAGTGATTCCAGGCACACAGCAGGCAGAGGTGAGCCCAGGCCTGGTGGCAGAGGCTGTGTGTTAGCATGGCAGTGGCTGTACAGCCCGGGCACCTACTGGGGCACAGCTGTGGCTGCCCCTGGCAGCACCACCAGCTGCACTGCTGGGGACAGCTCACTCCTGGGCAGATGTGTAGGGGACACCTTTAGTGTAGGTTGGGCTTATTAAATGGTTGGAGAAAAATAAAAATAAAAAACATTTGCAAAAACATTTGCAAAAAAAAAAATATTTGCAAAACAATCAGTCCTCTCAAATTCTACTTTGGCCCCTGCTTCATCTAATATAAAACATCAAGTATGGTTCTATATTGTCTTATTCATTTATCGTACCACTAGCTACAGCTGTTGACTTGTCATCAGTCTTGTCTAAGATCTTTTTTTTTACTTTATTCAACAAACTTATTTTTGCTTCTTTCAAATGCCAGCCCTCTCTTGCCATATATAATTTCTCTCTCCCGAATCAGCCAAGTTATCAACATATCAAAAAAAATCAGCCTGTTTCAAGTAATGCTTATAATTTTGCAATACTGATGGTGATGACAGAGTACTGGAGACAGTGGTCTGCAGAGAGACTCATCTGACAGCAGGAGGTGCAGATATTTAACTCCTTGTGTGTATCTTTCTTTTGTGACCCACAAAATGAATGCACTTCGTAGTAATTCCATCAGTGTTCAAGATGCTTCATTGCTACCTAGAAGTCCTCTTGACAACACACTTTCTTAAATCCATGAGAAAGTGTGTTTGTATTTGCATTGCATCACTTAGCAATATAACAGCATTACACAAAGCTGTCTCAGAAGGCTGCAATTAGCCATGAGCAGAGCTGGAAACAACCAAAATGGGGACCTTCATGAAAAAAAAAAAAGACAACCTCTGACTTACAAAAAAGTTGAAGGCACTTCAAAGAACTCCTCAGTGATGGACCACACAAAGGCAAATAGCAACTGATCATTCTTAGCTAGATGTTTGTGGAAGAATTACATTGTAAAGAAATTCACAAGTCAGCCAGAATCCTCAGGAGCAACCAACAAGCGGCTGCTGACAATGCTTCCAGAGAATGATTTAAAAGAGGAGATGATAAGATAAATCAAAATCTTTCTGAATTAGTTGCATTGGAGAGCTGAAAACATTTACAAATGAAAAACAAAGCAGACACAAATTAGCTATCATAAATAAATGGATGGTGCATTAACCACCTTTACAATCCATCCATCTTTGGTACACTTACAGAAGTTTTCTAATTTTGCAAAGTAAACACAAAAATAAAAAAGACACTGGCAGAAAAGCAAGTCAAGTTCGTATCTAAGGTTTTCATATCATCAACCACTTTAGACTGTATATCATGTATCTATACTAGGAAAAATAAAAATAAGTTCACAGTGTTGCAGTAGCTCTACTAAGCAGGTGTGCTACTAGAAAATGTCCTGAATAAATGGATTTTTTGACCTACCAGTATCTGTGCAGGACACACTGTTGAGGATGCTTCATTTAGGACATTTGAGAAATGAGGCTATACACATCACATTGCTTAAGCAACAATAAAGTAAATACAAAAACCCTATGTTACCATGCTTAATATCATCACTCCTTTATTTTTCATATCTGGAGGAGAAAACAAAAAATTTACTGATGTCTAATTTGCACTATATAAATAATGTCTACAGAATATAAACTATCATCCAGGCTATTTTATTTCACTGCTTAAAGCTAAAAATAAAAAGATCTATGTCGCCCTTTAGGTTTCGAGCATACCCTTTTGTATGAGGTTCTTGCATGAAAACCCTTTTTTTTTTTTACTTATCTCTATATTGAACTTTTGGTAGGATTTGTCTCTGACTATTTTTAGAAATAAAATACTGATTTTTAACATTTCAGAGTAGAAGAAAATTGCTTGCAATAATATTTAAGTAATTTTAATACGGTTTTATTGGTCTCTCAGTCTGGCATATAAATTTGAAAACGATCATGTCACCTTGCTTTTTAATCCTTTTTTCCAATTTTTCCAGTCTTTTCATGTAATTAAGTTTTTTCTTAAACCTTAACTAATCTCCTTTTCAGTCTTTCAGACAAAGCTTTCCTTCAGACAAGGGTGAAAAAAATCAATGATGTTTTAGACAGGGCTTTTTGCTCAGATGACATTGTAATCATTGGCTGCCCACTTGGCACCTGTCTGTGAATTTTTTTGATACATCTGCTTTACCTTTTTGCCCATCCCTACACAGAGACAGAATCTTCCTCTGCACATTCTGCAATGATGACAAGGAGCTGCTTGAATCCCCCTACCCCCATCTATAACTCAAGTATTCAGTCACATTATTTTTTTCACCTAGTTTTCTAAGATCACTCTTTCATGCATTTTTCAAATTATTAACTTGATCTTTAAATTCTGTCACGTCACTAGTATTTATGATGTATATAAATAATGAATACTACTTCAAACATTAAATAGCATAACTCCTCAGCCTTATCAATGTAGCAGAAAATTATTATTTTATTCATAACTTTCACTGCACATTGCTGAGATTATTTCTAAATGTTAGCACACTTAGTCTTACCAGTTTTCTTACTTGCACTCAGTAAAGAACTTTGTCAAAACCCTTGGGAAAATCCAAATAAATTATACCAAGTATTTTTCCTTCAACCATTACTTGGATGACATGTGCATACAGTTCTAACAGATCTCAGAAGGTTTTCTTTCAGCATAGATTCCCTGGCTTCCTTTAGCAGAAAAATTAATCTAAAGTTTTGCTCCTAATTCCATTATTGAAATATAATGATCTATAATATATACTCATATATTCAATCTATTTAGCTAAAAATGAACTCAGACTTACAGGCTAGTATGATATTATTAGTTTGCTGGAAAAAAAGGCAGAAAAAGCAAAACAATATCCAAATTTTAATATTCAATTTTTCAATAGGCAATTAAGTGCTAATAAAATTTGCATCAGCTTAACTCCTTCAGTTCCTTATAAGCTTTGTGTTTAGCCAATCATCCATCTGATTCTGCTTTCCTTTTAAATGTCTCTTACTATTTCTTTCATTGCCTCAACTTAATAAAATAGCTAATTTTTACTCTTTAAAGTGCAAGACAGCTAACTGCAGTTTTTATAGGAGACTTCACACAAAAAAATCTTTCAGCTTCTTTGTAAGAGTTCTTTTGACATCTGTTCTTTTAAAAACAGCAGGTCTGATGACATTTTCATGAGTTTTTTTGGTTCTGATATAATTGAAAAAAATCTTTGCTATTTCTTATATCTTCAGCTATAAGGTCTTCAGACTGCTTCTTAGAATATATACTCTCCATCTTCCATTTTTCCTGTCATAATTTGTGTTCTGTTTCAATAGCTACATTTGTCTGGAATTTATCTGGAAGAGACTACATTTGAGGTGAAATAAACTCTTAACCCTCACATCTTTCTGTGTTGCTTTTTAATATTTTTCTTAATTATCTGAGGCTGATGTGATATTTTGAATCCTATTAATGTGGTAGTTCAAAGAATTTCTATAATTAATTTCATGGCCACAAAAGGAAGTTCAAATATCTACTTTATTACAAGGAATTACAGTGGGAATTACACCCAAATATTATCGCACATTATCAAATATTTGATAATATGTGGGTGATTACATTATATACATATAATATATTGTCAAATATATATGTATGTTATATATATAATATGTATTATATATATATTATCAAATATATAGCAAAAGTTTCACAACTCAATTATAAAGCACCAAAATAGAAGAAAAGAAAATTTATAAATCAATTTTAAAATTGTATTTCTACACCAACTCTTTCGACTAGGAATTCCTCACTCGTATACCATTTTTTGCAATTTTTACTTAGACCAGATTTACCCTTTTTTTCAACCATATCTCTTTCTGCCACAGACAGTCATAGAAGACATGTTTTTCAATGCTCCATAAAAGGTTTGTTTACAGTAGTTTGATTTTACTGTTTTCCTACCAGAATAAAATGATCCTAATGTTTCCTTTCTTCCAGAAAGCTCTGGCAGACTTTCCCCAGTCTGGGTAGGGTTTATCCTGAAGCATCATATCTGTGACCTACAGGGAAAGAAGAAACAGTAGACAGTTACACTAAGGCAGTACTAGCAAGGACTTTAGGAACATTTTATTTATGTGTGGCACAGCTGCATCAGTTCTGATAATGATAACAGACAGTGCACTAATAGTGTGCCCAGTGTTATTTGCAATCAAGATAATGAATATTGGGCTACATACTGTGCCTCTAGAAGTGCATGCAACTCCTTGAGAAACAATGAAACCTGTAGAGATCCAAAGATAAGAAGATAAGAGGAACCAATCTGAAAGTTACAGCAACCTACGGGAGGGGAGTTACATTCCCCTGTGGCTGTGGAGCTTTCTGGCCCAATCTGGGAGAGGAGAAGCACTTCCCTGAGAGCAGCATCAGCAGAATTTCCACTCCTGAGACCAGAACTGCAGCTAGGGAGTGGAAGCCTGTGCATTAAGCACTAAATAACATTTATAATGTCCTCTCAGTTCCTGCTACCAGTATAAAAAGCACACTTGGGACTGGCAACAGAAAAAAAAAACCCCTTAAAACTTGCAAAAATTTTTAAAAGTATGAAATATTTATTCTCATTTTCATAATTCCTGTCTAAAGAGACCATCTGTTTCTCTGTCCAGATATTCATATGTATGCAGTACTTCTGGGTGGTACATGGAAGGATTAAAAATGACTTTCAGCTCACTGAGGGAGGTGAATACCCCTCAGGCACCTGCTTCTTTGGGAAGCTGTGTTTTCATATCCATTTACTTCAAATTAACTGTACTAAAAAGCACCAGAAGTTACATCACAATAAACTCATAAATTCTGTTGTGCAAAAGATGCAGAGTGGAAAGCCTATCCATTTGTAAAGATTTAAGAAATAATTGATCAGATAAAGGAAAACTGGGGTGACCACCTGCTTCAAAATGCAGATAAGTAACCAAATTCCATATCACTGTTATCAGTAGAGAGTGGGAAATTACTATGTGTTGTGATCAAAATGAAAATAAATATTAAGATTCCAGAATGAAATAATTTCAAAGACAAAATTTCACAGCTGCTTTAAAATCCAGTTTGTCATACAGAGTGTAAGCTACCACTTTCAATCAATGGCATTAAGAGGGTTTATCAAAGAGAACATGTGGCCAGTGAGTAAATTAAAAATAGATCCAAGTGCTAAATTTTGGCTTCAAATCCATTTGGGGTTAAAAGAGCTCAGTGTATTAGCATGGGCTGGGTCCAAAGGATAATGACTATGTTAAATAAATAGAAATGCACATTCTAGAATTGTGTTATTCCATTAAACCTAACCTTAACAAAGAACAGATCAAAGAACAGATAATATTCTAAAATACCACCTTTAATAACTGTTTAATGTGGGTAAATCTTTTCTCTGATCAGCAAGCTATATTTTTTAATAAGATCCCAATTATCTAAATAAATATTTCAATAAATATTTAGGGTTGAACAAGACTTATGTAAAGATTTAATTCAATTCATTTAGTAACACTTTTTTGTCCTCTTAGGAATAGTCTACCTAGTAATGAATATTTGCAAAGAAGAGCAGCTATTTCAAGAGGCTTTATACAAGTTTCAAAATAGTTTCTCCAGATGCTTTCTGGAAAATTATTATATTTGGGAGAAGGATGCAATTTGCAGCTCTATGACCAATTACCAAAGGAGCATGTTTCATAAGAATGACATTCGAGATGGAGATATTTTCTGAGGAAAATGGCAAGATGAGGCAGGAAATGTTCTTTCTGATACCAAATAGCTGGTTTTCATCTCCCAACTTTGGCATTTTTTTAAAGTCATATCACCAGATCAATGTCAGGTCAGTTGCAGCTAAATTGGCTAAAGCAGAGACAGTCATTAAAGGGATGCATTCCATAAAGAGAAATCCAATTACCTTTTGCATTAGAGAAATCAAATTCATTTTCTGATTTGGTCAAGGACAGTCACTGTAGAAAACAGCTCACAGGAGAAAAGCACTCAACACTGTCATACAGCAGAGAAGTTTTAAATATATATTAAATACCCACTGTTTTTAGAAAAAGAAAAAATATAAATTTTAATTTAATTTGCAGAGCTTCATGTAAAGAAATGTGGGTTTTTTTCTTTCTCTATTTTTATTTCACAATGTTATTCCTGGACAGCATATATTTATTTCTGCTTTGCTGGACTATGTTTGAAAACATTGCTGATACATGGGAATAGAAAAAAATTGGACACTTTAGTAAATGTCTGCCTGCATCTTACATAATCAAAATAAAATAGGGAAAGCCACTTACAATCTAATTAAGTAATGTATTTTTTCTTGAACTAGGACATGCAATACACTTTAATCAATAATTACACTGCTTCAGTTCAAAAAGGAATGGCCCCAACATACAGACAATATATACATTTTCGTTTCATTTAGTGTCTCATGAGAGAGAAACAGTTACACTATATTAAATTTCAAAAGCAAAACTATATCACACACACTGTCTGATTTTATAAGTTACACAAATGCCACAAAAATCTCAATTTACATTAATAATTACTATGTTTTATATATATTATGGCATCTTAATTTTTATTTTGTCCTATAAAATATGACTTTATCAACTATTCATATTACTCACATTATATTAATTATGAGGCTAACTCCTAATGGTTTAAAAAAGATATATTGCTGTCAGTAATTGCAAAATGTTATGATTCCCATTTTTCATTACAGAAATATAAAACTGTTCATTTTGATATGCTCCTTTTGATGTTTGATACAATCATTGAACCACAGAAAGGCTTGGGTTGGAAGGGACCTTACAGATCCTGTATTTCCAACCCCTCCCTGCCATAGGCAGGGACACCTTACACTAGACCAGGTCGTTCAGAGCCCCATCCAACCTGGCCTATGATAGATACTATTTTACAATATATAATACAATAATTTGTAATATTATATTGTATCACACAGAAGAAACAATCTGGGATTCAAAATCATTCAGAGCAAGTAAGTTACTCAGACAAGAAGTGCAGAAAGCAAAATCATAAAAAACTTTTTAAAAAACCCCCCCGACAATAGAGTAAGGTACCTAAGATATCTGAGAGGTACCAAGTGGTGCAGGAAGACACCTTAAGGATCATTATTCCTTCCATGCAGTTACTCTCTGAGCCTATTGCTCAGGATACACTGCACATACTTTACATCTCTCCACACACACTTATGTCAAGTGACACTGCGTTGCACCTCACAGGGTCCTTCCCTTCCCAGCAGAGACAACCTCTGCACTGGGAGTGTCAGCTAAGGCAAACTATCCCTTCTAAGTTAACAGTAAGTGAAATTTCCTTGAAATAAAAAAAAAAAAAAAATTAAAAAAAAAAAAAGATAAAATGGACTCATACTTTGGTCATGCCTACAAAGTATCATCGAAATACTCCACTACCAGGAACTATGCTATCACCATCTTCAGAGCACTAAGAGATAACCCACAGAAAACTCATGTGGCACAGGCTGCTTGCCAAGCTGCTTTCATCTAACAAACTGCATTTTAGAAATGCAGAAATATAAAACTACATCAGTTGGTTTGATAGTAGCACTTCTTCATATAACCAGCTGCAGAAACTGTTTCTTACTAGAGAAATGGGCTCTGGGCTTTAGGACACAGTATATTCTATCCTGCGATATTCATGAAATGGAGACAAGCCCTTAACAGAGAATTTTCACTGCTTTATTCATACTTGGATAAAGCATCAAAACAGGGTAAGAGCAGCATTCCAGAATTCAACAGTAGGTAGAAGAATCTAAGATCCACAAGAAAAGCCTCAAAACACAAACCAAATTATGAAATACGAAATATTTTTGTATTCTTTTGAGGTCGCAGTGAGTAGCAAAAAGTCCAATGGACAGCAGGACTCCAACATAAAAATCAGTAAAGAAGCTGTTTGTTTGTGTGCAACTACTCAGCCAGAAGGACATGACATCACAGTGTATTGTTGGAAAACTGAGTACCCTGGATAACTGCATTTGCCAAAATATACCTATCTCTACCACTGTCAAATACATGATTCAAGCATTAAAAGTTTTCATTTTTTTCAATTTTTATAATCTTATAAATTTAAATATCTTGTTTTAAATCATGAACTGCTTTGCAAGTAGCACTGTATTAAGTAACCTCTATATAAGTAGCACTTGACACTCAGCCTTTAAACAGTGCATAATCTGCCCATCTCCACTCACCCCAAACTCAAACCAAGAAACATTATTTTCAGTCCTGCAACTGGGGCATTTCATTGATAACAGTAAATATCATAAATTCCAAAATATTTTAGAAATTATAAGGATGCCATAGTGACAGGACAGGCCAGAGGGCAGTTTCCCATGGCAAGATTATGAACATTGCATTCCTCATCAAAAGAATCCATCAATAGTTTTGCAAAGACTGAACACTGCCTATATGTTTCTGAAAAGTATGTGAGTTTTATTTCTAGAAAAAACAGGGGCTAAATCAGGTTAAAGTAATTATGTTTTCTGAAGTCAGAGTGTGAAGTCAGTGAGAGCTAATGCACACCGCTGAGGGGATACACTTCCCTTGCCCTGCTGTTATGTGCTTTTAGGTAAGAGCTAAATATAGGTGTCCCACTAACTGCACATCAATTCTTTATCATATCTCAGTCTTCAAGTACTGTACTTCACCACAGTGATCATATACAAAACATTTAGTACTCAGTCATTAAAAGTTTCCATCCATCACTTTTCTCTTCTTTGAAATTTGTAAAAATTGTGGAGCTGTTCGCTTGATGTATAAAAGTAACCTATAGGGAAAACGTTTTTACACTTTTTTCATCTGGATTTCTGGGAGAAAATTATCTTCTGTGAATCGAGTCTGATACTCCTCTGATGGCATGACAGGATGGGTCAGCAAGGGGAGGTTAGCTGATGTTGTCTGTGTCAACTCCAGCAAGGCTTTTGACTCTATTTCCCATAATAACATCATGGATAAGCTCAGAAATTGTGAGTCGGATGAATGCACAGTGAGGGGGATCAAGAACTGGCTGAATGGCAGAACTCAGAGGGTTGTGGTCAGCCAAGCAGGATACAGTCAGTGGTGTTCCCCAGGGATCAATACTGGGACCAGCCTTAACTTTTCTATCAGCAATGTGGACAAAGGGATAGAATGGCACTGGAAGCCTGATAACATAAATCCCAACATGGTTTCCTACATTTTTTAGTGTTTCTCACCAAAGTGTCATTAAAACCTCATCAAGTTTGCAGAGAATGTAAAACTGTGGGGAGTGGTTGATATACTTGAAAGCTCTGCTGCTGTTCAGTGGGACCCTGGTAGGCTGGAGAGTTGGGCAGAAAGAAACCTAATGAGGCTCAGAGAAGGCAAATCAGGATCCTGCCCCTGGGGAGGATAACCCCAAGTGCCAGCACAGGCTGGGGCTGACCTCCTGGAAGCAGGTCTGTGGAGAAGGGCTTGGGGAACCTGGAGGGTGTGAGCTGACTATGAGCCAGCAGTGCCCTTGTGGCCAGGAGGGCCAATGGTACCCTGGGGTGCATTGGAAAGAGTGTGGCCAGCAGGCCGAGGGAGGTGATCTTGCTCCTCCACTTGGCCCAAGAGAAGCCACATCTGGAGTGCTGTGTCAGTTCTGGGCTCCACAGCTCACAAGGGCAAAGAACTACTGGGGAGGGTCCAGGGGAGGCCACAGTGATGATGAGGGGTCTGGATCATCTCATCTTATGAGGAGATACTGTGGGAGCTGGGCCTGTTTGGTCTGCAGAAAACGAAGAGGGGATCTCAATACATATAAATATCTCAAAGGCAAGTGCCAAGAGGATGGTGCCAGACTCTTTTCAGTGGTACCCAGAGACAGGACAAGGAGCAATGGCCATAAACTGAGAAAAAATAAGTTCTACCTCAACATGAGGAGGAACTGCTTTACACAGAGGGTTGCAGAGAATTGGAACAGGCCCACAGAGGTTGTGGAGTCTCCCTCCTCTGGAGACATTCCAAACCCACCTGGACACATTCCTGTGTCACCTGCTCTAGGTGACTTTGTTTTGACAGGGGTTTGGACTAGATGGTCTTCAGAAGTCCCTTCCAGCCCTTACAATTCTGTGATCGTATCTCAACTGTTACACATCTTACACATGAAAATATGCAATGCTTCTTTTAATTCTGAAATAGTTTTGGCAGTTGAGCAGAAGTGTCAAGAACTTTGTTACAGATTCTTCTGAAATAACTGTTAATTTATTTCAATCCCCTCTGCTGCATTTTGGAATAAATAAAATGTGTGTTTGAAAACAAATTTAACAAATATTTGTAATTAGGCTTACAGATCCATAAGGGGGGCAATATTTTTCAAGCTAAATATTATTAGTCAGCTGTAAATACACTACTAGATTTTAAAGTTTGTCTGCTTCCTCTATTTTGTAACATTCCTAACTTAGTTGATTTCTACCCTTAAAAAATTGAATCTTCTTTTAGGTTTCTTCTCCTTCAATTTAATTGCAATGATTTTTTTTCATATTTGCATTTGCATTTTCAAAGCAACAACAATCACAGAGATAAAATGGCCCCTTCAATATACTTTTTATTGTTTTCTCATTTTAGTCAGAGGCAGAACATTGTTCTTGTCTTACGAACACATACTGTTCTAATAAGTAAACCCTGAAAAATAACATTAAATTGCTGTCACAATTCAGTAACCAAGATGAGTGATAAAAAATATTATGGTTCACTTTTGTGGCTCCCACAATGGCCTCCAGTATAATTTTGTGCATTTGCATATTTCCCACCATGCTCTAAGTATTGCTCTTATGAGCTTTTAGGCTCCCAAACCACAACATTTGGATATGTGCACTATTTTACACCCAAATATCCACCAAAACCAGTTAAAGAACTTCTTCTGCATAAACATGGAGGAGGCTTATGTTAATTAATGCTATCTTTACTGATCCCTGCAAATTTATTTCTCCACCCACTGAGGAAACAGCAAGCCTCTTTGTTTTTAGCTGGAATGTCTTGATTTGGTTCTGGTATTGTCATAATGGTTTCTGTGCAATCCATGCTGGGATAACAACTCAACAAGAGGGCAAGAACTAAAAATATATAGACTTTAGGTTCAACTTTAGAAAAGTCACTACTGCCAGCATTTCCTTTCAATTTCCAAATTCATTTAGGACAGAATGCTCCACAAAGCCAATATCTAGACCACAATGAATTTCTGGTAAAAAACTTTAGATATCAAAAGATGAGTTAGAGAGAAATCTGGTCTGCAATTATTTTAAGTCTATTCAATTTTTCTGGAAATTATGCTTTGTATTTCAATACCAGGAGAAATAATTTCTAAATATATTTTGCTTTTCTTAAATGCCTAATCTAAAATGAAAAAAAAATTAAAAAAAATTCTT
This sequence comes from Melospiza georgiana, assembly GCF_028018845.1. Lineage (NCBI taxonomy): Eukaryota > Metazoa > Chordata > Aves > Passeriformes > Passerellidae > Melospiza > Melospiza georgiana. The sequence goes on from NC_080433.1 coordinate 51,726,664, forward strand.
TTAACTGGAACTTCCTTGACAGTTCATACATATAAGTAATTGTTTAGGATCAATTTTACAACTGGAGCAGAGCTTCTGCAGAAAATCTCTAAGCTGTGCCATTTCATTTCCTAACATTTCAAGTCCCTACTGTGCACATAAATCACTATATATGTGCAACAAAATGTCCTGGCTGCTGTGTGGCAAGCACTTGCTGTTTATATAATCATTGACAGCACATTTCAGAAGACTTTTTTCCTTGCTTTACAGCTTCCTTATTAGTGTTAAAAATGCAGAAGCAGAGGTCTGGGTAATGTCATATATTACAGACAAAGGGCAAGATATAAAGCCACATCATGATTTTCATTTAAGGTGTTCAGCTCAGTTCAATTTTAGATAGTCATGACAGGAAAGCTTGCTTTACTCATTTAGAGAGCGTAGTGGTTCAGGTCAAAGGCCAGAGACAGAAGTCATGCCATGTTTGATGCAATGGCACATACATCTAAATCAATGTAGATTCTTTTTATAGTCACTGAAAAGAAAAAAAAAAAAAACATTTCTGGGGTGAAATTCACTTCAAAATAGATTCTGTCGTGAAGATGTACCTATTTTTCTACACTCTAAAGCAGAACCTGCTCAGATGATCACACTGCTGCCACTGGAAGTCTGATAGCATAAATTCCAATATGGTTTCCTACATTTTTAAGTGTTTCACACCCAAGTGTCATTAACCCAATTAATGACATCTATGATGGCTCATAGGTGATGAGGTTTTGTCACAGGAAAGGGCTGTATTCACACATCCTATGCCTAAAAAGTAGGCTTTTGTCCTCAGCAGGCTGTTTCAGGAAAAGATATTTAGAGAATCCTTAGAGTTCCTTTGGCAGGTCCTGGAGGATTTTAGCAAAGGATTTTAGAGAATGTAGAAGTCATATCACAAAAGGGTAACACAACCTAGGGAGCAGAGCCAGACAATGCAAATATCAGAGACAGAGGTACTTTCCTATGATTCCACAGGATGTGTTTCTATATTTTTGAGACTAAAACTGCAAAGTTCTATAGGGAATGATGCCAAAGGTGCATTGGTTTTCTTCTGTGCAGTAGACTATTGCTTAAAGCAGTCAAATCAGTGTGCCCATTTTTAGTCTTGGATCTAACAGTGCTCATATCTTAACCAATGTCACAGGCATTATCCATTGACTTTAATTCTAAAGACACACCTAGGCAAAGTAGCAGCCTTCAAGTCTCCCCATCTTCTGTAGCTGCCGATTCAGACTCTTCACAACTTATCCTATCTTTAATCCTCTGAATAACATTGTACAGCTATCTACTAACCAAAGCACTGAAGAAAGAATTGAGCCAGCCCCTGATTAATATAGAGGTAGCCTATGGCAGAAGGTCCAAGATGAGTTCATGCTCAAAGGGAATTTTTATGCAAAATTCAAATAACAATTTTTAAATTAGGTTTGGATCCATAACATTTTGGAATATTGGATGAATGCGAGCACTTCCTCATTTACCTAAGCATTTACAAGTTCCCAGCTTTGAGCTGTACAATCACATCCCATAATCACAGAGGTTTTGTTTTAGCATATATGAAACTATACACCAAATGGTGGCACTCAGTAATTCAGGTGTGGTTCATCCTCTGAGACTGTCTTAACCTAAACAAAATTTTTGATGTCTGAATGTACCTGTCACAGACAAGTCCAACTGCCTGGTCCCACACGGAACATAGAATTCAGAGCAGTCACTATCTGCAGCAATGAAAAACTGGGAACAAATTCTGGTTTGATTTGGCACAATAGAACACAGATGCTGAGCTGTTCTGGATATATTGCCAGCCATTCTGGAATGACAAGGAGTAGTTATGTCTCTAAAGACAGTTCTTCTGGATTTTGCAAACAGGAAGCTTACCGGAGGACCTGCTGTAGAGCAGAACATCAGCTTAGGCATGGAATAAATATCAGTACCCAAGACATGAAGGAGTCCCATGCCAGACAGGTTCACAAGACAAAGGTTTCTACTTATCAAATTTAATTTCAGGACTGTCTTCCTTCAACATCTCCATCTAACAATATTCTCAGTAACACCTGCACATACCCATGTGCTGTAACAGATGCAGACAGCTTTCTGCATGCACCATTAGCTATTACTCTTGAGCAGTGCCATCATTTTTATTTCTATCATGATGCCCTCAGAGACTCACAGTTAGAGTTGTAAACTGTCAATGCAACGTCTGTGTAGTCTGTGTTTTGAGTGCCAGAAGGTCAGCATTTGCTGTTCTGACTTCAAAATCGTAGTTTTGAAGTTCTTGCTCTTCAGAAAAAAGTGACAACATGCATGTCACTTGGTGCCTTTCACAAGCCTTCTCCTTTCCCACAAATATTTTAAAATTGTGTTTGGTGAGTTAAGGGATGAAAGAAGAACAACAAATGTATAAATAACACTTGTGCAACACTTGAGTACACAGTGTGATTCGGTGACACATGAGGAAGCAAAAAATGTAACCTTTGTGACAATACATTGTGACAATAGCATATTTCCAATTAATTATTTGGGAGGTTGCCATTAACTTCCACTTAGGGACTAACGAGGGAGTATCTTATTATGAATGAGTGAATGTGAGATACAATGGGTGTTTCTGACACTTGACTTTTGGGAATTGATTTCACTTTACACAGTTTGTTCTAGATCAACAGTTAAATAGGGTAAATATAAGATAGAAAAAACATATATTTCAAAATTCTCTATTGTTGTCTACATAATGCAGAACCTAGTAAAGACTAATGAATGTGTTTGAATGAAGAGTGTGATTTCAAGCTCTGATGTTTGCTCTCTGCACCCAGGCACAGAAGCACAGGAGACCCATCTGAACACGGGGATGCCCCCGGCGATGGGCAGGAGGCACACAGGCCACTCTGCTGAGACACTCGCCTGTCTCCTCTTGCCAGAACAAGGCACCTAATTAAATGAAAATCCATCTCCATGCTGCTGGCACCGTGCTGCTTTTCCAGTTGATTCAAGGCTGTGATGTACTGACAGCTCAGAGTGGTTTCAATCCATTTCATTTCTTGAGTAAGTAAAGGGGAACTTGAAACTTCCTTTACGTGGCCTTTTCTGTTCTGCACTCAAGGCAAACACAGCTACTACATGACAATATTTTCAGTCTAAATAAAGAATGAGAGAAATTCTGCACAAAACCAGTTTCTCATGCAAACTCTTACTGGAAAACAAACTGAAAAACCTTACATTGGCTCTTTCCCATATTTTCTTTATCATATTGTAAAGGATTATACAACTAGAATAATATTTATGTGCAGCTGCTGGTCCTTTGACAGATTTTTGGGCAGCATCATTAATTGTTTTTAATTACATTTTTACACTGAAGCTACAATCACACTGAGAACATAATCCACCAACAAGTTATAAATCCTTCTATTTGTCCCCATTTCCTGTGCAATTCTGCACTTGAGGTACAAGCATGGCCACAGTTTTGTTCAATCCTCTTTAAATGGTAAATAATTACTTTGGTCTAACTTCCAGTCTAAAGAGTAGAAGGAAGGTATTCAGTGGCAGGTGATTAGCATCTGTTTCATTTCAACAGCAGAAAATCTCCAGACTCTGTTGGAAAGTCATTTGCTATTCTGAATAACAAATATTTTGTTTTGAAAAGTCACTCAATTATTTTTCCTGTTGGATTATGTTCTTTAAGAAAACCTAGGTAATTTTTTAACAATTCAGATTATAATTAAAATGTAAAAATACCCATCAAAAATTCACAAGAGGATGTAGCATCTTATTAGAAAGCTGAGAAACAATGATTACTCTTAAACAGTATTGGCATTGTTCGAGGAATTCTCAGTGCTGAAAGAAGAACACAAAATGAATGTCCCTATTCCCTAAATAGGGAACTTTTGGGATTAGTTATTAAAAAAATTGAGATCATAACTAAAGTTGTCTCTATTAAAAATTCATAATATTGAAGGCCTTGAGGATTTCAATTGATCTTACTATTCCCTTAAAATTGTGTGATTGGCTTAGCTCAGATATACCAAATTAAGAAAGATATCACCATCAAGTTTCATTTTATTTTCAGTCAGGTTTTAAGGTTCATGTTTTTGTAGCATCTCCACCAAATGCGACGCCTTCAAATAAAGCAGAGGATAAGACACTCTTATATCACACAAAACTCCACTTTGGCTTTCAGATAAAATTGCTGCTCCTTCCAAGTCAAGAAAAAATATTAAAAATTTTAACAGCTCCAAATATTGATATTTTTCTGTACAGTAAGCACCAAAGGGGAAGCTGGTTATTAAACATTAATGGATACAACTGAAAATGTTTCACACTGATCCTTGTTTGGTAGGAATATTGAAGACACACAGGGGATAAGGGTTTGTGAAGAATTCCTAAGTACTTGTTGGGTTGCTAGAGAGGATTTCAGAAAAGGAGGCGCAGCAAAAAGAGAGCTGAGAGAAATCACAGTATCTCCAGGGACAGAATTTTACACTCCCTTCTGGACTTGTGCTGAAATATGTTCCACAGCCAATTTGACAGTAAGTAGATAAGAGGTTCTGCAGACTGGGAAGTCGATGATTGCTAGAAATTATTGGTAGTAACACTGCATTCTCACATGCCCTTGGCTATAGAAAATAGCAGTCTTTAACCAAAATGCTTAGTTACTGAGCATAGGCAGAACTTTGTACCTTTGTTGGTTTTGTGCAATAAGAAGTGAAAGAATACCAGGACCTCTGGGCAAAGAGAGAATTCAAAGAGAATGGAAAGAAATTTGTTCCACTTTTAGGGACACTTGAGAACACAATCCTTAAAATATAGTTGTTTTTTAGCCTCTGGTACACTTTCATTTGAAATTTAGTATCTCTTATATAAACAAAGAATCTAGGTTGTTTTTCAGGTTTTATTTTTGGCTTCTTATGTATGACTATCCATCTGCAAACATTAATCCCATGGGGATGCAGGACTGATGTCACTTAGAAGAAAACAAGCAACATTAGATCATGGCTGCAGTTATTTGCCATTAGTTAGACATGTTTGGTTTCTAATCTACTGTCTACATACAAGACCATGGGAAATCAGCTAATGGTCACTCATTAAAACATACTTTTGCCTTATACATATTTATAAGAAACACTGTAGTGAGAACCAGTACATTCTTTCAAAAAAGAACAAAGGAGAAAAAGCTCAAGGAGACCAACTTTACATGAAAGGGAAAGTTAGTTTTCTTAAATGTTCAGATGTTGCAAATTAAAAAATGCTGCTTTATCAACACGGTGTAAAGCAGATATTTTTATCAGATTCTCTTTTGAACAACAATTTGTGGTCAATTACTACTTCACATGTGGATATTTCTCAAGGCTGAGCCGTACTGTGTGCACAGCTGATATGGTACAATCTTTGCTCTACAGCTGCTCTTGTTTGTCATCTCAGCTACCCTGATTAAGTATTTTAATCAGTGTTTTGCTTAAGACCATGCACCTTCTGTTGAAAATTGTCTGGCTGGTATTTAGTTGAAAACCAGTTGACTTCTCAACATCTTTCTTAGACTTTGTCCATTTCTCATGCCATAATTGTTGAAGGGTTTATAAATAGTACCTTAAATTCTTTCTTACAAAACAATAGTGGATGTTCTCTAATACCTGCAAATTCTCTACTAATAATGATGATAAGCAGCTCCCAATGAAGCTGCTAAGCTGTTTTAAGTTTAGTATAATGCCACGGAGAATATATAACAAGACTGCCTTATTTTGCTTTAAACTTTCTGACTCTAAAAACCAAAATATTGTGTTTAGTAAACTTATCTTCCGACTGTTTTGTTAAGTTACCTCTTTTATTCAGCCAAATCAGGTGTTTTGATTATTTTCTTGGACAAAGTAGTTCTGTTTTTTCTCACAGAGTTCTCTGGAAATGCAAGGCAGATTATATTTACATGCTTGAACTAGCTTTGATGTACAATCTGAAATCACCTTTATTCCAGTCATGCTGCCTATGTTTATATATGTCTCCCTTATGATATTAACATAACCCAGGACCATTATCATTTGGGCTTTTCAGAGTAGACCATTTGGCTGAGCTCCAGCCGTTTGCCTTTCTCTCTTAGCAAAAGGAGGGAACCACCACATTTTTGGGAAATGTAAATCTGCCCTCCAGAGCCCACATCATATATTTTCTTAATATCTTCTAGAAATTTTTGTTGAGAAATGAGAAACAAAAGCTAAGAATTAACAGAAGGACTTCAAAAATTATATCTTTACCTTATGACTGTGAAGAGAAGGCAAAGACTCAGATTATTAGTGTTCTCAAATAGTAACTACATAATCGCAAGTGATATGAGACAAAAAATTCTCTTTAACTGGGAAAATATACAGATACTATCTTTACTGGATATCCACTACTGCAATATTTGAAGTAAATTTGTATCTACAGCTGATTTTCTTTAATTACATCACCTCTTGGATAAATTACATCTATCAAATATGTGTGTTCTGCTTTACTCAAGTTTCATCCTCCCTGCCTTAGGTCATCTTCGAACCAGTCCTTAGACTACAGTTTTGATGCCTCTGAATTCTCACTGTTAATCGTCCTTGCTCAAAAAAAGTATATTTTCAAATTACTCAGCCCAGGACGATGCAGCCCATTGGTATGAGAGCACTGTGACATTTTACCTGACAACTCCACTCTAATTCCAGTTTGAAAGACAGTCTGTTGAAAACTAAGCTTGGGCTGGTGCACTTGCATTTTAGCCCAGGTGGATATTAACCTAGGAGGCATACTGCTGGTTTAACTACTACCTAGCCTAATTACTGTGCTGCCACTTCAAGCATAAATGACAAATATAAGTAGTGATGCTCAGTGTATGTATAATGCATAAAGCTGAAATACACATTCCCTGATTTCTTTTGTCACATAAGCAGGAATCTCATGAAAATGTCCATGTCAGTTGACTGAAAAATTGGAACAGAATTTTTAAGGTTTATTTATATAAGCATATAAAATTTATCTATATACGCTTGAAAACTAGTAATGTCTGTAAACAGTTTTATTAAAATTGCAGGTCCTCTCTGTATATTGGCAAAACCATTTTATAACAGATGAATAATGAAATATGATTACAGTTCTAGATTAGCTAAAATTGATATGACCTTAGGTCCACTATGAAGCATTTTTCATGCAAAAATACAGTATATACAGGCATTTTAGTTTGCAATAGGGCCTCCTGAATCCTATGCAAACCCAAAGTTTAATAAATACCCTTATCAGCTTTGAAAACCTTTTTCATTTTTTGATAGGAAAATGAAACAAGAAAATAAACAGTCAAAGATGAGTGAAAGAGATTCTAGAAAGAGAGTGAGATGGAAGACAGAGTGAGAAGTGTGGAAAAGATATAATACTAAAAATGAGAGTATGAGTTGAAATAATCTTAGCAAATTGACATAGGAATCTATAGTTGCAAAAGAACAGAGATCCAATTCAGAGTTCTTCACACTTCCTTCAAAAGAAAGAAGGATTGACATTGACAGGTAGATTATCCCCAGATTAAAGAAAACTACAGCTTTAAACCAGAATATTTCATAGGACATCTCAGATTGACTATTAATTACTGAAGTGTTTGAAGGGGAATCCAAACAGCTGTTCAAATAAGACAAACTACCAACCCACAGGACAAGAACCAGGCCAAGGCAGATCAAAGACACAACTTCCAGGAGCAGAAAGTTCATGTCTAAGACCACAGTGTCATCATATGCTTGAGAGACAGGCAGAAATTAGATACTACCTGAAGTTATTAAATATAAAATACACCTAACTGGAGTAGTCTGTAGATTTTTCACATTCATGAGTAATTAAAATATCTTCAAAACACACAGAATCCAGTGCTGTCATGTGAATCATTGAAGATACAGAGAGGAGCAATGGAAAATTGCTTAGTGGTTTATAAGCCTTACTATCTCATTGGATAAGCATGTGAAGAGACTTTATAGAAAGTCTTCAAAAACCTCTGGTCAACTATGGAGCAATGCGAGAGCCCAGCAAGGAAAACTCAAAACTGGCACCAGCACAAGGCAGTGTCTCCTTGTGGACTGCAATGCCATCGACACACACTTAGCTTTGGCTCACAGGCAGCTGATCCAACGTACTTCAGCCTCCTGAGACACAGGCAGATTAATCCTGAGGGACCACAAAACATTGTTTTCATTTTTATGACCCAGGCCTGACTTCAATGCATTGTGCACCCTTGTACTTCTTATGCTGGGTTTGCAAATATGGATTTGCTACTTTTTTTTCCCATGCCAAATGAAAAGTAATGAAAGTAAACTGATTCATGTTTATGTGAATGTTTCATTCCAGTTACTAGGCTAATAAGTTAAACCATGTTGTAATGCTGTAGTCAGCAGTCAGCAGTTCAATTAAATTTGGCATGAGAAGACTTGAGTTTTTCACTGCTCTGAATGATGTTCTATCAACTGTTGATTCATTGGGGCTTCTTCTGTACTTGTCTACAAACAGGAAGGTGATTATCACTGTTGAATGAAGGTTCTCTGTGTCAGATACCTCTGGTAATGTATCTTCAACCAGAAAACTTCTGGGTTCCAATAATATTGGACATAAACCTGAACAGCTCTTGAATCCAGTATTGCAAAGCCACCTATCCCTGGCTTTCCACATAGATATGTCTGCTAACAATCATCTTCAATGCAAAAATAAGGCTATGAAAAGTCTGGGACAATCCTGCAAACAATTTATACACAGAATTTGCAGGCAAGCTGGGGATCAGGCTATGAAGAATCTGCAGAATCAGATTCTTCAATCTCAGTTCTTTAGCCATGGCTAATATTAAAAGTTACAGCCAGTCACTATTAAAAAAGCAATATTTCAATGATTTTCAGTAAAATTTTCTTCTATTTCTGGCACAATTACCAAAAACCCCACAAAGCCCAAAACAAAATAACAAAAAAAAGCTGAGAATTACCAGTAAACAGGAAATATTTATAGCTGTTACTTGCAACTTGGTGCATACAACTGATTAAAATAATTAGAAACATGATTATTTGTTGGCTGTTTCAGTGTAACAATCAAGGTAGCATAAAAACAGCAAATGGGTATTTGATTTCCTGTGTCGTATATAATACACATGTATCTACATATCTACATACTTCTGTCAGATACTTATATTAAGCAGTCTCACAAGGAGAAAAAGGAGGAAAAGGAGGATGTAGGCTTTTGGAAAAATAAATGACTTGATGAAGTTTTTAAAATTACGTTAGTTTATCTTAATGGTGAATTTTTAATAGCGGTAGTCACTTCGTAGTGACTACACATGCAAGTACAAAAATATTAATTTATACATAAGAATAAATTATGTATAAATTTATACATTTCCCTGTCTGTCCTCCTATGATCTGACTGGCAAAGACTAACACCCTGAAAAAATTAAACTGGGACATAGGTCCCAGTGCCACAAAGACTTTACAGTCTGCAGTTTACAGACTGCAAAGTCAAATGCAGTCAGCATTCCCAGGCTCAAGCTCTTGCCCCAGTCTCTAAGGCAGGGAAATCTATTACACTGGACTATCTACCTCCCTCTCACTGTCCTGTGTGCCACCTGCCTCCCAGCAGCATGCCATCCTCAGATTTGTCTTGCTGAATATCTTTCCATTCCTATAATGAAAGAACATTACCTAATATATAAACAAAGGATCTCAAGGCTTAACACCTGAAGCTCAAAGATTAATTTTGTCCTCTGTGGGTTTTTCTCCATTGATGCTTCTGGTCACAAAAAATGATCTAAAAACATTCTTTGGGAGTCAGTGAGAAAGCTCAAAGTATGCCAGCTTTCTGGCAATCTGCATTGTCCCTACACTGCCACAACTCCACTGCAATTTTCACTTGCAAAATAAATTCAAAATACTAGAAAACAGAAATGGGCAGTAAGAAAGTGCTTCTAGAAAGCAGGCTGACAAAGAGCTGAAGATACTCTGCTGCTGCAGAAATGTTACTGAAGCAAAGAACTAAGTATTTCAAATGGAAAAATTAGTATCAGTTATAAGGGCATACACAAGCAAACCAAGGCATATTTACATGAGTTTTTAGGCCACGGCATCATAGAAGTCCTCATTTCAGCACTAAGCAGGATATTTCTGAAGGGTGTTATTTATGAAGGGCATTTCTCTGCCAAAATTCTTATATGACATTCTAAATATATAGTATTTACACATCTATACTATTTTTACAGCAGAATGTCCAGTCAGCACAGACACCATACATATGGCTGCCCTTAATAAAATATTTCACAGTACTCATTCTGCTGTAGGAAGATACTGAAATAGAACTAAAATATCTTTTGCCTCTGGTCATTCTTGCTTTTCTAACTGTTGTTAGACTATTTGATTAGTTTGAGTGTGTCTTCTTTCACATTCCAGAGCTTATATTTTTTTGATCCAAGAAGTTTCTAGTTTTTAAATTCTTGCACTGTTTTTTTAGCACTGTACATATTAGCATTATACAAATGTGTCATCCTTTAGAGAAATATCATTAAGCATAATTATTTTAGCAGTTTTTAGAAGTTTTATAGGTAAGGAACTTGCAACATATTTTCTTTCTTTTTAGTAGTGTGATAGCAACAAAATTCCATCTTGAAAATAAATCCTGTGGTTTCTGACTATGCTCCTTTCTCATTAACTGCACTATAAATTAGAAACTCAACAATAAATATTATGGAACAATAATTAAGAATAGATTAAGTTGTCAGTTGGAATATGACTAGCAGCAGATTCCTATAGCTCACATTGTTTCATGACAATTTTCCATTTATGAATAAAATTGGGGACTTGAAAATCTATTCTTAGCTTCCTAAATCGAAATAATAAAGCTTTTGGCTTTTTAAGCTGACTTTGTACTGAAGCTGATGGAGAAGGTTCATATGAGCCATTCTGCTGACTCGTGTGTGGTTGGGAAATCTGAAACTGATGGGTGGTAAAAGAACACTGAAGAGGCTGTTTAACAAAGTTCTGCATGGCCATGACCATCTTCATTTCCAGACTTTTGTTTAGTCTCCATATCATCATAGCAATAAGAACATGCTGCTTTATAGTTCCCAGAGGATAAAAGATAAGAAAACCAGATAAGCAGTACCAACTACATGGAAATGTTAAGGAAGGCAAATGAACAAAGCCCATTTAATTTCAGCTCTTTCAAAGGTACTTGCTCAGACAGCTCTATCAGTTTGCTATACTGGAGATTTTATTGCTTTTTCATCGCAGTAAGTATTAAATTATGGGAATATTTTGGGCATGCTTTATTTTTTCTGAAGCTGTCTTTGCAGACACATGATATTTGCTTCTGTGTGAAAAACAGTCTAATGTGACTTTCATTTAAAATCATTTCCTAAGCTAACAGTATTTCTTGGCCCAGATCCCTAGTCCCAGACTTGGGCATTAGAAGACAGTAAAAGCTTCAAACTACACTTGTACTTTTCTGCTCCTACCTACCCTCAAGCTCTGATTCAGCTCTCAGTGTTCTGATTGATAAACAGCAAAGTTGTTTGATCCCTCTTCAAGGCATGACCATCAACTTGCTGTCAATCTGCCAGGCAAAAGTGTGATCTTTTTACACCTGAAGCTCCAGTTATAAATGTGCAAACTTCATTCCTCTAAGAGCAGTAAGGTTCACACACCTGGACTGATGAGGTGTAGCTATGGCTGTCCAAAAACCACAGATTTCCTTTTCTTTGTTGGGATTTTAGTAACAATATGCTGCAAATAATGGAAGTATGGCTCACCATCCAGATACCTACTGGAGGGTGACCTAGTGTGAGAATCTTCCCAGAAAAATGTAGGATGTTGCACATGCATGCAAAGTATAACATAACTCTTTGGAACTGCCCTTTGCAAGGTTAACATTTTGATGTTTGATGTGCAAGACATGTCTCAGCTGTTCTACCCATTGCAACAGAAATGCCTTTTCCAAACAAAAACAAAAATGGAGAAGTTTATGATTCACATGGGATCTCAAAATACCTTCTGCTCATTTTGAAGGTTAACCGCAGGTCTGACTCAGGAACTACATCTTGCCAATATCAGTGGAAAGTTACTATGAAAAAAGGATGAAAGGGCTGAATTCAGCTCTCCATTGCACTGATTAGAGCAAGTCCATTAATGTGACTGTATGGCAAGAAGGACCCTTATTCTAAATCCACCTAAAGAGAACAGAGTTCAGCCTAGACTTTACTGTTCTGCCTGCACTCTTGTCCTTCACAAGGCAGTCAGACGTTGCTGTCATGTTTTATTGTACTCTCATCAGATTTGTTTGACACAAATTGCAGATCTGACACTCTGGGTGCCTGTCATTGCTCCTCATTAACAATATGTAATGCATATAGCACAACTGGCACCAATGGGGGTGGCATGCTCAATTTAGGAACAGGTATGCTACAAAGTTGCTGGAAAGTACATATGAAATGCAGAACTTAAAATTACAAAAAATCTTCATTAACTAAATTAAATTCCAATCATGGGTCACAGTTTAAAAAATTAGAAAACCAGCTTTAGAGATCCTGCCAGCTGCAAAAAAGTTTCTAAATATTAATTAAAAGTTCTATTTAGAAGTATTTCACGCATGATTTCCTTACCATCTGTATTTGAAAAGTCTGAAAAGAAGAAAAATGCAACATCTGGTTAAAATTGCTTGAAGGTACTAATACTACACTGCTTGAATTCAATAAAGGCATTCACCCTCCTTAAAAACATATTCTTTTCTAGATGAAAAGACTACCAATATATTATCTTTGTAGACTTGTCAAGTGTCTACAAGCAGTGTCAAACTATATTTTTAGCTATGGAGTTTACTTAATCCCACAAGGTTTAATCTTGCCTTTATGTTGACAAATGAACAAGGCTGAAATATACAGGATCTGAGCTTCTGTCAAGATTCACCCTGTTTCAAAAGCCATTGTTCTTGTGCAGCTGTTTCCTTTAAGCTGTTGACTTAAACACAGTTTTTATTATTCTTCCGGGCTTATTACTGAATTCCTCAGTAGATGCAGTTAATTTTCTCCAACCTTTATCTTTGTTTGTAGACAAGGCAAGAAAATGCAGCAGAATTATAACATGATATACCAAGATGCAATGGGCTTACTTGGATAACTACTTTAACACAAATGGCTGTGTTGTGGCTTGGTTTTCTTATTCCCATGTTCTTGTTTTTCAAAATATACTTGCAACATACTACCAGATGAGAGTGAAAATGCTACATGCATTGCTTGTAACACCTTTTAGTTATTAGCACAGGCAGTAATCATCAGTAGCACATAGGTGCTGCAGTGAAATGCTTAAGTTAGCAAGTTGGCTTGCTGAACACAGCACAGGAGACAGATTCCTTACCTTGAATTTTCATGTCCTTTCTAATCAGCGTTCTTCACAAAAAGTTATTTTTCCTAGATTTTAACATTTCTGGTGAATTAGGGGTTGGTAGGCTGCCTATAAAATCAGTAAGGTGCACAAATACTTGAAAATAAGTGATTTGCTCATTGTTACCAACAGAAGACAGTGCAGGAAGATCCATAGGATCCTACAGTAATGTCAGAGGTGACAGTAGTGAATTTTCTTCCTTTTATTCAGTATCTATGTGTGGCAATATATTCTCTGCAGAAACGTGATTTGGAATAATCCTTCAAGGTCTTGTTAACTGCTCTGTGTAAAAATATTTCAAGAGTATGACATGAAAACTGTTTCCACAGAGTAGTTAGTCTAGCTGTCAGACATGCCTTTGAATCTCCTCTTTTTTCATTTAGAAAAAGGATACTCATGGTTTTTTCTTAAAGCACCAATTACTTTAATATAAATACTTCTTAGTTGATATTTTCAAACAAATTAAAAGATAAAGAAAACACTGAGAAGCACAAAGAACATTCAGATTACAGACAGGCTGTTTTTCCCTAGTTATACAGACATGAATACAGAGATAAATTTGAACTGCAGTTCTTAACAGGAAATTCTTAATCATCTAGTCAACAGGTGCCATCCTATGAGCAAAGTGGGGAACCCATAAACCTCGTACTGTACCCATGGAAACTGAATATTCTGATGTATGGGATAGATGGACTACAAGAACCACTCCTAAATCCTGTCAAACTACTACTTCTTCCTCTTCACTCCCAACAAAGACTACAAAGAAATGAAAAAAATCTGCCACCTTACTAAGCATCAACTTATTGTTGAATGAAGTACTGAAAAAATATACTTCTCTTCAGAATCAATCTGACAGAGACTTGGCAGCAGGGATCCACAAACCTATGACCTCCAGATTGATTACTGCATCTCATAGTACCCAAGACTGAAAAATACATACTGTGAAAAGAACTCCCACTGCTACAAAAGCAGCTGCTAGTCTGCTTAGCAACACAAGCCACTGTGAATGCCTCATTCTGGCACACTGGTCTCTGCACCAGCTCCCTCACGATTTCAGAGTCCACGTGGAGGTTATTTCCATGGTCCTCAAAACTCTCTGCAGGACTGGCCTTAGGTACTTGAGAGACCTCCATCCCCTCTGCAGTGATGACCTTTTCTGACAGCTCTGTTCCCTTGGAACAATGAAGCTGTCAGCCAAGGGAAGAAGCTCAGCAATGCAGAAGAACTAACTTTACAGAAGCTAAATCTTGGTAAGAGTGTTACCATTAAGAGGGAAACTACTAAAACTCACCAGCCAAAATCCTCAGATCTTCCACAAGTTTCTTCCCCACCCAAATGCAAAATGGGCGGATGGATTGGATACCAGTCTTCAGTGTATAATCATTGCCAGATGTAAATACAAAATACACTCATAGTGAGAGGTGTAATACTTTAATAACTGCTCCTATTTTGTGGTTCCTAGACTAGGAAAAAACACAGAAAACTGCCTACCTACTCTGTCTCAAACATCCTCTCTTGAGGCCAATGAAAATTACTGAAAAGTGAGTTTCAAGTCATTCTGCCCAATTTCTTGCTCATTGAATTAGAGTTACTGGTAATTAAAATTTAAGTTTTTTCTCTAGAAAGACAATGGTCCTTACTCCCAGTAAAAGCACTTCTCTCTCCTTCTCCCATAAAGTACTTTTACTTTGGGAAACAACAGTGATAGGAAATTCAAAGCAGCCCACTTAGAAGTGCTGTGTTTTAAACAGTGCAGTGCTTCAGATGGACAGAAAAATATCCTCTTGAATATTTTTGTAAAAGGAAAGGAACATTCAGTCTCAGAAAATTTAACTCACTTTAACAAGTGTTTTCAGCATCTGAAAGAAAAATAGCACAGGCTGTCATAAACAGTTATTAGGATCAGAAGGAATGAGACAACTTTTAACACTCTTCATGCTATCACAACGTCACACTTCAGTCCTGGGACTTTATCCTTAACTGAGATATGTGTGTTACTGAAGAAAAGTGCTGCACACAGTTCAAAGATGTGTCAGCTGGTGGAAGCAACTGGACTGAGTAAAAACCTCAGGGTAATAAGATGACCTGGTATGAATACAAATGCATATCATTCACTCAAGGGATCACGCTTCTCACATCATACACTGCCTAAGTGCTTTATGGACAGCAGCAGAACCCCAAGAACAAAATCAACACTGCTCTCTGAAGTCATTCAGTATACTGCATAGAATAAACTGTGAGCTCTTGAACATCTGAAGTTCAAAAAATTTTAAAACCACAATGAATAATTCAATTTTTCTCTCAAGTGACCTCATGCAATGATGCTGGGGGCTGGATTCAATGTTTATAAGTGAACTGAAACCAGAGCAGCAGCTACAAGAGCTACAGAACAATGAGTGGGAGCTCTCTTAGAACTTTTAAAGGGCTCTTCCAAATTTACTGGTTTGTAGGCTTGATCTGTACACTAATTTTTACACAAATACTGCTGTAAAGGTTGTGGGACGATCATTCTCACATTGTCAAACTAGTTTTGATAAGGATGCAGCTAAATTATTATAAAAGTGCATGTGGAATCAGACTTTTCTTTTAAAAATACCTCGGCTCTAATGTCATCAGTAATAAAATGATTTTTCTGACTTTATCAGTACTAATGCTGATAGTCAGGGCACTGCACAGAGGTTCACAAGCTATAGCTGCATGGGAGGCACACTGAGCCCTTCTGTAATGTTGACATGTTTTGCTGCCTGGTAATGTTCATCAGTGAACTGTCCACAGGTTAATGCAGCAAAGTGAGTACATCTTCCTGTCCTACTACTAAGTTTTAGAATTTATTTTTATTTAAATACAAGCTATTCAATCTACTCCTCTTCCAAAAATGAACTGATCATTTGCTGCAATTGTATACCTTATTCTGAAATGCATTATGATTTTAGCAATTAATTTTACTTAATTAATCAAAATTTCTAATGCCAATCTGAGTTTTCTCTGACAAGTCTGCCCTTGCATTGCCTTGTTGCAGTGAATGTATGTCACCAGCATCTGTGCTTCATTACAAAGAGCAGGTGTAAAGTTGTAGTTTAACCTCAGAGAAAGGATCACGTTCACCAAGGCCCACCTCATGCAACTCTATACAGGTAAAAGTTACAGCCAGGGTTAATTCAGCAATCTGTCTCCTGCAATTTCCTTTAACTGTGTTATTAAAGTATAGCCATTAGAACTGGCTGGCAGATTGCTGTGGCCATGCCCCTGCTGTATTCCTGTAAATCTCCTCATTTTAGTTTCTTTTGTATAGTCTGGTGGGGCACTGATTAAATCCTCAGTGAAAAGGATTCAACCTTCTCCATAATATTGACCATTTGACAGAGAGGTCTCTCCTGGGCTGAAGAGGAGCGTGTAGATATCAGAGAATACACATCAGGACTGCACAGCCAGGACAGCCCTAGGTGCCAGTGAGAGCTGTGAGCTTGTACACTGTCCCCTCTGAGCCTCAAAACAGACTACTCATCATGGTTATCATTACAACAAGAAAACAGCAAGTGTGGGGGGTGTGCAGGACTTACTCCACTGCCCACAATACATGAGGAGAGTGAAGCTACTTTGTTAATACCAAAAAATTCAATTAGCACTAATATTTATTATTGAAGCATAGCTTTAGCATTGTATAGTTTGCAAAACCCCACACAGTCAGTGAAAAAAAAATCAGTGCCTTTTTTACATCACAGAGGTGTCAAAAGATGAAACAGAGAAGACAGAAGTACAATAAATGAATAGATCAATTAAGCCATCATTAATTAAGTGCTCAGAATTTTAATTCCTGTGAAAGAATTGAAGTGTAATGCTTATGGAGAGGCTGTTCAGTGTAAAAAATACTGAACAAGAGATTCAGAATGAACAAATTACAAAGACAGAAGGAAATATGAGGAGTTTAAGACATTGTGTGGTGCACAGAAAGGATGAGAGCAGGAAGAGAGACAGGCGGAACCAGAAATGAAATATATTTGGGAACCACTCAGAATATCCCAGAATACTGACACACAGAAATAAGAATAGAAAAAGACAATCTTTTTTTAGAATCTACAGCTTGAAATGAATGACAAGCAATGAGTTTTAAATAAAATAAACTTAAGAGGAAAAAGCTGATTTCTGAGGCAACAATTAGAGACATCATCATTCATTGGTTAGATTTCAGAGCTTTTAATACAAACCCCACATTACAGCTAAATTCTCAGTACCTTCCTTATTCTTTCTTGTCAAATAACTGGATTTTTGTAATACTTGTTGGTAATTCAGATTTCATTTTTGCAATGCAAAGTTTTATTCCAGCGAGTGCTAGTCTTCAATAACCC
This sequence comes from Melospiza georgiana, assembly GCF_028018845.1. Taxonomy (NCBI): domain Eukaryota; kingdom Metazoa; phylum Chordata; class Aves; order Passeriformes; family Passerellidae; genus Melospiza; species Melospiza georgiana. The sequence continues at coordinate 51,744,413 of NC_080433.1, forward strand.
AACAGGGCAACACCATGTAATGTTAGAATGGCTTGGAGGTCTCACTGCATTCTATTTTCAGCTCCAAATCTCTATGCATTTCCAAAGGAGAAAGAAGGTATAGAGTTGACCAGACAAGGAGCCAGAGAAAAGACCTCACAGAGGAATAGTCAGCCAGTGTTGGCATCTGTTCTGAAATCATTCCCAAGTATCTGGCTCTGAGCATCATGTGGCTGATTGAGGCCCTTCAGGCTACCTCAACTCATTTAATAGTCCTTCATCTACCAACTAGCATAAGATAACCTTGTAATAGATTAAATCAATAAAAATAGTAGGTTAGCACAGCATGAACAAACAGCATGATACAGGCCCAGTCTGGCTTTGGTCACACCAAAGAGAATGTACACAAAAATCACCACAGGACAGGAAATTCAGGGGAAATCAATGAGCCAAAGCTTTCTGTGCCACAGATCAGCTTAGTCTGAATAAATAAATGTTTGCCTTCAATTGCCTTATAAAGATTAAGGCTGTTTTGTATCAGTAACAACAGAAAACAAGAAATGCTCCCTTTCAGGAACACACACACTCACAAATTACTTTCCCTATTAATGCCCGATATCCTTTGAAATACGTCTTGAAATTTAGATAACTTCAATAACATTTCTTCTTAGCAAGTTTCCTAACTTCAAGGCAAAATATAAAGTTCTGGAGGATACTCTGATATGCTTGTTCTCATTATTGTCCATACAATCCTTGATTTCACACTGCTGTTGCATGTGGATTCCTGCTGGTTTATTTGTGTTATGGTTTCACATTTACCCACTGCTGCATGAACCTCTGACTTTATGTGAAGTTCTTTTAATGTTTCATCAGGAAGTCCTTGACACTCTGGAAGTATTCCTTTACCTTCTTTAATTCCAAGGGATGGTTAACAGTAAACCATTACATGTTTTAATTCTGCTGGTTTGTGGGACAACTTCTGGCATTTCTATAAGTGTCCTGGGTTTTCCCAGGACACAAAACCTGAATACCTTGAATATAAATATCTAACTCTGAGTTGCCTTATAATTCCTTTATTACCAGTGGACAGAAATATGCAGTTTTACAATATGATTTATTTGCATCCTTTTGGATGTCAAATATAGTCCAATGACTTAGCAGGACTTTTTCTCTTCATTGACCATTAAGACAACCCAGAAAATCAGCTCAGAATAAAATATCAAAATCTGTAACTGTCCAAATGTAAATCCCACCAATTCTGAGACCAAGCTACTACTTGGTCACACAAACCCTACCTTCATTCTCTGGGTCAAGCGATGACCCAAGCAAAGTACAGTGTAAAGCCATACAGGTATAAAGCCTGTTCCTCATCTGCCATGGATATTCTGGAGGTCTGTGAGATATAAAAAGAAGTGCAAGCAAAACATGTCTGCAGTCTGAAAATTATGGTCCTGCCTAATAAAACACTGAAGTGCTGCAACCTGAGCTGTGCCTTGCACTAGTGCTGGACCTTTGTGAGTGCTGCACCACCATAATCACACCTACGTTTGTCCTCATTCTGATAATACTCCTGACAGGACTCTGTCCATTATGAAGTAGATTATCTTGTTTAATAACACCACTTAAATTGTTTCTTTACAATAAAATTAGGGTGGTGGGTAGTAAAACTAATTTTGTGTCATTACGTGATGAGCCAAAAAGTTTAAGCAAGAACCTCTTCAGGTTAAGAGATAGAGAATATGTGCCTTGATTCTCTGCAACCACACATTAGTATGAGCTTCATCCCTTTGGTGCAGTTATACAAGCTATATACAAGTTATAAAAGAAACACAAAGCAGAAGAGAAGACAGGCCAGAAATGAGCCCAGAACAAGCCATCACAGGAAAAAACCATGTACTCTGGGTTCATACACAGCTGAAGCCAGGGGAAAAGGGAGCACAGTCCAGGGGCATTCACCACTTGGAAGTATCTCCAGTGCACATACATTCCATTGCAATTTTCCACAGATTAAATTATTCAGCATCTTTGCAGAGACAGACACCACTTAGAATGCTGCCATCAATGGGGATAGAGAGAATAATTTTCCTTAAAGATTTGAGGAGAGCAGGGATGGGATTAATACAAAACTGAGGGCAGGGTCTTGTCTCAGCTCCATCACCATTTCCCTTTTTTCTTGTCCCTTTTCCTTTGTTTCAGCTCTCTATTGTAAAACAGGGGCATATTAGCATACGTATCTCCATGAGTTGCTATAAAGATCAATCCCTAGTGTCTGGAAATGCAAAACCTTTTTTATTACTGCCAGTGTAGGAGGCAATGATTTCTTTTGTGATTTGGAGAAGCGTAGTACTGTAAGAAATTACAAAAATAGCTTTTTAATGGAGGTTTTAAAAGTACTTAGAAAAGTTTAAGTGAAACTCGACAATCCCTCTATCCATTAAAAAAAGTACTTCAAGTTCCCACTTCAAGTAATGTAAAATAAAAATAAGAAACCAAGAGATTAGACTCATCTTACTGAGTGCTTTCTATTAAATGAAGCTTTATAATGAATTTTAATTCATATCCATTGAAACTTTTTAATATCTCAGTTTTTAAGAAGCAATTGTATATTTTAAGTCTGATACAATCAGCATAATTGCACCCAAGTTAGACTTGGGTTTTGACAGCAAAGAGCTTTTGGAAGCCAACCAATCTGATTAATTCTGTAAAAACTGGGTTTAAACATACTGAATTTTCATTCTTTCTTGAGCACAATCACAAGTACTGATATCAAAAAAATTACCTTTGGCTAGAGTATCATAAGCCTAAATTGGACGGTTTCTAAGATTTCTCCATACATGCAAGAAAGAGCTAGTGATTTCACTCAGAACTCAAGTTTCCTTGATTAACTCAATTTAGGGCTCATAGAAGCGCTGCTAAGAGAAGACTTCTCACACCATAATATAATTCATATATTATGCAGTACTGCACATGAAACTTAATTCTGCTCTCTATTTGCTCAAGCACTTGTTTAATTGCTTTGCTGACATATTGTGGGTTAAGTTGACTTACGATAACATGGAATACAATTTAAGGTACTGTAGCTGCTGTGACAGTTATCTTTCATTTTTAGGCATAATGCAACATAAAATGAGTAATATTCTGGTAACTTGAGTGATTTTTGGCCATTACTTTCTAGACATATTCTAAATACATTTTCTCTACAAAACAGCATCAGAGATAAAGTTCCTGAGCTGAACACCCACCCATAAAAATTATGCAATTTAAGATCAGAAAGAGTGTCTTTCTTAATTTACCAGTTTTAAACCTGCTCTTCCTTGTAGAGACAAAGAGATAATGTACAACCATTCTCAACATTATTTTAGGCAAGAGTGCTGTGATATATTTTTTCATAATAAAAATCCTTCTTTTCTTTTTTCCCTTGTACACTGTGTACAGTGTCTAATAGTTCATCCCACAGATTCTGAAGGAATTCAGAATTAATGAAATGTATTGCTGTGTACCACTGCCATCTGCTGCTAATCTCTCCCTGTGGATACAGAAGGTCTTCCTTCGCTATATATTTAATCCAGTAAAGATCTTCAGCTGAATGTGCATGGTCGGTCCAATACTCCTTTCATAATACTTTTTAAACAATCTTTCCCCATTTGATCATAGACTTCCTGAGTGCACATCTTAGCTGAATCAATTGTTTCAATTTCAGTTTCAGAAAAAAAATTATTTTCTTCCCCCAGTCAGTGAAAAAGGTTTGTTCTCATCCAGAACCAGACTGTTCCAGAGAGGAAGTGTCCATCTTAGAGACTCCAACAGTTTACACATTTGCCATCTGTACTCAAAGATCTTCAGTAAGAACATGTTATTTCTAGAGTCCCACTTCTGCAGCACTTCTGACACCCACTCATTCACACCATTTCTAAGGAGTACATCATGTCAGAATGCAGAATTGCTGCATAGCTACTTTAATTTATATGCTGCTCTGACTTCAGTTTCTAAATACATATAACCAGGATATATCAAGATGTGCTGCATAAATATCATCAAGAAGCAAATACCATTCCACGTGAAAAAGAGCAAAGGCGAGTATGACAACGAGGAAGAGAAAATAGAGGTCCCCCAGGCTCATTTATAGCGGTATGGCTGCCTGAAGCTACAACACAAATCAATCAAACAAGATTTGAGTTGCAGGAAGACATATCTTCTCCTTACAGCTTGTCTTTTGACTTCACAATATTTGGAGAACAGAATTTCTCTTATTAATATTTGATATGACCCTTCCTTCATTTTTAGATGGGATCCAGACTGCAAGAAAAGTGTGCACAAGGTCAGAAAAAGCTGTGTATGAGTTCATGAGCACTGAAATTTAAAAAAAGATAGTTGGGAAAATGTCACCTATTTGAAAGAACTCCTACTACATTTCCTTATAATTGGAAGATGTCAGTAGCTGCTTTGGAGTATACTAGGAGATATTTTGGGGCCTGACTTTGGGGTTTGCATTTTTTACTCTTCAGCTCTGAGGTACAGCTCTCTGTGGCCTTCTTCAAAAATAATCCTGAGGCTTTTACTCCTAGATATACTAAGCACATGTTTTAGAGCCCAGAAAATGGTTATCAACAAAGGTAACTGCTGTAGCAATGAGCTGAAGGAACTCACTGGTGGGAAACAGACAGGGATGAAGTAACACCTCTGGCAATGCTTGGTCAGGACTGAAATGACAAAGTAACAGGGGAATACAAAAAAAGATCAAGCTTGAAAAGGCAGATAATTATAATCTAGAGCATATGAACAGATGGCAACACCATCAATCAATGAATAAATAATAGTGCAATCTGACTTGATGGAACGATTGGATGAACTCAGATGACACCAGGCACACTCCACCTTATATAACTAAGTGGCAGTCAGGAAGCAGAGCAGGATATGAGCACATTCATGCCCCAGAAAGTGGAAAAAAACAAAATTAGCAGCTCTCATATGACTGGATATATTTGGACTGCCATTGTGCTGATGAATTTACTAGTGGTTATCACCTAGAGACAGAACGATTAACTACAGAATGTTTCTGCAACTGGACTGGCCCTCAAGAAAAGAAATTAAAACCCAAACAAGATAGACAGGTGAACAAAAGGGGCAACTGGCTTTTGTATGCCTCTCTGAATGGAAAGAAACATATTGCCACTAATAATGTTATTAGTCACATTTCTGTGCAACCCTAAAAGTGAGTTTAGGAACAGGTGTCATCCACTTCGCTCCTTCCAGTTCATGTTTCATAGTTTAATTTCATTTCCGCTACTCGAGAACAGCAGAGTTGTTAGCTGTACGGCACTTCGGATGCTGCTCCAAATTCAATTACAGTTTTATTTTGTTATTTGATATGCCAGTGGAATAGAAACAATCAAGAAGATTGACACTGATCATAATCTAAATTGTCATGCCCACACCTTGACAGAGGCATGAGTTAAAAAAGGTGCCAGTCATTCAAGACTCCCGACTCTTCAAACTGCCTTGTAATGTGCATCAAAATGGACTCTTCACTGCTTGCAAATAAACATATGCACTATTTTTACTAAACAGAATTTCCTGGATAGAATAATTACTTTCCAAGAACAATGTAAGTTTAAGAGTTAACATTTTTGGCTATTATTTTAGTGTAAAAGTTATATACAAAATCCTGGAAACTTTATTATCTTTAATGATGATGTAATGTTTTCTTTCAACATAGACTTTATACTGGTGTCCTTCCAGTAAACTAAAGTAAACTTCATTTTTTAGTCACGTTATTATTTTATTTTGTCTATATTTTCACTGCAATAAGTTAGTGTGCCTGCTATTTTCATCAATATGATAATATTTCCAGCATCGATGTTGCTCACATTGTGTGAACATACCCTAGCAACACATATGCATTTTGAGATTAAATAAAATGAAGAGGTAAATTAATCTAGTTTCTTCAGAGTGGTAATGAACTCTTCATTACTCTAGGATGTTGACATAGATAGTTACATCTCAGCAAAAGAGGACAAGAATAATATTCTCTCTTAATGGACCCAAGAAAAGCACTTTGATATCATTGAATAGCTTGCTATCCTACTCTACAAATAAATGTTGTTTGTCATGATCACAGAGGCAACAGTCCAAGCAAATATCTCCAAATACTGTTAAAACTCTTGCCAAGAGATTGCAAGCCATTAAAAATGTTTTAATGGCATTAAGTAAACATCTATTCTTATCACAAAAACTGTTAAAGAAGAAAATACACAAAGAGTATTCTACAGGTACCAGGTATCTACCAGACAATAACATGAAGTGATGGATTTACTAACATGTAATGCATGTACTTCATTACTTCACCCTACACTGCACATTGTATTAGATCATTATGTTTGTATTTTATAAAGAAACACCATAACATAATTTACAAAGTCAAAATGAAGTGACAAGTGAGAATATATTTGGGGAAGTTGAGTTCTTCCATCCTAAAATACAGCAATTAGATTGAGTCCACTGTCTGTACAGTAGGGAATTAAGAAAAAGGCATTTCTCAGCAAGCCTACCAAGAGGGGCTCAGATTCAAAAAATCACTTTAGCAAACACATGTCACTGTGCTCAAAATTATGATTCAACAATTCCATCCAATCATGAAAATATCAAAAACTTCTTAAGAGCCAAAGAAATCCATAGACTACACAAGATTTCTGGAAAGAGAGGTTATGTATCTACGGTTGATGTTCTCTAAACATGGAATCCAGGCCCATACTCAGAATTTAGGTCTTACCACAATCAGGGACATTTCTGTCTTCGACATAACAGCAACATCCATGTTCAGGCTCTGCTGAACATTCTTTTATATGCAAGAACATACAAAACAAAATACTCACCGCTTAATTTTTTTTTTCACGTGCAAAATAATGCGCAGGCCATAAGACAAAGAGGTGTTGAGGAAAAACGACAGAGAAAAGTAATGATGAGGTAAGGTGAACATGAGGAAATAAGCTCACTGTCTTTCACTGATAAGGCAGATGAAGATGGCTCCATACTCTTTCACACATTCACAGCTCCTGAGCTGTGACTTTGTCTTTCCTGCAAACAGCATTTTCAGGGCCAGCCAACATTGCTAGAATACCTCTTTAATGGCAGAGGGAATATCTGAGGCTGCAGAAGGAGTGCTAAGTGGCTGGCTCTGTAAACAAGGGGAATGGTGATATTCCAGAACAGAATAACTGAATGAGGTCAACAAAACTCATGGATAAAGGAGATGTGTTTAAAATAGGCAAAGCTGAATTTTCTAGTAGGCTTTTGAAAAATTCCTCGTCACAGGCTTCTATGGAAACTCAACACTCAGAGCTTTAGGGAAGGTCTTTATGTTGATAAATAACTGATTAAAAGACAGGGAACAGAAGGTAAGTAGGTTAGCCAGAAAGCTCTAGCAATGGAGGGAGGTCATTACCAGAGTTCCACAGGGATTTTTGCCGGGGATGCAGTTATTTGTCATATGCCTAAGCAAACTGGGAAAATAGATGAGCAGTGAGGTGAGAAAGCTTTATAATTATATTAAATTTTGCAGAGTGAAAAGGATGATGGCTTGCTGGATGTGAAGAATTAGGCAAGGTGCTTATGGAAGAAAGTCCCTAGGCAATAAATTGGCAGATGAAATTCTTTGTAGTTGAATGCAAAGTGTTATAAAAAGACCAAAACAAATCTAAGATCAAGAGTCATTATGTACACGAAATTGCACGCATTTCAGGAGAACGTTAGAAGACCCTGCCACATACTTTTGGCTTATTCTTACTGTCCTGTTTGGCTTCTGCTTATAGTCACAGTTTGAGGTAAGATACTAGCCTGGGTAGATTTTGGTCTGACCAGGTGGAGGAACTGGGCTTTTTTACAGTTGTAGCTCAAGATCTAATATGGTGCATGTGACAGAAAAACATTCTGGTTTAGGACTCTACAGATTTACTGTGTCCTTGTATGGCAGTAACTATGAACTTAAACCTGTCAACAATTGATGTTCATAGCATTTAGAATCTCAAGGAAGGTTTCAGCCCTTTAGAGTATTCTTTACAAACTAGCCACAGACCCCTCTACTGGTTACACTGTGACTGCCTAGGTAAGACATGTTAATCACAAAAAATGCAAGAATACAGAAAGTTTCTTCACCAGAGGATGAAGACAAAAATGTTTAACAGAGGAATGTGAATTTAAAAAAAAATGGAGAAAATCTATTTCTTTCACAACTAGCAAAGTCAGAACACAAAATGGTGTGAGGTTTTCCCCTGGAATTATAAGGCTGAAAAACTGGAACTTTTACAGCTAATGCTGATAATCTCAGAGAACAGAAAATCCTTCTTGCATAAAATCAGATAATCTTTATCAAGGGGAGGAGCAGCCCACCAAAAGTTATATTTCAGAATGCCACCCAATGAAGTGACTCTTTCCCCTAAAAGACTTCAAAGAAGCCCAGGCAACTTGTGTATATGGGAGTCATTATCCAGTTCCCCTAATAAAGAAAGGGAGGTGTAGATTCACTACTCAGTACTAACCTTTTGAAATCCCAATACTGTGTCCTGACAAGAAGTCTTAGGCAGAAGGTCTCTACCTCCATATCCATCCATCAATCCATCCATCCATCCATCCATCCATCCATCCATCCATCCATCCATCCATCCATCCATCCAGATACGATGTGTCTTAGTTAGCACTGGATTAGCAGAACAATAGTGATCTCTCACTCTGCCATCTATGCTGGAAGTACTACTTCCTAACTTCCTACTAATTCATCTGCTAAGATGATGAAAGAGAAACAGGCCCGGAATTCTTCATCGTCCCACACAAGGCAGAAGTCCAACTGAAGTCAAGGAAAGGTGTCAAAAAGAACAGCCAGGAATTGCTACAATGATTCAGTTCACACTCATTGTGGCAAGTGCTCTGCTAAAGCACAGTGATGAGGAAATTCATGGCTTTTCTTTTTAAAAAGAATATGCTGATACATCTGTGGTAAACACTGGTTTGATGAATAATGTACTAAACCATCCCTAGAGCTTATCATTGTTTCTGAGAACAGGAGCACACAGTCTCTGCTGCTCAGTGATTCTTCAAATGTTCCCAGTTCTCCCTAGCAATTAACATGGGAAAAGAGAATCTCAACTAAATTGCCATTCAGAAAGAAGGTAAATAGGAATAGGATCCCTTGTCAGGAGGATCAGCCTGGTATATTCATAGAGATCTGACACTGGCTGAAGACAACTGCTTCAGATTCTGGTAATTCTAGCAAGCAATGTCTAAGAGAGGTATAACAAACTTCTAAACTTCTAAACTGTTTAGCCTCTTTCACATGTATGTAGGGTTTGTAGGCAGAAATATGTCTTTAATGCAAAGCTTGCCATGTGTGCGAGTATAGTTCACAGCTCGCGGTCAATCTTTGTGGAGACCAAAAAGCCACCACCAAAAGGGAACAGTTTTGACAGTGTGAAAGCCAATACTACCCTGCTCTCTGTATCACTTTTCAGTGCCACTCACTCACTCCTGCAGCTATCCTCTGAGCATGCCTTACTCCACACACCCAGGACTGTGTCCCTCACAAAAACACAGCTGCAGCAGGTTGCTCATCTTCACAGAGAGGCCACCATAATCATCAGAGATTCTGCCCTCAAATCAGCTCCTTCCTCAGCTTGCTTGCACTCTCCCAGAAGGCAGCTGTAATTGCTAGTTTATAGATTTGTCTGGGTGGAATCCAGCCTTTCTTCCAAGGTGTCCTACTGTGCAAAAATCTGTAGTGTCTGCCTCAAAAGCAGTCTCCATGAGGACAATGGACTTTTTATGGGAGCAGGAGGGCATGTCAAAGCAGGTACAAGATTGCAAGATATACTTCCATGGCTTCAAAGAGGGAAAAGTGCAGAGACAGTCAGTGTACTGAACAGACTTCACAGACTTCAGAATATCTAACACTTACTACAGATTTCAGCAAAGATGTTTATTAGTAGCAGATGCTCCTGTCCAGAGGTACAAAGGAGAAGGTTCAGTGTGCCTGTAGCACGGCCCCATTCTCATTACACACAATGGAAATAATATTGCTGATTTGTGACAGATCCTGTCACAAAACTAGTCAGTCAGCTAGGAAGTGTTGAGGAGAAAGTCTTACTTCTGCCTTTTCAATCCAAAACATATTTCCCATTTTAATCACTTTCCTGATTTAATAAGTCACTCCTGTCTTGGGGAGAGTCATTAAATCAGGAAAGTGATTTAACAGTATTGTGTATTGAATATTCATTTTTAAAATGGAATCCCATCCATTTTATTTCCGCTTCTTCCCAAAGTTTCCAATGAAATAAGGAATAAGATCCTAATTCCAGTATGGTTCAAACACAGTGAAGTGAAGGCTACATCTCCACATTTACCTTCTGATTTAGAGTCTATGGATGGACTCCATCCATAAAAAAAACTTTTTAAACATTAAAAAATATAAACACTCCTGTGAATGGGAAGATATGCAAAGGTTCCTTTATAGGTTTTTTTTCTTTTCTGTTTCAAAAAAGATGAGGAAACTTCATAAAATATAATACCACAGAAAGACTCATATTACTTTGACATCAATTCCACACTGGGCTTTACAAGCAGAAGGTCAAGTAAATTCAAATATAAACAACACAGCAATTTCTGTTCATATAGAATAAGATGGATTGCTTATATTAGATGCCATGGAAGATGACTTGTGCCAATGTACACGTCCATGCACCAACATACACATCCAATCTCATCTTTTACTAATTGAGGTAGAGACCTTGAAATTGTAGTAGTTTTGTTTGATGCTCCCAGGCCTAGCTGCCCTTGAACACTGACATTTCCATTGCATGGTTGATGTACTTTGCCAAGAGATTTGTATTGCAGAAGCAATATCACTATTCTCTTTTACCCTGAAGACCTAAGCATGAATCCCTACACCTCTTAATTCTCCTCATGCAATCAAAGCATGTCCTAAAACACATTGACCCTCCAATCCCATGTTCTCTGCTCTTCCTGAAAATTAATAGAATCAGACTAATTTAAACAGTCTCCTCTAATCAAACCACCTCTGTAGTTTCTCCTAGTCTCTCTCCCACTCTTCAGTGATACCTCCATCTGCCACAGGAATCTGCTGTGGCACAATCCAGTTGTGACTCTGCTGTTGAAGAGAGCTGAGACGGCTTTGAGTACCCAGAAAATGATCAGGATTATGCCTTTTGAATCAACCCTTTCCATGCTTTATACAATGTTGCACAAAACAGGAGGTTTTTAAATGGAAACAAGAAAAGAGAGACTGAAAAAACCCCACATTACCTAATGTAGAACAATTTGTCTTTAATCTATCACTGGAGCCCTAAGTCACATATGTAGGATGTACATGATCTCTCTCAGTTCAGTTTAGTTTATGCACCATCTCTTCTTGGATAGTGGAATAAAGGTGTGGAAGCCCATGAGAAAAAAGCAAGCTAAAGGTATTCAGAAGTACCCATGAATTTTATTACCAATTCAGAAGAAGTCCAACATTAATTGCCAACATTAGTGAAGGCACCAATTCTGTGATGTCCTTACTGTAAAGCATATACAAATTATTTTCTCTGCACTTGCTTTTCATGGCCACCATTTCACAGAGTACAGTTTGCCTTGGACAAACCACAGACACATACTGAACAACATCCTGAAAAACCCTTGATGCTTTTTTTTCCCTTTGGTCTGTTGTACAGTATGTTCCAAATATGAAGGGTAGAAGACATTGTTAAAATCCAATTGCTAAAAATCTTACCTCTGCAAATCTTAAAAACCTAATCTTAAAAAACAAATTCACTTTTTATCACTTTGTGTTTAAGAAATGCTTTTTCTGTACAATTAAAATGTGCAGATGCTTTATTTTGTTCTCAAATATCAGCTGTCATTTTCTGGTTCTCTTTCACTAAGCTGATCTTTGGCTTGCACATAGAAGATGCTTTTGTAAGAAGTAAAATCCAAGTGAAAATTTTATTTTTCTAAGTCCTAAATTAGATCAAAATGAATCAGTCAGATCAGACTACTTTCAAATCCTGGCATGTAACTGGCTTGCTTTCCTCCTCTCATTCAATTTTTCTCTATCATGTCTTTCAGTTTAATTTTTCTTCTAATTCTTTTCATTAAAATTATTTATCCTTAGCTGTTACTCACTGTTTCATGGGATAGCAAGTTGTGATGCTACTTCCTAGCAAAGGACAGCCACCATGCAGAAGCCAATGGCAAAACTCCCACCCACAGAAAAAAAAAATCTCCTCGATACATTTTAACTGAAACTCCTCTGGACTGTCAATTGAATACCTGCCATTATGCATTTGTTAACTTTTTACTTTTCTGGGTTGAAACACTTGAGTTAGAGAAATTGAGTTTTCTCTCCTCTCCTCTTTCTCTTGAAAGCAACAAACATATTTCTTTCCTTTTAAAATGTAATTATGTTTCTTACCATCCATGCTGTGACAAAATCTCCCATCCAAGTCCCAACTGCAGCTACCTTCATAAAATTTTCATTCCTGATGCCCATGAAGTCTGTTATAATGTATGCACTGTGAAAACAAGAACACAAACATAAGATATACATATTTGCTCAATGTGGTTACAAAGAACTTGGATTAGTGACAAAATTTATGATTATCTGTGAAAGATTTCCCATTGCTTCCATAATAACTTTTCTGCTAGAATCTGAGTCTTGACATAGAACTGAACCCATATGGGTCGATTTCAATTAGAAATGCAATGTGAATCTGATTTTGAAGTCCATGTCTCTTTTGAAGGTGCTAAAATAACAGTTGGCAAAGATTTTAGGATTATGTAAAGCTTCTGGAAGCAGAAAATGATTTATGCTTTTTTATCTTTTTCCTTTATACAAACAGAATTACAATTTTTCAAATACGTGACTTTGTGAAATCTTCATGGAGAAAAATAAAAATCTTTAAGGTATCTTTAAAAAGATAATTGAGCTGCTTGACTTTTCACTGTATCAGTGATGCAGCCACGTTTTTAACACATCAGTGTAAGCAAGTTTTGGAAAATTTCAGTGGGATGCCACTGTTTCTAGATTTATACAATTTATTTTCACAGATATATTTACTTAAATCCAAAAGAAGTATTTCCATTTTCCTTAAATAATGAAAGAGATAGACTTACAACCTCAATTGGAAATTGACTTTAAGTTCACCAAGATGCTATAAGGACAATTAAGAAGGTAAAGTTACTTGTTCCAGATTAAAACCTTTCTGAAAAAACATAGATTTTAACATACTGATATCCTTTTCTAAAAGACTTTTGTAGTGGTCAAGAAGAGGCAACTCTCCTCAAGAGCTAATATGATGATAATGAATATGAATGGCAATTGTATTTTAACTTTACAAGTGATGCCTTTGCTTTCAAGATGCTTGTAAACATTTTTATGTATTGTTATGCCTATTTAGGAGTGTGCATAAGAGACACAGTTTCATGTAAAAGTGTCCTTGAACACTGTGCTATCCATTATTCAAATCTTACCATTGTTACATACCAAATATTGCAAGGTCTAGGAGCTATACAGACCCTACCTCTGCAATTGGATCGGTGCAAACTGATTCCACTCTCTGGGCCAGTTCTGTTAAAATCTAAATATCTAATCAAGATAGAAGGTCTTGCTAGCACTAATCCATGCATAGCATAGTATAATTTCTTAGAGAGAATTTAATATGCTGTAGAGCAGAAATATTGTTGTCAGTGAATAGTTTCATGACACATGAAAAATGTCCTAGTGTAATAGCCCTTTTCATTATACATATTATGACCTTTCAGCTGGTATGTCACTAAAAAAAATGCCATCTGTTTATTTTTTCTGTTGAACAGCATATAAATGCTGGCTCTGATTTCCTGCTGGAAAAAAAAAATCCAAACTATTTTAACAGTATTCCATGTAGTTCAAAGATCATCAGTATCCTAAATTCATCACGTTACAAATAAGGATGCATTCCTGTGAACATCGGGTCAGCCTAAAGTCTCCCTGCTTCAATGTTCTGTCTCCAAGAGAGGGCAACAGCAGAAACAAAGGAAGACTGAAAACAGGCAAGCACAATCCTCCCAGATATATTCTCCTAGAATCTTTAGAACTGGAAAATATTTGGAATTCCTTTTTTTCTGTAGCTTGGACATGCCATTCTTGTAGCATCTGCGAAGGCAGAAAACTATCAAGTCTGCATTCCTTAAAAAGATGTCTTGTTCACAAAGAAGGCACGGCAATAAGTCTCACTTGTAAGGAATGGCCCTCAAATGCAAAGCATATCTTAGTCATTTCCATCACTGGGAGACACATACAAAACCCCAGTGTTCTCACCTTTTCTTATGTGCACTGCACATTCTCATTTGCATTACACAGGTGTACAATAAGAAAACACTTGCACAACATCCCCAGAAAATGGGCCACTTGGGCCATTCCTATAGCCCTGCACATAGAGCAGGCTGGCCACAGCCACCCTGTCCAGCAGCCTGGTTAACCAAAAAGGCTGAGAGGTCACTGATCCCTGAATGCAGGTATTAGCTAGCAGAAGAGAAATTAACCCAGACATAAGAGATTCTTTTTAATGGAAATTGAAATTCTCAGTGTAATCACTTGTTTTTATGAATGCTAGAAGTACCAGAAGGCTATTATTATAAATAAGGTTGAATGAACTGGATACAATACTTAAATACACAGAAAGGCCTTGAAACCATCACATCCTCCCAACAGCTCTTACTGTCATTTAGAACATGAAAACATCAAAGAAGCCTAGTATAAATTGTGCATTTCAGTCTACAAGTAATTAATGCCTGAATTAAATATGCAAATTGACAAACCTTCAGCTAGTGTCAAAATAGCATATTATTATAAAGAAACTGTTAGGAATATAAACTGTGCATGGTTTAAGTGCATTTACTGATTAAAATACAGCTACAACTTTTTATGAACAGGAAGAATATTTTTAGCATTGTCATCTTATTAGAAACAGTAATTAAATACATCACTATTTCATTAACTGTTAGCATTTCACCCTCTGTCTTTTATTCTCTCTGCAGTATTATTCTTTCAAAACACAAAGAGAAATTGACTATTTTAAAATAGGGATCTGGAGCTGCTTAAAATGAATTTAAAAAGAAAGAAACCTAACTCTCTGGTTTTTATTTTCAGGTTTTAGTTTAAATAGGAATAAGAGCATTTGACATTTTCAAAAAAGACATGCTTTCCTGATACTAGCAGGGTACATATTATAACAGTACCAAAAGTAAAATTAATTCTGTTGTGGAAAATTCTCACATTCTTCTAGCTTTAGCTAGCGATTAGAGTAGTTTTCTTTAATTATTTAGTCTTATTCCTGGTTAGGACCCATTTCTGCACCTTGGAGGAGCACTAAGGTCTGCTGGGTTCCAGTTAACAGTCATGGCCAGCCCAGATTTTCTATAGTTTTTCAAAAGGCTTCTGTTTGCTTCCCCATATGTGTACTGAAGCAAGGCACCAGCAGATTGCATGAGCATCACAACCCAAGGAAACACCGAGGGAAAAAACACCGCGGTTAAAGCCCAGGGTAAGAAAGTTCTTCTGAGACATCCAGGATAAGTGTAAATAATTACAGTCTGAGGAGCCAATACTTGTGAATATTATAGATAAAGGACAAATTTGTGACTGGGATTTGGGAGCCTTTCACAGTAACACTGGAAGCTGCAGCTCCAGGGAAACTGCTCTTGGCAGGCCAAAGTCTAAAGAAGGTAGAGCAACATTTTAACAGAACAGAGCAAAAGAGAGGAATCAAAAGACAAAGGAGACTGATAAACGCAACTCTAAACACACTTTAAAAAAATCATAAGTAACTGTATACATCCATGTTGATGCAGAAGGTATGTTAATGAGTCAGTGAAAAGACACATAGCCCAGTGTATTTGAACAGTTTCTGGAGTCAGCAGCTGTGTGCACAGAAAGGATAAAGGGGAAGACAACCACGCTAGCCTGGAGATTTTATTCAAACGAAGTTCTCAGAGCATTTTCTCAAAGAAGGATGACACTGTTAAAATGACTAAGTGTGAAAGCAAATGGAAGGTTTTAAATTTTACATTGGATAAAGATGCACAAGTCACTGTGGTGCTAATACTGTTCCAAGCACTGGAAAAAATGTCATGACTGAGACTCAGTGCTGAGATGGTGATTTCTTGACCATCACAGGATCTAAGAAAGGGTTTTAGCTTGAATAGAGACACTTAAATGTAAGAGTAAACCAGGAAGTCAAACTCTCTATGGAGCTTGATCAGACTGGGTCAAGGATTTAGTTGCTTTATATTACTTCTGGATGGCTAGCATGTCAAAAAAAAGATGTTCACATATTAAAAGGCATTGTTAAACCTGTGACATTGTTAAAATGTGACTAAGTGATTTCCAGTGAAGTGACATAACTTGATCTCCAGATGATAATCCAAAGAGTTCTGCATCCCTTGTGAGGTCTGTGACATAGCTGACAACCTAGGCACATCTGAACTGAACCCTGGGTGTCCAGGGACAGCAGTGAGAGCATAGACACTTTGAGGAGGTCTTAGTTGCCTTTTAAAGCAACTTTAGGAAGCTTGATGCATCTTAACTAAGCTTCAGCTGGTTCTTTACTAGAGTACTGAAGGCACTGGGCCTGCACACAGAGCACAGGGCACATTCTGCAGTGAGCCAACAAGAACTGCATCCACAGAGAGTGACAACTTAATGCTCTTTGAAAAGGAGGGGAGGCCCAGATATCTTTTATATTGAGTAACAAAAAGTCTATACATGTTCTGCAATCCAATATGCACTTTTCTGGGGTTGTTTTATTATCTGGCCTTCCCCTTAAACAGTTGATTATATCCATATGGAACTCATCTTCCTTGGTGCATCTGACAAAGTGAAATGCTTTGACATTGGCAAACAAGTGAAAGCACAGGAGTTTACACAGGCTGCAAAGAAGGATGTGTTTAGATGTGGCACCACAAGCTTCCATTACTGTCAATTTAGAAGAGGCAGAGAGTGTCAGAATAACTGAAAACACACATAAAAGACTGCAGATACAGTTCCTGATCTGTATTTGTCACTCTAAAATGACAGAATGGCAAATGAGACACTTGGTAGCAATTCACTCAGTTGAAAAGCTATTCTTCTAATGTTAGGAATTGAAGTCAGAGCCATGGGGAACTGGAAGGTGCCCAGAGACAGCAACACCTGCTGTCTGAAAAACTGGCACATGATAATGAGGATGGCATAATGCACAGCTACCAGCAAACAGCACAGAGAGCACAACAGCGATTCATCCAGTCCCTGACCATCCCCAGTGCATGCTTTAGACATACAGACAAAACTTCTCCTATGACACCAGAACAGAGAGAATTAAGAGGCATTGAACCAGGGATTTTGCTTGACAAGACATCAAAGAGATAACAGCCACAAGAGGATCAGCAGGCTAATCTCCAAGACACAAAAATCTGAGAAGCAAAACCAGCTTGGCTATAGTGCAGAGGATCATGGCACAGTGCAGAACACCTGAGACTGACAGACCGATTCTGTAACTGAGCACCACTGCTTGGTAACTATTTATACATGCTTTTTTTGAACCAGGCAGCAGAACTTTAATTCTGCAAACCTCTCCTCATCATTCTACAGGCTTGAGGGCTGTGTGAGTTACTCTGGGGACTTTGCTTGTAAAGCTCCCAAGCCATGAGAAGTTCTGCTGCTAGGATACACAGGAGCTCCTCACTGTCCACAGGGACAGGCCATTTAGCTTCCAGCTTTGCATGCCTGCCTTTGAGACAAGGCCCATTGAAAAATGCAGCAATTTCAATTCTGTCTGTTAATGTAGAAGAGGTGTGCAACTTAAATGGCAGTGTACACATGAGATCCAGTCCCTATTCCAAGGGACACTGGTTTAATGCCCTTCAGAGTTAGAGAACTGAACCTCACTGTCATTCTCAATGTGAAAAGATGATGACACAAGAGGATAAGAAATATGTGTTTCAGGAGGCTGTTAGGTGAGGTGAAACTGAAGCTGGATATTCCATATTTTTTGTATAAATATCATCTTTCACATATAAGAAAAATATTCCCTTTCCTTCACTTTTAGAATGGATGCCACTGGTCAGTATAGGTGTTCGGCTGGATGATCTGTAAGGTTACTTCCAATCCAAATCTTTCTATGATGCCATGATTCAGTTATGTTTATTTGGCTTTGAATCTGTTTAAGATGACTGGTTTATATCAGTCTTGCTTCAGTCTATAAAATCAGACAGAGATATAGAAACTAGAGTTGTTAAACAAAAATTCTTTACCATGCTCACAGGTACCTTTGAGAAGAAATGGAAGGAAAATGAGGTTTGACAACTCAGGGGCTGGTCTGAGGATTTGGTTGGCTTCCCTCATGATGTACTATCAGTAGCAGATTGCAGAGCAGATGGAAAAGAACTAGACTTCAAGCAATGTACAAATTATGAAATTGAGATTGTTTCTTTACTGTATTACTTGAAAACTGTATGTAAAGAACAACTGTGTCTAGGGCCAGTCACTTGACAGGAGCTGGCATGTAATTGCAGCAGAGAGCTTTACATGGAAAACACAGCAAAGAGCACAGCCTGCTCTTCCACTCCTTGGCTGCCAAAGCAAACACCTTTGCTGTGACTTCTTAACCATCCAATGGTTGATACCAGTCCAACACTTGATATAACTTTGCTCTGTATTGTACTGACTGTTTTATTTTCTGGTCCCTACAATACTCAGCATTTTAAGTAAAATTATCATTGAAATATAGAGGGGAAAGTGACAGAAGTTTTTAATTGATTTTACCCTAAAATCAACAGCTCTCTATTGCAGACTGTCCATTTTACAATACAGTCTTCTTTTAATGTCTTGCACATGAGTTACCAGAAGACAAACACATCAGAACCACACAATGGTCAGGTTTTTACTCCACCGCTGTCACTTGTAATACAATATAAGACACCCAAACGAAGAAAATACCAAATTTGTGGTCTGAACTTCATTGAAAAGAATATTCTCCTAACTTGCCCTAAGGAGAAGCACATCTTCAAACAATGGAAAGAGATAGAAAGAGATAGAGATGCATGCACATGCCTTTTTGACATCCAGAAACTAAGTTGGTGCTTTTGGCTACATTTTTAAGGTCAGTTAGTTACAAATACTATTGAGTTTCATCTCAGCTACAGACTTAATAATTAAGTCTCAATTTCAGCTGGGAATTCTAGGATTCTCTGGTAGAGTCCACTTCCTTTCAGAGTCAATGGAGAAGAATAAGCACTTTAGACATAACTCATTAGATTTATCTTAAACATCTGCACTGGGTTTGGCTGAGATTGAGTCAATTTTCTTTAGAGCATCTCATATGGTGCTGTCGTTTAGATTTGTGACCTAAAGAGTGCTGATGACACACTGATGCTGTTAGCTTACCTTGTTAACATGCAAGAACACCTCTGAATCAGATGAATCATCTTCTGGGGATTACAGTTCCATTAAATGTAAAAGTAGCTAGTTAAGTGCAAACTCATCTTTATTGGATTCTTAAACTGTGAAATATGACCAAATATGGATTTTTATGTTTTGAGACTAGCACTGTTCAGATTTCTAGAGTGAAGGTCTAACATTCCTTATAGGCCTACACATTTACCAAACTGCAATTAAAGCCAGTGACTTCAGTTAAAATATGTAGTTTGGAAAATACCATTCTAACTGAAAAAAATTACCTTTACTCTTATACATAAGATTGAAAAATACATTTCCAAATAATGCAAAAGATTACATGACAAAACATTGTCAATATGAAACCTTTAAAAGAATGAACAAACTTCAGCTAAGATTTCATAAAATGTTACGTTAAATCTCAAGTTGAAAAGAAGACAGATATAATGATGCTCAATGTGGAAAAACATTTCACAATGCTACTTTTCAATGATAATTTGATCAAGAAATAGTTTTATACTGACTGAATGTTATCATCCACATGTTACTAGCTAAATCAAATGGGGGCATTAATAAGGATACCTTGAGATCTTTATCTTGAATGCTCCCAAGCTTCAGGAACACCATCACTGTATTTTACAGTATTTTCTGAGTTTACAAATTGATTATGTGGGAGATTTTCTAACTAAACTGGTATTCTACACTGATGAGTGGAAGAAGTAGAAGGTTGCTGAAAGGCTTGGCAGAGCAATTCTAAACCCTCCCCTCTGCCCAGGAACAACAGTGCAAAAATTCTCCCTGTCAGTTGAAGCCATGAGAATGCTTAGAAGCAGGTAAGATCAAATGTAACTCTTCAAATAAAACCAAGTATTTTAAGTCTCACACAATAATATTGCGTCTTTTAAAGAAGAAGATAGAAATAGTAAACAGCTCACTTTCAAGCAGCAATGCTCACACCACTAAGAAGGTACATGGCAATAAAGTAATTTGAGACCACATCAATAGAAACCAGTCACTACAAGGAGAGTATGATTAAATGATCATATTTCAGGACTTTTAAATCTTATTTGCAAATAACTTTTAAAGACACTTTACTGCAAACTTACATTTTTTTGCCAAAATAAATATTTTCTAGGTATATGTCAGATATATTGCTCACTTTTTTTCCTTTTTTTTTTAATGTCTTTTTCACACACTCTCGTGAACAAAAAAGGATATGCATTCTAAATACAGCTTTATATCAGACATAATACTGCACATCTTCATTGCTACACACATTGGGTCTGGTTGAGATAGACTTTTCTTTCATTTTGCAGCCCATGCAGTGCTGTGCTTCGCATTTCTAGCTCCAGGGGTGCTGGTAACACGCTGATGTTTTGGCCATTGCTGAGCAGTGCTCGCACAGCACCAGGGATGTCTCTCCACCCACCACTCAGAAGGCCAACACGCTGCAGACAGGCAAGAGTTTGGAGGGACACAGCTGGGGCACCTGATCTGAACTGACTCAAAAGATATTCCACACGGTATGCATCACACTCAGTCATAAAAGAGAGGGATATTTTGGGTTATGGTGCTTGCCTTCTGAAGGAATTGCCATGTGTACCAATTCCCCAATTCCCAGAAATTCACTGGACATCTGTCTGCTGGCATGAAATGGTGAATAAGTTTCTTCTTTTTTTTCTTCCCTTCCACAAGTGACTTTTGCTTTTTATTTTTACTAAACTGTCATTACCTCAACCCATGATCTTCCCCATTTTATTTTCTTTCTGTGATGGCAGCCAACCAAAATCAACCCTCCACAATATATTCTGTTTATACTGACTTTCTACGAATGAAAGGAGTCCACCACTGATAAAGTAGTAAGTCCTCTGGTTTAGCATTAATTTAAATATTCCTAAGCAATATTTCAAATACAATCATAATGCCAAATTTCTGGTAGGACTTTCAGAGATCCCCAGTATCTAGATTGATCATATTTATCTCTCAAATACATACTGTTAAATAAGATTATAGAGATTTTTTAAAATTAATTGTCTTCCTTTTCTAATATCAATTATTTACCAAACCAAACTGCTCCATAACATTTGATTTTTATATCTTTTCCAATTTCTTTTAATCTATATAGAAGTACTAAATTCTTACATATAGATTGTATCATCCCCTTCTGGCCACTGTCTGGCACGTTCATACCATTTACATCCTCAGTTCAAAATGTATGAACCAGAAAACTTCACAATTATATTTATGATAAATGTGTTGACCTAGTGAGAAGTTTTAACATTACATGACAATGCAGACAATCCACAAAATCTCTAAAAATAAGTATCACCATGTCTGTGAGTTACCGCCTGCAATGTTTAAAGAACATTTTCTTGGATTTGTTTGAAGCCTGTTCAGTCAGCAGTCTGTCACATTTGTGAATTAAATCCCATTTCTTGTTCTGTACTGAAAAAGAAAACAAAATCCTCTGCTAGATAACAGAAAAAAGAATGGGTTGTGACACTGTCTCTTTTGATTTACTGGTTGTACAGGCACACTGTGCATTACACTGAGTCATCTCTTTAATTTCCCCAAAGATTGTATCTCAGAACTGGCAGGAGATCTTTCCCTTGCAGGAATCCAGTTCCACTTTTTCATATCCGGTTTTCACATTTCCTATTATACTGGAAGGGGGTCATTCACCAGCACTTAAAGATGGTAAATTTTTACTCTTTTCTGGCCAGAACTCAACTGTTTATTGCAAATAAACACCCAGACAAATAACACTTCAAATACATATTACATATTTTCCTATTTTTATACTTCTCATGAACACATGAATAATTTAGGTCTGAAGAAAACTCTGGAGATGACCTAATGCAAACTCCTGCTCAATTCAGGGTTAAGATCTTCCTTCCCTCAGCAGCAGAGCACAATCCAAATGGCTGCTGATGTTGGAGACCTCCCCAGCTGCTGTGGTCAGAGGTGAGGAGTAGCACAAAGGAAAGCCACTGCTGTGCTGAAGGGGCCACTTGGGAAACTGTTTAGGGTTTTATTAGGATAATACTACAAATATTCCTGCCCTCTTTTGCAGCTTGGATGACCAATTTCAGGAAGACTGACAGGAGCAAGAACTCCAAAAGAAAAGTTTACTCCATGCTCTGCATACTTTAAATACATTTCAACTGATCAGATTTGGAATGACAAATACTATTCATCTAAATTTGAAGTAAAAGTTATATCTCCTTTTTATTTTTTTTTGGTCAAAAGTGTATTATTCTGCTGTGTTTTTGTGGAGGTTTTTGTGATAAGAATTTTGAATGGATGAAAAAATGCACTCAATTTCTGAGAATTCCAGATGAATTACATTCATCTTGGAAGTAATCGTGTTGTTAGATAAAGAAAAACACAGTTGAAAGTACAACCAAATGCATTAACTGGTTTTGGACAGAGAAGTCCACAAAGACTTCTTGTTTAAAAAGAATTGACTAACAGAATGATAAATAAAAAACTATAGTTTTGGATAGTTAAGAAGAAATCTTCACTGATCAGGCTTTGGTCTTTAACTGAACTGCTGAAATAGAGAGCAATTATAATTTTTTTAAGTATGTATTTTTCTATCCCCCTTAAAGGAAAACAAGATTTTGGCATTTATTACATTGTCAGGAAGCTTTCCTAGGGCTGAGAGAATTCCTTCTTATTAACAGACCCCTCAGGAGTGAAAGAAACCCTGCCCCCGATGAGGAGCATACTGGTGTCCTCTGGAGCACAGCTGGATTCTTATCATGGTGTGGATATGATACATTTTCATTTACTTTTCCAACATACTTTTTCACCTTGTGTTCCCTCTAATCTGTTGCAGGCTGACAATATCTGGCACAGCCCCACATCCATCCAGTGAGTGGTATGGCTGGCTGGGACAGTGAGCACAGTGCTCCTTCCTAGGCAAAAATACCTGCGGGAAGACAGCACAAGCCATGTGGCTTTTTCCAGATAGCAGAATAAGTTAGTGTTTGGAAAAGAAGTACATGAACTCTGCTGGTATCACACCTTAAGTCTGCCAGAGGAACAGCCAACAGAAGTTTTCTGAGGGTTTTACACCACTTTTCTTAACGCCCTTTGTTTTAGAGTCTTACCATTACACACTTTTCTCTTTGTGTCCCTCAAAAAGATGTAGTCATCAGTGGTTCCTTTTCTCACAAAATGGTATATGACAACCATGAGATAAAACTGAAACCTCAAATGAAAGCTTATTTATAGAAAATACATAAATAGACCTTTTTTTTTCCCCACAAAACAGATGATCATTAAACCAAAAAAAATATTGTTCTTTAAGTCAATGGGGAAGTAAAGAAACCCCATATGATTTGGCCAGATTGGCAAGGTACAAAATAGCAACATTTCAGATGCACTTCTTATCAGGGATTTGTTTTCATTTAAAAAGGTCATGTTTTCCCTTATGGAAACTTTGTGACAGAAGCATCCCCTCATTAAACAAACACAAGCAGTTTGCTTCAAAACAATGAAGAGAGAAGACATTATTTTTGGAGTAAGACCAATAAGTCAATCCTGTTTCTTTAAAAGCTGAATAGACTGTAGAGACAGTCAGTGTTTCAAGTCCTTCAAGAGAGAAAGTAATCAAGAGAATGGAGTTTTCTTGATGCCACCAGCAGTGCCAGTTTGGAACAAATATTAGCTTTCAATAATATCAGATGACCTCCAGGGCATAGAGAGAGTCAAAAGTGGAATGGATCCTGTGCTACTAGAAGAATTTTTTTCCCCTGGATAGTCTGGGGATAAGTTCCCAAAAGATGAGAAAGATAAGTAATATACGACGACCTGTTTGACAGGCCAAATTTGAAATGCTGACACTTTTTGTTCTTAGTGTTGTAAGATATGGATGCCAAACGTTTGTTTAGAACATTTGAATAACTTTTCTGATGCATTTTCAAATAATTATAAGCCCTGTGGTCAGCTTGAATAAAATATATAGAAAATATAAGGTAAAAATGGGGTCCACATCCAATATACTACATCCTGAAGTACTTCTGCACAGGGGTGCAAAAATGCAGAAGAATCTGACTGGATACAGAAGAGATCAGCTCTAATAAAAAACTGGCAATTAAAAGATTTGCTATCAGTCCCTCTTCTCCTGGGCAATGCAGGCACTACAGTAAACCTTCTTACTTCAAGGATATTTTTGCCACAATAGAGGCCTTTGTTATTAATTGGTAGTTCTTTCAAGAGTTGATGACTATGGCTGCAAAAAGAAATTTATGTTTAAGGCAGGCCAAGTGAGAAAGTGACTACTGCTTACTGGAATAAGAGCCATGAAACAATAGTGTAGCAAGTGCCAAAAAGAGAAGTGATGTTGAAAGAGAGGAACTCATCTATTTCTATTTCAGACTTTGTGTGGCCTCTAGTCGAACTCATGAGTCTTTTCTTAGAGTCGATCAGTTTATAGCTGGAGAAAAAGGAATGTTTCTTGAGTTTTGTAGTACTAATTTCAGGCTCTGACTACTACTTCCTTGCAGATGCTGCTTAAATAATTTTGTCCTTATGCATGATGTCTACCTGAGGAGAATTTCTTTCATACTTCATGTTTTAAACTACTTTTTAACAATATTTTGTCTATAATATTTGAGTTTCAATTTAATTGAAACTATGCGTTGATTAGCAGCATAGTTTTTGATTTATGGATGGGAACTCAATGGCATTTATGAACTCCTAAACAGGAAGAGGGGACAGATAACTTAAGAAATTGAAGTTTTGGGGATAAAACACTTTTAGGTTTGGTCTGTTATCCCAGCACTGACCTTTGAGAAGGTTAAGAGATTAAAAGTTAGCACAGTTGATCGTCAATTTTCCAGATTAATCTGCCATTTCAAGAGCAGGAATGCAAGCTCTGCAGGTGGGCAAAACACTTTCAGTACAGTGGAACACCGATTTTCTACCCTTCCAGTCTCCATCAGAGAAATTTTGAGACTAAGATCCTGAAGATAAAACTGTGAAATACCAAAGTGAAGCTGCTGATCAGAATGTAGGTGGTATAAGCCAACATGCTTTGGTTTAATAAAAATGTTTTAAAACTTTTTGAACACATGAAGGTTCAACTTCTGACTGGGGAAGTGCTTCCTAGAATGAAGTTCTTCGGACTGGAGGAGAACTTGCAGTGGTAACAAAAAAAAAATATTTGGAAATTATATTTAGAGTGGCATACAACTGATTTACTAGAGTACAAACAGCAAATGGAAATACTAATAGGAGATATCATTATCACTGTTTTTCAAAGCCTTGGCTTTTTACTTTGTTTGTTTATGGGTTTTAGAAACAAACATGTTTGTTGGCCATTAACCAGTCTCTGAAGGTCCAGCTCTTTCTGTCTTAATTGCCATTCTTACAGTCTTGAGCAATATAAAGACAACTCACATGGTGATCTAAGGAGGATCCACACTAATGATGGATTTGTAAAGTTAAACCAAAAATGAAGAAAGCACACATTAATCTGAATTATATTTTATAATCTACATTACCTGAGCAATGTTCATACTTACCTTCTAACATCAGTGTGTATGAGGCATTCTGAGCTGATTTTATGCAAGTTCTTTATGGAAACAAGACCAAGCCACCTCTGTTCAATTGCATTGCTCCCTTCTCTCCTTCTTGAATGAAATTGACTACAGTTCATTTTCACTCCTTTTAAAATTCTGAATATTGCATTGCATTAAGAAATACAAATTATTAAAGGCAATAAATAAATTACTCACTTCTGCGCAAGGGCATTTAAGCTCATTTCAGACTGATATAATCAAAATAGGCTTTTGTCACAACATTTTGGATAGAAAAGCTGTTATGATCAAAATTAATGTTTCTCAAAATCTCAAAATGTAAGTTCCTTTAAGACAATCCTGTACAGAACTCACACTGTTCTGGTGTTAGTAGGATCGCAACCTTGGTCATATACAGGCAACTTTGCTGGAAAATAGCTTTGTAAATTCTGCTTTTCACCAAATCAATACTGCTGTTAACAGGAAAGGTTGAGTTACACAGTAACTCTATGGGTTACTATTTAATGTCAACAACACTTAAAATGGTTTGTGCAATGAGTTTTTAAATAATTGCATTACATGGACATAAGATAGCCTAAAATATCAGTATGATATTTATTAATTTATTCTGACAGGATTTCATTAGTGGAATTGAAAGGCATCACACCACTAATTTGCTAGGCTTCCCTAAAATAATCTGACCAACTAGATCAGGGATTTATGTGTATCCCCTGTCCAAAGGCTTTTATCTTGGATCCATTCCAGCCTTGAAATAGGTCCCCCTGAGAATTATTTACTTCCAAAGTGGTAACAGTCAATAAATCTAGAAGCTCAATTGAACAGTTTCAAGTCAATGAAATCTTAAAAATAGGTTCAAAGTTTACAGTGCTTGTTTAGTATTATCAGGTTACAAGAGTCAGTAATTTTTATAATGCTTTGAAATTTTAAGCTAACCATATTTTTAACTGTGTTCTAACCTTTTAGAAGCCTACACTCAATGTCCTAATAAAACCATAACACAACTGAAGTAAACAATATTCCAGCAACTATAGTATTTCCATGGGTTTATTAATTACAAATAAGAACAAGTACTGAGACAAAATATGCAGCAGTGATCCAATGAAACAACAGATCCAAATCCAAGTTGCATTAAGGATGTAAGGAGTACATTACAGCATGTAAGGAGTAGTGAAATACATAACTGGCCCCTACATCTATGTGACTCCCAGAGAGAAAGTGAGAACTTAGGTATTTTACTAGCAGTTAGGTACTGAAATATACTTTTTGGTTTTGAAATAAATGTGCTGCAAGCTGGCTGCTATAGTCAGCTATAACAGAACACTTACCTTCAGGTGTATCACTACAGCTAGTTGTATCAGAAAGTGTGTACTTAAATTAAGCATGGTTCCCTGAACCACAGTATTCTGTTAAAACTAAGTTATTTGGAAGTAACCTAATAATTCTGGGGAAACAGAGGCCTTTTCTTGTCAGTCACTAGGCAGCAGATGTTTCTCAGCTGGCTTAGGTGATACAGTCTGCAGAGTGCCCTCAGCACTCATATAGGAAAAGTGAACAAAACCAGAATTGAATAAAAAAAAACCCCAAAAATATTTTAAAACAACTGTTCCAAAACTACAACCATTACAGGCCTAGATCTCCACTACTTTGTGTCATATATGTAGGGCTTCACAGAAAGTGAATATAGAGTTACTAAGGAAAGTTGAATACATTTTCTTTGGCAGATTACTGGACTATTCTCAGGATAAAAATTCCTCACACACATAGGTAAACAATACAAACTAAGAACAATTCACAATATATACCCATGGTAGGAACATACAAAACCAGAAATAATGTCTAAGTAGATGTTATCAATTGTAACAAAGCAAAATGTAATATCAGGTATTCGTCTCAAGAATTCCATGGAGAGACTTACTTGGAGAAAGACAAAGGTAACCAAAAGACACAAACACTGGATTAGATGGGCAGCTAAGGAGAGCTGCATAGTTCCTTGGATTCACAAATTTAAACAGCTCATGGTTTCATCTCAGCTGGCTCTCCTTTTAGTGGACTCCTTACATTTTCAGAGTCATGGAAGTTGCAAATAAGAAGCAAATCCAATTAGATCAAAAAGAGCTAAGGTTGAATATGGGCTTCTAAATTCACAAGTGCCATTCTAAAGGCTTTAATCTAATCAATCCAATAGTAAACTATCTATTCCTGGACCAACAAAAAGGGTAAAATAAAAAAAAATGAAGAATTCAGGACATTAATTATTAATGAAGTAGACATGTAAGCAAAAGATCAAAATTAAACAGTATCTGTTCATGACTGATTCACTAATGAAAATAGTTGTCAAATAAAATATTAAATTCATAGGTATAGCTGTAGTTCAACTTGGTATTGGCAGCCTCAAAATAAAACTTTATTCATTGACATAAAAAGTATTTTGAATGTATTAATTGAATTACTACTACATGTTAGTTTTTTGTCAAACTAGAGCTAAAAGACTATCAGTAATTTAATGTTACAGCAGGTAATCCTGAATCTCTGCACAAGGCCATGAAATGCTATAAATAGGTACCAACTGGACTGGTTTAATTTACATTCACTGATGAGGTGACCCTACCTTTACCTCATTTCATTAAGATACATTAATGCTAGAGACTATCCAGTAAAGAAAAGGAATCTCAATATGAGATAGATGGTCGTCATTAATAGTGCACATTACCTTGTTGTTATACTGCATACAGACTGATTTCACCAAATACTAGCTTTAACATATAACAGAAGGCTGAAACAATAATACTTAAGAAAATTTCTGCTAGATGAAGAATGTAATATCTACAAATTTGGGCCATTACACATTTGAATATGCTCTGCTGAAACATCCTTATCAGCAAATCATTCAAGGGCACTTTTAAGTTACTGTAATTTAGGAATTAAATATACATACTTTCTCATGCAGACCTAAAACAACAGTAATTTTACTGAATTTTCCCTCTTTTACTGCATTTTACAGCAATTGGCACTGTGTGCAAATCTCTTATTAACACAAGCGTGGGGGAAATGATATTGATTCCTTCATTTGCATTCCAACTCCTGAATATTTATCTACATTTTTTATTTACAGGCTTGGTTCTGTCATCTCAGTCTTTTGGTTTTCTATTATTTCTCTTTATGTCACCATGCCTTAGGCCTGCTTACACTGTGGATTACAGTACTGGATTGTGAACCAGGAGATGCTGACACTGCAAAAATGCCTGGCTGAGGAGGAAATAATTCTGTTATGAATTAATATCCCAGACACAGACAGACCAAAGAAACCACATGGAGCTGACAAGAGATAAATAAGATCATGCTGCTAGAATCACTTGCCTTGCTCTAGAGAATGCCAAAATGAGGAGGGCTGAAATTCCCACTAACATTTCCAGCTTCCAGACATAAATAGAAATAATTTACTTTAACTCCTTGTAGACAGACACTCACTCACAAAAGTACCAAATGCAGTTGAGCAATTTAACAGATGTCATTTAAAATGAATCCTAAAGCTACAGGAAAAAAAAAAAAAACACATTGGTTCCATACATACTAGGACAAAGGTACAATTCTAGTCAAATTTTATTTCCTAATGGGATATGGAACTTGATGTGTTTATCTCAGAACAGTTCAGGCTGTTGCTTATGTTTCTGGAATTAATAAATTCCAAAGTAATTCTAATGACAGAAAATAATTTATGTATCTTTAGCATTATACATTTTTTATTTTCCAATAAATGATAGCCTGGGTTTCACCATCCAATGAAAAACAGCAAAGGTACACCGAAGATCAGATGCAGTTGGGCATTTGGGAACGTTTCACAGAACCAGAGAATCACAGAACGATTTGGGCTGCAAAGAAGCTTAAAAGTCATCTGGTTTCAACCCCCCTGCCATGGGTGGGGACACCTTTCACTAGTGGGTCGCTCAAACCTCCTCCAAACTGACCCTGAACTCTTCCAACAATGGGATATGCACAACTTTGCTGGGCAACTTGTCCTAGTGGTTCACAGCTCTCATCAAAAAACAATTCCTCCTTCTATCCAATCACTTCCAGTTTAAAAGTTCTGACCTTTCTCCTGTCATTAAAGACCTTGGTAAAAAGTCTCTCTCCATCTTTCTCATGATCCACCATCAACACTTTACTGATGGCGCTGTTCCTCAACCTGCTGGCCACACATCTTCTGATGCAACCCACAGTAAGACTGGCTTTCTGGGATGCATGTGCCCACTGGTGGGTCATGGGTTTTTTTTGGTAATGCAAGCATTTTTTTGGTAATGCAAGAAAGGAAACCCGGAGATCTTTCCCACATTTTTATTTACAAAAACGTCTAGCTTTAAAGCCACTGACAGCAAAAAACTTAATAAAAAACAAAATACAGACATGCTTCATACAAGCAACAGTGTTAATGAACTGTTTGCATCGCTTGAAGCAGGTTAAGACTATTAAGCCTTTCTTGCTGCCAAGTATGGCAGATAGATTTGTTATCTAAGAACCTGTCAGAGTGTCTCATGGTAAAGACACTTTTACATTCTCTAGTCATCAGTTAGTAAAAAGTATTTGCCCAAGATCACAAACAGATTATACATGTCACCTATATGGCAGCAGCTTAAAAGTCTGATTTTATAAATGGTTTATAGCTTAAAGATGACTAGTTCTCCTCCTTGGTACATAACGGCCTAAACTGGACCTCACCTTCCTGGTAGTGCCTATTTTTAACAAGCCAGTGAATGCCCTGCCAAGTCTTCCTAGAGCTGCTTGAAAAATGTATGAATAAATCAATTAATTTTACATGCATGTTTTAGCTGGCAAAAAAAGATAATTTTCCAATTTTTAATGAATTAATTATTTAAATGCTCATTTTCCCTGAAATAGAGGCAAAACATTGATATCAGAAAATTTTCTATGGAAGATAAGTTTAAAAACTCAGTTCCAAACTTGAATTTTGAAAAAATGTCTTCTGTGCTGTGTTGTGGACTATCCTGCTACCAGAGATGATTCACTACAATGTAAAGTTATAATTGGTAACAAGAAATTATGAAGACAGGAGTTATCCAAACTATACCTCCTATAATCCCATAAAGCACCACAGTGACCTAGATTTATGCAAGCTGTAATGGAAAACCCTTTTATAAGCCACCATTTTAAAACTATTTTCCTTAAACATAAAAAAAAATATAGTGCCTTTTTGAAAATTTTATTTTAGCAGAAAATACAGTTTCTGTAGAAAATTCTTAATTAAAAGTTTTATCCAACTGTAATACAAATTTATGAGGGTTGATTAGTTGCTTTTTTCCCCCTGTCTGGATCAGCAGATTTTGGTCGAACAGCACACTTGAAGAGCCACAGCATTTTCCACCTCGGTTTAGCTACAGTTGTCTTGACAGCAGACGTCAAGAAAAATCTGCCACAGGGAAATCAGACACATATGCAGACCAAATTTGGAGAAGACTTCAGGAATGGCAATGTGCAAACATTTTTAATGACATACTGCAGGAATGCTGAAAACGAGTAGTTCAAGAGTTTCAACCCACTGTTGAAACCAGTAACTTTCGTAAATACAGGCACATCACCCAAGTTCTCTGCCACAGTTTCTGCGGTAGATTTAGGGGCTGATAGAAGAAATATTTACATAAAGGGTGCATCTCCTTGTAGCTTAGAGAAATTACATAACTGCTAAAGAGAATTACTTTTATTACTACAAAATTTATTTCTTAAGAGATTAGAATTACTTAAAGTTGCTGTAAGGCCTCATTACTAAGGTATCAGTAAGAAGACATAAACAGACCTAACCTTGCGGTTTTTTCCACTCCAGTGGTCAAAACAAAACTAAGTAAAAGCAGAAAATTAGGTATTTTGAACATGGACATCCATGAGTATCTACAAGGACATGTGAAGAAGTTCTATTACATAAAACCCGATTTAGAAATATTTGTACTTTGCTATTTCCATTTCTTCTCTCCGCTCTTGGCCTCATGTAGTTACCCTCTCCTAGCTTTCAGGGTCTGAAGTGGCTTCTCAAGAAGCTTTCTACTTTCACTCTGTTTTGCAGCTGCTGATGCCAAAACTCTATGTACACAAAGCATGAGTAAGATTCTCAAAAATGTGCACAATTAGATATAAATGTACCTCTCCTTCTCTCATTCCCTCTCCTGAATGTATAAAGCCACAGACAGATGCTGTCTCTTTTCTTTCTCAGTGGTCCACAGGCAGGAGGATATCCTTGGAATGGCAGGATTTTCAGTCAGACTGTCCCTTTCAAAGCCTTCATTACTGAGCAGTAAAAAGAAAAAAGTCCTAAAGTCTTCCTGCAAAACTTCTAAAGAGAGGACACACCTTGCAAAATTAATGCTTTGTACTGAAACTTGTGCGATGTCATGTGTGATGAAACTCAGATGTGCTTGCACAGAGCAACCCTGGTCTAAGCAGAACTCATCACCAGCTTCATAGAAGACCACACTGTGTCTTTACTCTATCATACTCTGAACTATTCACTTTATTTCAGTTTCAAACTGGTAACAGCAGTACAGTGTTACCCTTCAATTTCACTGCCTTGTACCATGTTAAAGTAATTTGTTCATTAAAGTTTTGTGTCACCTTAACTGGTTTCAGCTGCAGGCATCAAGATCAAATTCTTTAAAATTAATATTCTGTGATGATAGAAGCAGGTGGGGAAAAGCTTTTGGTGTAGAAATCACTACTATGCAAACCACAACAAGTAGGTCACATTTTGGTGGCAGACCTTAAATTTGATTGACAAATAGACTGAAAAATCTTTTAAAATGTTTTGAAAAGAAGCAAAAATTCCAAGTTTATGTGGCTTTTGTACATTAAGAGTTAGAAATGAGGGTACATGAGATGAAAAGGAAACAAAATATTCTCTGAAGTGCTGCTTTCAATGGGAGCATTCCTCCCTGGGTCAAAACAGCACAGTCATCCAGCAGATTTAATAATTCCATTTAGTGATGATGAGACAGGATCTATAGGACAGATGATACAATAGAGGAAATATGCAAAAATAAATATCATTCACTCTGCTTTGCTCCACTTCATTGCTATCTGGGTGTAATAACAATTCTTTTTTCAATGACAGTAAGCAGAATTTTAGCTTTCTTTTGCAAGGTGTCTGGGGCCAGCTAAATTGCTGTTCTAATACATAAGGAGCAAGAATAAATTCTAAGGGAGTTACCTGCATATAGATGCAACAAAGGGAAGAAAAATGCAGACTGGGACAATTTAGTGAATTAATCTATATAAAGTCTATAAATTTCCTTTTATGGTGTTTCCTTTAAATTTATATATCCAAGAAAATAAACTCCATTTTATATGCATTTCCTCATGGGATTCTTCCTTCACTGTAAACTAAATCTCACCTGGTGCTGACCTTGCAGGTACAATAATGTCATTAATTCAAGATGGCCATTGTCCTCCCTGTCCTCATCCTGCCTTTTTTTTTTTAGCAAATTAGTCCCCACTTCTGTTTCCTGGATACCACTGAACATAATGCCATTTTCGAGGCTTAAGTTGAGCATTTAGGAGAAAAGAAAGCAAACAGCAGCAGAGGACATATAAGAGGATTATAAATTACAAAATTTTATAAGGAGAAACAATATGAACAGAGGGTGTTCTTACAGATGTCTCCTAACACAATATCTAGGAAATAGCCAATATAACTATCAGGAATTTAAAGTAAGTATTTTCCAGAGTGCTTAATGTAAGCAAAAAATGCAGGTAGCTTGAAAGAAGTGGAATTCTAAATTCATGTTAAGAAAACTCCTACTACTGTAACTAGTATAGGCTAATGTAGTATTAAGTACTACTATATATAGGTCCAGAATATAGGTCTTAAATCTATGTAAAATAGTATCACCAGAGAAGCTTTATATTGTTTCTGGGTCCCAGTGAAAACAAACATGTAGGAACAGTGTTTTATTTATGTATATGCTGGCAGCAAACCCGACAAATAATTTATTAATGTCTTAATGTTCCTCCTGGTACAACACAATTTCATCCAAGGGCACTTTGGAAAATTCCACAGAGCAACTAACCACTGTTTGTTTGAAGCGCAGACAGTTTCAGAACATCTTTTTAACATGTTGAGGTACCACTGTGCATATTTTAACTGTAGCAAATTACACCAATAACTAAAAAAATTTTTCTCCCCAAAAGAACTGCAGAATAATTCCTCTGAATTTGTAATTGTCTTTGACACACAATATCAACAGGAAATCATAACTTGGTGCGTATATTAAAAAAGATACTTTGATAAAAAATAAATGCTGTAAATAGACAGGAAGCAAAATTCAGTTCTCAGTTAAGCTCACATTTTTCTTTGCTGTGCTTCTTCTAGAGAGTCACTAGTTTTCAGATATTTTAGTGACCCACAAAACTTCAGAGAAACAGCACAAAAGGAAATTATTACAACCAGCCTAATGAACTGGAAGCAATGTTCTGCCTTTACTTATCCTAAGACACAACAAAACTGGAGCTTTCACTGTATTTGAGCAGATCTGTTTCATATCTCTCTACAGAACATCTGTCTGTTAACAACACAAACCATTTTCAAGGCTGCTGTGCAGCATGGTGCTGGTGTGGATCCTAGACATCAGCTGCCTCCCAGTGGTAAGGAATATAGGAACTGACTGGAAAAAAATTGAAACTGAAAGGGAAGACTGACCACTGCTGAGATCCCAGCTTTCTACACAGCTCCCACCTCCTGTGCCCCTGCAGGGGCACCTCTGCTCACCCCAGTACCAGACTAGAGCCAGGCTGAACCCCCTCACATCCCCCACATCACATGTATTAAGGATGCTCAGTCCTCAGCACCTCTCTTTTTTTCTTTACAGATCCAATCCTATTTTGCTAAGCAACTTGCTAGCACAGATATAGGCTGCACAGGTCCCTCTTGACTAGCTGGAAGCAAGACCAGTCTGTGTTTATTCTTGTCCTTTCAGAAAGCTAGCAGTTAGTCCTAGCTTAGCACAGAGCCTGTTCTTGTCACTTTGACTTTATCAAACTGTGAAGAGGTTATGTTCCATGACTTTTCCTTTTCCAAGCAAGGACAAATTTTGACCTGACAGGATAAACTGGGCAAAAGTATTTTGGAATAGATATAGGTTCTCAACAGAAAAAAAGCTTTGACACCCAAGGTCAAAAACTATGTACTAAATTAGGAGGTAGAGTTTTCACAGGGTGTCACAATAAGGGCCAGGAAGTTCCTCAGGAATGGTGGATCCCACCCATACTTGATCAGTCCATGATGTATAAGCACAGCAGGACAGCCTAAGCTCTGCCCTTCTGGAAGATGCAAACAGATGTGGGGAAGCAGAAAGAAAGGCTCCATCAAATAAGTAGCAGTACGGAACAAGACAATCACAGTAGTTCTTGCCTGTGCCAATTAAAGGGGTCCTGTGAAGATAACATAGGCCAGAGTACATCAATAAATTAGGCTATTCATGTGAAACACCTATAGATAGTAATAGATATTTCTTTTTTCTGCAATCTTGACAAAAAGAGAACCAAACTGGTGACCCTAAGGTGGTCTCAGAAGAGAAGTCAGACCACAGGAATATAGTCCATCATGTCTAAATTTAAGAATTCAGCTAGATTTAATGCACCAGGTGAGTCATACAAAGTCCTTTAACTATTTAAGTACATAAGAAACACTTAAAATCCCTTCTTCTCTTATGGTGATAAGTAAATTGTACCTTGTGTGGTCTGTGTGCAGCTCTGTAGCCTGGATGCTCCCTTCAAATTTCCTGCCTGACATTAGGAGGTGGTGACAGAGGGCTCTGTTTCTCAGGCTCTACTCCTTTCTCTCTTTAAAGCTCATTTTCCATTTTAAGGTGGGAAAGCTCAACTCTAGCCAGAAATGAAAAAAAAAAAGGTTTCATGAATTAACCAAGACATCAAGTAATTCTCAGTACCTCAGTCTGTCCCTGCTCCTCCCCTGAACCTCTCCTCAAGTACTTGTCTCCTGAAAGGCAGTGCAGTGGCCAAACCAAACCAAATGCTCAGCAGTCTGAAGGAAATTTCCAATAAAAATGGCAACTCACACATAAAGTCAGACTCCAAGGAGGAGCTAACAATGCAAAAACAGATTTTAAAACCAGTATGGGCACATCTCTTTGTAGCAAATCACTTACTACTGAAGAAAATCTGTGGCCTGGAGACTTGAACTACACTTGTTGGTCTCCCACAGATGTTTTCACTGCCCAGCTATGTATGCTCATTGTTCCTGTGATACTATCATTTCCAGCTAATGAATTAATTGCTTCCAATTAATTGACAGCAGCCTCATACTGTATTACCGAAGGATTACAAATTAAATATTAATTATGCTTCATTGTGCAGAAGAAATCAAATTAAACATAATCACACTCCATTATGAAGCAAGTACACTAGACATTTTCCAGAACAGATGCACACTGTCCAAATTATAGTCAATTCTGATATATTGTAAACAAGCTAAGTCTCATTTATTAAACTGAAATTATCACACCTCCCACACAGAAATGCATGAGACAAATGTTTAAAGCTTCAAATTTTCACAGATGGTAGCAAAGAGAAAACACTCTTATAAGACAAGTATTTCATGCCTGCAGTCTTTAGCAGTCACTGGTATTCCACTGAAAGGAAAACAAAATTCCCAATATAGTTTTCCTGTACCACAGGATCAGTAAAATTGCTTAACTGTCACGGCAAGTTTGGCCTGACATCATGCAGAACTTCATCCACAACCACTCCAAATTGTTAAAAATACATGTCTGAAAACAAGATATTTTCAGGGAAGAAAATATTCTTTTGCAATAAGGGCATCTGAGTTTGAAAAAACAGACAGAGAAGAGAGCCTAGAGAAGTGGAGTACATCACTCAGGAAAAGGGTGCCTTCATCAGTGTGGCGCCTTGGAAGGGACAGCTCTGTTTTCCTCCTCATGTTCCCTGAAACTTCACCCGCTCTGGGAGAGCAAGTGTAGTATTTTTGGAGGTAGTGGGAGGAAGAAGGATAAAGGAGAGACAGATATCTCCAGAGCAACATTTTTTTTCCTCTCAAAAGATTGACTTCAAAACATCTGATTGTCAGCTTACCCAGTGAGTGGAAAATTTATTACAGAAGCTGAGCCAGATCCTTAGCTGGTAAAAGTTTATTTAGCTTCACTGATTTCAGCAGGAGGAGAGGTGAGCTCTCGAGGAGCCAAGACAGCACCTTTCTCAGTAATATTGCCTATAGTCTTGATTCCTTTAAAAAGGTACTCTGTGCATAAACAGCTGAGTAAAATTTTCTACAAAACAAAACAAAACAAAACAAAACAAAACAAAACAAACAACAGAACCATAACCAAACACAATCCATAGTTTGAAAAGATTTCCAATGATTTTTTTAATCATCACTATTTCACTCTACCAGTTATAGCTAACAACCTGAAAGGACCATTTCAGCATATGACAGACTTCATGTAGGTAAATATTCTCAAATACTCATGCAAGTGAGTCATCTCAAAAATTCTAATTCAAGACCTCCACCAACTAGCAGCCATCTAGCAAAGCCATGCATCATGTGTGGCAGCAAGAGAATACAACCCTTTCAAATGATCACATCTGAATGCAAAACCAAATCAATTTTTCACAAGGATATCTAAAAGAATGTGCAGTGAATTATTTTGCATTATAAGATGCATTTGTGTACATTTTGTTCTGAGGTCCTACAAGATCAGCTGTCATTGACCTGAAAATGCTACAAGTTCATTGTTAAAAAATTGCAGAAGACACAGAGCTATACTGAAAAGCAGAGGCACAATTATGCCATCTGTATCATTTACAGATGTGTTCATTCATTACACATTACATTGTGTTCATTCAAATAACATTTTAATATTCAATAAAATAATCCTAATCTGTAAAACAAGACACATCATCTGTGAAAACATGCTATGAGCATCATTACTGCTAACAAAACACAAGGTCCCAATGCAGTATCACAGCCAATGGATAACAACATCCCTGGGAATATAGGCAGAGGAATATCTATTGAGACTCCAGTGATGGTACTCATTGTAAATATCTTGGTATTTCTGGACAGCATGTGCATTTTCAGAGTGCTGTTTTGGGTTCTGATGTTCTGAAGTAAAACACAAGCAAAAAAGAAAAAAAGACATATAGTGGAAGTACTAGATAATCAGAGGGCTGTAAATCCTGCCTTACAATGACAGACTTAAGAATTTGTGTCTATCTGATCAAAGCAAAGGTTAAAAGGGGACTTGATTACACTATACAAGTACTTACATGGGAGATTATTTATAGTAGAGAGCTCTTTAATCCAGCCAAAAAGAAAGTACCATCATTAAATTATGGAAAGATTAGGTTAAATACCGAAATAGAACAAGAGTAGCAATGTTCTACTATTAAAATAATTAATCTTGGAAATGTCCTGATTCCAAAAGTCTATGAATATGTGACAAACTGGTAGAATTTATAATCAAAAAGAGAGATGCCTCCTATGCACCTAAGTTCTTAAACCTGCAATTTTTAAGAAAAGTGTCAGTAAAAAAGCTTTCTGACATTCTGTATAATGAACAAAAATAAAGAACACCTTAATTTCATCGGCACTTCTCTAATATTTTACTAATTCTCTATGTTTATATTATACAAGTATAGCTAAAATTTAATTTATTGTCCTGCATCCTATTCCTGCTCAGGTAATCCTTGGGACTCAGGCACATGTTTCCGAAAACACAGGTACACATTACTAGCAATATTGAAATACTGCTTTTTAAATTTTCTACATGTTCTCCAATAGGAGCAGCTCTGTTGATATTCTGTGATGTAATATCATTTAGTTAAGAAACACAGGGAGCTGCTAACTGCAGGTCATAATACTGTCACCAGTCTTCACGGAAGATTTACATCAAGATGCATACAGGCACATCAAAAAGTAGTACATGCACACATCACAACCAGATTATTGATGACAATTTTTCAGGCAATACTGCTGCAACTTTAAATGTACTCATATTCAGCTCTCACATGGGACTTACAGTCTATTACAAGATGCTGCTTTTTGCATACTGCAGACATTTCACTGTCATTTAGCAGTCTGACAACAAAACCAAAATTATCCTAGTGACATGCAACAAAAATGTGTTACCTACAGGATTTGGAAAAACAAGACCATAATATGTGTACACTTGTGATGATAAACAGTATAAAAATTGCAACTATAAGGACAGATACTGAACTACTTTAAGGATTTGAATGTTTCATGTGATCCGCAACACACGCATGTGTGCGTGTGGGTGCCAGAGAAACTGAGAGAAGCTGATTTACACTGCCAAGGTTTCCAGGGTTTCCTTCTTTGGATATTTATAATGTGATGTCACTCATTAGGGTCAGGGTAGTGATGGCTTATTTAGCTAATAACTTACTACTGTAGAGAAAACATTTGAAAATATTCAGTCCAGTGTCTGTTGGGTGCTGTATGAGTGAATGAATGAAGACAGACTGAATGAAACCAGCACCTTGTCTTTAGAACAGATTTGTTAACAGGAGGATTTAAACAGAACTAGAATATACAGTGTACTCCAATCTCTGCTGTACCACAAAAAAAACTTCAAAACACCTGTTTTTACTTTCCTAAGTACATGTTTTGCATGTTTCTTTCACTACTTGTGTCTTTTAAAGGAAAGAACAAGCTTTTATGCTAAAGAAGTAGAAACAGTCTGACAGAAGTCAATTCATTAGTTTGCTGACAAAACTGAAATATCTTTATGAATCATTCACCAACCTTTGCTATCTCTCTCACATAACACTTTAGCAATTCACAATGTCACTTACTCTTTTGCAGCTTTGTTACATTTTGCATATGATCCTTCCTATATGCTTAGCAGCATTGTGAGAATGACAAAATATTCATTGCATCTCTGATGGGTATTTGGTTAAGTTTAATACACCAGCCCTGTACTTGCTGCAACTCTTAAATAATATATACTGAATAAAAAGCTACTAATCCAAATAGAATAGCACAGAAACAGAATCCCAAATAGAATTAGACACACAACTAGAATCTCAGATGGCCATAAACATAGGCCAGCATTTTTAACCAATTTTCCTATTGCTAAGTCTATATACACTTTCCCCGATTTCTTGGTAAATTTCCTTTCAGTGCCAAAGCATTTCCAGATTTTAAGGTCACCACCTCTCCTTATGGTATCTGGAAGAGAATTTCTATCCTTCATGAGATTTTTCATTACACCTTTCATGATAGTATCTGGAAGACAATTTCTATCCTTCATTACTTAGATTACTTAGAAGACACCTCAAAAATCATCAATTTTGTGTTCAGAGAATGGTAGAAAGGGCACATTGGAGATGTGATCTGTAACATTCTTCTGTGTGTTTTCACACAGCTTAATGCAAATGTCACATTTTTTAAATTATCTCTTTTCTTATGATCAAACGTTTGAGAGACACACATGCTACCAAAGCTGTAGGATATAATAATAAGGGCTCTATTTTTTCCAAACATCTGTCTGTCCCAATATTTCCTTACCCATGTAAGATGACCAAGGAAAGTATTAGAATAGAGAAACCCGGTGGGTGATACCTCCCCACTACAGACTCCAAGACAGGAGGATTTTCAGGGACTTTCTCTGGCAAAGGTAATAACACTCTGTATAAAAGTTCTAACATATTCCTGTTCCATGAGTTTCTTAATTGCTTTTCCATCTACACAGACATCTGCAGTTTTCTATGGCAATGAGTTCCACAGCATGTTTTTGATATCACTTGATATAGTCTGAATTTTATAGCAGGATAAACAGCTTAATTAGTTAATTCTCTCTGTGCCATCCATTAATTTATAGACCTTTTCATAGACTTTAGTCTACTTCACAGCTAGTAATGTAGAAGATGTTCCTTTGGCCATCCTTTCTGCACTTCTTTATGCATTCTTGAGCTCTTTGTACTATTTTCTGAAGGGGAGCAGAACCATGTATATTATTAAAGATGCAGGAGCATTAGTTGTATGAGGAGTTGCCCAATAATTTCTGCTTTGTTCTAAATGCAATTCCTGGTTCTCCGCTCTTTTACTAATATTTCTTTACATGCTCTTCCTTGCCCTCTGCTCACCTCTGCACAGACAGTTTTTATACAACCACCTACATTAGCTCTGAAGCCTTTGTCCTGAGAGGGAATAGCTTGTCACCTGCCATTCTGTCATATACTAAATTAGTATTGTGAAATCCTTCTGTATCTCTGCAGTGAGTTTTCATTTTTGCTACACTGCATAATTTGGGACCATCAAAACCCTTGCCATTCTGCTCCTTTCCAGTACACTTCTCCAGACACCAAGCAATACAAACATCAACACAGACCCCTTTAAGACACTCCAAATAATATCTTTTCATTTTGGAACTATCTGGAACCTGTCAGGACACTGGATTTTTAATGAGTTTAGTAGTTTAGGCCACTTTTAGTTAATATAATACAGCAATCAGAAAAAAAAAAGCATTGCAGACAGCAAACCGGGGGGGAAAATAAGCAAAACAAAGAAACAGCTCCTATTGAACAACAAATGCCTGCAGTAGGGAACAAGATAATCACCCATAACTGTAAACAGCTTCAAAAGGCCTTAATAACACTGTGAGAAACTCATGGATGAGGGAAAAACAATTCTGTGTGAAAAAAAACCTATGAAACTGCAATACATAAAATCCAAAAGTGACTTCTACCTCTGAATTTCTTTACTGGCATGGGGAGTGCCAGTGTAGGGGATTCAAACATCCTCCCTGAGCTTTGTGCCTCTCCTACACAGATCTTATTGCTATCTCCTTCCCGTGCTCTTGCAGCACAGTCAGCTGCTGGGCAGTGAGGGCATTTGACTTGCACTAATTTCAGTATCTGTTTATCATTTATTAAAACAAGTTACAGGAAGCCAGCTACTGTGCTCTGTCTCCAAGGCACTCTCCTATGGGGCCTACAAGTTTTATTATTCTACTGTCTTCCAAGTCTTTCCTGTAGCTCCAGGAGTAGCTCATGCCATGCAACGTACACAGCAGGACAGGGAGGACACTCGCTCTCCTTCAAAACAAAGGCACTTTTGTTACAGACATCAGCAGAGGTTTAAACTCGACGTCCTTCTGGCCTTAAAAAAACAAAATAAAGGACTGAAGTTGAGCAGTGCAAGGTGTATCCCAGTATTCATCAACTATTTGATGAGCACTGATGGAAGCAACCAAAACACTGAGGGTGCCAGGTGCCTGAAATATCTTCTCTTTCAGTCCAAGTGTGTGTTAACAACAGAGGACAGGCTCTGGTGGAGGATATCTGACCTCAGCAAAACTCAATAATCAGAACAAGGTGATATCTAATAGCCCCCAATATACAGCTGGACTGGATAAGGGGTAAATAACATCTTCCCAGACAAAACTCAGTGGAATGCAGAGCAGGCTCATTCCTAGGAGTGGGTGAAGGGAGGGCTTTCACCTGAATCAGTGGCTGCAGTGTAGTGAGAACTCTGTGACTGGACACTCATACCCACGTAAATGTCAACACCACACAGGACAGGAAACTGGATACACACTATTCTCTTCTAAAATTTTGTTATTAAAAATACAGCCTGAACATCAATCTCTGTGTGTCTTCATTTACCTGGGAAAGACTTTTATCAGTGTAAATCAGACTGATCCAGCCTGCCTTTCAAACCATCTATTTGACTATGATGCATAAACAAGGCAAGAACAGGTGCAAGAGAAGCTATTTCACTACTTTTGGTCTTACAATAGCTAGATGTAAAACACATTGTCACTAATGACACAGAATTATTACAGGGATGAAAACTGCTTGCTGGGTTAAAATGTTATCAAATAATCAGAATAAAAGCAATTTTCAGGTTTCATTACACTTACATGAAATCACAATTCAAGTAGTCACAAAAAATAGCTGCAGAGCAATAACTCTCCCGGTTCACGTTAATTTTCCTAAATAATAAAGGAAAAACAACTCTTTGTAGACTTCTGGGATTATACAAAATTACACTTATGAAATATGTGTTTTGCAGAATGATCTGCTGGGAGGACTTTTATTTAAAACCTGCACTGTACTGAATCCCTGAGTTACTCTTGTTTTGATCTTTATATAACAAGACAGAGGGGAGCCAAACAAGTTTCCTGTTGGACAGAGGAAGGTACAAGACAGAAAATCAATCCATTGTATGTAAAATTGCCTCAAACATAGCTTAGAATTGACAAAGCATTAATATAGAGAGTTAGCTTTTACCTTAAGACTCTGGATTTTAATGAGAGGAATCAATTATCCTCTCATCAATTACCAGGGTAGTTTCCCTGTAATCTAAGGATTTAGCAGGTCAACCTGATTTTTTCATACCTACCTCAATAAACATTAATTTCTTTTTCATGGTATATTATACCATTTTCTCATTGAAAGTAAAGAACAACCAAACTGGTAAGAATCAGCTTCAATTAAGACTACTGAAGGTTAATATGGTATAAAATCTTAAAAATCATTAATTTAATACACTTAGTGCAACCATTTGTTCAAGTCAGCACAGTGGGTTCCAATTAACATTTTTAAAGCATACTTTCTGCACTAGTCAGAGAAGTAGAATAACTATTGGTAGGGTGACAGAAATTCAATACCGATATTTAATGTTTGCAAGCCTACTAAAAATTCAGATCTTCTACAGGATATACTTCGTGCTGCTGTAAAGGTGCAGACACACATTTTTCAATGACACTGGAAAA
Organism: Melospiza georgiana; assembly: GCF_028018845.1. Classification (NCBI taxonomy): domain Eukaryota; kingdom Metazoa; phylum Chordata; class Aves; order Passeriformes; family Passerellidae; genus Melospiza; species Melospiza georgiana. The sequence continues at coordinate 51,788,164 of NC_080433.1, forward strand.
ACAAGTCCAAAAATCAGGAATAGGCTCAACCATAGGCAGCCTGAAAAGGAAAATACTTGCTCCCTTGGGACAGAAATCACTTTATCTTTGCCTCGAGCATGCATTCAAGTCACCAATAAACCCAATGCCAATAACTGGCTCAGCTGTTACCTACACTATCATCTCCCTGAACAAAACAGAGACAAAAGAGAGGAGTTGAGTCATGGTGCAGCTGCAACACCCAGCAGGAAACTAATCCCAGCTGAACTGCACTACTGATAATAGTTACCAGCACACACCCAATTAGGTGGGATTAATAAATGATTCCATCAAATAGATGGTGCAATTAAATAACAGCAGTTAACTGGTATGTGATTTATGTAGATAAAAACATTCAGACATATCAGATGTAAATTTTGCATTAATGAACCTTATACATAGCCATTTTGCATCCTGATGAATTATTAAGCCAAGAACTCTGGAACTGTGAAAAATAACGTTATACATCCTTTGATTTTCAACATTTTGATCCAGAAAGAAAAAGCTAGTGCTCTGAATCACAAATTTGAAATTCCATCACAGCCTTGTGCATCTCAATACACTTTTCTGTACACATTTAAAAACACATTTTGTAAAGATTCCGTATTTTCTCCATTAGCTGTGCATGTATCACTTATGCAGCAGAGATTACCTTGTGATTTAGAGTGGATTATCTGGCACCTGAATGACTAATTCACAGCAGTTTAGCTATGGACAGGCTTGGTGTACTTTACTCACATGAGAACCAATTCACAGTAGGTTGTTCTACTGGTTTAAATGAGGTCACAGGAGAGCTAAGGCATTCCTCAAAGAAATCAATACAACAGAATCTGACAGTAAATCCAGCCTTGTCTGTTCAGAAGTTGCCATTCTCAGTAAGTCAAAGTCTGGAACCTTTCTTTGGTAAGATTTCCAAGAGATACATCTCACAGCTGAAATATTGCCGGTTCTGTGTGAGGGAACTGAGTAGGTTACAGAAAATTATTAGTTTCATTTAGATTCCCAAACATTCAGACTAATGACCAAATAAACTCAAACAGCAATATTTTATGTACTGCACAGAATTCCTCCTTTGGAACCAACTTTTGACATATATAGCATATATCTCATCAGTCACTTATACCATAAATAAAGGTCTTAGTATAACATATGGATACCAACTTCCTTAAAAATTATTTATCAATTAGAAAAATGTGAGTAGTGGATAGAAGATTTCAGCATGTGAAAATGTGTAGATGGTACTGTAAAAAACCATACAGTTTATAGTCAATATATTCTTTTGTGGGACTTTAATAATATTCAGTTCTGTATATTTTTATCTCTTCGTTCAAAAGCTCATGAAAGACAGAAAGAGCATTTTTACAGTAATTTTGATGCATTCTACATATGAAAAAAAGACACGAGGGGTAACTCTAAAGCTACTGTTAATTTCAATTTACAGTTTACGTCTAGCAAATAAATCTGGTCTTGGTAAATAGCAGATTACAAATGTTTAGCCACAGTGCCCTCTAGCTGTCATAATACTTATTTTACAATTTCAGTGTAGTTTTCATGGAAGTAAAAAAATCTCTGCATGAACCACCAGTTAGAGAGGTATAGGTATTGCCAACTGTGCTCCATCTACCCATTTTCCTTATCATGATGACCCACCCACCCCACTCTCTCTAACATCCAATAAACAAAATGTATTTATTTTCCCAGCCTGAAAATTATAGATCGGGAAATCAGTCTGAATAAAATAGAAACTGATTAGAAATTTTCATTGGGACCAAAGAAACCTCAACAGAAAGAATGGGTTTCTACCTATCACTGCTTTTTCCTTCTGTGTGCAATCCACGCTGTTTGTTTTGAATTTGAAGCACTAGTAAAGGGCAGCACATTTGGGCACACCTGGAAAGGTGGGCTGGTAGATAAAAACATGAAGGCCAGGCTCCCTTCTCAGATGACAGACACCAGTCAGCTGCAAACAGGTAAGAGGCAGTTTATCATGTTTTTTTCTAATCCAGCTGGCTTAGGGACCTGGTGCACTTTTCAAAGGCTGTGTCTTCCAGAAACACTCCCTGATAGACACTTGATATTCTCTTCCTTCTCTTGAGACTATACCTTGCCCTCTTCAGACCTCTTAAATCATACTAAAACTTGATTCAACTAAAACCTGAAATACTCAGTGTCTTAAATACTCCTTCACAACTTTATTCTCTGTAACAAGATGCACTCAGCTTCTTTCTTAACTTTTAATGGACAAGATGACTTACATACAGGAAATTTTTACCCAGTCACTTTTGTTTCAAAAAAACACCAGGAAATTGCAGACCTTCACAAAATAATGATCTATTTAAACTATTTTGCAATGAATCATGTTAAGCAGTGTGCTCCCAGTCCCCCTGCAGTCCTGAAGTCTGACACAACTTCCATAATAAGTAAGTTCCTTCCTTGGCTTTCTTTTTCCAGGAAAGGTGAGAAGAAGGGGTAAAACTGGAAAACTTAGGTGAAGCATCACAGAGGTACTAAAAACATTTCAAATTTCTACCCCAGCCTACTGTAATTTTAATGTATAAATCCTGAGAATAACTGTGTGGGGAACAACTTTTTTTTAATAGCCTTTTTCACCCTGTTCTCATTTTTAATGAAAACCAGCTGGAACTAATGATACCAGATGAGAACATTCAATTCTTTGCAATGTTCAGAGCTACAAAATTCAAGACATATCTCTGACACTGTGTGCACTCTGCTTATTTAATGCTTATGTTGCATTTATGGAGCTGCAACATAAGGCAAAACAAAACTTTGAGAACCTGGATCTGAACATCCACTGTATGGAAATATCTTGAGGTAAGCCCTGTCTCCTGGACACAGGATGCTTTCAGCAATAGATTAAAAACAAGGTTTTCCTCAACACTACCAATATGAGAACTGAGCATTTACTCTACAGTTCCTTGAGGAGGTAGACAGTTCCTACTTGAAAAAGTCCAAAACTGAAATATCTAAAAAAGATCAGTGTTTCTGAGTCACAAGAACTGATCACAGACGGATGGCTTGGGATGGTGTTATGCTCCAGCCTGTAGAATTGTGGTGTCCCTGTACTGGCAGGGGTTTTTTTTCTTCATTTTTCCTATCCTAATTCCATTCACCTCATTGCATGCATATATGGAAATCGTTTCAGCGTGGAATAGTCCTAGCAGGTAAATGCTGTGAGAAAACCATTCTAAAAAAGACTAGAAAATATCTTTGTGACCTCAAGTGCTACATTATGCTACATATGACTAGAGGTTAAGAAGAGAATTTTCAGCTCTGGAAAATTTCAGGCTTTTGTGATATGTTTCAGAAGTCTCTAATCTGGCTTTTCTTTTTTGTCGTTGTTGTTTTTGTTTAGTCCCAAGCCAGTCTTGCAAGCCCCAGTACTAAGCCCAGGAATCACAGCACACACAGGTTACTCATAGCTGGTGTCACAGTCACAACTGCAGGTTTCTGCCTCTGCTGTCACACTGCTCCAGGGAGGGCTTGTCACCCAGGGAGTGCACACAGGACCAGCCTTCACTCCTCTAGGACAAAAACCCTCTGCAAGGTCCCTCACTGTACTTCATACAGAGCAAGGCATCACCCTCCTGCTACAGCACAGTACTAAAGGAATATTCCCTTCCTTAGCCTCACAAGCATTTCAAGACTAGGAAAAGTTCTTTTGAGTCTATTCTCATTTATTCTTCTCTGTGGGACTAAATGCAGCACTGCACATGTCAAATGCTGCTGTTACCCAGCACCAACTTATGTTCTCTGTTACCATTATGAGTTAGATAGACTTGAGGTATCACAATGGGCCACCTGAAAGAAGCAGAACCTATTGTCCATCTTGACTCCACTTTTCAGAGCATGTGTCACTGAAAGTCATTTTATCACAATTCATTTTACAGGTTGATTCCATTTAGATAGGCTCTAACTGTGTCATTTTTAATATTTCATTATAATTTTTACAATCAGCAGTGCTCTCCATCGCAGTCATGCTGATTCTGTTACAGCAAAAATGTTTCTAAAAATAAATTCCTACCCTATGTTTTCCTGGGTGAACATCGGTAAGTGGCAAAACATTTCTAACCTATACTTAGAGATTTTCTGTAAGAAATCATCACATGGAGAATTTTGGATTGGAAAATGTTTGTATCCTAAGTTACATTAACTTTTTTGCATGCCTATATGAGTAACAGTTCAGCATGCAAATTCAAAATTCTTGCACTCAGCTATTTTTAAGTTCTTTCATTCCTAAAAGAGTGAATTGTATTAAAAGTTTTGCATACTTTTAAAAAGGAGAAAAATTCTTTAAATAACTACAGCCAGTAATGAATTTAAGGAAAGATATATGCCTGTAGAATTAAGAGTATTTTTTCATTTTTTTTTTTCAGAAACAGCAATATATCACAATTCCTCTCAATCTACATATATATATATATATACATATATATATATACATATATATATGTATATATATATACATATATATATACATATATATATATTTTATACTGTCCTTTCCTTCTTTCAAATAGTATTACTACAGAATGGACAAGAATAGATGTAACTGCATTCTGTCTAAATAATACTGAAACTTTCACCCTAATTTTAAAGGTTTAACAGTAAATTTAATTGAAGAATGATAACGTGGAGAAAGCTTTTGGCACATTAATTATAAAGAAGCACTTTAATTTAGCAGGTTTTTTCTGCCATCTGCTACCACCACAAGTAGTTATCTGTATATTATTCAAACTTATTTTTGAGTTCTTGAATTTTAGACTGCTTGTTAACTCAATGTTTTATTGAAAATATCTGCTTCAGTTTGCTGGTGCTTTGGCTACTTATTTGAATGTGAAGTTCCTTCAGGTGCTGAAACTACAGAATAAGCAGTTCTGGCACCAAAAAAAAAAAAAAAGGGAGTAATTCCTGCCTCAAAACTTTGTACACTGTTACTACACAGCAAATAAAACCACTTACTTCAAAACCTGGAGAGTTTGCTTAAATGCTCAAAATGTGTAATGCTGTGAAAAACACTGAAGACATTCTAAGACACTATTTCTTGTTAACATGCAAAAGAAAGTGGAGGGCTGCAGCTACTAGCAAGCAAAAAATTCCTGGATCATCTAGTGCATATTCTGACTAAAGATCTCAAGATTTGGCACGAAGACTCACTGAGAGAAAAAAACAGCAATCTGAGTAATCAACTGGAAAAAAATAAATAAAGCAAAAATGCCTTTAAGGTTCTGAGTACTTTTGTAGATTAAATTTTCTGTACCAATTCTTGAAAATTTCTCCTCCCTCCACAAATTTACTGTCTTTTTTTCCTGTTGGGGGCCTAGTATGAAAGTTTCTCCATACTATGAGTATTGCTAAGAGAAGACTAAGGATTCTAGTCCAATTTCATAGTGAAAACACTGCTAGTTTCATTTTATATTAAGCTAGGTAAGTTTCAGATAAAATAATGCAAGTAGCAGGAATGAGATACAGTATTGCTCTACCACCTTAATTTGTGCCCTTTACAGTCTGGTAACTATTTCCAATCCATCCATGTCATTTCTGGAGATTAAAACACTTGGATATTTTAAGCATTTTCCTCCCACTGGAATATACCTGAGGGTTTTCTAGAAACTCAAAAACTGTTCATAGCTTCCCTTTCACAAACAAAATGTTAGCATTCATAAGCCTCGGTGAAAAAAAACCCAGAAGATTTTGATTTAAAAAACCCACCACATTTTCTAGTTTGGAAAAAAGGTAGTCCATTTTTAATTGGCATCAACATTTATAACTTCCTGTGCACAAGCACATTTCTTAGTCTGCTGACTAGCAGAGGTATGAACATATTAATGAAGAGGTGTCACCTACAAGTGATTACCTGCTTTAAAAACAACCTGCATTAACTACGCAGGTTAATCACTAAAGCACTGTTTTATTTATATCACACTTAGAGATTCTCTTTAAGAAGACCTAGAAAACAGGCAATTGCTGAAAAGTGCAGGTAAATATTTTTAAAATTTACTACTTATCTTTGTTACAGTAGTGTTTTTAGGGTGATTGATGGTTTCATCATCAGATAAAACAATAGGGAGACATGCATTATTACTTGCTAAATTCAGACATTTATATAAAAATGTCTGTGCAGTCATTTTTCAAGATGACAATAAAATGTGTCATACAAATGCATGTACATTTGGGAGGGACTTCAATTTTAAATGTTTTTTAAAAGCTCAAGTCATATTTTCTCAGAAAGCAAACCTGTTTTTCTGTTTTCTTCCATTAGCCCTGTACTACTAAATGGTAAAAAAACCAGATACTTCAAATTGCCCTCTCTAGCAAGAGCAGTTTAACTTATGGCATTATAGCATTAGGGCCATAATCTGGCAAGAATTACCTCAAATGCTCAATTTAATTCACACAAGCAGTCACTTGCAAGCACAAGGCAGTTGATGCACCCAGGAGTATGGGAAGGGCAGAGCCCATTATCCTGCATTACCTGTGGGAGCTGAAAGCACCACGGGAGCCAAATCTGGTGAATCCCATCAGTGCTGCCACTGCTGCTGCTGCCAGGGGACACCAAGCGCCTGCAAAGTTTCTTCCTGTACTTTCCAATTCTTTCACTTCCCTGCCATGGCTTTCATGTTCAGCAGCTTTCATGTTTCATCCCAGCTGCAGCCTGCCCTCCATCAGCCTAAGAGGGATCCAGGCTGCTCCCATCTGCTGCCATCCCCACCTTGCTGCTGGCAGGCAGGCTGGGGACAGGGGCTCTTCTCCCCAGCTCTGCTCCGATGAAAAAAGGAGAATACAGCAGCAGTACCCAGAGCAAGCAAATGGCTCACTAGGGTGGCAGCTGGGCTACAGAATTTTCTATTCCAGGTTCTTGGTATCTTCAGGGTTTTTCAGCCAAAACTAAGAAGGATAAAAAGTGTCAGGAAGACTTCTCCTCTTAAAAAACTGATTTTAATGGAAGTTTTCATTATTAAATTTCTATTTTTGAAACACTGTTTATCTCAATGTCCTCCTGTAAGCTAAAAGCAAACACTACAGTAATGGACCAGCTCCTCAGCTAAAGTAAATTGGCAGTAGGTCTCTCACAAGATAAACCTCAATTTTAGGTTTCCCTAGAAAATAAAAACCTCCTAGAAGTGCAGATTGCAGCTTTACAGATTTTCTAGTTCAAGGTGAGATGATCTAAAAACATGATATCCTAGACAAGAAGAAACTATGCTTTGCTCAGACCATTCCAAAAGGACTATTCCCTAACAGGCCTCAGGAGGTGTCTTTGTTCCTTCTACACAGAGATATTACCCACAGACATGTGGCCTCAGTTCATGAGCTGCAAACACAGGGCAAGCCACTAACTTGTTCCACAGACTGTTCTTCTCTTTGGAACTCAATAATCTGGGCTAGGGAAAAGTATTTTACAGTCTTCAGGGAACTCAACTCGTGTGTGTCATGGGCAAAGAAAATGAGAAATGAACACAGCAGCGATGCTATAGCTCCTGAAATGGCAAGAGAGCTGCTAGAGCAGAGTATTCTCACATAATCCTACTGGACAATGCCACAGCAGCAAGGTTAGTGTGGTTAAGGGAAAACACTCTCAATGTCTACATGTCAATTCAATACAGAGGAGTATGAAATAAGGAAATCTGTAACGGTGCCATCAATTAACTTTTGCATAAGGTTTAATAACATTGTGCTGTGATCAATTTACCTAGTCATTTATTCCTAGCACTGGAAAGGAAATTTATTTCAAAAGAGGAAAGGGGAATGAGTCTATAAAGCCCTAAGACATTCCCACAGGCACATGAGTCTCATCATGGCAACACCACAGGACAGCTAGGACACAGCCACAGGGCTGTTGTCATTGTATTGCAAAGCTCCCATTCCTTCTCAGTGATTTCTCACAGGCATCTCCTCAGAGCACTGCCAACAAACTCCAACTGTCTCCCCACCCAGCTATCCCACTCTTTTGTGGCACTCGTATTCTTATTGGACACAGCTGTGGCCTGTTAAGGGCAGGCCTGTTCCTAATCTTTGGTGATTGGTGCAGCTGCAGCTCCTCAGGTGTGAGACTGCCTTCTGCACTATTCTCTTACATTCTATCCCTCCACACAGGGCTACTTGTCCCTCTGTCTAGGGTTTGAACAAGACCCCTCTGGTGCTGGACATGCCTTTGTCTCTCCCATGTTTCTCCCAGCACAGCCTCCAGCATCCTCTGTGCTTGCTGCTCATAGCTAACAGGTCTGGTTGTGCTCAGCACGTGCAGTTCTTCCCTCTGGCATCTCTTATCAGTGAGAACCTTCTTGGAACCAGAGTCATTGATTTTGGGCAATAGGAAAAAAGCTCTTAGAGGAAGGGGCTTTACAACAGTGCTACAACCATAATTCTTACCTAAACACCTACAAGTGCCTGAGACTAATTCAGTCAGCCACATGACAAATACTTTACTCCCAAGCTGTGTCTTCTGCCTATATCTTGACAAAGAACTCCTTCCAAAACTGGTATGTGTCACTTGAGATTCTGTGGTTTGGCCTTTGCCTGTAAGCTTTCTAAAAGAGTTTACAGGAAAATAATTTGACTTTGATTTTTTTTTTCTCACTGTTTGGTGTTCTCCACAAATTCTTATTAATTCAGTCATTCTATCCAAGTGATTAACATTGCTCTCACCCTGACTGACCTGCCTTATGAGAGAGCCAATTATGCCAGAGGAGTTTTGGCAGCCTTTGATACCAGCAACCAGCAGGTAGTCCTGGGACAGTTCTATGGACAAGACAGCTCTTTGGTGTCCTGGGATACCATCCTCCCTGGGATCTATGATGATTCTACGCCAAATATTTTGGGATGTGCAAGACCTCCCTTGCCCTTTCTCTGCAGAGAGTATGGTTTGGGGAATGAGTTTTTTGGTCATTAAAAGGTTTGGGTTTTCAGAATCATCATCTTGTAATTACACATAAATTAAGCATTTTCTATTCTTTGCCATTTCCTGGCTTAGGAGAAGGAAAAGTTTGATGAAGTCTACTTCACAGAAGACAAAAGCAATATGGCGGATTTAGCACATGGAGAGGTACTTTTTGACCAGTAAGTTTAGCTTTTTGATCAGTAAGTAAGATTTTTTTGGGAGTAAGTTTAGCTATAAAGGTTGAAACACCATGAACTAGCTTGGAATTTTCAATTACTTTGATTTTCAAGTACTAATCCTGTCTCAAGACACTTTCCAATCCCAGTGCCTTGGAAAATACAGTATCTATTGCTGCTGGGATCTCACTAGACACCTGTCCCTTAGGATGCCAGCTGGGAGGACGACCTGAAAAAATAAAAAGGCTAATTTGTAAATCTCTTACAGACTGCATTCTTAGAGCAATAATTTACATCCATAATTTGTATAGCCATAATACAATAAGAAATAATAAACTGTCTGCCTCTATATACTTTTACATAAAGTAAACCTGTCACAGTTTTTGCTGTTTAGAAGCTACGAATATTCTAAGAGTGTTCCTGTTTCCCACTCATATTTTGAGAAAGAATGATGGCCCCAAAGGATTAATGTCTGAGAACAGCACAGAAGCCTTACAGATTTGGAATCTTTCCTTCTAGCAGTTCACAAAACCTTGAACTTTCTGAAGCTCACAATATAACACTATAATCTTTGCCCAATATTGAGCATGACTACAGTACAAATACACAGCTACACCAAATATACACAGAGGACACATCAAAATAAAGCCCACAAAACATATGGCCAGGTAGACACAGCTATGAAAGTATACTGGAGGCCTAATATAGATCCACTGTGGGCCTCAGAGTTCTGTAGAACAGTAACCATGGTTAGGAAAACAGACCAAATCTTTGTTGTCCCTAAACCTTGCTGTAAAATTATGCTAATGATGACTAATCCTTGACTCTAATGAGCAATCAAATTTAAGCACAGAATCCTGAACAACATGTAGCTTTTAAGCTTTGAATAAACACACATTTCCAGGGACACAATAATCTGTATCTTGGGGGAAAAGGAAAAGAAGCAGTAAGTAATTTGGATAAGGGTAAAATATTTAATAGAAAGTTATTATTGTGGCTTTTAAATTTACCAATATTTCCTTGTTTCAGCCTGACAAATGAAATGCAAGCCCTCTGTACAGGCATTTGTCAGATGCAGATTGTAATTGGGTCCAAATCCACTAAATCACTCTAACTAAAATTAATTCAAGTTGCATTGCTATTCCTAAGGAATTTCTGCAAGTAATGCAAAATGTATTGAAATTCCACACTTTTTCTGCAAAGGAAATGAGCAGTAAGAGAAGATAAAACTACACCAAGAAATATGTGCTCGCTCCTAGTGCTTAATAAGAATAACCAAAACCTTTTGGCAGCACAGGTAACAAATTCACACCAAACCCTCTCCTGACACATGGAATGCTCAAAGAAGACAATCCCAACAATTTGTATTATTGCTACAGCAATGTGACAATTTGCAGCTAAAGAGAAAATGGGTTTGTGTCTGTTATTTCAATGACACTTTGCAGTGTTGAATAATGATGCACCTGAACATCCTTTGGACAACTGCAAATCTCTTCATCTAGGACAAGATAGCTGACATTTGTGACACAAGAGTCACAACTTTGATTTTTGGATGTCATATGAAAAGGACATCACTGTGTTGTAATGTTAAACATCAAAGCATAATTTACTGATGCAGGCTCCCAAAGAAGAAAATGGGTTTCCTTTTGGTGGCATATTCTCTACTTAAAGCAATATGCTTGGGAAAACTTCAATGTGAGTAGGTATAGGCTTGGAATTCCTCAGTATGCCAAGGGTACAAAAGTCACACATAAATGACAAAAATATGGGACAGTCCCTGGACATTTCCAGGCCTGAAATTCCTTTAAGGAAAGAAACAATAAATAAAGGGCTCTGAATTTGCTTGTGGCACAGAAAAACCCAGAAAAAAAGTTTGATAGTGAGGATCCCCGTATACTTTCAGGGGATTTAGCGTCTTAAACTGTACCCTTTGCTGCCACCACGTGGCCTTGCCGCAAGACACTTTTTGATATAGAAAAATGAAAGTTTCCTCCTTTCATTTATGTCTCAAATACAGCCTTTAATAAATAAGCCATGATGCTCATCTGTTACACAGCCAAAATCACTGCTTAATTTTAAGAATCTAAATGACCTAAGATAATAAATGTACACCCAAGTCCCTCACTTTTTAAAAAAGTATTCAATGGCATTTTGATAACAGATATGGTCACCAGATATTCAGTTCTGACTACAAGAACACTGACGTTACACTAGTGATCAGTGGATTAGTGCCTTACACTGTGAAGTGCCCTACACTATGAAGTACCTAAAAGGCAACATCACAGAAAAAAACCCCCCAGTGACTTTAAATTTAAAATGACACATTCCAATGGGTCACAAGATTTTTATTTCAAATAGTCATGCTTTCACCCAACAGACAGCTGTGCAATGTAATTCAAATATCAGCAACTCGTTCACATAATTACAGAATTGTTAACACTGGAAAAGACCTCCATGGCCATCAAATCCAACTGTTTACTGAGAACCAGTGTATTTATGACTAAAACATATCCCCAAGAGCCACACCTCTTTTGACCACTTCCAGAGACTGTGATTCCACCACTTCCCTGGACAGTCTGTTCCAATGCTCTACGACCCTTTCTGTGAAGTTTTTTTTTCCCAATATCCAACACACACCACCCTGTCACAATTTGAGGCCATTCCCTCTCATCCTGTCAGTAGATGCCTGGGAGAAGAGATGGACCCCACCTCACTACAGTTTCCTTTCAGGTCATTGTAGATGGTGACAGGGTCACCCCTAAGTCTCCTTTATTACAGAATACACAAACCCTGAGCCACTTCTCTTATGACTCCTTCACCAGCCTCACTGCCCTTCTCTGGCCATGCTCTGGCACCTCAATGTCTGTCTTGTAGTGAGGGGCCCAGAACTGAACACAATATTCAGCTTGTGCTCTTCCCTGAAAATTCAAGTCCCTCCTGCTACATTTTTTTAAGGGCTATACTCACAGTATTTTAAGTTTGCTGCACTAAGACACATGTGAAATGTCTTTAAAAAGTACTTTTTAAAAATCCCCAAATTTTGGCAACTGTAAAATGTACCTTTTTAAACTATGGTTATATGACAGAGCTTTCAGGTTTCTTGAGCCCTCAAAAGGGCTTTTGCTGTAGTCATCCATGCTGGCATAATGCAGGATGTATGACTTTCCTACTTGTATGCCAGAAAGGGATTTTCTTTGATGAGACCAAACATCTGACATAAAGAAACTTGTCAGAATCCCTCTGGTGCCAGAACTCAGGGAAAGGTGATCCAGAGACATTGAAGGAGAAAACAAAAAAAAAGGCAGAAAAAAAAGAACATTTTTCCCTTAGTCTTGTAGACAGGAAGGCTTTCATAGCCCTTGTATTGAGCGATGTGTAATCTGGGATGCCTGTGTTTCCTAGGAGCCCACAGGCTCAAAGGTCAGTTTCTCTGCACAAACACCATAACCTTCATGCAGGCAAACTCTGACCTTCATCCTGGAAACCAGGCTCTCTGGTGAATCATTTCAGAATCATTGTGGTAAAAGATATAGACAGAGCTGTTCTTTTGCACAGAAGTACAAACCACGAAGCAAATAGCTTTCATAAGGATTACATTTACTCAGGAAAAAAAATGCACTCCTTGAAACACTTCATTAGGGCAACATGGAGCAGTTGGGTTTGATAATGTTTGTTGTAGAAACCCTCTTTTCAAAAGTGCTACACATTGTTCTAGCCCAGCTTTGAGAGGACTGATCCAAGAGCTCTGTTTTACTCATGATTTAAGTTCTGTTGTTTGAGACTGAAACTTTTTGCTCCATATGCTTTCTTGCTGGAATGGAGAGCCAACATGTCCATAATGAGCCCTCAGCCCACTTTGAAGAAAACCATGCAATTCCATGAGGACATTATGGTGAACCTCTCAAAAGAATCACAACCCATCCAGAGCTGGGGTATAAGCTCCAGGAAAGAAGAGGCTTCACCCCACAGAATGCAAGAGGGCACATTGTCTGACACAGCTATTTTAGTACAAGGCTGTGCCTGTTTCCATGGATGTGGATGCTGATGGCCACCCAATCTCTTCAGAGCAGCTAATGGAAGCTTGTAGCAAAGACAGGAAGCAGGAATGTGAACGGACAAATGAAATCTGATTTCCAGACAGGAGTCAGGCTTTCAAGATTCTTAATGCTTTGTCTAACAGCTAGCTGGTTTTAGTTTAAGGAACATTAGAAAGACCAAACAGAAATCTGAACATGATGCCAATAATAGCATGACTATGTAAATAGGGAAGCCAGAAACCTGCAATGCTCCCCACCTCCTCCTCCTAATTAGCCCACCTGTTATTGAGCATTCATATTTACCACATCATTACTGTGATTGTTTCATAAAACAGTCAATGAGTCTGCTGCTCTACCTGCCTGCCTCAAACCAATACATTCAGTCTTCATGTCACAATCTCATGATCATCCCAGCTGGTCTGAGCTTATGCTCATTCAGTGACAGGCAGTCTGCCTCCTACTCACCTTTTGCTTTATGTCACATTATTTACAGGACTTTGAACACTGCACATTTTTGTTGACATGCTTAAGATCTGTAACACACCACACCAGAGCCCATTACTCATCATTCTGTTGGTATGGCTCTGATATTCTACTAGGAACAAGGAATTTAATTATCTGCATTGTTCTTCAACTCATAAGTTCTTTGGATTTCTTATTTCTTGCTGGGAAGTTTTTAGATGCTATCTTGCTTTTCATAAACAACATTGCTGTGGGGTGTTTCCCAATGAACTCATTTTGTACATATTAGATATGTAAAAATATAGATTTTCTCAGTAAAATTAACACATGAAAGTGTCGACATAATAGGAGAAAGCAGGCCTTAAGACAGAAAATTAATATAAAGTGGTCCATTTAAAATAATCCATATATAATAGATGGCTGTTCATGTCTCAGCCAAACACAATTTTGCTCTCTCAGAGCACCTTATGGGGAAAAAAATTAAGAATATTCTAAACAAATTGGATCAGCAAATATTATTGTACATAACCAACACAGAACTATACTACCCATTTAATATCCATGAGCTTCCTCAAATTTAGATATTTCAACTACTTTTAACTCTAAACTTCCTCCCCAGGCACAATGGTAATGGTTAATCTTGTAAACCACTCAGCCCTAATTCAAATCAAATTTGTTTAGCTACAATTTTAATTTTTTTTAAAAAGGCATAATATTCATTATTACTATGATTTAACAGTTGCTAACAATAGTCTAGGACTCAATTTTTTATAACTAACACTTTAATCCTCTGGGCTAATTAACCAATTAAATTACTATTCTACCTAAATTCAGAAAGCAGAGGAATAAAAAAGTTTACAGTAAAGTATATTCTAGAGCAAAAGAGACAAAAATAAACTCTGGAACCTACCTCATATTCCCTGCCATAATGAGGATCAGGTTATAAATGTGAGAAAATATGAAGAGGAAGAGGATGGTACTGAAGAACATCGTCATCCAAGACCCATGGTCCTCTCGAAACATTTTCAGACGAAGCAACCGACCTATGGTACAACAATTATGAGAAGGTGTATTTTAGTCAGTCAGTAAACACATGTTTACATCATAATAAAACCAAAATAAACTACTAAACTCTATTTCTTCCTATAGCAAATTATTGAACTGTGTGTGAGGAGGACATACTTAGCATCATGCAGGTGAAGTACCCTTCTGTACTTCAGCATGAACAGATATTGCTACAAAATTACAAATTACTTGCAACCCAAAGGGGGAAAACAATGCAACAAGGGATAAATGCAATAACATATTAATTTCAGTATGTTTAAGAGGCGATGAGAAAGACCACAAGCCATAACAATGCATTTCAAGTGCTAAAAAAGGTTACTGATTCATACATAATTTTCTTTTTTCATGTCCAAGACAGCTTTTCATGTCTGAGACTGTGAATTATTTGAGGTATGTCCACTGACAAATATTATTTGCTTTCCTAATTTAATTTGGTAATCCAATTATGAGTCTGTGTAGAATCTTATACTGTATGTTTTTCTTAGATCTAATCACTTTAATCATATGACATGGTATTATACATTATTCTGCAAAAAATACCTTTTTTCAAAGAATACTGGTGTGTCTTGCCACTGGAAAAGAAGCTCTGCTTACTCTTGTCACTTGTGTTAGATGAAACTTTTATGATACTGTTGCCGCAAACATTTTTTTCCTGAGCTAGCTTTTTTTCTCTGTCATCTCTTACCTTTAGAGAATTGTTTAGAGTATTGAAAACCTCACCAGCACAAGAGATGGGAATTTGCTTTTGCAAGGATGAGAGTGCCACAGCAGAAGCCAAGAGGGGGTAAAGGAAGACAAGGGATAATTCAAGCAGCAAGCTGAAGGACAGTGTCTACCAAGGAGACAGAACAGTCTGGTGCTAGAAGATGGGAAAACAGGGAGAACAGAAGTCATATGAGGAGCTGGACAGGCAGTGTCCAGAGAAGTGATATAGCAGACGGCGATGTGAAATGGTCTGGGATGGAGGCAATTTCTCTCAGCCGGTTGTTGAACTACTACTGTCCACATTTAGCATTGATTAGGGCTGGATACAGATGGAAGCTATAAAGTGGGAGAAAATAACAAAAAGTTTGAAATGCTCATTCGGACAGACAGGAAGATTCCAGGACTGGTATTTGCTACTGAAGATGGATGGAGAGGCAGGTTTGGAGGAACAAGACTTGAGGACCTGGAGCAGACATGGACTATGGGCTGAAGAGGTAGGATGTGAACTCTGGATTAAGCAGCTGGAGGATGAGAGTTCTTTGAAAAAGCTGAAACTTTGGAATGATGTGGAAACCATGAGGCAAGAGAAGTGACAGGTCCATAGAGGGGGGGTGAATGAAGCTCTACAATGGGACAAGAGCAACATAGGTCCACAGTCCAGTCCAGTAGTAGGGCAGCAACAAGGTTTCTGTGAGTGAAGAAAGACAAAGAAAGGGAAAGTGCAAACACACATATACATGCCCCAAGCCCCTGTACTCTTCTACATTTTCACTGCTGGAAACCATGACAGCCCCTGGCCTGGCTAGACTGAGGGTGTCCCATAAGTCTGTCCTTCCCTAAAGAGCAAGCTGAGGCTGCTATGGCAATGGCATATTATCCTGACTTACTGAGAGGAGGGGCTTAATGATAAAAGATATTTCCCTTGCAGTTTGAATCCTGCTCTCTGAACAGCTGCCATTGCATATGGAATACTACCACCACCGTGGATAATAAGCAGTACTCGCAAAATAGAGTTGTGATTTCAGGAGGTCCAGATTAATGGAGAGAAAGAACACAGCCTGGAATCTAGACTTCTGTAAAACAGATAACTCCAACTTTTCTAAAGCAGGTAAGAGGAAAGATTTAATAAATATTCATTGCACCTGTACCCTTCAAAACAATGCTTTTTCCTATTTAGCTATTACACACTGATTAATACCTACTAATATGTATAAACATCACATTCTTAAAATAATATTTTCATAAATATTATCTTCAGTAGGCAAATTCTTCCACTTTAACTTTCCTTCTACTGTAGCTTGTGTTTGCCATATGCAACTTCATTAACTCTCAAGCAGGGTTCATCAACATAATTTTTTAATGAAAGAAATAGTACTTTAATCACAACACTGATACGTAAAAATAAAAGGAATTGAATATTAGCACCATCTTCTTACCTAACTGCTTACAAATGTCACAGCTGTTACTTATTGCTCCCACCTTACCAGTAAGTATAACATGCTAAATGCACTTAAACTAAAATATGTTAAATGATCCACATGATGCTCACATTGTTTTATACATCCTTTTGCATCAATTAAGTTGAAATAAAAATGGGTGATCAGATGATTGCCTAACAGGTAAGTTGTTAAACTAAAAATTGCAAATAATGCTTATTGGTTTTATAACAAAAACTAGGAGTCTGTATAATGCTTTGTTTTTGTAAAAAGGTTACACTTTCAAAGCACACATAACAGAAATATTATGGGGTGTGAATGGTCGGCAATTTGGAAAACCTATCTAGTAACTGGAATAGACTTGTACTAGACTCAAGTACAATTCAAAACAGCCCTACAAAATTCTCAGAGTAATTCCAGAAACAGAAAACAGTTCATGTAAAATTAGGTCTTTTACCATAAAGAATAGCAAACAAAAAGTAGCAAGGGGAAAAGAGAGTAGATAAAGAATAATATTGCACAAAATAAGCTTTTGACTCATGTTAGCTTTCTTTTTTTGGTTTTGGGGTTTTTTTTTGTTTTGTTTTTTTTCTTTACTTCAGGGAAAATTAGCTGCTTATGATGAATTGTTAAAAATGTAAAATAAACTCTGACAGGTATGACAGAGAAGAATATGGTAGGATATATTTACACATAAAAAATTATATACTTAAAAAATCCCAAATAAATGTGTTAAGCCTAACGGACCTTTGCAAATGCAAGTTAAATGCCAGATGAATGACCATAAATTGGGAATTAACTAATAAAATGGGAATTAACTATATACAAAAATCAACACTGTAATATCATAATGTTTCCTAGCTCCACCAGATGTTTCCTCAAAATGTAATTTCTTGCTGGAAGTAGGTCTTTTTATCTGCTCCAAGGCTTTGGAGAGCACATCAACAGTACTAGGGGAACACAGAGTAGCAGAGATGTCACCGTTTAGGGTCCTGCAACAAACCAGGCAGTAACCAACCAGTATTTTTTTTCCAGTCCAAGAGGAAAGACAACTCAATAGGCAGATACAAAAAATTGAATCAAACAGGTCACTTTTTATAAAATTCAAGTTTTTCCAGTATCTTTAGATCCACAGCCCATAAGATGGTTGCACTCATTAAACTGCAGAAGCAGAAACAAGAGAAACAGTAAGTTCTTACCCATGCATTTAGGATGCTTTGTTGTCTTAATTATGAGTGATGGAAACCATAAACTTCAACCATTTCCTGGGCATATTTTTAATATTCTAATAACAAGCTCTTCATTGAATCAGATATATTACTTTAATTCTGGGTGCACCATCAAGGGATTGCTCTTTCTGACTACTTAGTGCTCCAGGTCATCTTCATCTATGACTGAAACTGTTCACCTGAAAAATTAACCTCAATAAATGGGAAGTACGTTTTAACCTTGAAAACCAATTCTACTTTCATCAAAGTTTGGCAAATCTGATTTTAGCCAGTAGTAATAACAACATATGCCACGGTGCTGTTGCTTATTCCACCCCAATACAATATGCATATATGTGTTGGCTGGCTTTGCTTAAGAATGTATGGACTTAGCAGTGAATGCTGTAATGTTCAGAAAAAGAAAGTTTTCTCAAAATACAGATGCAAAATTTTGGATTCAAACTGTGAAGACAATCTAGTCATATCCTGTAGCTTTAGTTATGCTGTTGGTGCTAAGACAGTAGACAGAAAACTTGCTATTGTCTGATATAAAAAAATGTCACTTCTGAAAATTATTACAGCACATATCTTCTGGACATCAGGGTGGCTCCAATGGCTTCAGCATAGAGCAG
Organism: Melospiza georgiana; assembly: GCF_028018845.1. NCBI lineage: Eukaryota > Metazoa > Chordata > Aves > Passeriformes > Passerellidae > Melospiza > Melospiza georgiana. The sequence continues at coordinate 51,806,802 of NC_080433.1, forward strand.
GGCATGCTTCCTGTCTTCCTGCATGCAGTCAGACTGCATCTGTGATTGTATAGGCTTTACATTCTTCTGATGGAACACCAAGAGATCCTGGAATAGCACCAAATGGGGGGGGTCAAACCCCTTGTGTTTTCCTCTTGCTTATTAAATTATCTCAGGAAAGGTTCTTTTTATCTCTCCACCTGTTCCTCTGTGTCCACCCTCAAAGTCACTCACTTCAGTTGCAAAGCAGAGCTTCAAGAACCAAGTCTTATTTATGGTCTCTAAGCTCTACTACCATACAAAGAATTATCAGGAGACAGCAGAATTATTTTAGAAAATTCAAAGAGGAATCCCAAGGTAGACATGTGGGAAATGCCTACACAAACAGACATATTTTCTAATGACTCTCTGAGCTCCAAATGCACCTTACACAGTTGGGCAGCTCCATCCCCTTCAGCTACAACACCAGCTTCGCACAGCTCAGCCCTGAGTGCAGCCTAGCAAACTGAAGGTGATGAAGGAGATAGGGAGTTTGTTTTGTTTCAGTCTGTGACTGCCCTAACACAGTTACACGGCTGCACATCCAGACTTTATATGGCCAACTTAGAGCAAAGCAGAGCATGTGGCACAGCTGTTTGCCTCCCTCCATCTAGACCTAGCCCTTGGCCAGAGGCTCAATAAGATTGGGAACCTGGCATTACAATTCCCTGGTGCAGCTATGGCCATACTGTCTGTAGCCAGTTTAGGACTTACTTATACTGCCATTTGTAAGGACTGAAAAGGAAGGCAGAGAGGTAGGAAATGCCATTTAGTTCCAAGAACACACAAACTCTAGCCAAGAGGGTTTTAGGAAAATATAAATTTCCTATACCTATTCAAACTACTTTTAATTGAACATATCATGAGAAAATGTTACTTAATGATCTTTCACATTTTAAAGAATTTACAGGGATATCTTATAAATGTCACAAGAAAACAATAACACAGTTTGTGTAATTTTTTATATTCACAAATGCTAAGAAGCAGGGAAAGTATAGCTACCTTAGGTTAAGGTCCAGTGCTTCCATACTTAAAAAAATACATTTACAGAACAAACACTCCCCATCTGTGAAATACACTGTGAGTAGAACAGATGGTTTTCTATCTACATAATTTCCTGGAAAGTTATTTGACTGCCTTTGTTGCTGAGCTTCTAGAAAAACCACTTTCCTTCCTAATTTTGTTGAGTACAGTCTAAACCACCTTTTTGTCTGGTAAGTGAGTGGACCATAAATTTGCAAAGCACAATAATGCAGTCTTTATTTAGAAGGTCTTCACTGCAGCTTCTGTTTGTTATAGTTTGACCTATGTATGTGAACACACCTTTGGAAAAGTATGTATGAAGCTTAACACAAAAGCAAAGCATTACCTTAGGAAAAAATCCACTATTGCCAACTCAGTGGTTGAAGATGTTCCAAAATTTTCAATAAGTCAATAACATTCTGAAAAGGTCCTTTCTTCCACTCAAAGTATGGCCTGTACTGATGAAAATTTTATTCTGTCAGCCTATCAAGCACTGGAGTGGACTCTGATCTATAAATTGCTGTTTGGATGATCCTCATAAAAAGCTTCTACTTGGACAGACCTCACAGTCTGGCATCGTTTGGAAATTTGCTAGAAACATAACAAACTGCATTGGTAACAGCTCGTTCTGACAGAATATTCCAGCCTTTGGTTTTATTAGGAGAAAAAAATCATTAGAATTAAGCATGAGACTTAATAAGCAGTAAAAATTTGCTTTGAAAAATACACTGCAGATCTATATTCCACATATTCCATAATGGGAATTGATACAAAGTAGGCCATAAAGTTAGATGAAAAGAATATTCTCTAACGCTACTAAAGCACAATCTTTTAATTCTGGGACAAATATTTACAGAAGAAAATCAAAGAAAAAGGTTTTAAAAAAGCATTTTGTGTAGCCCTTTAGATTGAAAAGTTTCTGTGGCCTTCACTAAAAGCAGAATTCTATCCTCATTTGTTTTGATGCTGTTTTGTGATCTCAGTCACAGCTCAGTGCACAGCTGCGCACATGAAGCTTGCCCCTAGGCCCCATATGGATGCTCAAGGCAATCAAAGCAATGATGGAATGAGCATGGGCAATTGCTGTCCTTCTGTCACCTCCTCTGCTTTTTCCAAAGATAGATTAGTGGCCAAGGGACACTGCTCTCACTTGAGAGTGCACACTTTTTTTCTCACATCCATCATACACTACAGTAAATAGCAAAGAGGAAAGTACATAAAGCTTCCCATATAAGTTCATGAAGATCTGCTTGTGTGGGTGTTGTAGAGTAAGCTGTGTTACCTACTTGGAGTTTACATTTCTTTCAGATAGAGGAGAGAGTCTGTACATTATACTATGTTCTGAATTCTTTTGCCAGTTCAAACACACTGAATTTAACTTACAATTTTTGAATTTTAAATGCAATGTATCCAACTCTGTTTTTATTTTAAAGGTTGTTGGTATCTCTTTTCCCTTCAGGTGTACCCCCTGGACAGATGATGAATGGTACATGCAGTATTTTAATTTGCAACAGAAATCCTAAGCTGGAGTGGTACTGTTATTTGCTGATTCTGGTTTGCCTTTTCACTTTATTAACAGGATTTCTAGGCAATATACTTGCACTACGACACTATGTTTACTGCATGAAGACATGGACTACCAATACCATATTTCTCTTTAATTTGGCACTGTGTGACTTTACTTGGACTCTTGTGGCACCTTTTTCAGTATATTGTAATATCCAGAAGTTTGCTGTCTATTTCAGTCAAGAGTTTTATAACATCATAGGAGTACTTTTTAGTATTAATATCTATGGAAGTGTGTATTTCCTGACACTCATCAGTTTTGACAGATACATAGGTGCTGTTCATCCCATCAGCTCACTGACATGGTGGGACAAAGAAAAGGCTGTGTTTTGCACCATCGGGGTTTGGATCTTCATAGTGATTGCATCGGGGCCTGAGATTTACTACACAGTTGCAGCTAGAAGACAGCACAGCCTCACGGATCACTTGGATAGCACTGAAGAACCTATACAATTTGTCGTGCCATTCACATGCTCCAAAATTATACTGAGATTCCTAATTCCAGCCACAGTCATCTTTACATGCTACATGTTGACTCTCAAAGCATTACTGCAATTCAGTAAACGCCAGCAAAGAAGGAACAGATTTGTTAGGCCTCTCTTACTGATTTCAGCTGCTATGGTTGTGTTTGCTGTTTCTTTCATACCTTACCATGTCATGATGATGGTGATACTAATTTACAGAATTAGTTGTCAACCACCCTGTGGGAACATGGGCACATTAAGTGCCATTTACAAAGTCACAGAGATCATCTGCAGCATCAACAGTTGCCTTGACCCAATCATTTTTACAATAGCAAATAAGACATTCTATGAAAGAATTAAAAGTATAAAATGTCATCCCAAATGCTGTTGTCTGACAGGAAGGGTAAGGGACATCTCTCTGTCCCTGAGAACTATGACTTAAACTCCAGTGTACAAAGACTTGTATTTCCAGCTGCTCATGTGGCTTTGTGTCATCAGACCTATTTCATATTTGGTCACCCACATTGTACAGATATCTCTTGAATAAGCAAGAATACACAGAAATGCAGAGTAAAACTTGACAAGAAATACTAGCAGCTCCTAGCTTTACAGAATTGGCATTTTAAATATTGTTGTCATACCCTAATTTATTGTGAAATAATACTTCTATCTGTATGTACATGCAATATGGAATTAAAAATGATTAAAAGTTCTAAGTAGCTCCTTTAATTCTGGGAGAGAAAAATACAGCAAGATTAAGGGCAGACAGTGTTGAGGAGCCTCCTTACAGTTTCTGTGAATTATTTCTTCATCAGTTTGTAAGTGCTGCTGTGATTGTGATTGTGCAATTAATAACTGTCAGAATGCTTACAGCTGAACTGCTTGAGCATTTGCAGAAAGCTTTCTACAAGTACTTCATTTTAATGCTGCTTTCTCCAGAGTTCCACTGGCAGTGGAACCTCATTAACTCAGGAAAGTACAGCACATTTCCAAAAACAAACAAACAAAAAATAAATAGTAAGATAAAGTCCCTGAGGATAGTCAGAGCCACAGTGAATCTGCTCATGAAACAATCAAGCATGGATTAGAGAGCTGTGCTAAGCCTTCTCCCAGGCAGCAGGGGCTCCCTCCAAACCCAGGCAACCGCAGTTGTTTGTTATTAGTGCTCTGCTTCAGGGGAGGCACTTGTTCTGCCACGAACTCTGAACTCCTCAGCAGGGAGAAGTCTCCACTGGAAAAGCCCTGAAATGCAAGAAGGGTAAGAGACGCCACTACACAGAATGCTTCTTCTCCTGTTCCTTTGAGGTCTTACCATCACCGTTTCAGGACAGTCCAAGATAATTAGACTACAATACATTTTAGTCATTCAACCAGCACGACAGTCATCAGAACATCCACCTTCAAGAGTCATTAAATATATGTTCTTTCACATCACACTGTACAGGCAAAATAATCATGTTCCAGTAATCAGCCACCTGCTGACTTGTTTTTGTGCCAAGTTCCACACATTACCTTGATAATTATGAAAGCCCATGTATCACTGAGCACATTAATTTTACTTTCGAAGTTACTGATGACAAAATAGATTTTAATATACTTTGTACAGTCTTAATTCTTTAATTTCCACTGTTTTAAATATAATTTTCTCCTTGTATGTATTATAAAATTATTCTATTCCATATGGGTATTCAATGTCTCTTGTTCTGTTTCAATTGTATTGACTAAATATACAAAAATACAACCTAGAATTTTTTTTTAATTATCTGTAACTGTGATAAGAAAAGAATCCAGTTCTGATAATCTGAAACCCTTTACAAGTGTTGGGATGTACTATTACACTCACAAAATATCACAGGAAAATTGCATGCCTATGTGTACTTACTTCATTCTAAGTACTGCTTCTTTCCTTTGATAATTCTCAATATTTCAATTTTTCTTACTTTAAAAGAAAAATATTCTTTTTTTTAATATAATTGTCTATTGGAAACATGCCTCCATTTCTGCCTGCCTCCCTTTCTGTGTCCACAAGTTCCATAAAGCTCATTAATGATCTATCAATAAAGCCATCTATAACAGAGGTCCCAAGATGCTCACACACATAAGAGAAAAAGGGGAGAAAAAAGAGAGTAACAACCTCATGCTTCTAGAAAAATTAGTCTCAACCAACCCTGAATAATGAAGAACAGAAGGAAAAAAAGCAAGTAAGGGCATTGCTACAAAACACATCTGTGCCACGGCGCCTCTGCTGGCTGTTCTCCCAACCTGGACATCTCATACAACACGCTGAGTCTAAAAGCACTGCATAATCTTAAAAAAAAAATCCTTCCATCTCTCACCCCAAGATATTCCTGTTTCTCATGATACTCAGCAGTGAATATACTCTAGTAGCTGATAAGGGTTCTAGACATTTGTTTTCCTGATTATAAATGGTTATATAATCAATTAAACACTTTTTAAAAGCATTTTTGTTCAACTCGGCTGATCTAATGCTCATGTTGCCCTGATTGAAACCGAAGGTTTTCTGCAAAGTAAGAGTTAAAAGGCACAAGACATCTGTTCGTGTTTACTTGCTTGTAATTTCACTTTGAAATATATGCTCCTAAAATGTTTTATTATAATATTACCTGGATAGAATGACATAAACAAATAAAATTATATGTTTATTCCATTTTGCTACAATAAGTGAACAATAAACTAAGCAGCCAAGAGCCAAAGTAAACATCTTCTACTATGAAAAATATGTTGCAATATTGGTTTCTCACTGATCTTTGTTTGGATTAAATCTGAGGACATGGTATCCAGTTAAATACCTAACTATTCTGAGTTTGAACACATTATAGTATATTGTAATAATGTATTAGCCTACAAAACAGACTGCAAGGTCTAGGTAGCTTTTGTGTACCTTATCTAGACATTCTAACATAATACATTCAATGAACACAAGAGAGACCATGGCCTGAAAGATTTGACCTTTTATGTACATGCTCAGCTATTGTCAGAGAAACAACTTTCTCATTTACTATTGTACATTCAGCATGGTTTTGTAAGCAAAAATTATTAAACCAAAAATCTCTACATTGAAGAGATAAATTTTGCTACAAATTTCCCAAAGTTGCTAAGGAAAACATCTTTATATTCTCTATTTCTCTTTGTAGTACTTTACTTGTTAAAATAAAAATGTTCAGATGTTCCTTAAAGTTTGGTTTTCTCTTCGATATACATAAATGAGTGTATTCTGGTATCAAAGTTTTTCTTTGCATGCCTCAGAATCACCTCACTTGGCAAAAAAACTATAACAATACCACAATGTTATTAAAATACTTCACCGCTGTACATTGCTTTAATCTGCGGAAGTCAAATCTCTTCAGACACAAGAAAAAATATACCTAGACTGATTCTACAGCTGGAGGAACCACAGCAGAGGCAGGTGATACGGCTAAGTCCATCCTCTGCCTCGTAAAGAAATGCAACTTCTCTGCTCTTGCTTTAGAGAGACATCCAAGACTCTGAGGGGCCAAGTCTCCCTGGAGTCTGCAATCAAGAGATGATGGGGTGTGCTGGCCTCCTGCAGGAATCTATCAAACCTACAGCTCTCCCAAGTTCTTTTCAGGACTTCAGCTTGGCACTTACCAGCTTGGTCCCTTCCAGTTCACATGACTCAGCACAGATGGGGCTTCCTCCAGCTGGGAAAGGTGAACCCTAATCAGGAGCACTGCAGCTCTCAGCTTCTGCAGTCTAAGGTAAAATGCAGCCTAATGTCACAAAGGGCAACAGCCAAGGTCTCAGCTACTGACCCAGCTGGAAAACTGATGTCCTCACACAGAACACTGTGTGCTAAGACGAAGGGAGCTCAGGATCTCGGGTTTCCCACCAGTTCAGCCAATGCTGGTCAGAAGACTGATGTCTGTAGCCAGATGTCTTTCCACTGGGCTTCCTGTGCAGCCTGTCTTACCTGTTTTTGGTGGTCTCAAGGGCCTAATCTCAACTAATCTGTGTGAGTGCACACAGGTGAAATGCACAGCCCTCTGCCTTCCTTAGAGAAATAAATGCCATTTTAGAAATGCCACATAGCCTTTAAAGATTTCTTGCTATTTCTCAAAGAAGGAAAGAATAGAATTTTTCATAAGAATGCACATTCATCTTTTAATACCAAAACAAGAAGAGGAGGATTGACTTTTGCTGCTACAAGGAAAGAGCTGACACTTTCTTTTCTTAATGGATTAGCCAAAGGCAGGAAAGAGCCGGGTGGTGATGGTCAGTGCCATCTGCCAGAGCAAACCTTGCAGGAGGGTCCTGAAGGCACCGCATCTCTGCTTTACTTCATGCCATTGCTACTACCAAGAAACAATACTTTAGGCTGCTGATTTGAAAGAGTTGTAAAAGGCAGATAACCTGGGAAGGCCCAAGACTGTGCCAGAATTATTGTGTAGGCAGGTTTAATTCTGAATTTATCTGCACCTCTCAATTTCCATTATAGAGATTTAGCCTATAATTTTAATTTAACCTTTACTATTACTGATTTTATTACTTCAGGTTTAGACAATTGTGCTGATGCAGATAAAAGGAAACTTGTAAAAATAGATATTGATTTCCTGTAATGTTTTAGAACATTTTTAAATGGGGAAGTAACTGAAAACCCTGCATTAGCAACAGAAAATGCTAACGCATTTGTTCCTGAGATTTTTTAATTCTATGTGACCCAATCCCAGGTTACAAAACTAACAGGAAAAAATAATTCTCTTTTTAAGTGGCCTCACTGCATAATTAAAAAAAAAAAAAAAAAAGTTAGTTAGAGGACATGTAAGTATTTAATTATATTTTTGCACTCTTTATTCTTTTAGAATTTTTAGCATTTTTTAACTGCCAGACCTGTGTAAGCAATTTCATGATCCTCTTTATTTTTTAAATTTTAGAGCCAAAATGTTTAAACATCATATATGTCATTCTTCCAGAAACTACATTTTCCTTCTTTGAATTCTTTGGAATCCAAACCTCGTAACAGATAAAAGAAACACAGCAGTATTTATAGCCTGTGTAATGTTGATGCTGAACTCTGAAGGGAAGTCTGAAACTTCTGTTCTTCAATACCAGTTTACTGATGCTCTGCAACAACTTGTCAAAATAATCAGGGTTTTTCTACACTGTTTGTTCTTTTCTCCTGAAGCCAATTAATAAGCTTATTTTTAATAGTAAATAGAACTGCTTACAATGTATCTAATACACAGGCTTTCAAAATAAACATTTATAAAGAATTTTGAGTCAAAAAACAAAGCAGATTAAGCATGAGGTTTATTTTTTGTCTTCAATAAATATTTGCAACTCTGCTGTCTCTTATGGAGACTGTGACTAGATCTCACATTGGACAAACAGGCACTCCATTGCATTACTGAGCATGTCTGTGTTTCCAGTGCAAAAAGTGGAGAATTGGTTTTTTTGGGACCAAGAGGAAGCACATTCCTGTGAAAAAAATGTTCTCTAGCTCACAGTGGAGTACAGGGGTATGCACATAGACTTCTTTTCTGTAAACTATACACAGGATGCGCCTGTATATACACCCAGATCAACACCTGTCTGAGCACCAGGAAAGGATACAATCAGTTAATCCATTCCTGTGTCAGAATTAGTATGGCCAGCAATCTGCACAGATCTCACACAGGAAGGCTGATTATTATTCTGCCAGACTTGGACCAGTCTTACATTTAGCAGTTGTACTTCTAAAAGTGACTGTTTGAATGTTTGTCGCAGTTTTGTTTGGGGTTTTTTGTTTTGGTTTGCGTTTTTGTTCGGGTTTTTTTTTTTTTTTATGTTGGACTCTCCTTCAGACTTGAGACAAGTGTACAAACTCTCATTAGGGATGCATTCCACCTTAATTTACTCCAGGAATGGGTTTTGCTGGTGTTAGATGTATGACTGGACTCAATTATCATAAAAGTCTTTTCCAACCAAAATGATTCTGTGATTCCTAACTTTACATAACGTGTGGTTTGTTAGTTCCACCACAATTTCCATGCCTCACCTTCCAGCAGAAATAACTAGAGTCCTGCTCAGATGGGATTTTGATTTATCAGAGAATGAGTGATAACAGATCTGTTATTTTCATGCTGTGATAATGGTTACAGCAGATGAAGTCCAGCTGGTTTATAGCAGGGGCAGCGGCTGCAATTACAGTCTGTGTAAACAATTGGCCAGAACCACAGTTATCAGAGGAAAATCAGCTTTTAACAGCAATTCAGAGAGAAATAATTATCTTTCAACGGAGGAGCACCTTCTAGTGGTCTCAAGTGAACATGGCAGCTAGTTAAACAGTTCTCCAAATAAGGAGAGCTAAATGTGCTAAATAAAGAATAGCAATGTATATTTCTGTACACTATTTTTATGATTAAATTCACTATTCATTTAAAAACAAAGGAGAAAAACCAAGCTCATATTGGAAAAAATTAAAATATTTTTCAATTACAATATTTTCTACTCCTCCCCTTCTCCTTGCCAACCTAATAGTTTGCTAGCTTTTTATACAGTTACCTTGAAAGAGTATTTTTGTATATTTTACTTACAACCTACCCACCCTTTTGCTTTCTTAGTAATGAAAATTTGTCTTCATTAAACACCAGTTCCAAAGGAAATTTGCCATAGAAATATTACTTTGTTCAGTTTCACTGGTTATTATAACACAGTTTCTCCAGCCAGAGTATTCCTAGTAAGCATAGTTTTTGCAAAATATTATTTGTCCTGGTTACTCTTGCAAATAACATAGTATCAAATGATTGAAAATCCATTTTTTTCCTAAGTTATTATTAAATATAGTGGCTATGACAGTTTAGTCTAGTCTGTGGTCTCTTTCAATCAGTATGTAGTAGATAATCTTTTTGGACACAATTATACAGTGTAAATAATACAAATGAATTATGTGCTATTTCTATAAAAGCAAATTAATAAGCAGTGCTTAATATCATGTCATTGCAGGATACTTGTGCATTGGTGCAAGCTAACTATATGAAACAGATTAATACTTAGATTTTCATGACATTTCTCTGAATTTTGCAATTGAGGGAAAAATGTCAAGTGCAAAACCTCAGATTCTCAGGTGATTAAAAGAAGACATAGCTATTAAATTTTTGACTCTATAAACATTATAAACATATTCCTGAGTTATCAAAGTAGAGAACCTGACTTTTTTTTTTTCTGAAGAAATTTTTCAGAAACTTCAGCCCAAAACTGAAATAAAAAATTTTAACACACGAAAGCTCATTTTGTACCATTTTGTATCGCTTTGGTGGCGCCATTATAAAATAGGTTTGTTGAAATAGTTAGTAATTTTGCATCCTTGATACCCATCAAGGATTAGTTAGTAATTTGGCATCCTTGATAGCCAGAGTTGTGTCTGATAAGCTCTGGGTAGGCACAGGCTGCCTGGGCCAGCTCTTGGCACAGCAGCGTGGCCCTGAGCTCCGCAGAGCCCCTGATCCCTGCAAGGCAAGCACAAACACAGCCTCAAGAGAGCTTTGCTTTTTACCTGCTGCCTAAGAGATGGAAACCTGCAGGCATCCCCAAGAGAGCAGCATTCCTGCTTTACTCTCTGAATTTAGACAAGTCACACAAAAGTGACCTCTAATTTAGATAAAAATTGCTCCACCTTTGGCTGCCACAGAGATAAAGCTCATGGGATATAAACCCCAAACCACTTCAAAGTCATCTTAGCTGGAACCTATCAAGGATAACATGAAGCAAAGCGGTAGACATGGAGAAAACTGTTTGTAAATACCTTTTTATTTGCTGCATGGAAGTGATACGAAATTGAATGTTGTGCTAAGCCCTGAATTCCCCAGATCAGAACTCCACAGACATTCCTTATAAAATGTTAGTTTTCAGTTCCTTTTCCCTTTTCTGTACCTTTAGCACATTACACTGTCAGGTGTGAATTAAGATCCATATTTTTTGTCACTTACACCTATTAGCAAAAGAGATAGGATATTTGTGGGGTTTTGTTATGTAAAACTGCAGTTTCTCAATCTTTAGGCCTTTTACTCAAGTAAGTTAAAATTAAATATTGTTGCTGCTGTGACTCTCTAGGAATATTTTTCTTCATCTTGCCTCATCTCTTTGCTCCCTCACTGCCCTAATTATTTTTTTCATTATTTGTTTACATGTTTGACTTTACCTGAATCTTGCACAGATTTAATTTCTTTTTTGCTTTACTATTAAATGAAAGTGTGCTTCACAGTAGACAGACATTACATCAGTGTCACAGAAAGAGAAAATATTATTTAGCATGTACATAAGTGAGCCTAAAAAGCTCTACACAGCTGGCCACTTTGAAAGGTCATACCCCAGTGGTGCAGATGAAAGCAGAATTCAAGGCTCTGCTGCTACCTCTACTCAGATGTCCAGCCTGCTCCTTGGAGACTCCTTTCACACATACAGGCACCAGGGACAGTGTGAATCCTCAAAGCAGGAGAGTTTCTGCTGCTCCTGCCAACCCCTGGCATGAGTTACTCAATGGGGAAAGGGGTATTGCCCCTCCTGATGAAAAAAGAAGAATGCAGAAAATCCTGTTTTCCAGCATCTGAAATTAGGGCATGTGCCTCATGTCTCAGCAATCACATTTAGAAACTCTGCATTTCTGGCCTACCTGTGTCATAGGGAACAATTACTGGTCCTTCCTCCTTGAAAGTCATCTGGTTAGTGAACACATTTACAAATTCTTTTTACTTTTGCCATATGTAAAATATCTATGAGAAATGCATACACCCCACCTACTATTTGCTAAATAGTTCTTATATCCTGATAATGTATTCAAAAATTTTTAAGGACCAGAACAGGTTGAGGGTTTTTTTTTTTTTATTCTGGAATTAAATATATATATATAGTCATATTTTTATATATATGTTTATATTTTTATATATTTATATTTTTAAAAAACAAATGTTATACGGCAGGTGCACAGGCAGGGGAGTGCACAGGCTGGATTCAGGGGGTCCCAGCAGAATCACACAGAGAGAAATGTTAGTTTGTGTGTGAAGGACCTTCATGCCACTTACAGCCTAAGGGGACCAAGGAAATCGTGTTCTCCTAGGGACTCTTCAGCAGGCATATGGCAAGGTGATGTTCCACACTAATATCCTCTCCATCTCCTCCTTGTATGGGATAATGATACATGAAATTTTCCCCTGCACTAGGCTGCACCTGCACTATGCCCATCAGGATGCATCTACTAAGAATAAGCTCACTTCTATTTCTGGAAATTGGGGAATGGAGACACATCATTCCCATAAGTGGCAGGCATCATTCCAAAATCACTCCTGGCTTCAAACAGAAAGAAAAATCTGGAACTCATGTCAAAAAGATCAAAACACAGATTTGACACATCAATATGAAATAGCAATGAACTTATTTTTAGTTTTAGTCACTGGATGCTAAATATTATCTAGAGCTTTCCCGTTATGGAAAATCTGACACACGTAGCTCTTAATGCACTCTTATGCTACTGCTTGGGGAGTGGGGTATGCACCTCCAGTAGAACCAAATCTGCTACCAAGAGAGAATAATCTTTTTGTAGCTATTGCCTGTATTTCTCCAATTAAACTCTACAACTTACTACCCAAAGACTGATTCCACAACGAAGGCTAAGTGCAGACAACAGCAGTCTTCTCATTGACTGTGAAAAGAGGAAGCAGTGAAATGTTATGGCTCTTCTAAAAATAAGAGTAAGAGAAGAAATTAGGAGGTCACTTGCATGCTTTTCATTTATATTTGAAAGGTCACTTGTGGTCTCCCTCATGAATGATGTAAAGTTTAAAATAAACTGATATCTGAAGTATTGTCAGCTTGCCAGAGCTGGAATCTGATGAGCCTGCAACTCATTCAGTGGCTGGCTGAGAGCTTCTTCTTTTTATGTTGCTGCTTTTTTTTTTTTTTTTTTCTTTAATTTGAGGATTCTGGCTCTCAGAAATGCTTGCTCACAGTCATTTGTGCGTTATTATTAGCAAACTGTTAGACTGGCCCCTTGGCACACATTTTGTAGGACCAAAATAATTTTATTGTATTGCTTCAACATTTTACTGGTACAAAAGAGGTGAACTGACCCTGAAGCAATCACAGCAGACCTTGAATACCTTCAACAGTATTAACTTGGTCATTGTTATTAAAATACTGAACAGGCTCTCGAAGACAGTATTTTTTACCAGCTATCACATTAGTTGTTTTCTATCAGGCTGAAGTCATCAATGGAAAAGAAAGAGCAGGAACAAAGTTGCTGGGTTTTAAGTGACAGTCCTTAGTGTAATGTAAGACACAGAGCTGACAACAGAAAAGAATATGCTCTATCAATCAGCTTAGAATTTTATGCAAGTATTGCTATATGCACACCACTGGTTTCTACAGATGGTGGTATAACTGTTCCTATCACTACCATCAAACAAGAATGGGAAGCAATCTGGCTGGAGAACAAGCATGCAAAAATCTTAACAAATCTATGGGAAGCTTCTTTGGCCAAACAGATCACATGGCTCACTAGCTATTTCACAAGCACCACTATGAAAGTGATATGCCAACACCAGCAGCAATACTTCTGCCTAGATTTTACACTAACATGATCCCTAAAATATCAGGATACTAAGTGACCATATATGTAATATTGTATGAATTTATCCTTTTACCTAACATCCACTTTTCCCATGTAGTGCACCATCATCCTGAGCAAATCCCAGTCTGCCTAATTTCCACTTCCAATCTTCATTCAGTTAATAAACCCCTTAAATTTCAGCATAAAAGGTGACACTGAAGAGTCTGCTTTTAAGACATTTGCATGATCTTTTAGAGCCTTCCAGAGAAGATGTTTGACAAAAAGAGTAATGTTTTCAGATCACATAGCCTTGGTGAGTGTTTTGTTTGAAACCATCTATCATGAAATTGCTCCCAGCATGGCACTGCTGTCCATTAAAAAATCTGCAACATTTGTGTGCACCCACAGTTCAGTGCAATTCCTGTAATGAGTGATTTATTCATTTATGCCAGTGTCTATGAAGCTCACATTACCATTTAATTTTAAACAAACTGCATACTGTGAACATTTGTAAGAGAGAAACCCATTAAATTTAACATTAATTCAACGGCTCTAATTTACTCGCTGTATTATGATTCCTCCATTTTAAGAAATACAGATTTAGCTATATATATCTTGTTTGCTGTAATTTTTTATAACACATTAAGTATTTCATTTTTCCATCCATGCCATTTAGAAAGGAACTTACAAATATAAATCTAAGAACACTCATTGGCAATTGATTCAAATACAAATACAAATACAATACAAACATAGTCTCTGCATTCAGGCTTTTAACCAGATTTTAATACATCTTTAAAATCAGAAAAATGGACAAGTAGAAACATGTACATTTTGTAGTAAGGTTGTAAAAACTAATGTATCTAATATGCAGCAGAAGCTAAGGATTAGTACACATAAAGACCAGTCAAAGCAAAAATCCTGGACTGAAAAAAATAAGGTATTTTTCCAAGTATACTGCCCATTTATGCATACTGCTAAAAGTCTATTCAAATTGAAGACTTATTTTTATATGTATAATCTGTAGGCTTTTTTGAGGTTTTAATACCTTTTTGGTCGCTGAGCTTATTCTCTTATCCAGAGATAGCTTCAATATTGTCCCTAACATGGAGTTTTTACAGTAGAGGGGCATGGATTAGAATACCTATTGTACTGGGCTCAGTGATAATGATTTATAAGGATCATATTTATCTATACTGATGCAAAATACACAGCCTGAATTTTGGGCAAACTCCCCCCCCCACTGAACTCAGAATTTAGGTCTGAAGTAGTGCAGAAGAGCAACTGTGAAGATGCTGAGCAGGTGCCAATTAAAACATACACTTTCTATACCTTAAACACTGTGCTATCTTCCATATAATGCCACAGAGCAATATGAAAAATAGGCAACTGCTTATTTAGGAATTTCTTTTAAGTCAAGATTAGAATGGATTTGTTGAATGCATAGTGTCATCAAATGGGTAAGTTTGTAATAAAGCAGAAAATTAATCAAGCAGATTTAAATAAATCTGGTTTAAATAAAGCAGAAAATTAATCAAGAAATTACCTCTTTATCTCAAGTAATTCTTTCATACAGAAAGAAAAATCAAACCAGGGGTACGTATCTTTATTTTTTATTTCCCCAAACTCCCAATATTCTTCTATGACCTTTCACTTTCCATTGCAAAATTAAAAGCACAGCAGAACACAATACCTAACCAAACAGAAGATATGCTTAGTGATGGATCAAAATAACACAGTGGATAACAGCCAAAAGACAATGTTAAAATTCTACTTGTTCTGACCACATGTCATGAATATATAAGGAATGACTTAGATAAGAGCTATTTTCCATTGAAATATTTATCATGGGAAATGTTTATCAAATGAAATAAGCTATTTTTTGACTGAAGAACAAGAAAAGTAATTGTTTTCTAGTCTTGTTTTAAGTCATGAGGAGTGTCTTGAAGGATTCCCTGAAGATGACACCACTCAAAGGTTGCAACAAATATTATCAACAGAAAACATTCCACTATGTCCTCCAGCTGAAATCTCTACTTCTCATCAATATAGTTTACTTACTTCCTTATCTCTCTGTAAGCTCAGAGTGATGAAGCCTAAATCAGGTTTTCAGCACCTGTCTTCTTCCACTTTTAGACACATAAGGTGCTATTTCTTTTATTTTTTTAATCCATGACAGTCATGGCTATCAGGCAGTGATTGTCACAGATGGTAAACTGTATTGTGACACTGTTCTAGCTACACTATCTTTCTAGTTTCTATGCAAACTCAGCAGCAAAGAAATACAGAACACAAAGAATAAAAAAGCAGAAAGGCCATAGAGAAAGAAAATCCTTTCCTCTTCATTTAAAGTGAGACAGGCAGACTAATCCTTTTCATTTTCAATTTGCAGCCTCCATGCTGAGTCAAGACTTGTCAGGGGAAGATTGACTGGTGCTATTTGGTTTCCTGACTGCAGGAAGTTATACACAGGCCACAAGAAACAACCAGTCACAATTTCCTCTGCAAACAGAGTTTAGCAGAGAAAAAAACCAAAAATAAACAAACAAGGATTTAAATCCAGAGTGCTCCTAAGCAATTATACATTTAAAAAAAAGTAAAATAAAGAAAAATTACAAAAGTAGGAACTACTTAAAGAAATAGACTAGAGAAATTAAAAACCATAAAGGGGTGAATTCATTAACTGCTTGATGCCAGAAGATCCAGAGGACATATTCAATGAGGATCTCAATAAAAGGAATAATTTCTAGGCAATGAAGTCATTAAAGTAGTAGCAAATAACAGGCAGAAAATATTTCAGCATGGGTGTACAAATCTCTTGGAGACACAGAGATACTTGAAGCTGTAAACTCACATTCTCATCCCAGCAATGTCTATCCACACAGCCACACAGCCACATCAGTCAGCAATACAGTCAGCTCTTCAGTCCCACAGCCTGCCATCTGCTCTCAGTGCATCGCCAGCAGCATTTCCACTGCCACACTGTGTGGGTGCAGCCCCACAGCACTGGAGCCAGCACAAGCTATGGCTGCCACAGCCCCCAGCTATCCTGGCTGCACAGTCCTTGGCCATCTCATCAGCACTGGCACTCTAGTGATCACAGCACTTCAAGGAGCTGCTGCAGATGACAGCAGAAGCAATGATTTTCCATGAGTTTGGCTGCCTGAGCTGGCTTGCTGCACTGTCACATCAACAACAGCACTGGCTCAGAGTGATGTGGCTGGCATTAGGAGGGTGGGGTTGTGACAGATCCACATTGGCTCAAATTGCCATGAACCTCAATGTGCAGCCTCAAATCAGATTGTACCTACACCCCTGCTGCTTGCCCAGACCACAGCCACAAATATCCATAAACCAGCACTGCCTTCAGGGTCAGGAATTTCTTCCCCAGTAGTTTCCTCTCAATGCTGACCCCATCTTAGTGCTGCCACAAACATCAGAATGGTCAGACATGTGATCCTTACAGAAATAAAAGATGGGTGCTGCTAATATGGGTAATATCCTGTTTCACTGAGCAACTGCACAAAGCAGCAGACACTGACAGACTTTCCCTGTTTGGCAGCAAGACTGAATCAAGCCACTTTAACATTTATGTTTAGCTACATATGATATTCACTTACAAATCCAGAAGGAATTATCATAATAACCTACCTAGATAGAAGATAATGACTCAGTTGTCAGAAAAATGTGTTCTCAAAAATAAAAATTCGTGTCTTGATGAGGTCATAGCCTATAAAAACTTGTTCCACTGGTTGTCTAGCCTTTCAGATAAAAAAAATGCTGGCTATTTGCCACTTCCAAGCACTGGACCTTGCATTACATACGCTGAACTAAAAGTTCTGCCCTTCAAATTTGAGCAAGTCACTCTCTTATCTTCCCTTTATCCTCTCAATCCTCTCACTATTGGGCAAATTTTCTAAATTTATCATCAGTTTCATCATTTTTCCTTAAACATCTTCAGTTTAACAAAATTTCTCAACTGAGGAAGCCAGAATTGAAAGCATTCTTTGTTAGCCCTTGTACCAGGTAAAATCCTCTCTTTATGGGAACATTTTACATTTACCATTACACTATGGTAAAACAGCTGAATAGTCTTCATGATGCTAAATTATTTTTCAGAATAACTACTTCAAGAGAAGTCTGTATTAAAAGTCATTTGATGTGGCTTTGCTTGTTCACTCCTCAACACAACGGCTTTACATTTGATTTATTGAAACAATAGTGGCTCTCTCTTGATCTTAATAGAACGAGACAGACTAAGGAAACGGCCTATTGCTCATGTGCTTTGAGGTGTTCCAGTAACCATCCATCCTGCAGTGCTACCAGTATAAGAATTTGGGGGTTGTCCATCCAGACCAGCAGCAACACACCCAGAATCAGATGTTTCAAACCATAGTGCAACTGGCAGAGATGTAGGAATGTGCCCCCTGTTCATGGAGTAACCAAATTATCCTTTGCCTCCTTAAAAAGGGAATAAGCCCAAAAGTTTCTCTCCTCAGTAAGGTAAAAAGACACCTCATAGGACCTTGGGGACTTCACCTCAAACTTAAGGAAAGCTAATTGGACAGAAGCAAAAAAGTCCCGCCTAGGCAATTTACTAGAAAAAGAAGATAACAAAAGGAACTAATCGCTTTTGTGAGGCGTTCTAGCAGGAGCAAGAGCCTGTTGCCCCTGGCTTGGGTTTTCTCTGTAAAGAGCTTTGTTATTTTGCCATTTGTTAAAACTTTTCTGTTTCCAACACTACCACAGAAGCCATCCTGCTGATTTTATGCCATCTGAGATGGCTGAGCTATCTCAGGTGTGATATAGGTCTCCAAGAGCTCATAAGATCTGGCTCAAGGAGACCCCTAGATTTGGCAGAACCAAAGAAATCTTTTCTACTGAAGATTTCTTGTTATCTCTAGAACATAGAGACAGCCTGGAGCCTTCAGATGCAACATTCTCTACAGGTGAATTAAGACAACAATGGATATATTTCTATCTCTATATATTTACACCTAAGTTCTCAGTCTCAGATTTTTTTTTTCCAGAGCCATTTCATCCCCTTCAGTTAGTTCATGTACGGTACATTCCTCAGTTAAGTCACAGCTTGTGTATGGAAACATTTACTGTCATGTTTTCCCCCATTTCCCACTTTTCCATTTTACTGATTTGCTCTTGTACTAAAACAGAGACAGGTCCTACCTCTCTAGAATTCTCATTTTCACATGGGAGCTCTTCAGCACAGCTCTGCTAATATTTACAAGAGCCTCTGCTTTCACTTAAGTGTCTTTTGACAAGACATGAAGAGCTGCTGCCCCAAGGAAGAATTCCTTTTCTTCAAATTGTTGAGAAATTACATAATAAGACATAAAAACTTTTCTGATAGTGCAAAGCAGTACATTTGTAACACAGAAAAATTGAAAGTTACTGGCCTCCCAAGTATTTAAGACCTGTCAGCTTTCACTATTTTTATCCTTTTTTGACTGAAGTCACTGAGAGTTATGCTATGGCATTAGTTTCCATCACAGTGTAAGCTTTGATGTACTGAGTTCTATACAGCTCTAAACAGTAGAAGTGATTGAAAGCAAAGTTTACTAAATTGCCATGAGTAGAAAGCTAAATGGAAAAGTCAGAAAGCCATTACCAGGAAGTCAGCAGATGCATCTTTTAACTTACCAAACAAGCACTGATGGAAGAGAAATTTCCCAGCTATCAGTCCTGTGAGAATGGCCAGGAGCCACATAAAGACCTTCAAAAATCTCCAGCCTCCTCCTTCAGGGTATTTGTTTGTTACAAAGGAGAAACAATTACCAACAACAATAACATTGGCTTCTGTCTGGCTGTGGGATACTGGGTCCTCAGCAAATATTAAGAAGTTAAAGAAGATCACTAAGTAAGCCACAACTAAGCGAGACCATGGGTGCTGGAAGTAGTAGCGGAAGTCTTTACCCATCCTCAGATACTGCAGAAGTGGGTTTTGCCTGTAAAGACACAAATGCATAATGTTATACGAACTCCGAATTCTCAGAGTTTAGAAGAGACTCACACATTACAAAATCAAATCATTGCAACCTTGTCATCAGTAATTTTTAATATTTTAGACTTGACTAGAAATGAAAGTTTCAATCAAAAGATATTGTTAGATCCAGACACAGGAAAAACTGAAATCTCTCCCTATTCCAATGTAAAAACAACAACCAAACATATGTACATTGCAGCACAAGATTTTCAGTTTCAAATAACTATACTTCATGCACCTCCTCCATAACTGGCATGAAAAGAATGAATACAAGAACATGGCAAGACACCTAAAACCCAGATTGCCTTTCCAGCCACACAAAAAATACAACACAGATTTCACAAAAAATTTATGCTAAGCCTAAATGAAATCTTTTTCCATGTAGGAGAAGGATGGAACCAGCCCAGAAGTCCAGAGGTCTTCTACTGGAAGCTTAAAAGCATATGACCCAGAAAGATCAGAAACGTGCGCTCACATGAAAGAATAACATCTTGGAAAAGTTTCTAGAATTAATTCCTGCAAGTCAGGCAAGCCTGTATAAATCTTTTCACTGACTTCAGAGAGTACACCTATATTTTCAAAACCATAAAATAATACACCCTGAAAACAGGCTGTTCTGTATGAATTCAAAAACTGTATTTTGAAACCTGCCTACTTATTAAGTACTGCTACAGAAACATGCAACTGACCATGGACCATTTTAGTTGTTTGCCATTTGATTTCTTTTTCTTTTATTCACAACCAATTAGTTGTTTCACCCTCTTCAACCACTTTGTATGCACAAAGATACAAGGTCTTTGTGCTGTAGAACACCAAAATTATTCAAGCGACACAGTGTGTAGGAAGAAAAAAAATGTGTCTAGTAATACTGCTTGTTTATTACAGCATGATCCTTCAAGGATACAGTGGCAAGTTTTTGCAAATGTCATATGCCTTGCAGAAAAAAAACCCAAAACAAACAAGAACCAGCCCACAAAAGACCTAAACCCCCTATCAATTACTCATCCCTTCCTGGACTTCTAACTTAGGACTTCCAAACTTAGAAATGGCATAAATTTCAATGTCTCCCTTTAGTTAGTCCCAAAATTATTTAATTCCATAACCTAATTTATATTAGTAAAATTGCAAGTAATCCTGTACCTAATAAATGAAAAGGATAAAAGAACCCCTCGACAGATTCAGACAATGCATTCAGTAAATAAAAAAAAGGAATAATATTCCATTATGCATAAATTACATATGAAAAAGAAAATAATACCACATTACAGAGTTTAAAAGTTGGCACAAGGAAGTGTCGGTCCTTCGAAAACTTTATGAAAAAAACTGATTTAAAGTAGGGGTCGCTGCCGAAGAAAATACCACTCTGGGGAGATTAAACTGCCTTTCGAGCCATAAGGATGCCCAAAGCTATTTCTTGTTCTCCTTTCGTTCTGTTACCATTAAGAAAAGTTTTGGTATTTCCTTATGTGTATGAGCCATCTTAAAATCCGAATGGGGCCGGAGAAAAACAACTACACGTCCTGGTATTTTTGACAGCTGCCGGATAGCCGAGAGTTATCAAACACCCAGCTGAAGACGCGGCTTCTTAGGAAGCGTTTTATAGCATCGGAAACCAATATTAGCAACAGCAGCAGCGACAAATTGCTAACAAAAATCCTGCTCCTACCCACCTCAACGCCGAAATCGCGGGTGCCGACAGCGCCGCGGACCACACGCCCGTCCCAACCTGTTAAATGGACCGGATTGCCCCTGCCCCGGCGCACACCGGGACCCGCGGCCGCCTCCCCCGGCGCGGTAGCTGCGGCCGCCGCCGCCCCGCCGGGCACCGGGCCACGGGCCCCCGCAGCGCCGCCGCCCGGGCCGCCCGCCGCACTCACCGCCGCGGGGATCCGGCGCCGCGGGCGCGCTGCTGCTGCTGCTGCTGCCGCTGCTGCTGCTGCTCCTGCTGCCGCTGCTGCTGCTGCTCCTGCTGCTGCTGCTGCTGCGGCGCGGCTCGGCGCCCGCCCGGTGCGGCTCCCGGCGGCTGCCGCGGCCGGCAGGGCCCCCAGCCCCTCGGGCGCTGACAGCGGCGCTGCTGCCGCGGCGTCCCGCCCCCCGGCCGCCGCGGGAGGCAGCGGCTGCGGCGGCGGCGGCGGCGGCTGCGCTGCTCCTCTCGGCTCCGCTCCGCTCCCGGGCGCGGGAGAGCGGCACCGGCAGTGCCGCAGCCGCGGCGGCAGCGGGCGGCGCCGCTGCGGCAGGGTCCCGGCGCCCCCGGCGCCCGTGCCCGGCCGTGCCCGCCCCTCCCCCGAGTCCGCCGGCAAGGAGCCGAAACGTGCGCGGTGCGCCGCGGGTGTCTTTATTCACCCCCGGAAAGGGTGGCCGGGGAGCCACGGGGGCTTGTCCAGCCGCCCAGGTGAACGAAACCCGAGCAGCACTCAATTCCCGTCGGTCAGACTCCAGGATTATGCAAATTTACAAACACGGAAAACAGGCGGTCAAAACTGGCTATTTATTATCCCAAAGCAAAAGTACAGGGCTGGCAATAACAGCCGGATCACTCAGGACGAGCTATGAAAACCCTCATATTTGGGAGGGGAAGGAGGTCTACACCCAATTTACTTACTTGGAAAGGGGCTATGCTGAGGCTCCAGGGTGCACACCCAGTCTGTACGGTCACTGTGTCGGGCAAAATGCCCCTGTGCTGCCTGCCAGAGTTGTTGACGTTGCACTTCAGCCGAATTGTCAACCAAAGCCTTTTAATGTGGGATGTGGTCCCTAGTGCCAGTGTGCTGGTATTGCTGACATCCCAGGAAAACGTTTACAGGATGCCCTTAGCATTGCATTATGACTGGGATTTAATGCAGTATGTACTAGTTCTGGTCATTGCTGAAGACAGATAAAACAAACTTGAAGTTGCTAGATACAATATATTTTTGGGAAAAGTCAAGTAGCTCCATTGGAGTGGGTATCTGAAATTTGGCATCAGACAACTGGCTGCTTCAGGCCAAGGTATACAAGAATGTAGCTGAGATCCACTGAGAAATGAGGAAGGCTCTTTAGAAGAGTCATGTTGCAAAAGACCAGCACAATCAGAACAAGCAGCTGAAGATGACTTGTGAACCCCTTCTGTACTTCTGGCAACACAGTATTATGTATTTTTGTAAATAAATGTAACCGCTATTGAAGATGTCCAACATAATCACCACATTATCTTCCTCAGTGGAATCGTCTGAGACCCTCAATTTTATGTAGAAAGATGCAGTATTCAGTATTTCACACTAACACACCCCAAGCTATCTTTACAGTAAAAAGAAAATTCAAAAAGCAAAATCATCATGTGCAATGTGAGAGTACAGAAATACAGTGAAAGCACTGCCTGTTCATGCAACAGTTCTGTGTGTACTGCCACGCTTGCAGAACTCTGTCTCCTTATGTTCAGCTAATGAGAATCCACAGAGAGGGAGGCAGCATGCACTACAAAGAGATCATACTCTTCATGCACCTACACACCAAAAAATATTCTCTTCAGCTCAGATTGGAACCCACGCTACTACAAAACATCCATGAACGTTTTTTTTCAGATAGTAAATCAGTGAGCAAGTTTTTGAAGTCACTAAGTTAATAAAATGAAATTCATCTACTTTTCTACTAAAGTAACCAAAAGCATAAGCGCTCCATATATCTCCCCCAAATTTCATGTTGTTCATTTGCTGTTTTAAGAGGAAGCTGATATAATTTTTAAAAGTGTAGTGTTTCACTCATATATAAAAAAAGATGGACTGCTCCTATTTCTTCTTTTTAACCAAGCAATCATGATTTACTTGATGAAATACACACCTGAATATCAACAATTAACAAATAATCTCAGTAGACGAGACTAATCAGGCCTGCTCACTGAAAGCCAGGGACTGCCTGCAACAGAAGAATATAAACAAACTCTTACCTACAAAACTGTCAGCAAATTAAAAAGTCAGAAGTAAAACCAGTAAATTGAACTTAAAAAGCAGGCTGAATCAGGACAATGAGTCATCTTGTAATGTTAGTTTTGATACTTGTGAATGGAACTAATCTATCGACACTCCTACTACAAAATAGCACTCGTGTAAAGGCTGCCATTTTACACCCAATTTCCAGCAGAGCTTAAGTATTGAACTAACCATATATTGATACTACTAATTGATATTACAGTATCAATTTTTGTCTGAGTGTCATTTTACACTCAGATATGAGGAGTCAGCACAATAGTCTGTAACTGGAATGTTCTTTTTGTAATAAATTATATGAAAATTCTCATATTTCAGTTTGTGCCCATTGCCTCTTGTCCCTCACTGGATATCACAAGGAGTCTGTCTTCATCTCTTCTCCTCCTATCAGGCTTTTAGACACATCAATAAGATCTTCCTTCAGCTTCCTCTTCTCAAGGTTAAACAGTCACAGTTTTCTCATCCTATCCTCCTTCTTTCATTTGTGGATGCACAAATGCCTCTTCCCTGGCATGCTTCTCATTAAAGGTACTTAATTCCCTCAAACCTCAAACCTCCACTACTCAGAGATTGTGCTCTTAATGTATTTTTCTTCCATCCTGCTGTTGTGGGTTGATCATGTCCAGCAGGTAAGCACCCACACAGCTGCTAGCTCACTTCCCCCTGCCTCCTTCCCCAGTGAAACAGGGGAGAGAATAGGAGAAAAAGAAAGAAAACCAGTAGGTCAACTGAAAGATGGTTTAATAAGTAAAGGAAAAGTAAAGTGAGAATTATAAAATGTATTAACTAAGGACTAAAAAAATATATGCTAGGGCAACCTCTCACCAAAGCCCACAGAAGACCATCAGTCTCTGATAAACAGCTTTGAATACACCCTCTATCTCACCCTTTTCCTCCACCCTGTTTTATTGGTGGGCATGATGTTATGGATTATATGGGGTCAGCTGTCCCAGCTCTGTCCTCTCCCAAATTCATGCCTACTTGCTGGTATGGGAATGTGGGCAGAATGGGAAAGCAAGACAGCCCTGATCCTGTGCAAGTATTGCTGAGCAATAGCCCAAACACTGGTGTGTTTTCAACACTGTTTTAGTCACAAACACAAAACACAGCACAATTTCTCTGCTATGATGACAGTCAATTCTGGGCCAGAACCAGTACACCTGTAAAAACATCCTTGGAACAAAAGACTCCCTGCTTTGGAATTTCACACTCATGATTATGACCACATGTCTCAGCTATAACACTTCAAACTTACTCCTTATCTCATCCCCAATTCATTTCTTACTTCATTTCTTACTATCTTCTAAAAGAAGAGAAAGCAGCACAATAAAACATGAAGCAAATGGGGGAGGAAAAAAACACACAACAGCTGGCAACAGTGTGTAACTGAAGAACTAAATAGTTGAAGAACTTAGAGGAAAGAAAAGGCAAATAGGTACATCTCGTGGAAATGAAGAATGTTAAGTTAGTCAGAGGCAATGATATATCAAACACTAATACTGCTGTACAATTAGATGTGAAAAAATAGAATTGTGTAAAAAAATATGGAACAGCAGAATGCTTCTGCTGCATATTTAGAAAACATAAACAGTAACAGTGTTTGCATATTACATAACATGAAATACTTTCCATTAAATCAATAATATGAAAGGATAGTAAACTGCATGAACTAAAATTAAACACTTATTTTTAAATGGCAGGTTGAAGAGTTATTAAAAAAATAAATTAAAGACATGATAGACAACAATGTTAATAATTAAGTTTGCTTCCTAACTGCTGAAATGCTGAGGAAAATTCACAGAACTAGAAGAAAGTTAATGTTGTAATGAGTGAAAGGGAGAAAAACAACCACATATGAATGCACATGTGTGTACACATGTTAAGGCAAAAAAAATAGTGAAAAGGGGATTTGGATATAGATTTTCAGAAATATAAGTGATGCTCCAGGTAAAAATGTTAATGGAATCTTGGGATATGGGTGATCAATATGTACTTTTTGATCTTTTTCCACTAGGTTTTAGATTACTAAGAGGAAGTTAGGCATGGTTTCATCGCTGTTGATAGGTTAAATCCCAAAAAAAACATTTGAGCAGAATTTAATATATAGATATTTAGTATATATATTTAATATACAGACACCTTTACAATACTGGTGGAACTAGGAACAAAAAAAGCAGTAGAAGAACCAGAACTTTACATGACCTTTTATTTATGATCAAGCAGAACTTCAGTCCCAGAGTCAAATGATATAGGGCTTACCAAAATTGAAGCAGAACTGACAGTTTTGAAGATGATAGTCCAATGACAAACCTTACCCTTGAATTAATTACTTCTGTTCACCCAGAGCAAGTTTATTCCAAGTAAGCATGATTCTACTTCAGATAATCCATACTGGTTTCAAACAGACAGGCAATATACACTTAGCCTTGATGAAATCACTAAAGGAGAACTGAATGAAGTGAATTTACCCCACTCATTAAACACCTTTTAAGTATATCTGCTAGCCATATGGATGCTTTCAGCAAGTATAACAGCTACATGTGACTTCTGCACTAGAAAAAGAAAGGAATAATCAGCTTGCAGCTACTCTAATAGTGGCATGTACAGACTTAGAGAAAACACAAAATAAGAAAAAGTGGGATCTGAGTTCAGCCTTACACAGATTCTATTTAACCACACTGTGCAAGTTGGTTGCAATGGTACAGGAAGACCATAAAAACAGAGCTAAGCTGGAAGACACAAGTGGCAAGCTAAGTTCTTTCAGAGAAAAAATATTTTCTAATATTGCTGAACCCTTGATGTGTTGTGGACCATTTTTGCTGGACAGTAGCACTCGAAGAGCTGTGGTCAATGGCTCCATGTCCAAGCAGAGACCAGTGCTGAGGGACCCCTCAGGGGTCCGTAATGGGACAGGTGATGTTTAACATCTTTGTAGGTGACATGGGATTGAAATGCACCTCAGCAAGTTTGCCAAGCATACCAATCTGTGTGCTGTGCTTGATACACTGGACGAAAGGGATGACATCCAGAGGAACCTAATCAGGCTGAAGAGGTGGGTCTGTTCAAACCTCATGAAGTTCAACAAGGCCAAGTGCAAGCTCCTGCACCTGGATAAGGTACAGGCTGGGCAGAGAATGCATTGAGAGGTGCCCTGGAAACACACACAGGTGTTGGTGGGCAAGAAGCTCAACATGACCTGGCTATGTGCACTTGCAGGCCACAAGGCCAAATGTGTCCTAGGCTACACAGAAAGTAACACAGGCAGCAGTGCAAGGGAGGGGATTCCCCTCCTTTGCTCCACTGTCATGAGACATCACCTGCACTATTGTGTCTTACTCTGGGGTCCCCAACGTGAGATGGACACAAACCTGCTGCAGAGAGCCCAGAGAAAGGCAAGGAAGATTATCAGAGGGCTGAGACATCTCTACTGTGAAGACAGGTTGAGAGAGTTGGGGCTGTTAAGTCTGGAGGTTTATTTAATACTAAAGAAACATTTGATTAAAAATAATGAGGAGAAATTTCTTAACCTTACAAAAAAACACAAGACAAAAAAAGTCCTGTTTCTAACATACTGTGCCTCATGATGCTCCTCTAAAGTGCAATGAACAACTCTAGTGTGTACGACTACAGTACAACAATGCATTGCCCCTGTAAAATAAAAAACCTGGAGCCTTTACTGTGTTGTCATTTTAATTCACTACTTCTTGGTCCTGTTTCTGTTAAAAGTAGGTGTAGCATGACTTAAAAATTTTGCATCTTGAGAGAAGTACTTTTTGCATCATGGCAGAAGTATTCTTTTAAGCTCAAGCATAGTATGATAACTCAAACAATTAAATGACTTTATTTTCAAATCTCTGCATACCTGAAATTGGTGTATGCTATCTATTACAATAAAAGGATTGTAATAGGATTGTAATGATCATGCATTGCCATGTGCAACTGATCAAAATAGGGAAACAGAAATGCGGCCAGGACAGGGAATGTTATGAGGCACTGGCTGCTTTGTTGGCTGTCTCAATAGAGGCTGTGGCAAAGCAGACACTGCACTAATGTAAATGAAGAGCAAATCTGATGCTGCCAAAGCAGATCCCTTCAGGTGTCCTGCTCAAAGCATGGCTGGTCCAAGCGGTGGATCGAATACAGGAATAGAAGGGACATATGCTTGCTAACAGCTTCAATATGACTGTCCCTATGGTAGCAGTTGGTGAATCAGAACTATAATCTCACTGAAAATAATTGTGTACCAATACTAAATATGAGAGAGCTAATCATAGTCTGAAGAAAATTAATAAGGGAATCATATATATACTGCTATGTCTAGAGAGTTGGGGCGTTGCTGTCTGATCTTTAGTTTTGAAGTGATGAGAAGACCAGGTTTTGTGACCTTTCTTTTCAGCTTTTTCTTGTCCTTTATAGGGATATGCAGTATCTATTATGCAATTAGACTTCTTCAATGTCCAAAGAACAGCCTGTGGTAAATGCCTGTTATTTTTATCTCACACTAATGCACTGTGAAAAAGCATAGTTATGCAAAAAAAAAAAAAATTCAATGATAAATATAATAATTTATTTAGCAGCTGGAAATCTATTGAAAATGGACACACACTTGGACTAACTGCCTGAGAGAACAAGTAAGAATGCACAGTGGACTCAAAATATCCATTGTTTTTTCATCCTCAATTTCCTTCCATTTCTAAGAGCACGGTAGTGAGTGCACTGTAGAATCTTCTGGAACTAACATGAAGTACTGGAGTCCCCCAGCTTATGCTGAGACATAGCTTACATCTGAGTTTGTCTGTGCCTGTGAGGGTCTTCTTCTGCTGGGAATCAAGTGCAAGGAGCTGAGCACTAACAAAGCAGGCTGACCTAGTCAAAGCAGTCACAGTGCTAGAAAGGAACAGTGTAACTACTTTGGGTTGCACTGCAATTCTTTCTCTTACCCTTCTTCCATATTTCTCTCTATTTAAACAGTAAGCACTGCATAGTAAGGATCTGTGTTAGATTTTATTCTCTAATATCTCAGAAATGATCTGCCACATCTCAGAAATGCTTTCCACAACAAACTAACTGGCCTTGTGGAACCCTTTTGGGATAAAACTTCCCATGTTCTCTTGCTACTATTTTTATATTGTAATTCATGGGTAGAAGAAATTGGGTGTCACTTCTACATGACTCAGATGAAAAGCCTGTCCTACTGAATTCTTCTCCTGCAAGTAGGACCCCATGAGTAGGAGGAATCCTTTTTCCCAGGTCTTCCCATTCTTTCACCTCAGCTTAGACATTCCTCAGGTCTTAGCTCTCCTCATGAAGCCTATATAAAAATGTGGAATTATCTAACAACAGTTTGAACATTTCCTTATCTTCTTTGGAAATTTGGATAAGACCATAAAGCAGCAATAAGAAGCATTGGAATCAATAAGGAGTCGTTGGAAGGAACCTGACACTTGGTGAATAAGGAATTGGTTGTATAGCTGCATGCAGACAGTAGAGGTCAATGTCTCAATGCCAGGATGGAGATCAGTGATGAGTGGTGTCCCCCAAGGACCTGTATTAGCACCCATACTCCTTACTTCTGAGTCAGTGACATTGACAATTGGATGGAGTGCACCCTCAGCAAGTTTGCAGACAACACACTGAGTGGTGCAGTTGACTTGCCTGAGGGATGGGATGCCATCCAAAGGGACCTGGACAAGCTCAAGCAGTGAGTCCATGTGAAACTCATGAGGTCCAGCAAGGTCAAGTGAAAAGTCCTGCACCTGGGCTGGGACAATCTCTGGAATCAATAAAGGCTGGGGGATTACTGGATTGAGTCCTGCTGAGAAGGACCTGGGGGTACTGGTGGATGAAAATAAAATGGTAATGAGCCAGCCATGTCTGCTTGCAGCCCAGAAAACAAACTGTACTCTGGGCTACGCAAAAAGAAGTGTGGTCAGCAGGTTGAGGGAGATGATTTTTACCCCTACTCAGCTCTGATGAGATTTCACCTGAAGTACTGCATCCATCTCTGGAGTCCTCAGCACATGAAAGACATGGAGGTGTTGAAGAGAGTCCAGAGGAGGGCCATAAAAATAATCAGAGGGATAGAATACTTTTCTTATGAGAAAAGGCTGAGAGTGTTTGGGTTGTGGAGAAGACTTCTCCCTGCAGTTTTTCAATACTGAAAGGGTGTTTATAAGAAAGATGAGAACAGTCTTTTTAGGCCTGTAGTGAAAGGAAACGGGATAATGGTTCTAAACTAAAAGAGAGTCGATTCAGACTAGATATAAGGAAGATATTTTCTACAGTGAGGGTGGTAAAACAGTGGAAAAGGGTATCCAGAGAGGCAGTAGATGCCCCACTCCTGCTGACATTCAAGGTCAGGTTGGATGGTGCCCTGAGCAACCTGATAGAGTTGATGATGTCTCTGCTCATTGCAGGAGGTTGGACTAGATGGCCTTCAGGGTCCCTGCCAACCCAAAACGTTCTATGATTCTATGATCTGTTACATCATAGCCATACAATGTTACATACCATGGAGAAACAGGCAGGAATCTGGGAGCTCAGAAAGGCCAGGCAAAATGAAAAGATAAGAAAAATGACCAAAACTTTGAAATATTGATACTCCTAGGCTACAAAGTAAAAACTCTCAGCAAGGCCCAGCGACTCTGCAAACGCTGACTAAGAAAGGAAGTGACTTGGGACTTTGTCTTCAGCATCAAGTGCAAACAATGCCTTGGCCAGAGCTCTGTTTGCTTCCTCTGGAATTAGTTTGTACTAGCTGTACCTTGTCAAGAGAGGAGCTGCCATCCCTAAAGTAATGGAAAACAAGATAAACAACTGCACAAATCAGCACGGTCCTGATGTCTGAGCTGATACTATTTCATGATGACTCAATGCACTCCTCTAAAGTAAATAATAAAAGAAAGTGGAAATGGGCATGAAAGGAATGTTGCCCAGCATGTCTCTTTTGAGTTCACTAGGAAAATTATTGGATCCATGCAAGTGCTGCACCATTTTATCATCCTAGATCATCAGCCACTAAAAGCATTTCACATACTTCCTACTAGTAGATCCTGTTTGTACCAAAGTCAGTGAGAGAATTCTATAGGGTTATTATATCTTCCACAAAATGTTAGGAAAAATAGAAGCATAATCTCTAATTTTTGTAATATGCATTTTCACCTAATCATTGTATATGCCTTGGAATTATTTTTTATATATTGTAATAACAGAACATTTGAGTGAGGAAATCTATGAGAAAATTACTGCTTTCCAGAGTACTCAGAGCTACCTAGCAGCTCATTAGATCATGAAAACTTCAAATACTGCTCTATGTTTAGACATGACAACTGGCCAGACAAGCCACCCCTGCAGGAGGTAATTAACAATCTTGGCAGATAAGATCTACTCTAAATCTAGGCTGTATTGTGTTTGGTGGCACTCTGCCAGGACTCAGTAGCTTTCTAAAAGGGGTCTTTCTCCAGTCACCATGTGCTGGGCTGTCAGTGTGATCATCCAAATGGAACTGAAACAGTCCTAAG
This sequence comes from Melospiza georgiana, assembly GCF_028018845.1. Classification (NCBI taxonomy): domain Eukaryota; kingdom Metazoa; phylum Chordata; class Aves; order Passeriformes; family Passerellidae; genus Melospiza; species Melospiza georgiana. The sequence goes on from NC_080433.1 coordinate 51,837,917, forward strand.
CATATTTTCTTTGTCTTGGAGAAAAAGCTAGCAAATCAAATGGAGTGGAAGGTAGAGCAGTCCTAACTGACATGAAAACATACAGAGAGAGGCTGCTGTAAGACATACCCAATCTCCTAAAACATAAATAGATACTTGAATTTTTTCTTCTATCTTGAGTTACACAAATAAATGTTTTACAAGAATGCAAATAGCACCTCATGTTTGCCTTGTAGTTTTTTTCAAATGCATGATCTCCATTTTTAATATAAGTGTTATTTAAGTGAAGTTTCTATTTGGTGGTGTGAAGACCATTTTCACTCCAGCTGAGTGAAAATAGTAATATGGCTTCAGTTACTGCTTCATTATATAATCTTTGATCTTTATGATTTGGATAGGACTTTAATGATCTAAAGCAGTTTAGTGGGAATCTGAAGGACATTAAAATTCAGAACTTTAGGAATCTTCATTAGCTAGAAAATCCCTACTTGCTCATGTTAGTTTCCATGCAACATCTCTTCTTGGGCATACATCAAACACTGTAATATAGGAAAATATATGTGATACTGAGATTTTAAAGAAAATAAGTTTGACTTTCAGTTTGTCTTTTTGCCAAAAAGGTGCTACAAAATGTCAACATGTGCCAGTCTTGTTTCATATAAAACTGTTGTTGAGATCACATTCCTGCACTTCAGAGCCCTCAAACTGGTGGAAGCTGTAGTGGTATGTCCTCAGACAGACAAATAAGACAATCTGAATACAGTGACAAATGTTGAACCATTTTGGTATTTCCAGTCTAGGCATAAATTTCCACTGAAAAAACCAGTTCCACAGTCTTAACCACACATTCTTGTTACCACTTTGTGACAATAGTAGTGGTTCTGGGGACACATGACTAACTGGAGCAAGGAACTGATTGGTGTTTTCAGGACATCTGTCTATCAATGAAAACTTTTTTTTCCCTCATACATTTTCAGGCAACTCCATCTGTTACAAGCACTAATACCAAAACAGGGATAACCCAAGAATTTAGAACCTGTGTCAAGCTGGGGATCAAATAATTTAAAGTAATTGTGATAGAACCACGTCTTTGGTTGCCACTTTGACTGGATCTCCAGTACTCTTTTCCTCTTGAAAAAGCTCTTCTCCAAGAGTTTATTTCTTTTTTTAATATAATCCTGGTGCTCCTGGAGCCTTACAATAGAGGAACAAGAGCCAACTACTGAGTACCTGGTAGGTGCTACCTGTCTCTTATTTCCTGGTTTCACATGAACCCTTTTCTCTGTTTCTTTCAGCCTCCTTGCTAGAAGAAAGAAAAACTGCAGCCTCTCTGTTTGCCCAGCTGCTGTCAGTCCCAGCTCATTAGCTGGTGACTTGTCTCCACAGTGACTCTGTATGTGCTGGACTAGCATTACACAGCACAGTTCACATAACAGTTACAGTGCTGTTTCACATTTCCCAAATAGGACACTAAATCCCACATGTTCTTTAAACTGGGGATCTGACAAAGCACAGGCACCCACATTTATCAACACAGCTGACTTCAGAAATTCCTGAGCTGCAGCATCCTGGAGGCTGGAAGGTGAACCAGGGAAGGATTACCATGTGCCACCTTCCTCTTCAATTCTTGTCTGGTCCATTGGGTTGGATATTTGATATGCCCTCTTACAGCACTTCTTGTGCTCCCTAGCTGAATAGCACCCCATAAAATCTGTATGGGGTGCTATTGTAACTCCCAGGAACCTGAAGGAATCATCAGCATCAATGCCTACAGCATGCACATTTTGTCTGTAAAGTCTTAATCTAGACCACAGCACAGATTAAAAATGCTGACTACGTGATGTTGGAACCCAGGAACAGGGAATATTTCTCTGCCTGCCCTGAGAAGTCCTGACCCCCAGGGGAGCACTGCTTTTAACCTTTGTCCATGGAGAAAGCTTCTAAGACTTTGGGATGAATTGGAATCTTCGAGTGTGTGAAATAGATAGTAGTATAGTTTATCACAGGGTGAAAAATTTAAAGTTTTGTACGAAAGTGGATAGGAGACAAGATGGACGATTTTTGGTGTTGTCTGATCTCCTTCTTGTTCTTCATCTGCTCCATCTTCTGCAGCGTTGGGAGCACAGGGAGATTGGTTAGAAAGAACCGTAATGCAGATATTGCATGGAGAGAAAAATTATTAGTTATTGGTAGAAAGGTAAAAATAAAGTATGTTCTGATAGTTAATTGGACAAAATAGCTGTAAAGGACCTTGAATCTGTGTGTCTTGTGACTTTGGTGCCTTCTCTTTGTACACTGAGTCTGAGACGCAGACAGCATGCTGAACTTCTGATAAGAGAAAAATAAACAGCAACCTGAAGACAGAAAAACCAAGAGTCCCATCCATCTCTCATTCCTGGCACAGAACTTTTTAGGGGTCTCCCCATCAGGGGGACCCACCAGGGAGGTTTTAACAAAACGACAATGAAGCGATTTTCAAAGAAGCTATAGTTCCCATTTTTGTTGTTAAGAGGAGGATGCTTCTCAACCCATAGACAGATAAGCCTGGAAAAGAGCTAGCAAAGGCAAATCGACCTTCAGAGCTTGCTTAAATTCATGGTGCAGGACTCTTCTTCACTGTAAACTTTGAAAGAAAAAGCTGAGGGGAACTGTATCAGCACAGGTTGAAAAGGCATAAAGGAGCCTTTGGCCGTGCATAGGGCCCTGAGAAGCAGATGCATCCTTCCTAAGCATAGATCCTTGCCCTGCTGAAGCAGACAAGTGGCTCAACCACCAGATCCGCACTGAGAGAGAAGAAATCTTCATTGTGTCTGTTGATACAGTGCCACCACGTACCAAATACTGCAAAATTAACAAAGACTGCCTTGTCAGGGGCAAGGGCTTGAACGGAGTGAGCCCTGGCTGTGGGCTCTGTTCCCTGACTTCTGGGCTCTTTGTCAGGGACTGTTTAATCCAAAATTTACACTATATGCATGCAGCCTGCTGTCATACCTGATGGATCCTTCTGTGCTGCCCCAAGCGAGAGAGGGGCAGGTCTCCACCACGGGCTTCTACAGACCAACTAAATTCATCTCAGTTGTATTTCGATTACTTCGGTTAACGAGCAGCCCGTGCCGCGGGGTACACGGCCCTTCCTGCCGGGCATGACTGACCGCAGGCTTTGCGCCCGCGATGCCCGCGGCGGGTCGCGGTGCCGGCTCCGGGACAGCAAGTGAAGGGGGCGGCGGAAAGGAGAGGAGAGGGAGAGCAAAGGGCACGGGAGAGGGAAAAGCTGCGCCCGGTCCCCGCTCTGAAGCGCCGAGAGGAGGCGCAGGGGGAGCGGGCGCGGGGCAGGGCGTGCCGGGGCAGGGCGGTGCCCGGGCAGGGGCGGCCGCTGCCCTCAGCCCTCAGCCCCCGGCCCGGCCCGGCGGGGCCCGGAAGGCGCCGCGCTCCCTCCCGGCCGCTGAGTGGCGGCGGCGCGTCACGTGCGCGCGGCCGGGCCGTGCCGGGCGGGCGGGGAGGCGGCGGCGGCGGCGGTGCCCGGGCGCGGTGCGACATGTCCCACCAGACCGGCATCCAAGGTACCCGCGGGGCTCCCCGCGCCTCCGCTCCGCGGTGCCCGCTGCTCCTCATGACAGCCGGCCCCGTCTCCGGCGTGGCCCTGCTAGCCGGGCGGGAGGCGGGCGCAGCGCCTTTCTCCGCGGGTCGGGGCGCGGCGCGGGGGCAGGCGGCCGCGGCGGGCGCTTAGCGGGCCGTTCCCGGCGGGATTTTTCCCACTGCTGCGCTCTTTGTTTGCTGCCGGAGGAGCCCGTCCTTTGCGCCGCGGGCTGGCGAGGGGGCGAGCGAGCGGGGGAACTGCTGCTGGTTTCGTCCCCTGCGGCCACGGCTCCTCGGGCTCGAACCCATAGCTCCGTTCCCAGTCAGGCGGAGCGTGCAGGGTTTATCGGCCCGGCGAAGCGCGCCCGTCCGCCCCGGAGAGACAGGGAGCCCGCCCGAGAAAAGTGTTCGCTGCAGAGCCCCGTGAATGGCAGCACGGCCCGCCTGGGCTCAGGTAGTTTCCCCCAGTGCAGGTTTCCCTGCGGCAGCGGAGTCAGCGTCCGGCCGGGGGCTGTCGCCGGCTCGGGGTCGCCGCACCGAGTTTGGGATGGGTTGGACAGCGCGGGATATGCCGGGGCCGCTGCTGGCTCCCGTGGAGCGAGAGCCCTGGGGAGGAGCAGGAGCCCTGGCGTACCAGAGTCCACTATAAAGCTCATCACTGGAGGCCACAAAGGGGGAAAGTATGTGGGAACCTTTTTTTCCGTGTTTCCAGGCCTTGGACGGTGCGAGGAGCAATTAGAAGGAGACAGCGTATTGTTTCGCAGTATTAGCGGGCTCCTCTGAATCACAGAATTGCTAAGCAGGGATTATATAGCAGGATTACGGAGGGGTCGGGTTTTACTATCTGGATTTCTGCAATCTGCGTGTTCGGTGACTAGCACCATGTACTTTGCCTGCTCTCCGGTATTTATTGTTGAAGGTGACTTTTGTCCCAGCCACGGCAGCCCTTAGCTGCTCTTCTATGCCCTTTTTTGTCCATTGGCTGCGTGTGGTTTGCACCCTTTTCCCGCTCTTCTTTTCCTTCCTTTGCATGCCAATCTTGGGTCTTTTTGCAGCTTCTTGTTTTAAGTTCTTCAGCCGTTCTCAGGCTAGAGGTGCACCTGGAATGGTTTTGTTGTTTTTTTTTTTTCCCAGTCTGGGGAAACCTGTTAGTGAATCGTAATCCCTTGTTCTCCAGGCGATGCAGGCAGGGAGGAGCAGAATAATACTCTGTTGCTTATTGTAAGCAAAAGAGTGGCTAATCCTCTTCTGCAGCTCTGCTTCGTGTCTGAGAATAATTTGTCCTCTGAGGAGAGCTGAGGAGAGAGAGCTCGGCAGCTTTCCTTCGGGAACCTGCCTCAGCAGGCACTAATCAGGAGTCCTGTTTGCAGCAAAGCATCAGCCTCTGCCATTTGGAAGAGGAATAGCTCTGCTTGTGCCATTGCTGGCTTTAGCTACAAACAGGCTACTGTCACTCATAAACAATTACAAGATTTGGCAGCATGGGCTGCTTTTTTCTGGAAACAGAAATGAAGTCATGGGCACAGTGATATGTACCAGGCAGTTGCTAAAAGGACTGGACGTTTTAAACAGGCCAGTGCAGATAAATACTGTAGGAAGTTACAGAATGTGGAAACTGAAGGGAAATACAATTGAATGGGTTTACAGTCTTCTAAATAATTTTAATATAATGTTCCCTGCAAAATAGTTGTGAAATAAACCCAGATTTTGATTCTGTTGCCCTCTGCAATGCAGAAAGTTTAAGAAGAAAATAATATCACCGTTAGGAATTTAACAGCCTTCATGATGAACAAAACCCATAGGTCACTTGATAGTGAGCTGGTTTCACAAGTGCCTCAAAATATTTTTTCAGGAAAATGTCACAATTCTGGAATTGGTGTAGAGGCTGCTGTATTTTGTTCTTGTTTTCGTGTGCAATGTTGTAATGAGAGAATAAGGAACAAAAGGGTAATAGACAAGAAGAGGACAAAGAATGTTTTGGGGCAACAGAAAGTCTAGAAAATGGCACAATGTTTGGTTGCCAAATGGAATGGTGAGGACCAGCAGAGATGACTTGAAAAGCTGGCAGGAAATTACTGTGGGGGTCTGCACTGGGGAAGCCAGCTGGGATGAAACTGGGCTTGAACTGGAAACCCACTGCAACTGTTTGTTTAACACGTTCTTTTAACATGCCATTTTGGACTCTCAGGATGGGGCTGGCACCACTTGGATGAACATAAATGTAAAATGTTTTGAGTATGGGCAGTAATGTTGCTGGATCCCATCTGTTCACTTGGCCTCAACCTGACTATAAATAATCCATTTATTTGTTTCCTGGTGTGATGTTTGTTTTGCTGGTGCTGTGCTCTGTCCTGTGGGATTATTTAAAGGACCAGCTTGCAATAAATGTTTTTCAGTAAATCCTTACAACTCTGGTATACTTAAACTGATTTGCAGTTGGATTATTTAGCAGGGCAGTTAAGAATAGTCTTCATGCGAGTCAAGGGCAGTTCTTCGGTGTGCTTATGGAATTGAGTCTGTCATGATGGTGGTATAGTGTCAATGTGATTTACAAACATGAAAAAATATTTTAGTTACTTTGTAAATTCACTATAAAGCTATCATGCTACGGTGGGTTGGGGCTTGAACAATGTTGTCAACTACAGAAGGAGATTAGGCGGTATGAAAGGTGAACAGTGAGTGGCAGCTTCCACTGGTACTCTGCAGAGAGGTGCTCTCAGGAAGGACCATCACTTCAGCCAGACAAGCTCTAACATTTTCCTGGCAGGCGTAAAGTTTCTGTCTGAAAGTTTGTGCTAAGCCTGCAGACTTGGTGAAGCTGTTGTAATTTGAGATGCGTCATATTTTTATTGTGTTGCTGTGTTAACTCTGAAACATGAGATTGATGATATGATGTCACCTGTAGTTTTCACAATGTTGAAGATCATTTGGTATGCTAGAAAGCAGGGCTGTTTTGTAATGTTGCCTTTCATCTTTGTGTGGTATGATGATGGTTGGAACAGTGTGCAGCATAGGAGCAGCATCACTCCTGGGTTTGTTTTGCTGTCCAACTTTGCAGCAAAGGGCCAATTGTACATTTTTTCCAGTATTGTTCTTACCCTCATGAATATTCTTTGTCCTAGGGAAGTGAAATGTGTTAATTTGATTACTTTTATTTTCTCTTTTTCAGCTAGTGCAAGTGTTAAAGACATCTTTGTTGGAGCCAGAAATGGACAATACAGGCTTTTAAAAATAGTCATTGACAATGGTTAGTCAAATTTTATTCTTTTTTTTCTGATTCTTTTAGATATTTTCCTAGTTCTTTTAATGACTTACACGTACAATTGTTTAAAAATCAGAACTCTGCCAAACTTAATGTTACTAAGGTTTTTCGTATACAGAAGGTAAAATTTAAATTTTCGTGATCCTAAACTTTTTTACTACAATACTGTTGTATTTTTGCGTTTGAATTTTTCTCCCAAATGTAATTTTATATTTTACTGAGAACTGCTCTGTATTGTCTATGGAGAGTATAAATAAGCTTATTCTTATCGCTTACTAAAGAAAGAGTAGAGGAAATTAAAATTTCCACACCTCTGTAGCATTTGGGCACTGTTTACTTTCACTAGACAGAGAGCTATTCTTACACAACAACCACTCACCTTAAATGTAGAACTGTAAATTTTATACTGATATATCCTGGTTAAAAAGGCAGATAAAAGTGCTGCATGTAGAAAGTCCTGCTAAAGCAGATGTTTAAGTGGTATTCTGACTACATAGAAAATGTCTTTATAAATCTGTGACTTTATTTAAATTTTCAAAGTTAAAGCTGTTTCTTAAAACTCAACATGTATGTGTAAATAGAAAATTACACAGTTTCGATCAGAACTGGAGTTTGATTTTTTAACTTCTAGGCAAGGGATGTAGACTGCAAACATTGAAAGACAGACTATATAATTACTTTTATTTTCTTTAATAGAAATGTTGCTTGTATAAGATATTTCCTGGTTTAGTCCATCTTTTCAAGCATGTCCGTTGTCCACTTTGAAGGCATTTGTTTTAGACGTCATTCATTTACAGTACAGTAAAAATCTGTTAGCTGGAGAAAGTTACATGTACACACATACACAAATACAGATACACTTTCATTGGTAGGTAAATAACCTACTGTTACCTTCCTTGTGTTTTCTTTTCTTAGGAAGTCTTCTGATATTTTAAGATAGGTTTCTTTGAGGCTGTGGAAGTAGTAAGATTATGGGCAGGACTTTGTGATAGTGTGAGTAGCACAAAGTCAATGCTGACAAACCATTGTTTTGGGGGGTTTTTTTCCCATTAACCAAGGCAAAACAATATGCTTTTGTGTATATGCTACTTTACAATATGAAGTGAAGCCTAGAAATAAGATACAAATTTAATACTTTCCCTATTTTTTCATTTCCTATTTTTGTGTGTACGTACTCATGTGTATAAACATATATATATATAGATATAAACATATAGGTATAGGTATGTGCATTTCATCTCCATAAGAATCAGAATCCAGTGTTTGATAGTATTTTCTGCAGTTCAAAAGGAAACCTGTAAAACTCCCAGTATACTGGAAGAAGAGCAGTTCCTCATCTGTCTTCAGGAGTTTTAAGGAACAGATAATAGCCAACAGATAAAATTCAAATTGTGTTTTGCTAATCTGAGTTAATAAGAGAAGAGATTTGCTGCTGGGCATGAAGTTTCTCTGGCTGTATCTTAAATCCAAGTGGGTATAAATCCACTTAGAGTTCAGAATTGGCAAGTACATTCTGAATACCCTTGGTTTAACTGTCCAGCTTCAGGTAGTTCAGGTACTTTGTGTCTAATTCAAATAAGGGCCAGACACCCTTGCCCTGAGCTGTTCATGTTCTGTGACTTACTGTGGTGGAATGTTTTGCTCAAAGTTTTGCTGTAGAGGCATTTGTGTGCTGTTGTACTTTTGTATGAAGTTTTGTAAGACCTAGGCTCCCAAAAGGTGATTTGTATACTAGCTGCTATGATGGTCTTCAAACTGCTGCAGGACCCCATTTAAACAAGCTATTTCTATTCCACTTGTGTGGGCTAGTATTTCTTGGGAAGCGGTTAAATGTTTTGTAAGACAGTATGCTAATATTTCCTTTGGAAACAGAGGTGCGATGTATAAATAAGAGAAAAATCTTGTTGCTACAGCTGTTCACATAATTAAATACCATTGAAGTATTCTATACAGACTTAAACCAATTATACGTAATAAACAACTTCAGTCATTTAAAGAGACCATAGCTGTGAAGCTATTTTAGAAAGAGGTTTATCTACTTACATAGACAAGTTAGTGATTAGTGCAAGCATATTCATTCCAAACTCTTTTCACTGTATAACTGGGTTATTGAGTCCTTACAATGAATACAAACAGGAATGTGTTATACCAAGAGCAATATAATTATAATTCTAAAATTGGAAAGTTTACTCTTATCTTATTTATATCTAAGTATTCCAAATATAAAAATAAACTTTTTTTATTTATTTTATTTTTGCTTATTTAAAAATAAACAGTTTTAATTTCCCTGCTGTGTATGTTATGCTAAAAAAACTAAAATCAGTAGTATTGCTTCAGATCAAAGAACCTGATGACAGCCAGCTTGTTACTTCTCTACTATCAGAATTTTGGTTAAAGTAAGTTAGGGTTTGAACATACACAGCTTATGTAGGAATTCACCTACTTTTACACTGACTGTTCTTGTCTTCCATTCTTCTGGGCATAATTATGAACAATTAAGTGTCCAATTAACTTCTTATTGTAATTATTAATTTTGACAGATGCTATTAACTGTATAGTTGCTAACCTGTAGCTTTGGTTATTGGTTTTAGAGCAGCTTGTTGTGGGATCCTCTAGACAGCCAGTTGGATCATGGGAAAAGGATTATGATTCCTTTATCCTTCCCCTTCTTGAAGACAAGCAACCATGTTACATATTATACAGATTAGATTCACAGAATGCTCAAGGATATGAGTGGATCTTCATTGCATGGTCACCTGATCACTCTCCTGTAAGTAACAGTCGTCGGAGGCTTCACGGTAATGATTTTTCAACAGTACCATTTGATCTGAATCTGAGGTATGAAGGAAAAGGATTTGAGGAATGAAGTATTCCCCAACCTCTTCCTACATTCCAAGAAGAAAACAGCTAGGAAGATGCTTTTTTAAGATAATTAAAGAGCAAATCAGTAGGTCTAGATGGAGTACAGCTGATCCTATGTATTTTTAGCCTGACTGGTGGACACGATACAGGTTTTTTGCCCTGTTTGTCTGTCTTACTGTCAGGATTTCAGAAAATTTATGGAAAGATATAGGACAGAAATCTTAATGGATGCTCATATAGAGAAGAATTACAGTGTGAGCTCAAGCTGTTTATTCTGTTTGGCTTGCTGGCTGCCCAGCTGGCACTCGTGGCTATGTGGTGTGCCACAGAATACACTCCTTCTAGTGCTTTGAGAGCATGGGAGAGGATCGAGGTCAGAATTAAGGATTTCTAGGAGAAACTAGGATACCAGTTCTGGGAATGTGGGATAAGGGAAAGCAGAAAGCAAAGCTTTTCAAGTATTCCTACTGCTTTCACTAGCAGTTAGGAAATAATAAGACATCAAAAGTTGATGTGCATAGAGAGGATTATGTGGAAAAGGTGAATGAAGTATTGTGGAGAGGATAACATGATGGTGAAATAAAGTGGGAAGGTGGGACTGCTGAGAGAGGAGTAAGTGACTATGTGAGATAGCAAGTTAATAGGGAGCAAAAATAATTTTTCTACTCTAGTTGAACCATAACTATCTGAAGTCACTATCAAATCAAAAGTAATAATGAGTTAGTTCTGTTGCATCCATTAGTAAACAGACAAGGTGACAACAGGTTCAAACAATTGTGGTTTTTCCCATTTAAAATTAGTAACAATTATGTTGATTTTTTTTCCTATTTAAAGAAAAGCTCATACTCCTAAGGCTGCAATTCAGTTTTGAAGTTACTTTGATAATAGTGCATAGTATCATGACCTTGTGAGTTTAATAATATGAGCAAGTATCATGATTCAGAGCTCTTCTAGTTTAATAGTGCAATTTCAAGACTTGAAATACTTGTTCAAGAAAGTATTGTTTGTTGATGGACTTGGTACACCAACATGTTGGATTCTCTGTGTACAGCAAAATTTTAAAAAAAGAACCAAACCAAAAAGCTACTGTTCTATTATATGCTAGGTTCGTCAAAAAATGTTGTATGCAGCAACCCGGGCAACACTTAAGAAAGAGTTTGGAGGTGGCCACATTAAGGATGAAGTATTTGGAACTGTACAGGTATGTTTTTCTTTTCAAGGTCAGGACACTGACTTTAAATAATGAATATTGTAGCTGATGTTATTGGTATGAATGTGGGTTGCTTGTGGTCTTTTTGGATTAAAGAAAAAAAGAGTTAAAAGCTATGTGTGTTATTCCAGTGTTAGAGTGTGTTTAAGCTCCCTCGGACAAGTTAATAGATATAGTTCATTGTCAGGCCTAAAGTCCTTGCTTCAAATCGTTATGGAAACTAAATAACCTAAGAATAATAGGCATAGCTCTAATCTCTTTGCATGAGCATGAGTTCTTTAATGGAATGGAAGGAGTTGGAGGTTTGAGGAAGAATAGAGGATATTGTAGTAGGGAAAAAAGCTGTGAAAGAGAAATGGGCTGTTGTGGTGAACATGAGGCTAATAATTCTGTTGCTCACTGAGTAAATAATTTGTTATATTTATCATTAACCTGTCATGGAGGCTTCATTATTCTAACAAACATATGGAGAGGCTGTATTCTAGGGGAGTAGATAACTGATGTGCTAAGGGGGTTTACTGGTAGGGATCCTGTTATTTTTTTCTTGTCTGTTCAATCAACCAGTCTTTCACTGCCTCTTGCAGCAAACCATTAGCAGTCTATGTAATATATGGAATTTGTGTCTAGCCCTACAAGTCTGACCTTCCATCTCAGTTTTGAGGAGAGAACATTAGTTCTGTCTTACTGTTATTTCAGAATGGGCCTGGGGCACATGGAAGATGACATTGAAATAACTCACTTTTCCCAGGCTCATTATGTTACAGCTTATATATCTCTAAAATGTTGGTTTCAGTGTCTTTATAAACTTAATTGTTGTGGTCTTTAATGTTAATCTGTGTGAAAATCACAGCTTCTTCAAGGTGTTCAATTTGCTGATCTCACTCAGGATCTTGATCATCAGCGTCCAGTGGGTTACTTTGTCTTTATTTTGTTAAACCTAAGAATGGTTTGGTTGCAACAGGCGCTGTTACTGTGGTGGAACCCTACTGTGATCCCACCTGCTAATTCATATGTATAAAACTGGGTACCTCTGGGCTTCTGAAATAAGACATAATGGAATATTGGAATATTGAAATAAAATGAACATAATTGTATGGAAGGCAACTGATTTTTGCAATGCTCCATAGAAAATCATTGAAGAAAAGTTTCTAAAATTCTAAAAAAACCCTGATAAATATTGATATTATGCTTTCAGGATGATGTTTCACTGAATGGATATAAAAAATATTTGATATCACAATCCTCCCCCGCACCTTTGACTGCAGCAGAAGAGGAACTTCGACAAATTAAGATTAACGAGGTACCTAAAATGTCTTCAAGAATGTGTGGGAAATGGTGCAGAATTCCAAATGTATTGTAGGGAAATGTCTTTCTAGGGCAAAAAAAGGCAGAACAGAAAATGGAAAGTTTCAGAAAGTGTGAGTGGATAAGCATATAAATATACATTTGAATGGGTTGAAACTACAGGGGGATGGTGGCAGGAGTTGAAGTGGCATGAGATCTCTCACGGTGTTTAAAAGGCCTAGTGTCTGAATCAGAGGCCTGGCAAATGCAGAGCCTAATTGTTGCAACTTGAGCTTTTAGTATCACTGGATGTCCTTCTTTGTGAAGGGTGACTGGGCACTGGCGCTGGTTGCCCAGGGAGGTTATGGGGTCTCCATCCTGGAGATATTCAAAAGATGTTTGGACAGACAACTGGGTAGCTGGCTGTAGGTGGCCCTGATTAAACAGTCTTGTTGGACAAGGTGATGTCTTCCAACCTCAGTCATTGTCCACATGTGATTGCCTGCATTTCCCATGGTGGCAGAAATTGTAGAGAAAACAAAGAATAGCAATTATTGCAGTGAGTGATTGCCAGGAGAATTTCACCAGCCTTATTCTTAGAGGAAGGGTGCATAGTTTCTGGTACCAGTGCATATGTCTTTAAGACTGAGAAGAAGGGAAGAGGATTCCAATAAAAATAAAACAGAAATCCAAACCAAATAGCTGATCACTTTAAAAGACTGATTCGCTTATGCTAAAACACTTTTTAGAAAAATCTCTATCCTGAGAGAGAGCCTTTAAGCAGAAGAATTGATGATTGCCAAATAGCTAGTGACTGAAAGTTTCAGAGGACTCTTTTTATCACATTTTTCCTTCATTTCAACACTGTTTATGTCAGATGTATATTAAAATAAGTCATGTGCTGAACTTATTTGTTCTTTAGACTTGTATGTTCGAGCTGTGGTACATGTGTTTGAAGTATGATTTATTTCTGCAGCTGGGTACCATTGTGTTAAATACAGTTGTGTATCTTTTGTTTTCACTCTACCGTGCTTTTGCTGCAATTTTCTTCACTTTTTTTTCCCAGTGGTGTCTTTTGTTAGTTTTCTTGTCTGATTTCAACAATTCAATGCAGAAATCATTAAATACTGCATTTTACTTGATCAGCTTTAAAAAAATAAAACAGTAATGAATGTAAAACTTCTGGATTGGGATTGGCGATTGCTTCTAGTATTAGTGTATGTACAACGTGTTTAGAATGTGATTCATGCAAACCAAGTCTTCATGTGTTCTGAAATTTCAGCAGCAATACCTTTGCTTTTCAGGGACACATAAATTATATATTGCTGCCATTTTTGCTTTGTTTGAAACATCTCACAATACATTAACTTACATCATTTTTCTCTTCATTGTTTGCACCATTACAAAGCCTGTAGTTAGACTTAGAAAACGAAAAGCTTTCTGATTTTAAAAAGTTTTCCATATGTATATTCTTTCATAATTACCCTAAGAAATATTTTACTGGGCCGGATCAAAGGATCACCTAGACTGTTGTCAAGTCCTTGAGGGAACAACAGAAATCTAGGAAGGATGTAGGAGCAGGGCAAGAAGGCCATAATTACATTAAATGCTCTTCTGTTGCTTCAACCTTTGCAGGTAGGGGGCTTCCTGTGCAACAGATGACATCTTACTATATTGTTCTTCTTAATGGGATTTTCATCCATCATCCATCTAGTCTTGTCATTTCTATAAATCCACATAAAGGTTTTGTTGGCCACAGGTCCTGTGACAGTATATTCCACAGCTTGACAAAATACTTTGTAAAGAGCCATTGACTGCTCTGTAGAATCTCTGGTTTATTCTGATACCCCTACAGATAGTATGGTGAAGGCAGAAAAGAGTCATTTAGTCAATCCTCAGTTTCTCCCTCCCCTTAGATAAAGCCCTCTGTATCCCAGAGTGCCAGCCATGTCCTGGGCTGCATCAAAAGCAGTGTGGCCAGCGTGTAAAGAGAGGTGATCCTCTCCCTCTGCTCTGCTTTGGTGATATCCCACTGGAACTCTGCAGTCAGTTCTGGGGTACTCAGCACAGGAAGGACTGGACCTGTTAGAGTGGGTCCAGGAGGGGGCCACGAAAACGATCATAGGGCTGGAACATACTCCCTGTGAGAAAGGGCTGAGAGAGTTGGGCTTGTTCAGACTGGAGCTGAGAAGACTTCAGGGAAATCTTAGGGGCCTTTCAGTACTTAAAGGAGACTTGTAAAAAATAAGGGGACAGATTTTTAGTGGGGCCTGTTGCAATAGAACAAGGGAGAATGGTTTTAAACTAAAACAGGGTAGGTAAGATTAGCTATGAGCAAGAATTTGTTTTATGGTGTGTGATGAGGTACTGGAAGAGTTTGCTTAGAGAGGTGGTAGATGCCCCATCCCTAGAAACATTCAAGGTCAGGTTGGATGGGGCTCTGAGCTACCTGATCTGTTTGAAGATGTTGCTGCTTTCAGTGGGGCGGGGGGGGGAATTTGGACTGGATCACCTTTGGAGGACCCTTCCAGCCACAATTGTGCCATGATTCTCTATCCATGGACCTCTGTTGTATTCCTTATCAGTTATGTCTTCCAGGCTGACAAGTCTAATCTGGGTAGTTCTTCCTCCTAAACAAAGCACTCCATACTTCTGATCCTTTTGCTTTTCTCTGCAGTTTTTCCAGTTCTGCTATGTAATTTATGAGATGGAGGGATGGGGAAGCCAGATCTGCATGTGGTATTCAAGATGCAGGCATGTTACTGATATCTCCAGTGCGTAATAACGTGTTCTGTTCTCTACTCTTTTTTTCTAACAATTTGTAACATTTCATTGTGGATGGGGAGTGTTCAGATTTTTTTTTTTTGCCTTGGGGTTATTTTCAGATTTAGTCAGAATGACATGCAAGGTCTTGCTCCTGAATGGTAGTAGCCAGCTCAACTCAGTCACCATACAAGTAGAAGAAGAGGGGTTTTTTTCCTCCTGCATACATTTACATTTATTCACAGGAAATTTCATCTGCCATTTTATCCAGCACTCAGCAGCCATTATTAACTAAATCTTAGCAGTGTGAATTTAAATATTCTTAAGTGACTTAGGTGCTTTGTTCATTTTTCTAGATCTGGAGTTACACTGGGTTACTCTCTTCCCTTGTCTACCTCCACACTTCACAGCTTGTTTTTAAGTTTGGAATACTTATTTTCTATGTGTATTCTAATCTAGATTCTAGACTATGGTATTTTATGATGGTTTGTTATTTTTGTGATGGCTATTTTACATTTGTCAGTCAGGCTTTTATGCAGATTTAGATTTTGCAAAACATTTTTTCTCTTACCTTGTTCATAAATTTACCAATCCTTGTGCAAAGTAAGCTCCCCACCTGCTTTCTTTTCCTCTTTCCTTGTTGCTGACAAGCTTTTCTTGAAAATGTGAAGTACAAGTATGTTTTGCCACAAGTGTTTGTTTTTAATTTTTTTATCAGTTTGTTTCATATTTTATTAGCATCTCTTTTTAATAAAGCTGCACATCTTCTAGTTGATAGATCTAGGGTAGGAAAGGTCTACACTTTCCATTTGGTACACTTTTTTGACATTTGCAGCTTCATAACCAATGTTAAATGTAATTGTGAAACTTTAAAAGTAAGTAAATATATTAAAAAAAGCAGTACTTAGACAATAAACTAAGACTGAAGAAGACTGGAGGCCAGAGCTCATTTTAAGAGAAACTGAATGAATACTAAGATAAACATAAATTCTTGAACATCAGCTTTAAAATAACTGTTCTCTCCAATAATTTGACACTAATATAACTGGATTATGAATAACTGTCTAGCTTGTCCTGGATTTTTTTTTTTTTTTTACTTTGTGGTAGACTGTCTAGAAATACAAAAAATAGGATTTTGTTTGTTTATTTTGTTTGCTTTCATTTTGGTAGAGGCTGTTTGCAGGAGTATGTTGAAGCAGGAGGGAGAGTAGAAGCTTTACTTATCCTTCTAGAATATCAGTTTGTCTCAATTTCTCTCTTCCTTCAAAAATTTTGACTCCCTAGAAATCATGTCTTTGTTTTGATCTAAAATTTTTTAAGCTATAACGAAGTTTATAGGGAATATTTTCAGTTTAAAATATAACACAACATATGAAAATCAAGATTTTTTTCCTGGATTATTGTTGTCTTTGTAACAGATTTTAACCTAGAATTTCTTCACTGACACTTGAACCAGTTTTCCCTCTGATGACTTTGTTGCTCTCCTAAGCAGAACAGAGCATGTTTCAGAGATAAGAAATTTTGCAGGCTAGCAAACAAACATGACTTGTAAATTAAAAAATGCAAATCTTTTGTATATGGGGATGATTTCTTGGGGTGGTTTATTCTTGTAATAGCTACTGCTAACTCTGTGTGTAACCATAGGAATTGCATTGTCAGTCATTGTATGAAACCAAATAAATGCCTGCAGAGGTTTCTTTTAACAACTCAGCTGACTTGTGTTCCAGGTACAGGCAGATGTTGGTGTAGATACCAAGCATCAAACACTGCAAGGAGTAGCATTCCCCATTGCTAAAGATGCTATTCAGGCTCTGGAGAAACTGAAAAATAAGAAACTCAATTATGTACAACTGGCAAGTATAAAATACTTCAACTATTTTTTAATAATGTATAAAATAGATTACCCACCTATTAAATAATGTGTGTTGATGTAGTATGCTGACAAATTACTATTTTGAATTAGATTAATCCAAACTTTATTCCATCATGTCATGTTCTCTGTTTTTTTTTGTTTTGTGTATTAACTATATTCATGTTTGCTTTGTTTACAGCAAATTGATATGAAGAATGAAACTATTATTTTGGCCAACACATTTGACACTGAACTTAAGGACTTGCCAAAAAGAGTTCCAAAGGATGCTGCACGTTACCACTTTTTCCTGTATAAGCACACACATGAAGGAGACTATTTGGAATCCATAAGTATGAGACAATTTCTCAATATGAGACTTTACTGGCTTGTTTCAAATTCCTTAGGAATTTTGAGTCAGAGAGAAAGATGTGTCAGCCTGATCATAAATTTCAGAGTCATTTGGTTGTGAAACTGTGAACTTGTGAAGGAGAGCTCTTATGTGAGCTGTCCCTTTTGATGATGAGCACCCATAAATGTGAAAACAGAGAGATACTGGCCATTCTCTTGTCCCCTGTTTGAAATGAAACACTTGCTGAAGCAAGAACACTCCAGAACAGCACTACACATTTTGCTTTCAGATTGCATAGTTGATTTCCATTGCCTCTTTGCTATAAATGGTTTTATGATACAACTTTTGATGGAGTGTATTTGTGGTTTGATTTGTGTCATTGTTTTCTTTTCCTGCAGTTTTCATCTACTCTATGCCAGGGTATACCTGTAGTATACGGGAACGAATGCTCTACTCTAGTTGCAAAAGTCCACTGTTAGAAATTGTAGAAACACAGTTGTGGATGCAGATAGCGAGAAAGGTAAGTGCAGGGGGTGTATGGGTATTTTCTCCATACCTGTCTTCCCTTCTTAATTAAAATCTATAATTGTCTCTGTCACCACCTTGTGTAAACAATGACAAGTGTAATTTAGTTTGTCCTGAACAGGAAATAATTGTTGATGGAGCTAGAGGATCAAAGTTAAGTCATGGAAGTTTTACTGTGTTTCATAATTTCTACACTTTTATCTTGAACAAAATATCCTTGTGCATCAAGGAAGTATTTAAGAGTACTTTTAAGGACTTTATAGCATTAACGTGATTTCTTACTCAGAGTTGTGTTGTATTTTGGACCATGACATATTGCTGTTGTTAAACACTAAATTTCTTTAAGCCATAGTTATGTATGGATTTTCAAAATCATTTCAAGCTGCAGTTCTGAAAATTAGGACTGCTATCTTAGGAGTCCTTGATGGGGCAAACAAGTATTTGCAAGTAAGCTGATCTTTTCACTCTAAAGATTTTACTGCAATGCAAAAAGTTGCTTCTCACCTCCCAAGTAGAGACCACAGAAATGATCCACTTGTTACCTATGGATGTGTTTTTAACACTTTTGTGGAAGCTTAGTTTCTGTAGAGATTATGTTTACCTTAAAATAGCAGAATTAATACTAACCATTTTTAGTAAAATGACAGGAATTAACTAGATATTTGCTATGTGCATTTGTATGTAATTATTTTTCTGAAATTGCCTTTCTGCAACAAAACTAAAGCACCATGTGACTCCTGAAAATTCCTGCAGACTGAAATTTCTGAAGCATGTCCTTGTAACAGCAAAACTGGGGCTGGCAAGTCTGTCAGGTGTTATGGTTGGCAGGGCATGAAGTGCTGAATGCTCAGCAGAGCAAGGCCATAGCATTTCTCTGAATTCTAAATTCCTGCAATTTATAACAGGGGAGTTTGGCTTGAGAACACTATTTTCTTTCTGTTTGGTTTCATATATCTAGATTTTGAAAACTAAAACACTCCACTCCATTCTGTTCATTATTTTAGCTTTTCCTTGTTAAACACTTGAGTACTTGCGGAGTCGCAGTAGCCAGCTAATAATAAAAGCTTCTTTATAACTCCTCCCCCTCTTTCTCAAGAGATAACAATATGCATCCACATTGTGTAATTAGTTAGTGTTTAAAACATGTTATAGGGAACAATTTTGATTCTTAAAATGTCTAAATGCTTAAAATGAGTAAATAAGTAACATAGAATGTGTTCTCCTAGTTAGTGTTAACAGGTACACTGTGCCAAAGCTTGTGACAAAAAGAAGTCCTTAGCCTATGTACTGTTTAGTTGTGCTTACATTTCAGGAAACTAATTAAGTCACACTTAATAGTGGGAAGAGTATAGGGGAGTTTCAGAAAAACTATCCAAGATTTCTCAGGGCATTAGGCACAAGCTGGAGAACTTTTCATGCTTGACTTTGAACATTATTGCACATATGGTTTTAATATAGTATTGAGTTTCAGCGAAGTTTCTAAATGTTTTTGACTTTGAGTATGATTTTTTTTCTGCCAGATTGAAATAGATAATGGTGATGAGTTAACTGCTGACTTTCTTTATGAAGAAGTACATCCAAAACAACATGCTTACAAACAGAGTTTTGCTAAACCAAAAGGTCCTGCAGGGAAGAGAGGAATACGAAGACTGATCAGAGGTCCAGCAGAGACTGAAACACCAAGTGATTAGAAACTGTGTTTGTATTTAAGCATTAAAGTAAGAAGTGGAATTCTGGCTTTTGGTAATGAACTGAAATCATTCCATTGATAGATGCTAGGGATAAATAAAAGCTCTTTGTACTCTTCTCTTTTCTGACCTCAACACTTTTTATATTGTTACATGATTATATTTGTTGACCATGTTTTATGACATATAGAAGAGATAATTATTTTGAAGCTAGAAGAAAAAAAAAAACTAAGATAGTACCCCTTTATTTTAATTTAGAAGCCATTATTTAATAGCTGTACATGTGATCATAAACTTTGCAGACATAAGACTGTGAAGCCCATGTATTCTGTCAGTAAGTCACAGCTGTATTCTTACACGTAGCCTGTTAAACCTCTAAGACTTTCCATGTGAGAAGAGATGAAGGACTGGTGTTGTCCCAAATAAAACTTTATTTTTCCTTGTAGCACTTAAGGATAATAGTAAAATAAAAGGTTGTCTTTGGATTTTGACAGGACGCATTGCTGGATTTTGTTGTTGTTCTGTTTGGGTTTTTTTTTCCTTGTAATGGAAAAGATAAACTAAAATCAGTTATCATTCAATTAATATAAGCATTCAGGAATAGATGGACATTTTCTGAGGCAAAGACTTGGTCATCTCAAATTTATAACTGATTTAATGAATTATCTTATAATGAAATCTGACATAAAACACAATAGCTTTTCCAGACTTCTGTATCACTCATAAGTGTTACATATTAGGTACTGAATGACCAAGTAAAAAGAAGATTAAAAGTCAATGAGTTAGTATATGCAATAGATTATGGAGCTGCTTTCAGAGCAGTATGTCTAAAGTAATTAATTATCGGTGCAGTTGGATCTAAAAATGTTTAAGTTCAGTAAAAATGAAGCAGTCTTGCTTCATAACAGTGAGTTATCCTTGAAGTCCTACTGTGTTTGTACTATCAACTGCAATTTTTACTTTCAAGATATTCTGAAAATTAGTTTTTCTAAATGTTTGAACTTCAGTGTAACTTACATCTGTAATTTAAGTCCAACTAGGTCTTGAATAACTGCTGGCAGCAAGCCCCTAGTTAGGATTTTGATGATTTTTTCTTCCCTTCTTCAAAATACTTAAATCAGCCAGAATAGTCTAAACTTGATTGAACTGTAAGTAATGTGTTTAACAGGAAAAGGAAAACTAGATTATTTTAATAAGTGCATTAAGGGGGAATTAGATGTGGAAGTCAAGTATTGGATGACCTTAAATATTTAAAACTGTGTGATGAAGCAAATACTTGTGAATAAATTATATTCCCAGTGAGGACTTGCTTTTTAGTGTCTTTTATGTGACTTTTGTGGTTTTTGAGTTTTGTTGGTTTTGGTTTTTTTAAAGCTACATGGGAGTTGCCAGCTTTGGTTTATCGGATATTATCACAGCTGCTGGATATACTCATTATAGAGCTGAATAGTGTGTTTACCTGGTGAAAGATGGATTTAAGGTTTGTAGGGGATAATGATTTGACAGTAGTAGTTCCTGAAAAAAAATCTGTTTTATCTATTATCTAGTTTGGCTATACTAGCTTACTGTTGACATCTGAGATTGCACTATATAATGTGAAGGTTGCAATAGTGGGTATTACCGTGGGGTTTTTATATGCAGCAGAAATTTTACACTTCAGCTTTTTTTTTCATTTAATTTTACACACTACATCAGTCCAATTCAATAGCTCTTGATCCTCAGCTAATCTCCTGCTTGCTTTTGTGTTCTTTTCCTGCCTCTTGCCTTCTGTACTATGTGTCAGGCAAATGTCATTGTTTTTTAAATATGGTTATTGTGTGTGCAGCTCATTGTACACTGCAATTAAATGTATTTTTTGGTTAACTCAAATATTTGCAACGCACCTAATTCACTTTGGAATTTTTGTATTGTTTTGGTTTTAAGGACTGTAGCATTGAAAACTTACTGCTAGAGGGTTGTTTGAATTTAGTATTCCTGCCCTTGTGCCAGCCATAGCAAGAGTGCTCATACCTCTACACTTTCTTGAGCTGGTAAAGAGGTTCAGCTTTTTAAGACTAAATATTTTATTTAAATAATGAACAGTTTGACCTGATATGGTTGTGTGGATGTTGTGATGGTTTTGTTGGATGTTTGTTTTGGGGTTTTTTTCACTGTTGCTTTTTGGTTTTGTTTTTGGATTTTTGTGCAATGCTGCCCTAGGTAGATGAGGATAGGAGATGGAAAACTTAATCTGGAGGAGGATGAGAGCTGGTTAAATGGTTATGCAAGAGCATTTATGATGAGCTGCTTTAGAGTTCGGCCCAAACCAGACATTGTAAATTTCCCTATGTGAAAATATTCTATGTGATGTACACACCCAGCCCAGACAGGAATCAGTCATATCCTGAGCATGTCTGCTTCTCTTTTCCCAAAAAGAGAATTATATGAAGTCTTGCACTGCTGGCTGCTTCTCCAGGCCTCTTGTAGCTATTCTCCTAACAGCAATAAGAAGTATCTGTTCTTTTTGTACAATCTGTCACATTTACATCTACACAGTTGCCTCTACTTCTGTTCATGAATGTTCAGAACCAGGGCAAAATGTGGGCATTAATCAAAGTTGCTCCATTAACTGTCTCTGGTCATTAAATAATTGAAAGTGTCCATTCAAATTGTTGGCCTTCATAAAGCCCAGAAGCAATGCAGCTGCTTGCAGTTAAGTCACAAGCTATTAAATAGTTAATTAAAAGGACAGGTAATTATTTAATAAATGTTTATGTTGTAACTTAGGGAGATCTTGATCTTTTAAAACACTCCTATCAACAGTTAAACTAATCAAGGTAAAAATTGCTTTGTTGCTCAGATTGACGTTGTAAATGAAAAAATTTGTTTATCAGTGTGTTTATGTATTCAATGAAAGCCACCTTCAGATGCTAAAATTAACTAAGTTTACCTTATCTATTTTGTAATTTACTTTATAAATAAAGATTGATGCTTTAGCTTGGTGTTGTTTGAATCATTTCATAGTCTCTTTAATGGAGATCTAAGATCATAATGTGTAAGAGGCAGTTCTTACACCCCACAGTCACCTTCTAGTCCCATGAGAAGGGAGGTGAGCAGAAACAGAATTCCTGGCTTTTGCTGTTAGAGAAAAATCTCTATGTTAGAAACAGCTACTCTATCATTGCTTTATGGGAGCAGCACCAAGGGCTCCATGGCAGAATCCAAGGGTGTTCTCCCGAGGTTTCTGTACTTTCAGTAATATGCCCCTTCAAAAATTTCTTCTGTACTTTTAAAATGCTGAAATAGTTGACAGGTGCTTGAACAGTTCTATCTGTTCTTACTTGCTCAGCATGAACTACTATACTATACCACTGGATTTCTCTCAGCTCCAGTTCTATGAAACCAGATCATCCCAAGTATCTTGAATTACCTTATTATAGTAACTAAAACAAACAAGTATGCTAGGATAATTTAATGTTTTTGGAGGGAACAAAAGAAACTAAAGTCAGCTACTCTTATCCTCTGTTTGTGTTTAGAGATGTTGACTTTACTGTATGGAGACCTCAAAAAACATCTGGGGTGGGAAAGGGAAGTTCCTTCTCCTTGTCCCCTGAATATTAAAAAAAAAAATAGTTGCCACATAAGTTAGCTAGCTTTACCTAGTTAACCCCTCATATTCACTAAAGAAGTTCCAAACTTTTTTCTCAATTGTATGAAAAAGAAGCTAACATGCTTCATTTTCAGTGAGGAAGGGAAACTACTGCCAAAACCTCACTGCTGTGAGCAGCACTGCAAACAGTAATGGTCAAGTATGACAGAGCAGGAACTCCCATGCTTGTGGCTGAGATTCTCCTCACTGAAGAATGTCACAGTTGGTGTAGGAACAAAAATGCTCTGCCCTACCAGAGGCAAACGGAGCTGAGCAGGGAGTTGCTACAGCAAACACTTCTAGACAACACTGTAGCTGCATTCCAGCTCCAGGGATAGTAAAAAGCAGGTGTGATCTAATAAACCTTCACATAACAGCTGGAGGTGCTTAAAACTGAAGAATGGCTTCAGCAGATTTTATTCTAATTTAGCTTTATAGCAGCTTTTTTCTCCAGGTTCAGAGCTGTACAGCTTTTTTCCATGCAGTGAGGTTACCATAATGTTATTAACAGAAATGCAAGCAACATAAAATTATTATTATTTTCAAGGCTCAAAGTTTTAATAGTAGAAAGAAGTAATAATGCAGCAGGTTTTTCTATGTTAACAGTTTTTTACAATTTATTCTCAAAAAATCTAGAAGCCATTAGGTAGATCCTTTTTTCTAAATTAAGCTAGCAGTTTGAAAAGGCAATACAAACTGAATAAATAGCCAGAAATCTAATGATATCATTACACTGAAATCACATGCTTCCTACAACAAAATATATATTCCTGAATGAAGTCACACATAATCACAGAATTTCAAATTTAACTGTAGGCCAGACTATGTTCTTATCCCTAAGCTATTAACAAAGTTCACGAGGTGCAAAATGAGTTTATATGAAAATAACATCTTTCACTTACAATGGTAATATGCTCATACTTAGTCCAAAGTATCTGGAATCTTACTAGGCACTTTCATTCCATTTTTAGTCTGCTTTGATCTGTCAATGTTTCTATTTTTAAAAGCTTTCCATTTATACTTTCAGAAGTGTATTTTTGTATTTAGTTAATATAAATATATATATATATTAAAAACAGCTTAATTATTTGACTAAGTAAAATGCAGAACTGGTCTTCACATCATCATTCTGATCCCTTTAAGAAAAGCAACCATCTGTATTTATAATCCATATGGAATCTTCTCCTAAAGTACTAAAAATATTCAATCCTCCTAAAATAGTCAAAATAGCTAAGAGTCTTCCTGTGAATAAAAATTAAATGGTTTGTCATCAAAGAGTTCACTGTAAGAAAGCATTTGCAAGTGTAAATGCATCTGCACAGCAAGATAACTATTTTGCTTGGGAATCCTTGAAATAAAAAAACAATCTAGAAAATGTCTTGCACCCTTTATTTGACTAGAACTAACACCAGGAAGACTTTTGATAATCACATTCACTAACAGTACCAGACCATTCACTCTAATATCAACTCTCAAGCTAAAATGTTAAGTAGAAGCTTGTTTAAATTGGGTAATTGTCATTTCTCAAAAAGACAACATTAAATACCATTATAGCTATTAAATGGTTTTGTCTTCAATAGACAAAGGCCTAGTAAACCTGATCAAGAAAGCAATTTGCAGAAAAAATATTCTGCCCAGTTACAGTCATATTTCTTTGCAGCAGACATACTAAATATGGAAATAAAAAGATTCAAATAGATTGTAATATGGAAATGCATTTAAAAAGTTGCAGGAGAAGATGATGTACCAGCACTGCAATTTGTTAATACAAGAAAGTTTCCCCATGTTAAGGGCCCAGTGACCAAGGAAATGTGAAAGAGCTGCTGACAGGCCAACAGCTCACCTTACATGTGTCCAGAAAGTTCTGGAAAGCAGAATCACTGATAATGTTGCACTAAATACAGATTAAATGTTTGGTACTGGTATCTCCATTACAGAAACACTGCTGTGTCAGAAGAAACACATTATCAAGTTTTTATCTCTTGGAGCTGCTGTTGGACCTGGAAGAGAACAGACAGAAATATAATTAACTGATAGTGTGACCATATGCAGGGGAAACACACACACTCACCCAAAATAAGCCTTTTTTTCTGAAAGACTACATACCATCTTAATGTCTGGCCTTCTGGTTTTTTTGTCATTCAGACATCGATCAGCAATTGAATACATTTTATGAATTGAAGGTACATCCCAGTCACTCATCTTTTCATCAACATAATCCTCAATAGTTGCTTCCTCATCCTCAATTTCATCTTTTATACTTAACTACAAGAGAATTTGAACCAACACGCAGATAACATTGTAAGTATCTGAACAGCATGTGAGACAATAAATAAACTACAAATTTTTATTAATTTATTATTTTTATTCTATATCATTTTAATTACCACAACATCATAAAGCAAATTTCTTTAAGCCATATCATACAGATTTAGCTGTCTCCCACTTCAAGGCTCAGTTTTCTAGTATTGTTTCTTTTGTAAGAGAAGAGGCACAACCAACTAAGTATCCTAAAATCCACAAATATCCAAGCTTAAGCTGGTATAATTTTTTAAATCACTTTTATAAAGCCTCTTCCTATAAATGAATGTCTGTGTGTAAACTAATCTTCTGTCTCCAGTCTCAGTGACTGCAGTATCTGCTGGAAACTTCTAGTCGAAATCAAATTTTGAATCTGACTGGTTTAGTCCAAAAGTCCTCAGCTCCAAAACACTTGAAGTGGGTTATCTGTAATCACACGTACTGTTTGAGGAAGCATAAATGAGTAAATAAGCGGCAATGAGTAAAGGCAGATATTCTGCCTTCCTCTATGGGTCAAGTCTGAAATTGCTGACCAACAACTGATTCTCAGAACCTCTTTACTGACTATGATTTCATAAAAGTGATCCTGGAGCAGTGAGAGGGAAGGAGAAAACATGAAGAACATACCAGCAACTGTGGCTCCCGGTTTTCATCCACTGGAGGAAGACCCGTTATTATTTCTAGTAAGACCTAGAAGGGAAAAAAATCAGAAGATAAAATAAAGCACAGAATAACCCTTAGCATATATATGATTTGCAAAAAACAGCATGACCTCCAGGCTGTCAACAAATACCCTCAGGATTTGTGTTTGTCCAAAGATTTCCTATACAATTAATTGGTTTTGTTCTTATCTTTATTTCCATTAACAGCAGTGTGGCTTACAAATTCAACACAAGTTATTCTCAGCCTACATGGTGTTCCTTCACAGCAAGACTGAAGGATTTCCAAACTATTCAGACATAGTGTTGGGCCTGCCTTCCCATGAAACAAAATGCTGGGAAGGAAGTGGTCAATAGTGAGTAGGGTCTTGGATCTATCCAGAACAAATTAAATTTTCTTCCAAATATTAAGCTCATGTCTTTTTGTACTCAGCTCTAAGGCAAATTCAACAGGGACATTGTCTTTTTGGTGTTGAATATAGTAAAACACAGTAATTTTGGAACATTTTCTTACATTTTCTTTTTTAGCCTGAGTTACACTTTTGTGCAACACCATGCAAGCAAAAACGTTCCACACACTTCAAACCACATTTAGCTAGAACCTGGAATATTATTTTACTCTGGTCTTTCACATAGCAAATCAACA
Source organism: Melospiza georgiana (assembly GCF_028018845.1). Taxonomy (NCBI): domain Eukaryota; kingdom Metazoa; phylum Chordata; class Aves; order Passeriformes; family Passerellidae; genus Melospiza; species Melospiza georgiana. The sequence continues at coordinate 51,864,501 of NC_080433.1, forward strand.
TATTCAAATGATTTTAACACAACATTTAGAAACACTATCTTAAGAAAATATCTTAAGAAAAATTATAGGCCAGAGTAATCATTTCATTTCAGATACTCTTGATTTTGTGTGCTTTTATCTTTTACAACAGAATTCATATACTGCTTCCCACATTCTACTTACTACTCCAAAACTGAAGATATCAGATTTAGGGGTTATCTCTCCTCGCAGAGCTTCAGGGGCCATATAGGCTGCTGTTCCAACAATTCTTTCAGTCATGATTGTCTGTGTGAATGTTACAGATGCTCTTGCAAGGCCAAAGTCAGAAATTTTGGGCACATATGTATCAGTTAATAAGATATTTGCACTGGTGGAGAGGGGAGGTAAGGGAAGAAACAAAAAAGAAAAGAGAATTTTCTGAACATTACAGTAAATAGGTTTTATGACAGACTAATAATTCTTTAATAACCTGCTATGTAAACTGCTATTTTGACTATCTTGAAAGCTAAGATATTTATATATTATTCATAAAACAAGTTATGTAAATTTAGTTTTGCTGGAAATTGTTCAATTTCAAAATTCATTCCTCTAAATACATGAAGAACTGGCTGCAAGATCCATCTATGTTTTTCTTGTGTGTGCATGCATAAAAAAATAAAAGGCAGGACAACAAAACACAAGGAAAAAAACTAGACACTCCCCCTACCCCCAAACCTTAGAAATACAAAACTTTCTTTTAACAGACCAATTATGTTACATTTATGGTTTGGCTTTAAGAGAGACAATAGAGAATAATTAGCTCTGATCAACTTCTATTGGATCACAGTTTAATTCTTACAGTCTAAATCTCTGCTCAGAACTAACAAAATCAAGTTTTTTATACCTATTATCTAATACCAAGCCAACCATGACAAATTCATGTGCTAAATGAATAATACTCTTGTCTTGAAAGAAAACCAGAAACCTTATTACTGCTAGAATATTCTATGTGCCATGTTTTCACTTGACCTCCAGCTTTTACTTTCCTTAAAAAAAGGCAACCCTGACAAATGAGGCTCATCTCAAAGTCCTTAATGCTTTCATACAATGCTCAGTGGGATGAATTACAGCAGAAATCTACTGGGTTTTAAACTTGTACCACTTAAAACCATTTTAAAATAACTTGATTTAATATTCATGAAATCCTCATTTTCTGATCCCTTTAATGGGACTGTAAGAAATCCACAATGCCTGATATAACATATAACACCTCCTGGAAAGTTATACTGCTAACTTCCCCTTCTTGTTCACCCAACCTGAACAAAATTAACACAGCTGTAAGTTACAATGGATCACTTGATGTGAGAGCTGCTGTAAATACACTACAAAAGGCATCATCCACCAAGAGAACAAGATCACAACTTCATAAATCTCAGCTTCTTATCAACTTGAACCCAGTCCAAAGAATGGTCATTTTTTGGGTACACCACAAAAAGCACAATAAATGCAAGTTTTACTGCAACTTTCAAGCTTTAAAAGAGAACAGAACTATTTCCTGGGCATAACCAACCCAAAAAACAACTGTGAGAATACCCATTAAATCCTGTCCCCTCTAGCCTAGAGAAGCTGTTCTAATGCCTGTGTGTTTATGAATGGTCTACACATCGCAGCAAAATGAAGACTGAAGTAATCTTAGATGTCTCTTCATCTAAATGTTATCTGGAAGTGGCAGCACTATTAACAGCACCAATCAAATGTATTGAACTACTCACACAAGTTGCAAAATGTTATTCAAACAAAAAAACCCCCAAACCCAATTCTCTAATATGATCAACTCACAGCAGTTAGAAGGGCAGAGGCACGTAAGGTAAAAACGTGCATCCCTTGCAGTCATTACACTTCTCCAGAGGCTTAGGCAGGGGAGAAAGAAGAAACAGACTGTCAAAGCAGCAAGCACACACATGAGATAGCTGAAGCAAATGCTTGTTCCCCCCAAGCTGAAAGGTCACAAAACTGAATTTGCCTGTATTTAGCAGAGTTGCCAGAAGCCAGAAAGCTACTGAAACATTCATCTGTAACACGCAGTCAGTCATTCCTTCTTAACCATCACAGAGAATAAGGCAATTGGGGCTTCTCTTCAAAGATTTGGCCTCTTTTTTAAGAAAACCAACACAGTAAACTGTAGCAGCAACAAAACAACAATGAAAATACCAGAAATAGCCAACCAAACTCTACAACAAACACCCTACCTATTCTGAGTTCTGATGTCCATAGGAAAAAACTCTGGTATAACAAACAATGACCATTCATTATCATTGAAGAACCCTGAACTTCATGAACCTGACTGAAGTAATTTTACTGTATTCATAAAAAATAGGGGTAAATCAAAGGAGACACTGAAGAAGTGTTCTACAAAAAAAAAAAAAAAAAAAAAAAAAAGATGTGTTTTTATCTGAAAAATTAACTATTTAAAAATTAATTGTTCTTCAACAGCAGCTTCACTAGAAGCAGTTAAAGAACAGAACTTTGTGTGTTCTCATGGCACTCAAATAACTATTTGAAAGTAACAGATACAATTTAAAATACAAATTACAATTTACATAATATAACACAATTACAATTACAATGCAAAACCTCACGGCTGGAAAGCTGTCCAGCAGCTAAGGGAGCTGGCAGAGAAGGAGCCTCAGGGAAAGACCTTATTGCACCACAAAACTAACTGTCTGAAAGGAGGCTGGACCCAGGTGGGGGGGAGGGCTCAGTCTCCTTCCAAAGCAGCAAGCAACAGGACAATAGGAAATAGCCTCAATTTGTGCCACAGGAGGTTTAAATAAGCTGTTAGGAAAAATTTCTTCACCAAGTGAAGCAGTGAAAGAGGCTGCCCAGGAGAGTGGTGGAGTCACCAGCCCCAGAGATATTTAAAAGACATGTAGATGCAGGCACCTAGGGACATGGCTTGGCAGTGGACATGGCAGTGCCATGTTAACAGGGTTAACAGTTGGACTTGATAATTTTAAAGGTCTTTTCCACCCTAAGCAATTCTATGCTTCTAGCCCCATAATTATCTTTAGAAATCTGTACTGGTCATGTCCTTGTGGCACAGACAAGATTGTGGAGATGGATGTCACTTGCAGAAGATTGTGCCCTTGACTGAAGTAATGCTCTTTGCAGTTTGTTCTCTCTAAAATTACTTTAACAGGGGAAAGATGAAAAAGAAAAACGAAAATGTGAAAATGCAGCCAGCAATAGTCTGCAGGTTTTACCTTTTAATATCTCTGTGAATGTGATTATTTTCATGCAAAAAGTTGATGCCATTTGCTGTACCTTGAACAATTTTACACCTCATATTCCAAGGAATTGGTGGAGTTTCATCCTTGATTAAAAAGAGAGAAAGGCAAGTAAAAATCTGAAAGATATATATGCACTCACATAAACCAAAACAAACATACAAAACCCCCACAACCCAAAAGTAACTTCTTGCTATGTTTTGTTGTGTTCAAGTAGATGATTAAAAACACTACCAGCATACATTTCTTAACTGATTTGGGCAGAAATGCATGCCTTTGTCACATTACATTTTTTTCCTGTATTTTGCCTTAGATTAAGTTGTCAGTTGCAAAACATGTTCTTGGTTAAGGCTTGACTCTGAGTCTCCAAGGCCAGCTGCTCTGCAAAGACCTATCTGTATCTACTGCAGCTCCCACTTTGTACTGGCACTGATACCAGGGCCTTCAACCCAAAGCAAAGAATTCAAAGCAATCCACTGTTCTTTACAAACAACAAGAAGCCAGTCTTCCAGGATTTTTGGATTTTTTGAGAGTACAGTTTTATTCATGCTACTAATTAAACCTCAGAAGTAAGGACATCTACATTTAAAAGCCAGTAATCAAAAATGTTGTCAGTGGCCAAGGGAAGTGGATTACAGTATCTCCCCATTCTACCACCTCCCTTGCCTGCTCAACATCCAGACACAAAGATGATACAAGCAAGAGTCCATGCATCAAACACATCCAGTGAAGTCACAAAATTAAATTATCAGCAAGAACAGATGTTCAAGTAAATACAGTACTCACCTCTCTGATCTTATTAGAAAAAGATTCTTTCTAATTTATAGATTCTGATTTAGATTCCTTGATTTATGCCATAAATTTGTCCTCTTGTAAAGGAAGAGACATTTATTTCTCCTTTAGCTTTCAATTATCCCCAATATTTAAAGCTCCCTTGATGATAACAGCAAGTTACACTGATGACCATTTTCATATACATCCTTGTTAAGCACTGCTCATTTCTACAGATAAACTTGCACTGCCCTTAGGTAAGACTTATCTCTCTTCTGCACTGATTCAATTTAAGAAAAATTGCACCTGTAGTAGTGTAGGCAAGCAAATAAATGTAAACTGACACAGCAGTACTAACAGGACTAGTTCTTTCCTCAAGCACTGCTATTCATTCTCATCATAGCACCATGTTTTCCCCACTGGAGCAGAAGTATTTGTGCAGCCCTACAAAGGAAATGTCTCCAGATGAAAATTAAATATTTTTTCACGAATTATTATTTTATCAACCTAATCAGTTCCCTAATCCAAATCTTTCTCCAACTAATAGATGCTTGAACCAGTACAACCAGATTATCAGTGCAGAAAAAAAAGCAAGCCCAAGATCTTAGGTCTGAGGACATGAATGGTTGAAGTAGCACCAATGTAAAATGTTCACCAGATTACAACCTCAGAAGCTGCAATTGCTTAGTATTGAGCAGATTTTTTGAACTCCTTCAACAAATTAACACAGACACTAATCTACTACCTTAAGTCTGGCTTACTATTGGACTGTGTGTCCTTGATAAACAGAGTTGCCTCACCAAACCAAAGCAACTTGTTATTTACATAAGGCCAAGGCTAGAACATACACCATTTGATTAAATCAGAAGCATTTATACAAAATAATAGTTTTTTAAATTGAAATTTACATTTACTGACGTACTTCAGAAAGAGATAAGCAGACTGAGCACTGTATTATAACCACTATCACAAGGACAATGAACAAGGTCAGTTTCACAGATTTCACAGAATCTCAGGAACCAGCAGAGAACATACCAACGTAAGAACTGGGAACAAGACTGCAGCACCCTCTGCACTGCCTCACACAGGCACAGTCAGTGCAAGCTTCTGTGATGCTTCAGATACCAGTACATGACATTGCACTGACTTGACTTTATCTAAAATGTTTGTGTAAAATCTTATTGGAATACTTGTTATTAGAAAACAATAAGAAAGTAGTAAAACATCATTTGGCCATCACAGTTCAATTCCATTTGAAAGGCATTCCACAGATTCTTGTACTTTAGCAAAGTAAGGCAATTGGAAGCTAGAAAAGATTTCACTTACCAGACAAGCAAGTCTGTCAAGCAATGAACCGTTGGGCATGTATTCATACACCAGACATGGCTGAGCACCATCACTTGAGAAACCAAGCAATTCTACTAAATTTTCATGCTGACACCTATACAAAAAAAATCTGTTCACATGTGCTCTGAGAGACTTTCAATATTGAGGAAAACACAAGGCATGGGGAACTTGATTCCCAATGCCTTGTTTCACCTCTACTGCATAAAGCCAGGTTTGTGTGGTGATGTTTTAAAACAAACAAAATGTGATTGTGTACAAGAAACATTTTCAGTTAACATGCAAATCATTATGTTAGAAACAGAAAAATTGAATAATGACATACTCACTTTGCCATTATGTTTATTTCTTGCTCAAACTGCTGTTTTAAGTCCTGAACACTAACATCGACCATCTATAAAAACAAGTATTTGACATTAACATCATTGGTTCATAATAAAATGCACAGCTGTTCATTAAGAAAAACAAAAAAAAGAATTGTATGCCTTTCTTAGTTAAATTTTCACAATATACCTTCTACTAAGTTCAAAAATAAGTATCAGATTGTCACTTTAAATTCCTTGGAACATTGTATAACTGGATAAATGGATCCATTTTCAGCAATCAACAGCTTATTCCATTCATTGCAGTTACACCCCAATAGTACTTAATTACAAATTCAATATTCACACAAAACAATGGTTATGAAGACTAAAATTCTGTGACAATTTAGCTTGTGAATCTCAGCCATTCTAATCTGAAATGGAAACCACCTTAGGACCCCTTCTCTTCTGGCACTTCTTGAGGGTGAGGGGAAAATAACTGGGGAAACACTCTGCTCTTCCCAACAACTCGCTTAGCCCCTCAAAGGAGAGCTCCAGAGAAGGCAAGAATTAGCTCCTGTGACTGTACTGACCTGCAACACTGATGGGACGAAGGATAAGTTTCTTAAGCCAACTAATGCGTAGGACAGTGACAACTTCTGGAAATCTATCATTCAATGCTTTTCACAACAAACAAGATAAACAAGTCTATTTGATAAAGTTCTCAGTCATTAAAATGAAAAATCCCCAGGACAACTCACAGCAATGAGCTTCTTGACAGCCACGTTTTTGCCATTGATGTAGCCTTTGAACACAATGCCAAAGCCGCCTTCTCCCAGTTTATTACCTCCCGCTGATTCTGGTCGCACATCAAAATTATTTGTAATGCTTTCCAAGTCATGAAACAAAAAATTCTGGAAATCTGAAAGACATCGACATTTAGCACAAAACTGTGTTTTCACTTAAGGAACGAGGTTTTCTCTTTCAGTTCTCTGTTTCAGTTCTCTTAAAACAAAAACTTGCTACTGCACAAAACCTGACCCAGTGGAGCCCTACTTCCAGCTCTGTGATGAAGATACCAGAATCACAAAAGGAAGGCAGATAAACATATACAATTACCTATGCATCATTTTCTTCACAACTAACACTGTAGCACACATCTGATTGCATTTTTGATTCATACTTGCAATACAGGTAGCAGACATTAAATGTGTAGCAGATCACAGAGAGAGCCACAGTGCCTTATATACAAAAAATACACCAAGGTTACATCCTGGCAGCAACCCAAAAGTGAACCTTTAGGAAACAACAGACCAACCACATACTTTCCTAAAATGCCTTCTTCAGTCATCTTTTCTGCAGCATTCTTAGTAATTTCTGACATACAAAATCTAGTTTCAAAGCATGAGATGCTGAACAGTCTATAAAATAAGTACTGGAAAAGCACACAGGATTATGTGTGGCAAAAAAAGAAATTGCAATTTAATCAACATTTAAGTTTTCCCTCAAAGTAGGTGATTTATTGGCAAGATGCTGTTTCTCACAGATGCACCATGACAGGAATAGAGTCATCATTCTTATGAACTGCTATGATTTATTTCACATGGGGTGAAAGACAGATCAGCAAAAAAACAGCACTGAATTCTACCAAAGTAAATGTCTACCTGTGTTACTGGACTGTGAGCTGCTTTTTTCTTCACTTGAGTAGGAAGAATCTGAATGCTGCTTCTCAGCACTCTGAGCTAACGCAGGCTTTACAGATGTCACCCTTTTTTCTTGTACAGGTAGTTGTTTCTCATGTATAGGCAAGGTTTCCTGTGAAGAAAGAGGTAATGTAACTTCCTGTGGCATCCTTACAGCTTCTGAAAAGGGAATTTAGAAAAAGCGTTAACTACATTAGGAACCAGAGAAAAACTAAGTAATGTTAATGCCAATATTTTTCAAAATTAGGAGAAACATAAGTATCACCAGGTTATATTGTGCCACTATGTGTAAACTCTAGCACTCTTATTGAAGCTTTAAATTCATACTTAAACTGTTATTACAAATGATAGAAAGTGGAAAATATATTCATTTTTGGTTATTTTAACCTAATCCTTTCTGCTTTTCAAGTTGGGATGAAGCTCTTTAGCATCTTAGAAAACTGAGAACACAACAGAAAATGTACAAGACTAACAGTTACCTGGAAGCAAAAGGCTTGCTGGTGCTAGGAACTGATTCCTGATCAGCAGATCCACAAGATCAGCAACTGTACAGTTTGTGGTTCCCCAGTCATAAAGCAATTCACACGTGGGGCTCTTTCCCATTTGTACAAATGCCTCAAATTTCCTTAAAAGATAAATATTAAGACCAGTATTTAAAAAAAGAAAAAATTACCTCAAGAAGCATAAAGGGAAAGAGATTAAAGGCAAATGACAAAAATAATCCACATTAAAAAAAAATCTGAATGCACTGCAAAAATCCCAGCTTTCTGAAGACACAGCAAAAAAAAAAAAAATGAAACACATTTAAAATCGGGATAAAACCATGCAAAATATGGGAAAAGCTATGGGCTTTTATATATACATATACATGGCTTCAGCTGTCTGTCTAGGATCCATAACATATTGGCATCTTGGACTAACAGAGAAGAGAATGTCAGGCAGAGACAGAGCTAGTCAGAACCAGATCAAATATAATTGTTTGATCAAAAATATATTGTTGATCAAAATATAATCAATATAATTGATCAAAAAATAATTGTTTTGCATCCATTTAACATTCATACTCCACCTTGAATATTTTGAGATGGCCATTAAGAAGAAAATGAGATCCAGCATTCTGACTCATTTAATATTATTACTGACAGAAAAACAAAGATTTAACACTACCATTACTAGAAAAGACTGGAAACCCAAAATTATATGTACAGCATGTAAAAATCTCAGTCTTTGAAACAGCTTCAACAAAGATTCAAGAAGCCCTTCAAGCAATGAGGTGCTCATAAAATATTGCAAGCATTACTCCTTAAGTGAATTTGTGAGTTTTAGGCCTGGGGCTCCCCACGTTTGTTGGGCATTTTCTTGAAGCAGTGAGTTAGGAGTTACAGCGCAGCTGTCTCTTGGGCACCGTAACATCAATGCCTACCAGCCTTTAGCGTACAGAGAGTTATGCAGCCCGTCCTGTATCGCTAAAAATACCTGCGCCTGGAGTTCTAATTAATCCTCATTTCTTCAGTCAATTTTCTGAGGCTTGCTTAAACCCGAGCTGCAGTACAATTAGGAGTAATTACCTTGCGTTCCCTAAGGAAACGGGAGCGTAAGGCGCAAGGGCCCCCCAGCACACGAGGTGCAGCAAGTTACAGTAACGGGCGGGCCAGCGGGGCTAACAGGGTACTTGTGGCGATGCACGAGTTTGGGGTACGGGACTGGTGTAGGACCTTATGTGCACTTGGCTGTATCTGCTTTCCCCGGACGGGTTGGTTATATCCACCGCCAGTTTCTTCCACCCTTCCTGCGGGTCGATGAGCTCCGCCAGGCGCCGCACGAGCCCGTAGCTCAGGGAGCGGACGCGCGTGGAATCCGTCACGGGCTCGCCCATCCTCCGCTCCTGCTGGGACACAGCGTTACCCGTGCGGTTCGCCGGGAAGGGCCCGCCCCGGCCCCCGCCCACCATTCCCGGCAGGGCGCGCCCCTGCACCCCGCAGCCGGGGCGCTGCCGCCCGGAGTCCCCTCACGCCTCACCGTCGCTGCCCGCCCGCGATCCCCCGGGCGCCGCCGCCCACCGGCCGGTACCGCCGCGCCGCTTCCCCTCCGCCTGCACAGCTTCCCCTTTAAGGGGGCGGGGCCCAGCCCCCGGTGCCGCTGACGTCACCGGCGCGGTGGGGACACAGCGGAAACGCTCTCCCACCTGACGCTCCCATAGGCGGCCGAAAGGGGCCCCGCCCCCGGCACGACCCATGTCCGGACGCGAGGAGGGGGGGCTCGCTGTCTCGTTGTATTTCCCCCCGGCCCTGGGGAGCTTGGTAACGTCCTTGGGCCCCTCTGATGGGAGGAGGGGGAGGAGGGAGAGGCTGTGGCGCCCCTTGGCGGCGGCTTTCGGGGGCGCGGCGCTCCCGCCTCGCTGTGTCCGTCCGTGCCCCGCTCCCTCCCTGCGTCCCTGCACCCGTCCGTCCGTCCAACCATCCCTGCTTGCCTCCCTCCCCGCCTTGCAGTAGCAGTTGATGCTCTTCCGCCCCTCTGCCCCTTTCCTGTCCGGCCTGGCGGGGCGCAGGGCAGGCCGCGGCCATGCTGCCCTCCTTCAGTTACCTGACCGAGCACACCGGCTTCCGCGGCACCATCAAAAACGCGCCCGGCGACTTCGTAGTGACGGAGCTCGAGGTGCCCGAGCTCTTCCTCGGGGACTCCCGAGCTGAATTGCTCCCGAAGAGCAGCGAAGCGGCACAGAGCGGCCCGTGTCCGCGGGAGCCCAAAAGGCGGAGGACGGAGCCCCCCGGGTGCCCGCGGGATTCTGCTCCCGGAGCTCCGGGGCAGGGCCCAGGCCGGGCGGGAGGCGGCTGTGCTGCATCCCCGGAACAAACCGGGCCTGAGGGAGAGCCCGAGCTGCAGCCCGGCCTCGGGGAAGCCCCAGGGCTGGAGTCCTTGCTCGGCGAGCCCGTGAGCGAGCTGCTCCACAAGTTTGCCCGCGATGTGAAGGATGCGTGGCGCTCGGGAAACAGCGCGGATGCTGCTGCTAGGGAGTTCTCGCTAGGACCGAGGCTGGACAAGAAAATTCGGGCTGATTTACACAGTGCCGTTAGGCAGAAATTCCCCTTTCTAGTCACTCTTACAAAAGACAACGAAATGATTGTAAAAGGGAATCCTGATTATAGAGAACTTTGTCAATTAGTGACTGAAAAGGAAACAAGTGGTTTCTTTAAATTTTTAGATGCAAAGCTAGAAAATTCTACGTTTTCCTTTGAGCCTGATGGAAACAAAGAGCACAGAAAAACAGTTCACCACTTTATCAATAGAAAATTTGGAAAGCTTTTAGAAACAAAATCTTTTACCATGACAGATGTCAGTGATCAGCCAAGTACATCAATAATGGTACGGTTTCGAGAAAAAAGTGGGTCCAGAAAAAGGTGTGCTGGTGGCTTTCAGGACAAGCAAGATGTTTATACAGGTAAATACATTTTTAGTGAAGGTGACAGGTATTACAGTGTTCTGTAGGTAAGACTGATACTCAGAATAATTTTTATACTGTCAGGTCACTGTTTATGTTGAAATAAATCATTATCAGTGCACTGGTGTTACACCCTTGGAGAACGGAATGGAGGAATCAAGTTACTGCAGGGATTTGGCATCAGCTGCTCGCTGATAATGGTTACAGTTCTTTTGATTATAGCCACTCACTCTGTGGCATTCCCAGGGTGATAGCTTTCCTTGAAAATAATTGTGGGATTTTAGGAGGTGCATCTAGAGACTGAACAAGTTAGTAAGGTCAAATTTGACTTATGATCTCATTCTTCAAAGCATTCTCTGATACAGAGAATGTTTCCTGCAATACATCCATGCATGTCTGTTGAATTGTGTTGCATTTTATGAGGTGCAGTTCTTTAAGGCATCAGGGTTTTTGGTTGGTCTGAGTTTTATGTACCATTTTTATTTTTTTCCTTTTGTGCTGTAAAAGTCCCATTTGATTTAGATTTGTGGGGTAGGAGGGCAGTTTCTTTACAGTTTCCATGCTGTTACAGTTCAAGGGGCAGAACCTGCCCATCTGTCATGGCAGAAGACTGAAACATAAAGGCAAGTTTCTAATAATTCTGAGATGATTGTTTCAGCTTTCACCCTTCAGAAAGAAAACCTAGAAACACTAGAAGCAATCGGCTTGTTGGCAGCAGAACTTGATGTTCTTCCTTCAGACTTCAGTTACACTGGCATCAAAGATAAGAAGGCTATCACTTTGCAGCCTATGGTGGTGAAGAAGGTGACTCCTGAGAGGTACTTAAAATTGGGTGCAAGCAATTTACCATGTAGTTTTTGGTGTTAATAAGTATCAACATGGTAGAATCCCTCAAAATGTTGTTACTGATGTGTCTTCCCCTTCCCTATATAGAGCAGAGTGGAAATGGCTTTAATCTTTTGTGGCTTTAGGAAATATGCAATTTAGCACTCAAGTCAATGGCAAAACTCCACTGCAAACTGGACTGTAAGGCCTGTTGTCCAAGAGATAATTAGCAAAACTTTGCATGAGTGTTTAAATGATAAAGAAAAATAGGTAAATGCATCCATACAGCAAGAAAAATAAATATTTTTTTTATAAATTAACAGTTTATGATGCTATTAAAATATTGCTTAGGATTCAAGCTCTTATGCTGAAATTTTCCTTTGATTTATGTTGTCATCTTATTAAAAAAGGCCCCATACCTTCTTGGTGATTTCTCATGGGTATCTCCTCACAGCACTGACTCCTTCATCTGCACAGCCAACAAAGTCCATCTCTCTCTCCTCACCCAGCTATCCCACTCTTTTGTGGCACTCATATTCTTAGTGGACACAGCTGTGGCCTGTTAAGGGCAGGCCTGTTCCTAATCTTTGGTGATTGGTGCAGCTGCAACTCCTCAGGGGTGAGACTGCCTTCTGCACTATCTTTATGTTCTTACATTCTATCCCTCCACATATTTGAATGACTCTTATTTACACATAAGAACAAAGAGATTGAGTGGATATTTTAAAGAGTAAATATTTGAACTGTCAGCTGTGTTTCCAATTACAAGCATGTGTGAGCACACCCAGATAATCAATGCACTGAAATTGTTTTTGTTAAGGCTGATGGAGAAAGAGCAATTGTGTTTTGGAGTCTGCTAGAGCACATTACCTTTTCTTTTCCTTTCTCTTTAATGAAAAACAGATTTTGAGGAGGTAAGAGTAAAAAAATTATTAGATTTTCAATTAAAAAAATTAAAAATTCTGTGCACTCTGAGAAAGTTCCATGAATTGCTTAATTCCAGCATAATAATGCCAATAATTTAAAAAGTACTTCTGAATTATAACTAAATTTTAACACTTCTATCTCTTAATTTGATTTTGTTTTCTTGTAATCATTGTTTTACATCCCATTTTATTTTTAAAGTGTTTTCAATGTGAGTGCAAAGGTGAAAAAGACATTAATTAGAAGTTGTATAGCTTTAGTAGAGGATGGTCCATAATTTCTCCCAATTTCCTATTTAGGTTGAAGGAAATTGGAAATAAAATGGAAAAAAAAGGCATGAAAATATACAACATCCGTCCAGCACAGCAGCACCTCAGACTTGGTCAGCTGAAGGGCAATCACTTTGACATAGTTGTGAGAGACCTCCAGCACCACAGTCATGACTCTGGTGATTTGGAGGAGAGAATAGCTGAAGCAGTGGAAAATGTTGAGGTAAGAAAGACTCATGATAATGAACAGAGTTTTCATTCTTTGCTGTTATAAAAAGTACATTTAAGGAAAGTGCTTGTAATAGCACAATAACGGCAATGTTTCCCAAGTTTGGTGCCCTTTGCAGTTTTTTGTCTTTCCTGCATTACTTAGGGAATCAGGAGCAAAAATTGCCTTCCAAGAAGGAATTACAAGTGAATTGATTCTGTGTTTCAGACTGGAGACCCCAGGGTGGTGCAGCAAACGAAAAGGGGAATTCAGTAACAAATGATTGTGGATGTAAGAGCCATTGCTGCACAGAGCTGGGGTGACCAAAGTGATGGGTCTCACTGTGGCAGATGAAGGGGGAAAGAATGTACTTACACATCCATATAGTGTGTATGGGATACCTGTATACACACACACATGCTCACTGCACATCACAGCTGGTTGCCTTTTTTGGTCATGTCAGGAACATGCAAGTCAAAAACTTTCATGGTATGAACATATGTGGAATGTCCATCTCTGAGAAGGAAGACTCCTCTGAAGTGCAGTGGATTTTGATTCTGCTTTCCTTAGTCGCTGAAGAAAACTCCAATCATCAGACATTCTTAAGCCACCAAGAAAAATAAAAGCAAATAATAGAAGGGAAAATTGTGGATATTTTTACAGTATTGATTTTCTTGCCCTATCTTTCAAAGTAATAACTATAATATAAATTGCTTTTAGAAGATTCATCCAGGAATAAACTCTTGAATGAAAATTACCCACTGTGCAAAAGCAAAATACATTACATGTATTTTGGAAAATAATTTTATTATTGAGAAAAGCATTCAGCTGGTACTACATTGCTTTCTTTGCTCCATCTGACTTGTTTTATTTTACTGTTTGGAAAATGAACCCAAATTCCTGTGATCATGTGTCTTGTTTTATTAGATTTACCTTACTGGTCAGAAGATAAATGACAATACAGGATACATATTTATCCAAAATATGCATTTTTCATCTTTTGTGAAAGCAAAATTGTGTATGGAACCTATAGGTGTCCAAAGCAAGATAATAAAATTTGAACCTATTAACCATTTGCAAAACAAATATGTGTTTTGTGCTTGTCTACTCCATGTATACTTACTATTTTCTAGAAAAGGGTGTTCTCCTTGGGTCACATGACTGTGATTTTTCTTCACACATGTGACCTAGAACTCATCAGGAGATTTAAAATCCCAATTAGCAGAAGTGTTCACTTTTGATCTTTATATTGCAGTAATAACAGATATGATCTCATGTTAAAAAATTTGTGTTTTTAAGAAAAAAATGTCCCGTGGTTACTGTTCATTAGCTGTGCTGCATTTGCTTGAGTAGAGATAACATAATCTGATACATGTAAAAAGCTTAATTACTTTGACTTGACCTATAGTTGTAATTATAATAATTAACCATATAGGAATAATTTTGTTTCATTTACCTGCGATCTTTTTAATAATGTGAAGACAATGGTAGAACTTGATTGTCTTTTAAGGTATCTTTTTAGTGCCAAAATAATGAATTTTGAATTTTGCTTTTCATGTAAGTTCTGATTCTGGTTTTATACATTTTGGATATAAATATAGATGTATGTGTGTTATCTGCCTGGTGTTGATCATACCCAGTACTTTCATGCATGTAACATATTTATCCTTTCTCATTCTAGACAAAAGGTTTTGTGAATTACTACGGACCTCAGCGATTTGGACAAGGACAAATTGTTCAGACAGATCAAATAGGATTGGCTTTACTGAATGAAAAAATGGTATTTCCATTTTGCAATTTGAGTACTTACTGTCAAGAGAATTTCATATTACTGTTGCAATATCTAGCACTGGAGTTGATTTCCTCAGTGAACAGTTTCAATTGTGAGATAAATCCACCTGTGTGCTGGAAGCAATTGCTAGATCAGTTTCAATACCAGCTTAAGCATGAAGATATTCACACTGAAACTAAAACCTTCTTTTAAACAGCAAGTGAAGCTTTAAATAGTTCTGGGGTGATAGTTCTGTCTGTGATTGGGATTTTCATCATGCCCCTTGGCAGGAAAGTGGTTGCATTCCATACAGGATTTGAACACTGCAAAGAAGCAGGCTTCATACAGTGTTTATTCATGGTCTGATCACCTTCAAACTGCAGCTTCTTTATCCTGCTGGGGGTCTGTTTACTTCCTAAGAATGTCACATAAGTTTGTAAGAGAGGATTTGCTTTTTCAATACTGCAGTAATTTATCTGCAAATATAGAAGAGATTTCTGCTTTCCATTATTCCTTGACTACTTTCCCAAACTCTCAGTTCTGAGCTTATTAAGTAATAATTAATAAGATAAGAGTAATGTACTTTTCAGTGTACATAGTATAGTGTTTGGCACTATAGAAGAAGTAGGTAGGAGACTAATCAGACACTACAAAGTCAAAAGAAAACTTGAATATCCTTTTCTGCTAATCTTGTTTTGATTCTGAGAAAAATCAGGAAAACCTATCTTTCAAATATAAGAATCAAGATTTGAGGGCAGTCCATGAAAGTTGCTGTTGATGTATCTGACATCAGATAGCAGTTGGACCAGGTGCCAGTCCCTGAGAAGTGATGATTTAAATCCTTAGTCTTAACTTAGTAATTTAATTTAAAATAGGTAGGAATTACTGTCTGTATTAAAAATGTGCCAGTATGTGCTTGCACAGTCCAATGCAGAGGAGGACAAGAGCCAGGTGTCACAGGTTGGTAGAAGTGCTAGCAAATTGAGCAGCTCCTCCAGTATTGCAAGCAGCAGAGATTACTGTAGTGTTTTTCTTGTCACAGTGTCATCTAAGCTAATACAGGTCAGTATTAAAAAACAAAATTAAAAAAGTTTTCCCTCTGTATGAAACTGTGAAATTGTTCAGTCTAAATTTTTCATGAAGCATGCAGGATAGAAGGAACCTTCCTGTTCAGGACAGAATGATGACAATTTCACATGGAAAAGTTTGAACTGGATGACCAAGAAAGTGACTTGTTTTCTCACAGAGCTTTGAAAACTGTTTTACATTTTCTGGGTGACTAAAACCTCTTTTTAATCTGAGAAGGGGTACAACACATTGTTCTGTGGTTCATGAGATCTTCTGGGAAAGGGAGAATTTGACAGTGAAAACTGATTTAATTTTGAGAGCTTGCAGAATATGTTGAGACAGAATTGCATGCATGATTACCTGTTTAGCTGATAAATAGTCATATTTAACTGAAAAAAAATGTACTTTTAAGGTGAAAGCTGTGAAGTTATTTTTCACACCCGAAGATACTGATGATCCTGTAAACAATGCAAAAAGATACTTTCTTCAAACTGGTATGTCCACTTAAATTGTCCAAGTATTTATGCAGAGTTGATATTGTGAGGTACTGTGTTGCTGCACAGGGAAATACTTTTTATTTTCCTACTGCTTTATGCTACTTACACTTCATTATAATGAACTTCATTATAATTTTTATATGTGCAACTCAATAGAATTGCATGTTTCAAAATTATATGAGGGTGAGGTCTTAAATGTGCAAAATAGTGGAAAATGAATGTACTTCAGGTGCAAGAAAATATGGAAGCAAACACTGTATGTCATAATGCTGGAAGAGATCAAGATTTATCAAGGGAGTTCTGGCCTCCTTCCATCTGTCTGCTTTTGGATAATGACCTTCTTCTCCCTAGTGAGGGAAATGTACAGGAATATGGCACCCAACTCATACTCAGCACTTAACACATCTACTTTCTTTCTTTTTTGAACTAAAATCAACAAAATAGGTCAAAGGCAGGAGTGTGCTGAGTAGATTGCTCTGTTTGCCATATTTATTGGTTTTATCATTCAGCCAAACTTTCTCAACAATTTGAAGTTGCTTTCAACTTCAAACATACTTTTCTTTTCAAAAATTCCACATCTACTAGCCTGCTTATCACTGTAGATTGTCTTACCAACTATGATATGTAGCTTCAAAAGCTAAAGACGTTTTTGGTTTCACAAAAAAGTGTAAGATAAATGATTTTGTTCTGTACATGGCTGTATGATGCATGGAACTTCCAGTTGATGTGGACCCTGAAAGCAGCTGCTTGCCTTTTCCTGAAAGCAGACATAGAAGTCTGTGCAAAAGACTTCATCAGGTAATCACTTGTGATATGAAATAAAAACCCCATAAAATTTTAAATATACAGCATTTATATAATGCAGTAAAAATCTGATTAAGTGCATTTTCATCTTGGTTAAGAGTCAGACTTCCCTGAGGCCAGTGTAATTTTTGCCTTTAAAATAAAGACATGGTTTTTACCTGCTGTGAAATACATCTTCTGAAATGATGAGAAGTAGAGATTTAATGTTCTTTTATAGCTTGGTTTTTACTTCCAGTTACTTGGTTCAAAAAAACCACTTTGGAGTGATAAAATAAGTTTTTTAAAAAAAATTGTTTGAACTAGGCTGAATAACTGACAGCTAGTTTAATTTATACTGCATGAAACAGAATAAAATTCATGGGTCTGTGTTGATAGGCATACAAGATGAAATTTGTCTAAGGCAACACATTGAAGGAAAGGAAATAATCAAAGCATGGAGACATTAGACTGACAGCTTTTTTCTCTATTTGATTATTTTATCTTTTTAAATGTCAGGTAATACTTGAATAATCAGGGATTACTGACATGGTTATTTTTGTTTATGTCAGAAGATGCAAAGGGCACACTTGTAATGCTGCCAGAATTTAAAGTAAGAGAGAAGATGTTGCTACGAGCTTTAAATCGCTATGGTGTAAATCATGAAGGTTGTACCAAAGGATGGCTCAACATTCCTCACTCCTTGCGCATATTCTATGTCCATGCTTATTGCAGTAAAATTTGGAATGAAGCAGCATCATATAGGCTGAAGACTTATGGCTCCAAAGTGGTGGAGGGTGATCTTGTCTTCTTGGAAGAAAATGATGAAAGCATTTCCCTGAATGACAAGGTGAGTCTTCTTGTAAAGTAGTTCTTGTAGAAAGAAAACACCAACAACAAAAACCCCAAACAGCTCCATGTTCTTGAATATATAAGCAGACATACTCTAATGCCTTTATTTTGGTTCTTTCATTAAAATATTTAATATTTGTGACTAAGTTAAAAAAAACATCGTGTAGGATTTTTTTTTTGTTTCACCATAAATAGAGCTACAAGCTAGACATACAATTAGCATCTTTAATCTATTTTGGCTGTTCTTTTTATTCAAGTGAGAGGAAGGAACAGGAGGTCAGAAATGATACATGTGGAAATTTATCTCCATGGTATATAATGCTCTTAGGATCTGACTGGGGAAAGCCTT
Organism: Melospiza georgiana; assembly: GCF_028018845.1. Classification (NCBI taxonomy): domain Eukaryota; kingdom Metazoa; phylum Chordata; class Aves; order Passeriformes; family Passerellidae; genus Melospiza; species Melospiza georgiana. Next base: position 51,882,848 of record NC_080433.1, read on the forward strand.
CAGAGTAGAAGACTCTGGGTGTTTCCATATTACTAGTCAGTGCAGATATGAGTCTTGCTCTCCACATCAGGCCTTTCCTAAATACAATGCTGAGTGTGAGTCCAGGGTGAAAGGTAGCCTCAGGCTGATCTGATAATCTCATTGCAGTTACAGAGGCAAGATGTGTTTAGCACAGTTTCACTGGTGCTGGGTCTAAACTGGTACCAGCTGTTCAAAAAATACAGCAGTCTTCTTGGTAAAGGACTAAAAGGCAAGGGAGTGCTTCTGCTTACCCGTAGCTCAGCATGGGAGCTGTGCATGGAGCCATAGGTGAGCTAGTGAGTAGAATCTGGCAGTGAAGTGTCTGGTCCCAGGTTTTGACGTACCATAGTCCATTCTGAAGTGCTCTCTTCAGATGCTCTCTCTTTTAGGGTTAGCATACCTTATTGTGAAGACAGCTGCCAAGTAGCAAGTGGTAGGACAAGAGGAAATAGCCTCAAGTTGTGCCAGAAAAATTTAGATTGTGTATTAGAAAATATTCTTCACCAAAAGGGTTATCATACACTGGAACAGACTGCCCAGAGAAGGGGTTGAGGCACCATCCCTACAGGTCTGTGATGAGGGTTTAGTGGTGGACTTGGCAATGTTTTGCAGCTGGATTCAACCTTTTCCAATCTAGATTATTCTATTTTTCTATCTTTCTCCTGATCAGATCAATCATAAACTGTGCAGTGTTTCCTAGAGAACAAACAGGTGTGTGCAGAAGCAGAATGTAATTAATTTCTTTTGGGTGAACCTCTTACAAATTTGAAGGCAAGAGCATTTGAAAGGCTACCTTCAGTCCCTATGGAGTAGCTTGTGTTTCAATTGATATTTTTGTTTACTTGTATTTTTGAGAGTGAATGTTAATGGAACAATTAGATCAAATAAAATTAAAAGATGTATTAAATTCAGTATTGAGTTACTGAGTTTTATATAGATATATTCCTTCTTAATATAAAACTTTTTTTTGTATTTTTACATTTGCTGATGTAGCACAAGATGGCATTTGTTAACTTCAGACTCAAAGAATAATAGTGGCAGACATCAGTAAATATTTAATGCAATGCCATCTACCAGTAACTGATTAATATAAATTAAGCATATCTTAAGATTTTTTCATACCTGAGTTTATTGCCCCTGCAGTAGTCAAATAACCTTAATATTCTGTGCAAGTTTGTGAGTACAGTGCATAATTCCTAAAATAAAGCATATGACTTTACTTTTTAAAGGTTGGTGTTTTTTTCTTCTTAAATGTCTTGTCAGGTTCATGTAGTCACTGCTGCAGAAGAATCAGCTAACAAATATTCTATATACCAAGTAAGTCTGTATGAAAAATTCTGAGTTGTTGATCTTTTTATCTGATTAAAATGTTTTATTTTAAATAATGTGATCAATTTAACTGGTGCAGTCTTTGTCCCTGCCTGAATGCTCATTGAAGAAAACACATGTGAACTAATTTCCACTCTCATAACAAATTTACTTGGTAGTAGAAATAAGTACAGTGTCATTTGCAGTATAGCAATATTTATCCTGAAGCTGAATACTTTGGGAAAGATTTCAGTCTACTTGGAAAAACTTTCAAAAGAAGTTGACATTCTAATTTTTGAAGGTTTCAAAGTATAGTTGTGAAGTCTTGCATGGCAACTGAATGTCTTTACTGCTATACACTGCTTTGTTTTAGGAATCCTGATACATTGATTATTTTTTCTGCTTTAATGACATTCAGGATATCTGCCAATGCACAAGAGAATCTGTTGGTTTACTATTTCAGGCCCCAAAACACAAGGTTTAAACACATTTTAAATGATCACATTTATTTAAAGGGGAATGGGTGAGCATTACCTCAAATAGGTTTGTTTTTTCTTTGTAGGTAGTTCTTCCGATGGTGGGACACAGTATCAAGTATCCCAGTAATAAAGTTGGACAATGGTACCATGAAAGACTTTCTAAGGATGAGCTGGAGTTGTGCAAATTCAGAGTGTCTCCGTTACAGCTAAATATACCTGGATGCTACAGACTCATTTTGAAAAATGTTAAGAATGTCTCATATTTTTTGGAAAGTAGTGAAAAAGAGATCAAAATTGAGGACAACCATCTGAATGATTTAAAAGTCTCTCTTCATATATCATTTGACCTTGATCCTTCATGTTATGCAACAGTCTGTCTGAGAGAAATAATGAAATGTGATTTTTAAGATTCCACTTAACAAAAGATTGCAGGAATATTGTACAATGTTGTTATTTTAGATGTAATGCCAGAAATATAACGCAGAATAAGAGGTTCAAGTCACAAACAGGAAAAATTTGTAGATTGAGATTCATATAGATAAGGAAAACAAGCATTACCTAAATCCTTTGGAATGTTTCAAAATAATTCCAAACTCTGAATGTGTTGAATTCGTTGGAGTAAAACTGTTGCACCAGGAAGGTCTAACAGAACTTGAAGAAACCATGGGCAACCAGCATGAATTTCCTCTTTGCATAGGCATTTGGCTTGCAAAGTCCTGGAAAAGTATTTGGAGCAAACAAATGTGTCTTATAATTCATAGTATTTTTTATATGTTTTATACTAAATGCTATTCAAGCAGTAATGTTACAAGTTTACAGCCTAAAAAGTTTCTAACTGAAAAGTTGTACTAAGGTTTCCCAAATATATTGTGTTTCATTGTGTTCAGGTACTTAGTGTTAAAATGTTAAAGTCCTGAGTCAACAGCGACAAATTGTCGGTTGCATTATCAGACATTTGATGAATGCCCCAAATTGAGTTAATGCTGACCTTTTCAGGATTCAGTAGTGCATAGCTGGGAGGGCCTATTTCAGTAAGCTCTTCAAGATCAGGTGAGTACTTGACACCACTGGAAAAACGTTTATAATAAAATCAAAACCATGTATAATAAAACCATTGTTTACAAGATGCAGGCTCTACTGTTACTGTCAAGTCTTGTGGTAGTACAAAAAAAATATACTAACCAACTTTGGAAAAAAAACTTTTCTTTTTGATTAAGTAAAAAAAAGGCAGTTAACTGTGATAAAATAAGTGGATTTTTGAAAAAGGGTACAACAAAAAAAAACATCATTTACCTTGTCTGTTTGCCTCTGTACCACAATATTTGTGAAACCAAGTTAGTATATTGTGGTTTGGATAGGTGGAAAACCAGATGAGTGAAAATGTGATTGGATGATGAGATGCAGGGAGTAGTAGTTAAGGGGTCACACCCTCCCTGGAGTGAATGTCACTGGGGTGTCTTCTAGACCCATCAAGCTTTGTGTCTTTGTCAGTGGCCTGGAGGAGTGGATGGAATTCACCTTCATTGAATCTGCAGATGACACCAAATGAAGTGAACAAATGGATATTCTGGAGGGTCAGGCTGTTGTTCAGGGCAGCCTAGATATGTGGAAGGAAGAGGCAAATGGGAGCTGTGTGACACTCAACAAGGACAAATGTGAAGTGCTACCCATGGGAAGGAAGCACCAGTGCCACTGCCAGCTCTGCAGGGACATGGTGAGCAGCTGAACAGGGGCCCTGTCCAGCTCTGCTCCTTGGCAGCAAGAATGAGCAACAGCCTTCTGGAATAGGTTAGCAGGGACACAACCAATAGATCTTGGGCAGGTATTACATCCCAATTTCCAGCAGTTGTTTGACCACATTTAACTTTTACATTCAGTTTTGGTCCCTAGCACTAGAAAAATGTACAAGAACTGTTCCAAGTTCAGCAAAGAGCCTCTGAGCTATTAGGGCACTGGAGCCCTTGTCATTTGAGGAGATGCTGAAGGAACTGGGCTTCATCAGCTTGGAGAAGACATAGTTTGGGGGGAATCAACAGCAGCTCATCAGCACCTATGAGGAGGTTAGCAATAAGGTGGAGCCAGGCTCTTCATAGTGAGTGTGGCAGGAGAACAAGAGACAATGAGCCTAAATTGAAATGACATTTACAATGGTTAAAAGGAAGGACTTTTTACCTGTGAGGACAGTCAGGTAGTGGAACATGTTCCCCAGAGGCTGTGCAGCCTCCATCTGAGGAGGTTTTTACGATCAAATAAAGCTCTTATCAACTGTCCTAGTTTCAGCTAGGGTAGAGTTAATTTCTTCACAGTAGCTGTTACAGTGCTGTGTTTTGCATTCGGAATGAGAACGGTGTTGGTAACACTCTGATATTTTGGTCTTTTTTTCTAAGTTAACTATCCTGAGTCAAGGACTTTTTTCTTGTCTCATGCTCTGCCAGTGAGGAGGTACACAAAGGAAACTGGGAGAAAGCATAGCTGGGGCAGGTGACCTCAGCTGACCAACGGGATATTCCACACCATAGAACATCATGCCCAGTGTATAAACTGGGGGAGTTACTTGGAAGAGGAGCTGATCTGGGTTCTGCTGAGGGGAGGTCTGGCATCAAACAGAGGGTAGTGAGCTATTGCATTGAGCATCAGATACTTTTTCCCTTTTTGTTATTGTTTTGTGGAGGCAGCTAAACTAGAGATCTCCTCCAACTTGGATTACCTGTAGATGGCAGTATAACTTAAAGTAGGAAAGTATACTCATTTTTACTGAGGAAGAATCAATCCTATAAATTGATTTATCTTTATTACATCAGTTGATAAAATGATTGCATAATTTTTCAGATTATGCTAACAACTTATGATAAATTTCCCAAGCTTGAGAATTATAGGAATAGAAAAACAGAAATAAAGCTCACATAATTTCAATGCATGTATAAAACTGTGCAGCAATGAAGGATACAGATAATTCTATACCTGAAAAGAGAGGATTACTCTGTAAGTCTGTGTCAGTAATTCAGAATTTGATCCTTAGCTTTTATATGAGGAAATAGACTGTCATGCACACAATAGCTACAGAGCTGCTGCAGGTATCTTACAATGCTTACCCTATTACAGTGTTTACTGCACACCTCAAGTTTATGGTATAAAGGCAAAATGATGGAAAAATCCATTTCCCTTCTATGACCCAACTGAGTGATCTTTCTTCCATCTTTGCTTTTCAGTATCACCTCTTCTGTCTTCCATCTGCCCTTAAAAACCCCCTTGTTTTGGAAAATTATTTTTAACTTAAGTAATTTTGATACAGCATGGTTCAAAAAGACTTGTGTCAGCACTGGCATTGTAAAGTGCTCCAGTGCCGACAGGAAGCTGCATGCAGTTACAATGACCAGAAGAAATAAACTAGCACTAAAGTTCTTTTTAAGGAGACTACTGTGGTCATCATCCATGTGGATGAAAAGAGCCTTGAAAAAACCATCTCATCACATGCACAATTTGAATACAGAAGGTATTAAAAGTTGAGCATTGATTTGGAAAAACACAAAAGGTCAGGATAAAAGGTTTTTGACTGAAAGGCCTGCTATTTCAAAATAAAAGATCAGAAGATGGTGTTGAAAGAGTTCCCCTATAATCATTTTAGGATCATTTGTCAGTACTTCTATTGAACACTAAAAAACCCTAATCTTCTTAAGCAAATCATTCTTTCAGCAACTTTAAGGTGAAAGAGCTAATTATGTGTGCCCATAGGTTAAATTCCTAGGGTAGAAATGTTCTACCAGGGAAGTCAAGTTAGCTGCTAGAGTGTTTATATGATAAACATCCTTTTTTACTTTATTTTATTTCTTTGTAATTAATTTTCTTAATCCTAGCAGCTATTTTGCAGCTGAATTCAGAGAATTTTGTATGAGTGCAATACTCAGCTTTGTAAGTATAATCTATATAAGCAAAACATCTGCACCCCTGCATTTTGAAAAAAAGATTATCATTATGCACTGATCTGAATTTAAGGAAAGGATTCATGTGTTAGTCAGCTCTCATTTTACTATGCACTTCTATTGCTACCATCCTTTTCTGATAATCCTTAGAGCAATTCACTAGTACTAATGAAGAGGAGTTCCTGATTTTATTCTTAACAAAAGGGGTTTTAGGTTCAGTGACCAGTTGATTTTTTTTCAGCACAGATGATAGATAATTGGGAATTTGAATGGGAGAAATGCAAATGTTCCTAATCTATGAAATCCTATTACTTTTAATTCCTTACAAATTTGACAGCTAGTATGATCCTCAATGTGAATGTACAAATTTTCAGATCTTTCAGAAGGAGACGGCCTAAAATTACATTCCTATCATGAAGGCAATTCAGAAGCCAGGTAAATGTGTGATTATAGGCCCAGCTCACTCATTAAAACTCCATTAACTCCTCTCAGTGCCAGTTCCTGTCAGCTGCTGATTTGAGCTCCTACAACCTGCTGATGAGGACAAACCTCCTTTCATTTTTCTTGCAGAACTTCTGCCTGTAACAGGTACTCAAGGGAACAAGCTGAGAAGCTATTAACACTTTCCTTTCTTTAAGTCTGAGGTCACGTCTTGCAGCACATTGTTTCAGATCTAGATTTCTTCTGGAGGAAATAAAACCAGAAGGTGAGCTCCAGCTGCAGGCTAAGCATATGCATGTCCTCATGGGGAAACAGGGATCCAAATGAGAGGCTGGTCATTTGGACAGTCTCAAATCCTACACATGGGTATGTTCTGTGGAGTACATTTCAGTGCTCCAATATGTTCATCTGTTTCTGTCACACCAAAAAGCTTTCTCATGTAGGCATCGTCTGGGAATGTTGTCTTTGCAAGAAAGGCAGAATCAATGAAGTCAGATGTTCACACCATCTGAAGCTACTTTATTCTGCTTAGCAGAATAAAGTAGCTTTTATATTACAAAGTTCTTTTATATTATAGCAGTTTAAATGTATTTTCAGCTTATATAAAAGTGCTTCTTCCTGCTTAGAACAGGAAGGTTTTTTATGACCTTTAGAAATAACTGATTTAAAAAATTGATTCTATCTTCCAAAATGTTCCTGCACTAAAAAACTTGAAACTGCTTCCTTCTTGGCTCCTACATTTCAATTCAAGGGATGGTAAGGAATTCATCCCTATCCATCCCCTTGGTATCCAGCTGTATGTATACAAGTACATCTGGGTATGCTTGCCAAATGTATCTCCTAAATGAAGTGCTTAGCACAACGGTGCAGCAGTGCAGTCTTTGCTCCTATGGGTGGCTGTTCCATACTTACAATATTTGTTGTCCTTCTGTTAGCTTTTACTAGTTTTTAGTGTACCCTTTTGAGATGAGTGATCTATAACTGCAAATAGTTAAGGATATATTTTATTTAATCCTATTTTTGCTCCTAAAGGTCTGATAGAAGTTGCCAAAGCACATGCAGTCGCTCCTTGGAGCAATGGGGACACCTTCCATCTACCCTCAGCACAGGTAATGGCTGGGGAAGGCAATACCTACCTTCACCCTAACCTGCTAGTGGATACATCAGATGATGTGTTAAGCCAAGCACTTTTGGTCAGGTCATCTAGCATTTTCCCTGGATACATAGCTCAGATGACAGCTATCCCACAAAGGCAGCTAAAAAGGCATGGGTATTTTTCCTGCAGGAAAGAAGTTTCTGGAAGGAGACAAGAAGTTGTTCTTCTAGAAGTCAAAATGTGCTTCAGATTCAGCACTGAATTTCCCTGGGTCCTGAGGGTCTGCAGCTCTGGTTAGTCCTGATGCCTCGTGCCAGATTCCCCTTTTCCTGCCCATGGTGTTCTGCCTGGTGCCTGGGGCTGGGCCTGGCCCGTGCCCCCTGGCCACCCTGCGCCTCTCTGGGGCAGTGGAACAGGCTCTGGCCATGGCATGGTTGCCTGACAGACAAAAGATTTTCTCCTTCAGAAAACTCAAGTTTCAACATGTATCATTTGTGATACACACTGCAACCAGGCCATGTAATTTATCCCAACACTTCCTTTGTAAACCACTTTCTTTTGTACCTTGAAAATAATGCTTTTTAGCTAAATGGCTGACAAATTATTAAACTACGTTACTTTAGAAATCCTGAAAAACTACAGGGCAGAGTTCACCATCTCACACTGTCCATAAGCCCTAAATCTTGGCTAGACACCTGATACAGATAGTACTTATCTCCTACCAGCATGTCCAAGGCTAAGAGCAGTTTTCTGTTTCACAACATTTTCACATAAACATGCACTCAGACATTTTAGTAATGCCTCAAGCAGCCCATCAGTTGCTTATCATCCTAGAATGAAGTATAATATAGTGTTACTCTGAAATAACTGTTGTCTATTTTCCCCTTGGGAAAACAATATACTCCATCAAATTATAAAGCACTCTTAAAGGCTGTGAGTCCTCTACCTCTCCTTTACTCAGAGAGCTTCTCACAGCTAAACTAGGGAAGTACATCTTGGGGTGTGTGGAGCAAAAGAAAATTTTCCAAATAAAAACCTTTGGGCTGGATTCTTTCAACAACTGTTTTAAGAGAAGTGTGAAGGAGAGGTGATTTTGGAGGATAGGATGACTGCTATATGAGAAGGGGTTATTGATAAGAGTGATACTCTGTGCAGTGGTGTTGAGAAGGGCAGAAAAGGAGACCAAGATGTTCTGAGAAAGAAACAGTGCTCGTAAAAGGAGAAAGTCAGTAAGAGATAAAAACCTATATCTGTGTAAATTGTCATTGCCCCATTTCACTCAATATTTTTCAGCATATTATCAGTGTATCAGTTCAGAGTGTGACTTGTACTCACCACTGTTGCATTCACTTGAAGGAAGGAGAGCAGCCAGTTTCTGAAATAGCAGTTCTGTTAAAAGCTGGGTGGAGATCTTTGTTAGCTTGACTGGCAGGAGCCAGCTGGGATACTTCAGGGAATATATAGTACAGTGGGGTGTGGGCTGTCAAGGAACATGCTGATTAAAGGGCAGTTTAAAATAAAAGACAATCTAAAGGAGAAAAAGCATGATTTGGGTCTATCTTGCAGCAAGTGCAGACTCTGTGATTATAGTATTCAAACTGGCTCTAAGATTTTATTTTATACTCCTTGTTTTCAAAAGCCAAAGGGTGTATTCTGCTATTAATTTATAGCAGCTTTTCAGTATTTTTTAATCAGTAAATAGGAGAAAAGCATCATATCAACCTTCCTCTGTCTTTCCATGTCATGCATTTTTATTTTATTCTTTTATTTTGCCCTGACTTCCTAATTTCACCTTTTATTTGAAGTCATTCCTCTCTCTGATGCTGAGAACCATCCTATGCAGCAAATGACTTGTGCCCCACTAAGACAGAGCTGTGACCTTTTAATGTTACCATCCTGCCATGGTCCTTCAGTGCTCATCCCTGCCTGTCCCTGCGCTGGGGACTGTCATTCAGCTTTGCATTTCTTTCCCATCTTGGTGATACAGAAAGAGCTCTGTAAAGTAAAACTGCAGGACAGAGGTCCAGTTTCACTGTAGGAACGTAGGTTCATAAAGTCACTGCCTCATTTTTTGATTGAGCTCAGCCCTTCAATGCTTGAGAGCTCTCCAATATGGGCTCAAGAGTGTCAGACAGAGCAAGAAGAGACCCAGTTGCACCCAGAGCTTGTCTGACTTGAATTTACCCAACAAAGACCTTAGCAAACAGAAGAAAAATAAGTTTGAAGAAGACTGGTATATTGTCTTTGGCAAAGCAGCTGGCCTACAGCTGATACTTTTTCCTCTGAGGACCTTCTTGATGCTGAATCTGTTCAGGAACTGTGAAGTGATTTGTTATCTTCAAAGGACAGGTTTGTCTTTAGTGCTTTTAAGGCTTAGTTGAGCAAACAGATGAAGTGCTATTCCTAAAATGCAGTAAAAAGTGGTGCTCTGTTCAGAATCTAAAAAATTCTAATGAATTGAAAAATGAGAATCAGGTGAATGAGAAAACTTCATCCTTGAAAACTTCTCTCTCCTGCTCCATATATCAAAGCAATGCAGATGTGGAAGGTAAATTCCTTAGTGTGTGGTACAACTATGTTTTATGCTGTGGTCTCTTGGGCTAACATCAGGAAGTAATTGTAAAAATCCTATATCAAAGGTCTTTGTTTTGTCACATGCAGTGTTTACTTTTTAACATCATTCTCTTGCAATGTTATAATGCTGAGAAGCAATACATGAGAAGAACCAATTAGCATTTCTACTGTTGGAACTTCATCTGTCACTGGTATTTACTAGCCTCTTTTATGTTCTTCCCTGTAATACATGAGCAATTTTCTGTGGCTTATAACACTCCTGTTTTCAGACAGGAATTTGTGCAGGTAGAACAATTCATAATTCAGTTTATTACTAGCATAACTGTCCATCTGAGGTAAGAACATCACAAGAAATTTGATTCTAGGATTTAAATTGCTTTTAGGTATTAGGAGATTTCCAGCCTGTCATATTTTTAACAATTGAATAAAGCATAAAATAGCATATTTTGCAGAGATTCTTGTTGAAAGACCATCATGTGACTGTGAAGGAATGTTAGAGGTAAAATCAGAGCCAGACAGACAAATTCACAAAAAGTATTTGTGTGGGAAGGGCATTTGATTTTACATGCCACAGTCTAACCACAAAGGTTATCAGAGGGACCTGCGTAGGCCTGGAGTGCAGTGAAACAAGGTGTTGAGTCAAAAGAACTGCTACTTTCCAGAGATACACATATGGGGGAGAAACTGTGAAAATTGTGTCACATTCCTGGCGTTCTGTGTTTTAAAAGGCACATTGACACATGCTTGCTATAAAATAATTCAATATGCATTCCTTATTCCTAGAACACGAGATTGATACAATTCATACAAATGAGATTCCAGTAGAGGCTGCACATACAGGCACACATGTACCTGCACATTTTAGAGAATATCTCTGACCTGTCTCTGGTTGCCCAGAACATCTGAGGCAGAAGGACTTTTCCAGGGCTCGTTGTTAGCTCTTTGTGGAAAGATCTCTGCATTGGATACCTACATTCATGTGGAACTTCTTATCTCAGCTACAAACAGATCATTCTACTGGAGTGTAACAATTTGCATGACAGTACTAACTGTCTAACAGTACTAACTAAGGAATCAAAATGTGGGCATAATTTACTGCATTTTTTTCCCTTTAATGGCTTATTTATCTATAAAAACAGTCATTCCGAGTTGAAATAAAACAAATCTATTTTAATAGACTCCTGAAATGAATATGCTTCTTTTCAGAATTCATAATTTGTACATCATGCAACTTTATTCCATAGGTATTTATTTTGCATCTCTTAGTAAGCACAATAGACTAAACAGAATTTGCTAGATGTACTAGATTTACTAGATTATTCTGGTATATTTTAATGGGAAATGTGCAAAAGACTATCTTATGGGGTTTTAGATATGCTATATTTTAATGGATAAAGCGTGGGTTTCCAGGGCAAAAACCTAGTAGGAATAGCAAAAGACAAAATAATGAATACTTCCCTTTAAAAGCTGAGGCATTCCTGATATTTCAGAACTGCTTATGAAAGTCAGGCCTGCCTGAAAGCCGTACATGAAGCTGACTGCAGAGACCTCCCAAGAGAAAAGAAGGCTTGGATGTTCTAGATGCTTTAGAGTAGAGCCAAGCTCCCTTTACCCAGTTCATGAGGGTCAGGATATTCTGAGCCAAGCACACTTACAGCCCCATCCACTAGCAATACCCTGAGGCTGGCTTTTTCTAAGCAGTTTTAATGTTCTCAACCAAGCTACAAAAGAGTCTACAGTAAATAATGTGGGCAGTGCAGGCGTGGCTTTCCCAGCCTTCAGCCTGCTCTTACTCCTGCTGTGTATGTAGGGAGGTTATGTGTGGACATAATTTGCAATTCCATGTTGAAGAATTTTGGGGGTCTATGCCTGCTTTTTTTAAAACCCTAGGAAATTGCTGGCTAGAAAGTGCATAAAAGAATAGCAAGAAGGATACTGAAACTGAGATTCCCTGTGCAACCTCAATTCAATCTTCTTCTGTGTTGCTGTCATTATACAGCCCTTTATTAATTATTTTCCCACAGGAAATGTGAAGGATGGATAGAGTTCTGAGGAAGACTTAAGAATTGTCTAATGAAAGAGGCTTTGTGTTGTGATCTGTTCTTATGATGGAGGGATCCATAGAGAAAGGAAAAATGGTCTTTTGTTTCAGACAGTTGAATACAGAATTGTGAAATGTGGAATTGCAGCAGCTGAGTTCTGTGGGACTAGATTCTGTCCTTGCCTCCAGCATAAAATTCCTGTGTAGGAAATTTGTCAAGGCATTTACCCACAGATTTTTTACAAATGTGTCCTCACTTTTAAGGAAAGCTTTTTTTGAGGTCCTGTCTTCTGCAAAGTGTGAGCCATGAATTGAAATTGAAAGTAACAATACACTGAATTTCCTTTTTTTGAAAATTCAATGGTAAGAATCAGAGTTTTCACCTAAATTACATGGAGAATGTTTCCTTTAATTTCTGCCCCCCCCCCCCCCCCCCATTTGGAGATGAATGATTCTTTCATATTTACTGTTTGTGAGGCATGGTAGTATAATGTAATTAAATGTTCATAAGGAAATCAAAACATATCTTCAGAGCAGGGTTTTAACACTTGCATGGAGCCTGGAGCTGTGCTAAATGTCAAAGGATGCTTTCCATAGCTGCCTTTCTGATGGCAGTGGCTGTCCTATCCCTTGGGTGAGACTACAGATTCATGGGAACAGAGTGCAAACAATATTATTAAAGTTATTCCTAACACATTGTCACAATGGCATTTGGTGGCTTTTTCTAACTCTGAATGCTTGACCTTGGGATTACTGATGAATTTTCTGAATAAGCACTGATAGTCACAGTACCTTAACTTATAAATAAAAAATCCTGAGGCATCTAAACAGTGCAACTCTTTTGCATATATGGTCTCTTTTCAGCTGTAGCTCCAAAGGAGTAATTTGTTTTGATTGAACAAGCATTTGTTTTTCAGAAATGCTCTGAAAACCTGATCTAATCACCACTGACATAAGTGTTGAGTATCACATTTGCTCACGGAAGGTGATGGAGCTGACTGTTATGATGTGGCCCTTAGACAGCAGTTTAATTTTTCTGGATGTATATAGTAGTTATCTCAGACAAAGAAACATGCAGTCATAAGGTGGTAACTTCATTTGCTGCCAATTTGAGCACAAAATCCAACAAATATGCTGAAATTTCTGTATTTTTCCACTGTTCTGTAATTTTATAGCCACCTGCAATATTGTTTTGGAGGAACTTTAAATTGTGAGAGCTGATTAAATGAACGTGATGGAAGCAATGGGAGCTAAATGCAGAGTTCTCAAGGCAAAAACTCTCTGCCCTTGCCCTTTTGATCCAAACTGTGTCATTGCTAAGCAGAAGGTGATTTGAGAGAATAAGAACTGATTTAACTCAATTACCAGATAAAATGAAACAGCAGGTGAGGAAACTTCCATCATTATGGGAACAATGCTGTCCCTTGTATGTACACTACAGCTGTCTAAATCTCCAAATGAAAGTATTAACTCAGATCAAAGATATTCATACAAATGAAAAGGGAAGGCTGAAACTCAAAGTAATAAGGCAGGTAACTATAGGCATTGACAGTACAATGGTTTGCATTTAAATCAGCAAAAGCACTGGTATCCTATTTCTGGTGGCTGTAACACCTTTCTTTCAAAAGGATTTTCTGAAATATCCAGAAAGGAATCATTTCAAGTGGCTGAACCACTGGAAGGCAGACATAAGACTGCAGCAGTGTCAGGTTGCCCTGATGGAGGCTTTGAAACCCATCCCCTTCTGTGAGAAACACGAAGGATGAACAGCAGGCTTTGCACTGGGACTTAGCAGAGGCACGTTTCTGAGCATTACAGCATTACTGCTGTGACCTTTGGCAGCTTTCCTAATTATTTCTCAATGCCCAGCATTTAATCTTTTAGTACCTGTGTTTCCTCCTCTTCTTCTGTGTTTTGGAGGTAATCCTCAAAAAAAAAAAAAAAAAAAAAAAAAACAAAAAAAAGGAGAGCCTGTTAGCCTGTTCTCTTCACAATGAGGAAGATAGGATATAGAATCAACATGAAACTTCAGTCCATTTAGCATTAAGAGCTGCTGAAGTCACAAACTCCCTGATTTGTATAAGGTGTTCATTTTGAAGAGGAAAGTAAAACTAAGAGTAACTGCCAGTGAAAAGAAAAAGGAGAGAAAAGGCAGACAAAATATTCAATACCAGCCTGGTGGTCAATGAACATGTTGTCAGTTCTCTGGTTTGCGTGCCGGTAGATCTGCAGAAAACACCACAACGTTTTGAAGGAGAAGGAAATCATGGCTGACTGAGCAAGCCCCTGATTCAAAAGTGAACGATGCAGTAAACTGTGCATCCTAATGGAGCTGACTTCTGATAAGGATTGACTGGTGCTTGACAACTTACTTTGTTAATGCAAAGTATTTCTTATGTGATTGGTAGCCTTGAATTAATTTGATAATCATTGATGCTATTTTCAATTTTTAATTATTAAGTTTAATACAGAGGATAATGAGCAGTGTGAGACTGCACAACACAGAGAAGTTGTGCCTGAGTGAGCCTTTGGAGCACTGTATGCCCTGCCTGAGAACAATCAAGTACCTCAAAATGCGGTCCCTGGAATACAAAACTAGAGATGTTTTGAAGATCCATGTCGTTTAGTGCTTTGGTACCTGATTTAGGGTGTAGGGTGACATGTGCTGGGCTGGAATTTGTCTATACTCTGTGTAACTTCTTCCATCGTGGTTTCTACAGGGTTTCTTTACAACTCATGGATCAGCCATTCCTTTCCTTAACATACTTGCAGAAGACAAAGAACTGACCTGATATATTTGTCCTCAACTTGAGAGTATTCAGACCCAGAATTCCCTTCTCCTAATTACTGTGGGGTGGATTTATCCTCTGTTTCTTTGTGAGATTGCCGCTCTGCTGATAAAGAATTCACAATTCACCGTAGTAATAGATGGTAGCAAGAGTGAGCACAGTTTTGTAGATTGATGACAAGATCACGGAATAGAGGATACCTTCTAAAAAGATTGCTTATGAATTTCACTCAGGGATTATTTAATTACAAAAAAAATTTATCATCTTATGGACAGTGTGGGAAATCAAGCAAGGGGATGGGAACTATCAGACTAAGGGAAGGTCACTGGTTTGATGTCTTGGTTAGCTGCAATGATGGGAATGGACTGGTTTATCATCCAAGAGGATTAAAAAGAGACAAAATAATGCAAAAGAAAACGTAGAAAGTAAACTTAGGAATAAAAAATAAATAATTTGTTCAGAAAGACGTTAGAAGTCAGTTTTCTTTGGCATTTACTTGATGCGAACCCATTACTTTGTGGAGGGAGTGGGCGTAGGTTAAAGGCTAGTAAATTCTATTCCCATGTAAACTTAAAGCAAGATAATAGAAATCACGTATTACAACTTTTTTACTAGCACAAAACCCTTCTTAATTTTATGACAATGGCCATGGTGTTGCATTATTGGAAGAATTATTCTTTCTAAGTATTGGGCTTCCAGTGCCTGGCAATCCAATATCAGGGCTTCAGGGCACCCTGCCAAAGCATCAGCACACTTCAGTCTGGCTAAGCCCAAAAACAAAGACACACTTCAACAGAAGCTCTTTTGACCCTGTTTTCCTGCAGTCCTGCAGTAGGTAGTTGATAAAAGGTCCAGCCTCATAGCTAAAGTCAAAAGCTTTTGGCTTTGGCTTTGCATCCAGGCAACATGTTTGAGAAACTGTTAAGAAGTCATCCCAGCACCCATCAGGGAAATGTGTATTAGCTCAGTAGTCTGAGAACTTGAGTACAACAAAGATGACTGTGCCCTCTTATGTCTGAATTTGAATTCTAGGATCTGGCTTTGAAAAAATACATATTCATCTGAGGTTTTGTACTGTAACGTACAAAGGTTCCTAGAGAGGATACTCAAACCAAAAATGGCAGTAAAAATGTATGGTAGGAATGCATAGCAAAAGACTGATACTGCTGAAATGATAAATAGATAGAGGGATATTCCACTGCTGCTGAGGACATGGAATGAGATTTCTAGATTGCAAGATATAGCAAGTATGTACTTCAAACAACCACCCACGGAGCTGTGATGTTTGTGCAGAACGTGACCTGCTCATGAGGCAATTTCTTGTAACAGTTTTGGATTTAATTAGGGGTGCAAAGAACAGCTGCACACAAAAAGTACTCCAGCAGAAATAGAATTGAAAATAAAAATAGTATTATTTTAAAACCATGGAAATCTTGGATGATTAAAATTATGAGATAGCAGAGATCATGAGCAAATATTGCAGGCAGATGCAAAGAAAAGGGATTTCTAGATTTGAAAGTGGGGAATTGCATTCTAATTCTGCATAACTGGAGAGAGTTTCAGTCAGTTTGCCTTCATGATGTCAAGATTAATATATTTTTTGTATCTACTAAATCTGACGAAAACTACCCATTTTGGTAGCTCAGATGCTGTATGGTCTCCTCCATTACAACACACGTCTTCACTGGGAAAGAAAGTTATGCTTGATTTTTATCTCTGATTGAGAGGATTGTTCTTAGCTTAAGTCTTGATTTGCTCTCGTGGCAGTAATCTTGAAATCACTGTTGACTTAGACCATTTTTTTTCTTCTCCCAAACCCTCCCTTTGAATGAATTTCCTCTCTCACAAATTTCAGAAATTATTATTAGTAGTAGTAGTAGTAGTACTTCTGTATCTCTTTCCTTACATTATTTCTGTCCCATTATTTTTTCTTTTTGTTGTCCTCAAATCCTTGGTCTATAAATGTAAGTGGATTAAGAATGCTGAAATGAGAGAGCTGTATGCTTTCAGAAAATAATTTTTATCTACTGTGAGAGTACACAATGGCCTTCCTCACAAAAATGTATGAAAGAGGACAACGATTTTTCAGAAAATTTATGTATTCCTGTAGTGTAAACCCTACAGATTATATGTGTAATATCTTTTGAGAGACTGTGATGTTGTCCCTTATTGGCACCTCTGATTTGCAAAATCTTTTTTTTGTTGCATGGAGGAGAAGGGCAAACGCCTGGGAACATGATCAGCCTTGGATGCCAAAGCACGCCCTTAACTCCTGCTGCAGGTGTTTGCCTGCGTTGTACCTGTGATGGCTTTTCTCTTCAGGCCTCCCACATGGCAATGTGCTCTGTCCTCTTCCAGTTCTTCATGCTACAGCAGGAAAGTTGCACGAGATATGCTGCCACATATATAGCTGAGAAATACCCAACTGGTAGCGAAATGGTGACAAATGCTGCCCATGTACCCATGCTGCCATAACCACTGAAAACTGGTGACAATTGTTCTTCCTCAGTAAGGTGAAGGAAAACAAGACAGAACGACTTTGAGTGAATTTTCTGGAATTATTTTTCTTCTATATGTAGTGACTTTCCAATAAAATATTATTTTTTTCAGCTCTCTCTAAAATATCAAGGATTTATTGTTCTTTAAAACTTTTCTCTGGATTTTTAATTTCAGTAAAATGTTATGGAAAGAAGATTATATCAGAAGAGAAATTAGAGTTCCAGAAACTGATAATACAGATTTCTTGATAAAACTATTTCATAATTGTATCAGAAACATTATAAAAATTTTCTTAAATGACCACTATTAATGCATTTTTCAATGGTCAGCATATTCAAGATGCCAAAATCAGTGGAAGAATGTTTTCACTCATTTTGATGATAAACTAAATTAGAACATCTATGTTTTCTCTACTGTGACTGATTAAGTTAGTGACTGAAACAACAGCAAATATTCATGATAAAATTATATTCAATGATCTTATGGGAGCTACATACATACAGTTTTCTGCTGTAATATAGTTCTTGCAAAACCACTTTTTAATATATTGTGACTTTGGCATATTAAACCTTACAAGATCTAGTGGTTCTAGTAAATCAGTTTCTGACGTGCCCCTAGAAGTTCTCTCCAATTTAGGAAAAATGTAATCTAGAAATTTTGCATTTATCTTACACTCTATTTAGAAAGACACTGAAAAAGATCTGACATGAGCAAAATACTTTTTAAAATCTGCCTTCTTTTCCGTATGAAGCATTGGATGGTTAAAGGTCACCATTCATCAATCATCTGATTTTACTCAAGAGGTCAGGACAATGATTCAGCCTGCATTTAAGGCCAGAAGGAGTGACCAAGGCTCCACATTTGGCATCTAGATCATTTAGGGCAGTAAGGGTGCTATGGATTCTCTTCCGAATGCCAAGAGCTATGTAAAGCTTTCATTCACAAAAACACTGAAACCATGACAAATCAGACCCCAGGCTCATCTATCTCCATAGCATACCTCCAACAGAAGCAGGTGCCCAAGGAGATTAGAAACAGGCAGGAATGCAGTAGTAACTCCTGCCTGCCACCAATTTGTGGATCAGGATATCACTTGTCAAAGACATTTCCTCAAAGACATTTCTTCATTTGCCTAAATTGAGATGTGTTTCCTTTGTTCACTTTCCCTGGAGAAGTTAGAGACTTTTATCAGCAGAAACATCTTGTGGCACCAAGTCCTCCAGCTCCCCAGAGCTGTGAGCAGTGGGAAGAATGAACTCCTTGTTTGTTGTGAGCCTCTCTCCCTTATTGAGGCTTCATAGTTCTGTACTAGAAAAAGCAACAGTCATTCCCTATTCACCTTATCCAGGCCTCTTAAAGTTTTGTAGTCCACATCCATATCACTCCTTGCTCATGTCGAGTCTTAAAGTTTTTGTCTGCCTAGTTGTTTCCCATAGGAAAGTTGTTCAAGAACTTTGAAGATCTTTGTTATTCTTCTATGACCTTTTCTTATTTCAGTCTAGCTGAGCAGAGCTAATTGTCTTTGGTTGGCTTTGATTCATCAAGAAAACAAAAATTAGCTGTTGTTATTCACTGCAGATCTAAATATGTAGGAATAAAGGAGTTCTACTCGCTTTTCCTGCCTTCCATATAGGCTTTCAGCTTTTAGTGTTGTTATAAAAAAATAATTCGTTTCTTTCTAACCAGTAAAAAAAATTATCCTGTTGGTATTTACAACTGCTTCTCAGTTATCCATTCCAGAAGAAGTCAGCTGTTGCCAACAATAAAATATTGTAAATTACTTTTATTATGTTTCAAGTTATATACTTTATTGCAAAAACATTTACTAATTAGCAATAAAATAAAAAATTAATACAGTAAAAAAGTATATAATAGCAGAAAAATTATTAATCCCAAATATTTTTTGGTGTTTCAGCAGAAATGAAACAAAATTTTCCAGTGTCCTCCTTGAAAGGCTGTAACCCATAATTTTTAAGATTATTAAATTTTAAGATTCTGCACTAGAATGCCATATAAAAGGCCATGAACCTCCTCCTTGTGGCTTTATATTTTTTAATTCTTAAAAAAACTGCTATAATCTGCCCTTCCCTACTTTAAGCATCAGGAGCACCAGAGTGGTCTCTGGAGCGTCCCTTGTGCAGCCAGGGCTGAGGGCCAGGAAGACAGGCAGTGGTGGGATGGGGGCAGGCACCACTTGCAGCTTTTGATGTTGCTCTGCATTGTCGCTGAGAGGACCAAGGCCCAGCTCACCCCTCTGAATTACACTCTGGGAAACAGATGCTGAAACCTATGAAGGCAAAGTTAGCAGCTGGGAAAGTTTCACATAGTTCAGTGCCCAAGTTCCCTTTTGGGTCTGGGTCTCTCTTAGCGTGTAGAGTGCAGGGTAACAGTCACCACATTCATGCACAGAAGCTTTGATGTATGTCCTGCATCCTGCTTAGCAAAGGATAGGGAGTGGGAGGCTGCCTGGCCCTAAAGCCTTTTGAACTATCTCCATGTTTAACTTTTTTTGTGAATGTTCCAGGTATGAAATAAACCAAACCAACCAACCAAAAACAAAACAAAAAAAACCCACAACAACCCCCCCCCCCACCCAATCCCACCAGAAAACCCCAAAGAACCTAAAGAACCCCCCAAAAACCTTATGTTAGAGGGAAGGATAAAAAATAGCAATTTATTATTTGAACAAGTGAAAAATACTGGAAATCAAAGAACTGACTCAGTTTTGAGTAAGATTAATGTTCTTTTCTTCTGATACTGCCTTAACTCTTGATATATCATGCCTCTGAGAAAAAGTGGTATTGCAGCTGCTGTTAGTAATTATTAGATAAAGGTTGCAATTGTGTGCTTACTTTCCTCCCCCCTCCCCAAAAGGGTCTGATTGTTAAAACATTCTCTGAAGAAGCTGTTTCAAGCTTTTCTGCTATGCTAGACTTCATCTGTGGTGATTAGCAGCCTCTTTCCTTTGAAGATTTAGTGCAAGCAAACTATACTTCTGTGACCTTTCATTTATGTTCTGAACTCTGAAAATTCTTGCTTGGCACAAAAGAAGAAATGCACATGCCAACCTGACAAAAAGAAAAGAGCTTTCTGAAATGGAAAGATATAAATCAGGAAGCAATTCCTTATTCTTGCCTATTTAGATATTCTCTTTTTGTAGCCCAGGGAATATAACTTATCTTTAGAAATTGCCATTCAGAGTTTGCCCTCACAGTTGAGCCTTGGGCATGACACATCAGAAATTTGTTTTCAGTTTGTGGCTCTGATTTAGATGTGCTGTACAGCCCTGTCAAGTGACCAGTGACAAGAGTAAATGGTCCTAACAGAGATCAAAAGATTGACTTTTAAATCTGAGTGAGTCACTGTCAGGATGCTAATTTGAACTGGACACTCTTTATAGGTACAGATTCGTTTTCTCATTACACAGACAGTTAGAATAGATCAGATGAGTTGCCTTGTGACAGTACTTATTTATCTACAGCCTGTATTCCCTATGGAAGAGCTCCAAAGTGGCCTCAGCATTGGCCTCTTTAAAATAAACCTTTTGGTGAAGACTCCTACTTGAAGTCTCTCTGGTGCTATCAGTAAAAATTATGGCAGTACCTTTCTATTCTTTGTTTGCTTTTTCTTTTCAAATAGGACTGTGCTGGTGAAAAATGAATGCTTTATCATGTGAGTTTGTGGTGCCTATGATGGTTGGAGGGTGGAGGGCAAACACTGATTCAGGCAGGGCTCCTACTTCTCAAAACATACAAATAATAAGCCACGGCCGAAGACTGCAATGGAAATAACATTTTTGAATATGATGAACCACAAAGACATTGTAGCATTGTTAAAGGGTACCAGGAAAGATCACAATGCTACAGAAAACAATCCTTGTGGCTGAGAAGTTTACATACTGAACCTTTGGTAACTGTAAAAGTTCATCAGTAAAATCTGTGTCCCTTTGGTTTTATGAAGTCAGGAATTTGACTTAACACCTTACATCACTGGAGAGTGGTTGCTGAAATGCGATTTTTGATTTCCAGGATGCAATTACTGGAAATGCAGGAGAATTACTTGGCTGAGATGAGCTTGCCTCTTGCCATAGGTAACCCATGTTCAGCTCTGAAAATGCACTACCACCTCTGATGGTAATAATTCAGTAATTATTTTCCTTTTGGCAGAGCTTTGTTTATGGCAAAACATTTACAAATATCTATTTTACTTTTCTAAGGTCTTATTCATGTTTCATAAGATGACACATATATTGAATCCCTTTCTGGTGATTTTTTTAGTTGATAAGTTTTTCCATTAACCTGAAAAAGGCTTATTTCCCTTCTCCAGTGTTGAAATGAATTTAATTTTTCACAAGTACTTATCAAAATAGTTTTATTTTCTATCCTCTCTGGTGATTTATAAATATTTCACAGCTTCCTGATGATAAGCCTGTTGCTATCTACATTTCTCCTTATGGAGAACAGCAGAATACTGCAGTTAATCTGTTTTCTTTGACACTATTCATAAAAGGAAAAACCATATAAATTAATTCCATCTGACTGTCTCTCATCTAAGAGGGAGCATAAGGCATAACTCAAAATATTTCCAGACAATTAAGACAGTGAAGTTACTGAAGTTCAAACACTTCTGCTGTGTGCTTCCACTACAGAATTGAGCTTAACTGGTCCAGGCTAGTCCTGGTAGAACTAGTGTGTGAGAACATGCAGAGAGGTTGGTTGCTGTGGTTTGATAGATAATATGTCTTCCTTTCAACAACACACATTGTCCCTCCTTTCCTAAAACTTCACTCTCAAAACCTAAAATGCTGTGGAATGATAATTCTGCTCCAGCAGGAAATGCTTGCTCGTGATGTTGCAGCTGATGCAGAAACAGTCATTTTGACAAAAGAGCTCTGGGAAAAGAATTCCACCTGGTAAAGTGGAGGAAGATTTTTTTAAAAAGTGAAAAAAACCACAAGATAGAACTGGAGAAAGAGAGTACAGAGAAAAAAATTTAACACTAATGTTCAGGAGCAGAGGGACATGGAAAAGATAGGAACAAAGAGACTGAGCTAAAGGGAGAGCAGGACATAAAAATTAATGTGTAAATGTTTTGAAAGGCTTCCAGAGGGAAGACATGAAAAATAAAAATACATATGAATAAAGGAGATTGAACCATGTGTTCTGAGGTTTTGAGAGATCAGTTTCATGCAACATGATGAAAATTTTTATTTATAACAGCACACTCTGCCAACACTTAAATAAGTCTGATTTGATTCCATTAACATCAGCAGCTTTCTATGTAACAATTTTCAAATTAAAAAAGTCAGAAAAATCCAGGGGAGTCAGATGACTCCCCTGGAATTCATGGGATATGCAGCCATATAAACTAAAAGCAGAATTGAGCAAGGTCAGTTGAGTCAGTGCCAGTAATAACAATTTTCCGTGCTATTTTGGGATTAGTGTCATAAAGACATGAGGTTTGTTCAAACCTTACTTTGTGGTGTTACTTTCATCGTCCTAACAGGTATAATTTTTTTGAAAAAAATTGTAAATATACAAAAAATAAACCCAAGTCTGACAATTTCTGTTAGTTATGTTAGTAAAACTGTGTAATATGCACTCTGAAGATAAATATTTATGAATCAATTCTCACTCAGCTAAGTGATATACACTCATATTTGAATATATAAGCTACTTTTTTCTTCACATTTTTAAAAAATACTACTCATAAAGATTTTTATGTGTGCTTTTCCCATGTTTTCCTTTTGGGATCAATAGTGCCCTGAGGGTTACTATGCTCAATTTGTCTTTCTTGCTGGAGGTTGCTGCAGGTCCTAGAGACCATCCCTCTGAAGTGGGAACAAAGGCAACACTTGAGCATATCCTTTCTAAATGAAGCAAAACAGTGGGAAAGAAAATTCCAGGCTCTGGGACTGGGGTGAGAGGCTGGAGGGTAGAAAGAGTGTTAACTTCTCTTTATACTCTTTGATACACAGACCAGAGATAAATAAAGAGCAGCTATTGTCCAACAGATGTACTCTGAGCTAAGGCTCTATCAATCCAATCATCATTGCATTAATGAAGTGGGATAAAGAGATTGCCCTGAAATAAGTGACATAAGTCACTTTTCCCATTCCCTAACAATTTCCTCCCTTGGTTTTCTTTTATTGCAGTGTCCCTATTACTGGATGCCAAAAGTTCAGAGGATTTGGCAGGCTGCTGCTATCATGTGGCAGCCCCCTTTGGGGCAGAGTGGATACCTTGTGGGTTTACATTTGTGTACGTCCTTTCCACATGCTTGAGTCAGGGCGCTCTTTTTATCCCTGCAATGCTGAAACACTGACACAAAACTGCAGCTGGAGCTTTAAAGAACACCACCAGCCCTCAGAGCAACCTTATTGGGCAACAAGGCAAAATTTTACAAAGGAAGGAACCAAAAAGGCAAGAAGCATAGCAGGCTTTTTGATTCCATTTATCAAAAGTGGAGTTTTCCAGTAGGGTTGCAGATTTCACTAACAGTGGGCTTTATTATTCTGCCAATGGTAAGCACCTGAAATACCTCCGATGTGACTTTTAAAATTTCTATTCAGAATATGTCAGATTCTATTATTGTAAGAGAAGATGAAATCAGCTCTTTTCCAGACTCTGCTTGGAGGGATGATTTGACTGTTTGCAGCAAAGTGACAAATCACATCCATTAACTGTAAGACCTTCAAGTGAGGGATTTTCCATATTATAATATATCCATTAAAAAAAAAAAAAGAGGAAACTAATAAAGGAGACTATTAGGAAAATGATAAAAACCTATTCTTACATTTAGTAACATAAGTATTTAAAAAGCTGAGGGCAGCAGGGTGTATAAATCCTTCTCTGAAAGACAATGTATTTATACTTTAAGTGAGGTTGGTAGACAAATCCAGCTGTGGGCATGGATAGATTCTCATTTATTCTATTATAATCTAGAGAACAAGATACTTTGTGTCAGAATTAATTTCATGTATGACTGGAATCCTCTATTTTAAGCTCTACAGTTATTATGAATTTAATCTTTCTTAAGATTAAAAATAATTCAGTCTGCAGCTTTGTTGTACTGAAAGAGGACAAAAAAGAGATTTTTACCTAAATTAAAGATTTGCTTGTCCTTACCATGTCCTTACATCTCTTCAGTCTTGTTCTCATCATACCTGAGTAAATTCAGTTTCCCATAGGCATGAAATCTATTAATGAGTTGGCTGCGGCACAGTCAGGCAATTGCATTCTCTGAGATTCTCTCTGTCTGGAAGAAACAGCAACTAAAGGCAGACTGCAAACTTGAATACAGGCTGAAGGTGTACAAAGTCAGATTTTAAGGAGAAAAGCATAAATTAAAATACAATGCTATAATTTCTATAATAAAAATTATAACATGATGTTAAAAATTATTTCTGAATGCTCCCAGTGATTGAATCAACTTGACTCAGAAAAATTTTCAGCATCACAAGCAAGCATTTGACACTGGAAAATATTTCTGCAGCAGAAGTTATGATGTCAGATCTATTTTTGAGGTACTCATGTCATAGAACTCAACTGTACCTCCATAAATGTTCTGTAAAGAAAATACCATTGTAGGTACTGAACAGACTTAATTTTGTCTGATTTTTTTCTGAATCCTGTTTATGCTGAGGATACACAGAACTTACTGCTTTACAAACTTTTACAAAATATTAAGTTTTAAATTTTATCACAGCTAAAATATGGTCAAATTTTATGAGTAAATATTTCTCTTTTTCCTTTAAATAAAAATTAATTGAAGAGACCATGCCTGCAATGCAGCCTTCAACTCTCTCTGTTGGGAGTTGAAGTTGGGAGAATTCTCACTTTGAAGGAGTGGAGTCAGAATAGCTGAATATAAGCTCTGGAAGAACAGTCTCAGAAGATGATGGACTTTAACCTTTATTAGACTAGTGTTGTCCTTTACAGAGTCATGACTGAGATCAGAGTCTGACCTGCAGACTAAGGACAACACTGTCTCTCATGGTGGGAGCTGCTTGGCTAGAGGTAAGCTGTCAATACTGGCAATGATTGGCAAAAAAAAAAACCAAGAAAAAATGTCGTTGCCAGGATTAAAAAGATTTAAGAAACATTAAAAAGGTTTTAGAAAAGCTCATGGGGTAGAGAAACACCAAGATAAAGCCCCAGTGTGTCCTCCTATAATATGAAATAATGAGGTGCAGAATCTGACTGAAGGTGTGCCTGAAGAAGCTGGACTTGAAACACTCATATTCACACAGAGGGACAGGATCCCACCCAAGGAGGAGAACTCTGGGTTTTCCTCCTTCTCCTCAGTTACCATAACAGATACTCAAAGGATGATGTGGCCCTTCTTCTCCTCACACCCAGAAGGACCTTGTGTTTGTGGTGGATATGTTAGTGAAAGTGGATTTTCTTCTTCCTGAGAGGACTGTGGAGTAGCTTCCAAACTGATGAAAGAATTGCAGATTGCTGTTTACAGAAAAGCTGAAGAACATCAGGGTATCACCTGCAGAATGCTGAACCACAAGAATGCTTTTAAAATACTGAAGGAGATCTGAAGGCACTTTTCAAAGGGATCATATTTTATTTTTCTTCTGCTTTAGCAAAAGAGAGCTTAATACTCCAGGCTTCTACATTCCCTCCCTTCAAGCCACTCTAAGACTCCCAGTCTTGTGGCTAACCTGGACAACTTGAAGGAAGGGAGGTGCAGGATCGCAGGGTGTCCAAACCCAGTATGATGTATTTAACAATTATGGATCATGCTGGGGAAAAAAAAAAGAAAAATTAATTAAGATACAATGGAGGTTTAAGGAGACCAGCAAGAACTGAGTGCATGACCCAAAATGTTCCTTACCTTCACCCAAGTCGCCAACAGAAGAACAAAGTTTATATTTTCAGCACTAATAGATGCCAATTTTAGAGATTTAATATTCTAAAAATTTTCGTTTGCCTTAAGAGTAAAGTTAAACACAGAGAACTGCATTATGAAAGTCAAGGAAAAAACCACAAAATGATAGAATTGTTTGCTCTGTGAAGAGCACTGTAGCAGATGAATAGGAGATTATCTATCTCTGAATCTATCAAAGCCCTTCAAAGACCCCATAATAAAGAGCCAGCCTAAACAATTTCTGCAAATTGAAATTCCCTTGTATCTGATTTGCCATCTGACTCTACAGAAGTTCAGCCAGAATGAAAGTAGATTCTGATGTTCATATTGTGTGGTGTCTCTTTGAGTTCACTATGAATTAGTTCTCATTTTTTTACTTTCAGTGCAAGCTTAGATGGTAATGTGAAACATATTGAGGGTAAAATCTTCATGAACTGAACAAGCATAGGAGCTATCTAGAAGCTTGGAGCTCAGAATTATTGTCAGTATTATCTATTTGAAAGTTTAACTGTGTGCTTGCTATTGCAGAAAATATAAATGGAATATTAGGCAGAGATGTGACATTGATAATGCACTTCCTAATTATTTCCTAATGTTATGTTGTTTTGGTATTTGAAATAGCCATTATTTTTAAGTCTTTGGAAAGGACATACCTCAGCAATACTACAGGTAAGGAACTAATGTTGTATTTTGGTTTTTGGTGGCAATAACCACAAAATTTTCCATGGATGCTTGCTGGTAATTTCATCATTGTGTATTCTGGCATCTCATTCACAAGGCTACTGTTTGTAAAATGCCAAATTACAGAATTGTGGAGGTAAAAATTTCACTAATCATCTATTTATAGAAACATTAGCAGAGAATTAATTTGAAATAGGGATTTTCTGGACCTAAATGGTAGAAGGAAGAGCCTAGAGTGCTGGAGTAAGGGAGTTTGGGAACAAACTGTGAGACAGAACCAGTAGTTGAGGATGAAATAAAGGAGATGAAAGAGAGAGAGAAGGACTGGAGAAGGAATTTCTCAGAGCAAAGCTGGAAGGAAGATAGTTGGAATGGGAGTCTTGCCATTGTTCTTCACTCAGCCCTTCAACAAGATGGTCCCAATAAAGCCCCTCCTGAAGATCATCCAGAGGTAGACACAGGAGATCTCCAACCAAATAAAATCTCCCTCAGACTCTCAATCTGGAAGGTGGCTCTAAGTCACAGGTGTGTTCCAGAGTGATCCTCAGGATGGATCTTGTTCATTTTGTGTCAAAATCCAGTCTGATCCCTTTGAATTCACCAGGACATTTCTGTCTTCAGGTTTTGAGTGAGAAGAGCAATTGCTTTGGATTTGTTTCCTTGGGCACTGCTGGGCACAGAGATATCCAAAAGGAGACCCTTTTGTTTTGTGATCTGGTCAGAGCTGCTTCCTTGGGTCCGCTCACCCTCCTCTTCACAGCTGGCCCTGGCTGCCCCTCCTGGAGCGGGGAGCCTGTGGAGTGTGGCAACCAAGTGCACACAGAGCACAACATCTGCACAGCCGTGCAATTCCTCAGTGGAACCTCCCTGAAAAAATGTAATAATCTCTGTACCAGTAAATATTTTAGGTCAAATCCTGGTCTTGCTGAAAAGACACAATCCCTGGTGAATTCATGAAAACAGAATTTTTCATCCTTGTGTTCCCTTATGGGTGCATTATATAAGGAGAATTAGTTAACTGCCATAGAGTTCAGAGTAGGTCTCATTGTGATTTGAGTTAAAATTATTGAAAGGAAGGGAAAGGAATTCTTCCTTTTTTTTCCCTTATATTTTTAACTGATCTGGCAATTTAATAAGCCAGATCATTTTGATTTAAAAAATAATCTGCTTTAAATAACAACTAATTTTTTAATAATAAATGGGGTAATTTACCATCTGAGGACAGTAAAAATACACTGCAAAGTCTGTCAAATGGAATGACCCAAACCTCCAGAAGTCTGGAAACTTGTTAGCATGCAAAGTTGTGCGTGTGAAAGTATTTTTTCATACTTGCCTGGTGTTTTAGTATATGTAATACTCATCTGTGGAACAATAAAGAATTAAGTTAACAATTTATGTTAAATTGAAACAACACGTATTTAAAAAAACTTGCTCAGTCACTAACAAATACACCCACCTACTTTCAAAAACTTGCATTTCAGTCATACCTGGAGTTTAAAGTTTGGAACCTGTTTCAGGGGTCTTGTCTGCAATGCTGCTCTTCGCTAATAGTTTGGCTCTGTTTCACTGTGGCAGATCTGCTCACGGTGAAGAACTGATTGGCACTGATCTGCATTACCTGTGGTAAACACGAGCAAGGGGGTGCTGAATGTGAACAGCTTTCAGCAGAATCAGATCAGTATTTGAAAACCAGCTAGGGTGAAATGTATGGGAGCTTTTGTTACTGTGTGCAGCATATTCTGCTGCTTCATTTTAGTCAGATGTACATCCTTTTTCACTTTTCTTTGAAAGATTTGGTATAAAACACAAATAAACAAGGCTATCTCTGATTTAATAAATAAGGCCTTGAAACAGAATAATTAAAAGACACCTGAGAAGATAAAAGAGTAAAAAGGAAAGTTGTCAGGGTAGATCAAATGGTGTTGCATTTTGCTTCTTGTAAAAGATCTGTATCCTGTTCAGTGAGAGCTGCTGTCTTTCAAGTTACAGCCTGCTGTTATCCTATCCCTCACACAGGTTTTGGTTCATAACCAAACTCTTCAGACACAGGCAAACATTAATATTACATAATTATTATTATTATTATCTCTTGCTATCAATAGCACTTGCTAGCTTGATATCTCATTGACTCTGGCCTATAATGATATTTACATATATTTCTCCATAGTGTGTAAGTGAATATCAAACCACTGAGACAAGTGAATACCTCAAGAAGAGCTGTACATCTGACTTGCAAGACACAATCAATTGCTTCTGCCATACCATCATCTCCCATGCTTTAAAATCTGTTTCAGAAGGGGTTTTTTTCTTCCATAAAAATGCAATGATAACACTGACAACAAGAAATAGGAATTCTGGTGATATACTCTTGGCTCACCTTTTCTGTATCTTTTGACAACAATGAAGTCTTGCAGTAGAAGCATAAATAATGTTTGTCACCTTCTTTGCATATGCTGTTAGAGCTGAATTATTTCAGACAAAAACAGAAGACAATCTAAATCTGTCAGAGGAATGAAAGACTGAATGACATGACAGCTGTGAAGTTCAGTAAGCACCATGAAAATAAACTGTTCTCAGGGAGTACTCAGTACTGTTTCCAGAAATTAGTACTATTATACTATACCAACATACCAATCTAAATTCTTTTAGGTCATGAATAAAAAGACACTCTAGAATAAATCAAATAATGCTAGCAGAACAGAAGCTGATGTCATCACAAGCAGAGCTGCCTGCATTTCTTAGAAGCTGTGAGATTTGTGAAAGCTGGGACAAGGACAGTTTCTTGGAAATGGCAACAGCAAGGACAGCTACAGCCAAGAGTCAGTAGATTTGGTAAACTATCAGAAAAGGGACTCTGCTCTGTGCCCTGATTTTCTTTGCAAGCTGGATTGCAGGGTAATGGATCAAAGTGCCTGTTGCACTGTAGCTTCACTCAACCAGAAACATGAAGGGCACTTCTGTGCCAGTACCAGTTCCAGCTTCTGCAGAGCCAAGAGCTGCTCTTTAGCCTGACAACTTGCAAAAGCTTTTCAGGAGCCAGGCTGGCTGCAGCAAAACATGCCTTCTTCTCTGTGGAGCAGTGTGTGTCCAGCTGTGTGACCAAGCTCAGACTGCAATTTGGTAAGTTAAATAAAGTTTGGAAAGGGCATCAGTTTTTCTGAGCACCAGACAGCTTTACTACACTAAAGGATTGCATTAGTGAATGGGTGAATGCAGAGCAATGATAGAAGGAAGTAACACTTCCTTCAGCACACACATGACTGTCATATTAAAAGACACAAGCTCATTTTTGTTCACGTCTGCACATCTTAGTTTTCCACACTTTATTCACTAAAAATTTGAAGATTATACATGTTTTAATCATTTTCAGCTAGAGGGTTAAAAAATGTTTTCACTTTTCTGCTGTAACTCTATTAGCATACACAAGTTGCTTTGACAGCCCTGAAAAGTGAATTCTGAACATCTCCAGAACAGGTACAGCACAGTCAGAAATGACACATTTGTTTTTCCACATTGCTGCAGCTATAAGTTTCAGCTGCTGTTGAAACAGAGTACTTCTAGGAACAAAAGAACAGTTTAATCTCCATGTTCATTCAGTTTTTGGCCTCTCTAAAGAGACTGCCAAAAAAGTTGCCAATTAGTGCTAATTGTGAAGAAGGTTTTTGTGATGTGTGATGTGCAATGTGCACCCTTCTCCACTGAAAATTGGATTACAACCATCAAACTCATTTCCTGTGCTGCTGATATATTTTATTTAGGTCACCAGCATTTCTGCCGTTAGCCTTTTTAAAAGTAGTGCTTGATCAGACACAAAGAGAACAGAGGTTGAAAACTCATCATTATAACAAACTCTCTATTCTCTCAATGTGTTAGATGCATTTGGGGAGGTTTTGTTAGTTGAATTTCCTCAACCACAATACACAAAAATACAAAATAAGACTTCAAGAGTCTTTCGGTTCTCATGTGGTTATGTAATAATAACATTAATATAAAGGATTTCCATTTTTAGACATCAAGCCCCTGACAGATGTTTTTGGACCTAGTTGCATTTAGTTAGTCTTCATTATTATGGCACACTTTGATCTGGAGAATTCTTGTCTGTGATCAAATGTAAAATGAATTTAGATTCATTCCCTTTCATCTCATGTGAGCAAGACGTGTGAACCATTTACTTAGCCCTGCGACTCTGTATGATGAGTATTGTCTTTTTCACTGGTTCCTGGTGAGATTTTTTTTCTTCTTCTGGTAGATGAACCAGCTCCTTTATATGATCTTACAAAAGACACAGGCAGAATGTCACTTCACATTTGTCAAGAGCATGCCCCACAATCTCTTTAACAAGTGATGTTTTACAATGTCTTGCAGGAGATTTTTACAAACTGATGTTAATTAGCCCAGAAAAAAAATAGATAGCAATTAAGGCATCAAAACTGTCTTTAGAAAATCTGAAAGGTTTTACTCAACTTTGGAGAGGTAGATATTATGAAGGCTAACACAACAAAAGACCCCTTAACTCATCTCCTTATAACTAAGCATTGCAGCAATCAGACAAGAAAGTTTACCCTTGTTTAGGAGCCTTTGCTGATACTATTAAGGCTCTACAGAGTGTGCTGAAAGAGTTTTTCAGTAATATTAGTTTATTTGTTTTCACAGGTTAGCACCATCTCATTATCATAGCTTGTGTCCATTTCCTATACTTTAACGTTGTTGTTACAAGGAATATGGAAAAGGTACACAGGTGAAACAAAAGTGCTTTTCCTCTCATACTTTTACCATCAGTAGTTTAAAATGAAGTTTTACTATATGTCAACCATTTAAATTCTGAACTCTCCATTTGTCCATAACATTATCTTTAACCTATTAGAAATACTAATGCTCATAGAAGCTTTGCAGAAAAATTTCTAACATATTTATTTTGTACATATGATTTTTGTTACCCATTTATTTGCAAACTATATTACAACAGACATTTGGACATTTGTGCCTTAGGCCAACATCTTTAAAAGTGAGATACTCTCATGGACTAAAATCCTCCAAGCATTTAAGCATACACATAATCCATAGATTTAAATAGCCCCCTACACAACAGAAGGGGTGCATGCACAGCCCTTGCAGGAGAGACACCTTTAGACAGAACAGGAAGGGTTCAAATGTCTGGTCCTAGGTGCTGTAAGAAGTTCAGCTTCAGCTGAGATTGATTTCAGTAGCCCAAACTGAGGCTGGCACTGCTCAACACCTCTGTCATTGTGGATTTCAGAGGAGGGTTTAGTTATATTCTTTCTGTGTTTGTCTTGCTTACGAGGTCCTCAGCTTCCTTCAGCAGGGGGTGTCAGCCCAGTTCTCAACTCTGCAGTGCTGCCTGGAAATCAGCACCTCTGCCAAACCTGTTGGGTGTCAGCAGCAGGAGTAAGGGCCCTCACACCCACCCATCCCTGGCACCCCCATGCCCCTGGGTCCCGCTCACAAGGTGATGACTCCCCATTTGAGCTGAAACTCAAAGTGAGCTTGAGATTACCCTAGACTGTCGGAACTGCATTTCACACTTCTGGGATTGAGCTATGGCAATATGCCAAATGTCAGGACCAAAATGGAGTATAATTTTATGTGAAGATATATTTTTTGCCCAAATTCTTAACCCTTAATTTGGAAGTATCAAATTAAAAGGATTACCTTCATGATAACAGCAGCCATTTACTTGAACATCTATACAATGTTTTAGTTTTAATCTCAACCCATGTTTATGATATCTTTGCTTGTTTTTAATGTCAGTTTAGTGTATTTGAAATATTTCTTAAAGGAAAACTACTTTAATGCCACATTATACTGTAGGTTAGGAAGGAGACATAAAGTTTATGAAATTCTTAAAAAAAGATCTATGAAATCAATAATTGCTGAATTGATCCAGTAGTATAAGCCTGTGGAAGGCTAACTTCATCTTTTTGGCCCCTTTATATCTGTGTGGGGCCTGCTTCTGGAAAAACAGAGATATTGCTTAACAGTCTTTTAGAGTGAAGAGATTTAGAAAGTAATTGTCACAGCTGACTGGACTGCACAAGCACAGGCCAGGGATGCATTGTGAGGGTGAAGGAGAGGTTTCTGAAAATATATTACTAAATAGCAAAAGGTGAGTTTTGTTTCACACGGAGAAAGATAAAAATATTATAAGCTCTCTGTTGCTGTCCTTTTGGTTGACCAGAAAGTGCAAACAAACTTCCAGTCTGAGTGAGAAGTGACAATAAGTATGGAGAATTCTGTAAACTTTTGAAATTTTGTTGTTTTTAGATGGCTCAAATACAACATGAAGGAGCTGATAAAATCACCATATTATCTGAGACAGCCCAAGAAAGCACCCACAGCATATTGTTGTTGCTGAGCTTACATGGAATTATATCAAGCCATGGTAGCTGAGTCCCTTGCAAATGAATGGGATTACAGTATCTGTCCAAGGCAAAGCTGTATTTTTTCTTTCTTATTACTTTGTAAAACTTTCTTCTGTTTTGGCTGGAATTCAACTCAGTGAGTCCTTCTCCCCAAGCTAAAGTTTCAGCAGCACACATTATACAGAGGGTAATATGCAGCTATTACTAAAGGCAATACTTAAATGTAAAGGAATAAAAAGATACGTGTGGTATGTATAACCTGAAGCTTATTGGCACATCATTAAAATACCTTTCATAGGCTCTTTTTACTTAAGTTATGTGCACTGGTAAAATCTTAATATCAAACCACCTTAATCCTATCATTGCCTTTTAAGCCATTTTCTGTTGGAATACAAATTCCATATGTCAAACATATTCCATTATTTCTACTTGCTTTCTGATTGACCAAAAAGCCTTAGCCAATTTTTTCTTAAGACAAACATTTTTTGTCTCTAAGGTGTTGCTCACAAGTAATCGTTATTAATATTAATGTTGGGTAATTTATTAATTCCTCTGGATGGCAGTAAAGAGGCTGATGTTAGGGGAGTTTGTTCACATGGGATATTTGTAAGCCACATTGTGTTGAACATTACGTCAGGCACTTTGAATTCCCAAATGTTGCAGTTCTGGGATAATAGGAAGGCAGGGAATCTCAGTCTTAAACTGAAATGTTCCAGTCTTCAAGAAATATTTCTGGCCCAAACTTTCTCCTAATAAATCACAACCTTCCTGGCTTGCACACAATTCCGTAGGTTATGGCCAAAAAATTTAATGCCACTTGAAATCACTTAAATGTCATGCATGCTTTCCCAGCACATGTACAGAATAAATTGAAACAATCTGAAAATCAGCCCCCAAAATGGTGGATATGTCTGCTATATCCTATTGCTTAGGTGACTGATGGGCTATTTCAACAGTCAAATTAATGGCCCAAAAGATCAACCATTTAAAAAAGGAATTCTGCATTTTGAGTAGCATGACATCCTGGAGAAATGAATACACAAAGGCTACTTTGCAGCTGCGGAAAAGATTGCAAATAGTTTTGTTCTGCCAGCAACTGCCAGCCAGAAAGGGCACGCAGTGTTACGGGTTCTTGTTCTGCATGGCCGTGGTGACATTTTTTGTGCATAACAATAAAGCGTTATGCTTGTAGACAAATTTCATTCAAAATAGTAGGGCCCACAGAGGGCCCATAGTTTCATCTCAAAAAGGGGGATAGCAAGAACTGTGGGGCAGGCAGACAAGGAGCCTTTTGGTGCTCATGAGCATGTGGGATTAGTTCACTATTTTCCTTCAGTTGCAGGATGTTGGGATTTCCCCTTCCTTGCATTTTACAGGGAAGAAGGAAGTTCAGTGACTGGCAAATGTTATCATCTTAGGCAAGGAGGCCCTCAGAGAGCATTGGGGCTGTCGTGCTGAGCCTAGAAACAGTGTTTTCTGCAGCTTCTCCAGAGATACCTGCAAGAGGCCGTGTCAAAGGCCTCTCAGGGATCCTGCTAAGCTTGAAGAGAGAGTTGTAGCAGGCAGGCATTTTATATTTCAACGTTATAAATCTCTAACAGCAAACCTCTGTTCCCAAAGGAAGGGGTGATGCATCAGTTACTGCCAGTGAGCAATCATCCAATGGCATCAGCCATCCATGCACTGCACAGTGCAGGGATCCAAAAGACAGGTTGGGATTTTGCTCAATGTTGGCATCGGAGTAATTCCTATGCAGGAGGAACTACTGGAGAGTCTGAATTCTTCCAAAGAGCATATCTCAGAGAAATCTCAAAATTCATACAATAATATGCAGAAATAGACCTGTCTTCTACTTAGAATTACAGCTAGGCAACACTTCACTTCTTCTGTTGCTTGGCTTGGGAGAGCTTGCCTTTTAGAGGAAATCTCAATCAGACTGGGGAGAAACACAGGCAAATTGATGAAAATCTGACACTCATTTTTGCATATCTGTTTATGTTACTGTGTAATCCCAGCAGTCATTCTTCAGACTCTTGCTAGGAAGGTCCTATGGAAGAAGGTTATTTTCTCTGTCTTTAGGCCTGGTCTGGTTTCAGCTGTGATGGATGGATGGATGGATGGATGGATGGATGGATGGATGGATGGATGGATGGACGGACGGACGTATGTATGTAGTCATGCAGAAAACTTTTTCTAGTTGGGCTGTTTTTAATGGGATATAGTAAGCAGGTTTTCTACAGTGACCCATGAAGATTGGTTCATCAGCTGTCAGTGTCTGCATGTAGAAAAAATTAGGAAATGGTTTTGTCTGTTTACTCAACAATCTACAAATCTATCAATATCAGCTTCTGACACAATTTCCAGAATGATTTTTTTTTTTTCATAAAAATTGAGAGTGAATTAAATGCCTACAAACATCTTCAGTATGGCACCTTTCTGAGCTTATTTGCTGGTCCTAGTTCCTTCTGCAAACATTGCCAGGACAAGGTATCTCTTAATTGCTGTTGGAGTGGGATTACTGCCTATCATTCAGTATAGCATTCTTTGGCTGTTCCATTTAATTTTTCTGCTGCCACAATATGGGCAGCATTATTTCTCTTATATAGATGCCTCATGACAAGGAGGGGAAAAATGAACATATGCTAGTGCATCCTTTTCAGTCACTTAAGATAATGGTGTAGAAAAGGTGCAACAAGGTATCTCACACTTATGTAGATGGTTTATACTATTGCTGTCAGAAAACTGTGGAAATTCTACCACTGTTCCAAGTACTTTCCCAATATTTTAGTCTTCAGCATTTTAGTCCTCAGCTTTTCAGAGTCTCTTAAGGCTTTCCCTTTTCTAATGGAAGCAGCTACTTAGAAAAGTAACAGCTAATCAGAGAAGAGAAGGCTTTGGGGTGATCTAATTGCAGCCTCCCAGTACCTGCAGGGAGCCTACAAGAAAGAGGGAGAGAGACAATTCATAAGAGCAGCTTGTGACAGCATCAGGGGCCAATGGCTTCAAACTGAAAAGAGAAAGTTTAGATCAGTTATTAGGGGAAAATTCTTTACCATGAGGGGTGTGAGGCACAGATTTACAGAATTACACAGAATTACAACCATACAAATCAGGGCTTTGGATCTCACTGAAGCACATTCCTCCCATCATGCATGTCCCCCCAGCCTGCAGTGCATTCAAAGAGGGGTGTGAAAGTGGTCTTGCTCAGGCTAGAAGTACAAATTAATGTATCTCTCCAAAGAATGCAGAGCCACATACCTCACTCCCTCTTCACTTTAACACCATTTCTGAGATCCACACACACTATGGTAAGTGATATAATAACAAGGTGTTGATGATTTTGCTAAAGACATTTGTGGGAAAGGTATGTTCCTCTTAGGTTCAAACAAAGTCTCCAACTCTGTGAACAGTTTTCCTGCAGGCCACATAGCATACAAATGGTAGGGCTTCAAAATGGGAGTTTAAATTAAGTTTGAAGTTCTGGACAAAGATCAAATGCAAAAGCATGTTGCATTTAAAGTGTAAGCCTTTGAACTGACAGTTTAAAATGTGAAGTCCTCATATCTAGACACCTTTCATGGCTCTGCCACAGTTTCCTTCAGTGAAGCTAAGCAGTCAAAGTCATTCAAATCATGAAGTGTTACAGTGTTTTGATCTCTGAAATAAGGATAATGACACCTGCTCATCAGGAAGGTTGTGATGATTAACATTTCACTGAATCCTTTTGGAATCTCTAGATGGAGTTTGATATATAAATATGCAGTGATCACTGTTGTAACTGGGTAATTTATTTACTCTCAGGGGATGCTACAGTTATTGTTTAGATACTACTTTGTCCCTTTTGTCTTTGTTTGCAGTGGCTCTTTCTGGCTATCTTGGACTGCAAACCCTATCTACCTTAAGGAGGAAGTTTGAAGGAATGCCCCTCAGCTGTTATCAAAATTAAAAAAAAATAAATTCTTTCAGCTGTTAAAGAAATTGAGCAGGACTACTTGGCACTTGGTTTCTAGCATGCATGTGCAGTAACTGCCACCATGAACTGCTGTTTTGTTAAAGACAGTTTAAGATCCAAATTCAGTTATCTTTACATAAAGAAGTATATTCTCCTTACAAGAGAAAAAAAGACTGGTTCTGGTCTTTTTTTGGCTTGTATTCAAAAGCTGTTTCCACATCACAAGCTAAAACAAGATAAGTTTGCTCACTAGCATGGTCTTTTTTTCATATACCCTCCATCTACTCTGTTGTTTTGGTGAGTCCCAGCAGTCAGACTGATATAGGAAGCTTTTCCATGTCTTGTTCTTGACAGATCAAATCAGTCTTTTGGTTTGTGAAGATAAAACAAAAGAGACAACTCTGACCTTTATGCTCTTTCACAAGAAGTGGAAAAGAACCAGCTAGCACAAGTTTAAGAAAAAAATACAGAGAGCCATGTATTTTTTTTTGTCTTTTCCCCTAGAGCTTCTGTCAGTCTAA
This sequence comes from Melospiza georgiana, assembly GCF_028018845.1. Taxonomy (NCBI): domain Eukaryota; kingdom Metazoa; phylum Chordata; class Aves; order Passeriformes; family Passerellidae; genus Melospiza; species Melospiza georgiana. Next base: position 51,920,430 of record NC_080433.1, read on the forward strand.
AGTTCCAAAGTATCAAATACTTATTTACTTACTTTCTAGTAATGTACACAGCTGTGGTAGGTAGACCTTCTTTGATTACTTAGTAATGAGACTTTACAAGGCAACTTTTGCAGGATCCTGTTGTCATTATTCTTAACTTTTCCAGACTTTGGGCTGATTATATTTCAAAAATTTCAAATAAAACATTGTAGCCATCTCTGATACTTTGATTATGCAAACAATAAGTTGTTTTGTACCTGCTGACAAAGTGCTGCTCACCTAAAAGAAACTTTCTTGGAGCAAAGATATTTGATATATCATAGTGGATTGGCCTTTGCATTCTCCCAGATTTTGGCAAATTAGAAACTTCTGAAAATTCAGACTGCACTAGACTTCCACAATATACAGCATAGACCCTTTACAGGCTTTTGCCAAATGAAATTTGCTTTATTTCTTTGCAGCTTCTGTGCTGATTAAATTGCAAGTACACCATCCTCACTTTTCCTAAAAGGATACTAGATAACTCCTTCTAGCATTTGGTTTACTAACAATGCAAAATAAGTTGGAAAAAGCTTTTCAGCCTTTTTTTTTTCAGCAGAAAGAAACACAGGTCTGTTAAAACTATCAATTCAAACTGGAATGGCTATAAGGAATTCTCTCCACAACATAGGGAGATTTTTCCTAGACCTGGTTTCTGCTGCACCTGGCTGTGCAAATTCCAGTCAGGCTCATGGGGGCTGAGGCTGTTCAGGTCTGCTCCCTGCAGCAAGCAGAGGCTGGATCAGTATTTATCTAGCAAAAGGATTCATTCAAGCTGAGGAGTTGTATCCTCTGTCACTGGTATCAGCAGCCTCTCTCTAGCATAGTCTGCTTGCACGAGCACAGGGATGGGGAATGCTGCCTGATCCCTGTTTCTGCCACCTCTCTCTGATGATTCAAAACCAACAGCAGTCTCTGACAGCCCTTCACAAACATCAGCATCCAGTGCAGAGCTCCTACACTCTCAGCTGAAGGCATCAATGAAAATGCCTAGGAGTGCCAGGGATTATAAAAGCAGCCACATTCACCCTGCCTGTATTAGGGAGTCTGAAACCAGACTTTGGAGACAGTGGCTCTGAGGTGCTAGAGGAGCAATCCCCTGATGGCAGAGGGTCCCCACTGCTGCTGGCAGTGTCTTCTGTCTCTCTTTATCTGGTTCTGCTCTGAGACCCTCCCTCCATCATCTTTCTTCTTTTGCCCTTTCCCAAGACACAAGTGAACTTCCTTCCTTCCTTCCTTCCTTCCTTCCTTCCTTCCTTCCTTCCTTCCTTCCTTCCTTCCTTCCTTCCTTCCTTCCTTCCTTCCTTCCTTCCTTCCTTCCTTCCTTCCTTCCTTCCTTCCTTCCTTCCTTCCTCAAAATTTAATTTTGCTTAAAAATTGTATAAATATTTCAGATGTTTTATTCCAGAAAAACAGGAAAATGAATAGGATTAGAATAAAGAATTTTTCACTAATGAAATACTTAGTCACATTTTAAAAAGCAGAATAATTGTAATGAATGCTGTTATGCATTTATCTCGCTATATTTCATAGTTGTTTATGAAAACTAGGTTTAGTATATTGGGTGGTCAATTAAAAATAAAAAGTTTTATAATTTAATCTTTTCTACAGTGCTGCAAGTAATTTTGTGTCTTACACATGCTTTTTTTGTGTCAATATAAAATGACAGCAAATAGGTATTTTAAAATAAGATATATTCTTCAATAAGCAAGTTTTAGCAGCTTTGGAAGCACATTTTAAGCAAGTGCAAAGTTATGTTCTGGTGTTTCTTCAGGACACTTTCTTCTTGACAGTGTTTTATTTTACAGAAGTGTAGAAGAAGTGACAGGTTATTGTGTATACAATCATGGCTAATTTTGAACTTCAAACACTCCTCTGTGATCTTAAAAGCTTTTCATTTGTTCATAGGCACGTGTTCGTACAAGCCCTGTGCAACATCTGTACGCCGTTTTAATAAATAGCTACAGTGTTGGCTCTCACTACCAAAAAGTTTAGTTAGATCTGAAAAGTAATTTAAGCTCTTACATGACTTCAACGTGGATGAGCACCATCACCAATGGTCCCACTTTAAATTGGGAGGTGCAAGGTGCTATGGCTTTCTCAGAAAGGTGTTGCATCCCCAAATGCTGCTGAGATTGGTAGGTTTCAAGGTAAACAGCATTTCAGAAGATGTGCTCAGATTGAACGGGGAGCATCTGGGAACTTGGAAATCCAAGCCCCTCATGCAGTCTGGTGCACTTGGTGAATTTTGTGCTCAAATACTTAGCTGATCATTCAATGATATTCAGTCAGTAGGAATAGAGTAAATTTTTAAACAATGATCAAAATTTACTGCTTCATTGAAACTATATCTATTTATGTAAAATAGTAAATTCGAAACTAATTCTGTCCAAGCAGAAATGCATTATCTCTCTGAAAAACATGTGAGTGCTTTTAGGGTTCTTTCCCACTTAATTCAATCCCATAGTCCATGACGTTAGTTGTAGAACTGCTGCTCCTGTGCCAGGAGCAGCACTGAGCCAATAAAATTCCTTTTTGTGTGGTTTCTCATGTGGATCTGTCCCAGTGCCCAAAGCACAGAGCATGGGGTGAGGCTTACAGTAATTCCTATTTATAGCTGCTGCTTGTTCTGTGAGAGAGCAAGCAGGGAGTGAAATGGGATATATCTGTCCAGTTTGGTGTTTGTAACCTTTCGAGGAGACAAAAAGTGAGCATAGCTTGGGCTGCTGAGAAAGGGACACAATGCTTGAATCTTCAGCAGATCACCTGAAATGAGGTGGGGACACTTGCAGTCCACCTCCACTGCCTACTGCCACTTGATGTTTCACATTTAATCTGTCTTGCTTTTGCATTGGTTGGTGGATGGCAGTTTTTGATAAAATGTTTCATTTCCAAGTTTCATCTTCCATCTCCTCCTATCAAAGTGCTTTTTGACACATCCCAAAAGGAGCAGTCTTAACTTGTAGTTCAGATTTTGATACAGATGAGCCACTACCAAAAGTACAACAGCTGAGATAATCGCTCTCCCTGCACTAAAAAGACTAGGTAAAAACAGATATTCATAAAGCAGCTGTTTAATATCTATTTTATGTGATAAGGCTCTCTTGATTGATTGAAAGTCTATAATTTAAAAAACCTAGCAGTGATGTAGGAAAATGTACTTATTCACTCTACATGGAGATCATCTCATCAATATTTCTTCCTAGCTGCTGAGACAAGTCTGCTGTCATTGCTCCAGAAGTGCTGTAGAGTATCTGAGGGAACTGTGAGCACGTTCTTTAGCTGTGCTCTGAGTCATGATGCTACGCTCCAACCTAAAACTGACTTGACTAAACAACATATCCCCTCCTGGCAGGATCTCAGGGCTGTTGCTCACTGTCACTGCTTTAGGTTGGCACTACAGCTCACTGTCTGTCACTCCTTTCTGTGCACTGAGAGGAACAGGCCACGCTGCAATCCTTCTGGCTGCTGCTCTTTTTGGTGGCACCAGACTGCTGATCCCCCAGCATGAGTGTTTTCCCCCTCCATTTTTGTGTATACAGGAGGATGTCTTAGAGGAGAACAAAGTCCTTCCGTTTGGCATAATGGTTGGAATTAACTGCTCCCAGTAGAGACAGTTTCATGCCACTCCTCTATCTTGATATCTAAAGAGAGAACTTTCAAAGCGCCAGCAGGAATTTTTCAGGGCAAAGATAACTCTGAGTATTTTCGTTGATGTGTGCTCATTGCTGCTTCACTTTGCACAAAGGATTTCACCACAAGAGAAATCTCATCTTTCTGCATATCTCCCTGCAGCAAATCAAGGAAGCTCCAAATGAGAAAAAGTGCACACATGGATTTCAAGAATCTGACAATTTGGAAGGAAATATTCACTGCATGCAACCTGCCCTGCCTTCTAATAAGGGCAAGAACAGTATGCTGTCATCCTGCCTGGCCTCCTGCCCTCTCATTCCTGACATGGATGGCCAGCGGCTCTGTGCCTGATTTTCACCTCCACCCTGATGCCAATCCACCTTACCAGCCTTCTGTCAGGTCACTGGGGTAACTGCTGATCCCTCTAATCTCCTGCCAGGCTATTTTGTTGGCAAGAACCCATGGTGGATATATGACATTTGGTCTACTTTTACTTTTAGACTGCTCGCAAAAGGACACCACTTTCCAATTCTCTAATTTTAGGACCTTTCGGTTTCATTCAAATTTGAATCTTTCTGCTGCAACCTAAATTTTATTACACCTACTTATATAAAAAGTACATTAACTGGGGTCCAGAGTAATAATGCTACCTAGGAAATACTCTTGTCTAAAAAAAAAACCAAACCACATAATTTATTTTTTCATAAAGTTTTTGTTTTCTTTTATATTTTGATGTTTTACACAAGTCTAAGTACATTAAGACATAAAAAAATAGATATACACGGATTTGTACGTGGATATAAAAATGGGTTTGCAAATGGATGTATTAAAAAGGGGTGATTGCAACTTGCCAGTGTATAGGCAGAGGCACTTTCAGAAACTGGAAGATTTTGTAACAGAAAGTGGAAAACTAGAGAGAATAAGCTAAGCAAAGCTGAAGCAACATGATCCCTAATTCTGTACTGCTACATGTATGATAAACCGTTCTCACTGATAATTACTACACCATAAGAGATCTTCCCAATATATACAGATTTAGTAGTTCAAGGATGTATCTGCTGCCCTGTAGATTTTTCCCCATGGTTAGAGAGATCACAATTTAGCTATTTTATTGCTTACTGAAAGGAATGACCCGAGTGAGGTAGATTTCTGATTGTCTATCAGTCCGTCACAGTCAGTCTTGGCAGCTAATAGTTTCCACCTCTAAGACACTGTAATAGGGTTACAGGTAATTATATTTAAGTGTTCCTCTGCCAGGTATCAGATGATAGATCTGTCTGTAAATGAAAATTATATCAGACAAAGGTTGCTGAGCTCACTAGGTAAGTATGGTGCAATTCACAGAAAGGTTTAGTCCTGGATGCTCTCTAAATGTGGAAGGAAATAATCATTTTCCAAATTGGAATAAGATGCAGTAATAATAGTAGTATTGTGCAAGTAACACAGTTTAGTTTCTATTTCCAGACAGATAATGTGCTTGCCATGTTCCTGAGTCTTTTACTACACCTGAAATATTATATAATTCATTATTGAGTGAAGACAAGAGCATTTGTTGTTTGGGCATTTGGTAATGTAAGCTCTGTCCAAGCAGAGTGCTAAAATCTCTAGAAAATGTTTCTGTATATTATCAAAAATGATCTTTTAGCAAATAGAGAACATATTTATCAGCAAAATCCTTTAGAAACAGAAGTTTAAAGAAAATCCCTTATTGAAAATGGAGTTACATTTTTTGGAAAATGTATTATATATAAAAAAATCATAGAGGTACATCTATTGCATTCTTAAAATCTGTTTATTTGTATGCTTACTGAATATATAAGCACATGAACAGCAAAAAAGGAGAAAAATGTATATAAATATAAATATAAATATAAATATAAATATAAATATAAATACAAATACAAATATAAATATAAATATAAATAGTTAAAATATTCTTTAGAAAATGGGGATTACAGAGCAGTTGACATTATGTCATTGATGAAATATGGTTGGATATTTTAAAATAAAATTATCTTTTTGCAATGCATATAGAAAGAGGGAAGTTACCAGCATGGTCCTTCATGGCAATCTGAGACCGGAGAAATTTGCAGGCACAGATGGTGTGTACACACAGATTCACTAAGTCTAATGACAGAACAATCTCAGGGCAATGGTCATTAGGCAGCCTTGATAGTAATTTTAAAGAGGAAATAATAGCTTGAATATTAGGAAAAAGCCCTAAGGAAAGCAGCTAAACAACACTCATTTGTATAGTGATAACTTTATGAATTTAAAGATTACTTGTATAACTTGAGACACCTTAGCTAGTTAAATTATTTCTGAAATTACTTGTAAAAATTGTATTTTTCTCTGTTAAACTTTCTGATGAGGACATTTTGCTTTTTATGAAAAGCTTGACTGATGCCACCACCTGCTAGCTCGGGATCATTGTATCAGATGATTTCCTTCCACCACCTGCTGTATGGAATAGAGATGGAATCCAGCTGATGTTTTGACATTCTGGTGACAAGATCGTAACTGTTTCTGTAGCCTCTGTTTTAATCTAGGCATTTCCCCTGGGTTATTCTGCTAATCTTAATTAGTTAAAAGTTCTGCAATTATTAATTTAAAAAATTGGAGCCTGGTGACTCTGTTTTTAAGAATTATGCTTTTCTTATTTATAATTCAGGTTGGTTCCACATCCAAATACCAAAATTACTTTAGATCTTTTACTTTTTTACTCAATTTGTTCTTGGTTTAGTATAGGGTTAATTACCAATAAAATGCCAAGCCATGGAAAATGGCATAGTATCTGTAGTAACACCTCATTATGTACAAATTAGGATGTAGAATGTCCATGCCTTCTAGAAACAGAAAGAAGCAGCCATTCAGAAATGACCATTACTATTACTATTTTTGCCTGAACAGTTTCAAAGGAATGCAAGCATGACAGAACCATGTATAATTTCTCTCTGTGAGCCCTGATTTGACATGGCCAGTTTTAAAGAATGGCTAATTTCTAGGTAACTCACGATATACACTTACCTACAGTTTCTTGCTTTATAGCAGCACTTTTCAGGAGGAAATGTGCACGTGAGCAAAGTACACATATTCCCCTCAGAGGTCTGACAACCACTTAAGTCCCTTTGAGGCCTCTAGGTTATTCTGTGTCTGAGGAACAGTCTTACAATTGTATTAAATACCAAACAAAAATGCTCATTATTGCCTCGAAGTGTAATGTGAGAGCTTATCTTTATGCATGTGTGGGAGATGTTAAAATTACAGAGGAACTAAGGGTTTCTCATCCTTTAGTAATAAACGCATTATTGAGTACAGAAGTTTAATACTTCTCTGGTTTTAGAAATGAAAATGCTTAAAAGAAGAGGGAATTAATCTCAGGAAGAAAAAAGAGGGAATGAAACTGTCTTGTTGCCTCAAATTCAAAGTACTTTTGTTTAAATTACTGTTATTTTAATATTGTCCATCTTGTGACTCTCCAGGGTCTGAAATCAAATGACCAAATGATTTTGCCTCAGTGTTTCGCAAACAGGATCTGCAACACAACACCCTTTGCTTGGCAGGAAAGTCTTAGAGTTGTTAATAACAGTTATTTGAATTTTGCTGGTAACATTAAACTTCGTGTCCTAGGTTACAGAAAACACATGTTCTCTTTCAATACTGGTTTTAGACAAATACCTCTGTTTTGTACCTCTCACTGGCTGGAAGTTGCTGTATGGGTCTTACATAAAGGGAAACAGTGGCATCTCAGGAAAGCACTGAAAACTTATTAAATCAGTTTTTAAAGCACTGAGGAAAGTATCCTTGTACTGCTATACTGAATTTCCACAACTTATAAATGACTCGGTGACCTGTCCATTCAGCAGTATGAACTTCAAATTTGTTCAGAACAGTAAGTATTCAAGACATACATTTTAGGTCCTGCTTGGCACTATATAAAGTTATTACTTTTTTTTTTTTCCAGTGGCTGAAGCAATTTTTTATTTCTGTTCCTTTGTTCAAACTAAATATAAAGTTTTTTTGTCCTCAAAATATTTGACTAGAGAACATAAAAGAATAGCAAAAGCTTTCAGCTTGATGCCATTTCTTTCAAACTCGGGAAAAAAAAGTTTTGCCCAATAACTCTGACTTAGAGACCTCAAGAAGAATGATGTGGGATCCTTGCATTAACTTCTTTTGGTGTCTTAATGACATATGAAACTATGCAACAGAAATCAAATCTAACTGCTGCACACCATATATCTGTTACACAGATTTTCTGATAGTGAAATGTTGAGTTTTTAGTGTATGAGGAACATCATCAAGAAAATTAGCAACAAGCATGCCCAGTTTACTCTATTAAACAGTTAATGGAAACACAGAATCAAATTTCCTTTGGAAAAAAGAGAATTAAACAGGTATTTTCTCCTGAATGAGTTCTGTAACTGCTGGATGGGATAAAACAACTCTCAGTAATTAGTTTTTGTAAATCTAAAACTAAAGTCAGATGACATAATCTTCTGAATTTGTATTTATTTTTCAGAATGACAATTTCAATTAACAATAACATTAGGGTAGTGATGCCCTATCTAGACAAAAGAAATGGTGCACATTTCTGCAATGTCAGCATTTTCAAGTTGGCTATCAGGAGATAATATTTCCGAATTACTAAAGATGGAAACACAGCGTAGCTCTTTACACATAGCTTTGTATTGCTTTGCCATGGAAGCCCTCATCCATCCATTGTCTTGGTGATCAGTTTGGTATTTTTCTTGTGACTCCCAGCTGGGAAAAATAGTGTCTGAAGGAAGAAAAAAATATCTCATATCTGAGAAAAACCCATAATGAAGATGGTAATTTCTAGGTGTGCAGTGACCATCAGCTGGCAGAGAGCTGGCAACTCTTTTCCTACAAGTTTCTTGCAATGCATGAAGCATATGCTCTCTCCAGGAAAGCCTGTTAGCACTATACATGATTTTCCTCTCCTTTTGTCTTCAGCAATTTCATAGTCAGAGTTATGAATTCTAACACATGAATAGTGTTCTAACAGTGAATAACAATATTTGGTCCAGTAAGATACCGCAATGGTCCATGAATTTGTGATGTTCCCACATTTGTGTCATATGACTATAATGTCAGAACAGTGAAATTGATGCAAAATAAGCTCACATCTCTTTTGAAATACAGCACTGGGATATGAGGATGTCTCATGTTGTGCTCTAAGTAATCCTTTCCATCATGCTATAGAACCACACCTAGCAGAGTGTTTGGAGTTCAGATGCCTCTGGATCTTCCTGGTCTTAGTGCAGTTCACCACATGGACATATATTTTAAAGCAAATCTCTGGTTTTGAGGAGTCTAATTCCAGCTAAAGTCAGCATTTCTGACTGACACAGTGTACCACTGGACAAATGGGTTTGATTTAGCACAATTAAGAATAATTTCACTTGCTATTAATAATTTGATGCCAAATTTTATGACTGCTGTTAGTGTCTTGGAATGTTGAATTTATATTCTCTTGTAGACTAAATTTAGGTCTACAAGAGTGGGACTCTGAAAAAGGCTGGTAGCTAGGAGAGTGCTATGTGAGCCAAACTATCCTTGGCATAACTAAGAGCGTTGATATGAGAGATGAATTGGACCCTATGTCTCTTTACTTTCACTCCAACCACAGTAACAGCTGCAGTGTGCTTGTGACTTAAAAAAAAAGAAAAAAGCATGCTTTTTGGCAGTACATGCACATGCCTTTGCCTTCACACTACAGTAATTCTTATTTTTCTGAATTACTTGTATGGAATAACTTCTACATGTCAGGTTAGAAGTTTTTGTTTTTCCTTGTGGATGCTTCTCTAGGAGTTTGTGGTGACCTACCTTTGCCTCTCCTTGAAATTCTCCCATCCAATACAACAGGTGCTCTGTATTGATGGAGCACAAAGACAGGGTGAAGCTTGGAGCAGGATTCCTGACCCAGGGTTAGCAGAAGGCACAAATCAGTCTGCTTCTGTCCTGGATCACTGAGCCCCAGTACATCCTAGGTACTTGCTTGAACAACGCTGGGTGTAATACTCTGTAGCTGGCATATGCCTCTTGGCTTTCCCTCTTGGGGAATTTGGGATGATATCAAAGTGCTTCTCTTCACTTGTTAACACAAAGAAATAATATTAATCAATCATAAGCTTCTTAAATCAGTCGTTATGACTGCCTAGTATATATCTGTTTGTGAATAATACTTTTTATCAGTAAGCTAGTCTTTAATAGACAATGCTACAAAATATCTAATATAAAAATTATTCAGGATCTCAATAAAACTAAGCGAGGCAAGTTTAAATTACATGATATGGTATTGAGTACTTTTCACTCTCTATGTAGACCTATATTTCACAAGATAAAACTTGACAAATTCACATTAAATAATATAAAAGTTATGAAACTTCTGTCACTTTTGATTATGGAAAAAGTAAATTTAAAGACATGAACCTTAGAGTAAGTCACTGCTGTTGAAAAATTACTATAGTGTGAATGCAGATAGCAGCAGAAATGTATACATACTGTGGGGAAAAAAACATTTTTTTCTCCAGCAGTATGTATCAAAATCACATGTCTGGTCATGCAGGCACAGCCCAGCTGCCAAGACCCAGAGAATACTGACTGACCCAGGCAGACAGCTCCCTCCACCAAGCCCAGATCCCGGGGCTCACTGCAGATGGAATTGTGGAGGAGGCACGGTGGGGCACAGACGGGAAGGGCCATGGCACAGGCAGGGAGCCAGGCTCACTGCGGGGCTCAGCGTCTGGACAAGGCCAGCCTGCTCCTGACAGCAGCAGCCTGGGGACCAAGGGACTTGGGCCACTCGTGTTCCTGTGCTGGAGGTCAGGTGGCTCCATGGTATGTGTATATATATATATATATATATATATATATAAAAGGTATTGATACCTCAGGGTAAGTGTGAGATAAGTGGATGAATAAGAGAAGAGATTGCAAACTGGGAATATCTGTGCAATGTGCTTAGTGTCCTGCCAAGAACAGTAACTAAGAGCCTGAAAGTCCGATTTAAACTGTATTCCACAAAACAGAAAAATGCCAAGATATAATAATAAAGAAGTAAAATGTATTATTAATAAAGTCTCCTTTATAAAATAAAATTTGTTCAACTTATTTATTTTAACAATTTCACTTACTTGTGGAATGTTGTCTTTGCCTTTTCTGCATGACTGACATTTATAACTCTATTTTCCACTTCGTGATTTTCAGCCAAAACCACTTATAAAAGACCACTTAAATAAAAAAAATGGAGCCAAAAAACAGGTGAAAGGATTTAATAGCTAATCTGTGGTTCTAAGGAGGAAATGTATTATTTTTTCAGTATGCATTTTTACAAATCCTACTGTTTCATCTGGTAAACCTAATCTACTGCAGAATTTTAAATGCACAATACAAATATTTGAACAATCATGACCTAATTGCAATTCATTTTGCCCATGAAATCCTAGAGAAACCCCAGGGAGGACAAGTTATTTTAGCAAGCACAGACTATCCTTCTATTTCATTGACTTGCAAAGTAACTGGTGCAACATACTTCACTCCAAACATATCAACTGAAAGAGATAAGTGAAAAGAATAAATATTGTAAATAGATGGATTTATTTCACTAATGTAGGAGGCATTTTAAAGACAACTATTCAATAGCAAGCTTTAATGTCAATGCAGATTTAATGAAGTCAGAATACATTACATCTCTGAGGACTGCATTTGCAGATGCAAACTAGCATAGTTCTACTGCCTTAGCTGGAGCTTTGCCAGTATATAACTTCTAGTCTTGAAAAAATCTTACTAAATATTCTCAGTTGTGTCTTTTTTCTTCTTCTGTTTCTTTGTGGCTGAAGACTATTTTCTCCTGATTTTTCCCCTACATCTTTGTTCTTTTAATAGGTATTTTCCTTTCCTTTTTCCTCTCTACTTGAGTATTTTCAGCTTTCTCCAAGAACCTTTTTTTAAATTTTTGTTTCACAGAATCATAGAATAACCTGGGCTGGAAAGAGACTCTGGAGGTCACCTAGGTCAACATCCTGCTCAAAATTGGTCTAATTTAAAAGTTGATTCAGGTTGCTCAGGGCTTCCTGACCAGATGAATTTTGAGTATACAGAAGGATGGAGACCGCACAACCTCTCTGTGTCCTTGTTTCTGTACTTACCCCTCTTTTTTTTTTAATTTAGTTTTAATATTTCATTTTTTGCCATCCTGCTTCTTTGAATAACTTCCATAATTCTTCCTCTTCACTTCATCCTTATGTGTGTCTCTACCCTTCTAGCTCTAACAGTTGTAGCAAACATACTATTTCCATGATTTCTGAATTTTCTGATGTATTTCTATTTCTTTGTAACAGAAATGTAGCTCTTGCTTTGATACACAGGGTTGTATTTGCTCGTCACAAGATTCAAAGTGATGCCATATGGGTGGAGGTCAAATGAATGACCACAGCTTATTGCCCAAAGCCATTCAGGTAACATGAACACTGCTAGCACTGCCCTAATCCCCTGCCCTATTGTCCTTTGCTCCCACACAGCTAACCCATCCTGCGTTTGAAAATCAGACTTGTGTCTAATACCTCTAGGGCTTCAGTAGTTTTTGAAGGAATAATGGCTGCTAAGTATAAAAAGGTGCTCAACTGCGAGGCCTCACATTGCCTGAATTGCTAGATTCATGTTCAGAAATTTACTTTTTGTTTTAGTTGAAAATTTGGAAAAAAAAGTGCCTTAGCTGGCACTGGGTTTTGTCCATGGCACTGAGAGGAGCTACTGGGACATTTGTCAATCTAAATGAAGGTTGTCAATTTTAAATTGTTCTAAACAATTGATCTTCAGAGAGAGATAGACCTTCAATGTTTGCCATAGAAGAGCTGGGGTTCCACTCTCACATAGAATACAGGGAAATTTAAACACAATGAAATGAGATTTAGGAGAAGTAATTTTATTGCTTTTAAAATATTTGCATTTGAAGCAAACGTCTTTCCTAAAACACTAAAAATACATACATTGTTAAAAAAATTGAGTCATCTTATATTTGCTTTGAAGTGGTCTACAACAAAGCTTTGTGCTCTAATTGGGATCACTGAACCTTTGACTTTCCTGGTGATTAGTGCTTCTGTTTATTTTTACAAAAACTAATTTTGAAAATCATAAACAAGTGAAACGTCACATCTGAATCAGCAGGTATTTGCTTCTATTTAATGAAGTAATGCATATTTGCTTCATCACTGACAACCATTTAAGTTGACTGGGAAGGAGATAACTTGCTGCACTCTGATAATTGCTTCAACGAGTAAGATCCAAGAAATGGGGAAATTCTAATTTGCTGGAGAAATCAGAGGCATGTACAACAATTGCTCCTCTCAATTTAATGTCTTACTATTGTTTGCACATTTTATGCCAATAAAATCAAAGCACTCAAACTTTGCTCTACTTTTGCTCTACTCTAGTTTGCCCATGTGTCTTCTGCAACAGCACATCTCGGGGTGCTGAAATGAATCTTGCATCTTCATGCTTCTGTGGTGGGCAGAATGGACCTCTTTCCTCTCACCTCCTTTCTCATATCCAATTCTCAGAAGTAGAGTTATGTTTAACTATCATGATCAGTCTTCTTTGGTGTATGCAGTTTAAAAGAAATACTTTGCAATACTTGCTTCTTGTTGGATTTCTTTGATATTTATGGTATTTGGAGACATAAGCTTTTTGTTTACTTCACTTTGCAGAACTGTTCAGATAACAAATATTTTTTCTTTTCATATGTGCTTCTCAGGGACCCCACATAGAAAAAACAGTTTAATATCCATCTGAGAGCTTCCTTCTTCTGAGTATTCAAGAAGAAACACGGTACTCACAACAAGACTCAACATTCTCAAGATTATGTTGGATGCCAATATACATTGGAACAATCCACATATTCCCTCTACAATCCTGGACTCTTGACAAGGGATATATGATTTTATTCTAGCAGTGAAGGCTGTTTCAGTACTATATAGCTTCACTCAAGACCTGATCAGCCAATTCCCTCATTTCAGGAAAAATATTCAGGTAAAACAGATACTCCATGCACTCCATGCGAGGGATGCTGGGCTCCCTGAATGCTGGGACAAGCAGCTTTATGAAGACTTCGCCCGGACAGAACAACCGAAGCAGGGGACCTGGAGCCAGAACAATTCCTGTCCGTCGACACCGTGGTGTCAGGCTCTGCCTGGACACCCCCTTCCTTGAAGGCAGCCTGGGGAAGCGGCTTCCCCCGGAGCGGAGCGCAGGGGCAGGTGATCGGCGGGGGCTGCGGGTGATACTGAATCTGTGGGACACACACCGCTGGCTCTCCCGGCACGGCCTCTGCCGCTCCCGGTGGGAATGCGGCGTTGCCAGGCTCCTCACAACCCCATATTTTGGCTGGAGGGACACCATTCGCGTGCGGTAACGCCGCCTGCAGCCGGGGCGGGGGGCTGCGGGACGGGGCCGAGACCCCGGGGCCGCCCCTGCCCAGGCCGCGGAGGGGGAGCTGCCCTCCGCCCCTGGGCGGCCCGTGTCCCGGGGGCGGGCCGGGCCCGAGTCCGCCTGAGGTGCGGGATGGCCCCGCCTGAGGGCAGCGGGCATCTCCGCGCCGCCCCGCCGGCCGCGGGGGCAGCGGCACGGGAGGCGGAGGCAGGGACGGGAGGGGAAGGGCCGCCCTCGCCCACCCCGCCGGCGGAGAGCGAGCTGGGGGAGCGGAGGCGAGGGGCGGGAGGAGAGGGAGCGCGGGCGCGGGGCGGCTTCCCGCGGGCGTGTGCGGGGCCGCGGAGGCGGCGGGACGCGAGGAGGGGCGCGGGGCGCATGGAGGAGCCGGGGCCGGCCCGGGCGGCCGGCGGGCGCTGAGGCGGCGGCGGCCCGGGGGCGCTGCGGGCACGGCCGCCGCGGAGCGAGCCATGCGGGGGGCGAGGCGGCTGGCGGCTCTGCTGTGCCCCCTCTCCCTGCTCGTCACCGCGTCGTGGGGCGTCCGCTTCCACCCCGGGCAAGGTAAGCGAGCGGCAGCAAAGGCGGCGAGCGGCCCGGGGGTCGTGGCCCTGCGGCGGGCGCCGTGCCCTCCGGGGCAGCCGCCGCTCCCCGGCGGGCGGGCGGGAGGAGGCTGCGCTGGCTCCCGGCGGCGGCGGGTGGCGGGGCCGGGCGGCCGCGGGTCTCGCCGGGCGCGCTGGCGGCAGCCCCCCGCCCCCGGCTGTCACCGGACCCCGGGCTGGCGCCACGAGTGCCGTGCCAGCAGCCGTGCGGGTGCCGGCGGGGCGTTGCTGCTGTGCTGCGGTGTCAGGCTGAGCCTCCTGCCTTTTGTTACAGAGACCTTGGTGAAGCAGCTCTCCTCTTATGAAATCATAACACCTGTCCGAGTGAATGAGTTTGGAGAAGTTTTCCCGCACACGCATCACTTCAGAAGGAGGAAAAGGAGCTTGGAGGCACCGCTGGAGCCCGCTGCTTTCCGGACGCATTACCAGCTCAGAGCGTACGGGCAGGTCTTCCAGCTGAACCTGAGTGCTGATGCAGGATTCCTCGCTGCTCAGTACACGGTGGTGCACGTCGGGGCCCCGCAGAAACAGCCGTCCTCTGATTTGCGGCACTGTTTCTACCGCGGGCATGTCAATGCCCAGGAAACGCACATGGCTGTCTTCAGCATCTGTGGTGGTTTGGTAAGCATGTTGGTCACTGCTTCCTGTCTCCATTCATATTCTCCTCCCTGAAAGAAATGTAGTGGGATGCCTTTGCTGGAGAGCTAAGCTGGAAATTCTTGGGCATCATTCCAAGTAGTTGGTAATGAAATGTCTTGGCATCAGCAGTGTGCACTCATGATGATACTTCTCTGGTGGGATATACAAATGCCGCTTTCAAAGGATCTCTTGCTGGCCAGTAATGTAGTTGGTTAATGTAACTCCTGACACCAAGAGCGTTGTAACCGAGGGAAAAAGCATGCCCTAGAAACACAGTAAGCTATTGTCTTGATAAAATGATGCTGTCAGTTGCATCAGTTATGTGTTTGTAGC
This sequence comes from Melospiza georgiana, assembly GCF_028018845.1. NCBI lineage: Eukaryota > Metazoa > Chordata > Aves > Passeriformes > Passerellidae > Melospiza > Melospiza georgiana. Next base: position 51,936,101 of record NC_080433.1, read on the forward strand.
TTAACAGATATTGTGGTTGTGGGTGAGGAGTAATGGTAGTTGAGATGGTGAGAGAAGAGCTGGTGTTGATCAGTTTCTTCCTCAGCTTTCAACAATGCTGTAAAGGTATGTTGTATACTAATAAGTGTGCAGCAGTGCTCTCTAAACACATTTCTGCTAAAAGGGAATAGGAAATTTCCTAACTTCAGTGGAAGTGTGTCTGTGAAACCCTTCTTAAGAATTGTATTGAGCAGACAAATCAAAACTGCAATGCTATACATTTTGTACTTATCCCTTGATAGCATTTATTATGTCTTCCAAAGTGATAAGGAGAAATAGCATCACACAACTGTCTTTGAAAACAATTGTACTGTGTTGCTATATTTTATAGTTTTGTGCCTAGAAACACGAAGACTGATACCTTGTGCTTTGCCACATCACTTCTTATTGAAAGGCCAAGGACAAGTTGTGTGACAGGCACACTGTAGAAATACAGCATTGTAAATATTACTGTGAATTGAAGTTGGCGTTGTTCCATTTTTTTGCAGTCACTTAGGAAACTAAAGGTGCAAGACTCTTATTTTTGGGACCTCAAGAAAATCCAACTTCATACACTAGGCTCTTTCTAGTAGCCTACACAAAATAGAATGCAATTGGTTGGATGTATTTAGGACTGTATGATGTGTATTAATAGAGGGTGATAGACAGGATAGAAGAGAGAACCAGAAATAACTGCTATTTGAAAGAAACACCTCTTTCTTGTGCTTCTTGGATATTTGGATATATTCCATCTTGTCTTTGGGTTGAGGTGTGTGGACTTTGGTTAGTGCTTGGAAATTAGTGATGAAGCAAGCATTTGAAAACAGTAATTCTGTATTCATCCTAAGTTTTATCTATATATCTTGCTTTACAAATAACTGTCATTGGTTCTTGACTATATTATCTAAAGTTCAATTCAAAACTATACCAGATATCTTAATATGTTTACTAAGAGAGAGAGTAGTATGTTTACAAGGAGAGGGAAAGATGAGGTATCACAAATATGCTTGGTTTTGGTTTATTTCTTCCACGTTTCATGTTTTAATAGATGCTCAAATGTCGTGTCATTGAGAATAGTGGCATACTTTATGAGAAGTTCTAAGAATTTGCACTTTCAACAATCTTTGTTGCCTGTTTGAATTCTATTCCTGTAAACTGTTGCTTTGCATTACTTGAAGGAACCACGTACATTAAAAGTAACTTTTCATCAAAACCTGTACTTACTGCTGCTAAAAGTTGTCTCAAATACCTTATTTATCAGTTCTCAAATTCTTAATCACAGGATCATCTTCTTGCCTGCAACAGGCTGAATGTCTGACTTCTTATTTCTCTCCCCCCCTCTTCCTTACTGATACATTGCAGTATCATCATGTATGTGTATGGTCAGAAATCCCTGAGTGCCTTTAACTGAGGCCTTTCCCTCTTCTAGATGAGCTGTGTGAACTTGTCACTGCAGCTTCCAGCTGTGCTTCATGTCCTCAGTCATTGCCTGGCTCACAGAGTGCCTGGTCTGACCCCCAGCAAACACCTCTCTGTCTTGCTGCTCTCAGGGCTTTCTCTCACCTCTCATTTCACTTTCTGCCCAGGCAGATACAGCCTTGGAAGGAATGTAGCATAGCCAGGGTTGTGTCTGCTCTCCCCTCAGTGGTGATGGTTTTCAGAAGAGGAAGCAGAGCCTCCATGGATGCTGTTACACTTCTGTGGGATGTGCCTATAGTTTTCCAGGGAGGGATTGTGTGGTGGGCACAGCCAGCTGATTGCCTGTAACTGCACAGTGTGTCCTCCAGCCTCACTCAGAACCTTCAAGCTAATGTTCTTCCTCATCCTCATGGACTCAAAGCAAATGTTTTCTGCCTTGTGAGACTGCCAAAGGAGAAAGCTTTTTTGGAGTTTAGAGAAGAATGAATGCAAAAAGAGGGAGCTACAGACCATGTGGAATTATCCTGTGAGATCTTGTCCTCCCTGAATGCATTCCCTATTCCTAGATAGGACTATCCTCAAAAATTAGTTAAAAGATGTGTTCATCCTCAAAGCTTTTAAAATTTCATGGGTTTGTGCATTCAACAAATGTACCTGAAAAAATACATTAGTCAGTTATTGCCCCTTAATGAACAGTGCCATGCTTCATGAGTGCATCCAAACATTTAAAGTCTGACTGCTACTGAGGTCAGATACTATTTATTGGGAGCAAGAGGGTAGAAACCAGGCTAGTGACTCAGTAGCCTTGCATTATATTTATTTTAGGTAAAGTCCTTTCTCTTTGTAGGATTGCTGAACTTGAGCTTAGTGTATGGAAGTTATGATACTGCTTTGAACTGTCTTTCAGCTTTGCATATATAAGAGAATTGCTTGTATTTGACCAATGCTGTAAAAGCTAGGCAGGAGAAAATGACTTGTTCTCAGTTATAAAGGTACAGGGAGTGTAACAATGGAATTTTAAAAATTGCTCAGGATATGTGCCCGAGTCATGTGAAGTGAGACCAGGAACTTGTGTTCACTTTATCCTGTAGGCATCTATCCCCAAGGTCTGAGTGCATTCATCACAGCTTCAGTTCTCCTCAAGTTCCTTCTTTCCTCCCTTTCTTTGCATTCTCAGGTTGAGTGTGTTGTCCCCTTCCACCCTGATTTGCCATTTCACCCTCCATTAAGCCTTTTCCTGTGTGTGCTAAGAGCACCTACAACGCAGAGTACCCATGGAGCATTGCTTAATGGCCCCTGACACCCTGTCTGCAGTTTTGTTGTGTTACATTTCAGAGCATGCCCTGGGTTCAGGGGTGCAAATGGCACAGGGAGGTTAGAAGGTCAGCAGGGAGTCTGTAGTAATTGCAAGGAGGGAGTGTATAATTAGGGAACTTTGGGATCCATCAAAGGCAGAAGGTCATTTGGAGTGATGGCCTGGGTGCCTAGCTGAACATCTGATCACATACAGGCATATTTCTTGCATCTTTAGAGTAATTTTTGAGATTTCATGCTTTATTTCACTTTATTTTCTGAAGTTCCATATTTTTTGCTTTTATTGCCTTAGTCAGTTAGCTTCCTACAAACAGGGAATGGGATCTGCTGAGGATGTCCCTGGATGCCTGTAGACTAAATATACTTTTCAAAGGTTAGGCAGACAGCAAAATCAAAGAGGTAAATCCCCTAATAGTTAAAAATAATTTCACTTTTGAGAACGTGTGACTTATAAGCTTAATGACAAATACAAGCTAATACCAGTGAATGAAGTGTCTTATAAATGATGATAGCTTCCTTATTTTAACTAGCATGCACATTCAATTCCTAGCAAGACCCATCTAAAGAAAGAAACTTTTTTTGGTTGGCTTTTTTTTTTTCATCATCCTGAGTGAATGCTACAGAAACGGTTTGTTTAGTCTGTTGAGAAACCTGGTATTTTTTTATCAGGGGTTAAGAGGGTGTTGGCTGATGCTGAGAACAGTTAAAATCAGTTTTTGTGAGCTAGAAGAATGCTTAAGTGCCAAAGGTGTTTTATGTGACTACTGTGAGAGATGAAAAGGTAAGAAAAAAGGGAAAAATACATTCTTTTGGGTGTCTGGTCTCTTGTGTGTAGAGCAATTTCACATACTCACTGGCTGGCAGTAGTTAGGAGTAGAAAAGTACACATGAATCTCTTCTTGTGTGGAATCTCTCCTGTGCAATCCAGGAAGGCAGGGCCACTTTGTTCTAATGCAGCTTTGGAGTGTGACAAGTTTCTTCCTCAGCAGCTCAAGGGAGCCCTTTGGCAATGCTCCCTTACTGCACATCAGACTTACTTTAGTCTGGAGAAGGGCAGGAGTATGAACCTAAGTGTGGATCCTCACAATCCTCAGCACAGGAGGTTGTGTTTATTTTTTATTAATCCAGGTCAGCGAATCACCTTTCTCAGAGGTTCTGAAAACAGCTCTGTCTGCTGCTATGGATTGGTAAAGTGGCTCCTTTTAGGGAAAAGGAAGCAGTCTTGGAATTTGTCTTAAAAAACTGTGATTTTTAATTGGTTAAAAAATCCAACAGTCCAAATCCCAAAGAAAACTTGCTAGAAGCTACTGCTAGCATAGCCAGCATCCAGTTTCTTGTGCAGATCTAGTGCAGGTGACAAACCCCAGATGTTTGCTCCCTGGTTTTGTGCTCCTTAGTACTAACAACCTCAGTGAGTGAAACTAAGTTGTTTTTTCCAAGAAACTTTTAACACTTGTAACTAGAAAATATGCTTACCTTGAGATAATTTAATGCTTTAACTTCTAAGCTGTCACTTCAAAAAAGATACTTTCTACATCTGGAAGGCAGGATTGTTTCAGTATTCGGGTTACATTTATAATGCTATGAATATCCATAAGGCACATGCTGGATTTCATAGTTTTTTTATATTAATATACTGATTCCATCATAAGCTAGGAAAACAATCCTATTAAAATGTCAGCTCAAGGCAATTGATTCTTGCTTGAGCAAACAAAGTCTTACTGCTACTTGCTGGGTGATCTGAAGACTTCCACGTGGTAGTTCTGGTTTCCTGTGTCATACATGTATAAAAGGTGAGACTCTGGCTCTGGATCTGCAAAACAGGAAGAGTTTCAGTGCTTCCATTATAACCCTGAGCATTTGCTCTGTCTCTGATCAGCACAAGGTGGTTTCAAGTAAAAGGTTTTCCTTTGCAAGTTTAAGATAAGAATATTCTTTCTCTTTGGCTTGTTACAAAATAGACAATTTCAGTCCCCTCTATAGCTGTTTTAAAAACCCTGAATCCTCTGCAGCATGTTTTCCTCAGGCTCTTTGCATCTCAACTTTTCCTGGAAATGCTTCCACAGATGCTATACCTTCATACATGGACCAGCACAGATCAGCAAATACAGGTGGTAATTGCAGTTATAAACTGAGAAGATATGTGGAGTTGCAGATTGTGCAGCTGAAGGTCTGTCACAGAAAATGTTTTATCTAAAGCAGTGAGTCCTGAGTATGTGTCTACTTGTTCACCAGCAAAATTCCACAGGAATTGTCCTCTCAACAGAGAGGATGTGCCTATGCAACATTGTATGTCAAGGGTGCTGAGCCATCCCTGGGCTGCCTTCTGCCCATGTCCTGTGTCTAGTGGCCTTTCATTGGTGACTGCTTGGGCACATTCTTTGCCCATGTGTTGTCAAATAAATTGTTTTGATGGCTGCAGCTTGTTCTCAACTGCTGCTTTTATTGTTTGGATCTATATGACCCAGGTGAATTTGCTGGTATGCTCTGGGCAGCCAGAGGAACTTTGGTTTACTTTTATCTGTTTATATATACATACACAAACACATGTTCATTAAACTTTGAGGAAATACACAGAAGTTTCTGTGTCAGGGAAGGGCAGAGTACACAACATATGGACCTTTGCTGTCACTAAACTAAATTACTGGTGTGCAAATAGGTGGGGGGGAGGGGTTGTGTGTGCGTTTTCTTTTTTTGTCTGAACTTAATGCTTCCAGTACCAGGTGGCAGTCAACATTTAGCTGTCATGGATCTCAGGGAACTTTGTACTCTTGGGGAATAGATATGCTTCCCATATGAGATAGTGTATCTGCAATGGTCTCAATTCTCATTCTGTTTCAGACGTACCCTCATGTAGAAAAGGGCAAGATTCAGATAGCAAAGCCAGACACTGAGAACAGTTAATATCTTCTGGGAATGCACATATTTACAGAAGTACTCAAGGTAGCTTACTGTGTGGCTGACTAGGGTGAAAATCTAACCATAGCTTGTGTGCTCTTGGGTGATAACTGCCTGTGATGGTGCTTATGAGGTCAGAAGGACTGTATGGAGCTATTCATCTCCCAGTGAGATAAAAAGGGGGTTCTGCATCTACTTAAAAACATCAAACTAGGAAGTTCTCTTTAAACAGAGATAAGTTGCAAGTGTAAATTTGCTTGACATTTTCTGAGACAGGAGAGATGACATGATGGAGTATCCTTCAAGATAAAGTGTATGGATCCTGTAGGTCTATGTTCTGTCAGAATACTTGGCTTGATGATAGTTGAGGTGTTAAAACTAAATCCCCCTAAAACTCAAAAATAAAAGCCAACAACTTACTCCCTCCCAAAGTAACCCCCAAACAAGCAAGAAAATCCCTGTGTGTATTTATACATTTTGTTTTGCCAATGTCAACAGGCATTGTGTAACTGCTTTTCTGTAATAGAATCTCCATGTATATATCTATTAAAAAAAGTTATGCATATTTTTAGTTGGCTTGTCTAGCTTGTTCACTGTGAATTGTATATAAAGATAAAAATAAATAAATAAATGACCCTTCTCTCTTTCTTCCACTCCGCTGAATCTTGTTTATTTCCATGAACCAATGCTCTTTCCTGGCGGCTTTGAGATTGTTTTTTTAACATTCTCTCAAGCTTTTTGCTGTTTAGCCCCTCTGTTTTGGCTACAAATTTTATTTAGAAACTCCTGGTTATCGTATGTTTATTGGTAAGGCATGGTCTAAACATACAAATAGGTAAAATCCCTTTAAGCACTTACATGGAACTTAAGTTTCAATCTGGAATTAAGAAATTTTATCTAACCAAAGCTCAGGTGTCTTTGCAGACCAGGACACTTCCTGGTGAGTGCCCCATGAATTATTTTAGTGGCGTGATTATAGTCAGCTCATGCAATCTTAACATCACAGAATTTGTAAGATGCAGTTAGATACCTATAACAAACTTGTAGAATTTTATTCTCTAAGAACTTCAAACATAATGTTGCTTTCAATCACTTCTAAAATGTTTCCTACCAGAAAACATTTTTTGCTAGATATTTCTTCCCTGGTGAGGGAAAAATAAAAATTTATGATTTTATTACTATTTTCTTATTTCAATTATATTAGCTCTGATTTTAATACATTAGCTTGAACTGCTATCTCTTATTGTGTTTCTAGCCGAATTATCTTCCAGCAGAAATACTTTTTCCAAATGTTGACAGTGTGCTATGATCACTGTAATACTTTTTTCTTTAATTAAGCAATGTTTCTTAAGTCTTTCATCATAAAATATTGTAACAGCGAAGCAGGAGAAAAAAGGGGAGGGATTCTTATGTGATTGAAAAGCTTTGAATAATCAAAAGAGGAGGGATAGCAGAGGGGAAGAGAATAGTATAAAAGGAAGGGATTTTGTAAATTACTTTGACTGTTAAAGTGCTCTTGCTATAAACTACTTACAGGTTTTCAAGTGAGTTAAGAAGCCATACTTTAAGGGCATGAGAAGTACTTGAGCACAGGAGTGGAGCTTATCTGGGACAGAGTCTGCCAGTTTAGAGCCAAGTTTTCCAGAGCTTCAGTTGTTCTTTTAGAGTTTTGATGAAACAATTCCAATTGTGATGTTGAACATACTGATTCCTCATTTCTGAAATCTGCTGTATATCCCTTATGTTTTCCATGTGTTCTGAAAACTTTGTAGACAAAGATGTAATTTGTATATGGGCATGGTACATTCTTTAACCATAATTTTGCAATATTTACTTCTATAACTCCTGCAATAGAGTTAATATTGGTTAAGACTATACAGTTTTAAGCCACTTTAAACCACTAAGTCATACCATATAGTGAGTAGCTGTGTTGATCTCCTGAACCTTGATTTAATCTAAAGTGTCTAGATCATTCATAATATTTTAAATCCAAAATATAAATTATCATTCTCATGCGGGTTTTCTCATAAATTTTCTCAAATCTATGCATATGCATAGTTCTGGGTAGCACTTCTTCTTTGGACCATTTATTTATGATGTGCAGGAGACTGTTTTCAATTTTGTAGTCTACTTCTACTGAAGGGATCTTTAAATGTACTTTTATCTCTTTATCTGAAGAACAGGAATAGAATGATTCAGGCAGCTTTCATGTTAGATGATTTGAGAGGCATCTGTAGATGATAAATCCAGTTCATTTCTGATTTAATTTCCTGCAAATGCTTGTGCTCCTGTTTCAGCAACCTACCTCTGTACATCTAAGGGACTTTTCTTTATTTCATTTTACCAAAAGTATTCTTCATTTGGATCTCACAGCTCTTTTCCTTGTGTGTCCAAGATGCAGCAATAGCTCCATTTGTATCAGCAGAATCTGTCACCACATGAAGTATCACTTTCCTGGCTGGAGGACTATAAACAGGCAGTGTAACTGGTGACTGAATTTTTGTAGATGCATGTGTTAGGAAAATGAGAAACAAACCATGTAGTTTCAAGGCAAACTTGGAGGATTGGAATAGGTGGCTACAAGTTCAATGTCTTCTTTGGCTTTGAATGACAAATATCAAATACCTTTCTTAAGATAGAACACTGCTTGATCTCTTAATTTTTGCTCTTCCTCCCATACAACATAGTGTGTTCAGTTGATGTGCAAAAATTTGTCATAGACTACAGATAGGAGGCCTTCATAACTACTCAGTGGTAGTAATTGCTTCTTTACCCATACATTGTTGAAGAGGAGAGATTTCATTGTAGAAAGAATGAAAGCTTTTTGCATTATAGATTTTTGCTCAGCTATTTTTTCCATATCTAAACAGGCCATTGATCCGGGGATACTCTGTGAGAATCAGTGGGCCCAAGAGTGAGCAAAAGGAAGCTTGACAGCTGAATCCATTTTTCTAAAATGGTTGTCCCAAGTATCTGTAAAGGTGGACTCTCTAGTCTTAAGGACGCAATTGAACTGTCTTGTGTTAATCTTTTGATGTGAAAAAAAAGCTAGGAATAATTTTGAGGCCAGGAATCATACTGGAGGATTCTGTCCATCCAACTGTCTGTCCTAACTTTTTGGCCTGTAAATTTGTGGTCTGTTATTGTGAAGTTTTGAAGTGAGGAGACTCAGTCAAAAACATATGTCTTATGTTTTGTTTGGGAGTTTTACTTTTTTTTTTTTTTTTAAGAATGGAATCATAGAAAAATTATATTGCCTTGTTGCTGGTTTTATCTTTTCCAGTGGAAGTCTGATAGTTTGAAAGTTTAATTTAGAATGTAGTACGAACTCTTTCCTTGTAAATTCTGGGGTATTGTTCTTATAATCTGTGTGTTGTAGCTGAAACCATTCCTTGTCTGTTTGTTGGAAAAGATCTTGAAGAGACAAACCCAGATTATCTGCTCCACCTGTTTGAAAGAATAGGAGGGAAGTAAAATGTATGTGGAAAATAAAGTTCTTGCTTAAATCTGGAAGAACATACTTTAAATATCTATTATGTAGAAATATGGGTTTTGGTATATCAGGAGAAAATAATTAATTAGCATGTGAGTGTTGACAAATAGTATAGGGTCAGATTTATCACATTTTTGTTAACTGGGACTTTGTAATAGTATATGTAATAAAACATGAATCTTAACGGGAATTGATGCTTTGTCCCTGAGTGACAGGCTCTTGTCTGTCCCTGTCATTACAAACCTAAAAAGTTGTACCTTAAGACTAACTGACAAGCTGTGGCATGTCTGTTTTCCTGAAGCCCTTTCCAGGCCTTTCTTGGTACACTCAATCTGCTGTCCTCTACAAATTACATGCCCTGGAAACACTGCATGTGAGAAGGCTAAACTGAATGTATAAAGGATCCAGCATGAAGACTACTTGCAAAGAATTTAAATGAAACTGAGGGGGAAAAGTGCTTCTGTGAGTTAGATTTAAACAGTCTTGAAATGAAAATACTATTTAGATGTCTTTTTTCATTCTGCAACAAAGCTGGTGCAGAGGATTCATCCACAATGTGTTGACATTAATAATGTTATATATCAGACAAGATTGCAGATAGGCTTCAGCCATGTGTCATACTAACAGACTCTTACAGATTGACAGCTGATAACTGCTTAGAAGGATCCCAAGTTCAAGGGGAAATTATAATTCCAGTACAATACCCTGGGCACTGAAATAGGCTGCAGCAGTTAGTAGGTTAGAAAACTTAGTGGGTTGTTTGAAAAAGCCCTATTCTTGATTCTGTTCTCATTTATCCTGCTCTGCCACTCTCTCTATAACCCTGAGTTTCAAGGCTGACATGAACATTTAATCTCTTAAACCGTATTATGTATGTTGTTGCTTCTGTCTCTTTGGTCAATCTTAAGCTTTAGTGGCAAAACATCTATCAGGATGCAGTGTACCTACTCACTTGATGTGTTTAATTGGCTGAAGTGAGGAAGTTGCTAAAAAGTTTGAAAATAATTTGATGGAATTCTTTCTTCCTCCTCGTAGTCTCCTGAGGTGGAGTACTTAAAGTAGGAAATTATGAATTCGGTTAGAAGTGCAGTGAGAAAGAACAGTCAGCTTTAGGATTTCATAATTGAAAGGATTATGGGGCAGGGGGCTGGGGGAAAGGAGCTTAATTTTTGTTCTTTGTGTATGTGCCAGTGCTTTTGTTGGTAATCAAGTTACTGTGGCTCCCATTACACAGTTAACCATGTGTGTCTACGGTGACCGGGGATGGGGAGTGTTTTGGGGGCATCAAGGATAAAAGATACTTTAATGGTGTCAACTTTGACTTCTGCTCCAGTTAAAAAATCTTCAAAAATAATACCATATTAACACTGTTTCTAATCTATGGGGGAAATGCAATTTTGGAAGAAGAATACTATATAAATTATGTAAAGGGCAGAAGGCAACAAATCAGTCCAGTCAGCAGTCAATTGACAGCAGTCAAATTCTGAATTTCTTGATGGCCTCTGCTCTCCACAACACCTTTGCACAGTTCCCAACTGGGCCTGCTTGGTTATACCTGGTTTCTCTATATTTTTGTGATCTCCTTTGTTTCATAACTCTTATTGTAATTACCTTTAATACATTGTTAATATGTGAGGTAATCTGAGTTATTCTGGTGGGGCAAGTCCCTGAAAGCAAACTTCTCTTGCCTTACCTTCCAGGTTTTATTGGAGTTTCCCCTGTCTGACATGCATGTGTATGATCATTAACATCAAAATGTTACCATAAATAGCTTTTATTTCAATGAGAATTATTTTTACACCAGTATTTTCAGTGGAAAATAATTAAATTACTTCTCTTGCTTTCAGATGGGCACCTTCAAGGCACATGATGGTGAATACATTTTAGAACCTCTGATGAAAGCAGATGGAGGTGAACATGAAGATGAACATAACAAACCACATCTTATATACAGACATGATGAACTTAAAAAAGAGTATCAGAAATCCTATAAACCTTGTGAAGTTTCAGGTAGAGTCATACTTTAAATTTCATTGTGCCTTTTTCAAATGTCAGTTGTTCTAAAGAAAAAAAAAGCAAGATTTTATTTATGTATATATAAAAAATAATTTTATTTATATATTTATATCTATAAATATTATTTATATATTTTTATTGATATTATATATATATATATATATATATATATATATATATATATATATATATAAAAAATTTTTCTCCACATCGTGCCATTAGAACCTGCACATTTCTTTCACATAAGCTTGTCAGCTTTTCCTTTTGTTTTGTGACAGTGGCAAATTCAAAAGTAGGACTGAATGTATATATAAGAAAAACCCATGATGTTGCAAGAACTCAAAACTTTGCTTTGTCCTACATTGTCCCCTATGTAAACATTGAAATAGTAGATCCACAGGAGCTGTTGCTTATATTCACAAAAGATAATGAACTAACTGCAATTCTAGCAGATAATAAAAGATAATGAACTTACTGCAAGTCTAGCAGATAATACATGAACTTCTCTCTTCCTTAATAATGGAAATATCTAATATTACTCATTAATTTAATACAATCTAATCTTACCCATTATTGTAAATGTTTGTCCTTGTGGGTATTTTAATAATTTATTTACACCATATATTCATAATATTTAGTATTATTCAAGGTTAAAGGAAGGGGGTCAACAGAACCTCTGCCTTGAACTTTCAGAGGGTGGACTTTGGCCTGTTCAGGGCACTGGTTCAAAGTGTCCCTTGGGAAACAGTCCTTAATAACAAAGGGGAACAGGAAGGCTGGACGTAATTTAAGGAAGAAATTTTACAGGTGCAGGGAAACGCCGTCCCTATGTGCTGAAAGCTGAGCCAGCAAGGAAGATCAGCTCCCTGATCAGTTACTGGGCTGAACAGGGAACTTTGACTGGAACTCTTCTTGAGGAATATCTATGTGCATGGTTAAAAACATAAAGATTAAAAAAAGCTTGGGTGATTAGCGTTATTAATTTTGGAAATTTTTTATAACATATTTTGTAGTCGAAAACATTCTTTTGAGAATTTTGCTTTCCCATAGCTATTAAGGCCAGAAAATAACCATTACTTCAAGCAAATGTTCTTATTATTATGCCTTTTTTTATTAAATGATAAATAATATGTACTGAACCAAATTAGAGGTTTTTCAATTCGTTTTGTGACTTTTTTTCTTTAATCTAAACAAGCTAGTGTGACAAAAAGGCTTCAGGCATTAAGAACATAGTCGTTTTCTGCCTTTTCATTTTTTGGAACAATTATAAGAGATTGTGAGCTAGGGCTTACTGTCAGTTTGGGGGCAGTGAAGCTGCAGAGATGTTTATGACGAAAAGCTTTGTGTTTCTATGTTTCTGTTCTAAAAATGATGTGTCTCCTTTAATGCTAGTCTTGCTTGGTTATTCATATCTTTTCTTCGCAGAGGAACAACTTATATCACTACTTGGAATCATGAAAGTTTCTCTTTCTCTAGTAAGGGAACCTTGACAGACAATATGGAGGAACATACCAGAAAATACATATTTTTAGTTTGAAATTGGGCCATGGTAATTCTAAAATTGTCTAAAAATATTTTCTCCTCTTCGTACTGTTTTCTTCTAAAACTAGTTTGCCAATGAAGAAATTTTTTGCAACCCTAATATGTGCCTTACTCAGGTCAGGATAGGATATTTATTGCATCTCCTCAGTCCATAAGTTCTGTTTCCTTTAGACGTGGAAGCTCATCAGAGTTTGCCAGAATAGGTTTTGGATAAGTCTCATAGCTATTACTTATCCACTTGTTGATTTCTGGTGTTGGTAAACAAAATTAATTTGATTTGTTCTTGATTTGTTTGATCCATAAATTTAGATAATCTTTAAACTCTCCCTTTAAATCTGAGTATTATTTCCCATTTTGCCAGTACTCTGGAATCTCAGACGCTTTCTGTGACCTAGTAAAGATTGTGTATATGAAACTGCTTCAGCCAATTCTCTTCAGTGCATCCAACTTAGTCTAAACACATAAGAGTATGTGTGGATACTCTTGAACTAGTTCCTCTTCAGAGCCAGTCCCTGCTTTCTCCCCTCATTGTTAGTGCTAATGGCTTCATGATTAGTATAGCCTTATTTTGTGATTGATTTTTAAACAATTACTCAGTAAAGTAATTATTGTTGTCTCTACTGTTTTTCTTTCTTGCCATATTGTACCCTAACTTTAAGGAAGACAAACTGTGGATCTCTCAAAAATACCTTAAAGTTTAGACATGAGGGCTCTTCCCTTGAATAATGGAATGTGTAGATTTAAATCCTCTCAAGTTGAGGGTGACAGAAGTGTGGTGTCTGAATTCTTGGGTCAGTGCTGTGGTCACTAAGTCATTAGAATAAAATGATTAGGAGACATATCCTTTGGCTACTTTTTAAGAGGGAAATTGAGTTTCCACAGAGACAGCAGAGGTTTCCTCTGAAGGGGCTGGAGGGCCCAGTTAGCTGCTGAAGTGCTAGAGGGCAGTGAGAATTCAGATATGCTTCTCTGTTGGGTATTTTTTATGTGAGCTAAGATCACTCTGGTAAAGGCATTGTTTTTCTGTATCAGGCATCAGAAGCATTTGTTGGCTGGACTGTGCAGTATAATTGGAAGTATTACAGTACTTAGTTGAAGATATCTGAGTAGATTGTGTGTTTCCTAGAGCCTGATTCTACATAATGAATATTTACAAAACTGTCAAAGAGATCACTTAAGGCTTTTGGTGTGTACTTGCTTATAAAGTTAAACTCCATATTTATTTAAATATAATGTTATGTGAATTTGAAAGTCAGTAAAGACTTGAATTCAGGAGTTGGAAGTAGTTTGATTTTATTTGTTCTTCTGGTGCCAAAAGTTTGTGCATAAAAATGCGTTTTGTTTAACTAACTTGTGTCCTTTGTTGTACTGAGTAAGCTGTAGTGCTTATCTCCTTCCAGCCTTCCTGTTTGGATTATACTGCTGTCTAGGAACTGTGTAGTATTGCTGTGTCTTAACTAATTTGTAACAAATAATCCATTTATGATAGAACTATATAAAAATATTCAAGACACCTCATTTGGGGTTCCTATTAGAGTCTTTTGTGTTTTTGGGATTTTTTTAATGGTTCCACAGTTTCTCTTGGAAATAAGATCATAAATACAAATTTTTCTATTTTGGGCAGCCTTTTGCCTTTGTATTTAGCAACTGTATTCAACAATAAATCTTTTTATTTTACAGAGAAAGAGTTGCAGAAGAGCACTTTATTACATCCAACCTTCAGCAGTTTAGATGAAAAGAGCAGCATTTTACAGAAGTCTCTCAGTTCAGAGTATGCTTTAAATAACATCTCCGTAGAGGATGGTGGCAATCCACATTCCAGGAAGAAACGTTTTCTTTCCTATCCAAGATATGTAGAAGTGATGGTCACAGCTGACACCAAAATGGTTCGTCACCATGGGCAGAATTTACAGCACTATGTACTAACTCTGATGTCAATAGTAAGTAAGTTCTTAAGCATTAGGAATTTAAATTATTTCTGTTCTGTTGTTTTCTTTTCAGCAACTTTCCTGTCTTCTGGTTTGATCAAATTCTGTATAATAAAAAGAGTTTACATAAATATAAATAAAAAAGATGGGTCAAAATTTAAGGTTATGGGTCTTTTCAGTTTAATGCAGTATACCATGTGTACGTGAAATTATGAGATCCATTTCCTGATTTTCTCTTGCTTTAGATGAATTCTTAAGTTTCAGGGTGTGAAAAATACATATTAATTACAGCAGACAGATATTAAATGGCATTGTGAAAAAAAAAGCTTGGTTATAGTAATCCTAGTTTTTCAATTTTTCAAGAAACTTCAGATTACTATGGGTCAGACTTAGAGTTGGTATAATTTATTTGTGATCTTTATGTGGTAAATTCTTTCTTGAACCAAAAATGATTCAGAATATAGTACAGTAAGCTCTAAAATCAAAAGTTTTACCTTGACATCACTTGAATAATCTGTTAGGAAAAGGCATGCTAACATATTCTGCATTGTAATTATTCATAGATTTCTGTCCTTACATCTATTCAGGAAGCTTAATTTATATGAAACTACATCTAGCTTGGGGGTAGCAAATTAAAGCGCCTATCACATAAGTATCTATAGAGACATCTGCTTTTTGATGGCTTTTAACTTGACAGTTACAGACATCTACTTTGGATGAACAGAATAGCACTGTAGTTTTACCATGATTAATTAACTTGCTTCATAGAAATGCCCCATGCCATTTAGGATGTGGTAGGACATCTGATGTGGCCTCAGCTGCTGCTTCAGCAAGCTGTGCAAGTCTCCTGTAAAACAAGTAGAACATGTGTTGCATCTGCCAGTTGTGCATTCTATAACCTATGGTGTGTGAAGTGGTGCTGGGTTGTAGGCACTTAGAGAGCTGAGCTGAATTCTGCTCACTAATATCCACATCTCCAGCTGATGACACTACAGCTGCTGCCATCTATTACACAGATGATGTAGGTATGTAAATTGAGAACATAAAGTTTCTTTTAATTAGTTTGTAAGAAAAATAAAATAATGTTTTAAGGGAGATTAGCATATGTTATTGTAAGTCTTCTGAATTTTTCTACTTTTAGTGGTGTGAAGGTACAAAAGTTCATGTATTACCAAAAAAAAAAAATCCATACTGAAAGTTCTTTTGCCTCTTACAGTACAGAGGAATTCCTTTTGAAACAATTAATCCCTAAGATGCAATTTTTTATGGTTACTTCCTTTATTAAAGAGGTTTACTAAGGAACAAAGTGAAGTGGTAAAGACATTACTTTAAAATAGAAGCTGTTTTTTAGAGCACTTTACAATAAGATGAAAGGGAACATTTATTATATCTTTTTCATGAGGCCCTGTTGTGATTATAGGTAATTCCTAATTTTTTTTTTAAGAGGAAATCATTGTTTTTGCATCTGTAGATGTTGTACATTCAAGTACTATTCCTTACAGTGCCATATTTGTCTTACACAGTTGGACTTTTAGGTGAATAAGATAAGCATTATATAATTGCTATTAAAGATAACCTATATATGAACTGATTTTAAGATCTAGTATTTAACATATACTGTATGAGTGAAAGAATACCTGTTCTTTTCTAAAAAACTTGTCATTTCTTTCTTGTGCTTTCCTATCTGTACTGTAAAACTAGGGTTTGACACTTACTGCTGGCATTGGGGTAATAGCCTTCAATAGGCCACTACATATTTAATGTGAGTTTAATATCTCTGAATGCCTCTGAAGGTGGTAAGATCTATTGCTTGCATCTGTTGGCAGCTCTATTCCATATATATATATGCAGAAGACAGTGATCTTGAAACAAAAATTTCTTAAGATGTTATTTCTAGTAACGTTGAGCTTTTATAAATACAGATATAAAAAGTATAAATTCAGATCTTATTTTTAAAATATTTTCTTTACAGTTCAGTAAATTCCATGCACTCTCCCTTCTCCTGCCTCCATTTCCCCCACAGAATACAAATCCCAACTTGTATCCCTTCCCTTTTGATTTCTTCCAAGCATTTTCAGCAATGGCTTGGAATCACAGAACAAGTGGAAGTTATCTAATCCAACCCTCTCCTGACACAGATATTAGTCACACAAATAATGTGAATGAATATACAGCCTTCTATAACTTCTTATCCATAACAGTTATTTTTCTGTAAACTAGTAAAAAAATGTGATGGATAGGAAAACAAGTGACTATCATTCTTTGCTATGTAATCTGCATTAGAATTTATCAGTATGCTAGTGGGTCATTTCTTGACCCACAGCCTCTTAGTGTTTGAAATTGAACCATTTTTAGTCTTATTTGATAGCCTATAAAGGAAAGAAATGAAACTTTTACATTTTATCCTTTCTGCCATTATACAGATAGCTTTGGTTATTAAATTTTACTGGTACTAGTATCTGGTCAAGCAACTTCTGTTATGGGAAATTGTCAGGTTGCTGGCATTTTAATTGAAGCATTATGCTTTACTCTTGTAATAATTCTGAAACTTTTAAGGTTATTTGGTTCTGGCTTGGATATTAAAGAAACCTAAAACCTTTAAGCATATAAATGACATTAAATTTAATGAAACTTAGACATCTAGCTCCCAGAAGAACCTTTGAAATCCTTGCCCATTTTTCTTTTATTTTCTTTGGTGCTTTTTTTAGCATCAACAAAGCCACCAAAGTAAACGTGCTGCTGTTTTATGAGTGGCAAATAAGAACTGAAATATACTGCTAAATATTTTTAGGGTTTTAAGTATCTTGTCACTCATCCAATTCAACCTGAAAAGGCTTAGCTCTCAGCATGCAAGTAATCCCTTTAAAGAAAACTGCATAAATGTTGGCAATATGAGTATTCACATTACTTACATTATATCTTGGAAATACTTATTCTGATTGAAATATGTACTTCAAGATAGAAGGAGAACCTTTGCCATAGGATTTTATGAAAAACTTTATTGTATTTCAACACAAAGAGTGGTATTATTTAATGTGAAACAATAAATAAAACAATAAGAATACTGTAATTGCTTAACTTGAACAGTTTCTTCTTGTTCCTCCAAGTATTGTATCAGCAGAGCAGGCAGTAGGCACTGCCTGAATAGATTTAGTAACTGGAGGACTTAGACTATGTTCTGAAAGTTCAGAGCCCCAGGCATGAAGGCTTGATCTTAGCAACTGAGATAATTCATTAAAACACTGGAGTTTACTGTAAAATTCATAACCACCTGAAATTTGGTTCTATTAAACATTTTGAGGTACTGTCCTCATTTTCTGAATCAATAGCCTGATTATTGACATCCTTTTAAGTACTTTACTGCTTATATAGTTTGTTTGGTAGTAAAAAAAAGCCCTACTAGGTCTGTTCTTAGTCTGCTTGCAGGAAAAACTCTGTAGTCTTGCCTTTTTGAAAAGAAGTCATGACATATAAAACCACCTGTGGTAGGGCTGTGATGGGCTGCTCAGATTGTGAACTTGGCTGACTGCCTAGTCATGGGAATGCTGAAGTCAGAGCATGGGAGGGGAGAGCCATGCATTCAAGGAGAGGATTGAGACAACATCAATTTAAATCATTTAGCTTGCAGCCAGCCATAAAGGGGTGTTGTATCATAGTGCTATTAAAATATGGTGTTAAAAGCTGATGCTTTTGATTTTCATTAAGACAAAAACTTTAGACAAGTTTTAGGGTTGCCATCTTTTACTGACATATGTAATAGAAGGCAGTGATTAGTAGGTCTTAACAGTAAAAAATTTTTCTAGTTAGAGTCTTATTGATGCTTTTTTTTGCAATCATAATCAGCAATCATCATGAAGTATTTCCTATATGGGAAGTGTGTGTGCACCAATGTGTCCCATCATTAAAACCAGACAAATTATTTTATCTTAATATATATGGGGTGAATTTAAAGACTGTTTTTGTACTTCACAGTTCATACTATACAGTAGTTAACAGTTCATCTTTCCAGAACACACTGGGAAAACACTGATGCCTTTAAGAATATTTGGCATATTGATTTTGCCTATAGTCATCATTTAAAAATAGGCAGTAGACCTAAATAGTTTATATGTTAGTAATTTAATTTGTATTGCTACCATCTGAAAGGCAATGAATATAGTTACATTCAAAATTTAGGGGTGAATATATTGTTCCTTGTAGCTGTTCCTTTGAACCTCAGTATTTTTCCCCTTTCTCATTCAGATCATTGCATTAGTATTAAAGCTACAGGAATGTTTAGTGCTTTTTATCTCTTATGCAGTAAAATCTAGAAGGCCAGCACAAGGCATATTTTTCTTGGCACAAGCCAAGGATATACCTTACTATGTTTCTTCTGTGTATATAAAAAAACCCCATGATCTTGTGCATTTGGCATGATTAAAATGAAAGTGGGTATTTATTCACCAATAAATATGCATAGCTGGAAACAATTTTCAAAGTATCATTCATATAAATTCTCTGAGCTGGCCTTCTTATTTATCTTGACATATGGGTATCTGTGGAAGTATAAAAGCCAACTATTCTTTAGTTGTGACTGTCCTTTAATTGTGTCTCCAGGATGCCTGTATATGAAACGTCATGATAATACCTCACTACATCTTGAGGTTGACCAACTAATACAGAGGAGTTAGTGTGCCAGGTAGCCAAGAAGGCCAATGGCATCCTTGCATGAGAAATAGTGTTGCCAGCAGCACCAAGGCAGTGCTTGTGCCCTTGTGCTTAGCACTGGTGAGGCTGCACCTTGAGTGCTGTGTCCAGTTCTGGGCCCTTCACTCCAGGACATTGAGGTGCCTGGAGCATGGCCAGAGAAAGGCAATAAGGCTGATGGAGGGTCTGGAGCACAAGTCATATGAGGAGTGGCTGAGGGAGCTGGAGGCATTAACCTGGAAAAAATTACACTCAGGGGAACCTTACCATTGTGTACGACTACCTGTCAGGAGATTGTATTGAGTTGGGGAACAGTGTTGTCTCCCAAGTAACAAGTGAAGGACCAGAGAAAATGGTTTCAAGCTGTACCAGTAAGGTTTAGAAAAAATTATGTGATGGAGAGGGTTGTGAAGCATTGTAACAGGCTGCCCTGGGAAGCAGGGGAGTCACCATCCCTGGAGGTAAGTAAAAGATGTGCAGATGTGGTACTTAGTGGTAGGTTTTCATAGTGGACTTGGCAGTGTTTGGTTGAACTCAATAATTTTAAGGGTCTTTTCCTAAGTGATTTTATTTTGCAGTATGTGGGCAGGCACATACTTGCCTGTCTTTACATTTCACTGCTGTTAGTATTATTTACTACAATTTTTGTCTAGGTGGTGGTTGTTGTTGTTGGTTCAATAATTAGACTTTATGAATTTCTCTTCAGTAGTTCAAGAGGTGTTCCTAAGGTGAAGTCTTGGTATTGTCCAATTATGATAAAGGCCTTCCTTTAAACTGCTTGGGACCCATCTCATATAAGAATAGGAACGATGAGTATAAGGAGACAATCTTGCCAAGCAGCTCAGTGTTTCTCTGAGTAGCTTCTAACAGCTAGAGAAGCCTGTCAATGGCTGTGTCTTCTGAAATGATCTTTGAAGGTCATTTCTTTTAGATTCTGAAAGGAAAATGCATTGACATTGTGCTGTACATGATGGCATTTGATGTGATCTAACTGTGGTATGTATTTTCATTGAACAGTTGTAGATGGTGATGATCATGACTGTTACCATCTTCTGACTTACTGCAATATTAAAGCTCTGTCTTTGCACCCATCTCAGTTACAGGTTAGAGGTGAGACAGAACACAGGCATTCCTGATGGGGTGTCCCCAGCTGGCAGCTAAGCCCCACACAACCACTTGCTCACTCCCCCGCCAACAGGATCAGGGAGAGAATCAGAAGGGTAAAAGCTAGAAACTCGTGGGTTGAGATAAAGGCAATTTAATAGGGAAGGCAAAGAATTTATTCAGTGCTTCCTATGGGGAGGCAGATGTTCAGCCATCTCCAGGAGACCAGGGCCCCATCACATGTAATGGTTACTGGGGAAGACAAACTCCATCACTCCAAATGTCCCCCCTTCCTCCTCCTT
The DNA here is from genome assembly GCF_028018845.1 of Melospiza georgiana. Lineage (NCBI taxonomy): Eukaryota > Metazoa > Chordata > Aves > Passeriformes > Passerellidae > Melospiza > Melospiza georgiana. Next base: position 51,956,821 of record NC_080433.1, read on the forward strand.
CCCCCAGTGCATACACTGAGCATGATGGCACCTGGTCTGGGATCTCCTTGTGGCCAGTTTGGGTCACCTGTCCTGGCTGTGTCTCCTCCCAGCCCCCCAGGCACCCCCAGTCTCCTTCCCAGTGTGGCAGGAAGAAAAGCAGGAAAGGCCTTGGCTCTGTGTAAGCTCTGCTCAGCAATAATAAAAACATCTCTGTATTATCAACCCTGTGGTCAGCACAAATCCAAAACATATCCCTGTACCAGCTAGTATGAAGACAATATTTCTACCCTAGCCAAAATCAACACAAAAGGCAACTCAGGCTTTAAAATGCAGGTATGTATTCTTTCCTTTTGCCTCCACTAAAGCACTCCATGAGGTGACATGTAGAACCTCTACTTGGTTAACTGAGCGGATAGTAGCTTGAACAAGACTTGGGTGAGGGGGCAGTAGATGAACTAAAACCTACAGGGGAAAAAATTGGGAAGTCTGAGGCATGGGTATACTTGTGCAAGTTTGCATGAGAAGTCTTTGCTGCCATTAGGATCTACTTGTGGAAGCCAGTTTTGTACAGAAATATGCATGCCACTGAATAGAGGAGTAGCACCAACAGAAATAACATGGTTCTTTCTCTGAAGCCGTAGCTGCTCATATATCTCATGACTTCAGACAATTTTTGGGTCTTACAAAGTGTATGATAGAATCAATATGACACTGGAAAACGTGAAGGAGAAATCTCCCAGATCCTGGATATCTTACATGCTTTCATCACTACAGTGATACATAGAAGATTCTGGAGCCTACAAAAGACATACAGGCTATGAAGTGATGCTGTGTTTCTTTCAGGGGATATGAATGTTTGTCTTTTCTTGGTACCATGCTTGTGTGTACCAGACAAGAGGAAAGAAAAAGAGGTCTTGTGATACAATGTTAGGAGTGAAAAAAGGAAGGAAAAAAGAGCTAAGCAAGATGTATCCAATTGGATTTGGATATATCATTTACTTACCTTCCAGCCTCTAGGGGTACTTGCTTGTTTATCCGCACCTTTTCTAAATAGGGCATTTTGCCTCTATTCAGTCACACTTTCATGGACAGTTGAAACAGGATTTTCAAGAGAAACTAAACTGTGTGACCAAGTTGCTTCCAATAAACTGGCAGCCACAGCTGTCTGACTTAATCTTTCACACTTTCTTGAAAATAAAAGCTGTGATCCTTCCACTAAAGCGTAACTAGTTTAATTTGTATTTTTCCCCATTCTTTGTTGTATTCTGGTTGGTGAAGGCTGGTTTTAAGAGTTTGAAAAATCTTTTGAAACTAATTTCACTTTATCTTGGCTACTGCCTCCTACTTCTCTGAAGCCTGGATTTAGATCACTGTAAACCAAGGGGATCTGGAAATTGTAAAGAAATGGTATATTCTATTAAATTCCTATCCCATTTCATCATCTCTTTTCAGGAATGCCTCCAATAAGAGATGACTGAGAGGAATATCCTTAGAATACATGAGCAGGGACTACTTACATCTTATTTTTTTTTCACCAAAAATAAGGATATTATATTCCAGATCTTTCATAGTTTCCTGCATCACTGTAAAATTTCAAGTCTCAGTGGATTATTTTAGTCTGCCTAGTTCCTTAGGTAACCTATCTTCAAGTTTGATTTGTGGTTATCAGTTTTCAGGACTTTTCACAGTTGTTCGACCATGCTGAGAATGCATACTGAACTTTGCTGGTAAGAGCATCTTGTTATCAACATACAGTCTTGCTCTTGATCTTTTGAAAGCAGTGGTAATAACTAAATGTTTGGAGGTCATGGTCATGAGGCAAAGGACGCATAGTTTGACTCAAACATAGGATTAATGACAGCAGCATTATTTTATCTTTAGCATGAACTTACTTTCTCTCATAATGGAAACAGGTGTGTTTCACATTTTGGCAAGAAGTGCAGACCTCTGGCATCTACATGACATTATTCCAGTCCTCAGCTATTCTGCAGAGGGATAACCAGTACATAATTCAGATGGTGCATAGATATAGTGTTGAAAGTCCTGCAACAGATTCTTTTCAGACATGCAATGAGATATTTTTCTCTCATATACTTACTCAGTCTAATGCAGCTCCTCTGAGGTATGAGTAACTAGTTTTGTGTTTTGAAGATACACTCTTGCTCAATTATTTTAAATGGACATTGGGTCAACAGGCAGGATGGAGCACTCTTGTCTCTGTGTTTTGTGTTGGTTTCTTTGCCTCCTCTATGTTTCCAGATTTTGTCAGCAGGATAACCTTGACAGAAAGCACTTGCACAGCAGTAAAAGATTTTTTTCAAAGAACTATTAATGTATATGAGGGAACATCCATCAACTACGGTATAAGTACTGCTACAATGATGAACAAGAACTGCTAAGTTTTAGTTACAAGAAGTCTCCAGCCTTAACTCCTTGCCTGGATCATTCTAATCACCCAGGAGCAGAAATTATCTCTACTATAGCAGAGGAGGCATTTGGGAAACTTAAGGCTAATTTTGCATTGAAGGTTGAAAGTCACAGTTTAGGCATGCAGGCATTGTTTGGTGTTGGCTGAACCTAGTTAACTCTCCCATTCAGTTCTCAATCCCTTTGCCTATTCGACCTGATATATATAGTCTTAGAGTACTGGACAAGTCATGTGTTGGTTTTTGTTGATTGTGTCACTACCTCAGATGACCTGCATGCTCTTTACTTGACAGCCAGTGAAATGCATCTGGTTCCTGAGCTTCAGAGCTTTCTGTTCCAAAACCAGACACTAACAAGACTGATTTACAAGTTAATTAAGATATGTTTCTGACTAATTTAGTGGCATTCTGTGATGGAGTAACTGCACCAGGGGCAAGGAAAGAACTCTGCCTGGTCATCTGTAAAGCCTTTGATACAGCCCCCCACTGCAATCTGTCCAGTAAATTGGAAAGATGTGGATTTGATGCATGGACTGTTAGATGGATAAGGAATTGACTGGATGGCCACTCCAAAGAGGGATCATCAATGGCTCAATTTCCAAACAGAAACCAGTAATGAGTGGTGTCCCTCAAGGGTCCGTATTGGAACTAACAATTTTTAATATCTTCATCAATGACACTGGCAGTGTAATTTTGTGCACCCTCAGCAAGTTTTCAGGTGACACCAAGTTCAGTTATTCGGTTGAGTTGCTTGAGGGAAGGGATGCCTTCTGGAGAGGCTTGAGGAGTGGGCCTGTGTGAATCCATGAAGGTCTACAAGGACAAGTGCAACAACCATGTCCAGTGAAAAAAGTCTGTGTTAGTGCTATACACAAGTAATCTTCTTGTATAAGTTTATACTGTAACAAATTCTCAGTTGTAAGTGCCTCTTATAACAGCTTAAATGGTATTAGAATCAATCCTTGGAATAAGTGTCTTCCAATTCTTGGAATATGGCAAAGATCCTCACAGGTCTCATCTCAGATTCCTCTCTGACATGATTTTAGAATGCCATATGAATCCATATTCTGTTTCTTCTTTGCTGAAGAAAAGTAAAACTTGAAAGAGCTGGGCTGGAATTAATCTGCCTTAGCCTCATACATCTGAAAATTAAACATCTTGTCTCTTTCCATAGTAAAGGGATGAAGAAATGAAATAGCTGCTCTTCATGTCCTGTATGAAAATGTATGTTTAAATACATATCTCTAGATAGTCATGTCTACAGAACAGTTCATCCCTTCTCCTTCTTAATTGACCATCACATCCATCTCAACTCATGTAACCTATAGGGAGCAAACCTATAGGAATTCGCTCCCTATAGGTTACATGAGTTGAGATGGATGTGATAATTGTGTTATTGTAAAACAGCAGTTCCTATAGGAGTATACTTTGACTGTGAAGAGGATAAAGGTCCAGAAATACCCTTTCTAAGTTTATCAAAGTGGATTTCAAAGTAGAAGAATACATTATGAGCTTGATTGTGGTTAAGTAATTTTGATATTAGAAAAATGATAGTTTATTCCCCTCAATTCTGCCTAAATTTTGCTTGAGCATTTCAGATACCTTTTGTAAAGGCTTCTGAGTTTGTCCATGCCCAATGGATTCAGCACTTTTGTGAGTATTTGAGAGATGTTCCTTATTCCCACCTAAGAGTAATTGGCTACTTGCTGGTTAGTTACCAAGAAAGGAGTCTGTATGGAAAGAAGCAAACAATAGCTGTACTTCTCTGAAATATGTTCTCCACATGGGTTCTGAAGCCCCTACTCTTATTGAAACCTCTACTTCCAGCTTGTTTGTCAACAAAGGAATGAAGGACAGTACTGCATAGTGTCTCCAGTTTAGAGAAAGGTAGGGCATGAGTTGGGAGCCCCAGTTCTAAGTTTTAGCAGTATTACTTGACCTCAGGTAAATAGAATTTATACACTGCAAGGCTGTGGTTTCACAAGCAATTTGAGCCAGTTCAAGTGGCTCAAAAGACTTCTGAAAGAAGTCTGTTCTTCTTCCCGTTTCCCTCTGTCAGCACTTGTGTTGGAGACTGCACAAGAAATGAGAGCATATTGACCAGTATAATGTGATTAAAAAAAACCCAAAAATTTGCAGTTGTATCAGTTCCTTGATCACTTTGGAGCCTTGCAGCCTTAGCACAAGCTTGAAGGGAGGAAAGGCAGTACTTCTGTGTTTGGTGGCAACTCTTGTTTACATAAGGCTGTCGTTCGACTACTGCTTTAAGCCAGAATTCACATGGATGAGGTATCTGAAGCTGTTACTTGGAGTGCGTAAATTTTTTATACTGTTTTTATGAAAAATAACTTTCAAAGTAGTCCACTTTGAAAGTTGCATGGAATTGACTCATGAATTTTACTATCTGTCTGCAAGAGTATGTATAAAAATGCCTGTTGGGTATATAAATACAAATTTTATGAATGCAGAAAGATACCTTTGTATATGTCATGTTTATTTTTTATACAGTTTTACAGCTCAGTCTAGCTTCCATTAAGAGCAAGATAAAAACTTATTTGTTCCAAGTTGCTTTTTAAGGCTCTCTAATATTTCCATTGATTCTGCAAATCATCCATATAAAGCAGCTTATGCCTCACAGTCACAGTAACAGTACTTTTTTCTTTTCTTTGATATTTTATCCATAAACTATATGTGTACTTTTTACATTATCATTTCAACATGTTGTTTGTCTGTTTGGAAATTACTATAGTGAAGTCATTTGGATATTATTTTTTTTGTCACCGTGTCCTTGGGTAGAAGGTACAGTTGGATGCATGAGATACCTGTTGTGTAGTGGCTTGGTTTGCACTGGTGATTTGTTTGTTTCATTAAAAGAGATAGTTTACCAGGTGAGTTTAATACTCTAATCTTTTTTTCTCTTTAGGTTGCAGCTATTTATAAAGATTCAAGTATTGGAAATCTTATAAATGTAGTTATTGTCAAATTAGTTGTAATTCACAATGAACAGGTAAGAAAAATAAATATTTAAAAGATTTCTTTCTTATATTAGAAACAAAATGCATGAACTTACATTGTAATTACAAAGTTGTTCTTTTTTAGTTTAAATATAAAATTTTTTTAACTACATAGTGTTGTTTTAAAATAGGCAACAATATGTCAAATGCAATGTTAACTTCAAGGCCTGTATTTTAATGCCTCTATTTTCCTGTCTGTATTAGTAAGTTCATTTGACCTATACTGACATAAACCAGATAGTATATGAAAGCTTATGGCAGAACTACCTGAAGTGTGGTTGTGCTCATGGAAACATGACAGGAAAATAGTACTTTTTATAGAGGGTTTCAATGGAAGGCTTTCAGCCCTAACAGCTGTAGTATTTTAAGATTGTAAGAAGTACTTGCTTTTCAAATATGTGGATTTATATTTATTTATTATAAATGTTTTGTCACTATATTTGCTAATATTGAACACATGGTGAATGCTCACATACATTGTTTAGGATAATGGGTTCTTATGACTGATGACTTCAGATCTGGCCCTTCAAAAAATGTGCTGAGGGAATTCTTATGTCGAGTCCTGCTGACTTTCTTTCCATGCACAAGTCATTACTTTGTAGATTAGCAGCACAAATGACAATGCAGTAAGTGCAAGTGCATGAATATTGAAGCTCTTATTTGATGTTTTTGGCCATTTCTTGCTTAGGAAGGACCAGCTATCACTTTTAATGCAGCTACCACTCTGCGTAATTTTTGCATATGGCAGCAAGCACAAAACACTTTGGATGATACTCACCCTTCTCATCACGATACTGCTGTTCTCATCACGAGGTACAGTATCTAAAGTAGCCACAATTACCCACCTAGGTGAGACAAATGCTTCAGTTTTGTTTTTACAATATAATCTTTCAACCATTCCACTGACATTATTCATAGATAAGTGAATAACACTATCTTGCCCTTCCAAAATACTTATTATCAATATGTGAGCAATTACTCTGACATTGCTATATTGATAGATAAGCATCTGATTATCCTTCCATTAAAGATTATAGAAATTAATTAGACCTGCAAGTGTTGCAAGGAAGTTAAATCTCTAGTTTTGGTACATACATGTGATAGGGGAGGAGTGTTGTTAGAGTCAGCTGAAGGATGCAGTGACTGCTCCTGATAGCCTGATCAGAGCTATGAAAAGCTTAAAATGGAAAGCATATAAATATTAGTATGTTTTCTGCCCGTACACCAGTCACCTCAGTGATGGTTCTGATGTTCATTCATTGGAATAGTCTCTTTTTCACTGATTTTTCTTTCAATAAGGTTTCAAGTATACTTCAATTTGCATGTTTTTCAGCATCATTTCATACTTAAGCTACCTTCTGCATTCTAGAGAAAGAACATGATAAATTTTTATTCTTTGCACGCTAGATAAAAGGCATCACTGTGGACTTAGTCCGGTGAATTTAAATCACTTCTTTCACTAGAATTCAAATGATTTGAATGGCCTGTAACATTAAAGAATGAGAATCAGATTTTCAATTGCTGTAACTAGTGTAGCAACAGTGAAATACTTTTCAAATATTCTTTTATATACTCTAATGATTTGTAATAAATATTTTCTTTCAAGGGAAGATATCTGCAGAGCTAGAGAGAAGTGTGATACTCTTGGTGAGTTACTCTCTTTTTCATCAGTATGATTTTACATGCATAAGAATATCAGTGTCAATATTGGTTTAGGAATAGTCAGAAAATAGATACAAAATTTAAACCACACAGACAAAAATAATGGTTTCCCATTTCTTATTGCTATTCTGTCCTGGCGTGTACTTTGGTGCCAGGTGGTTGTTTGTTTTGTGTAAATTTGCTGCATACTTGAGGCACAACTTTTGACTTGAGTGCCATAGCATTCACTGTAATGCATGGCAATATGTGACAATTCATTCCCTTAAGCTTTTATACAAGGATTCAATTTTGCAGGTTTAGCAGAGCTAGGTACAATGTGCGACCCACTGCGCAGTTGTTCTGTAAGTGAAGAAAATGGATTGAGTGCTGCTTTTACTATAGCACATGAGCTTGGACATGTGTAAGTACCTATTTCTTGGCAGGTAATTGTTTTTGTTTAATTTCCTTTTTAATGTGACCAATTTTCAGCAGTGGGCTTTGCATTTCTAAGAGGGTGCAGTTTGATGTGGCCTTTCAGAAGAGTCATTATTTTTGCCTCTTGCAGTGAGCCTGGTTAAGAAATTGTGAGTTTTATAACTTGGTTGGTATCCTGAATTCTAGGGAAAACTGTCCAAAAGATTAATTCTGTCCTTTTGTCATATGAACTGGTTGAGACAGTGGGGCATACCCTAGGTAGTACAACATAGTTCTGTTAAATCTAAGTGTATTCTAGCTCTGTTAGGAATTTACCTTTAAGAAAAGACAATTGTTAATATAACACAGAAATATTCTTCCTTGTGTTTGATCCTTTCAGAGTACAGTAGAGTAACACAAAGAGAAATACTTTACACTGAAAAATAAGAGGAGATGACAGCATTTTATTTTATGAAGCATACCTCATCAGTGATGGCAGAAAGGTGCTATACTCTAGCTCCATGAGCATGCTGCAGTGTAGGTAACGACGACCGTACAGAGCTCAGTAGCTAGCTTGTTCCTTTTATTGTGCCTGCAAGTCCACTTAGACACATGCTATTTGTCTTGGTACTTGAACTGAGATAGTAATGTAAGATGTTAGTTGCATTGAGTATGATATTGATGTGCTCTGCAGTTTTTGTTTCTGAGTAGTTCGAGTTATGATGTGAGTGTTGGGTTGCATGTTGTGAACAGACCAGCCATGGCCTGTATATTCATTTGAGGACATGGGTTGTTCCTTTATAGTGTTGCACTCCTAAGACACTGGAATTTTTCTGGTAAGCTAAAAAAATATGTTACTTGTACAATTCTTCCTGTACCCACCACTATACAACTAGGAGCATTTGGATAAGGGGATAATTATGTAAGTAATTTTAAAGATATTGCCAAAAGGTCAGATAGATGCATTAAGTCCCAGTAAATTTTAAGGCATTCTCAAACTCAGAATTCAAGCATTTGCTGCTGCAGCAAAGAAAGTTTCAGTTAATTATTGCTGAATTTGTTTTGGAGTTTATCTCTTTTGCTTTTTAGGTTTAATGTGCCTCATGATGATAGTTTTAAATGTAAAGAAGCTGGACTTAAACACCAATATCATGTGATGGCTCCAACTTTAAATTATCATACAAGTCCATGGACCTGGTCAAAATGCAGTCAAAAACACATCACTGAATTTCTTGAGTAAGTATCAATATAATGCTATGGTTTGGAGTGGAGTTTTTTTTTTTTTTTTTTTTTTTATTTTTTTTTTGTTTTTTTTTTTTTTTTTTGCCTTACCAATTTCATTTATTTCTGAGAAGTATTTTAAAGGTATTGCTTAAATATAGTTTTTGCACTGTTCTTTGATTTAACCACTGACTTGCAGGGCCTCAGTCCTCCAGAAAAATACATGTATTTAACTTTTTTTGTGAATTATAACCATTAAAGTTGCACTGAACATGTAAAGCTTAGAATTTTTTTTAATGTAGTGGTATTTTTGATTGAAAATACCTTTAAGATTATTTTAGTAGGTTAGAATAGGCACCCTTTATTTTCTAAAGATTTATGTTGAAAATAAGTGATGGGTATTATTTAGGTAGTACCATTTTTTCTTTTTTTAAAAAATGAGAAAAAAAACCACTTAATTTTTTTTTGGTGGATCTAAATGCAAAATACGAAAAAGGAAAATCAAGTGATCTGGTACATTTCTTTATTCATTAATTCAATTAAAGTCATTATACAGGCAAGTAAGCATGCAAACACATAACACCACTGAGATATGTGTGTGTAAAATGTTGTGTGAATAGTGAGAAGGTTCCCATGAGTTGAGTGATTTATTCACATTTTGTTCCTGTTTTACAACAGTACTGGTTATGGTGAGTGCCTCCTAGACAAACCTAGTGGAGAAACATTCCATCTCTCCTCTCAGCTGCCTGGGTCAATGTATGATGTCAACAAGCAGTGTGAGCTTACTTTTGGTATTGGGTCACAAGTATGCCCTTACATGGTGAGTGAAAACCAGGCAAAGTTATGCTTAATCTAGGATAAAAAATTACTGAAAAGTACTGGTTTTGGAATGATTTTATCCTGAAATAAGTAAAATTTCAGGTTATATTGTTTTGAAGTGGAAGAGTTCAGTATACAGCAGTGCAATTTCACATGTGAGAAATCTATAGCAATAGAAAATAGGTTTAATTCATTTTGATTTCCATATCTATGAATGTGAGAATTCTTTTAAAATATCTAAAGCTGCATATGCTAAAGTTTCCTGCAACAACTTAAAGGGATTTATTTCAGCACTTCCTGCAAATGTTTTCATAATATCTTACATTAGCAGATCTTGCTTCTCTGCTTCTTTTAATGCTTTTTAGAAACTTACAGCTTAAAAATAGACTATCTCAAACATTTCTTCTAAATGTTTGTTCCAAATTGTAGATTCCCTCTACTTTGTCAGAGTCCAAAAATATTTTCATGCCTGACAGTTTTGTATACAAAACTGAGAGAAAACTCAAACAGATTAGTACTGAAACTTAAGATGTATCTTGAAAACTTAATGTGGCCGTTGCAATGTAAACACAATTATAACACTTTATTCACTGCTGACAAGACTTCAGGTAGAGTTAGATTTTGGAGCAACTTGTAAAATTCCTCTACCAGCATTGTATGTCTTGTTGGAGCTGTTTAAAGAAGAGCATTTAAGCTCAAATTCAAACTGAATTAAGTGGAGCTTTTTGGTGAGGTAAAATGTTGTATAAGAGGGGTCAGGCTTTGTGAGAATATTAAAGGAGAGGAAAAGAGGATTTCAAACACCTGAAGATGGTGTTACTGAAAACTGATTTATAAATTTGTTTAATCCGTAAGGGTTATTTGTCTATTAAGAGTCTTTTAGCAATTTAAAAATAAGGCTTTCTGCCTTATTTTCTAGACAGTACATTTAATTCCTGTTAAATTCACTTAGGGTCTTCACTTAGGGAGATTCAGTGGAAACTGTTGTGTGTAGTATTACCCATAACCTCTTACACTTTTAAATAAATTTTCTACTGAAGTAGAAAATGAAGTTATCTATTAATTGATGGGATCAATTTCAGAAATTCCACATTCCTGCTTGGTCTTAAGCAAAATCTGTTTTGGTTCTGTGGGGCTTTATCTGTGAAAACATGGTAGTACAATAGCAAGTCCTAAGCCTGCATGGTGTGAGAAAATAAAAATAACACAATCAATAAAACAGTAAAATAATCACAGCTAATGTCTAAAATGGTATTGCCAGTGCAAAAAAAGTAACCTGGTTTTCTTTTTAGAAACAATGCAAACGCTTATGGTGCACAAGCACAGAAGGTGTTCACAAGGGTTGTCGTACTCAGCACATGCCTTTGGCTGATGGAACAGCTTGTGGTATAGGCATGGTAAGCCTTGTTTTGTTTCTCAGTACTTGCAATTTCGGATGTAGGTAAGAAAGTGTGTGGCTGTGTGGCAATACTGTGCTTATAGACTACTGATGGTGTGAAAATTGTCTACCTGACTTTACATGCAGTTTCTCTTAGTTCTGTAATCTTGTGACATAAAAACCCACAGTTTGTCTGTTCAGAGTAATTATGAAAGTTTACAGGTGCCACACTTCTTTAAAATAGGTGAAAGAAGTCATGGGAAAGTTGACATCTTTCCGTCTGTTTGAAATGAGCAGCTCATGCATAAGTTGTTTTTTTCCTGATTGGTAGTGTCCAAAGTAAAATTATCTGAAATATGACATCCTTAAACTGTGTTTCCCCCAGTTCATCTTGTAGAGGCTGTTTTTTGAACCAGCACAAATTAAGTATGAGTCACTTAGGTACAGGTGTATGCTTTTTGAAAGAGGGAGTCTTTGGATTCTAGTCTCAGATATTTATATCTGCACTGTATCTGTTTCAGAGCAAATAGGAAAACATGTGTCAATAGCTCTTCACTCGCTCCAGGAAGTGCCTTTAGCACACATAACTCATGTTCATTTTCTGTCTTTCCTATTGTAACATAACTCAGGATATTTGGGTCTGTTCAGTGCTAGAAACAGGAGCTCTCTTCTCATTTATCCCCCAATGTGTAAGACTACCTGGCTGCTTGAAGTACAGATTAAATGCTTTGACAGATTAAAGAAGAAGAAGTGGAAACTGCGTTTCCTATATTCTGCTCATTGGTTAATTTGGTAAGGAGTTTTTGGGTGATAAGGGTGCTACTCACTGCTTCTTCATTTGCAAGTCTTTGAATTCTGATCCTGATCTGTAAAATTGGACAATATAGCCTTCCTTGGGATGTCCATAAGGGTCATGAATATCTTATTACTAGATATAGTCAAGGCACTTACAGAACCTTGATAGAAACACAAGCAATGGCAGAGGCTAGTTGTATCCAGTTTCCAGTGAAGATTTGCGGCTATTAGTTTTGGATTTGTATGTGGTTTGGGAAGTGAATAAAAATAAGGTGCTTAAGTTCTTTACTGGTCTAGTATTTGTCTTCTTCATGTCTTACTTCACCACCAGCAAACAGAAGTGTTTTCTTATTTGTCAGGGTATTGTGAGAATAAATGTTTTTGAGATTTTACATGGTAATGTATGACAATGATTATCTTAAGTGTGGGTGGTTTATTATCTTGAGCTGCTTTTATATAGTAGTGTGCTTTGGCGGCTTCAGGGGGCAATGTGGGAGCAATGTTAATTTTTTTAAAAATAATTTTATATGTTCAAAATTATTAAAAGCTCTCATTTAATTTCCTTGTATAATAGGCAGCTACATTTCACTCAGTTATTCCTAATTTTTCCCCAATAACTTTTAATCTTACGAGATTCTATGTTTGGTAAGACAATATTAATGAGGAGTTTGAAAATAGTGTCTTAATGGAAAACAAATGTAGTGGGTAAACTCTCTCAAATGGCTTCTTTCTGTTCTGCAAGATCAGAAAAAGTTACTTGAAGGCTGTAGTGGAAGCTTTGCTTGATTGTAGCCTCTGCATGCCGTTGGTGTTAAAATGTTTAACCCATTTTTCAGTCAGTCACTCATCAGAAAGGAAATTCTTCTTTTATGTAAACTTCATTTGTCACCTTCAGTTAAATTGACTCTAATTTGCGAACATCAGAGGACTTCTTTTACAGAAGAATACAAAAACCTTTTTTATGTAATTAGCGCAGTGGAACCATTTTTCTCTAGGAAGTAAAGAGCTAATTATGGTCATTACCTCTGAAAGATGTAAGAAAGAACAGCAGTTAATTAATCTGACAAATTGTCATCTATTCCTGACTAAGGGACAGCTCTTCTCAAGCTCAGACTGCAAGTTGCCACTGATGTTAATGGGCATAAGAGATGGTGACTATTAATTGTTATTAACATTTCCCAGCAAGCTAAATTGATTTATTTTTAACATTTACAACATTATTGCTGTGATGGATACAGAAAAGACCAATTTAAGGCATTTGTTATTTTAGTATCAATTTTTTAAGTTCAGATTTCAAACATCATGTGTTGTATTATTGAATCTGGCTCTATGAACTGCTCTAACAGTTGGATTTAGTGAAGCATATCTGAGTCAAAAAAAACCCACCTCCAAAGAAGAAAAATTGTTGAAAACACCTCTCTTTCAGGAGTGGCATTCTCAGAAAAAGTCTTTATTGATATGAAAATAACAGCAAAAATACCCAGTAAAGTATGAGTCGTTTATTACTGTTTTTTTGAGGCACTCCAAAAGTTTGCACTCTGGTCCTTCCTGGATTCCTGAGGAGTATAGAAATATGCCCATATTCTTTTGATTCCTTGAGCATTGGAATGGGGAGGTAGGACATAGCTATATGATTCTGACCTAAACTTTTCAGTGTCCTGGGGATATCCCCGTGTTCTGCATAATGGCAGTTTGCTACTTGAACACTGTAAAAAACTAACTGTCCATGAAGTTTGGAAAAATCTCTTTAACAGCAAGAAGGAATTCACATGGTACAAGTAACAGTTGGATTGGAAAGAATGTGCTTTTCTGTGTTTTAGACACATGTTAATCAATTCTATTCACTGTAGATATGTAATGTATATTGAGATAGCATCTAAAAATATTCAGAATAGCAATCAAATAAGTTAAGATTTCATCCTAGTCCTTTTGGCATAAAAGACAGGGATACAGATATAACTGAGAATGAGAATGCAGAGCAACAAAGAATTGCTTTGAACAGTAAAAGAAATACCCATCTAATTCTGAATTATATTTGCTGTTCTTGACTGGTAGGTAGTACCCAGTAATTGATTATTATTAAGAATTGTTGCATAGCTTGACATAGCATTTACTTCGTCAATGTAATACATGAAGATACTGAATCTGAAAGAATAAATAATTTCAATGTATATATATGTAAAGTAAGTATAAAAAAATCATGTGGATTTTATCAGAGTTGGGGATAGGGGAATATGTTCACCATCTGGAAAGCAGCCACAGATTTTTTGAACTGTAAGAACAGAGTAAAATATGGGCTCAAACCATAAATTTTTTCTGTAAGCTGGGATTTCTGTGAAATATTTTTCTTTGAGCTATAATTTCAGAAAATTAGAAGTTTCAAGGGAGAAAAAATTATGCAATTTTTCTGTAAGAAAAAGTTGAAAACATTTAAAAAACTTAAATAGTGTGGATTTTGTAGATAATGTCATTTGAGTAATAAATGTAGACTTGTCTGAGATAAAGACCTGAGATGCTGTGGTGACACCTTCAGTTCGAAGCTCCATTTCTTCTGCTTTGTATGCTCATTTTATTAACTCTAGTTTAGCTCTAGTTTAGCTCCTTTTATGTACCTTAGGGTCCCACTTCTCATCTTGGTGGGCTGTGTGGGAAGTGCTTGATTTCAGAGGAGCTCTAGTCCTGTTCTGCATGCATCCTCCCCTCTCCTTCATTCAGTCAAAGTTGAGCATAGCCTGTCAAGTAACGCTTTAATAATTTCTTCCAAGATTGCTTTCCTGGAAATTTAGAAAGTTTAGTTAGAGATAAATTGAAAGCTGTCAAAAGCAATTTATCTAGTCATAGGTCAATCCATAGGAAAGACTCCAAGTGCTTATTATAAGGAGATTATTAATAAAAACAAGTTTGGGTACCCATAGGTTTATTGATTCCAATGTAGAAGCATTTCTAGGTTTTTCGACAGAAAACCAAATGTTGATCTTGACTAGAGCAGCCTCGCCACTTGCTGCAATTGGTATGTTTGGAATTATGTGTCATATCCCCTTTACATGACACATATGCTATATTTGTCATAAGAATGTAGAAAAAATTGTTAGCAATTATATTTAAGTTTATGAAAGCTCTGTGTATCATACTGTTCTCAGTGAAGCAATGATTCAAATGAATTCACAGAGAAACATCTGGAACCTGTCTGGTGCAGGACTTTTCTACCTTGACTTCATCATGTTGCTTCTGTAGGAATGCAGCTGAATAATAGCTGAGACAAGTTTGTTGAATAAGCTATTAAAATCCCAGATGTAAGCATATGCTTTCCATTTTTATGGATCAAAATTGTACTGTTGAGGCTATAAAATTTTGTTTAAAAACTCTTTTCTTGAAATCTGCCTTCAAGTTATTGTAAATGTTTTTCTGGATGGACAAAGAGCCTAAATGCTAGATCACTGTCTATATTAGAATGCAGTGTTCATTTTGTAAAGGAAGATTTAGACTCTTCAGCCTATAGTAGAAAAAAATTATTTTGTAAGATGCTAAGGACAGTTCTTGGAAAGGCAAGTTCTTAATGTTCCTTATTATGGATGGACTATGTAGAAAGTCTACCATAGATTGCTAGGGATTTGACATTAGGTATTAGAAGGCTTGCATGTAAAGGTACCTGAAGGCCATCTTGAAAAAAAATAATACAGACTAAGAGTAAGCACTCCAGTGAGAATTCATATGCAGTGAAATAATGGTGGCTTTCTGGTTTTAGGTTAAAGCATTAGTTTTAGCATTAAGTGATGATCTGGCCAATTGACTGAATTGTTTACACAGTTCTATGCATTTGCTTTGGGTCTGAGAGTCAACTGGAGTGATCATATTCTTAGGGGAAGGCATACAGAGATTAAAAGATATGGTCTATATGCAAGAGTTGCTGTGACAAGGAATTATTCAGGCAAGCAATTTTATCATCAGTTTGATTAGGAACTTAGGCAGAAGCCTGAAAAGAGAACCCGTTTCTGTAAAAAATTCCTATTTTGAGAACAAAATGTTTGATAGCATGTGAGCATAAGTATCAATATAACAAAAGCATATACTAATAAGGAAAAAAAATTGTGGAGTTATTTTAAGCAGTGATAAAACCACAAGATTTGAATCTTGTGCCAGTCAGCTATATTCAGAAAGAGTACACACAATTTTTGTGTGTTCAGTGAAACTTGTTTCTTGGTAGTTTCTGCAATAAATTTGTAATAACTCTCAAGAAATTGTACATTTATGTACATTTAAATTAATTGTAAAAAATTGGAGGTTTAATACTTGTTTGATTATTTAATCTTTTGTGTATCAGAGGTTATTAAAAGGTTTTATGTGCCAGAGACTTTATTTATCAAAATCGTTCTTGAGTTTAAGGTAATTTGAGACTGTTTTATCTTGCTGAGAGGCAAAGCCTAGGCTTTAGAAATAACAAGCAATTGAGTTGATATAATCTGCTCTAGTGACTGATCCATACTCTATATTTCCTGCAGGGAAAGATGGGATGAGCCACTCCCTGTCAATACAACTAGCAGAATCCCTCCTGACACCAAACCTAATTAATGGACAATCTAATCCTGAGTCTGCAAACAGGCATCTAACATAAAGAATTCTCTCTATTATGTATGAACACTGACCCCATGTATTCAGTCCTGGCCGGTGTCTTGTCTCCAGATGAGGGCAGTCTTTGATGCCTCAGAGGGTGTTTGAAGTCAAGGACAAAGTTGACACGTTTCCCACATAGAAGTCAGCAGGATATGTAATGCTGAAATTACAGTATCTCGTAAATATTCTATTTTAGTATGTAAACTATTCCACTGTATTGTGATCAAATATACTACTTGGGATTTTCTAAAGGATACAAGTGAATTAGAATTCAAACTGCTGTAAGTCATCAATAGGATTAGTCCTGGTAGTTCCTGTTGGTTCTTTGGAAAAAGTCACACATGCACCCATCATAGGATTCTGATTTAGACTTTTTAGTCATGTACTTTCTGAATAATCACTGAAGTGGAAACATAGGCAGTCAGGAACAGGGATAGTAAATACTTAGAAGCAAGAGGTTGATGCTTCTGGGGAAAAAAGGATAATTACTTTCTATAAACAGTAAAAGTGTACAGTTACAGTGTGGTAAAGTCTCATAACTGGCATGACCACAAAATAGTCTTGCAGTCTTTGCCTTCTTAATAATGTAAATCCCAGCAGACAAAATGAAAATTCCTCCTTTATGTAATTTTTTTGTGGAAATAGGTAATTCTTCACTGAGAATGAGATGTAAAGTAACATAATATGCATTGTAATGTAGTATCTTGCTCTAAGAATTATTATTTCTTTACTATTTTTTAAAAATTTAACTATTAATTCCATTTTAATGTTAATAGCTTTGTTAAATTAGTAGTAAATTTAAAAATGCATAAAATGTTAATAAATTAAAATATTTTGCACCTTCTGTTATAGGTATGAAATTCTAGGTTCAAGTATGAAACTATAGCATCATCTTGATTTACATTATCAAGGTCTTAAATGCTTGTCTGCTTTTTCCAAACAATCCCACTAAATAGTTAGCTTTTGAGATGTTCAAAACACCCTGATTTTCTTGGTGGTTTCTTTTAACTTTTCACTTTTTGCATCAGTATGAATTCAAAATTAAACTAAAAAAATCTGGTATATAAGAGACAGTTGTATTTTTGAACTTTATGCATTAAAATGTAGCAGGAATTCAAGATCTTATAGAGATATTTGAATAAAGTGACAAGACAGATAAGTATTCAATATCCAGTAGATTTCCTAGCTATCAAAGTACTCTGGATAGCATTTTAAAAAACAAGACTACTGAGGAAGTTATCTTAAAGGAAATGGAACATCTTAGAAAATATCCAGATCCAGATATGAGTAGTGGTTGCTTAAATTTTATTCTTTTTCTGCCTCAAATAGGCTGTAACCTTTTACCTGAGTTGCAAATTTTATTTTGTTTGTCGACACTGCAGCACTGCCGCCATGGAATTTGTGTGAGCAAAGAAATGGAGCTGCGCCCTGTAGATGGAGAATGGGGACCATGGGGGCCTTATAGCTCGTGTTCAAGAACTTGTGGAGGTGGAATCAAGAGCACCACCAGGCTGTGTAATCGACCAGAGTATGTTTTTTTATTGTGTTTCACATTTTTTATTATGTTCTAATGTGTTTTACGTTTACATAATGAAGGTATTAGAAAATTATGGATTGGCTCAAAATAAAATAGAGGTATTGTGGGCTGTGCAAATCAGTTTGAGTCTCCAACAAAAAATGCTTGTTTCAGCCATGTTTGGAAATAGATAAGTTTACAGACTTTATTATGCAGAGGACCTTTAGATTACTTACGTCTTTCTGCAATATTATCCATTCGTGCAGATGTTTCTAAAAAATTAGTTTGGCAGGGTCTTTTTTTCTAGGTTTACTCTAACTGTTGAGGTTTCTTTAAACATAAGATGCTTTTTTTGCAGTGAGAACTGCAAAAATAAATACATGTATTCCCTACTAATCTCTTTAGTGAAACACTTGATTTGATTTGATTTAAGGCTTTTCCACAACATCACCACCAGTAACAACCCACAAGGAGCAGTGGTTATAACACAGGCATTTAAAACTTCCCTTTATAATTAGAAAATTACATTGACTGAATAATTCCATGTGGATTTTGTTCTCTGTAATAAAAGTCAAGGAGAACTTTACCCTTAACTTGTCCAGAAGGAGAACTACAGCTGGTGCCTGAGTAGTTTCAGTGTTTTTCTAGGAAGTTATGTCAGCTTGATGTTATCAGTAGGATAAATGAAATTCAATCAAATGGCTCAGGTTATTTTATTTTCTCTGATGAGTAAGAGGCAGTAGACTAGATTGCCATTAGATAATGCCTCTTTCAGTCTCTTGTAATTGATTGTATCAATTTGCAGTTGATTTATTCTTTTTTTCCTCTCAAAGAACATACGAATTCTGAATTATTTTGTGTCTTGGTTTATAACTGTTAAAATGTATTCTAGACTTTACGGTAAATGGGGCATTTTCCACAATTTCCCTTTTTTATTCTTTTGATCCCCAAAGTGAAACCAATATTAAGAGTACAGAAAAGACTGTGTTAGCTCCTAATTGTCCTCTTTCTTTGTCACTCTGTAAAGTAATAATTTCAAATTACTGAGGGAGGTGCCGCTTGTGTAGAAATATGACTGTAATCTCAGCTAAATTGATAAAAGCATTAAAATTATTAATGCTTTTACTCAGGGTAAATAGTTATAGCTGTAAGAGAAGTAAAAGTAATAATGTATTAATGAACATCCTCAGTGAGATTACCATCTCCGCAACAGTATTTCACAAGGTTTGGGTTTATTTTGGGTATAACTGAATGCACAGTAGAAGCTGAGCAAAATTATTAATGCTTTTACTCAGGGTAAATAGTTATAGCTGTTGGAGAAGCAAAAGTAATAATGTATTAATGAACATCCTCAGTGAGATTACCATCTCAGCAACAGTATTTCACAAGGTTTGGGTTTATTTTGGGTATAACTGAATGCACAGTAGAAGCTGAGCATGTGTAAATCAGTTGTGCAGCTGACAGGATGCTTTGTGAGATTTTCCTCCTTAGATGAGTGATTGAGGCCACTTTTTGTGTAAAACAGCTATTTTAGAAAATGAGTGTGTTTTACATTTACTTTTATCTTAGGCCAAGGAATGAAGGAAGGTACTGTGTTGGTCGCAGGATGAAATTTCGGTCATGTAATACTGATTCATGTCCAAAAGGCAAAAAAGATTTCCGGGAGCAACAGTGCTCCGAGTTTGATGGCAAGCACTTCAATATCAATGGTCTTACCTCTGCTGTTCGCTGGCTTCCAAAGTACAGTGGTAGTAAGTAATCCCACATCTTTTCAATTAACACAATAAAAATGTTATTTTATTTAAACTTTTAAAACAGACAAGAAACCTCTTGGATTTTCTTTCCAGTTGCTATGAAAGATCGCTGTAAACTTTTTTGCCGAGTTTCTGGAACAACTTCCTACTATCAGCTGAAGGACAGAGTTGCTGATGGTACTCCCTGTGGAGCAGAAACCAATGACCTTTGTGTTCAAGGCTTATGCAGGGTATTTAAATCTAAACTTATCAATTATTAAAATCAATTTTAACAGGTGGTAAAGTACATATTCAATATTAATACAAATCAACGTTACTGAAAATACGGTGTTCTGAGTTTATGTAAGTTAATTTTATTACCTATCAAATTAAAGATCTGGAAATGGAAGCAATTAAGTTAAAAACATATAGTTGAATCTGAAGACCCACAGTCTTGCCTCATTAAGCCTCACATGTGGAAAAGTAAATATTGTTCAAGTGAGCAGTGAGAAACTGATCCAAAATTAGGATAAAGGGAGGAAAGAAGCATGCTGTGAAATTAGCATTGCATTTCTGCTACCAAAGAAGTAAATAGAAATAGAAAATCCAAGGGTAAATGGTTTATGTAATTATTATTTTACTATCAAATCAGGAGGAACTGACCCTTAAATCAATTCAGCACTCTGCTTAATAGCAGCTATGGCATTGCCACAAGATTTTGTTAGGAGAAGCAAGGTGCTATATTTTAACAATTCAAGACTTTTTTGTAGAGCCTTGTTGAGCTTTTGCTGATTGCAGTGAAACTGAGCAAATTCAGAATGAGGAGGAAATATAGCTTATTTTTATATGGTTGAATAAAGAGGAAATGCCAGGGAATTGTCCTGTTTATCATAGTTCAAAAAAACCCTGGAAGTTTAAGTAAAGATACATAAACAAAAATTGTGCTTATGTTACTTTAACCAGCACAGTCTGTGTGTATTCCTTTGCTTCTTTTCTGTAATGACAGAGTTTAAATGAATTGATGAACATGTATATATACATGCTGCTTTTAGAGTTCCAAGACTTTTAATGTAAATATAAATTAGAATTTATAAATTATGTTGATTTTTTAATACAAAATTTTTATGTACTGTTAAGTATTCTAACGCAGATCTTGACATACGGAATCTGTTGGGATTGCACGATTCTATTTTATCCTTACATTGCAGAATCCAAAACCATTGATGGCTTTTAATGGATTCCCAAGGAAGACTAGATATATATACAGTGAACAACAATATTTTGGGGTAGTGTGAAGCTTATATTACTTGTTTTCATTGTTTTCCATTGGGCTGAGTGACACTGGGCCTTTTTTTTATCATTATTTGTAGCAAGCAGGCTGTGATCATGTTTTGAATTCAAAGGCAAAGAGAGACAAATGTGGAATCTGTGGTGGTGATAATTCTTCATGTAAGACACTTGCAGGTACTTTCAACAGTGCTCATTATGGTAAGGTTTGTTTTGCCTTTTTATAATCTTAATGCACACTTCACTATGGCTTAGAAATTATTCTTTAAATTTAAGGAAGCAGAAATTATTCTTTACATTTAAGGATTTCAGTGTATGTTCTTTAGGGCCTCTATCAACAAAAATATCTTTCATTTTCAGTCACATTCCATCTCAAGGATACAGAGGCAAGCACTATGACATACTAACTCATTCTAGTGAAAAAAAAAATCAATCTCCTCAAAAGTCAAAGCCAAAAATAAAATAAATTATGAGAGTAAAAGTACTTTGAAAGGATGAATGTTTCCTGCTTTGTACTTTGCATTCTCTGGTCTGAAACTTTGCAGCTGAACATATCCCAGTGTCTCATTTTGGTTGTGCAAAGAGATAGAAAGAAGTTTCTGTTGTGAGCAGCTGATGAGGTTCCTTTTCTCCTAGAGTGAAAAATACAGCCTATGAAATGTGACCCTCCTCCTTCCAGAGAACAGGGGTAACAATATTTATGTTTTTTCCTCCTCATTGACAAGTAGTGATTGAGAAAGTTCTGAGTAACCCTGGTATTTCTTATTAATTTGATTTAGTTTCTCTACAAGAGCTACTGATAGTTCTTCTATATGTAGTCTTTTCTGTGAAGCGTGGAGAGAATACTGTGTGTGTAGCAGTGCAGTTAAGTAGTTAGAGTGTAGAACATAAGGACAGAAGTCTCCAGGTTAATATCTGCCTAGAGGCTCCTTCATACACCTCACTAGTTGAAAGAGACCACAGGTGAAGTGAAAATGATACCTGGAGAGCTGCCAAATAGGATCTTCATGGAACAAAGGGATGGAGGAAAGTATGCCAAGTATCCTGCTGGATTTTCTTTTCCCCTGGCAGAAGGCACAGATGCATTGAAAATTACCAAAAAATGTATACAACTACCTGTCCCATACAATGACATGTATTTTTTCTTGTGTCTGTCCTAAGAAGATGCTTATAGATAGCACATGAATTTTGTCACTCACGCATTTGTTACAAATCAAGTGACCATAATGTGAAACTGCCGTTATGCAAATAAGGTCAAGACTATCACTCTGATTTAATGACTTCCCATTGTCACCGACTTACTTGCTTCCAATTGAAGTTGAAGGGGAAAAAAGCCCCCATGTTTTGGGATGAGGAAAGCCTTGAGTTATTATTTGGTTTTCTAGTGAGTGAAATGTTTTAAATTATGTTCATATTCTTACTGTAGCATATAAGAGATAATACTGAGTTATACCAATGAACAGTATGCTGAACATTTGGGATTATCACAGGGTGTGCTCAAGTAGGAATGGAGCCATGCAAACAATAAATTGTATTTAGCTGATCACTAAAACTCTCATGTCCATGAGAGGTCTAAGACATCCCTAGGCAAATGACTGAAGGTATTGTCTAAGGAAATACAATTTTCAAAAAAAATTCTGAATTAGGGTCACCTGCTAAATATGTTGATATGCACTTGATATTTTTCTTTTAACTTCATTTGTTTCCCTTTCAAACTGAAATGAGCCATTTAACTAAGGCAGAACTTGGAATTGATAATAGCAGCCCGTGGTGTGTGCTTATAGTCATGCAGTTACAATGTTGTCAGTAACTGTGTAAACAGTAGTAAAGAAATAATCAAAAATCCATTACAGCAAAACACGAATTTACTTGGCTTCCATTTTAGGAGATGGTAATCTAATTATGTACACATTATTACTATGTTGGCTATTATTATTGCATCAAATTAGAGTATCTGAGGCTTTCCTGGACAATGGTCATTCTCAGCATCCTAGTGTGTGATTTATTCTCTTTGTGTATCCTTGACAACGTGCTATGCAGTTTTGTTTATAGTTTCCTCCTGTATTTTTTCTTCTTTCATTCTATTATGTCAACGACAAAATCTTCAGTGTGTGAGATGAGGGGCTTTTTTAACTGTATTTTGGTTTTCTTCCCAGTATGTTGAAAGATTGGCCAAACCCTGTATTTATCCCGAGCATGCATCTTGTCAGTTTGCAATTGCAGTGCTGCCCCCAGCTGGTAAATGTGATGGACCTGTAATTAGATTAAATCTTCATTTAAATGCATGGCATAGTTTTAATAGATTAAAAGCACTAGGAAGTTACTGAATTATTAAATTTGTCATGGCCTAACCCCAGCTGGAACCACACAGCCAGTCACTTACTCACAACCTCCCAATGGGATGGGAGAAAGAACTGGAAGAATATAAGTGAGAAAATTCAGATGGTTCAGATAAGGACAGTTTAATAGGTAAAGCAAAAGCCATGCACACAAAGCAAACCAAGAATTGGTTCACCACTTCCCATGGGCAGGCAGGTGTCCAGCCAGGAAAGCACGGCTCTGTCATGCAAAACAGTGAATTGGGAAGACAAATGCCTTCACTCTGAACATTCCCCCCTTCCTTCTTCCCTCAGTTTTATATGCCCAGCATGATGCCATGTGGTCTGGGATATCCCTGTGGTCAGCTGGGGTTCATCTGTATGCCCTCACAACTCCTTGTGCACCCCCAGCCTCCTCACTGATAGAGTGGGGTGAGAGGCAGAAAAGGCCCTGACTCTGTAAGCTCTGCTCAGCAATAACCAGAACATCCCTGAATTATCAACATTTTCCAGCACAAATCCAAAACACAGCCTCTATCAGCTATTATGAAGAAAACTAACTCTATCCCAGTCAAAACCAGTACAAAATGAAATTTTTACCCACAGAGGTGCATCAACTAAAGCCACAGTAATATTGTTAAACACAGTGAAATAAGTGGAAAAATTATCAAAATTTTTATTAATACCTCAGATTACATGTTTATATTTGTTAGTTGTTTCCAGTGTTTGCTGTACTCAGTTTTTCTCAGCTGTAAGTATTTCGAATTCATGGTTAGCATCTGTGAGAAACATGTCTGGATTTTTTAACCTAGATTTATGTGCAGCACGATTTTTAAAAAGTAGATCTTGATGCACATTATTTTTTGACCTGGTGGCAAGGCTGCCATAATATTACTTGGAGATACTGCAAGAAATGGTGACTCATTTGTGAAGCATTTGTATTTTGAAGGGAGTGCACTCAATATTTTAAGCAGAAGAAGATGAATCAAGCATGGCTAGTTTAACAGCTGTATCTACCTATGCATATGACCTGCAAAACTGCAATATTATCCTAGTATTTAGGATTCATTCTTTAGCATGCTGGAATTCTCTTGGAGAGAAAATCTCGTAAAGAGGGAATGGAGATATTTCCTGTTAAGTGACTTACCCAGATTTCTGTAGAAGTTTAAATTGTGAGCAGTCACAGTGTTTCCCAAGTCTCTCTTGATATACTTGACTGCCTTCTAGAGTAGTTCTGCTCTGTAGGAATTTTTCTGAATAGATTGAGCTTATGTTAGTGGTGAAGAATTGAATTCACATATCTGAACACAGAATGTAACATGTGAAGGCATTCAGAGGCATTGGTTGTCTCTGGTGCACTGTAGGGTTTTGTGAATCAAAATTTATTTTCATATGTACTAATACTTGACTATTTTTGTATATAATTTATTTGCAGGTTACAATGTTGTAGTAAATATTCCCAAAGGAGCAACAAACATTGATATTCAACAGCACAGCTACTCAGGGAAACCAGAGGATGACAACTACCTTGGTAAAAGCCTCCTGTGTACAACATGGATGAATGGGGTTTGTGCTTTTGACAGAGATCTGCTCTGGATGTATATTATGAGAAATCTGATAAAGACATTGGAGAAAATATCTAACTGTTTTGTAAATTAATTTGTCTGGGTCCCTAAATCAGTAAGATGTTAAGGTTTCTAGTTCTTAGATGAGTGCGTTCATTCATTAGAGAATAAGAATTATAGCACCTTGCATCGTTTTGTCAATTCTTTACTTTGTTGTCACGATGTTAATTGGAATGCCACAAGTGAGCTCAGGAATAAAGCAGGTATTTGTTGTTTTAAATCTTGGAAGCATTTACTTTGTTTATGAACAAAACAGTCTGACCATCAGCAAACTTACCAGTTGTCTCAATTTCTCTTTTTCTATTATGTCTGGGACATAAAGAGTATAAAGGTTGTCACGTGCTGATAGATTTGCAAGTGTGTGTAGGAAACAAAGAACTCATAAGTACCTCCTACCAAAAATCGTGGTTGTTCTATTTCACAGTAGTTACATTGTATCTGAAGTGCCTGAAAAAATATTGAAGCATATTTGCCTGCTGTCTCTTCTTCCATTGTAATCCTAGCCAACAAACTTCAGAATTCTCAAAATGTTTCCCTTGTCACTCGCTGCCCAGAGACAACCTTTTCCCCCCTGACATTAACTTCTATTTCAAATGTAGTAATGCCTGAATAGCACCATGTACTACAAATTTTACCTTATTCAAAAAATGTTTAATTTGTCATTAATCTTTATTATTGCAGATAGGTCATTGTGTTAAATTACTATCACAAATGCTTAATAATTTATTTTTATTTTCAAATTTACTTTTAAAACCCACTTTGCTAGAAGTAGCTATAGCAAATACAAGGATGTGGGCTGTAGAATAGGGCAGAAATACCAATAACTACTGTTTCCTTCTGCAGTGGCCGAACCTAGTCAAATTTAAAGGTTAGGACTGCAGTCAGCAATTCAGCAGAAAAAATATTATTTAATTGCTATAATGCAGAGAAAATGCATGACTTAGAAAATCCATGACCACTGCTCAGGTGAAAGGTACTGATTATTAGGGTTGAGTTCATTAATTTGAACTCTTAGATATAACTTTTTACATTGACTACAATAAAGCTACGTGTTGGTGAGATTTTATTGATAGAACCTTTTAACTAAATAGATTTCCAATATTTTATTTTACTTGCAGCTTTATCAGATGCCCACGGAAATTTTATCTTGAATGGAAATTTTGTTGTGAGCATGTCAAAAAGAGAAATCAATGTACAAGGAGCCATTTTCGAGTACAGTGGTTCGAACAATACCATAGAACGAATTAACAGCACTGATAAAGTTGAAGAAGAACTAACCTTACAGGTGCATGTTTACTTTTCTCAGAAGTTTGAAAATTTCCTACATCATCATTATGTTCATAATTTTATGTTCAAATTCACTGAAAAACAGCTATTATTTTATCTCAATCAAGGTTTTGTGTGTAGGGAATTTATACAACCCTGATGTGCGTTATTCATTCAATGTCCCGATAGAAGATGGAAGTGATCTTTTTACATGGGATCCTTATGGACCCTGGCAAGATTGCAGCAGGATGTGCCAAGGTACTGTGAAGTGGTTTTTTTCACCAGAACCAAACACCTGATGGGATTTGGGAAGGGACTCATCTTAAGTTTGTGACTTTTCACCATTACTTGTAAGGGAGAGACTTGTTACCCTCAGTATCCTTCAAGTTCACAGAGCCTTTAAGGACAGAACAGCTTCTGATTTTTTTTGGCTATTATTACTACTTATGCAGTACAATTCTATATTCAAACCTACATTTGGAGACATAGGAGCAGTTTATTAAAAAGCAATTGGATCAAATCTAATATATTCTTATAAAGTGGTATTGTATGTCTATTAATATTCATTAGGCTTCCATTACACCACTTCCAGGTGATGACTGATTTGTCTGGTGTCTTTCATACTCATTTATTTGTCTTTTTTTGATTATCTGCTAAATGAGACGATGCTGTTTAAAGATATATTTGACTATTTTAAGCTGTTACACTCTGGGCCATTCCAGTATAAAAATAAAGCCACAGCATTTATGAAATGTGTGTATATAAAAGTGTATGTACACAGATTTTTGACAAATACTCTTCTTAGCGGGTGCTAAAAAAGCCTGAAAATATGTAATGATGAGTTTCTTCTGGTTGTATACATGCTCATTTTCTAGAGAAGCAGAACAGCTGTTGACTGAGGTATTTCTCCCAGAACTCCAGATCTTTTAGGTGATCAATTTTTCTGCTTCTTTCAGGGAAAGGATAACAATGTCTAAGTTAACATGGTGGTTTAGGAAATATGTTAATTAGCAGAACATACATGATGTGCTTGGAATACTTAGGCTGATGAGTAAATGCACTGTTGCACTTTTGTAGTTCTCTGGAAGTTGATATCCTGTGAGACCACTCTAGGACAGCTGGGAGGTGGAGAAGGTAATTGGAAAAGGTTATTCTCCACCTGGAATGTAGTGAGCTGCACAAAGGAGTGTGTTTATGCAGTATCTGCAGTGTACAGCAATTTGTGTTAATGGGGCATATCAGTTCCTAGCTGATGAATGGAAGCCATAAGGCAGTCTTTCTTATTTTAGCCCTTTATTTACTTCTTCTGATGCTTTTTGAAGGTATTCGAAGAAGAAGAATGACATGTATACGTAGAAGTGATGGTGTGGTAGTGTCTGATCAAAGATGTGAACTTATACCCGCTGTACCAAGTGTCTACGAGCAGTGTAATACAGACTGTGAATTAAGGTAAAAAAAGGTTCCTAACTGATGGAGTTATTGTGGTCTTATGTGGTTTTATTGATTGGCATTGAAATAAGGTAATTCAGATTGCTTTATCCTCTGTCCTTTCATCCCTCTCTACCTTCCTCATTCTTCCCATCCCTCCTTGCTTTCCTTAAATCTGTTGGTGTAGTGGCTTTACACATGATATTTACACCTTTTGTAAATTCACATACATGGTATTTACACCTTTTATCAAGTCCACATAGAAGTAGGGTCTTTTCTAATTTTTATTGGTAAATTACAAGGTCTCTTGTTAGAATTGTGAATCTGTTCTGTGTATTCTGGCACAAAAACTTGTATTGCTGCATTAAATACATTTTCCACCAGAATTGTATCCACAACTGGAAATAATTTGAAACAGACTGGTGTTTTTGCAGTCCAAGATAGCCCACACTGAAATATTCAGACGATGAAGAGTTAGAATTATACCTTACATTTTTCAAGGTCACCTAGGAGATTAAGATAAGAAATCCTTTAAATTTAAAAAATTTCTTTTCAGCCTATGAGTCAAATTCTTTTATATTGCTTTCAAAATTCAGTCATGAGATAGGGTTTACAGTTTTATTTGTTCCCTAAAATGCATATCTATATTTACATTATGATTCTTGGTACATTCTTTGAGCTTTCTGTAACAGTTTGTCATTTTAGGTGGCACAGTGTTGGCAAAAGTGACTGTACATCGAAGTGTGGCCCAGGACATCGGTCTGTTGAGATCCACTGCATGAAGTACTCTATTGCAAGAGGACTCAGTGCTCCAGTGGAGGATAAGTACTGTGCTGATCAGCAGAAACCACCAGCCAGAGAGCCTTGCCACGGTGACTGTACGTTAAGAAGTTGGCACTACACAGAATGGTCAGAGGTACAGATTTAAAACTTTGTAATTGTACCATTACAGTTCTGGTTAGCATTCACACAAAATTTTTAATCCTCTATATGTTTTTACTTCAGTAACTAAGAGGAAACAATGTTTGACAAGTACAGATATGTAGAATCATCTGATACCAGCCTTTATATTTCAGCAACTTCCTTATATTTTTATAAGAATGGGCAGCTTGTTTGCAGCCTGGTTTTGGATGTTAGCAGCAAAGATCTGGTAATTAAAGGTGTATATTTTATTTGCTTAATAATTTAATTCTGTACTATTTTGATTTTGTTCTTTGTTCTTGGAGCTATGATATAAAGTGCTGAATTTATCTCAAACGAACATATTAGCATTCTGTGGATTAAATGGAGGACACTTTTGTCAAGTGCAATCCTTATCATCTTTTTACCTTTAAGACTGGTAATGTATTTTGGCCTGGTTTTATTTTCTTGTTTCCTATTTCATAACTATGTAGTGTTCCAGGAGCTGTGCAAGAGGTGTCAGAACCAGAGAAGCTTTTTGTATGAACAACTTGGGACGTCATCTTCCTGACAGAGAATGCCAGGAACTTCCAAGAGTTGTAACGCAGAGCTGCAATGAATTCTTATGTCCAAGCTGGTCTGTTACTGACTGGAGTGAGGTAATGAAACTTTGTAAAACTTAAAGTACATTTGGTCCTGGTCGTCGGTATTAAAATAAGCGGCATTACGTGCTTAGGGGTTTTGTTTTATATTTTGGACCACATGGTTGTGAAAGTTCTTAAGTCCTATAATTTGTCTGAAACACATCACACATCTATGACTGGCATGAGAACTTCTGTAAAACACTCCTAGAATTTATTTTCTCCTTAATTTTGTTACATTAAAATGAGGTGGTGAAGATATGTAAAGTAAATATATTTGCAGTAATTTGCATACATTCCTTTTTTATGAAGCAATGACAACTATACAGCCAACTGTTTAATAGAATTGTACTAATTTTATTATAGATTAGATGGATATAAAATAATTGTGGACAGTTTAAACATTTTTCCAGTGAACACTGTGATATATGCACTGTTACTGTATTGGAAATAAATGATCTGCGCATAGTTTTCATAATTTGCAGCTTCAGAATCTTAATAGTAATTTCTTTGTATTAGCATTTGAATTGAACTTAGTAGGAAATGAAAAGTTCATTAAAAAATAGGGTTTTTTGAACTACTGACATTCATGGAATATTTTTGTTATTTATGTGGTTTATTTATGAACAAGTTATTAAAAGAAATTGAAGCCCTAATGCAGATTCATGTCTCTGCAAACTGGTGTTTATAATAATTTTACAGTGCCCTGTGACATGTGGCAAAGGAATGAAGCATCGTCAAGTCTGGTGCCAACTTAATGATGAGCAACTGAGAGATGATTTCTGTAACCCAAATGACAGACCAGAGTCAATAACACCATGTGACCTTCATGAATGTGCATCTTGGCAAGTAGGGCCTTGGGGATCAGTGAGTACATAAGGATTTCTGGCTTCTTGTTTTATAGTTCAGGCCATAAGCAATCACAAAACAATACCTTTTAAACATCCTACTTGAATCTTACGCATTTGTTTTAGTGGAATTGATTCACATATTTGTTTGCAGGGTCCTATTGGCTGTCTAACTTGTAATTTAGGAACACCCATATAGAACTTAAATGCCTAAAATAGTAATTGGTCTTGAACCTTAATATCAAAGATGTTTTACACATCAGTGTAATACATCACCAGAATAATGAAAATTAGGGTAGCAAACTGTTCAGATGAACGAGACAGGTAAAAGACCAAGTATTTATAGGTAAGTGGGCATATTCAGATGGTAGCTTTAATTAATATAGATCAGTCTTCAATCTACAATATACTTCAATTGGTACAGATCAGTCTTCAATCCACAATACACTTCAATCAATCACTGAAATGTATATTGTAATAATAGGGAAAAGGACTTAGTATTTTATTGTTACATTTTGTTTTTATCTTCAGTGATATAAGATCTGCTACCTCTTTATGTGAAAGTGCTGTTGAAAAACATGTTCCTGTGTGACACTCATCGAATGTAAACCAAAGTGGATTTAAAACACCAGGAAAAAGTGAATTAATTTGTGAAGGAAACTTTTGTCAGTAAATAGATGAGAATTAATTAAAAATATGAGGTACTCAACTTCTTGTGGCATTTATTAAGATCAGGTTATTCAAACCAGCAGTAGAATACTTATCCAAGAAACAGTGTTTCTTGGATATTAGTGGGAAATCATAGCCAAATAGCAGCTGATCTTTATCTTATTATATACAACCTGTTATTAAAATACAGAATAAATATACCTTTGGAAATTAAGTATATTTTTAATTTAGACATTTCTTTTACTTTTTTACCTTAGAAATAAGCATACTGTTATCTAACTTAATGTAGAGTAATCTTGTGATCACAGGACTGTGAATTTCCATTCCTACAAGCTAAATGCAGAAGTTAAATAAAGGATTAATTCAGTCCCATGATAGAATCCTTATGAATAAAAGTAGTTTTCTGAAATAGCTTGGATAAGTAATTTACCAATCTATGTCACTGGAGTAGAATTTTTCATTGCAGTTTTTCCACTGTACCACCTGGTAACAGCCCTTCTCAACCAGGTTTTTACAGGTACTTGTGCTTGAACCACAACATTTATAGGGATAGGGTTTGCATCATAATATTTTCAGCCATCTAATGTTTTAGGTGACAGCTTTGAGTGCACTGTGGTCAAACTCTGTAGTGAAGGGAAAAACATTTAACAGCTGCAGTTAGTGATTCATTTGAAGCTACTCCTTATTCCTCTCTTTCCCCTCCTCTACTTTCTCTTCACTGGTTTTTATTGCTGAGCATGACATAATAGAGTATGAATTGTCCCTTTAAAGAAGTCAGGTCAGCTGTTCTGGAAGTGTTTCTTCCCAGTCTCCTGCCCAACCTCCAGCCTACTCACTGCAGGGGATAGAAAAGGGGAAAGAGAGGAAGCCTTTGTCCTGCACAAACGATGTTCACGGGTGTGCTACAAACACTGCTTAAGTACCTGATGGTCTGCCACAAAGGAAGTTAGCACCATCTCAGTAGTCATTCCTATTCATTCTAGAAAGAGTTGCAAAGTAGAAAATGTAATTAAAAATGAAATTTGGTTATAAATAGCTCTGTTTCAAGTGTATGAAACTCCTGCCTTCAACAGTGTGCGGTAACATGCGGACGCGGGTACCAGGTGCGCGCAGTCAAATGTGTTACTGGGACGTACCGCGCAATCCTGAGCGACGACAGGGACTGCAATGCTGCCACTCGTCCTAGGGACAGCCAAGTAAGTTAAAAAACACCTCTCTACTTCTCTATCAAAAGTGTCTGAATGCAATTATATTCTACTGACTCTGTGTGGGAACTCGGAGGGCATCACTTCTAAAATGAGAAAAAAATACTGAAACTCTATGCTTTTCTTCACAAAAGTCAAATTTTGCCTAGAGAATTAAGTAAAAGAAGAGTAATTTTAAGAGATGTTTGAAAGTTGATGTGTGATGTTGGTAAAGTATATGGCTTCAAGGAATCCAAAGGCCTGTGATTATTTGGCGGTAGCTCCAACGTGTAGAATATCGTAAGGACACTGCTTGCCATCCTGCTTAATCAATAGTACCCACCTGGCTTCTTTAATAAGCTTCTAAACATCAAAGCCTGTTCATTGGTGTAGTTTATTTCTGCTTAGATGTGCAAACACTGGATTTGATTATCCTTGGCATTTTTAATTGTGGTACCTGTTAGCTACTGACTGAAACTGGGCAAATTTATATTCTCAGTAGCTGAAGATATAAAGGACAGGATAGGACAGTCACTGTCTTTGCTTGATCCTTCTGTGCTGCCTGTGGCTCTGAAGCAGGAAACTGTAATGTCTATGCTCCTTCTCTCCAACAAGTTTGCCAAAACTGTTCTTTCTCAAAATGCCAATATTATTAGTTATTGCTAATGCATTTTTAAGACAAAATAAATTTTCTTTGACACTCCATTTAAAATGAAACAAAGCAATTCAATGAAAGGTCTTTGAATAATTCCAGGGAAAATGTAAATGAAGGTATTTGCATGTTAATTAAAAGCTAACCTTTTACTTTACATTTGGCTCTTCCAAAGTGTGTATTTCAAAAGTGTTTTTTTTCCTCACCCCCACAGGAATGTGAATTGCCCTCTTGTCCAGAAAATACAAAATTATGGACTACTTCACTTCCTCTAGTTCATGTGGGGAAGGTGACCCAATGGAGATATGGATCATGGACCCCAGTATGTAATATAGCAGTCACACCTTGCAGGGCAGCCCTCCACTCATTCACCCATTTTTCCACAGAGCTTTCATTAAGATATTTTTCAGACCGAAATCTGCTTGGGATAGATCAAAAAGGAGTTCTTAAGAAAATAAACTGTTTCTTAAGGAGGGGATAGACACTTCCAGCAAACTCTGTGCTTCAAATTCAACCAGGAAAAATAACAAGAAAAAAAGTGGAATCCTAGGAGCTGGGGTTCTGAGTGAAATAGTTTTTGTATCATTGGCAGTGCATTAGGAAGTGATTTTTTAAATATAATTGATCAGTTTCTAAGTATTTGGAACATCTTTGATGTTAAAATATTATTTAAATCTTTTATGTGATAGTAATACTAAACAGCTGGAGTCATTAAAGATCTAATTTGACATTTTTTTGTAAAATAAACATTAGTAAAACAGTTCCTACATGAATTTTCTTCAATGCAAGGTTTTTATTTTGATAATGTTAAAAATTAGTTTTACTTGATAACGATGAGAAAATTTAAAATTTTCTGTGAAATGTGGATGTGTCTGTTAATCCCTTGAGATATTTAACAAAGCATATGATGCAGTTATATTTTTGCACAGCTATTTTAACTAAATAGCAGTAAAGGGTGCATAAACTGAGGCTACTCAGCCGTTCTTCATTAAGTACACCTTGAACTTCTCAGCTATAAAGGCATCAGAAGGGGCTCAATGGAATCTGCTAATACAAACCATAATGGCAAATGGATTGTTAATATCTGTTTTTATTTTAACTGTTCCTGTAAATATTGCATCCCTGTGTAACAACTAAAGTGTTCTGGAAGTTACTGATGTGTCTGTTGCTTCTTGCAACTGCATAATTATTCTATGTTATAGTTTAAATGCTATCTGTTTATACACACTGAAATGCTTCATGAGAATTAAGGCCATGCAATTCAGTTTCAGGCCAACAGATACTATGTTAATATTTTAGATGCTTGCATGATCTTGTTTTAGTCTCCTAAAATGTGATGACCTTGAATTGTTCCCTGACAGTGCTCTGCATCCTGTGGGAAGGGCGATCGTGCTCGCTATGTGAGTTGCAGAGATGCTCATGGAGAGATAGCAGATGAGTCTTTGTGTGCTCATTTACCACGACCTGCTGAAATTTCAAGCTGCTTTAGCCCATGTGGAGAGTGGAAAGTTGGAAATTGGTCCCCTGTAAGTATTAATTGTGACAATTTTTAATGTGTGTATTTAGATTATTGGCCAAGTCTCTGTTTAGAAATTGAGAGTTCTTTTTTCCTTTTTTTGCAAGCATGATTGAAATTGCATCCCTTGAAAACACAAAGTATATGTTTGTTCTTGTCAAAAGTAAATATAAATGAATTTATATTTATTAATCATCAATGTTCTGTGACAAACACTGTGTTAATCTTTTGGTCAGTGCACAGTTACGTGTGACAGTGGAATAATAACAAGACAAGTCATCTGTGTCAATTATCATCAGCAAATCAGTGAGAATTACTGTGATCCTGAAGGCCGACCTCCTAAGGAACAAGAATGTAACATGCCACCATGCCCAGTTTATCATCATGTTCCAAAACTACATGACCATCCAAGCCATTTTCCAGAAACAGGTTACCTCCCAATACACCCTCCACAAGACAATTTAAACCAGTGGAACCGTCCTTCCACGGGAGTATATCAATGGAGAACTGGACCCTGGGGAGCAGTAAGAAATTTTTTTAGATATATTAATTTGTTCTGTCACATTAACATGTAATGTGTTAATATTTCTAGAAATGTTATTGCAGTACAGATTTGGTCAAAATAAAAGCACATTCATTTTAAAAAGTATTGTTATTCTAATATATTAAATTCTAAGTGTAATTTTTCTGTGATTTCAAATTTAAAATACTTCTACATAGTAGTTATTTTTATTTGAAAAGTTCAGTTTTGATAGTTAAGGCTTAAAACCAAGCTGCTGTTTTAACCAACATATTTTACGTTTCTTTGATCATGCAATGGCAAAATGTATTTTTACCTGTTTTGGTAGTGCTCTAGTACTTGTGCAGGTGGATTTCACCGCCGAGTTGTAGTGTGTCAAGACGAGGAAGGAAGAAGTGCCAGTAACTGTGATGAGGCAACAAAACCTTCAGAGTTGAGACACTGTGATTCTGGACCCTGCCCGCAATGGAACTTTGGGAACTGGGGAGAAGTAAGAGCATTTCACTTACAAGGGAAACATTGTTTATTACATAAGCTTAGAAGTAGAAGCATAATTATGTGATTGTGAGTGGAACTGAACCCCTTGTTTTTACTTATTTAATAGAGTTTAAAATTTAAAAAGAATGACTTTCGACTTGTTTATGTAAACTTTATTCTTTGATCAAATCCAGAACTGTAGTGGAAATATGAGTTATGTAAATATACATCCAGAAGAAGTAAGTATTGTGTGAGGCTAAGGATATACAACATCAACAAATCTTAGAGTTGTACAACATGTATCTTGAGATGCAGAAAATTATATTCTGTTACAAAAAGCTGGATTGTATGCAGAAAAACCACAGTGCAATTGCTAGTCTAAGAAAAAAAAATGAGCATAAGAAGCTGTAGAGAAACTTTATTCCATGTAATTTCATAGGTACTAACAATAGTAACTGCAAGTAGTAGTGTTTACTGGGTTGTAGTTACAAATTAGGAGTATCAAGATAGGATCATGCATCTAAAAGTTGTGCCTGGGTTAAAACACTTTGATGACACTTTTGGTGTTATTGGACATGTTAGTCTCCATGCTGTGTGATGTTATATCTTGACCACACACTCCTGCTCAAATGCTACAGAAAGAGTTAAAGCTGTTTATTTTTGCATTTATTCTAATTTAATCTCTTGTGATTCTTGCCCACTTTTATTACTTTTGCATATCAGTTACTGGAATAGAAAAAAGAAGAAAAATTGGTTGAGTGACTTTTTTGTTTTACCTCTTTTCTCCTTGTTTTAGCCAGATTTAGCCATTCAGTTCTCAAGGTCAGTCTAAATATCATATTTTTTCTGTCCACAGCCATAGACTTGGGATACAGTTCATGCAGATTATACAGTTTTTTCCTAATTTAGAATAATTGAGAATACCATAAAAAGGTTTGAACTATTATAGCTTGAGTTTCAGAGCTCATTGGGAATGAGAACTGCTAATGAAGAATTGCAGGCAAACAGAAATCCTACAAGTATTTCACACTTAGTCTGTATAAACTGGACTGTGTAAAAGTGTGCCCAGTATCTGAGTTTTCTGGCACTGTTTGGCAGGGAAAACTACTTTTAAGAAAAAATGTCGCTGTTTTCCTTGTAATAAAGAAAGAGATACATGCACATATATTCTCATAATTACTTCTCCTTAATGGAGTATCTGTTACTGAGACTTCCTTCAGAAAATCACTTGATGAACCATAAAAGTGTCATTTGGTAAAGGTTTTGGTGAGGGAATTACATGAGATTAGACTTTAAGTCCTTATTCTTGAATAGAGTGTCCAGGGAATATGGAAATAGACATAGTAAATAATATGATGTACTGATGATTGTTATATATTTTGGTTTGATGGTATGTGATGACTCTGTTAATAACAATTATTGCATATAAAATTCTGTGTTTCAGTGTACTCAGACTTGTGGAGATGGAATAAAGACAAGACTGGTGATTTGTCAGCTTCCCTCTGGCCAAATGTTGCGTGATCAAAACTGTGAAATTCTAGACAAGCCACCTAACATGGCACAATGTAATGTGCATTCTTGCCCTGGTGATGTTTCTTGGCATCGGGGACCGTGGAAATCGGTACGATAGCATTCAATAATATTTTTTGCTTTCTTATTCTTTCTGTTGCTGTATTTCCCCATGTCTTTTACAAGATTTTATGTCATTTTTTAAAGTTGATGACAATGAAATAATAATGCAGGTGGAATACAGTCAATGTAGTTTTATAAACAAATTGTTCCTACAGTCATAGAATTGAATAAGAAACAGCCATTTCCTTCAGTGGGAGCAATATCATGGTCTGTAAAACATCATAGGGAGTATTTTGAAAATTACCAGAAATCATCATAACTCATAACAGTACCTAACAGTGCTCCATTTGGAAGGATTACAATTTGATATGTGTTTAAATTTATAAGTTTATGCTGTAAATTATGCTGTAGTACTATCTATGTATTTATATTTGCAAAAACACCCTAAACTTTTTAGTGCATAACTTTTTCCTATAGTATATTTAAGTATAAAATAACTCACATCCATGTATATTATATTCTATCATCAAACATTTTGCTCCATATTACTTGTACATTTGTATATAAAAGTTTATATTAGTGGTTTTAAAACAGGGACTAATTAAAGTTATCTATGTATAATTATGTATGTAACTATAATATGTTATTGTCTTCATGTCACTGTCTATTAATGTGTAAAAATGCCTACTGTAATCAACATTAATCTTTAAAATTGCCACTAGCAGATTATTAACATACTGAAGTAATCATTGCAAGCTCTGCAGTATAGAGCACATTACAATTTTGAAGCTGTGAATTTGACAACAATATTGATTATTGTGCTAAATTCTAAGGGGAATAAAGGCAATCAGAGGAGGTTGGATCCAGTTCTGGTTCCATCAAAATCAGCAAAAAACCTGTCATTGACATCTCTGAGAGGTGGTCTGGGACAATACTTATTTGAATTTTTTTATTAATAAAATTATGTAATTTTTCTCTTTGAATTAATATGGCAGCATTTAAAAAAAAGTCTGATTTCAACTGTAACAATTGCTAATGCTATATAGGCTATAATTTATTGCAAAGAGACTGTAAAATGTAAGTTTTATTTAATTGTTTACCACAGTTATCTCTTTCTTCCACTACACAAAGCAGAGTTTAGGGTTTGTGTTTAGCAAACACCAGAGTATCTTATCTAGCCATTTTCCAAATAATTAGCAGTGACTTGCTAATTAATATTCATCAGGTGCCGAGAAGACAAGCAGGGTTCAGCATACAACTGATTTTGAACTCAATTTTTGTTTTCCTTTTAGATCAAGAATTGTTCACAACCTGTTTCTTCCCTGAGTAATTCAGTTTGCCCTACATTAATAGATTACCTGTAAGATCTTGAATTTTAAGTGTTGTGTATGGTTCAGTTTTATAAAGATTTTCATGTTGGTTTATTTCTCAAGTGACACAAAAAGCCAATTTAATCCTTCAAAAACTAAGTTTAGAATGGATTCTATTTATCAGACAGAGAGGCCTCTTTTATATATAATTGCAAGCTCTATGGTTAAGCCATAAAAGATTTAATTTCATCTCATGGTGCAGAAACAAACATAGCAGATTCAGGAAATAAAAGCAGGCTCACAGATTAAATATGCTGTCATTTAAATAATTTAACTAGTTTAAATGCTGCCAACACAGAGATTTAGCTGGTTTTTGTTGCTGTTTAAGCAGAGCAGAATTTATTCATTAAGAATGACTGTAAGGAAGGAGCAGTAAAACTTTAGTCACAGGAATACTGTTGTAGCCTAGTAAAAACATCTTTTTTTAGCCATGGTTGACTAGTGATTTTTTTGTTTGGCAAAAGATCATGGCCCTGCCTATCTTACACATTTCTGGCATAAAATATGCTTTAATATAGGGACCTGTTAATGACTAGATGCTCTCTGGCTGCTGAAGTCCTCAAGCCTGTCACATCTGCATTTACCCCCATCTCTGTAAGATTGCAAGAACCAGAAAAGTAACTATTTATATTTTTCATAGAAATATTGAGTAATATTTCTGTGCCAGGTGAGCAATGCATCAAGCTTTTGTGTCTACTAGTGGGATTCCAGTGTTAAAACCTAAGCAGAAACTGTCACACAAGACTAGATGATCTTGGAAGTCTTTTCCAACCTCCATGATTCTGTGATTCTAACTTGTCCACTAGCAATTACTATATATTTAAGAACAGAGGACTTTTAGCAGTATCCTTTCTAAATACATTTGTTTTATTATTATAGTTATTGATTGATTTTACACAACATAATTAACATAAAACATGTATTGTAAATGCACAAAAGGCCCTTGCAAAGAAGGTTCAGTTTATGATTTGAATCCAGAATTTTGGTTGATGCTTTCTGCAGTTTAGCAGCTGTTGGCTGTTACACTTTATAGTATCTGTCAGTGGCTACTGGAGCT
The DNA here is from genome assembly GCF_028018845.1 of Melospiza georgiana. Lineage (NCBI taxonomy): Eukaryota > Metazoa > Chordata > Aves > Passeriformes > Passerellidae > Melospiza > Melospiza georgiana. The sequence continues at coordinate 51,995,701 of NC_080433.1, forward strand.
GACCCTCACAAAGCTTAAAGGCTGTGTGCTCCTCTGTTCCTGATTCCTGCAGTTGTCCAAATGCATGTGAGGAATGTAAATCTCAAATTTTAAAGGTTTATTCCTTTAATTTTTATATATTTTCTAAAGATTTTAGGAAGCTTGGGCCAAAATTTCACTGGAGGAATAAAATAAGCTGTTTATATATGGGAAAACAATACTTTCAGACTTTCCATAGTGAGGAAAGTTTGCTCACATTTTTAGACAACTACGATTTTGATCTTATTTTTGGTCCTCTTTACTTTTTCAGTGCCTGCAAAAACTCTTGAAGATCCAGGTATCAAACAGCAAGGTTTCTGCTTAGGCAGTTGGTGGTAGCAGTTGATGTTACCTTGGAAGCTTTGTATTTCATTTGGGCAATCAGTTCTTGTATGAGTGTCGGTAGTTACCTAATTTTATCATGAAAATTTTAACCAGATGTGTCTCAACTTCAAATATAATTGGTTCTCATCCTTTCCTGTTTCTTTAGAAAGAATAGATAGCTCCTTACAAAAGATAACTTTTTTTTGGTCCGAAATGTTTATTAAAAAAAAGGTTTTTTTTCTTTTCCTCTTAGGATTTGTATGTAATTCATAAGTATTACTTGTGATTTCAGAGAATATAGGCATGAAAATAATGGATTATTTTCAAAGTTACCCTGAAGTCTCTGAAAGGTGTTACTGTCATTTCTTACTGCCCTTCAGACACATGATGTAATATTCTTTAAACCAGCTGTCTTTCTAGTTCTTCAGTTTTCTACTTACTTGCTCCAGAATAATTTAGATGTAATTCTGTCTTTGCAGTAGTGGAAGAAACCTGCTATTAATTTTTAAGTATATGAATCTATTTTTTAGAAATAGTCCCAGTTCCCTTCCAGCGTTGTCACTGCCAGGCATCCCATTGATTTCTCCAGGAGCAGAAGCAGGCCAAAGTTTCATATGTAAAATATTTATTTGTTTTCATTTTCATGCAAAAATTCTTGCTGTGTATAAGTGCCTTCATTCACTTTTTCTAATGTGTAAAAAGTATTTATATCTTTAAAAATAATCTTTTATATTAAAAGGGAATTCAGAATCAGTGAACTTGGTTTTCAAAACCACCTTCAGTTTTTTACCTCTACTTCTGCTGCTGCCTAATGTTGAACTTCAAAATACCTCATTGCCAATACAGCACATTAAATTAATATCCCACTGCCTGAAATCTTGATGTTAGCATCTGCTATTCATTTTTTGAAACTTTGGAAATGGGAGGGAGGCCTTATCAGAGATAACTGATAGCACATGTCACTGCCCAAATAATGTCATAAAACAGTCTTGGGGTAGTGAATTTTATTTCAGGTCATTCTGATAAAAATGAAAGAAAATACATGCTTCCAAAATTCAAAAACAAAATATTTGTGTAATGTTCATTGAGAGGAAAATCTCCTGTTTGGTGCTATGTTGCCTGTATAGCTTGAAATAATAAATAAGTTATAATGAATGTGTAATAATTTAATTTAATGACTGTGACTTGTGTCTGTGAAATACAGTTGCATTTTAACCCTTCTTTTTCATGCATGTTGTGTGGCTTTGTATTTATATTTATTGTGCTCTTTATTAAGGAATGTTAATGTTTAAAGCCCTTAAAAAATAAAGGGTAGGCCAGATACTAACCATTTTTGCTGAAAGTGAGGGTTTTCTTTAACCTGTGTGTTGATATTAACTTCATACTATACTTCAGTGATGTTGTCATGGGGAAAGATCTTGTATTTGAACACAAAAAATATTGTTACTGATACAAGCAGTGTTTATGCCATTGACCTACTGGACTGAAATAGATAGATAGTTTTTGATGGTAAAGCTGAAAGATCCTAGCCCCTGAATCTTCTGCTGGGGCTGTAATTTAGTGGCCCAGTCCTCTCCCACTTAGTGAGTGACAAAACACAGAGAAGAATGAGGATCCCAATATAAAGCTCAACTCTTAATATCTAAGACATAACATGGTTTTTAAATTCTTAAAATACTTTTGTCAGGAAGAGGTTTTCAGAACTTTCAGACCTTCCACTTAGAAAGAGGACAAGAGTGGGACATAGTCAAAATAAAACCAGTAAATAATGATAATAATGAAATCACACACACACCAGAAAAAAAACAACAAAAAACCCACACACAAAACCCCAACAACCAGAATATAATGAAAGGAGAAAAGAAGCAGGTAATGCATAATACCATGCCTAAATACATAAGCCATTTAATGAGAATGAAAGGAATGTGAAGCTACTGGTGTATTTATTAGAACTTTCAGAAAAGCTGAAGGGTTCTAGTTGGTCAAATCCTTGTGAAAATCATTCTGAGCTGCCTGTGTGTGTGGCAGCTTTGAAAACCCCAGCCAGAACTCATAAATGTTGTTTCAAAGTGGTTTTGGAACTCAGATTTAAGATATTAGATAAATGTTAAAGTACTAGCATTTTCAAACATTTGTGAGGGTCCATACGTAAATATTTTTATTACCTGGAATGGGTTAGGAAATGAGCAATGTTCTGTACTGCATGATTTCTTAGTCCTTTCTTTGAAAACCAGTAATTGTGGCAGACTGGTGACTCCCCTATGACAGGCTGCTCTGTTGATGAGTATGTGTTCTAGCATTTGTGACCCTTTCCCTTCAGTGACAGCAGGATTAAACACTTAGATTTCCTGCTGAATCAGTCCTTCAGAAGCTTCCATGCCTGCTTATATTTATGTACAGGAAATGTAATGTTGGAAATACTGTTAGTAAATTGAAAATATACAGAAAAGTGGTTTAGGTTGAAAGGAAACTGGATTTCAACATGTGAAGGTAGGTAAAATGTTGCATTTCTCATCCAAAATTGACTCATATTTTCATGCTAAAATAATATTTAATATAAATTGGGGGGGGGGGTGTTAATTCATTCGGTTATATTTAGTTAAGTGCCATAGAAAAAAGTTGTATTTTCTATGCTTTTGAAAAGTTTAAAAAATTTCTGACAGTACTATATTGTGCCAGCACATATTGCTTTTTATTTCAAGTTTTTTAAAGTTTGAATACAAAATCTTAGATTTTAATTGAATTAAAAAATTTATACAACGTGATGTTTTTTATAGAATGGAAAGGCACATAGAGCTTATGTATTTGCCATTCCTTTAATTTCTGAGCTACTCTTTTGCTGTTGCTAACATGATGAAAAATGATAAATCAAAGCTTGCACTGGCTGGGAACCAGCATTTCTTTTGCTCATTTTTAGATTTTTCCAAACTCAGCTAAAACTAATTCACCTACTGTGGTAAAACTGTCTTATGTCTACTTAATTTTGTAACTGGTTAATGGAAAAGGCCCTATCCCTTAAGATAATACAATGAAATTTTAAATAGTTAAAATATTACAAAAGACTTTTTAACTGTGCAACCCCTTTGTGGAAATGTAGCTTCCATAATATCGTCCTCCATCATATTAAAAATGTGCTCCAACTTTTATTGTGAAGACCTGTGAACAAAATGTCCCTCTCAAGGGGTCCAAGTTATTTTTCAGTGAGAGTGCAGATTATGTCAGTCCTGTGCATTTATTTGTTTTCCCCAGCTTCACAGGAGGCTGGAGGCTAAACTACCTGTGATAGAGTCTGTTAAACTGTGTCCCCTTTTTGGAAGCAATAAATGGACTAATTTTGGGTTGCTGTTTGGTTTTCATGGAGGTTTTTGAACACAGCTGCTGGATGGACACAGATACATCTATTATTCTCTATTTGAAAAATGTGTCCGGAAATTTATCCATTTATTTGAAACAGAGAGAAACCCCTGCATTTCTTTTTCTCATGGTGGATTTCCTTAAGGTCTCCTGTCTCCATTTCTGCCAGCCTTGATTCTTGCATTTTACTCCCTGCCTCCAGTGCTTTCATGTAATTGCTTAGAAGTGTTACTAGTGCTTCATGGCTGTGGGGTGCAGAAGGATGAGTCTTGCTGAAGTCTGGCCAAGTCAGCAATTTGATGTCTGTGATGCTGTAATGGAGAAAGTGCCTATTTGAAGCTCTTAAAGAAGGTATCAAAGGGACAGGGCAGGACTGCAATTTTGTAAATTTGACACAAATTTAAATTATATTATATTTTAATATATTTAAATTATATTATATTTTCAAAAAGACCTAGTGAGAGTCTAGCTCTGTTCCTGACTGCCACTGATTTCAGAAGGAACGGTAAGGCAGAATTATTTGTTAGGGGTGTTGGTTTTGTTTTTTAATTTACTAATGTTTCTGTATTTTTAATTATGATTTGTCTCAGTCTGTTGTATGTCATTCAGCTGAAAGATGATGAAAGGTACACATACCAGATTAGCTGCTGCAGGAATGCTGGCTGAACACAGTAGTTTATTTTTTCTCTCACTCCCAGCAATTAATAAGCTGATCATACTTTTCATTGTTTTAATATATACTGTCATGAATGACAGTTTCAGTATTGCTTGAATGAGGGCTGATGGTAAAGTTTCTAGCACAGATACAAGCAGAACCTTCAGTGACAAATTTAGGACTGCACATGAGGTAACTGAACCTGCCAAGTGGCTACTGAAAGGAGGCAGAAATACCTCTTGGTTTCCTGATTCTCAGGTGGTAACCAGACAAAGACTCAAATCAAGTGCATGTAAGACAGGAAGAAAAACTAGATAATTCAATTTTTACTGTAATTGAGAGACAAAATGGAAGATATATAGGAAGAGGTAGATGAGATAGCAAATGTGATGTGTCACCACTGTTGAATGAGAACTCATGAAAATAGGATTATTATTTTTAAATTTCCACCCACATTCACATCTCCATAATCCATTGTTCCTGTGTTATTGTAGTAGCTAAAAGCTTGTTTGAAAGTCTAATAGTGTCATGTGAATCATGTAGGTAAAACAAAGAGAAGGTTGCTGACTGGACAAGCTCAGTCTCATTTATGAATACATGTAGACAGTGTAGGAATACAAGGCACAGTGGAGCCTGCCTGAGTATCTCAGTAGGTGGGGAGCTGAGCATAGTAACTCGTGGGGAGTTGGTCTGCCCACGAGCATGGTCTGGTTTTCAAATGCTCTGTAGTTGGCATCAAGAAGGATTTCAGGCTTTAGGCAGTGATGGGCAGAATAGTGGTGTTCATCCTGAGGGGGAAAAACATGATAGGGCTTTCAAAGAAGGACCTGGTCATCTGTTTTATTTGTTCTGAACTTGGAGAAATGCATAGTATTTGAGATGTCAGAAAGGTAGGCCAAATTAAGACTTACTCACAAATATATCTGGAATGAATAAAAGACATTCTGTAAATAATCATTAAGTGGAATCTCAAGGATTCTGGTTTTGATTTTTTCCAACAGCTGCAAAGAGTATGGTTGTTCATCTGACATCCAGGCAGATTGCCATTTTCTGGCAGTAAGGATACAGCCAGCTGCATTGGACAAAAGAATTCAGACCATGTGGTGTCAACTTAAAAAAATATCTTCTAAAGTTTCTCAGCATCATCAGCAGAGTGTGGCTTCTTCAGACGTGAAATCCTTTACTTTCAGTGTATGTGCTGATGGTTCTGACTTTGTTTTAGTCAAGATGTCTTTATGTTTAGGAGTAATTGCACATTCCTAGTAGATGCCAGATATATCCTCTCAGCAGTTTTTCCTTGCTGTTATCCACATCAATCCTAAAATCTGCCTTTAATCCTCTTATTCCCCCATCATTCCTGCTTTTTCTGTGTTTATATGTAGATGTATGTAACTTCTCATTTATGTCCATCTGTTAAATAGATATACTTCGGCATGCTTGGAAAATGGTTATTCAGGAGTTTTTGTTACCCCTAAGATGAACGTTGAAAGAAAATTATCTGAAAAGTAGTCCAGTAGAAGCAGCTTTTTAAGGAGCATACAGTGCTCAGTCCTGACAGAAAAGGTATGGCTGGGGACAGTGGCCAGGTTAGATGACCTCAGAGAACCATGGCAGTCTCTATGCTCAGCTGCCACTTGCAAATAGCTCTGAGGTTGTACTGCAGTGCACTCTGGTGTTAACATCCCCAGTAACCTGGAAGCCTCAGAAAACAATGTGAATTGTAGAAACTTGGTGTCTGCCTGCTTCTCCACTTGTTACACAGCCAGAATATGTAGGTAGACTGAAAGGAGGAAAAAATGTAGAAGTCCCTCTTGGGCTGACTAGAGAAAAGGATCACTGCCTTCTTTTGTTTCTGAATTTAAAAATTCCAATATTAGATGATGATACTTGGAGCGGATTGTCCTCTGGTCCATTCCACTCAGGGCAGTAGGTAGTGGCAGTTCCTTGGCACAGGGCTTGTCCTTCCTGAGCTCCTGTGCTGAAGAGAATGGCTTCTGAAAAGTAAACTTTTAAATTTCCCATATAAAAAATAATGAGAACTGACCTTCAACAGTAGGAAAGCCATTACAAAAGTTATGTATACTACACCACATTTGTGATTTTTTTTATTAATTACAAGTAATTGAGGTGAAATTGCTGGGGAGGTGTCCTGAAAGGTGGTCTTCAAATATATGCTTTTGAAGTAACACTATAAATAAGTTTATAAATATAACTTATAAGTTTATGTTAAGCGCAGAGCAGTACTCTTACTTGAAAGCTATCTGAATACAGAAGAGGTATTATCATAAGTACTGCAATTCTGATGCAAAAATAATGTCCAGTGATACTTTCTGGATGAAGTTTAGGACAACATTAGCTAGAAAGACATGATTGCAATCTGAAGAATCTAGTTATAAATAACTCAGGTCACAGAAGAAGGCTTTCTTCATATGTTAGAATAAGGTCTCTTAAGCTTCCCTACGTTTATTTCCTTGTAAAAATACCCTGCAGCTCACAGCAATATATTGCTTATATTGGATGTATAAGGATCTGGGGTTAAAAATGAATTTCAGAGTCTGTTAAAATTTTTCTTAATAATTAAGGTGAGGTATGGTGATTGCGGAGCCATAATCCAGGTTTAACAAGGATTCAGAAAGGACTACCAGGCAGCTTTAACCATTACATTGAGGGTTCAGTCTAGGACAGATAATCTAAATCTGTAGTTTTTAGGTGATGGTACTTGCACAGGTAAAAAGTATGCCTTTTTTGTGGCATAGAGCTGGCAGCTTGTACTGTGAAGTCTCACTGTAGAGCATGAACAGAAGAATATCCACAATTTTGACCTTCCTCTGCCTAAAGCCTGGGAAAGAACAAAAGATGAACTTCATGCCAGTGAGGATGTAGCATCCCTGACATTGAAGACAGGACTGACAAACTGCTGTCAGGAATGGTCCGTGTATAGCTGACTCAAACTGAGCAGCATTGAGGATTGGATGATGTCTGTAGGTCCTTCTTAGCCTGGTCTTCTCCCCTTCAATTTCTATGGCTGCAAAAGCACAGTCAGAAAAGTGACAAAGCAGACTTACAGACTGCAGATGGAAGGAGGACTTAATCAACGTATCTTCTGAACATCAGAGAAATGTGATATAACACTGAATTTTTGAAATCAAGCCATACTCGAAGAGAGAACTTAAAAATTCTTCAGTGTAAGTTCTGTAGTTGACATAGGTGTAACTTAGATGTAACAGTAAATAATACACACATTTCTTGGAGTTCAATCCACTCTTTCTCAAGAGTGATGGAATGTTTGATCCTTGGTCCTTTTTGGGTGCATGAGCTAATGGCATAAATGTTTGTACTTGTTTTAGCAAAGAATTACTGACTCTAAATGAAAGAATTCAGCAGGATTTAATTACAGAATCTGTGTTGCTTCTTAACAGTTGTCAACATACTTAAAGCAATAAACAACTCTTTGAGTGCTTTTATCTGAAAAATGCATATTGTGCTCAAGCATTGCAAAAACCCCTGGGAAGGTGAAGCAAGCAGAGGAGGCAGACAAAGAAGATCTAGTTCTAATACAGCAAATGAAAAGTTGAAAGCAATTCTTGACTAGGCAATGCTCAAAATACTGTTTTATTAATTGTGCAGTTGTGATCCCTCTCTACTTCTAGAATATTAAAAGAGTACAAACAGGCTTTTGGGCCAATTAGAGATCATTAAAATGCAGTTTGTCAGACAACTCAAGCAACTACCATGTTTAATCCCATTTTAAACTGAACTTCCTGTCCAGTCACAAAAGTCCCTGACTGAAAAAAAGGCAGAAAAAAGAAGAAAATATCTTTTAACATTTATAATATGTTTTATCCTTTTTCAGTGCTGCTGTTGTGTCTTAGTCCCTGTAGGTATTGAACACCACACAACCACTCCCTCCCTCTCCCTTGGTGGGATGGGAGCAAGAATTGGGAGGTTAAAAGGAGAAAAACTCATGGGTTAAGAAAAGTTATTTTTATGGGTTATGCAAAAGCTGCACCAACAGGCAAAGCAGACCAAGGGATTCATTCATCACTTCCAATGGACAGGCAGGTGTTCAACCATCCCCAGAAAAGCAAGGCTACATCATGAGTGATCATTTTTTGGGAAGAAAAATGCCATCTCCCACATGGCTTCCTCCCTCTTCCCCACGGCTTTTATTGCTGATCATGACATTACTTGGTCTGGACTGCGTCCCCTCAAAACTTTTGCACCTCCAGCCTCCTTGCTATCCTTGATGCTGTGTGACACTCTTCAGCAATAACTAAATTATCCATGTGTTTTCAACACAAATCAAAAATCTTGCACTAGCTACTATGAAGAAAATTACCTCTGTCATCTTCCAGTCATGCATTTATATTTTAAATCTCTGTATATCTAAAACAAATACAAAAAGAAGTTATTACATGCTTTCTATTTACTGGTCTGTTTTTCAGTATCCAGAAGCTCACTAGGCTACCAGGTAAACTACACAAAGCACTTTTCTCCTCTAAAGAAAAGGTTATGGAAATTTGGTACAGAATCCACCAAATAATACAAGGTCTTCAACTTTTCAATGAAATAATAGTAGCAAAAGAATCAAAAAGCTTTTAGTGAAGTTGCATGTCTGCTGCAGAAAGAGCCCTAATTTGGGAGGAATTGATGATGGCATGCCTGTCTGAGAGTCCATCTGTGCCACAGAAAGCATGAGTTTTGTCAGGCTCTTTATTGCTATGAAGAAAACACAAACAGATGAAGCCTAGTTAGCAGTGTTATGGAATGACTTTGAACAATTGTAATGAAATCCAGCTTTTAGTGCAGATTTATGTTTTTAAAAGAACATGGCATGTGGGAAATATTACTTTATCCAATGTTGAGACAAGTGCTAGAATTTCTGTGTAAAATGGTAACAGGATGGGGTTTTTTCAATTTGCATTTTTTGGAGGAAATGTTCATATTTCTTCTGAGATTTATGTTCTTACGGATTTTTTCTTCCTATGTGGTTAATCTGCAGAAAATACATGGAAAATTTTGCTCTCTCACCATAAACCTCCCGTTGTGTGGAATGTTATACCAATGAAACCACATTATAGACAAACTGAGCCGTGAGGACCACGCTCAAGTAGTCAAGGACCATGTTGAAGTTAGAGTGGAGGGTGGTCAAGCAGCCAGAATTAGTGCAGTTCTACTTTCCCTGGTCAGGAGAGTGAAGCCTTGGGAAGACCCCCATCACATCAGGGTGGGCACCAAGCAGTGAGAGGAATTTATTCCACAGAGAGTGTGCAATAACACGTGAAGAGCTTCGGGAAGGAACACAGGCTCATGGAGGGGAAGGTTCAGCCTTGTAGGAGATGCGCTGTGGGCTCCATGCACTGAGAGGACAGGAGTGGCTTCCTGAGAACAGAATAAGGCCTTGCTCCTGCACCAGTGAGAATTTGACAGTTCTTACTGACATTACAGAGCTGAAGGGAGGCCAGGCAGGCAGGCAGGTGTCTTAGCTCAGTGTTCAGTATGCAGCTCTCTAAAGAAAAAACTGACTGGTGGGGTTAGAGCTCAGTGCAAGACATCTCCCTGTAAGCTGCATTTAGATGCCTTTAGGCACTTCAAATCCTGCTCAGATCTTCTATGGAATCTATATTTTCGTTCTAGGAACTGAGCATATCTATGCTCTGTCCACGCAGAAATGCAGACATTCCCCACTTGATATTGATGAAAAGTTTTTATTCAGCATTTGCATGATTTGGTGTTCTGTCTTTGCTATTTGCTCTCTGTAATGGAGGACAGGCAAAACTTATCTACTTGGTCAGGAGTCTCCCTGACCAAGTAGGTAATGTAGTGTATTGTAGTAGTGTATTGGACTGGAGGAGTCTTCTCTAGCCTGCCTGCATATGATGCCAAAGCACTTCGGGAGGAAGTGATCCTTTAGAGAACTCATTTATATATTATCTAAGGAATAAAGCCAGAATATACCAAATTTCAGGAGAATACTGTACATATGGAATAATATACCTTCTGAGACTTTCCACTGATGATCCTGGATCTTCTACATCCATGGCAAGTGTATTAGCTTTTTCATGTGTTAAAAAAAACAAAATAGGAGCATTTAGTTGCACTAAATGTCATCTATCACTGTGTTTGGCCATGTGCTTCACTCATCTGCTGTGCACTCAGTGTACACTTAGATCAATTTCTTTCTTTAGCTTGTTATTAGAAATAGAAGGAAATCTGTTTTCAGGATGCTAATTGTCCTTATGGATTTGTAAAGCACTGAGCTGGCCAATCTGTTAAAAAGATTGTGCATGCATGTAGAATTAGACTCTTACCACTTTTTAAGATAACTTTTTTAAGGTCCTTGGCTGTGGCTTAGGGCAATCTAGGTGCTTCTGTAACTGATATGTTTGCAAGGCTTTAAGAATAACAGTCCTTAAATCAGTTGCCTAAATTTCATTGATGTCCCAGTGAAATTGTAAAGGATCTGGTCTTTAGAGATATTTAGATTTCTGTTCCTCACACTGTGATAGGTGGGAGATGGTCACTGCAGCAGCTGTAGGAATCTGGCACTCTGGAACCACTCTGAGGCAGGCAGGAGCAGCTCCATGAAATTCCAGGAGATGCAGCACCCCAAGCACTTAGCTGTAGCAAAGCTGCTGAGAGGCACATCTTAGTTTAGTGCTTTATTTGTTTTTAAGTTTTGGCTATTATATTTAAGCAGAAGTTTACAGGTGCTTAATATCTGTGGGGTTTTCTAGCTTTTACAAGTATCAGAAGTTTAATTCCATCAGAATTCCATTCATTAATATAATGAATTAAACATCAGTGCTCTTTCGTGAATTAAGTAAAAAACACCCAGCAAAAACACAAAACAACAAGAAAAACACACAAACAAAAAAAACCCACAAAAAATCCTCAGCTGAAAAGCTCTTAAGTTGAAACCCCTAAGAGGATGCAAGTGAATCACTTCTTGCAGAGTGACAGTCCTTTTTATCAGTGCAAGATATATTCAACAGAAGGTTTGGATACATGTGAACAGAGAATCAGATCTTGATGAAAATGGGAAAAAAGGAGATAGCAAATCTATTTGCAGAAATATTGTCTCTGTACACTTTTAAGTATTTAATGCATTTAATGCTTTTTTATATAGTCCCAACATGTTGAACATGTCTTTTTAAGTTTTAAACATAGCATTAAATTGATATGGAATGAAAATCTCCCTGGAAAAAGTTATTTAAATGTAGATATTTACATGATATGAGTTAGCAGTATTTTGTAACTTATTGTCTTTTACAGCAAAGAAAAACTAGATCAGTTTACTTATACAAGTTACATTACTGAAACGATAACTTATATTTCCTATATTTTTTAGTTTTTAAAAAGATGAACATTCTTAAAATAATTGAAAGTAGTTTCTGCTTCAGATTTTAGGTATCTTTCATCTGAATTTCTGTATTTTTACATTAAGATACCTAGGTTTCAGCTGCTTTTAGTCATCAAAGCTAAACAGTATTTAAGTGAAGTATTTGTAATAACTGTACATAAAGCCTCTGTTATTTTTAACATCTAAGCTGGTATTTTCCTTTCTGAACTCACCCTTTTAATTCATGTATTCTAATTACAAAGGTAAGTAGAACATCCTTATAAAAGAGAAGCAGGCATTTCTCTGGAACTGGTAATTATACCTTCTAATAAATTAACACAAAAATCTTTCTTTAGTTTTTTCTTTAGAAGTAATAGCACAAATTATAAAGATCAAATAAGGACATTATAAAGATCCAGATAAGGAAATTTAAATATAACAGAGATATAACTCAGTTGAATTTGAACCAACAAAGAGAAAAAAACCAGGCCAACCACAGAAATTCAGATCAAGTTCTCACCTGTGTGGAAGTAAATGTGTAATGCTGTATCTAGTGAGTAGAGATAGGGGAAGATCTTTCTAAGGCTGGGATGCAGGATAAGATAATGCACAGCTATTGCTGTTAGCAGCCATGAGCCCTGTACAAGAAATAGAACTTCTGTTGAGTATAATATATCCACACAAGGTATATAAACAAAGATATGAATCTGCTGAAAAGTGTTGTCCTAGCACTTAATTTTGAGGGCAACAAATTAGAGTGAGACTGTGGCCTGCTGTGAGATTATTCTGTGTAGTGGTAGCCTCACCTCCTGAAGTGGAGACTTCTTAGGAGAGTTTCTTTGGTTGCAGCTCTCAGCCTGGAATGCTGTCCCACAAGAGGGGCTCTCTGGAGCCTGATTTATTCTGCAGAGGAGGCCACTGAGGAAGGAGAGACATGTAGGATTTTTCTGACTCATCATCGAAGGAGGTTAAATAATTGTGAGCTGCACTTCACTTCCTGCTGAAGAATTAAAGGGAAGAATATTTAGAGTTTAGGAGTCTTTCATGTCAATAGTTTGTGTCTGAAATTCTTGAAAAAATCTTTAAGGGAAGGTGGAGTCAGTTATCAGATACTAACAGAATTCTATTTTTTGTGCAAGTTATCATGTTTTGATAAATAAATCCTCTGAATTCAGAGCTAAGTCTTCTGAAAGGGTTTTATAATTATATGATTTAAACATTTTAAGTTTTCTGACATACATTAGTCATATATTAAAATTTCAGCTATTTGTTGTTATTCTACTATCTTAAAGTATTTTCCAAATTAGTAAAACATAAATTGTAAAACTGCAAGAACATTATTTAAAAAAGATGTATTGAGGGGTTTTGCTGAGAGCAAAATAATTTAATTTAGAAACAAGCATTCTTTTCATGGAGATTTTAGTGTAGATGTGTAAAAGGCAAACTGTGGCCAAATCAGTGCCCTTATCTTTTTTGTAAATATAGTTGCATAAGAGAAATATGTCACCCATTTTATTGTGTGACAAATGTATTGCTTTGTTCTGCAAAGTTTTAATTTTAAGCACAGTGGCAGTTTCAATTAAACCTTTAAGATTATACATAGAAATGTTTAAAGACATAGAAAACCTTGTGATATTGAGGACAACTGAGTAAGCTGAGATTCTGCTTAACAAACTGTTAAACAAAAACATTTCTTACCTAGCAGAATAATTTATTATAGCTGCTTGTTCTCTATTTTAAAAACTTTCATCCAGCTGTTGTTCTCAGGCAGATATTTACCTGAACTTATTTTCCTAAAAATAGAAGACTTATGTATTCAAAAATGCTTTGTTAAGTTAGCCTGTAATGATAATGATGTAGATGATGATGATATGACATAAAGGGAAGAGAAATATCTTCATTTCTTTTGAAGAAAGTCTATATTTAAATTTTTTTTCATATCCACTAAAAAATTCAATTTTTATTGGACTATTATTTTTCTACCTGAATCAATTATCTTCCCATAGGAAGTGCTTTTTCAAGCATAAAATAAATCATGGATAAAATCCTAGATCAAATTAAGCATGTTCTCTTTCCAGACAGAAAAAAAATCATCTCCATTGATCTAAACTTTTATATAGGATGATGTAAAATAGGATTAATGGCAATATTTAAGAACAAAACACTAAAGTAGTTATACTTGCGTTGGTCATGGTTCAAGAGAAATCAGCTGAGTAGCCACCTAATGTGGAAAAAGTTCAGCTGATTGACTTCCTTGCTTGCCTGAAAGCTCTCTAAGCCCTGTAGCCTGACTCTGTAGGTGCATAGGACGTCCCTGATGTGATGAATTAAAATCCAACCTCACTGAAATCTGACAGTAGTCCAGCAGTTCAGCGGAGGAATGGCCATTTCTGCAGCAGAGCAGATCCATCAGGCACGCTCTAGTCTCGGCTAGGGCGCCCTGCCAGGGAGGGTTTCACAGAACAAACCTGCAGCCCCAACAGTTTGACATTGGAGGAAGGAAGAAGGGAAGGAAGGAAGAAGGGAAGGAAGGAAGGAAGGAAGGAAGGAAGGAAGGAAGGAAGGAAGGAAGGAAGGAAGGAAGGAAGGAAGGAAGGAAGGAAGGAAGGAAGGAAGGAAGGAAGGAAGGAAGGAAGGAAGGAAGGAAGGAAGGAAGGAAGGAAGGAAGGAAGGAAGGAAGGAAGGAAGGAAGGAAGGAAGGAAGGAAGGAAGGAAGGAAGGTTGGTTCTAGAACCAGCTCTGTATATTGTAGCAGCTTTCTGAAGAAATGGGATGCTGAGGGGGGTCCACACCTCCAAGGACCATGCTTTAACTGGCAGTGTCTGCTTCATACCTCTTCTCTTGCCTGTTTGCCACGTTCCATAAGATACCCAAAACTCATGGAGGGGAGTTGCCAAGCAAACATGACTTTGTAGCCTAATAGCTAGAAACACACATAGCCATGATATTGCATTTTCCTATCTTTGGTGCTTGTGATAAGCATCGTGCCTACGTGAAAATAGCAGTACACATCTGGAAACAGCTGTTAGAGCATGTTCTTGTGAGATCATAGTATCAAGCTGTCTCCTGCATGGATATGGATGGCTGAGCACAGGTATTTCTCAATGATGACATTAATGAAGATGTGAGAGATATTTGGCACCTGATCTGTAATGGTCAGTATGAGAGAGCTCACAGAGAAGTTTCAGACACGTACAGCAGATGTTGTGTCATAATACAGAAACTCCTATAATGGCTGAGTCCATTTTGGGTGAGGCCACAGCTTCTTCTGGTTTTCTTATTGCTCTGAGATTTTTAGCAAAGTAGTGAAATAACACTTCTCTTTTCAGTGTTCTGTTTCCTGTGGAAAAGGTTTGAAGTTTCGTGATGTGCATTGCATTAACAGCTTCCAAACAAAAATAGAAGAGGACAACTGCAAACATTTGAAAAAACCACGAACACACAAAATATGTAGAGCTGGAAGATGTCCTTCTTGGAAGGCCAGCAGATGGAAAGAGGTATGTAAAAGCTTCCATAATTATGTTCTCCATGAAAATACAAGACAATATCATTTTCATGACACACTGCTTCACTGGGAAAAATTGTCAGTATGCACATAGCAATGAAATTGATGAATTAGCAAGCACTTAATTGTAGTTTCTTTTTCTTTCTTTTAAGAGTGATGAAAAATAAATGTCTGTGAAAACTGAAATTATTTGCTAATCTGAATTTTGTACTCAATAGCTACTTAAGACTTTCTTCATCTTACCTTATAAATTAATAGTAAATTTTTAAAATTTACTTCTTACTTTGTGGAATGAATTCAGTAATAACAAATGGAACCAAGTTTATGGGAAAAGGATAAGAAAAAGGACTTGTGGGCACAAATACTGGCCTTTTCCCTGGTTTGGTCTTATAAAACATCTGTCACCTTGTTGTAAAATTGTGTGTAACTGAGCACATTGCAATATTTTGTATTTCACTCACTCTTTCAACACAAGATTCCCCACACTGGACACAGTATCACTCTCCACATTTTGGCCAGGCTTGATAGAACAATATGAACTTTGATTGAGCTTGGGCGTTTAGGTGGGCTTTGGGACATAATTGTGCTTCTGCCTGGGGTAAAAGGGAATTAGATTTGTCTCAGCAGGCATTAATGGGATGGTGAAATTCCTTTGGCCAAGAAGACGGTAAAGAGGCATTTGGCATTTAAGCTCTTCAGGGTTCAAAATTGTTAGTTCTACCTGCAAAAAGTAGTGTCCTCAGAATATTACACTTTTTGCAAGATTTTCTAACCTGAAACACTTGAGATTTTTTCTCTTTTATTGTAGTATTTGTATTTTAAAACAGACAAGACTGTCAGTCTCTAATAAAATCAAGATGTAAACTTAGATCTTCAATCACTGATCTTGCAAAAATGTAAACTTCTGCTTTGCATGTCTATAGTGATCGTCCCTACCATGAATTAAGGTAGGCAGAGAGCTCAGTTAGGTACCTCAGATGCAATTATTTTCTGTTTAATTATAGTTTTGCATTTTCGCCATAAATTTATTCAGGTATTGTACTCATATCACAAAGGCCGTGAAGCTTATTTGAAATAATATCCTAAGAACTTCTAATGACAGCAGTACTCCCTCTTGGGACAGTGTCGTTTCACAGTGACACAGCTAATTTTGGTCTCTTTTAGTGCTCTGCATCCTGTGGAGTGGGGGTTCAGCAAAGGGACGTCTCCTGCCAGGTGTCCGGCCTGGGGCGGGTGAGCGACGCCCTGTGCAGCCGCGGCCGGCGCCCTGCCAGCACGAGGCACTGCCAGCGGCGCCCCTGCCCGCAGCACCGCTGGCTGGCACAGCGATGGGGAAATGTAAGCAAGGCTTCTAACCTCTGTGACTTCATTGAGTTCTGTAATACGGCATAATAAGTTTGGTTTCTCTTCTTTTTAAAATTCCCCCCCCCCCCCCCCCCCACATTTGGATGTATTTCTAGTAGCTGTTATGTAGCAGAATAACAAATGACCGTGCTGGAAATTTTGAAGGTCAGGCTGGCAAAACTTCAAAAGTGACAAAAAATGTTAAAGGCTTTATTTATACTCCCTTTTTATAGTCTCTACAGGATTTGCTTGTCTATTGTTGTAGACAAAAGCTCTGGTGGAGTTCTGAGCAGGTATTTATTGATAGAACTATCTCTGCATACTTTTCAACAAAGTGCATAAGATGTATAATAGATCCTTATTATGAAATATCTTTTTAAAAAGCAGCTTTTTAAGAACAGAAATGCAGAAGAAATATCATGTGGAAGTAAATACCATGGAGGTAAAATCTTTGGACAACAGTGTTGATAAGAAGTTCTGTATGGAAGATTTAAAACATCTTAAAAACATGAAGCATCTTTTCTTGTTAGAGAAAAGATAAGAAGCAAAATAAATCTCATTATACTCCTACCAAAGAGGAAGCAAGATAAGGAAAGAAAACTCAGCATTCTCTTACCAAATATGCTTTTTCATATTTAAAAAAATTTACATATACTTTCAGGAAAGAGCTGTCATTTCTAAAGGTGTAATTACTATTTTCTACCTGCAAAAAATTTAATAACTTTTGTTATTTTTGCAAACATGCAAACACATAAAGCTGCGGAACAGAAAAAAACCCAAAATTATGTATAATACCTGAAATGGTGTGCAGAAGAGCCTTTCTCCAACATTAAAAAAATACATTTTGTGCATTTGTGTCATATTAATAATCTGGCATGCTGAATTTTCAAGGCTCTCCCTCTCCCTCTTGTTCTGTTTTCAAGATCAACTTGTTTTGTTTTCAGGACCAACTTACTTCTTTCATATTTCATTGAAATCCTTTTCTGTCTCTTTCCTTTTCATAAGGAAGGGTTTTTACCCTCAGCCTGTTATCTTGGCTTGACCTTTTCACTTTCTCCTCCGTCTTACCCAACAGTTACTGTGTCATTGTAACTCTATGCTGTTTTTTGGTTTTTTTCCCAGCTGATTAGAAGTACTTTGAAAACAAAGTAAAATACTTTGATTCAGTGAATAATTTAGTCTGACATTGATAGCAGATGTCAAAAGGTATTGCTGTCTCGGTTTTAGTGGCGTGTGCCAATCAGTAGGTAACTTCGTTCTGTACATGTCTAGTTGAACTGTGACTAATTTTCTCACTTTTAGTGTTCAGCATTATCTAGAAGGAAGGAGATCTACAGGAAAGTAAAATGTGTGAATGAAAACCAGCTCCAAGTCGATGACAGTTTCTGTGATCCTGCCACAAAGCCTCCATCATCCAAAACCTGTGGAGTATCTCCCTCTAAATATGTTGTGCTCACAGGAGAACTGTCACAGGTACACTAATACATTGTACTGCTCACACATCTCTTATATATCTTTACATTTAAGAATGTTATATTGCTGTAAAATGTAGGTTACATGTGTGGAGAAGTTTATTTGCATTTGAACATGTCTAAACTTTCTCCACATTGACCTTCCAAGTCAACCATGACTTATTGTGGAGGCTGTTATGAGTCCTCCCTTAACCACCCAGGATCTATGATCACTAACTAGAGGAGAGCTGCCCCTACCACAGGATTCCTTTGCTGGGTCCCAGGAAACTCTCTTGCAAGCTGACCTCAATGAAGTAACCAAAATGATTTTCCTTGATTTCTGTGAAGTGCTTGATCAGTGCTTTGTTTCCCTTGCCCATCTGCACTGCCTGTGTGTGCATGTCTGTGCATGGGTCACAGCTGAGAGGGAATGACTGGCTGTGCATGGGTCACGGCTGAGAGGGAATGACTGGCTGTGCATTTGTCACAGCTGAGAGGGAATGGCTCTGGAGCCTCTGAGAAAAGGGCACCATGGGGCTTTGTGGCTCCTTGCACACGTTACAATTGCAGACCTTCACTTCTGTGCACTGCTGCTCCAGCCCAAGGCGGTGCGCCTCCAATGAGAGGCTTTGCCAGGCTCAGAGCTGACATACCTGTAATGCAATTCTGCAGAAACGTCCCAGAACCTTTCACAGCAATGATGCCTGTGCCTGGGGATTTTGTTTCAGTGCTCAGAGAGCTGTGGGTTTGGTCACCAGCAGAGGATCCCCTACTGTGTTGGAATCCACTCTGTGCAAAGGCGGCGCGTGCGCGGCCTTCGGGCTGTAGCGTACCCAGAGTGCCCGGTACAGCCATCCCCCTACATTCACAGATGCAACCTCAAAGGATGCTCACAAGCAGCTACCTGGACAGTGGGGAAGTGGACCAAAGTGAGTACAGACGTGCAAGCTCATTTTTATAGCTGCCTCTAACATGAATAAATACCAGGAATAACTTGCTGACGTAATGATGCTAATTATTTGCTTCTTTCTAAACTGAGTCTTAATGGTTATCTATGTCTAGTGCTCAGCGTCTTGTGGAGTGGGGATAAAGCAGAGGACAGTTGAGTGTATGACTGAAAATGGCTTATCTAGTGACTTGTGCCTGCCCCATTTAAAACCAGCTGCCAGAAAGATCTGCCATGAGAAAGAATGTAAGTGATAGCTGTGATTTTATGCAGTTAATGTTTTCCCAGGTTACTTATATTAAAGCTATAAATATATTTGGAATGCAATTATGGAAAATTAAGTCCTAAAAGTAAGCTCTGTTCCTGAAATATTAATATGATTTAATAATTCATTTTGAAGGTGAAATTCTTACCACCTGCAAAGATATGCAGATTAAAAAAGGGATGAGAAGGGATGGTGAATACCTACTTAACGTTAAGGGAAGGATGATAAAGGTACTGTTAATATTTATGAGTTTTTATGAGTACATATTTTTATGAAATAACTTTTTTCTAATAAAAATTTTGCTAAAGGGTTGCATTTTCTCTCCCAGATTTATTGCTCAGGCATGAACTTAGAGAATCCCAAAGAATATTTGACATTGGTAAAAGGCGAAGCAGAAAACTTTTCTGAAGTATATGGATACAGGTACAGAAGTGGTTTTGTAATGTTATGAAGTGCATTTATTCCTTCCAAAGTAAGATAATAAAATAATACTTACTTTTTGTGAGAAATTAGAGTAGGAATTTTTTTTTTGTTGATTTTCTGTTTTAAATATCCAGGCATGTGAGCACCCTATAGAAATATGGATAGTTCAAGCCTGAAATTATGTTAGTTGTAGTAAATTATTATAATTATTTTCTGTCTTGACTTTAGTAGAAATGACTTTGGTCCACATTAGTGTTTCAGTTGAGCCAAGATTAAAAGCAGAGCTTGCTGTTCAGTAAAGGTTGTTTAATATTTTTATGTGGAATAGTGCAATACACTTATTTTTCACTATGATATTAAGAAAAAAATCTCAAAATGAAAACTAAATATTTGCTGTTCTTTAGGTTGCAGAATCCATATGAATGTCCCTTCAATGGAAGCAGAAGGCAAGACTGTGCCTGTCGAAATGATTACCTTGCAGCTGGCTTTACGATTTTTAGCAAAATAAGATTTGATGTGGCATCTATGCAAATTAAAAGTAAGCATTTTGTTTGTTTCAGCCAATTTGAGCATTTTATTGAAATTGTATGTGGTCACAATTGCCAAATTATATTTTGATCCACTTACAGATCCAGCTGTGCCATCTTGGGGCAAACAAAATTCTTATTTAATTTAAGAATTCAATGTCAAAAATAAAAAAAGAAAGAACACCACTACTTACCTTGTAAAGCTGTCCCAAGTGGTCAAGCGGGTCAGTCTCACAGATTCATTTTTGTATGTGAACTACCTTCATTTTCTAAGGTTTTGTTCCCATTATTTCATTTTATTTTAATCCACAGCATTTTGTTTTCCTGTGGAAGTCTTTGGTTCTGTGCTCTGCTTAGTCCCTTCTCAGCCCTTGGCAGACACTAAATAAATGGACAAGGAATCTTGCAGTGCTTTAAGCCCCTGCCTGAAGCTGGCAAGTTGGCCCAGCTCCCTTGGTGCAGTGTCCAGGTGCACATCCATCTTCCTCCTAACCCACTCATATCTCAGAGAGAAATCTGGCCTTGTAGGTTGGACTACGAGTGCAATAACCAAAATTCAAATCATTGTTTCTCAAATCAAAACACACAACCTTCTTTCCAACAAAGAAAAAAACCCCACCCAATGCAAACAATAAAACATCCATGTTCACACTTTTCCCTGTTTCCCCCTGAACTTCAAATGCAGCAGTTAGTGTTGAGTAACTTTCTGTTTTCTAGCTACAGATTTTCTTTTTGCTCAGACTATACTGGGGAGAGCAGTACCATTTGCTACAGCTGGAGATTGCTACAGTGCAGCCAGATGTCCACAGGTATTTACGATTTCTTGCTCCCTTGAAATGTTTACATAAGAGGAGGGAAAAAATATGTGTGACTTGTTTAGATCTGTAAGGTTCTAAACCAATCTCCTGTTCTGTAAGGTCAGTGTACAACATTAATAAGTATTTTTCTTCTTACTCTCTTCTCTCCTGTTCCACCATTCCCCCCTCTCACAGTTTTTCCCTCAAATTGTTTATTACACCCTTTCCCTGTAGGCTCCATGTATGTGTCTCCAGCTTTCTGTGTGTTTCATGTACTGCTCTTCCTCTCTCTGGATTTGATGTATCCTTTGTTTCCCCTAATGCTTTCTCAGTCTTTGTTCTTCTCTAGTGACTTTTCTATAATCCTGCATAATTTTCCTAATCTTTTCTTTGTTTCTCTCCTGACGCTTCATGTCTTTGAAGACTACCAGAGGAAATCAAATTTTTTTTAGTAGTTTACTTTAAAATTTCCGCATGCATTGTTGTGTCTGCATTAGTGTTCTAGTTTTCTTGGGTGGTGCTTTTTAGATTAATCTCTATGTTGTCCCAGTTTTCTGTTTGCTGTTTCACATCACAGAGTAGTTTGGAAAGACATGAACTGGATCCCTTTTGGATTAAGCTAAAGGCAGCAATGAGCTTCAGAGGAGGGATCTTAATATACTCTAATGCTATTGAGGATGCAGTCCATGGGACTAGGTGTGAGTTTATTTAGTCCAAAATAAATCCATGATTGGTGCACTGTCTACAGACTTGGGCTCTCTGGGCCAATTTTTGCTTTACAGGTCTGTTTATACTGCATTGTCCTTCTTGATGATGCAGACATAGCCCTTGTCTGAGCTAGTCAACCTTTGTAGCCCCCTAGCAGAAACAGGACTCCTTAGAAAACACTTCAGTTTACCTTACACTATTAGACAATTTAGGATGAGGTCAGCTGTCCTCTGGA
The DNA here is from genome assembly GCF_028018845.1 of Melospiza georgiana. NCBI lineage: Eukaryota > Metazoa > Chordata > Aves > Passeriformes > Passerellidae > Melospiza > Melospiza georgiana. The sequence continues at coordinate 52,017,595 of NC_080433.1, forward strand.
AGTGAATTTCTTTTCGTTATAAAGGAATTAAGACCAACTGGCTCACGCTTGCTTGGAAGTGAATCCCTGTTGCTCATATCTCCTGGCTGCCTAAACTTGGGACCAGCTGTGGGTGGGCACAGCCCAGGGCAGCTAGAGACAATTTATGCACAATTTATGTAAAAATGAAGTGCCTAGGTTTGGCAGACTTAAACCCCTGGCAAGAAAACAGTTGAAGTTCATTACAGTATTGGATGCCTTCAACCTGCAAGTCCTTTGGGTGCAGCATGATACAGATCTGTTTGCTGCTGTGTGTAGCCTCTGTTGGGAGGTCATTCTGCTTACATGGCTTGGCACTGACACATTTATTTCCATCTAAAAGTTCTGACTGAAGCTGACACTTTTGATGCAGTCAAAAAGTTTCCATTCCTGTGCTTTTAGTCCTTAAATCTGTTCCTGGCCTTGCACATGCTGCATGATACATCAGACAGCTATTGAGCTGTAATTGTAATAGCGTTTCTCATTTATTTTTGCAAAATGATGTCACTGTGAAAGAAGTTACTCTGGGACTGTTAATTATGGAAATAAGTCCATACCATTTGTATGAATTTCCTCCTTCATTAAATGGAAGTCTTCCACTTTGAGGATAGTTGAAAAACATCCTACCCTATCCATATGAGTTTTTATTAGCTCATCCCGAGTTACATGAGTGCTATAAGCACAGCATCTTTACATAGAAGTTCTCTCAAAATAAATCTGCCACGCTGAGCAATATAACTGAATTTTTGCAACAGAATTTCAATGAATCATTATAATAAAAGCTATATATATTTATATATGTATGACATTATTAAGCAATAAAACACAGAAGCTACCATTTGCAATAAAAAATTACTAGGTCTGAATACAGAAATCCAGGCTTTCAGTGAATAATGCAGAGGTGTGCAGTTTTCTGATTGCAGTGCTGCCTGAACTAATCATTAGGCTCTTTGTGGGGGCAGTACATCTTTGTAACAAATTGCACTTCTCTGTGAATGCAATTTAATAATTTTCTGTATCCCAGTTTGTTTACCAAGGTAGTGCAATTTGTTACTTTTAATATATTTCCTATTCTCATAGGAACTGACTGAAGCTAGTTTTCAGAGTCTATATTTGTGTAGGCAAATGTTTTAGAATCAATAGCTTCTATATCTGTTGTGAATGGTTTATATTGCAAAACATTCCACTTAAAAATATTTATTTTAACATTCACTTATGTACTTGTTCAGTTGTGTTATTTATTATACTGAAAAAGCAATGGAACATGATAAGATGATGATGCTTACATCATCTTACAGTGTGCAAACATTTGAAAATTTGATGTCCAAGCGATTTGTCTTTACAGGCAGCAGTGTGTTTTGATCAAGTTATTTCCAAAAAATTCAGGAACTTAAAAAACAATAGTCATTCAAGAAAACCAGCTTCATTCTTGCTTTTGAAAGTCTGTACTTTTTGTAAATTAAAATTTCATTTGTAGAAGGGCAAAAATAATTTCAGTTGTCAGATGTTAGTTTTGTCTTCATACTCAGATGCTACAGATCAGCTGATGCACAGCTGGTGCTTATTGCAGAATAACTTGGTTTTGTGTTGTGAATGTCCATAGAAAGGGGGTAAGGCAGCATATCCAGCCCATATTTTGTACACACCTTTGAGTACTTCATGTTTAGACATATCCCAAGCAATATGTGCAAATATGCCAATATAAAGTTTTTTAGTGTTTTGAACCCTGTTTATCAGGTCTGTAATTTTTTTTTACTTTTTTTTTTTTTTTTTCCTAGGGCCAGTTCAGCATTAACTTGGCTGGTACAGGTCTGAGATTATCCAGTACAGTGAGATGGGTTGCTCAGGGCAACTATGCCACTGCTGACATACACAAATCCCACGTGAGTCAATGCTGTTGTCCTTCACCTGCTCTTACAGCTTGAACAAGAGGTACAAATGTTGGCTGTAGTGAAAGCTGCAGTGATTTTTGTGAATCAGAAATAGCATTCAAAGTCTCTGACCCATTTAAGTTTTCTACAGCAATGTTTAATCACACTGTCCAACATCTAAATCAGATCAGCACTCCCTGCCTACCCTTCAATTAACTGATTTTAAGAGGTTATTGTATTAATTGGGTTTATTAGAGGCTTTAAGGTGCTTCTAAAAAAATACCCAAACACAATACCTAAGCCTCCATATTTTGTTCAAGATCATCCTACTACAGATTATCCTTTTTTTTTTTACTCTGATCTTTATTAGTATGGGAAACCAAAAGACCAGTTAAACAAGAACAGTAAGTATGCCTGGTTTAAGACAACATTGGATGGTAAGCCTGGGAATGCTGGAGAGCCTGGGAGCAAGGTGTAGAGTGGTAGTGATAAAGGATCTCTGTTCCTGTTTTGCTAATGCTGCTGTCTCTTGATTTAGTGTTTCTAGGTATGATTTGTCAAAAGGTCTGTTGTGTGTAAACCTCGAGAAGCCTTTTGTGCAACTGTGATTTCAATCACTTTTCTTGATTGACTCTTCTCTTTGTCTAATTCCTAGGATGGTACTAAAATATATGGAAGATGTGGAGGATTTTGTGGAAAATGTGTTCCTAACACAATTATTGGTCTCCAACTTCAAGTACAGTGAGAACTCTGATGTACTAGGAGCATCAAAGCAGGGACATTTACCATTTAGGCTCAAATTGTAGGTGCTCTGTATGTGTATATTGTAATTTTTTCATGTCTGTAGTGATCATTACTGTAACGTTCACTAATAAGAATTCCTGTTTTCTTCAGGATTAACTCAAGGTTGTATTATCTGTTTATGGGCTAGCAAGTGCATAAATCACAATCAGAGACCTTCAGGTTTTACGGGAGAAGCATTTATTCAAAGTACAGTATGTACTAACAAGTAAATTGCACTGGGATTACTTCCGTGGGTAACACTAAATTTTACCATAATTGTAATTCTTTACCTGTTACTTACCAGTATAGTTCTTTATGCAGTATTCAGTAAAATTTATCCTCTACTGATCTTTTATGACAGATTGTGCTAAAATATAGAATCGAAAGCTTTACTGCTATATAAAGAGACGGGTAATTTCAATACTTCCAATTTTATGCAAACTTGTAGGGTTTATCTGTCAATAATTTACAGCTGAAAAGTACATAGCCAAAATGCTTGAGATAGTTTTATAGATCTGTGTGTTTCTCTGTCAGTGAAAGCATTTTTCCACATCCCTTTCATTATATTCTTTGTGGTGCTCAAATCCTAGCAGAAATACTGAGAAGTGTGGTTTAACCTCTGTAGTCTCTATAGCACATGTTAAACATCAGGTCTTAGGTTTGCTGTGGTTACAGGAAAAGAAAATATGGAAACAAATTGCTTCAAAACCTGATTTAAATCGCTGCCTCTCATCCATGTATACTGTGAAAGCAGTGCATTCTGTTTACCATGGGATCTTGTGTATAATTGCACAAATATGTATTTGCTTAAACACTTTCCATATCCACCTTACTCCTTTACCCTGGCCAGTGGCACATTAGTAAAGTGCAGTAGTGTGCATCCTTCAAAGCCTGATTCAGCATCATTTTCAATAACCTTAGTGAAAAATCTGAATGGAAGCAACACCCACTGTGGTTTTGGTGTCCATCTTTGACTCAGTTTGGTTTTTCAATGTCTGTAAATACAGTTCTAACATCTGCTGTTTAAAGAAGAGTTACAAGGTTTAAAAGATGATCTAGCTCTTTGATTTGTTGGTTTGTATTTTCTTACAATCCAGAACTGTAGAAATATATGCATATACAGATAATGTGTTTTAGAGCCAACTCTCAGGTATTCAGAATAAAATTTTCTACCAGCATAATAATGTATATTATTGTACCAGATAATTATAATGTACCAAATAACTATACATGTTTTCTCTGACCACACATATTTTGTAAACCAAATATTTATTTTGCAAGCCAGTATAATTGGTAGATCAAGTGGCAGCTATATTACATTTTTATCCACAAAAGTTAGCCATGAATTAGCAATATTTATTAATTAAAAACAATACTGTACCACAGAAGTGTATCCAGCTTCTTTTAAGATAACACATGTAGGTAATTATTTGTGATCTCTGCATCAGAAATGTATTTTTGCACTATGTGCCTTATAATAGTTGTAAACATTAATAAGACTATAAAACATTATTTTCCTAGAAGTGTTTACATTTGCAATTAAAATATTGTAATTTATAAAATATTTATATAATAAATATCCTTGTGTGAATGGTACCATGATACTTTTGTTTGGGTTCTTTTTGGTATTGTACTCTAAGTACAAAATGTTGCAAAAACATTTCAGCTTCTTTAGGCTGAAATAAGATAATTTACAGAATAATTGCATTCTTAATGCTCCTCTACAGTGGTATATATTGACATGTACTGGAATAACTGGAGGTTATAGTTAGAGGAATTATTTCCATAGAAGAAATTCCTGCTTCAGAGGGAAGAACTCCTTGTCTGTCTGCTCTTTCCAGTTATCCTCCCATGATTAGCTATATTTTTGTGGGGGGTTGCCTTGTAAGTTTTAACTGAAATAATGTAGAAATCTGAAATAGTTTTCCTCTCTTTGTGCTATCTCCAGCTTTTATAGCATGGTCCCTTGCCTGCTGCTTTGGCAGAAGGGCAGCTGCAGTTTGCCTCTGTCCCCAAGAGGGTTTTTTTCTTTTCAGCTCATCTAAAGGCTACAAAGCGTTCAGCTCTGCTGCCACGAAGTCACTCTGTGAATCCACTGCCAAACAAAGTGACTTTTAATGCAGTATTCAATATATCATGTTTTTCTTGGATAGTAAAATGTATTTTTGAGTAAAAATGTATTTTCTATACTTCTAGGATATCATATGGTCCAACTTTTGCATGGAACAGCACTATATTGTATTGTAGATTTTTGCATCTTTTCTTTATTATACCCTTGATTTAGAGTTTCAGCCTGCTGTAGGGAAAAAGTAATCCTTATGTTTTGACATTTTGTGACTTCCCTGTGTAAGATTTTTTTTTTCTTTTTTTGAGGAAAAAGGGCTCAATCAGTCATCCCAATTTCAAGTTTCTAACTTTTTGTCCTGAGGCAATTTAAGAAAGATGTAAGCCTAATGATCAGTTCTGAAGAGACTGGAGATTTGATGATGCCAACATGTTAGGACGCCATGCAAACAAAAAAGAGGATGATGGGTTGTACTTGCAGTAATATGTTTCCATATACTTTAATTGAAATTGCTCTGAATTTCCATCCCACTGGGCAGCCAAGATGCTTGCCAGAAGGGCAGGGTGCTCCATGGCAGAGCTGTGGGCTCTGCATGTGCTGAGCTGCCCCTGGCTGTCACAGTCACACGGCGCTCCTGCTTGGGGTCATGCTCAGGAATGAAATGCTTAACTGCCCTATCGATATTCCATAGAGAAAAAAAAATAAATTGTAATAGCTAAAGAGGATTGTAACAATGCTTTGTTAGATGGCTTCTAGGATCTTTTCAATCCCATCAATGGCAGCATTACACATTAGGTGACAGAACTGCACTTGGCTGTGTGTGTGCACTTAAATTACCTGTGTGTGTACACACACATATTTAATACTTATCTGAATATTAAGTGCCAAAAAGGGACTAGGTAAGAAAAACCTTTTTTCTCACATTTCTCTAACAAAATGTCACTTGATGTGTGACAGTATCTGTGACTTCTCTTGACGAATTCATCTTCTAGATGTCTTCTTCTTGTATTTCCCCAAAGGTTATATGTGGGAGGAGGCAGAGGAGATAGAAACTTTGGCTCTGGGTGCATTAAGAGTTGTCTGTTCTAGCAGAATTATCGTGGTCTGTTGTGCCACTCTCCCTCTGCAGAGAAGCAGGATGTGCCCAGGTGTTTGATCTGGAACATGGGTGTTGTACAGTCAATCTGACATTTGTGGGCAGAGCTGTGACTGAGTGATTTCAGCACATGCAGGCTTCTGGTGGACAGTCATGGATTTTCTTATCTAACTTAAAGGCTTTAATATCCAAGACACACTTGACAAGATGAAGGAAATGTTTGGGGTTTTCTTCCACTTCTGTAACCTGGAATATGGTCAGTGTAACTTCTGTGTTTTGTCGGCTGTTTGAAAAGACAGTTCCATGTAGCAGGGAAGGGGCTTTGTGTCTTTGCATTTTTATTGCAGTAAAACATGAGATTCTTGGAAAATTCAGAATAAGAATAAAGTACTGCTATCTTGCAAGCACTTTCTATAATTTGCAAAGCTTTAAATAAGATTAGGAAGGAGTATGTGGGGTTGTTTTCAGTTTCCATAAAGAAACAAATAGATATGTGAAAGTTGATGTTCTGCGGCTGTCAAAACTAAACTTGAATTATAAGTGGATCAGAAATATGCAGTAGTATTTTAACTTTAATTTAAAAAATATAAAGGAAAACAATTTACAAAAATAACTTTGAAGTAAGATAACTGAATATTTAAATAAAGGAACATTAAAATAAGCATCATATATAAACATCACAACTGAGATTTCAAAGTAATCCATGTTGGCAGTTAATCCGTGTTGACAGTAAATCCATGTTGGCCTTATTTATAAATTGAAACAATTTCCTACTGCACACCAAAGAAGCCTGTCAAAGCATTTTTCAATAATTAATTTTCATTATATGATATTCCATATTTCTACTTTTGTAGAAATTGAAGCATTAAATACTAAAGACTGCACTTAAATGCCTTGAACAGTTACATGGTATCTTCCTTGATGCAGAAAAAGTATGAGTAGAGGTCACCATGGCAGAACCAATATGAAAAATGTCCTTTAAAGGCTAGAAAGTGGCAATTCTGGAGAAGTATTTGTATCTATAGACCTTCTTATGGTCTCTCTTGTGTGGCCTGTTTTGCTCTCCTATGGTATTTGACCATCATTTCCTGAACATTTATGATTATTCAGGATGGTCTCACTAATCATAATCTAATCATTAAAACATGGAGGGAGGCCCTCTCTCTTTCTGGTGTGCTTTGAAAATAAGCTTTTTAGATCATAGAAAAAAATACTGCTTGTAAAGGGCATTCCTATTTCACAGTACTGGCTTTCCTTGAGACAGAGCAGAACTGTGATAGTGGGGGTAAACTACCTGCATTTTGTTCAAACAGAAATACAAGCTATCTGACTTGGAGTTGGATCTGACATTTAATATTGCCATCCACAGAAGGTGGTTTGCTTTTGCACAGTTAAGTTTATTTTGCAATACTGTAGGTTGAGAGGCTTTTCTGGGCTTTGTTTATCCTAGCTTTAAAGAAGCAATCTGTGCTCTGTTTCTGATAATTTTCTCCTTGTGTTCAGTTATGATAGATATTCCTTTGAGTTGATTGTATAAAAATACTGTAGCAGCAGAGCAGAGCAAAGATCTAACTGTATTTATGTCTATATTCTGCCTTTAAACATGAACAGCTGTGCATGCATTCATCTGTCTCATGTTTGACTCTGTGCTGCCATCCAGAACCTTTTCCTTTTCAATAAACAAATGTTTCCCTCTTTAATCTGTGTGTGTTTTATCTCTGTTCCTGCAACAAAACTTTCTTGTCCACATATGTTTTTCAAATTTTATTTGCATAATTAAACAAAGCATGCAACATGGAGAATCTGAGCTGTAAATTGTAACAAATGACTCTCTCTAAAGAACTGAAATAAACCAAGCTTTTTCTGTCTTGCTCATCATTACTATTTTGTTTTGGAAAGCAAAACTCCTCATTTATGAATACTGAAAGGCTTTTTTTGAAGTAACTGTATGGGCTTATTTTGCAGTCTGGTTTACAGAAGCAAGAAACATTCAAGGAGAGCTCATGAATTTTCTATTTGCAGAAGACTGGAGTGATTCATAGCAGCAGCATATATTTACACCTTGTAGGATGAAATCCTGTTTTGCACTTCAGCTGTCTCTGGCAGTCATTTACTGACCATGGTAATGACATTCATGGTCAGTTCATCATTGTCAATGAGCTTTTGAATTTACTTTTGGAAGATGGAATAATTAATAATGTGGTTGTACAGAACACAAATTGAAATTTGTGCTTGTAAATCCACAGAGCAGAAAGTTTCTTTTTAGTGTTTTGTATTTAAAACATCTTGCAGAAAAGCTTGTTGCAAAAGCATTTATTATACACCTCAGTAAAGAAAACAGCAACCCTGGTAGTGTTTGTATTCCTGGAAGCTCTGCAAATCAGACAGGGCTAAGAAGGCTGCCACCAGTATCCCCTTTCATCGGTGTTTACAAGGTATTTAACTAAGAATTCTTTTGCCCTTCAATTATTCTTTTCTGTCTTGGGTTTATTACTACCTCTGCCAGAAAAGTAAGTGTCTCCAGTTCCTTAGCTGAATTCCCACTTCTAACTGCTGAGAGAGAAAGGAAAAGAAGTAAATTCATAGTTGTTACCTCAAAGGGAAACCACACAACCTGTAAGCTGATGTAAAGGCAGGACCAGAAAGTGCACAGTGAAGAATGACATTATTGTGCTTCTAGAATCCTCTCTTCCATGGCAGGATTAGAGTCATTGCTGCTTTTCTTTTGTGGACAAGTGAATTTTTGGTATCATGCTGCCAAATATTTACTGAGAGATTATTTTGAGACAGGTCTCTGGAGAATGCAGATAGGCAGGCATAAAAAATGGGAGGAACTCTTTGGGCTGGAAGCTTAGCCTCCTGCAATGTGTTTGTCTGACCAGCTGTCGACAGCATTGCCTCATATGAAATTCAATGTTCAGAGGATTTCCCAAGCAGCAGAGCAAGTGGAGAGGGGAGCACTGTTTCCAGCAGTAACTTACACCCTGCTTAAGCAGAGGGAGAGAGGGGACTTTGATAAGGAAATGTGCTTCTGGCTGCCTGAAAAGCTTACCTAACCCCTATGCAAGCAACTCCCTCACCATTGTTACCAGCGTTGTTTTTTTGCTGCCATATTAAATTGTATATAAGCTGTCAGAACCATAAAATTTTAATTAAAAAATTGTATCTACAGGCAATTTTGCACTGCTCAGCGACTTTTTCTCTCTGTTTTGTTCTGTACGCTGCAAACATTATTTCATACCTCTTGAGTGTGCTTTACTTTTCTAACCAAAAAATAACTCTTCTGGAGACATCAGTTCTTAAAATTTTTTCTTTCTGCTTTACTCCCTGAAAAAAGTGAAGTCTCTTATTTTAATGATATTGCCCTAGAAAGACACATTCAAGCAACCAGCTATTTTAGTATTTAAATATTTTTACTCACACCCACTTTTACATTCTTGATCAAGCCAGTGGCATCTTCTCTATCAAAAGGCATAAGCCAGCTCAAGCATGAGTACCAGCCTGGCAAAGTTGTTCAGGTTTCTTAGTAACATGGTACATTACAAAAAAAGGATGTGAATTGGCATGACCATTCTTCGGTGCAAGAAAAGACTTCTGGTTCTGATTCCAAAAGTCACCGCAGCAGCCACACTTCCAGCCCTTCACCGAGCCCCACTAATACCCATGTAAGTCTGCACTGGTGCACAGATCTTCCATGAGGATCCAGTTCCCCATGCTTGAGACCTCAGGCTCTGGGGTTTTTTGGATGTTTTTTCCCAGCCATATACCTTCCTCTAGCATTTTGTTCAGGACAAAGCATGTGGTTATTTTTCAGAATTGTTATTTTTCAAAATGTGCTATTGCTGAGAGAAATACAGGATCAATGTTGTAGCATAGTTAACTCATGCGGTATTTTTTTCATCAGGAGTTGCTACTTGAAACTTCTGTCTTATTTGAAAGGTTGCCAGTTAAATTCCCCATAGCTACACAAGAATCACTTGCTTTGAAAGCAGAAATTTCATGCGAATCTGAGGGCACATTTTGCTTTAAAGATCTAACAGCATACTGTGCTGCTGCTTCACGCTGCCTTTACCATACGAGCCAAAGCTAAATGATGAGATCAGTGCTATGCCAAGTATGTGCTAAAGATACCAGAATAATAAATATGAGGACAATAAAATGGCATGCAGAAGACAGGTTGTCATCCCTATATAGTTTCAACTAGCAGATGACAGTCTCAAATCTAGATCTTCTGCCTAAAAAAAGCATGATCCCATTTGCTGAACTACAGAATATTTCCAAGAATCTCCCTTGCATATATAAAATCCCTGCTTGTTCATGTGGGAAGCGATCCTCACTCAGCTCAGTGACCCTGTCCTTTCTCCAGTGGTAATGTGCTGATTCTTTATCATCATGAGGGCTTGGCCGTGAGGTGGGAGGCAGGACAGACCTGCTGAAGGCCAGGAGCCAGCAGACTTCCAGCTCATTGGAAAGAGAAAGGCACATCAAACATGAAAGATGCCTTCTTCAAATCTCAGGTTGGGTGGTTTAGGATCCTAGACTGCTTGTAATATTTATTACGTGTGACAAATTTTACAAGTAATTTTACTTTAATACCAAGATGCTCCATCTGACATCAGTGGTCTATTTTATATACCCAGAGGCTTTGGGACAGGGGGGCTGTAAAACACTGAGCAATGAAAGACATAAGGTAATATGCTGTTAAAATCTGGGAAATTATCTGGTGATTTCCCATTCCAGCTCTCTGCATAGCTGCATTTAGGGCCAAAGGTGCTTCTTAACAAGAAAATGTGACTCAATGCAGACAAGAAATATTGAACAGGTCTTGTGAGGCATCAACTCAACTCTTGCCTACATGGGTGGCCTCATCTGCCCTACTAAGCAGTAGCACAACACAGCACACATAGTTCATCTCCATATGTCTATAGGTATAAATCTATACCTACTCCAAGGTCTCTGCTTGCTGCAGGGGGCCCCTGGCACATGCTGCTCCAAAATGCACCCACACACAGTCCAGAGAACAGTAGAGGCCAAAATAGCACCAAGAAATGTGTCAATAATTTAATGCCAGAGCCAGAAAGACAGAGGTCACCTAATGTCCCAGCTCTGTTTCATTTGGTGGCCCAGGAACAGACCCGAGGCTGACAGCAAAGAGATTCTCCTTGTTCCTCTCACATACAGCTTACACCCTTCACCTTGGCCCCAGAACATCATTCCTAGAAACATTTGCTGCAAAGGAGGGGTAAATGCAGTGAAGAAACTCCTGCTAATATATTTCCAGTGCATGGTGGGTCAATATCAGCATTCCCTCCTCTCATAAACAGCAATGCTAAATTGGAACACTAAATTTCCTTGGTGCATTTTGAAGGGGGACGATGCTCACTTGATGAAAACATCTCAAATTTTTAAGAAGTTGCAGAAGAGTCTGGCAGACTGTGGGAGAAGGGGATTTCATGGTTTTGAATAACACAAAGTGATGCCAGATCCTCTACTTTTATTTTGAGGGAAGTTTTATTAATAGTTGGTAAATATGATCTGATTCCAGATTTCTCTATCACAGACCTCTCAGATGTGATGTCCTTGGCCATCACAGCAGCAGCAGCCTGTGAGGTGGTTTCCATGGGCAGAGCTGGCACAGAGGGATTGCCATAATGAGCCCACACAGGCTTGGCACCTCTCCTAGAAACACACAGTATGGTGTGTTTGCCCACTAAAAATGTATTTTGCTATGCTGGGTGCTGTTCAGTGGCCCTAGAAAGAGAGAGATTTGTGTTTGGTGGCCAAGCACAAGAAGAAAAGTGCTCCAACACTGAAGGGTGTCTGGAACAGCACACTTACCCAGACAGCCCTTTGCTGCTGAGCAGCTCTCTTGCACTGCCTTGGCATAGAAACCTGGGGCAGAAGTTCACAAATTAGGATTGGGAAACATCTGGTTCACATTTACCCAGAAAAGCCTGCATCAGACAGCAACTGCTTGGACCAATGGAGAGAGAGAGCATATTTCTCAAGCATCTTCAGACTAGGCACAGTTTCTGAATTTGAAGTAATAAATTAGGGCTTAAGGAAACCATTTGAAATCAGATGGCTGAAACAGAGACATTCTCTGAGAAGACATAGCTGTTTACATTAGCAATCTGATTTCTCTCCCCCCTTTATTGTGCTAACTTTTATAAGGATCTTCATACTCCCTTTGAGAGAATTATTTGACCTGCAAATTGGAAAGTTTGCTCAGTAGCACAATAAAGCTGCAGGAGCCCTAAAGCGCACTTGAAGTGATCTGAAATTTTGCAGTATGGCGTGCTTATAAAACACCAGTGTAATATTAGAGCAGTCACTTTCTCACCATTTTCTTCACATTCATTGAACCCACAAACTGAAATCAGGAGCCAGCCAGATGTTACCCTAATGTCCCACAAGATGGTGACAAAACAATTCTAATGACACATCATTTTAATTTGTGCTCTGTACAGTCTTAGCGACTCCAAATATTTTCTTACCATGCAGATGCATTAAAGTCCATTTATATAATATACTTTGGGCATTTTTAATGGGTTACTCATTTGGCAGATGTTCATTCTTTGAAGTACTTTGTTGATTGTACTTTAAATTGACTTCAGGACTACATCGCAAGTTTCAGTCCCTCCACATCAGCAATTACAAGTTCCCTGGATGCTGAAGAGGGAAAAGTACTTTTTTTGCTTCTGATCCATCCCTTTGCCAGACTACTTCCTTTCCCTCCCCCTGCCTGCCCACTGCCTCCCACCACCCACCATCCCCCTGCCATGATTTTTTTTGTGTGAGGTCTTTTGGCCAATAAATTCCTTCATTTCTGAATTAAGCATGAAAAAGTGGCATGGTACATTAGGCATAAGAAAAGTAGCCACTGAAGAGCAGTGCTCTCCAGAGACAAGACCAGGAACAAATACTGTGAGGAAGAAGTGCTACAAGAAGTCAGGTGCTAGGGAGGGGTGGTAACACTCTCCCTTACACTTAGTCCCAAGATATTTTATTAGAATTTCTTTTTATATATAACTATGGTCAGTTTGGGATAGTTGCTTCTTTGGGCAACCAAGCAGAGGAACTGAATGGGGCCTGAACTGCAGAATTTGCATCTTGGTAGTTGTGCCCTCAGACTGGGTACTAGAGATGGAGAAAGTATTCCACATTATAAACTGCATGTCTTTGAAGACTGAAAATATTGTCCAGTATTAGAAACAGTTGTTTCCCAGGGTCCTACTGTTTTAGAAACAATAAAAATTACATTCTCAATGTACAATGTAAATACCAGCTCTTTATTTTGGTCAAGATGGGAGCTGAGTTTAACAGACTGAATGGCTCCAGCCCTTCAGGTACCTGGAAAAGATTGTGAGGAAAATACATTCCTAGCTGTACCTGTGAGTTTCTATCAGTAGATGACAAGACCAGATTAATCCTTTGGCTGAGACTTACAGAGGCATTTCAGTGACTTGAAAGCCACATGACCAGATTTTCAAAGGTATTCAGTAATCTAATTCTCAGTGATTTAAGTATGAACTTGGTCTCTAAATATATTCCATTTCTGGCCAGAAGTACCACTTTAAAATTATTTATGCATGCAGGAACCAAAGCTTTTGTGATAAAACAGGGTGTGCAGAGAGGCTCAGCTAGTTCCAAACAAGCTTGTTTGACTATCAGACATGATGCACCCACGTGAGCCCGTGCAGGAAAATCGTCCCTGCTGAGGCGTGCACTTAGATCGCCTCCAAACTCTCACCTCCCACCCTCTGCACTGCAAAGACTTTTGCTGTGAATTTCTTTCCTGTGGATTTTGGCCACAACCAACACAGGCTGATTGTGATATGCTCATGATTTTTAACAGTACCTGTGAGTTTCAGTCAGATTTTTTTTTTAGCAGTATGTAACTCCTGGACCGAGAGACAGAATGCAGCCAGTTGGAAAAGCACACTTTGATGGCAGTGTAAGTGGCAGCGAGTGCAGTGGTTGGAACCTGGAGACAGCCCTGTCCTCAGCAGCAGTCCCATAGTAGGACTTGGCAGGACTTATCATTTTCCCATTTTAAATCTAATTTTAAGGGTTATTCTCCCTCCCTCTCCCTGCATCTCTGTATCTCTTTCTTCAAATGCCAATAATCTCCATCCCATACCTGCTCCATGGCAAATTCCCACGCAGGTGCATCCCCCCCCATGTTGTATGTTCCACACCTCTGCTGTCGTTTGATGCATTTGAAACCTGGTGGTGGAGGAAATCTTGCCCTCCCCTGCTGGCACAACCATGCTGCATGAGTTCCTGCTGTCCACACCCACTTTTAGCATGTTTTTGCATAGGAGCAAAGATGATCACAAGCATAACCACGCTTGTCTGGAAGTGGGCTATTCACACTTGTGTAATTTTCATATAAGAAGCTAGATGCCTAAACCCATGTTCAACACATAAATAAACATGCCCTATTTTTAAGCATCTGCCATTCTCATGGTCTTTGCAAACATTATTTAAATGTGCAGGCTTTGGCATCTAGCTGGGAAAGTTTTGGCTTACATTTCCAGAGGCCTGTAAGAAAGACCTTAATGTGTGCCATTATTTTAAAGGTGTAAATACAGTGATCTGAAAGCAGGCTTCTGGGCTTGCCATCAATCCTGGGCAAAACATCAGTTACTGATGAAAAGTTCTCTTTGCAACTCGGTGCTATCAACCATGCCACTTGATCTGGCTTCATGGAGAACAGTTCATCAGGCTCACACAGAATCATCTTTCAAGCTATTTTAACACAGAAGGTTTAGCAAAATGAGGTAGGTTAATAAAGGTTTTAAGATTATAAAGATTTAAGATTATAAATGTTTAAGATTATAAAGTTATTTAGACTTCTTTAAGAACATTTAACACAATCATTGTGGGATTTTTCATTAGCAGAAGCAAGGGAAATGTAACTGTAGAAGAGAAAACACCCACAGATGACTCTTTTTTACAATCAGGCCCCACAGGGGCTACTTCTTGGCCCTATACAAGAATGAAGGGGGGAAATAATTAAGATGTGAATGAAAAATACCACACAAAATGCAGAGTCCTTTTTGTTCCTAGCTGGCTTTCCATCTAGAAGGCCAAGCAGATCAGGTTGCTCAGGATCCAATTGGATATTTAAGTTTTGAATATCTTCAACAATGGAGATTTCACAGTCTCTGGGAACCCTCTTCCAGTGTTTGACTATCCTCACACTGAGGAAAAAATTTCTATCTTGCTATCTAATTGGAATTTGCAATTTATGTCTGCTGCCTTACACACTTCTAAATAGAATATGGGTTCTTCTTCTCTATGACTCCATTAAATTTTTGCAGACAGGAATAAGGTGCCTCCAAAGACATCTCTTCTCTGGACCAAGAGATCCAATGAATCAGTTTCCACATATCCTGCACTTGAAGGGCCTTGCCCATGCCTCACCAGTTTGGCTCCAAGGATGCTGTAGAAAGCCTTGCTTTAGTCTAAGAAAACAGCATGTCCTACTCTCCCCCTGCCTGATTCCCAATCACCTCAGTACAGAAGAGATTACCAACCAGGCTGTTCTTCACTCACTCCACTCTGGCTGTTCCCAAGTATTTCCCATCTTTTATGTTCTTTGGAATGTCTTCCAGAAGGAGCAGCTCCATAACCTTCCAATATTTAAAAGGCAGCTACAAGGAGGATGGAGTCTCTCTCTTCACAAGGAGCCACATAGGGAGACAAGGGACATCAGGTACAAGTGGCACTGAGATGTTTTATCTGGGTATGCAGAAAGAATTATTTCAGTGAGAGCAATCATTTATTGGAATAACCTCTCCAGGATGTGGTAGAGAACTTCAGTATATGATTTATCAGGGTGCTACTTACATCTATAATCTCCCTTTCCCGCTAAATGTTGAATCAAATGATCATTTCAGGTTCCTTCCAGCCTGGGATGTCCTATGAATCTCTGATTCTGATTTACAGGCATTAAGATGGGCTGATGATGCAGCAGCAGGGAAAGTGGTTCATGTCCTTTCACCTTCTGTCAGAGCCTGGGGAAAGGAGCAGCCTTGTCCTCACTGTCTGCAGGCTGGAGGTGAAACCCAGTCCTCCATGCCACAGCATCCCAGGCAGCAGGACAGGACCTTGGGCAGGGGAAGGGGATGTAAGGAGCAGAGAAGGGACAAGCTGTGACCCCTCTAGCTGCCCTGCCAGGGTCTGGCAGTGCTCTGCTGGCAGAGTCCTTCAGCATGGCAGAGGCCTGGCATGGTGTGGCAATGCCGTTCTCTCCATGTCTTCAAAAAGGAGCTCTGTCATCACTGCTGCTGCTTCCCTTGCCTCTCAACTAAAGAAAAAGGTTTTTTTCTGAAATTTCTGGAGCAAGATGTTCTCTGAAAGCTGCCTTTTTCTGATCCCACCCTGAAAACACATAATGCTGAGCATTTCAGAACATGAGTGAAGAAGAAAAGCTCAGTGCTGGATTAAAGCCACTTTTGGCAGAGGATAAAAGACAGTCTCTCTCTCCCTCTCCCTCTCTGTCTCATGCACACACACAGACAAACAGGAAGAAAAGCTCTCAGGGGCACAATCAATTACAGTTCATATCTTTTCTGAGCTGTCAGAGATAGTCTCTGGCACAGGCCCTGCTGGAGTGCAAACCCAAAAGGGATTTCAAAAACAAATCCTCAGCTGATGTATACCTTGTATACCAGTACAGCCCAGAGCAATTTGTGGAACAGGAGAAAGACGATTAATACATGATGATACATAAGCACAAGGAATATTTTTCTCTTAACTGAATTTCCGCTGGCCTCTGTAGTGAGCTGACTGAAACAAAGGCTGTGCTGTTTCATACTGCTCATGAAAAGTTTAAGATTTTGAAAAAATTTGGTTTAGCCCCAACCAGGACAGTCATATCTCTACACATTGCTGTACATCTAAACGCTGACACAAATAGGAAATTCTAAAACTGTTTAACTTAGGAAATTCAACACCTGATCTGAAATGCAGACCTGCTGCCAGTGTATGGGCATGTCCACTCTGCTGCTGCTGCTGGAAGGGGCTGTAAAAGTAGCCAGAGTCTGGATTGCAAGCTCACAGAGACATCCCTCAGGAAGGTATCGAGAAAATGACACCAGACCTTCCTGGACAGCAATGGCAGCGCTCATTTTATCAACTACAGCTGGGAAGCACAACTCAGAGCAAATATTTGCAACCAACCCAGACTTAAATATTTGTTCTCTTATCGGGGGATCAGCACTAGGTTATCATGACAGCCTGTAAACCCTGGCTAACGTGGCTGACATGAACTATTGCAGCTTTGCTACAGTCATGCAGGAAAATGCCTGTACAAAGACCTTTGTACCATAGACCCCAAATCACCATGCAGCAGCTTGTGGAGGTGTTTGTAAAGGATGATTTGGGCCCCTGTGGCTGCAGGGTGCCATCCTCTGAAGCTAAATTCAGTGGGAGGCTCTGCATGGGGTTGTTCATGCTTGAGCAGACCAGGAGAGCACTAAAATGCTCCTCATGGCTCCTTTTGCTCTCCCTCTGAGGCTTTCCCGGCATTTCAGGCTGTAGCCAGCAGGTAGTTCAGGGCTGTGTGATATTGCTGTCTATCTTCAGCAAGCTCCCTGTCCCTTCCCACCCACCCCCTTCTCAAGTCTGATGCAAATATGTTGCTTATTCATTTTGATGTTTCATTCAGTTTATCTTACACCCTTCTGAAATATTAATTTCTGGCCTCACGGCAGATTTTTTTGTGATCCAAGCACAGAATTCTGTGTGTGAGTGCAGAAATTAAGAACCCATCTAAAGGGACAGCAGGGACAAATCTTACCCAAGGGGGCTTGGGGAGAGGCTTTGTTTTTTAGGATTCCAGGAGGCCTTGGGCAAGATGATAGAATTGCAGTAATAAATTACCACCCCGGTTTAAAGCTGCAACAAAGACAAATTGCAAGTGTAAATTAGAAGTCTAAATCCTACTCATCAGCTCTTTAGATCTATAGCAATGATTTGAGCCACATGTCAGATTACAGCAATGGAATGTTCCAGCATTGCTTGCTGCTAAGCTTCACCTTCAGTGCACTTGGTGCCTCAGGGTCTGCCCGGGGCTACGAGCCTGCGTGGGCAGCTGGCAGGGGCAGAGGAGCCCAAGGATGCTGGTCCAGGGAATGGGGTCAGGGTCTGAACCCATGGCTCCAAGCTAGGGCTGAAGGTTTCTGTGGTTATAGGAGAAGACAGAGCTGCTAGAGCAATTAACAGCCTGGGTTCTGATGCTCTGACCTTTCCAAGGGCTGTGGATTTGTGGCTCAGCAACCACTTCAACCCAAGCCGTGCAATGTTGGTGGATGCCATTGCCTGCTTCAGCTCTGCTCTGCAGAGCAGGACTCACTCACCAGGACCCAGTCAGGAAGCCAGGGCTCTGTCTGTGGCTACAGACATGCCCCTGTCCCAAGGAAGAGATTGCAAAACTTCATTCATTCCAATTTTCACTAATTGTTACTGGTGGTTAATAGACACATGCTTCAAATGCTGCTGGGTGTGGCAACTTTTTGCATTGCTTTTCATGAGATTGCCACAAAGTGTAGCAGGAGTTGCTGAATTCAGAGGGTTATTGCAAAAGAAGCCATCTGAGGTATATAGAGAAGAAGAAATTGGGAGGGGGGGAGCTCAGGTCTCCTTTTCCCTTCCCTTCCCTTCCCTTCCCTTCCCTTCCCTTCCCTTCCCTTCCCTTCCCTTCCCTTCCCTTCCCTTCCCTTCCCTTCCCTTCCCTTCCCTTCCCTTCCCTTCCCTTCCCTTCCCTTCCCTTCCCTTCCCTTCCCTTCCCTTCCCTTCCCTTCCCTTCCCTTCCCTTCCCTTCCCTTCCCTTCCCTTCCCTTCCCTTCCCTTCCCTTCCCTTCCCTTCCCCTCTTTTCTTAATATTTTGGAGCATGTTGTGGAAAAAAAATTAGTCATCTGTCTGACATATATTAGTAAAGTGGAGACTGTGTTAAAAATAAAGTGCCAGGTTGTCCTCTGCAGAAAGTTAATAAAAAGAAGGAAGTGAAAGGCTGCTCATTATTTTTAATGACTTTGCTTTCCAGCAGTGTGCCTGTATCTCCCAGCCTTTACATTCTGCCTTATTTCGGTTCATTACGGCCCTGGAGAATGATGGCTTTGTTCTAAAATACCAAATATATCAAGAGGCCCCTGGCCTAGCCTGGCTGGGCTGTTAATCCCAGCTGCAGTGCCAAGGAGGATGCTGAGGAGAGCCTGTTGCAGGGCAGCCCAGCCTGGATGGCTGGGAGCCCTTGGCAGGCCCTGGTGCTGCTGGAGGCTCCGTGCAAAGCTGCAGGCGGAATCGACCCCGGGGTGCTTGGCAGCTGCCTGGGTGTTTTCTGTGTGCACATCCCTACCTTTGTCTCTCTTGCTGGCTCTACCTGGCATTAGCCTCTCATTCCCTGTCAACAGATATTTGCTTTATTAAGTTTAAAATGTAGGATGCATTTTGCAGTGCAGAAGATGAAGATTCATGAGTGTGCAATTCACAACACAGTCCCAAGCAAAGCACCCAGAGCATCCAGCTACATCTGCAAGCCCCTTGCACCCAGCAGGTAGAAAAGCTGAAAGCAGAAGCTGCATTTCCAGATTTGAAAACAACTGGCTTTTCTCAAAAGGTTTGCTTGAAAAAAATCCCTGCTGTCATTCAGTTATATTTTTCTGATATGCTCTTTGATAAATCAAGGCCCATGTTACAGCCAGATTGCAGTTGCAGTATTGGTTTGGAAACAAGATGCATAATTTCTATGGCTCTACAGGAAACATCTAAAAGAGGTCCAGAGCCAGGCTCCAGGGTCTTTACAGGTTTTTTTCTTAGTAACTCCTCAGAAACTCATTTCCCAGCAGATTTTGGTCTCATGCTCTGCTTCCTCTTCTGCCTTACTAATGGTTGAGGCCCTGCAGCAAAACCTGCGTCATGCATGTTGTATGAAACTTAGTGCAAAAATTCCAAACACCATGGAGAAGGCCCTGCATGGCTTGGGGCAGTAGCAGGGGATGCAGGGAGACCTCACACAGCTGTGCTCACAGCTGGATTGCTTCCCTGGCGCTTTCCATGCCTCTCCTGTAGCTGCCACTCCCAGTCTCAGCCACTGTTCCTGGGGGAGCAGAGGCTCTGGGAAACTGCAATGGACAAATTCATAACCCTAAGGGTCTTCCAGAGCAAATGCCAAGCCATTGGAACCATTGCCCTCATAAATCAGCCTGGCAAACAGGAGGGGGATAGGAGCAAGGTTTGGCTGTGATGTTGAGGAGCTGGTGCTGATCCTTTAAATTCTAGCCACTACAAACTATTTTGAATTTGCTTACCTTTTAACACAGAAAAAAGCCAAAACTTGTTTCTATTGGCTAACCACATTTTTTCTGCCTGTCTTAATCCAGGAAACTAAAATCATGACCAGAAATTTGTCCCCATCCCTAAACAGTGGCCTGCTGGTGTTTATAAAAGAGATCACCATGATTCTTCCCAACGGCTAGAGGAGTGAAATGGGCGTGTCAGGGAGGAAAATGAGCTTGTTCCTGTGTGAAAACTTAGCACAGGGTCAGGCAGAGTATTTTTGGAGATGGGATGGGTTTTTGTTTGTTTTCCAGCTCTACCAGACACCAAATTTGGCTGTAGCCTGACAACATAGCTACAGAGGACTCTTTTGTCTGTAAGTTAATGAGAGAAATGCTTGATAGATGGCTACTGGCAAGCTAATTAGAAGAGAAGGGATTCGATGGATTGCAGAAAAAAAAAGCAAAAGGAAGGGAATCAAAATGTTGAAGAACATCATTTAAGGTCCTCGTTCTGGGAGAGAGAGACTAACTGGTTTCACTTCCCAGAGGCTAATCTTGCCCTAATTGACTTATTATTGGAGTCTGAAGGAAAACAATCCATGTGGCTGTGATAGCAGAGCCAGGGAAGGCATGACTGTGGCTGCTGAGGGGAATCTGGGGGGACAATAGCTGCAGTGTGTGAAGTGACACAGGATAGCATGTGCAGACCCCAGCAGGGCAGGAGCCCTGGCTGGGCACACTGCTCAGTGTTACAGGGTGGATGGGGAGCATTGAGAACAGGCTCAGGATTCATGCCCACCCAGTGGTTTCAAATACTCCTGTGAGAAAAAGCTCAGCATCTTCCCAAATGCAGACCAGACAATCAGGGATCACATGTTATCAAAAAAACAATGTGCAACCTATAGCTTACTCATGAACTACAAAAACCAAATCACACATCTACAGCCCAGGACAGGGAGATCCTGAGAGGTGGCTCTATGCACATGGTAAACAGAGTTCTAAGATGCATCAAAATATACTAAGTCTGGGAACCAAGCAAAGGCTGAGGAGATTTGCATTTTTTCACATTGGGAAAATCAGTTGTCCTTTCTGTTAACATGGCAAAATTACTTTGAGTCCCTAGTTTGCATAATTAAAATACATAGCTAGAAAGGAATTCAAATTTGAGCTAAATTACACTGAGGAAACTACATTCAGTTTTGATCATTTAGCTTGACATGCACTTTTTTGGTATTAGAAATGCACAGAAGGTATAGTATTACATAAATAAGAACTATTATGGAATGCCTGAGGGATTGCAATTCATTATCCAGAAAAACTTTCAAATAAGGAGACACAAATGCTTGCTAAATTACAATGAAATTCCAGTGGAATATCAGCTTTCTTCCATAACAGGACAGATGACCTCATCTCATGAATGTTATTACTGTGCCTCTCATGGTTCTTCAGGGAACCTGAGCTTTGATAGTATGAAAATATGATAAATTAAAGAAATCAAACACAGAAGAGGAAAATCCAGCAAAAAGTACAAATGTGTGGAAAAACACCTTCCTCCTCCTCATATAAACTTTAATGTAAGTATTTTCCTGACTGAAATGGGTAGAAATGCCTTTTCTCCAGAATGACTTGATGATCCCATCAGATATTTGATTAGTAGCTGTGGGTTGGCAAGGAAGGTGTAAAAATCTGGCATCTTCTGTTGAACCAGGTTTTCTGAGGCTTTGGGCCAGGCTTTTCAAGAAGAGTTAGAAAAGGAAAAGTCTGAAATTAGCTGGACAGAAGTATTTTAGATTGTTGGAGTACATCTATGTGCAGGCAATGGGCATTGCTAAGTAAAGAAGATCATTGGGAAGCAAGCAGATGAGACATCACTCAGGTTTGCAGTTTCTCCTGGGATGCAGCTACAGCAAGACCAAGATGCTCCTCTCTGAACACAGCATGTGCTGCAGCCCTCCCTGAAGCAGGGGTAGCTGAGATTCTTGTTAATAATATGTCCCTTGGGGTGGACTAGAGAGAAATGACACTAAGGGATCAGCAGGTTTATTTCCTAATGATCTGGTTGAAATGGAAAGGAGGTGTTTAGCCATTTTGCTTATTATCTGTAGAAATACAGCAATATAAAAACATAAAAAATAACACATTAGAAAATGTATAAGGAAAAGAAGAGAGGAAGAAAATAAGAGTACAAAGATACCACCACCTGTGGACCCAGCAGTGAGATTGCTGCAGTTTCAAAGTCTGTTGGTAGAAGTGATGGTCTCATGTTCATCCATCAGGAGTGGGGGAAGCCTGTGAAACACAGGAATTCAATGGGTTTATATAAGTTTGTGTTTATGGAATTTCCAGGTACTCCCCCAGGGCAGGGTAGGGAGTTTTATACCACCTGATGCCACACTGAGTGTCACGTGCAGTCCTCTGGTGGAAGGCCCCAGAAATGAGTCTGGAGGCGCTTTGGGGGGCTCTGAGACATGGCATGACAGCTGCCTCTCCCATCAGTGTAGCTGAGCCAGTTGTGCACCATCAGAGGGGCCAGGCCTATGTGGGAATGCCCTGGCCCTCCCCCAGAGGGGAGTTTGCACATCTGAGCCAGGGGTGCAAGGGAGGACCCTGGCATGGTGAAAGCACAATCCCACCAGGCAGGAGCTGCCTCTGTCCTTACCTGGCTCTAACCCCAGCGTGCAGCCTCTGGGGGTGGGTGCTCACACCCTCTGTCTTGGGCTGCCACCTGTCAGCAAATCTCCCCTGCTTTGGCAGAGGCTGGTCATTTGAGTCATCACAACCCTTAATATTTCATTCTCTCATAGCCTGTTGCAGACAGAAAATGAGGTGTGTCATCCAGGTTAGTACAGGAGCTCATTTCACTCCTCTGATTCAAGGTGGGGATGCTTCTGCCAGCACTTGGGGCTCTGCTTGATGACTGGATCAAGTGTTACATCTGTAGTGTGTCAGGGAGGGCTTGCAATTCCAAGAGCTGCTCCAGAACTATGTTTTCTGGTTGTACAGACAAAGAAACACATCTGCAAATTTTAGTAAAGTACTCTGAAGTTAGAAAACTTCAGAAATTCTAAAAATCCTCTCAAACCTTGGCCTTAATGCAGACTTTTTCATGTGAAACAACCATCTGCTGTACCTCACAGTAAAGTAAAAAACAAAAATAAACACAGGTGGTAGAGGCAGGGAAAAAAAGCTCTCAGAGAAATTGGTGCATTTCTCACTTATTAGGACATTTCCTTCATTTTAAGCATAATTTATTCTGTTTCAGCTGCATGGTTTCTGCACATTTCCTTTGAAACATCTGGAATTCTTTTTGGCAGAGATCCGAGGCAATGCAGTGCAGCCTCATCTGGGAAGAGTATCCTAGGAAAGTGTAAATATCACAAAACTGTAAAGAAAATAAAAATAATATGTTAGCATTGAAGGGCTTGGAAGAAACAACTGGACTAGATCAGAGAGAAGTGAAATCACCTCAGTGGGCGAGGAGGAGGAGGAGGAGGAGGAGGAGGAGGAGGCTGGTGTCAGCCCATCCTGTGGGCCTGGGAGCAGTGTCCTTTCTCAAGCCGCTGGAACTCATCAAACCATTTCTGGTGGACTCTCCTTTCACAGATGACTGATTTTTAACTCAATTATAATAAGAGTGAGACATGAACTCTCTCCTCAATGGAATCCACCCAGGAGACAGAGGCTGTGACTGAGGAGTCAATTATTTGGAGATTACTAAGGCAAAGCCCTGAAATATATTTTGGTCCTGCCAATTGCCGCAGGATCATTCACTTCCCCAGGAGAGACTCCAGCAGGAACAAAGCACAGAAGCTGCTCAGTCAGACCAAATCTGGGGCTTCAGCAGAGGCTGAGCACCAAACAAACACCACGAGTGCCCTGTCCACATCCCTCACAGTGCAGGGTGGCCTCTCAAATCCCATCAAGCTGACAGGTTTGTGCAGTGCAGAGATGTGCAGAGACACTTGCTGAAGTCCCAATGCAGCCTGGTCACATTAGCATAGCATCCTGGCTGGCCCAATTAAAGAACTGGAGCTAATTAGGCCAGCCACAGCACCATACTGATTGCATGGTAAAGACAAAGTCCTGACATCTAGATGTGCTAGCGGGAAAACAGAGCATTGGGCTTGCAGGTTACCTGTGTAAGTCAGAGCCTCTATTCCCTGTCACCGTCAGTGTGGCCCTGCTCCCCAGTGCTGCCTTCACACAGACTTCAGTGCTGCAATGCAGTTTTTTTAAAATTTAATAGTATCCAGAACTCAACAGTCATCTCCTTGTTTTGTGGGCACAGTTCCTGAAATAAGATTAACTTTGTCTCCAGGGGTCGCTTTCCAGCCAGCAAACTAAAAGTTGTGCAGGAGAATGAAAACAAGGCAAAGAGAGAACAAAAATCAGGCTGCATTGCAGACTTTGACTTAATGATACAAAAATATTTCAGGGCTTTTGGGGGGAAATATTTAAACCCACAGTTTAGGATTTTTGTATTCAAGCCCTACATATTCTCCATATTAATCTAACAGCAAGGAGCTGATGATTTCAGCGCAGGGCCATTCTCGAGCGTGCAGATTGCACGAATCCACCTCCCAGTGGATCCTACCCCACAGCCTTCTCTGTCCAGAGCCATTCTGCAGCTCAGTGCCCTGACAGAGCCCTGCTCTGCAGACTTGGCTCTGAAGATGACAGCCCAGCTATGGTAACCACAGGGGATCCTTGCTCCAGCTAGCTCTTTGTGTGGCCTCCATTTGCCACTTCCATTCTCATCACCTAGGACATTTCAAATGGATATATTTTTTTCCTTTATTATTCTAGAGGGGCTGTAAGAATGTTAATATTTATGGGTCTGACTAGCTGGGAAATCAGACTTTTTCACATTGCAGTGTAACCATTTTGAAGAAACTGTTTCAAGGAAAAGTGAATCCCAAGGTTCAAGCAGGGCTGAGAAAAAAGGGAATATTTTATCATCTATGATCTTTCTGATCAAAGCAATACCAAAAGCATTTCTCTGTCTGCAGAGAAAAAACTGAGGAATGTGGAGTAGGCAGAAAAACTAATATTACATGTGCCTTTTGAATCTCCTTCACAGCCAGGAGAAGGGACAGCCCAACCTTCATTTCTGCAAGTATGTGCAGGCATCTACATTTATCATGCTGTGAACTTCTCTATTTCATTCCATTTCAGTCTGTAAAAAAATGCAAATGGACTGATTAAGCCAAATGATTGTATTCTCCTCTCCCTCCAAGGAAAAGATGTCAGAGCTGTTTTACTGGAAAGCAGACGAGAGGGGGCACTCACAGATTTCCTACATCAGGGCTTTGCTTTGTGCAGTGTCGGTAGGAAATGTATTTGAGAGAGTCCTTGCTGGAAAAGGTTCCAGGAAAAATACCGAATTAACATAACACCATAAAGTAGCAGAAACATTTGTCAGAAAGGGAAAGAAGAAGAATGGGGGTGGGTGGGTAAGGACACCCTGGCACACCACACCAGAAGCCCTGACCCGTAAATCTGCTTGGGTGGGAGGACGGAGTGCTGCAGGAGCAGGGCTGGAAGTGAAGATCCTATGGCAGTGAGAAGAAGGCTGGGTCCAAAGTGTTGTCCAAGCAGTGAGCTAAAGCTGGCTTCAGGCGCCTTGTAAAAATTTACATTTGCACAGTAATGAAAAACTGCATGACAGGGACTGAGAGAAGCTGAAAGAGATACAGCTTGTAGGGCAGTCCTCATTTTACTAATTCAACATTTTGGATTGCCTGCACAGGGTCACTTGGGAAAGTTAAATAAATCAATCAGCTAAAGGTGTGAAGTCAATTTATGTAAGTTATAGCATATTCAAGCTGCATGTGAATGGTTTCATTCAGGGTAAATGGCCTTAGATTACTGCAGCTTAATTTTCTAGATTAGCAGAAACAAAATATGTTTTGATAGCAAAGTAAAACAAGATGGAGGGAGAATAAACATCCAGTTAGTAACTTAGCCCTGCATCTATGGTCCCTCTTTGTTTTTAGCAGCAGAAAATCCAAAGCTACCTAGATAGACAAATAAAGTTTACTGTGCATTATAAATATCGTCTAACAGCCCTGGCTGCCAAAGGCTGTAAGGAGCAGAAAGTGTGTTACCACAGCAGCTACAAACCTCACAGTGTTTGCTGTGCCCCCACCAGCCCCTTCTGCTGCCCATTTCACTGCATCAGCAACCCACTGGAGCTGAACCATATCCCTGCTGCAAACAGTGGAATCAAGTAACTAGGAATTAACTTCCAATTAACACAGCTTAGGTAAATTACCAGAGACTGGTATTATCAGAAACATAACTGTTTTATTAAAGAGTACATTCATTTGCTCAGTTAAGGGAAATATCAGTCAATCAAAAGCTTTGCCTTGCTCTGTGAACTTCCCTTCTCTGCCCTTCACTCACCATTAGGGTCTCCTCAGCTTCATTTTGAGCCAGTAAATTGAGCCATGCTTGTGTCTCTTTTGCCTCTTGCAGGCTTCTCCCATTAATCTCATCATTGCACCATTGCACCTTGCTGTAAAAATGAAGAACTTCTGGTGTTACAACCAAATAAGGGAAATCAAAATCAGGTAATTGTCTGGGGCAGGTATGTGTTAATGGGCACCAGTTTCTGAATTTTACCTGTGTATCTGCTTCACAGGGAAACCTGAATTGTGATTTCCAAAATCCACCCATTCCCTGCTACATCTTTGTAGACTGCCCATTAAAACCAAGACTGGAATTTTCCAAGCAAGTGAGTTTCACTGGTCACTTTAGACACCTGAATCAAATCATTACCTGAAGGTGAAATTGGGTTAGATAAGGAAATATTGTAAAGCATAGATGTGATAGCATTATAGTTCTGAACTTTTTAAACTACTGGTCATATGAGAATGGGTTTTTCATTGAACTCCTTTAATGTTGAAAATAAAGTCCTACTGCAGATTTTTCTCTAGAACCTCCTAGCTACAAATGTGTTAACATCCTCAAGGGTCACATTTTCCCTTTTGAAAAAGGAAAAATGTCAGTCTTGATTTAGTAAATTTCTGTCCTATTTTAACAGGATGGGTTTGGAAATGTTTTGTTAAATTGAGTATTACACATTTCTGTGACTATTAGGGGAACTTCCACAGGAGTGTGAAAACAGGAGAGCAATCCAATGAGAAAAGGAAATCACTGTAGCAACACCGAGACATTTGGTGCATTCACACCAAAAATGAGGTAGACTCCTGTTAGGGGAGAAAAGTTAGACAGAAATTATATTACTGACATTTGGAAACCCCAAATGTGGCCTAAAAGGACACAGAACCTCAAGTCCTAAGGTCCTATTCTTGTTTTAGAGACTATTTGTATTCTCCATATAATGCATTTGCTGTGTGAGACTGATTAGATACCCTGCATAAAAGCTATGTTACTAAACACATGAATCACTTAGGAAAACCATAAACAATATTTAAAACAAGAATCTTGTGTATAGTCTTTGCAGTAATCTAAGAAGAAAAGTGTTCCATCCTTAATTCATCCTTTTCCCCCAATAAACTGGTAAAGTGTTATGCAGTATACAGCATTTTTACAGTAGAAGACAACTGGGTTGAGGCATACAGGCTCTATCATGTCACCTAATTAATAATTGGGCTATTTCTCCATTTTATCTAACAGTTGGGTACTAATATAATCATTATTGCTTAAACTCCCATTGCCTTGAAACCACAGTAAATAATAGCAGAAATATCATTTATTACCAAAAATCCCAACATTTGAAATGCATTTGTGAATGAGTTTTCCAGGCATTCCAACATTGAACTTGTTCCTTGATTCAGGGAGAATTCACTCAATCCAGGAGCCTACTAGCTTAAAAACCATCTTCTTAAGGTCTGGGGAGAATGCTTCAAAAGACTTTATGGGAGAACAAGGTCATGCCATGCTAAGCAATCAGGAGGATTTCTGGAGAAGAGAATTTACATCTGCTGAAACATATCTAAGGGGTGAGGTTATTAAACTAAAACAGGACCCAACCAGAAGTCTTTAGATTCCATAGGGAAATTACTTTCCTTATCCCTATAATTGCCTGCTGGAAATCAACAAAATAACAATGTATTTCATTTGTTTGGGTATTTTAAGGACAGTTAGTTGCCATTTAAAACAAAGATATTTTAGAAATACTTGTAACCTACAGACAGGCATCTTTTAGGATTTATGTCCCTGCTTCCAGGCAATTAGCTTGCTAAGATGTCTTCAGCACTTGCTGAAATTTTTCTTTGACATTTTCACTCATCCACCGCCTTGCAGGTCTTCAAGGCACCATCCTCTGGTATTCCAACCCTGCAGAACTGGAGGGATCTTCTTGGTGCCAAGACCCTCTAGTTTGGCCAGAGTTCAGCAGTGTATGCTTGAAAAGCTCCCAGAAGGGCAGGTGCAGCACAGCATCTTCCTTGTCCAGCCTTCCCTGGGAGCCCATGACTCAATGCAGCCGTGCTCTCACAGCTCTCTGTGCTCTCATGGCTCTCTGTGCTCTCACAGCTCTCTGTGCTCTCACAGCTCTCTGTGCTCTCATGGCTCTCTGAGCTCTCATGGCTCTCACCCTCTGGCAACCTCTCTCATGGTGCCATGCTCATCTCCTTTTGGCTCAAGAGTGACAGAAGGAGGTTTTCAGAACACAGTCAGCCTGCTCAAGTTCAAGTCCTGGGAGATGGAAGCCCTGAGAATACAATTCCTCAGGCAGCAACAAATAGAACCACAGCAATTTTCAAGAAGAGAGAGCAAAATATCTTCAGCGGGGAAGCAACACTAAAAGGTGCTTAAGTCCTTTGCAGGACACCTAAATGACTATTTGGTGAAGTAGAAACCTTTTCCCCTAAGAGTTTCTTCAGGTTAAATCCCTGAAAACTCACAGCAGTCACCCAGCGGGAGAAGAACCATGGAAGGTCCTACAAGTTAGGGCAATGGATCTGCTTTTTAGCTTTACTCAATCTTCAGCATTAGGTATGCAACAGTCCTCTCAGAGCTTAAATTTATTTCCTCATGGTTTTGTCCTATCCTGCAAATTAGACACATTTTAAGAAATCAAAAGATGGGAAAGAAGAAATAAAAAATCAAGCCCCTGAGAATAAGACCAAATTTCTCCATTAGCAATGTGTTTATGAATATATTTGCACAAAAACAACAAAAGGAAATTCGTGATACTGCACACAATGTTTTAAATGCTATTGTGAAAGCAGGCCAAAATGTTCAATCTCCTTAACCAGCAATTGAAACAGGCTTTAAATTAATCAGGATTCTTAGAAATTCTAATAAGAAGGGACTGATGAAAAACAGCTGCACCCAATCCCTATAAAAACCTTCAAAAAGAAGGGAATTAAGTGATAATGCTGGTGGAAGGGCATAGCATCATAAGATGGTCTCCTGCTGCTACAAAATGCCAGAGCAAGACCAAGTATTTTTCCAAGGAGAGATAATTATGATGAGCCTCAGCCCTGTTTTCTGGGGCTTGACTTCCACTCTGTGGTGTGGTAATAGAGCTCTCATTTGGATAGTCTTTAAATTACTGAACACTGATAGAAAGACCATCCAGTTGAAATGTTTATTAGAAGTGGTATTTAAAACATCTCTTCCCCCACTATAGCAATTTGTGTGAGAAGGGTGTGTTTCCAAGGTGTGGCTTTGTAAAGGACGGGAATAGAAATGAAAATAAAATATATGCTTAAGTGTTGAAGCTCCTCTGGACTGTAGACTCAATAAAGTTAAATTACAGCCCAGTATTGGTGAAGGAGAAAGTATCCCACAGAGAGGCAGGATGTTAAGTCTGGTCTCAGGAAACCAGTTGTCTGCACAAAGAATCCCTTGT
Organism: Melospiza georgiana; assembly: GCF_028018845.1. Taxonomy (NCBI): domain Eukaryota; kingdom Metazoa; phylum Chordata; class Aves; order Passeriformes; family Passerellidae; genus Melospiza; species Melospiza georgiana. Next base: position 52,047,546 of record NC_080433.1, read on the forward strand.
GGAATACCAAGAGATGATGCTAACAGGGTCCAGTAGTATTTCAGAAAAAAAAATTAATATTTTGGCAAGATTAATGGTGCAACAAGGTGATATTATACAAAACCAGTAGTTTATGAAAAGAAAGAAAGAAAGAAAGAAAGAAAGAAAGAAAGAAAGAAAGAAAGAAAGAAAGAAAGAAAGAAAGAAAGAAAGAAAGAAAGAAAGAAAAAGAAAGAAAGAGAAAAGGAGAAAGACACTTAATTTTGCATGACTCTCAAAAACTGTTCATTGAGGTTTTTGGTTTTTGTTTGTTTGTTTGTTTTTGGTTTAAAGTTGTTGTGGTTTTTTTACAAAGAAACAGTCAGATCTCAGTAACTCCCCTTGCTCTGGGTGATGTGGCTTCTGAGTGTCCCCGAGCACAGGCAGACATGCTGCCCACGGTGGAGCTGCAAGATCAAGCTGATCTCCATGAGTTTATAGCAACTTCCCCCAACACTTATGGATTTATGCAACCCTGCCAGCATGCAGCTGCCGAATCTCCCTCACTGAACTGACACTTATAATGTTCACTCAATTTGATGTCCACCGGGGTTTAATCACCTGGAAACTGAGGTCTGTGTTTTGCTCAAAAGGACTTTCGAAGACTGTATGAAAATATTTGCACGTGGGACTTTTCATCTCATTTTTTTGCCCTGGAACAAATTGCTTAACTTTTGTTGTCTTCAGTTTCTGTGGTTATAATATTGTCTGCATGTTCATAGTTTCCCTGGAGAGTCTGTGAATGCAGAGTTCAGCTCCCCTGTGGAAATGTGCTATTGCATCAGGACTGCTGCTCCTCCTCTGAGCCAAGTTATCCCCACAGGAGATTCCTCTGGGTTGGAGACATTGCACAGAGACACACATCCAACATTCCTGCAGATGCTCATTTATGTCTCTCTGATCTAATTGTATGGCAAAGGTAAATCTGGCTATCAGTTATCTGCACAACAAAAGGAGTTAAAGCAATAAGATTTTTGCTTGCCTTGACAATGTGTAGAGGCAAATAGAGGTACAGGCTCTACAGAGAGCCCATGAAATTCATCTTATGGGGAGACTGCTAAAACTGCCTCAGTGTAAGGTCTCAGCTTTCTCCATTTGCTGCCTTCTGCAATCCCAATGTCTGTCATTTCCCAAGATAGCTAAATCCTGAACTCTGGAAAAAAAGGCTTTATGCAAATGTAGTTAGCAATGACAAGTCATTTTGAGGACCCTGTAAGAGTCATAAACATGTTTGTTTTAATTGAGGTGGGGTAGGGTTTGTAGTGCTATAGAGCAATGAAAACAGCCCCAATAAACAACTCCTCTCATCTCCTGCTCTGACAGCCCCTTTCTCAAAGCACCAATATTACCCACTTACAAAATGGATTTATGCCAAGTTTAAAGCATTTCTTCTTCTTTCAGCACACCAGATGGTACTAAAAATTCAAAATATTTCCTACAACAGCTGTATCTTTGACAACAAAATTAATACAAGCCGAAACACCACTGTTGTGTGTAGGCCATAATGACCACAGTCCTCAGTCTTGTGTCTAATGTAACAAGGCATTTGATAGTTAAAAAATATATCTGATAAACTCAGCATTGCGTCAATCATGTGACTCTGTCTGGGTGTTCAAACCCAGTTGCAAAATTTAGTGCCTTTGTAGTTTAACAGCTGGTCTGATAAGAATGTAAAATACACCTTTCCCTAGAGCTATAATAAATGTGTTAACACTTTCTTACAACCAACACTTTCCTACAACTCATCATTTTCTTGCCCCAAGATCCCTCTTTATATATTTGGTGACATAAATCTTTTAAGATGATTTTGACCAGAAGCTAACTTCCCTTACTCTCTGTATTGGGACTTTTGAGAAACACAAGGAGATGTGGTTTTTTTCCTTTGGTGTTTAAAGAGGAGGAGGGAGGAGGTGGAATACTTTCAGTTCAGACAAAACAGAAAACGAAAATGATGGTGACTGCAATTTCCATCTCCTTAACACAAATGTGTACAGTAAGGCTTTTTAATTATCTATTTGTTAGATCATTAACTAGATCATTAGATATTACACGCAACTCTTTAGTATTTTAAATAGTGTGGTGGCTTTGGCATGTCCTGAACAGTGAGCAATAAGAGAAGGAAACATGAAAATAAAACTGAAGTTAAGTAGTTTTCCCATCAAAAGAGCATACTATCCAAACACTGTAATGAACACCATTCCCTCTGCATATGTTTCTACATGTATATGAACATTCTTGATGGTAGCATGTGGATATCTGCTAAAAAATTTAATTACTTAGGAGTGCTGTGAAGCAAGAAATAACTGTTAGCTCTTGTAGTAGAAAGGGAGGATGGTGTGGTGGTTATTGATGCTGGACAAAGCCTAGTCTTGTCTTGTGAGACACTGAGCCACCTCCACAGGGAGTTTTACATACCAAAGGTGTGTAAGGCCTGAGGCGCATGGAGGAGCTACCATGGGAACAGACAGTAAAAACCCAGGACCTGAGTTCCAGCCATCCTTTTCCCAGTCAGACCTTGCCTGAGGTAGGTGAGCACTGCCTTCCCCACCTCTGTGTGACCGCCTTTACTCTCTGCCAGTCTCTGATCTCTGCTCTCCCAGTGGCACCTTCCCCGCACAAAGCGCTCCTCTCAGCTTCCTGCAGTGCGATTCCCACCCTCATCTCTGGGATTCCCTTACCTCTGGGGCTCTAGTCCTCATTCAGCACAAGCATGTGCTTGCACAGACCATCTGGCATTGAAATGATGTGGTTGAACTGGCACAGTCATGCTGGACGTGGAGGTGCTAAGCACGTGGCTTTTATTTACAGATATAGTGCTACAGCTATTTTTAACCATCTTCCCTTTTGCACAACTGCAATGCTGCCATATCAGTTCAGTTTACTTGAAAATTAACATTCAAAATATTACTCATTCAAGTGCTCCCATTTAAAATTTTTAAGTAAGTAATTAAGTCTTACAGTAAATGCGGCTGGTTCTAAATGAAAATTTTTGTGCTTCTTCAAAAAATATACTGTCCATATTGATCAGGCAAATGTGTGTGACCTTATCAGACATGAGCAGATGTCTGCTCTAGGTAAATCTCTAAATTATTTTATCTAGGTAAATCTCTAAATTATTTTATCTAGAATCTAAATTATTTTATCTAGACACATAAATTTATCTAGAGGTCTCTGATACCACAAGGGTGATGGCTTTCTGCCCATCCTCAAATAGAATGCATCCCTACAGTCAGTTCAGTTTCAGGATGAAAAACGTGTGTGACTTCTATACCCTGATGATCAACTGAGCAGGATCAGAACAGATTTTTCTGATCCATACTGAAGATTGAGCTGATCTTGAAGGCCTAGAGTGATCCTTGTTTTCCCACCCCTGCAGAGCCACACAGCTTGTTCACTGTCAGTCAGGCAAGAGCTGGCCCACTGTTAAGGTACAGACCTCTTTTAATTCACATAAAGTTATTTTAAGGCTACATTTAGGAAAGAATTCTCTAAAGGTCCCATTGCATCTCCTATAATTTTCAGGGAAGAAAACAAACAGATGATCTCTAAGCAGGGTTTTCTGAGCTCTGTTGTGTTACTTTGCATTTGGCCAAAATTTATTTACAGATATTTATTTCCATTTCCATTTTGCAAGAGCCCAACTCTCTCACACAAATCCCTGTTAATGACATATTTGTAGAGCCCTAAAGGATGCTAAAGGGATGCCCACAGCCTTGGTTAAGCCCCATCTTAGCTGCTGATTTGAAGCAATCTCTGACCTCCAACTCTGCCCCCACTTTCATGGTGCCTGCTAAGCAAGCAGGAGCCAAGCAGCAGCGAAATGCCAGCCTGTCCAGGAGAACTTCCCATGTGCAGCCTGGACACCAATAGTAGCCACGGGGCAGAAATTTCCTCCGAAAACTCCTTTCAGTTGAATCTATTTCAGCCCAGTGCAAAGCTGAAAGGGTCAATATGGAAAGTGCCAGTGATTTTTGCTAATGCATTTGGTTTTGCACAAGAATGAAGATTATTGAAAAAGGTTGAAAGAACTACTTTAAAATAATTTTTTCCATCCTTCTTGGTAAGACTTTATTCCTAACTGTGCACTCACCTGGACAAAACCAGAGTCATTCAAGTGGAGCATTGGCCAAGGCTCTGGACTCACCATTTGAACAGTCTCAGAAGCCAATGCTATCATTAAAGTTATTTCCTACTTCAGCACCAGCTCTGCTACCCGAAACAAAATCCTGCACATTTGAGAGGCTCCTAGAAAATCATCTGTGCTTCCCAAAATCTGTCCCTGTAAGTCCCTTTGCCAGCCACAGCCCATGCATAATCACCATGGCTAACCAATTACTCTGGGAGCGTGTGTGATTCCCAGACTGTCAGATTTTCGTGCTTTGAGATGCTGACATACAGCTCCAAGCTGAACACTTTCAGCTCTAGGATAAAGCACATAAAGGAGAACAGGGTGGGTTTAGTACACCTGTTCTCCATCCATCCATTCACCGACTTGAGACTTGAGAGAAATTCACTGTAGACTCCCAGAGGTAAAAGGCAATGAATGAAGTCACTCCACAATATTTTATTTTGCTGCTAAGATACCGTAAGGTTGCAGGAAAGCTGACACCAGGAAAGGTTACACAGGCATCCCAGGAAAGAACTCAGGAAGAGGGAACACTGCCCATATACTTCTAATGCATGCCTAGCTAAGCTCCACACACTTAATATCTTGCCCTTCATCAAAAAGATTTATGATGTTTGATAGCAGAATGGTATTGCCGAGAGGCAGGAACACTATCCTTGTGGTGTCATGCAGTGACATTGCAGGAATAAATGATCTCGCTCCCTCTCTGCAGAGAGTGCTCACATCCTCTCTGAGCAATCCATTTACACAAAGAGATTGGAGCTGCAGATCAGTGCACACCACATCTGATGAGCAGTATGAGACTGCAAACCCCATCTCCTTCTCCTGTGAGCTGATGGAGGCCCCAGCTTCACCCAGCCTTCTACTATTCTGATTTGTCTCTGTCATTCTGCTCTCCTTGTTCTCTTTAAGTTCCAGCCTGGGACTTTCCTTTACAATCCTCTGATGCTTTTACATTCCTCTAATGCTCCTTTTGTCAAAACCAGAGAGTAACTATGTGTACTTAGATGTCTTCATACAATTCAGGAGCCACAGAGATGTAAACCGCACCATGTCCATCTATATTTCTCTGGCTTGCTGCTTGCTGTGTCTTGCTAGTTTTCATCCTAGTCCTGAATGTGTTCTTGCTTTTACTGCTTTTTCTATCCACTTTGTCCAATTATCTGGAACTTTCTGTCCCCAAAGCCAGGATTCACCCTCAGCGGTGGCAGAGCACAGAATTTATTATCCTGTATAACCAGAACTATGCAGGAAAAATCTCTCTTTGGAGAACACCATGCAAGCTGGAATGGATGTGCATGGCCAGTGAAGAACTACTCAGGGTGAAATGTCTTTTCAAAAGTACTGAAATCAAGTGTCTGCAATGCTGCGGTCATTTGTACAAGCTGAAAGACAAGAATGTTTTTCTGACAACTGGCTGAAAACTAGCAGCATCACTGACCACATAACAAACCAGTATCCTCCTCAGAAGGGCAATCTGCCTGGGAAAAGTGTTTTTGAGACAGAGCACATCTGCCAGAGCAGCAGCTTGCCTTGGACAGTGCCACACTTTTCCCTGGAGCAGGCTAAATCATCATAAGAGAAGGTCATGCTCTCCAGTGTATTTGTTCCATATGCTGCTATTTATTTCTTTTGCTGGTGCACTACAGTCCACTCGTGTTTTAATCATGATTATCCTGAGATCTCCTTTTCCACAGCAATGTCTGAAAAAGCCCATGAGCCTGGTGCCTCAATAGTCACAGCACTGTCTTTCAAGTGCCCTTGAGCCTTTAGCTCCCCACAGTGACCGTGATGTGTCCTTAGCCTTGCTAAGGTGCCTGCACAAGGGATGGATTTTTGCAGGTCAGTCTGTGTGAGAATTTGGAATGAGGAATCTATTCTTATCTCACTTAGTGGGTCACCTTGGAGGAGTTTGTTCCCTGTCCTATGCTTCGCTCTCCTCACATGTTGGAAGAGATATTTAATGTTTCTTGATGAAAAGCAATTAGCTAAGCTGTAACACAATTTCCCCTCCTAATTATCTGTCAGCCTGCTGTCTGCTGAGGGAATGTTCAAGCTATGTGCTCTCATGCTTGCAGGTGCACTGAGGCACTATTTATTTTTGTTTTTCTTAGCCTCTCTCTTATACTTCCTGGGCACAGTCTTTGTGTTCCTAATCTTCATGAAAACGGACCATAATACTCTATTCATTCCCAAATTCCATAACACTCTTGACAGAAAAAACATTAATTATCAAAGAAACAGCATTAGAGTTTTAATTTATAGTTTAACTTCTGATTTGATGTGTAAATAAATATGAAATTTGAAGCAACTTGAAATAAGGGATGGCACCCAGGCTCTCTGAAGGACTCTGGCACAATTCAACTTGACCATAGACTGCACAGGAGAAACAGAATCTCAACACCTGGAATTCTGCGCCTTTCTGGAGCATCCTTTCAAATGGCCTATAAGCATCTGCCAGGACAATACATGATACTTGTACACTCTGGAGCATGAGTTGTGCTGGTGGTGAGCTCATGTACAGAGTAACCACACAGAGCCTACTTGTGAAGTTCAGTCTGTCTGGCAGACCCCAGTGCCACCTTTTATGTGCTGTGTCGTCAGTCTGCCCTTTGTGATGGCCGTGTTTCTGGGACTTGCCAGACACCTGGCATTTTCATAAGCATTCTGTATCTTTGTCCTTCTTTTCACATGGCCACACCTGTTTAATAGACCAAAAAGCTCACCTTTTCTCCTGACAAAGTTTCTGCGCAGAGAGTGAAAGTGGGCATGTCTGGGAAAATCCAGAGATGATGTGTTTGAAAACCAACTAAGGCCAGTACCCTCATCTCCCTTTATCTACCCTTCTCCCCAGCCTCCACATGATCATTTCCCTGAAGCTCAGAGAAAATCTCCTCCAGCTAGTTCCCTGTTTCTTTGGTTGGTGGTGGAGGGGAGGAAAGCCCTCTCCATGGAGGCTTTGTTCCTCTTTTTTGCCCAAAGCCACCTTCTCTTCAAGCTGCTGCTCTATCACCTCTGCCCCTTTGTTCTCCTGCTTAGGGATTTTCCACTCCTCACCTTCCTGCTGATAAAGTTAATCAAATTAATTTTCCCACTCAGCCACCTCCCTTATCACAGTCACTGACTGCTTGGCCAGAGCCCAATGGATATGCTTTATGAGTGCTGCTGTTTGTTCTGCAGCTTTTTATGGCCAGGGTGAGTGATGTGTCCCAGGGCCTGTGTCAGCAGCTCTCTGATTCACAATACCTTGAGACAAATAACAAATACATTTTCAACCATTTTGTGAAATAATTCAAATTCATACATTCAAATAATTTCATCATCAGGAAAAGATCCAGGATCTTTTTGTTAGGCTTTGAACTAGTGCTTTTAACTAGTGCTTAGTCCAAGGGATGACCACAATTTGTTTCAGCTTTCAGTGATTGTGAAAGGAAGAAAGCAAATTTTGTTCTGTTTTGTGTTGCAGTGCAGACCTCCTGAAGGTACAGGATGGAAATACATGTGAGAATCAGCAGGAAATATCCCTTCTCCTTGGCACCTCTGGCAGATCTCTAGCCTGGCCTGCCTCCCAAGGCCCCTTCAGCAGTTAATGCAAGAGCCTGTGGCTCAGTGACTGAGGAAGCCAAGGAAATTGGTGCTTAACCCCAGATGGGCTGAAACTAAGGTGAGGCCCTTAGAGTGATTCAGAAAGATTTGCAGTCCTTCCTCCTCCTGCTGTTACTGCTGCAGCATCATGCACGTGTGTTAGGAGCACCAAGGACAGCATGCACGGGACCACCAGCAGCCTGTTAAGCAATGTGACAGCTGATCAGGTCGTGTCACAAGTGAGTAGGTAGATCCTTATGCTCAGTGTTGCTATTCATCCCCATCATTTGATTTCATGCCACTGATTGTCTAAGCAATCTCAGTGATGGTCTGCTCCCCACAACTATGCTGTCAGTGTTAGAGACCTCTGAGGAGATCCTGTCAGCTCAGTGGCAGGAAAATTCCTGAGTACATAAGGCTTACACTCCTAAGAGGATTCCTCTTTGCACGTAGCTCCTGGTGCAGGATGACATTGCAGAATTTCACTGGTTATCTTGCTGAGGTGAAAAAATAAAACAAATTTCATTGTGCTATGCTAGAAATAGATCTTAAAAGCATTCTAGATTTGGAAAGCAGGTACAAAGAATCAAGGAGCAGCTCTCACCTCACATATCCCCTCCCCATGTCTGCCCCTGGCCACTCATCTGTGCATCTCTTGCACGAGCTCTGGACCTTCCTTAAGCTTTTCACAGGCTGATTTAGCTCACTAAAACAGCATAAAAGGAATCCCAGAAGGAGGAAAGGCAGTAAAGGGTAGTCTGGAGTTGTCGCTGGGTCATTTGGCTCAGCAGGATGTCCTGCGGATGCCAGGGCAGCGGAAGGGAGCAGGGAGGGATGGATGGTGTGGGCACAGGATGCAGGGTGGCACAGCCTGCCTTCCTCTGCTCAGCAAGCTGGGCACCAGCCCTGGGGCACCTACAGCCCTGCTCCTGAGCAGTCTCATCCCTCTAATGTCATCCCCCTGGACTGTGCCAAAGCTCAGTGAACTCATGCTTTCCCTGGGAATTCAACAGAGTGTAAATGCCACACTGGAATTTCCTGTAGCTTAAAGACTCGATAATTGGTTTAATTAGGCTATCAATTTATGATCTTCTTGCTAGTGAAAAGCTGCTTGATTCAATGTTAGCTTTTGATATGCAAAAATGCTTTTGAAACTCTACCTCAACCTGGGTGGCCCAGAAAGTGTTATAATTTCCCTGACAATAGATAATTCATTCATTTTACGCACATGTATCCCTGCCTGACAAATGCTGAGGGAGAGTGTTGAATAATCTCTGAGGCTATGGATTCATAGGAATATTTCTCTGGAGAGATTGCCGGAGGGATATGTTGTTCAGACTCCCCCCAACTCAAAAGCATCAGTTTACTTCACTGACTTTTTCGTGGACCTGCAAACATTTCATTCAACCCAGTGAAAGTGCATAAAGGCAGGGATGGTAGCAGTGACAGGGAGGAAATCTCCTCATACTGACACTAGTACCAGGAAAAACAACATGAAACTAAAGCTTCAGTTTAAATATAGAAGATTTAATGATTAAACTTTCTATGACATAACCACAGAAATACCTAATAAATAGTCATTATGGTGGTAGAAAGATAACAATTTATCTACAATTTTATACTGACGCTAATTATGATCTCTGACTAGATGAATTAGAAGATTCTCAGTTCTGAGTGTGGTGTTGTCAGCATCCTTCTGTGTTTCAAAGGCCCTGGCATTTTCATTACTAGTATTTTACTAGTATGATAACAAGAATGACAATGTTGCAGAGGAATATCCACTGATTCAATGTCATTTTATATAATATTTAATCTTTCTCTTTACCATTTATTTCAGTATTTTCAGCTATGCTGATTAAATTTAACCTGGTTTCTCTGCAGAGCCAAAAAAAATTCCAATTCTCACATTTTTTGGATTGCTTTGCTCGTGGGGCACATTTGTTTCTGTTTCAATTATGACCCTGTTAAAATGAAAACATTTTGTAAGTTGTTAAAATCTGGTTTAGACAGCACTGTGTTCTTAAATTAATGTCAGCCAGCTTTTCATGTTCTTACACCTACAGCCCAGACTGCTGAGCCCAGTTTCATATCCTCGACATTACTTGGGGAAAGTGTTATTAGTGAAGCCCTAAAACATTTGCTGTTTTGACAGGTGGTCAGTTTGCTGTCTTGTTCAAAGAGCAGTTTGTCTTTAAGAAGTGCACTGCTATTCCATACTGGTTTTCTGGCCAGGTTGCAAAGTGCCTGATGTCAGCAGTGTTGGTCCAATTCCATGGCTGACCTTGCCCCTCTCTCCTGGCATCACAAGAAACCTTTCCCTCGCAGCAGTGTGGGTGGAGGCTGAGGTGGTCAGTACCACACACTGGGGCCCCTGCAGAGGAGGGAGAAATGGCTCAGGAGGTTGCAGTAGGGGGTTGGAGGGAAGAAGAAGGGAAGTGATACCTTAGGGGACAGCCACCCAAGATCTATCCCCACATAGCATCTACGCCTTTCTTATCTACCCTTGCTTTCCTGAGTTCCACAACCATGAGGAACTGCCTTCAATTCCTGCCTCAGAAATATCTCTGGCCATGTCAAAAATATCCTGTTTCCTCTGGCCTTGGGGTAGCAGCAGAGTCAAGTGCTTCCAGACCCCGTTTCAGGGGCAGCCAGGGGTGGCTGTGTCTGGTCACAGAGGGAAGCAGCGGTTTGCACAGCTGGTTGCTACTCTGGGAGATGAAAGTGGATGAGGGCTTCTAAACTGCACACCAGGACATCTCATCTGGAGACAAGGGTTTCCAAACTGTGGAAACCAAAACCACTGGGGCATAAAGGCTGGGATAACAATTGGTGGGATATGCCATGCAGAATAACATAAATGTTGTGAGCTCCTGCCACGGCACAGAATCACTGAATCACAGAACATTAAGGGGTTGGAATGGCCCTTAAAGGCCATCTAGTCTGAAACACTGCTGCCATAGACAGAGAGACCTCCCACTAGACCAGGTTGCCCAAGGCCTTGTCCAGCCTGGCTTTGGACACTGCCAGGGTTGGGGCATTCACTCTCTCCCTCACAGGTCAATCTGTTCTGACCACTCTTAGAGCAAAGAATTTCCCCTAATACCTAACCTGTATTTTCCCTGTTTCAATCTGTGCCCACAGAATGGTATATAGCATGTAGTGAAGTGTGATAGGGTGCTTTGAAGGGATAGGGAGGCTCCTCTCAGGTCACTGATAGATCTCGTGTGTTTCTGCAAAGGCATCCCAAACACAGCCTTATTTCAGGCTTATATCAGCCTTATCTGACCTAAAAACCTTCTGCAGCCTCAAACCTTTGCTTCCTTCTCTCTGTTCAGAGCATTTCCAAGCCCTCAAGTTAGGATGAAGATGTGGGAGCTGATATCTTTCTAGTGATGAGAATGTGTCACTGCCAGAGTAAAGTGTTGTCTCCAAAACATTCTTCATAGCTGGTGGCTTTACAAACTCACTCAGAGCTAAGGGCTTTCCACACGGCAGGTGGAGACCTATACCACAGGGAATAAGAGGAGAATATCAGATAGCTAAGATGATGGGAGAAAGGAAAGAGGAAAAAATGTTTTTTTCCTGCAATCATGCAAAACAGACATTTTAGATAGCTGGAGACATTTCTGCACCTTGGTTTGGATGGCGGCCAGTTTACATGTGAAGCTGGTGCCAGTGAGGAGGTGAATGAATAGCTATCCTATCCTCCCTGTTTGGCTGCTTCTGGGGAGATGAAGGCAGGTCTTCCTGCATGGTGTGAGAGAGAAACTGGTCAAAATAAAAGTCTCTCTTTCTACCCAGTGATCTTCAGCTGTTAACCTCCAATGCGAAAGGTGCAACAAAGCAGAACTCAAAGACCTAAAAAAGGAAAAAGTAGCACTTCAAAAGCACTCCGAAGGGGGAGCTACTTCAAAAGGCAACCCTGGAGTAAGAAGCACTTCAAAGGGGAGAACTTCCCTAGGGAGCTTGTTGCAAATTATCTTAAAGTAGGTCCTACCATCAAACAGATGTAATTAGTTTCATTCTGATTGTCATGAAATCTTGTTCATTCAAAAACAGCCTGAACATTTCATATGGTAGAGGAGCACTTGCCAAAGTATACACCAGACTTTGGTGTAGTTAGCACTCTATCACTGTGGCTGCAAGTACCTGCTCACCAAAGTTTGTTAAAGCTCAGGAAGGTCTGTCCAGTGTTCTTAACTTGGGTTAATTTAATTCTCATTTTTCACAGCTGACTTGAGCACTATAAATGAAGTTTGTTGCTATTGTAAAAAGTGGAGATTGTTTCTGGCCTCTCATGTATTTCCAGGTACTTTTTGTAGTGATATTTGAGCACTCCAAAATTGCATACACTTTTGCTTCCTCTGCTTCGCTAGGCATAAGACAATCCAAACATCATTAATTGCATGCACTGCCAATTAATTTTACTGTTACCATATACAGTGTAATTAAAATTGTGGCAACAAGGTCTGACCCTCCCATTCCTCCTCTTTTTATCTTTCTTGTAAGTTTTTTCCTTCTCATCACTTTGAACCCTTCATCTTCTATACATCCTTTTCCATGTGCTTGTTCTCACAACAGGGGAACCAAGTTTTCCCAGATCTCCTGGCTGCAGCTGCACCCTCCCTCAGCCAGCATTCATATTATCTGCCTGGCCCCAACACTTGTATTAACAAATGCTAAATTTGAAATATCTGTTTGCTTTTTAGAAGTTCAAATTCTATATCTGTAAAGAAAGTAACAGGGTGAAGTGAATTGCCTCTGAAATTTAGGTCAAGCATGAACAACAACTTCCAAAAGAATGGAGGCATATCAGGATTGTTGAGTGCCCACAGCCTGATTTCAGGAAACCTCCTTTGGTTCTCAGCACTCTGCTTCCTCAATCCTCTCTCAAATCCTTGGTGAAAAGTTAATTTTTCATTCTCATGGGAGCTAACTAACACCTTTGGATAAATCAAAAGGAGTGTCTTGTGAAAGTGCATCCATGCAGTTAGCACGTAGCAATAAATGCTAAGGTGCCTTTCTCAATCATACTTCAATGGGTACAAGAAAAAAGAATGGATACATATTAGAATGGTGTTAGATAAAGCACCTGTCACTTGAAGGCTCTCACACAGACACCTAGAGAGCTTACTCATCTTTTTCTTGTCTTTCCCATCAGTGTGCCACTACACATCTTATTCAGGAGTTAAAGCTTGTTTGTTTCTTCCTGAATAGCATCTACATTGTTACCCTAAGGCAGGCAAAAGGCGGTTCCTTATTCCCTACCCAGGTCAGGTAAAGCTGCATACACACAGGAAAAGGAAGAAGGGCTAAAATGAGGGAGGATTGTTTTTAGATTATTTACCAAAAATCAACATATAATGCCCCCATCTGGAAGTTATAGTGTATTTTTCTGCTTGCACCACACAGACTCTTACAATGTATTTTCAGCGTCTCATTCCCATTTTTTCTGTTAATCAACTTTATTGCAGCAAATTATCTTCCACATTAATAGTGAGATTAATGTTGTCTTTTGAAGACAAAGCAATTTTTACCCATAAGGAAAGATCCTCCCCTAGGCCTCTCAAGTGCACTGGTGTTCTGGATTTGAGCAGCCCACACTCTGAGGCATATGGAGAAACAGCTCCTGGAGTGCAGGGATCCCTGGAGTGTGTGACAGGTACAGTATGGAACATGTCAGACCCACTGCCCTCTGACCTGCCAGTGTTGGCAAGTCAGCTTCCCACAAATAAAAAGTTACTTGGCCTTATCAAAGGGTGTTAAAGTGTGTTCTACCCACTATGAACACCTATTTAAGTTTTTTAGTATTAATCCTTTTGTAGTTGGGACTTGTTTTGAAATTTGTCTCTTAGCAACATCAGAGTTATTTACAGTAAATCACATCTGAATTGAGATGAAAGAACTTCACCTGACTTCAGAAAGAAAAATACACACAACTTGTGTTTACAATGCAACCCATTACAGATGATTGCTTTGGTGATAACAGCTTATGGAACATCCATATGCACAGTTGGCATTTGTAAGGTGATGAAACAAAATGCAGTTTCTGATATCTGATCTGCTTTCACTGTGGTACTTGAAAAAATAAATATACCAAATAATATTAAACTTGGAAATCATAACAGTTGATTTATGTGAAAAATAGGAACAAAACCATACTGTTATTAAAATAAAGATCAAGTTCTAAAATAATTTCTAAAATAATTGTGGTTTCTAGTATTTAGACTGCTACAGAACAGCATGACAAAGTATTGGAGCCTGAGGCTGCTATGCTGAGCTAAAAGGAAAGTAAAATAGTGTTGTTCTTGTTTTAAATAGAAAGGATATGAGCTTATAGAGACTAGCTGCTTTAACTCTATTTCTTTATCATATTTTGAAGAGAGAGACAATATTGCAGTAGAAGGAAACAGAGAATAAAGGCTGGCTGAGGAACAGATGACCTGTCTTTGATAACAAATCCTTTAGTACTGCTACTATGCTTTGCTAGTCCTCTGCATGGGGGTTAAACCTGGCTGATGACTGTTCAGTTTTGTAGGGCCAGTTCTATGGTATTTTGAATGGTTAGAGTAAAAGGAGAATTCATGCTACAGGTTTCACCTTAAGCCAATTTAGAAAATTGAACTATGTCAACATCACCAGTTCAAAAATAAATTAGTCTTTGGAATTAGAAAACCAGGCATTCTTACTAAAAAGAAAAAGAGTAAAATTATGTTTTTGGATAGTTCCTCAAGAAAATTTCAGCCTTATTATTTGAATTATGGCAGCACCTTCCTGTTAAATGTTCTGCTTGTACTTTAATTTACAGACTAAGTTAGACCCACAGGCTATTACACAGTACAGCAGGATTTAGAATCAAAGACAGAACACACAAACTTTAGTAAACTGACCTGGGAGTAGACATCTTTCCTAGAGACTTGAGATGCTGTGGAGGACAGGGTGGCTCTGGAGAGTCTCATCTCTGAGTACAGACTTCTGCTTTTCAGATGTGCAGCCTGTCCTAGGGGGTTAGACCTCTTGCCAAGCCTTTCTTATAAAACACAGACAGAAAAATCTTCTCTATCAATATCATCTCCTGTTAAAGAAATCCTGTTAATCTCCTGTAAAATCTTTAGATTTTTGTCCTTTCTTTAGCAGAACTCAAGTTCAAATCCCCTTTTCCTTTAGTCCCTCCCAGTTGCCTCCTCCTAACTGCTGGTCTGTAGCTATGCAGGTTGTAGTCCCTCTTTCATTTTGTATGGATTAATTATGCATTCATTATTACTATCTTGGGTCAATGCCCATAAGAATCCGTAGCTAGGAGGACAGCTCTTATCTGAGATGTGAGAGACCCGCATATTAATGAATGTTCTATTTAGTACTAATCCCTGTATTACAAAGTAATAAGTCTTTGTGTCTCCCAAGTCTACTTTGAATGCCCTAAGCCTTCAAATGTAGGGAATTAAGGAATTAATTGCCCAGAGAAGTGCTGGATGCCCCATCCCTGCAAACATTCAAGATCAGGTTGGACAGGGCCCTGAGCAGCCAGATCTGTTTCACGATGTCCCTTTTCATTGCAGGTGGTTGGACTACATAATTTTTAAAGGTCCTTTCCAACCCAAACGACACTAGGACTTTATGGTTCTATTCTACTATGTAGCAGTGGTGGGGAGCAGTCCAAAATTCTGCGAGTCCAGTCTGGTGTGTGCAGCATTTCCCAGGGCAGGGAGGATGAGCACAGGATGCCTCAAAGAGGCACCAGGCTGAGGTGGCCACCCATAGATGCTGTTGCACCTTCAGGCAATTTATTTGTGCGCAGCAGCAGGGAATTCAGTCTCTGTGGGCTTTGCTGGTAAATCTCAAACACTTGCACACTTTGATGGCACCATAGAAGAGGTTAGCAGCCAACAGGGCCCTTGGGGAAAACCCATTTTTAGATTTCAAAGTGTCTACATAACTGGCAGTGAGGTGTTACCGTCTGGATGGCATCTCACCATCAGGCAGTCTCTCCTTCCGTGAGATTTTCCCCAGCACAGCCAGTCTCCTAGAATAAGGAGAAAATATCACCCTCCAAGAAATAACAGCTTTTTTGTTCAAAATATTTAAGAATGTTTTCTAATGCTCTGAAATGAAAGCAGAAAATGTTTCTTATTTCCTGCGGAAGTCAAAGAGTACCATCTTTATTTTTGTGTCTGTTCTCAGTGTTCAGCTGTCATTGTAGTTTAATTATTTTGTCAGAAGCATCTGCAATTTGGAGACTCTTTCTTATATATTTTCATCCCATTTTCATCCCAGCTTGCATCCCATGGTAGTGCATTCTGGCAAGTGGTGGGAAACAGAAAGAGAATGGAGCAGCAGGACACAAAAGTGGTCAGGTTTGGCAATGAACTCAGATAAGGCCACGATGCAGCAAGTTTAACTATGACCAATCAGAGAATGTAATGAACACAGGAGCACAAGATTGGATGTACACTTTTAAAAATTGTAAAGAACAACTCTACTTATCTTTGATAGTAGAATCTTAGAGTAATTTTGGAGTGTAATTGTTACACTTTTGTAATGAGTTTGTTGTACTTGCATGATACTATACCATTGCAATGACATATTTATTGAACAAAACCATTCAGTATGAATGGTTTTATCTGTCCCAGCATTTACAGAGGTGTTGAGGGGGATGAGGGGGGAACATGCAAAGCATACATTTGCTGGTCAGGGCTAAGGCACAAAGACGTGCTTCCTCCAGCTGTCTTTCTCAAAACAGGGGTTGCAAAGAGCCTTAGCTATGGAGAGGGTGGCAGGAATGCTGGCCTAGTGAAACCTGCACATGCCATATCTTTTCCAGGACTGACAGGAAAGACCTAGGAGGTATAGCATCTGTGTAATTTAGTGATGTTCTAGGGTTAAGTGGGTCTCCCATCTGGGTGAGAGAGTATCTATTATGCTGGAGCAAGCACATAAACCACAGGCTGACACATAGATTAACGATGATAACCAAGTCTAGACCCTGCTGGATGCCTAAATATACAGCTTTAGTGTAGGATGACACTGTCTCAAACATCTGCCAGAGGGCAACACATAGTAAATTTCCCACATACAGAAGAGAATAAGTGTTAGATAATGTTCAACAAATAAACAAACCAAGAAAACCTGTTCTACCTCAGTTGGAGAGAAACAATTGTCTGGATTGTCCCTGTCAGCACTTGAAGTAGATTTATTGCTTCATATCAACAGCTTGTTAAAAAAAACTGTCAAGACATTAGGGAAACAAGGAGGAAAATCCTCCAGACCATAGTTTTCTATTGATGTCTACGAGTCAACTTGTCTTGCTTGGAAATCATGCTATGGCTGTCAATAGGGGCGAGCTACGCTATGTGACGCAGCTCTGACTGCGACAGGTGGGAAGGTCAGCTCCTTGCAAAAGAGTTTAAACTAGAAGAGTGTAGTAAATATGTGGGAGTAAATATGTAGTTATTTAGGTATCATGATTGAGAAGTTTTAAATAAATTGATTACCCAAACGTATTTTTTAAAAATGGCTTCTTGATGCATTTAAAAATAAGGAATGAGGTCTTCTTTATGAAAACAGCAGACAGGTGGCAAAAATCATTCCATTCTGGCCTAAGATAGATGTATGAACTTAAAGTTAGTTCAGAACCTATCCAAGGTAGCCAAATGTTTTAATGGAGGCAACATTACTACAATACTGCTTGGAGCAATGGATGTACCAGCAAAGGAAGATGTCCTTGGTAAGAGCAAACATGTAATGCCCAATAATCCATGATGTTTTAGTTAATCTCATTCTGTTTTCCTAGACCAAATTCACCTTACATCTACTGTCTGCTTATAATTTGGGTATTCAGAAATGTGGAGGTCACATTTGGAGTGTCCAGTTATTAAGAATATGAGTTTGCTGTATACCTGTAGATCAGATTTGCATAATGGTCTTATGTTTCAGTTACAGCATTAATAGAGTGCTATCAGAGACCTGGAGGGAATAAGAGACAACCAAAGGAAGGTATTTGGTTTTGAAACAGATTTGCTGCAGTTTCATTCATTTGTAAGAGAAAGATCAATCAAAAAAGCCAAGCAAATTTGTAAAACAGAAGTTATAACTATAAAACACACCTGTATATTCCACAGTTTATTCCCTAATTATATGGGCAGAAGGAATAGAATTGTCCATTTTTCCACATTGTGAAGTTTAATGTACAAAATATCTATGCTTTTGTAGCTCAATAAACATAAATTCTGGCTTTTATAACACAGATGAAGAGGGCCCTAAATGTGGATGTGGTTTTAAAATGAAATGAAAGAAATTTTATACCCACACAGAATGAATTGCTTATCTGTGTTATCTCTGATTTTGATGGAGTCTTTAGTGTTTTCTTCCTATTCCCACTTACATCAGATCATATGGGTAAAATACACAAATAAGAGAGATCTCAGTTGTAGAGTGACAGTGTACAGACTGTTTAAAATTGTATGCTATATTCATAGTCTGGATTTTTTATAAACATTATTTATTGCAAAATGTCCCTAAATCTACACTGAGGTGTAATGTTCTGCTGGCAATTGCTTTAACAGCTCTCAAAATATAAAAAAAATTAAAAAAAGAAAAACCCAGGGACTCATTTTCTCTCCAATTTTTATTTTATTAATTCTGTAAAACTATGTCACTCCTGTCCATCACTTATGTTTAATTTTGCAGCCTGCAACAATTACTTCATACATAATGTCTACCTTTTGTCTGAAAATAAAACTCCAACAACCCAGAAACTGCATTTTTCTTTACACGTGATTGTTCTCCCCAAAGAATTTTAAAGCAGTATTTTTGGAAAGAAATTTTGTCCATGTTCATTTTTTATCAGCTAGTAGAATCTAAATGTGATTCACTGAAATTAAGTGCCTTCTGTTTTCACGGATCCACTGCCTCACATAGCAAGCCAGCAGGGCCAAGATAACCCCTTTTTACCCACAGGTCTTTTGTCAGCATGCAGGGACATGACAGAAGGAATTAATTGGTCATTAATCCTTATATCAGAGTTAGAAAATTCTTCCAAAGCTGTTTTCTGTGGCCACTGGTCCTGAATACACAGGGGAGAGCACAGGGAGAGCACAGCAGTGAGCACATTCACCTGGGAGATGCCCCTGGTCTGTTTTGTGCCAAGTGATGATGTCCTGGCTGTCCTTCCTCTCACAAAGCTGCTGCCCAGCTGCTCCAGTGATTATCTTGCTGCTCACCTGACAAGGTTGCAATGGTGCAATGGGGCTGTAGGGAATGCGAGTGGCAAGAACACTGACTTATTAATTTGGGAATCTATGCACATCTTGGCTAAGAAAATCTCACATGAAAATAACATGTTTATTGCATTGCAAGAGTTTCTTCATTACCTGAAAAAAACTCATAAACTGGAGGCTTGTTGTCTGGCACTAAAAGCAGCATCTCCACAAAGCACATTTGTAAGAGCTCACAGTCAGTTTCACTAATTAGCTATTTTGTAATTGCTTTGGATAAAGTAATTTTACCCTCTTGAAATGTGTGATCATCTTTAGCAAATTGTCTCAAAGTGCCATGTAATTATTCTATTTGTGATGGTGTTAAAGTGAAAAAAAAACCACTTGCAGCCTTGCTCCCAAATCAACAAGCAACTAATTTTGTCACTGTTAGAGACACAAAAGCCACAAAAAAAGGCCACCAGGTTTTGGAGCATGGCTTCTACACATGTGAACTGTGACAAGGCCCAGAAATAGCTTGAGTGCAGCCTCAGCCTTATGAGGCAAAGTGCTGAACAGACAGGGGCTGCGAGACAGGCTTGGACTGGGGGAGCGCCGATCTCAACAGGCGGCGGCGGCAGAAAGCAAACATTAAACCTATCTTGCAGATGGGCAGCAAAGGCACAGAGCAATTAAGGTTCTGATTTGGGAAAATGCTTAAGAACATACATGAATCCCACTGAAGTAATTAAGTCCAGCTCCTGGGGAATGACTTTAATGAAATGAGACCTGGGAAATTGCCTGCAGCCACTCATGAGCTTAGGAGTGAACCAAAAGCAAGTTCGGTCTCCAAAGCCTCATTTTGGTAACTTCAGTGGTGTCCTTGTTCCATCTCACTGGGGTCTTCCCTACTGGCTTTGTTTCTGACCATAGAGCACAAAAGAAGGAACTGGACATGTGAATGCAGAGTGGGAAAAACTGGTGGTTGGGGATCCTTCTGCCTGAGCAAAGAATATCAGCTGGGTTTTATTGCTCTAGTTGTTTTTATGTTTTCCTTACTTTCCTCTATATTGTCCTTTTTAATATTGCAAATTTTGCTGTTGAGAGGGAAGGAAAGAAATGGTGGTCTGTCAAGCTAATTTACCAAACACAGTCCTGTCCTGGAGTCCTGACACAGGCTGGAAGGGGCAGCCCTGGCATTTTAAGGTGGCACCATGGTCCTGCTGTCCAGTGTCATTACACATCCTTGAGAAAGTCCCTGCCCAGCTCTCTTGTAACCCCCTCCAGGTACTGGGAGGCTGCAGTCAGGTCTCCCCAGAGCAAGCCCGCTGAGATTCACTCGATGCCAGTGTCAGTGTCACTGACAAAGGTGTGAGACAGGGCCAGTGTCAGCACTGTCCCCTGAGCAACACCACTGGTCTCCACTTGGGTATTGAGTCTTTCACAACACCTTGAGTGTGACTATCCAGCCAATTCCTTATCTGCTGCAAGGTCCATCCATCAAATCCATGCGTCTCCAATTTAGAGATGAGTGTGGGACAGTGTCAAATGCTTTGCACAAGTCCAGGTAGATTATGTCAGTCACTCTTCAAGAAGCTGTGTGGCTGTCATGAATTACCTCCTTATTTTTCATGTGCCTTAGCACAGTTTCCAGGAGGATCTGCTTCATGATCCTGCCAGGCACAGAGATAAGATTGCAGTTCCCCAGGTTTTCATTTTTTCCTTTTTTAAAAATGGGTGTTATGTTTCCCCTTTTCCAGTCAGTGGGAACCTCATGGGACTGCCATGACTTCTCAAATGTGATGGACAGCTTAGCAATTCCATCTGCTGGTTCCCTAAGGGCCTGTACATTGATCTCATCAGGTCCCATGGCCTTGTGCACCTTCAGGTGCCTTGGATGGACTCAAACCTGATCTTCTCCCGATCTCCTTCACTTTCCCAGTCCCTACCTTTGCCCTCTGTGATGTGGGTGATGTGCTTGGAGCAATTGCC
Source organism: Melospiza georgiana (assembly GCF_028018845.1). Classification (NCBI taxonomy): domain Eukaryota; kingdom Metazoa; phylum Chordata; class Aves; order Passeriformes; family Passerellidae; genus Melospiza; species Melospiza georgiana. The sequence goes on from NC_080433.1 coordinate 52,068,459, forward strand.
ACTGAAGACTGAGCTCACTGACTACCTCTCCTTATTACTGAGCCTTCTCCATATCCCAGGTAGCCAAGTTTCCTTCTGGAGAGAGCCCACATTTTCCCTTAGTCTTCCTTCCATCATCAACATGGAATATAGAAACTTTTCATGTCACTCTTGATGTCCCTGGCTAGATTTAATTCTCTCAGGGTTTGAGCCTTTCTAACCTGACACTTGTAGGCTTAGACAATTTCTCTGTATTCCTTCCATATTATCTGTCCCTGCTTCCATCCTCTCTAAGTTCCCTTTTTGTGTTTGAGTTTGTCCAGGAGCTCCTTTTTCATGCATGGTGGTCTACTGGCATTTTTAATTTACTTTGTCTTTGTTGGGATGCATTACTTCTGAGCTTGGAGGTGATCCTTGAATATTATCCATTTCTCTTGGGTCCCCCTTCCCTCCAGGGCTTTATGCCATGGTACCCTACCAAGCAGATCCCTGAAGAGGCCAAAATCTGCTCTCCTGAAGTCCAGGCAAGTGAGCTTGCTGTACATGTCCTCTCTGCCCTAAGGATCTTACATTCCACAATTTCAGTGTCACAGCAGCCCAGGCTGCCCTTGAGCACCATGTTCAATCACTGCATGGCCCAGAACAGCCCCGCTCCTCGTTGGTGTTTCTGTCACTTGGACAAGGAGGTTGTCACTAACATATTCCAGGAAAGCTCATGCTAGAAATCCAGGGTTACTTCCAGCAATGTCTAGCAGTGCAGCCTGGGAAGGACACACATGTGGATCTCACTAGTGGGAGGAGGTGAGTTCCCTGCAAGCCTAACCAAAGAAAGAGAAATCACACAAAGTGATACCTATTACACTTGTGTGCTGTGAAACAAGCAAGCACATATGCTTTGTACTCAGCTCAGAGAATGATGTGTGTGAGCAGAAACAACTGTGCTGCAGCTCACCAGGATTCTGTTCAACACAAGATGATAACAAGTTCTTAGGTATTTCCTGCTTAACAATTACGTGAATCAAAAGCAGAGCAGCACATGCCAGACATCAGCCAAATGTGGCCAGATCCCAGCCAGGGAAATACACCCTAGCAACAGATCATAAACCAAACACAAGAACAGCAGCACTGGTGACCAGAGAAAGATAAAAGCTTTTGTAAGTAAAGAGACACTGTGTAGTCAGGCAACAGACAACCTTCCGGATGGCAAGTAACTCCTCTGCAGCTATCAAACCAGCTGACTGAAAACGAAGAGCAAGAAAACACTCTTTTCTCTTTTTTCAGGAACAAGTACTGTCTTGAGATACCTCAAGGTCCAGATGACTACAGATGGGAGAAAACAGCTGCACTAAGGAAAAAAACAAACAACTTCCTCTCAGCCCCAAATCAACTGGTCCAGGACATGCCATAATAGCATCCTGGTTCTACCATCACGATTTATTTTTTGGTATTTTCACTTCATCAAAGAAGTGATTTAAGAGATAACATTTGCTGGAGGGATTGCTGCCAGAGAATGCATTGAGTGCTCTCCCTTAGAGTGACTGAAGCTGCAGCAGAGCCTGAAGGAGTGTTTAGAAAGATATGGGTTGTCTCCCGTATGGTTGTTCAGTGAAAATGTTTGGGATCTGAAGTGCCATTAACTTGTCACAGCTTTAATTCTCCAAAACAGCAGAGAGGAGATGTCAGGAAGGGATGGAGGAACAATCACTGCCCTGACTCTGTCACCTAGGAAGATGGGAGGACTCCTTTCTGGGTCTGTGAAAAGCTTCATCTGAAAAAGTTTGGACATTTTATTTCAAGAGACTAAAAGCAAATATTTTGATATTTCATTTTGAAATAACATATTTCCTTTTGATAGAAACCTGTATCTTGCAGAAAAGAAAAACATGCAGAGCATATCAGTAGGAAACCAAAGCATTATTAAAAAATGTTTCACTTCAGTTCTGGGAGAAAAAATTACTACACATCTTCTCATTGACATGCCTGAAGTAATACTGGGGTTTTTTGGGGGTTTTGGGGTTTTTTTTTTTGAGAGGAAAAGAAAAAGTCCTGAATATTTTTAAAGTTAAGCTCAATTGGAAAATTATTTCAACTATCTCCTAATTTAGCTACATGTCCATTTTTGGCCAGGTTTTAATGTAGACCTGAACAGTTGAGTGTAGTGATATGTCACCCAAGGCATGCACATTTGAAAGAGAAATTCCATTTTCCCCCTTTCTTTTTTTCCTTTCACCTGACCTTGTCTCAGAAATAAACCCCCAAGCAGACCTTATAGCCCCTCTAGTGCATGACCCAATTTGGGTAGCAAATCTCATCACTCCCCTGCATCCTGCCCATATTTCCCCCACCCCAGGTGGTGCTGGTGCTGAGCTGGGCAGCCCTGTGCAGAGGACCTGTAAGCAAACACGTGCAGGCCTGGGTGGGCTCAGCCCCCAGATTTATTTCCAGGAACAAGCAGAGCAGCAGGTCACAGTGAGGCGAGTAGAAGCAGCAGGGCATAAAGGCTTTACATGGGAAGAGGGTAGATTTTGATTAGATATTAGGAAAAAAATTCTTTCCTGTGAGAGTGGTGAGACACTGGAAGACTTTGCCCAGAGAAGCTGTGGCTGCCCAGCCCTGGAAGTGTTTAAGGTCAGTTTGGACATGACTTTGAGCAACCTAGAGGTGGAAGGTGTCCTTGCCCATGGCAAAGGAGTTGGAGATAGAAAATATTTAAGGTCCTTTCCCACCATTTCTGATTCTATGAACTTTATTCATTTGTCTCTGTCCAAAGAAGCTGGTGTGAATAAATGAGGAGTGGTACAGCTACAGCTGTGGTCTCCACCCTGTTCTACTTCCAGTAAACACTTGGACCATTGTTTCCAAAACCACCAGTGGGCTCAAGTGCACCAGTGACTCCTGTGTAAGCCATGTCTTCCCAGGACTTGGCAGATGGCACAATCTCAACACGGGAAACAAATTATTCTTGATTGAGGTGTTTTAGCTCTGTATCAAGCACCTACAATTATGATACTTCTTAAGGCCTGACCATATTCAAAAGATGCTTAAAGTTTCATCCTGAATTTTGTGTCTACAAAATGCAAATGTAGCATCTAAGGAGGAGGATTGGTCAGTGGCCGCAGACTTCATTGCAAAGTTAACTTTTACCTGAGTTTCTTGGAATGGTGATGTCCTGCGAGTGTGGCCAGGAGAGCTGATGTCTGGGAGGTTCATCCTGATTGTGACTGGGCTGTGCATGTGCACCCACACTCTCTGGCACCACAGAAATTGAGCAAGAGCAGCGTGGGGGTCTGCTAAAACACAGCTTCCTCATGGGCCAGGCTACCATGGAAAAGACTTGGAGAGGAGGCTGAAACCTCAACAGCTCCATGCTCTCTTCCTGAGCTTGAAGTTTCTGAGTCTCAGCCCTTTATTTTCCTGTAATTTGGATTTTAAAAGGCCTCTGGTGAATGGTTAGTATTAGGACTCCTACAGATCTTGCTTTGGGTCACTGCACCCGACCCAAGAGTGTGATGAATGCACTTTTGGGCAGACTCTGAGAGAGGCTGAGGAGCTTTCAGGAAAGGTGTTATGTGGGAGAGGACTGCAGCAAGGTATGCAACCTTCAGCCCTCTTCCTGCCTGTGTCTCAGGAGCCCTGGAGGAAGCCAGCAGAAGGTGACAGCTCCTTGAATGTCTCTTTTGGAGAAATTAGCTTGTTCCTGGCCACCTTCCCAGATGCTCCTCAATATAGGAGGAAATGGGAGCATGAGCTATTACACAGTAGTAAGTGTGATCATTTTGAGAGTGATCCAAAGTCCTGGCTGCAATGAGGTGTAATCTTATTCTGATTGTCTACTTGTATGCATCTGCAATCCAACCCACTAGGGCCCTTTAGGTTGTACCTCAAGTCCTGTTTACAGGCAGCTGTGAAAGCAGTTATAATCAGCATGGACCATGATTCAGTTACAATCAGTATATAAACAATATGGACCATGATTCAGCTGCCTTCCATCTACAGGATTCCTCGTGGACAACCTATCATTTGCCTGCAGGAGATTTCTCTTGCTCCCTGTTTGAGGCCCAGAGGCTCCAGTGGCTGACACTGCAGGACCTCTGGCAGGGCTGCCCTTCAGGCTCTCCTGGCAGGCATCTTGGAGAAGGCAAACAAAGTGCCCACCCACTGGCAACCAACTTGATGTGAGCTAAATACCTGTGTCCAAAGAGCTGTGAAGGAACAAAGCATTTGCTGAGTAAAGGCAGGGATGTCAGGGGGAGACTGGCTGTCTCCAGGAGGGATGTTTGCTGAGCTAACCTGCACCCTGGCATTCCCATGCGCTCACTGCAGAGGGAACGGATCATAGGACAGTGCACCATTTTCTTGTGATTGATTTTGATGAACAATGGGATGAGGTCAAACACTTAACATGAAATACTAGCTCTGATAATGATGATAGACTTTACAGGGGCCTATTTTGCATTACTTAAATGTTTTTCAATACATTATAACCCATCTTCCAATGATGAGTGAAAGCTGGAAGGTTTCCAGGTTCTTGTCATGCAATAGCTGTGTCTAACCAGGAAGAACAAATTATAAACACATATTTTAATTGGAAAATAAGGTGGCAGATCTTAGCAACCAATGCTACATTAACTATCTCTTAAATAACTCTATAGCAAGCTGGGCCTTCTGTAATTGCCCTTTTGGGATTTACCCATCAATGAAGTGAGATCAACATGTGATGCTTTAAGAAGGTAAGACTGGAGATTGAAGTTTTATTGCTATAAGGCATGTTTTAATTTGTAAGGAGATGCCCTTCAGAAAAATTATATTTAAAACTATTCCAGGAAGCCAGCCAATGTACACAAGCATTTGCCGAAAGTATGTGAAAGATTTATAAAAATATTTCCTGGATGAAACATTAACAGCACAATGTTTTAAAAGTAGAACTACAAGAAATGCAAGCAGTTTAGGTGAATGTCTTTCTGAGATACAGACAAACCATGAGAATCCAGGACACAAAGCATCAGCTGCATGGTTGTGCTTCCACTGAGAGAGCTAAAGGATGTCATTGATATGGAAAATAAACAGACATGTTTCTCCTTACCAGTCATTCCTCACACATTTTGTCAGTTCACATTACCTGAAAGATCCCTCCATTTGAATTGCATATGTAGCACTGCACTACTGCTGCATGGCTGAGTACCTCTGGGCATGGAAAAATTCTGCAATTTTTCAATATTTGTGCCACTGACCTTGCTGTTGGATGTTTCTTTCCAGCTTTCAACTGTGCAGTCTCATTCACTCTGTCCACTTTTCTTCACATTTTCCAGCACCTAATTCCTTTCTCTGTCCTTTCACAGTTTTTACTTCTGTAATGTCCTTCATCTGTTTCCTTGAAACCACAAGGACTCATCTCTGGCAATGCACAGATGAAAATATGTAAAGCTTACCTTTACTGCTTAAACATAATTTCCTACTTTTTGTCTTTATCCTTCTAATATCAAAACCACTTTGGCTTTGGAATTGTGACCCTATTTTTTTACAGTAGCAATGATACTAAGGTGGTGCTGCCATGTACTGTACTTAGAGATACTGTCATAATGAGATAGCAAAAGAAAAAAAGGAATGTGTAAAATAAATAACAATACTGAATGAGGAAAACTCGATGTCAGTGGTGAGGTCTAGAGAAAGGCAACAGAAAATTATTTCTGAAATATAAATATTTACTCTGGCAACAAGAATTGGGATGCACACCTGTAAAAAAACCCAGTAAATATTGCTAGAAAACAATCTTCATCATAAATAATGTAACAGACGTAACTACAAGCCAATCATTTAGAATTCACCACACTAATGTGTTTTGGAGCAGCAGTGGTTAAAACTATTCCAATGTGTGCAAATGGGGTATCATACCACAAAAATTTTGCAAGCAAAGCTGGTTTGCAAGCTAGGATTTCCTGAGATAGATATGACATATTCCTCCCCCATTTTTAGGAGAGCCTAGAGTTTTTGGACACACTGTTAAGTTTAAAAGTACTTGTCAAGACAATCCAACACCCTGTTGCATCCCTAGTGCTCCATATGGGACAGTGCAGTGTTGCCTGTTCAAGAATTAAGGAAGAACACTTTTCTTTCCTAATAGTCAGTTTGCAGTTTTGGAAACTATGATTTGGTGGTATAGGATGCATAATCAACTTAGATATTTATAAATTTTAATCATTTTTCATGCCTGTTCTTGAACAAAGGATTGTACCACAGAGCTGAATTCGGTCTGACTGCTGTCTACTATTCACTTTTTTCCTAAGATACTTTATGCATTTCAAAAATTCTCCTACACGGCTGTGCAGTGCTAGTGACTTTTCATGGAGTTTAACAGACATAATGGATTTTTCAATTGGAAATAAATATGTAAGCCTTGGTACAATATGCATCTGAAAGAATGCTCACTCCAGCCAACTTGGGTACTCTCTGCTCCCTGTGATCTACCAAAGCTGTGATGCAGATGTCTAGAAGCAAGTTAATGGCCATAACAGCTATTCAAGACCATGAGCTATGATTGTCTGAGTGATCCTCTGTGGGGAAAAAAAAAAAAAAAAAAAGATGGATTTGTACTGATTTTGGTGAGGAGTAAATATATATTCCTGCTGGAGCCAAACCCACTTTGAAAAATGCTGAATCAGTATTTTCAAACAATGCTGAGCAAGGTCTAATTGCAGCTTTGTAGAAGGTCATGGTTGCTACGAGATGGAGGCCTCTGAAAATCTCCCTGCTGACCTCCAAGAGGAATGGTGGTTTTTATTGGATCAAAGACTACATTGCACCTGCAAAACCTAGTCCAAATGGGAAGTCTTTCAACTACCACATGTTGCAGAACTACACACTGTACAAAAAATTAGTCAGTGACAAGTCCTAGATATTTCAAAGTGAGAGGTAAGGCATGTACGGAATAACATTCTTCATTTCACACAAGAGTTCAGCAGACCTGGTGCACTTTAAACTTGTGAGATGATCCAGGTGGAAGAAAAATCACAAAGAAAGAGATATTTCGAATTTACAACTGCTGCAGATGGTTTAGATGGTTATAATTCACATTGTAATAAAAAATTGGCACCAGACACCTCCCTGAAATCTGTTACCCAGATCTGAAAAACATGGATAAGGATATGATTCTAGCTAGGTAATATCTAGAGACCTTATTCTAGAATGATAAAAAACCCCTCAAAGGATGCAGTTTCTAGTTGGCAGATAGCAGGGTTCAAGAGCGTGTTAGATAAAACTTTTACATTTCAGGATGCCAGAAGAGATCAGGACTGCAGCAGATGCTTCATGTCTGGAAAAGGAGACTTACCTCTACTAATTTAGGGATGTTGTTTGGTGTCATAAATGTTTAGGGCCAGTATGAAAAGAATTTACTAAACAATTTACAGAGAATTTATAACAAATAGCAGCATAAGGAAAACCTTATTGCTTTTCAGAATACAGTGTTTTGGAAACCAGATGCAGTGATTCAAACTGGATTCTTAGGAGGTTCTGTAGTTGTGTAATTTGCATCATTGCTGCTTCAGCTTGGTAAATTATTGTGCATAGTACGTGTGAAGTTGGCCTAGTTTCTATATAAAACTTCATTTTAAAAAATCACATGGTAAAGTTCAACTGAACATAATTTAAAAATCCTGTGTCTTGCCTTCTATTAAATTTCATATTAGCTGACACCTGTCAGTAAATTTTGCATGGCCAAAAGTATCTACATATCAATGTATCCTTGGCTATATAGGCTCAAACAATATTTTTTTCTCAGAACAACCCAATAAGAATTTTTAGAAACCAAAATTAGGTCAGTTGTCTTACAGCTTTTTGTGGAGGCTGCTGCAGAAGGAAATCTTTCTATCTGCAGTTAAAGGCAGTTCTGCTGTGGTGGTGCTGAGGCACTGGGGTTTCAGCCCAGCTGTCCTGGTGGTCACTCATGGCGTGGGGCCAGTAACTGCTCCGGTGTTGCGAGAGCAATCGCCTGGTCAGTTTAATGGAGCAATTGACTAAATGATTCCTGCATACAACACAGTATGCTTTGAATTTACATTTTGGACAAATATCTTGTAAACAGATTGCCTCACCTCAACCAGGATATGCTTTAAAAACTATCTAATAGAATTGCAAACATCAAGAGATATAATTCCTAGATTTATTTTTTTTCCTGATGAAGATTTTACTCCCACTGCATAAATCCTGCCTTTTGCTTTGTAAGCTGAAGTGTTTCCATTCTCTGTAAGTATTACAGTACTATCTTTCCTAACAATTATCTCATTCTGCTTTTTCCTTTTTTTCCTCCAAAGGGTTTTTTTTCCCTTTCAGCAAAGTCTAATTTGGCCAGATCCACCTACATATGCTCAGCTTTCAAATGATTCATTTCAGATGTTCCTTCTGCTTCTCAGCAGCATTTGTTTCCATCGTTTTCCATATGTCAACAGGTTATTTTGAAGCAGGATCTCTTCCCATTTTGTCAGTAGGGTTAGCAATGTTTTCTGTGTGAGGACCGTGAGTATAAAAGACAATAAAAAATGACTGAAGATTTCATCTGTCATTTGTTCATAACTCTTACAAAAATAACAGATAAAAACAGATAAAAATAATGATTGGTTTTCCTGGTACCTAGCTGGTCATTCCTTTGCACATCTTTTCTCATTAGACAACAACTGCCTCTGATTTCTCATGTTCTTTTTGAGTATGATATTGTGGCAGGTGTCAAACCCAAGTAAAGGCACATGTTAATTGCGTGGGGTTTTGTTTCTGTTATTATACTGATTTTTGCTGCAGACACATTCCCAGTTCAGCATTGTGTACTTCCTCTGCAGCAATTCATCTTTCTCCATTTTTAGGTCTACTGCTCAACTTTTTTTTTTTTTTTTTTTTCACAAAGGTAGAAAAGCATGCAGCACCTATTTTTCTTTTTTCCTTAGAGGTACTCAAAGTATTTTTCGCTTACATATATACCATCACTAATTTAATTTTTTTCTTGTCCAACATGCTGCTCTCTCTCAATGAGACTTTTAATGTGCTACAAGAAACACCAAGCAAGATGGGAGAAGCTAATAGTCTATGGTTCAATCTGTGCACTGACCTGCAGCAATTTTCATATTACACCATTATAGCTCTTCTGCATTAGCAATTTTACAGGGCTTCAGGAGAGTAGAGTTTTTTGTGTAATTTCTGTCATTTAATATATCAGTTCATTTTCACAATGAAAATTATTTGGTTTTTTTTTTGAAAATACAGAATTTGTTTTAATTGGCAAATACCACACTTTGAAAGGTACTATAATTTGAATTGTTACAAAGCTTTCATGCAAACACAATTTGTTTCCAATTCAGTTATATTTTTTATTTAAATTTTATGGCATACTTGAAAAAGAATCTGCTTTGCAGATAGCCCAGTTGGTAACAACCAGGCTTTGCATAATGCCTAGCACAAACTTTGTGCAGACAGCCAAACAATAGAAGGCCTGTTTCCAACTTGACAAATGTTAGCTGCAGATTTCCATTGTCTCGCTCCCAGTTCAGATTGCGTCAGGGAATTTCTGCTGCGATTTTATTCATTGCAACTGATTGTTAAAAATCACACCCCAAATCCAAAGTTATTAATAACACATTCAACAGATGGCAGATGATTTTAGAAGAGCAAAATGCAACGGGTGATGCATTGAGTGTGATTTCTCCAAAATTAATTTTTAACTCACAGTATTTGGCTCTAAATCCAATCTAATCAAATGTAATTTAAATTTCAGTATGAAGTGAAGGAAAATAATTTTGTACCTCATGTTGTATTGCCATCTAAATCCCTGAGCCTTAAAAAAATTGTCTATCATGTATTTAGCAAGCTTATTGGAAGATGGAAAATAGCATTATTCAGCAGGAAAATGCCATACAGGTATAAGAGTATAGATATTTACATTGAACATGTGAAAAACAAAAGGTTTTTTAGACTGTTTTATTAATTAAGTTGTTTGGGATTTTTAAAGCTGGGATCTATATATATGGTCAACCATTCCTCCCTCTGGAAACAACTCTAGGACTCTTTGCAAGGCTGATTGAATGGAGCTGGGCTTTATGATCACAGTGCTAAAGCAGCCCTCATCAAAAATATTGCAGTAGCAGAAGTCCAGAGAGGTAAAACTTTCTGAGCATCATCCCCTTTATCTGTAGACCTAGAGGAAGCAGTATTGTAACTTGTCTGTAACAGCAAATAGTTCTCCCCATCTCACCAGCTTTGCTATGCTTCTTGTTTTCCTGAAGATATATAAGCAAGTTTCTACCTGTTCTTGCACCTGATGAGAGCTCAGCTGCTGAGGCAAGTGACTATTCCAGCACCTATGCACAGCACAGTCTGCACAGGTGCTTAGATTGCATTTTTCATCCCTTTATGCCTTAATGGGATGGAGAAAGCACCAGTTGTCTGTCAGAAGCGGTGCCCCGTGGAGCTCAGCTGGGCTGCTCCTTTACGGCCTGAATGCAGAATTCAGTTCCTTCACGGCGCAGTCAGGGGAGTATCAAAGGAAACCCACATGTGATGGAAGCTGTGCTCTGGTTCCTCCTTCGGGAGATGTTACAGCCCTGAAACACTAATGAAAGGCCAACTGTGCTGTCAAAACATAATTAAAATGTAAGCTAATCTCAGGGCAGAAGGGAAGGTACAGCACCTGCCTTTATCAGCCCCAGCCATGACTCACTGCTCTGTGCCCTAATGAGCCCAAATGAATATGCAGTTGGAGCTCAACCCACGCTACTCTGCTCTCAACTCTCTGTAACAACACCAGCAGACACATAGCTTGCAGAAGAAAAGGTATTGTTTAGGAAATTTTTTTTCATTTTATTTCATTTCTTGCTAAAATTGTAGCAGTAAATATGGATAGGTAAAGAATTGTATATTTTTAAGTACCTACCACAAACCCCCATAGAAAGTTTGATGAATGGTTAGCATATGCTCCATTGAATGGGAATATAGCTAAACTGTGCTAAAGCTGGCATCATATTTCTGGCGTTTCTGGCAAATTTAGCATGTAACATTATCTCATATGAGATTCAAACAGTAATCACTTGGATTTGTGTTTTATATGGGGTCTGCAAAATAAATTGCACTATTTCTATTGTGTCAGAAGAGATTATTTGAAGTGGAGGAAGTAGGGATAGCTTAATTGACATACAACCAGCAAACTGCATAACATAATTGTCCAGTGACAACTTTGGTCAAAATCACTCTTGTTTTTCCTTGGCTTTTTTGGGTTTTTTTTTTCAGCATTATTAAAGTGCTTTTCAAGCATTACCAAATGTTCTGTTACACTTTCTATCTCCTTTTTTACCCATAGTTTACAAAGCCTCTCAAGCTGCAGACAGGCAGCGGAAGAAATTCTGGAGACTGTGGGTGACATGCCAAGCTGCCTTCTGTAGTTAACCTGAGTCTGTCTGCAGCATTACCTAAATGACTTATGTGATGCTTTCATCTTAGATCTTACAATATGAAAATTGCTTCCTACAAAAGGGATGGCATTGTTCCCTGAATGCATTGCTGTGCTGATGCATTTAAAAACCTAACTATTTGTTGAATATATTTATCCTGACAGAACATGATGACTGGTTAAGGAAATTAAATCACCAGCACATAAGCAAGAAACATAGATCTTGTTTTAGGGTGCTTCTTTATACTTTTAGTCCATAGAGTTAATGATCTGAAATAGTTTTATAATGTCACCATTCATAACTCTATGTGCTAAGCTCCAGTTCAATAAGGTAGTCAAGCATGTTGCTAGCTTCACTGGGTCATTCTTAAGCAGATCTTAAACTTTATCTTCAGTACCTGGGGTTTTAGTGTCTTGAGTCAGTTGGAATAGACTCCATATTGCGATAATTAAAAAAATAAAAAAACTAACCTCTCAAAATAGTAATGTGTTGATATTTTGAGAAAATGCATGTAAATATTTACTACTGATGGAAAAAAAAAGTAGACAGTCATTAATGTTGTAAAGTTGTTCCCGAAACAGACTCCTGATTATCTCTTACTTGGATTCTTTTTCAATGAAGCTCACTTGACAAACAAAACATGTGGTCCAGGGCACAGGTCTGAAGGAAACAATTGCCTTTTTCATCTTCCACTTATTTTCACATTCTTCTAAACATGCATGAGATCCCCTACTGACTTCATGTAGATCCTGGGAAGATTTAGAGAAGTTCCATTTCAAATTTCTGTTGACAAATAACCTCAGATATAGGAAATAATAGAAATTTCTGAGATGAGATCCTATAATTTTAACATAACCACAAACAAGAACTAAAAGTATCCTTCTCATCCCAAGGCCCTTATTGCTCACACAGGAATGTAGAGCACATTATTTGAAATAAAGAGAGTTTGTAAAACTCAGCAGGTAATGGCAAGAAGCAGGAGATAAAATATCTGCCTTTCTACCATGGTGCTGTCCTTTGACAGGGGAAAATATGGAGTCAGAGAAAAGCTTGCTATTGAAACACAAAAAAAATTCTGGAAAGAAACTGGGAATGATGATCTTTTGGGTCAGTCAGTCCCCAGGGACAGTGCATCCTGGGTGTATAAACCAAAGGCCACTGTCACATAACCTAAGTGCAGTTTAAACTTTTTAGTTGCAACTCTCAATTTTTATGAGGTAAGAGGGTTTTATTCACTTCCCTCCTTATTCTTTAGGGGCCCCTTGCAGAGCTGAGATTAGGGTACAGACATAGGAGAAACAGAATTGGGAAAAAGCCCCAGGCCATCCACATCCCTGGAAGTGTTCAAGGCCAGGTTGTATGGGGCTCTGAGCAACCTGGTCTAGTGAGCAACCTCATGGCAGGGGTTTTGAACTAGATGATCTTTAAGCTCACTTCCAACCCAAAATATTCCATGATTTGACGATTCAGCTTGCATTCCCAAACTTCTGCACAAAATCAGGATGTTTCTTGCTGTAAAATTTATATAGGGAACTGCTAATGGTTTCTGTTCAAAGGGTTGCTGTTTGCAGGAGTTAATAAGTTATAGATAACGCAAAAGCATGCATTACAGACTGCACCAGTGCATACCTAAAATGTGACATTCAAGAAGATGAAATACTTCCAGAAATCTGATGCTGAATCTATGTGAGGCCAGTGAGCTACCAAATCAAGCAAGATACTGCCCAAAATTTTGTTCCACTGCTTATGTGCTATATTTTCAACCTCACTTCATTCATGTGGCAACTTTGAACCTGAAAATTCAGAAAGCATGAACAACTACCTTAAAAAAAACCCTTATGATGATGGTAGGCTATGCTAAAAATATTCTAATAAATCTATAGCATTTGAATGTTTATCTGCCAGCACACAAAAATTATCTGGACCCCGGTGAGTGCATTAACAGAACATATCTTTTAAAGCTGATGGTGATGTTTGCAGCTTTGATGGTTTGAAACTGACCCTCCTTTGAATATGGTGAAAGTTACAGGATACCTTTAAAATACTGTGTAGCTAATAATTATTTGTTGACTAATGAGTAAGGGCTGTTCCAAAGCACCAGGTGACAGTGATCACATAACAAAGGAAGTGATGAAACCATGGATTGCTGTTTAACAAGACAGATCTTTTCCTTTCAAGTCTCTTTACTATTCACACCTGACAAGTTTTAACTCTGATTTTCTTCCCCACAGCATATGTCATAGTCCTGCATGATATTTTTCAAATAAAAAAAAAAAACAACTCCTGTTCACTTTTCTAAGTATCATTTTTTTTTCTAATTTAATATTATTATGTTTCCACCTAACCCCTCCTTAAAACATTTAGAAAACTACTAATATAATGAGAAGTCAGTCATTTCAGACAAGAAATTTTGAAGTCCACTTAATAATATGGATCTGTTTTCACTCTTATGAAATAAACTCAGCTTGGAAATTATATTGTTCATAATCTTATTGTTTTATTTTACTTCATTTAATTTTTTATTTATTATGGCCTTGATTTTAGGAATTTGGCCACCAAATAACAATGGTTTTCTATAACTTATGGATCCTTTACTCTATAGGCAATTTCAAGAACAGAAGGTGGGCTGAGATTTGCTTTCTGATTTTTTTTTCAATGTATTTTCTCGATTAATTTTTGTATGAATTTGTAAATTACCTTTTTAGATTGAGTCTGGTAAAATATGGGATGTTTGGGCTTCTTAAAATTATTTTGGCTATCTGTATGGTGTACTATCTGTAATTTCCTGACAGAATTTACTGGGCTTCTTATATAAGACTATTTCCTCTCTGTATTTTGTTTTAATAGTTCCTCTTTTTATCAGGAGGTATTGATACACTCACACACAGACACATGCATTCTAACCTATATGCTGATTTTGTGATGATCTCAGAGTTGGATTTTTGGTCTGTAGGAAAATAAATTGGAATTTGAACTCTGAACATCTTCAGATTGCCAGTGTTTATCTCTAAGTCCAAGAACAATTTTATGTTACACTGGGCAAGAAAGTTGCAGAAAAAATTTCAGCATCAAGGGATTAATGGTAGTAAAGAACTGTTAAAACAGAATGATAAACTCTTAAGGATGGATTTATAAAACTCTAGAGCAAAGTGCAAGTAAGTGTCCCAGAACTAGCAATTCATATTGGCCACCAAAACCTCTTACTATTAAACCCAAACATGGACGTACTCTGCCCAAGGCATTTTTCATTTACTCTAGCTTTGTCCTGGAATGCTCTGTCTCATTAAGTGACTGATCCTGATCACAGGGAATTGCATGCTACAGGATCAAAACCCAAAAGAATCAACGTTCCTGAATTTCTTCTGTTACCAAAGCCATTTTTATGCAATCTTATAAATATGCTCCTATCTATAATCTAAAGTAAATTCAAGTCTTTTATTTCCTCACCACTTCTTAGCTAGCTCTTCAGATCCTGACACATTTAGGGGTTTCATTTAGGTAATTTAGATAATTTAGGTATTATAGGCTACCTTTAAAAAATTTCATGAAAGTTCCAAAACTCCATGTGACTTAAGGTAACGGGACCTGACTTTGTACAAAAGTGAGTTTTTAGTAGTAGTAGTATAGGACAAAAGATGTGGAGAAAGCATCTTATGCCATGAAATATAAGAAGATTAACTATGGATGCTCTTTCAGTAAGAGAGTCTGAAAGTACTCTCTGAAAGAGAATATTTTCCCAGCAGACAATAAAATATCTTCAAGACTAAACGATGAACTGAAAGTCGGATCCCGGTCCTTTTAATTCAATTGCATGGATAATCCAATTCCCTGAGAAGATTATTTTCATGGAAAATGGAACAGCTAAAACAAAGCATGAGTGAAAGTGAACCTTGCTTACTGTCAGTGGTGTCTGTAACACATTTTCACGACTGATTTTCAGTAACAGCAAGAAATTCCCCACAGAGAAAGACTGTCTCCAATAGACAACCCAGCTATTGAAAGAAAAATGTTGGCAAAGGGGAAGAGACCCTCACAAAAAGTTACAGAAGCAAGAGGAAGCTGAATAGGGTGCCAGTGAAGCCCCTCCTTCTTCCACCTCGCTCCTGCTGCTGAAGGTGGAGAGCCCAGACATGGGTCAGCACAGAAACCCTTGGGGAAGGAGCACCCCCATGGGAAAATATCTAGAAATTTTAAATGTAATAAATCTCAGGAAAACTTTTAAAAAACATCTACAGTTTCAGGATTTCCAGGCAAGGAACAAATATGTGGTAGGACACCGTCCATGCTTCTAAAAGGCAAAAGTCCCCAGAGCATTTAACAAGCCCATCATCCTGGAAGACACCTTTCAGCCATGAAGCATGTTAGAAAATACTTGCTAAGAATTCCTCTTAGTACAGGTGCAGTTTGTCAGGAGAAATTTTTATGTCTGTGCTCTATCAGTGTCACAAAACCCCCACACTGTCTTGCCACTCTGATTTGTATTCGCCAATGTGGTAATGTTTTACCAGCTTAGATAAGCAACACACTCATATTTACCAAATGCAACCTCACAAACACTGTCATGTTAGCAAAGGCTCCTACTGCCATTTAGGTTTATCTTAATTTTATCTCCCTGAAGAATCCAGATACTCCTCTGCATAATGTGCATTGGCAGCCACAGGGTGGTGAAACAATGACAGTGGATGGAGTCACACTCATGTCTACCAGCAGAAGTTGGTTCAGTTGATTATTGTTTAGCAGAACTTTTTGGCCTTATATCCCCAACCAGACCCCGGACCTTTCCTGCCTATAGTCCCCTGAGAAATTCCTGTGGACACCACTGAGCCGGACCTCATGGTGTGCCCAGTGAGTTTTAAGTAGCACATGCTGCATTAGCTGAACACACTTGGAAATCACACATTTTACTTCTTTCTGCCATAGCCTCAGCTCACTGCATAATTCCAGGTTGAAGCTGAGGAACAATGTACAGTGAATATTGTGGCTGAGCCTTGGCTGCTTATAAATTTTCCAAGAGTAAAATCTAAGTTCTCCTGACTTAAACTTCTTGTATTTTATTAAAAGAATGAATTTTAGAGTTTCTTGGCTGTCTCCCATTTTCTTGGCTGGAGTTCCCAGGCAGATTTGATGTTGTCAGATGGTGCTCCCAATTCTGAGCAATAAGGGGAAAAGGCAACTTTTTTCTTTGGGGGCTTGAAGGCTTTTCTTCTGAGTTGTCTGCTGGCTTTCTCTATCCTCTCTTTTCCTGTGAACAAGACTTCTAATATAATTTAAGAAATCTTCTTTTCTGCCACCAGGGTATCATCAATTAGTTTGCTGCTTTCTATGAAAGCTAGCTGTTCCTCTTTTGACACTAATGTCCTTTTAGTGGGTGATTTCTGATCCAGTCAGCATACCGCTTTGAGATTTTCTGGCAACTAGGATGCCAACTAACCATTCCAAGTTGGAGTCTCTTGGCTTCAGAAAACATCAAAGCCACATACCAATAATGGAGACCTTCATGAAGTTTGCATACATTTATTTGCTAGGAACCCACAGAGTTCAGGTGAGTCCAAGAAAAAAACCATATCCCTCCACACAGCGTCAGACATGCTATGAGTAATTTTTAACTCTACCTGAAGATGTGGGACTGTTGAGTGCGGATTTACCGTGGGCCTGAGGAGCATTTCCAGCTACCGACCATCAATATTAACCACCAGGGTGCACATTCACACACCCATGCAGCAACCCCTCCTAAACCAGTGTTGCATTCATCCACAGAGCATCCTAGCTGGAAGGTGAATACATTTGCTCTCTCTTATATCACATCTTGACAAGGCTCTCTGAGTCTGAGGAACCACTGGGAGTTGGTACCCAATTCTATCATCTAACCTAGATTCTTGTGTTGCATTTCCTGGAGAATATAACATACATTTCTTACTATGATGTTCCATTCAGACCTCCTGGAGTGATTTCTATGACCTTGATCACTTCTTCAGTCAACCTTACCAGGATGTAATATTTCAAAATCACCTCTCAGAGTCTCTCACAACAGACCAGCACAGAGACACACACTGGGAGGCCAGAGAACAGCACACTATGATCATGAACTCTGAACACTCTCAAAACTGACTTCAGGGGACAAAGGGATATATTTGAAAGAAATTCTAATTCAATCAAACACCGTTTTATTAGAGGAGCTTGGTAAGCTTATTACCATGTTACGTGCAGCATGCACATCTTGGGCCATGCAATAGGGATACTCTTTGGCAGGTTTTTCATTCTCTGCACAGCCAGGAGCTGTTACTGGCTCTGAAGTCCACCCTGAGTTGCCAGTCACAGCCACTGAAGCACAACCTGAAATTCTACCGCTTCCATGTTGCTGAAAGCTGCAGAATTTGGCCTTTGGCTGTGCAAGGTGTTTTACAAGGGGTGAGCACATTGCCAGACTATTAGCTGTACTGAATTTTAAGCTCTTCATTTAGTTGTCTCCTAGGCTTCTCCTTTTACCAGCTGGGAGGGAGGATTAGGCTGGGGGCTACTCAGAATTGCTAAGTTAGGTTTTCACTAAGCTAAGTCTCTCCTCATTAGGTAAGACTTAGGAAAATAGGGAGCCTCTCCATTCTGTTTGATGGTTTGCATATATCCTCTGACAAACATGCAACCAAACATCACAAGACAAATTTCCAACAGATACTTTTGAACTCAGTTGAAATTTAGCTTGAGAAAGGTTTCAAGACACTGTCCTCAAACAGCTAGAGAATTGATATCCTAGGAGATACATTTAAAACAGACAATTTCTCCAAATATTGCGGACAAGATAATAAATTAATATCATATTTACAAGTAAGAATAAAAAACAATTACAAGCACGATGCATTGTCTTTTCAGATAATTGCATAATTATGTATTTCATCCAGGAACTGGTATTATATCACATCTCCATGTTAGAGTAGGAAGTACTTTTTTAATGAGAAAACAGGAAAAATATCAACTGAATGGAAAGAATTACATTTCCTTAATTTTTTTTTATAATCCAATAGCATCAGAAAATCATAAAACAACCTGTATGGTCAGATACACCTCACATGTTTCTAGAAAGATCTGTATATAAATTACACTGTTGATATTGGGTAAAGAATTTTGTTATCTTAGAATCTGTTACATGCTGTTGCCATATAAATTATTTGGCTGGCACTACTGACAGTTTTTCTAACTGGATTGCAAGTCGCTTATTAATGCAGTGTTGGAAAAACATGTGAAATTATCACTTTTCTGAGACCAAGTCAATATTTACCTACACTGAGAGGATGTGGCTGCCATGGTGATGGAGGGGCTAC
The DNA here is from genome assembly GCF_028018845.1 of Melospiza georgiana. Lineage (NCBI taxonomy): Eukaryota > Metazoa > Chordata > Aves > Passeriformes > Passerellidae > Melospiza > Melospiza georgiana. The sequence goes on from NC_080433.1 coordinate 52,087,180, forward strand.
GAGGAGGGCAGAAATGCCTGGGTTTGAGGTCCTCAGTGCACACACAGTGTCCCTCTGGCGGGTGTGTTCCCCATACAGCACCCCTGAAGGTTCTCTATATCCCAGGAGAATCAAAGGTCCCAGGGGGGCACTGCTCCCAGTGCAGGTGGTGCCCTAAGTGTACCATTTTCTTCCCAAACAGACTGGAGAGGTTCCTGTACATTGTCACGTGGGGAAAAGAAGATGGTATTCCTGCTTCCCAAGATAAACTAAGATGCCATATTTATCTTAGCCATATTCAACTAAGTGTCCCTAGTCTTCTTTTATGGGGATTATTTCACATCAAGACTTGATTTTGTCAGTGTCATCTGTCCTCTTCCAGCATTCCTCCTTCTCCTTCTGCTGACTTTATAAACACATACATTAAAAGCATATACATGAATAAAAAAGTCAGAGAACAAAAGGCTCAGAGCAGCATTCAATCAACATAAAACACTTCCCAAAGTGTCATTCAACTTTGCAAACTCTAAGGCCATCCAATTTTAATTTACTCAAAAATTCCAAGACGGAATTAGAAGAAGAATGAGGAAGAGAAAAAAGAAGAAAACAGCAAACAAAACTTTTTACCCTTGTTTCCAGAGATATTCACCTGATAGAAATTCCAAGAGGAAGCAGGGCCAAGACATAAGCTTGCCTTGTGTCTCACTTTAGGTACTCCTTGTCCTTCCTGGGCCCTTCCCCCAGGTGTGACCTGTGGCCATTTGTGCCCTCAGGAGCTGGGCTGGGGCTCCAGGGAGGGTGTGGAGCATTGGCTCAGTGTGCCAGGGGCTGGTGGGCACTGCAGGGCTGGGACAGAGGGCAGGGGTGGGGGTTGTGCAGGGCAGGGATCGCCTCACCAGGGCAAACCTGACCCGCTCCTCACCCCACACACGCACCCAAAATGTTTCAAGCCAGCAATCCTTCCAGTCTCTCACAGCCCCTAAGAGCTGATACTGATAGTTTTCCCTGGGTTGTTGCCACCCAGAGATTTTACTGGAAGAGCTGGAGGCAGTCAGGGAGCTCACGCTGCACGAAGGAAGTGGAGGAGGGAGGTACTCAGATCCTTCGGCCCATGAGATCTAAAATATCTGCCTGAAACTATTCTTACAGGATTTTGTGCCAAAATAAAATGTTATCTATCACGATGTTTCTCTGACTGACCTGATGTTAAGCCACGCTGTAGATCAAGGGTAGGCAGAAGCTGATGACAGCAGCACAACAGCAGGGACTTCTCTCTGGCAGATGCCATGGGGTCCCTGTGGATGGAAATCTCAGTTTGAGCTCTGACTTCAGAGCAGACACTGCACAGTGTCACTCAGCTGTGTAAATCCAGCACATGGAGCACTCATTTGTTTTACAGTTAGACACCCACCTGTCACAACAACTAGATAAAAATAGGCCTTTTTCCCCCCCAAATATTTTCATTTATCCATTTAAGAGCAAATTGAAATGTTTTCCACACTCCTCCCCCAGCCCCCCCCCACCCCTTCCCCCAGGAATATGAGAGCATTTGCTAGTTTTGGATAACAAAGGTATAAAAGACAAAATCTGACACATGCCACGCTAATCACCCAAGTTTCAGGCTATCCACCTGCTGAAACGTCCCCAGCAATTTGGCTATGTTCCCGTAGTAAAGGGAGAGAGAGAAAAGAGAGAGAAGAAAAAGATTATTAGATAAAGGAAAGACCTCAAGGTGTGAAACCAGATGAACACCACAGGCAGGACTGAGATGCCTATTTGCTGAATAAAGCTTTACACCATGAGTAATCCCGTAGATATTAGGTGGCCAAATGATGAGAAAAAAAAATTGTTGCTGTGTTAGTAAGAAATCCCTATTTGGCCATTAATCAAATGAGAATGAAAAGTTCTTATCAGCAAAAGAGATTAAAGACTATTTTTAAAGCTATTTTAAAGTACTTTTAACATTCATTTGTATCCAAAACAAAACTATCGTGAGCCTTAATTTCTCCAGTGTTTTCCCTATTGGGGAAGAAAGCTTTACAGCTTTCTAAACCACTGTAACTGTCAAGATTTTCTTACAATACATCATCATCCGGTTCTTCAGAAGGAAGAAGACAATGGTCTGTATACAAAATAACTTGTTCATTATTATGTCTCCATCAGAAAAAGGAAAGGGTAATTTTAGACACCTCTTTATTTGGCAGCTCTGCAGGATCTTAAGTAGGCCATGAATTACCTTGTTTGAACAGATCCATATCAGAGATGTAATTACACTTCCCAAGGACAAACCCACCCAAATCAAAGAAGAGATCATCAAACGTCATGCAACATCTAGACTCCCCCTTGAAATTAAAAACATTGCAGTACTGAGAGCATTTCAGCGAAGGGGAATGTAAACAACTTGACTGTCTTCTCCAGTTTCTTTCAGTTAGCTACACAATTGTTCTCCCCAAGTCCAGAAAACATTCCATGTACTTGCTATCTTCTATCTAAGGAAGGATATACTAAGGTATGTTATTGCCAAATGCACAGCATTGTCAGCTTGGGAAAAAAAGTAAAAATTAAGGTCTCAACTTTTAACTGGGATCAGGTAGAAATAGTGACATGGAAAAAAAGCCCTATTCAAACTGATATACTGTGCTGGGATGTAAGACAGATTTTCTTTAATCTTTTCTATGCATTCAAACTGTAAATATCTAACTTGTGATTAATCATCACATAATCCAAACCTTTTCTCTTTAATCTTCAAGCTAATGGAGAAAAAATAATGTGGATCAATAAAAATTGTAACATCCTGATAGATGCTGTAGAGATACACACTAAGCTAAGGTGGCAGACCTACAGTAAATTGCAACACTTAATCTGTGCATGTAATTTTCTCAGGAAGAACACAGGTTTGTGTAACTCCTGTTCACTCCCACTCTAATGACTCCATCAGGTGAACCCTTACAGCCTTTGGTTTCTTTCTCATGCAATCAGCAGCAATGACTAACAGGTCTCAGCCAGCAGGTGTTTACAGAGTAAAGCAGAGGGTGGAATCCAGTCTACCTCACCAATGTTTTAAGCATGTTTTTTCTGGGTTATCAGAGTGAAGAAAAGAGCTGATTCATTGCATCTAAATTTGCTTTGTGCAAGGAAAGCACTTAAGGAAACATATCCCACCATGGTCAGGTTCTTCCATGTCTCCTGTCTTAAGAGAATCTCGTGAGCTCAGTAGCACCAAGCTGCACCATAGGAGGTTTAAGTTGGACATTAGGAGGGATTTCTTCACAGAAAGGGTGATTAGACATTGGAATGGACTGCCCAGGGAGGTGGTGGAGTCACCAGCCTTGGAGGCTTTTAAGGAAGGACTGGACTTAGTGGCCTGGTCTAGTTGACATGGTGATGTTTGCCCAAAGGTTGGACTCAGTGATCTCAGCGATCTTTTGCAGCCTAATTGATTTTGTGATTTCGTGAACTCTTCAAGGGAAAGCCAGTCCTTCCAAGTTTTTATCTTCCCTAATGATATGAGGAACTAGCAGCAATTTCCAGATGTGTCTGCCTTCCAAAAGCCAGTCTCCATGACATTGTTCAAAGGGCCTTGAAGAGCGCGCCCAGTCAGCCGCTGCAGCACCGTGCCTGCAGCAGGCTGGGAAGTGAGCTGGGCGATGTGCCCTGGGCTCTGCTTGGGCAGGGGAGCCACACATGCCCACTCCCTTGGCAAATGCTCCCAATACCAGAGCACAGGTTGCCCCAGGGCACTACCCAGCCCCAGTGCTGCCCAGGGGTGACCATCAGGCTGCCACTGTGCCCAAGGAAAAGCCCACAGGAGCTCATCACCACCCAAGAGGTACCGTTTTGAACCATGGGTCTTTCACACACACACACCTGGCCAGCAGTAAGAGCTGGGAAGATCTGAAGAATGTGATGTCAGAACTAGCTAAGGTGTGTGTTACACACTGGTAGTCCTATGTAAAAAAGGAAGTATCCCAGAACTTTTCTTGGAGCATTAAACATCCCTACATGTGCTGGCACTTTTGTAACTAAAATGCAGGCTCTCTTGTCCCTGTATTCTGCTTATACTTCTCCATAGGAGGCCAGCCCTGGTGACACCAGGGAGCCCTGTGCAGCAAGGGAAAGCAAAGACTGTAGTTTACCGCTGTGCTGAGCATCCGAGCAGAGAACTTTCTCATGGTAGTGGTGTCACACTATAGCACCACAGCATCAATAAATTCCTCTTTGAAGGAGGCATCTTTAAAGTCCATATTCAGAAAGAAAAGGTTGATTATTTTTCCCCACTATGCTGTGTTGCCAGAAATGTTAAAATCATTGAAGAGACATTCTGACTTCTCTTGGTATGCAGCTAAGAAAAATTAGTGATGCTATTTGTTATTCCCACCATAAAGAAAGAACTTCAACAGTATCCAGTTAAATTATTTTCTCATCTCTTTTACTACAGGAACTTTCTTTTTAATATTGCTGAATATTTCACTTCAGCCACTCTATAAATTAGTCTCATCTGAATGAGTTTCCACCCTTCCTTAATATATGGCTTTCACTGCATTTGTATTTGTATCACAGCTGTTGCCTACGTCAGTTTTTTCCCTTCATTTAACCTCTGCATTTTCAGTTGCTTCAGAAAGAAATTTATGGCTGAATCAGCAAGGATAATGTCTGCTTAGGCATGGTCTGTGGGGAAAACAACTGGAGGCACATTGCCTGGCCTCTGTCTTTCTCAAGTAATTTCTTCTGTAGAAATATGTATGCTGCAATGGTGATGTTCTTACCCAAATGGGTATGAGAGCATAAAAGCTGAGAAGATGTGCAAAGCAAGGGAAGAGTGGGGTTTTCGTTGAGCAAGAAGAACTATTTTCAACACTCCACCTCCAGGAAAGGGCAGGCACAGGACAGGAGTGGAATGTTTTTGGCTAATGTGAGGGCACATCTGCAGCTTTGTCACACTGTGAAATGGAGCTGATGGGCAAAAGGAGCCTCCTTGCTCTGCTCGCCACTGCCAGAGGGGTTTAATGTGCTTTAACGTGAGACCTGTAATTTTAGCTGGTTTTCTTGTAGCAAGGGTGTCACTTGTCAGCGAGTGTGCAAGGGTGTGAGTGAGTGTGATCGAGTGTGCAAGGCTGTGTTTGAGTGTGAGAAGTGTGCAAGAGTGTGAGTGTGCAAGGGTGTGAGTCAGTGTGAGTGAGAATGAGTGTGAGGAGTGTGCAAGAGTGTGCATGGGTGTGAGTAGTGTGCCAGAGTGTATGTGAGTGTGAGTAGTGTGCAAGGGTGTGAGCGAGTGTGCAAGTGTGTGAGTGAATGGGAGTAGTGTGCAAGTGTGTGAGTGAGTGTGAGTAGTATGCACAAGTGTGAGTAGTGTGCACGAGTGTGAGTGTGCAAGGGTGTGACTTTCTGCTTCTACTTGCCGGGTAAGCTGAAAACCTTCTTCGTAGGAAAGGGGAGTAATAAACAAGACCCAAGTGTATCCTAATAGCTAAAGAGCTCAGAGGCAAATAAAACATGCAGAATTATTTCAATGAATATCATTTTTCCTATGCCAGATGCAGAAATTTTGAGCCAGGCTGATGATCTTTAGCTTGGCAGCCTGCAAAGCTCCTTAATTATGTCCTGATCAACCATCATTTATCAATATCTTTAATTTTATGATATCTCTCTTCCAAGTCTCTGAAAGCCCCAAGTATTTAATGCTGGACTGAGCCATTGTGAGACTCTGCTACCGGTCTCAGAAAAGCACTGCAAATATTGATCTGTTCATGTCTGTAAATACAAATAAAAAGTGTAACAAAAATGCCATTTATACTGGCCATTTACCTTTGCCAGGTTAGAATTACCATGGTATTATCTATGTTAAGATGCCATGGTAACTTTAAACAATTGGAAATGGCAGTTACATCCATGCTAATGTTGAGCTTTGCATTATTAACTGCATCATTCAGGTTTGTAGGGACAGAAACAAATTCAACAAGATGAGAAACTTTGTATGAGAACTGAAGCACACAAAGAGAAAATAGCAAAAAAGTAAAATTAAAATTCTGGGTGGCCCCTAACACCTTGAATACTGTTTAGCTCTGTGAATAAGTTCTGTATACTGTGAATAAGAGCTACTGAAATAAGAGCTAACAAACCCATTGATGTCCTTCACTAAATCATCAGAATATTAATCTCTCCTTCTACATCCCCAGAAATGTGTCCTATATCTTCATTTAACACTTACAGATATATATCTAGAAGGGGAGGGGGGTTAGAAAGGAAGGCCAAGTCTTTCCAAAGAATGCTCAAGATGAATGGTAACAAAGGTTGTTGAGGAATTTTATTAATGTTGGAGAAGTGCCAGATATACTCATTTTTAATATTTGAAAAATTAATTGTACTTGCCAAAGACCCTTTCAAAGCAGATGCTTTAATTCCTTTTAAAAGCGCAAGATCAAAATATGCATCATCAGTTACTTAATTTGAAACATTAAAAACCCTCAAATTCATGAGATGGTCATACAAACTGATCTTTAAAATCAAGTTTTGGGCCTTTATCTATTCTGATAAGAATAGGCTGGTTTTCCATCATTAATATTTAAGCAGAAAGAAAGAAAAGAAAACATAAAAAAATACATGGCTTTTTTTCTTTTTTTAAAGGGGAAAAATGATTTCTAGAAAGACAACGAGCCTCCAACAAATACTTGGTGTGCAAAAAAAAAAAAAAAAAAAAAAAAAAACCAAAAAAACCCAAAAAATCCCCAAAAGACAAAACCCTTTACTTTCCATTAATTTTTCCTGCATGGCTGGAGCATTGTATTGCACTGTTACTGTAGGTCTCATCTGAGGAAAGTAGATCAGTGATAAGGGCCAAAAGGTGAGGGAGGGGCTAAGAAGCTGATGCAGCTGAGATCTGAAGGAGGTAAGGCCAGCAGCTGTGCCTGTCCCCAGGTAGGATGTGCTGTGTTAGCATTCAAAAGAAAGAAAAGAAAAACTGGGTGATCCAGTTTTGTAATACCAATCCCATTCTGTATTTCTAAACCTGCCATCTGTATTTCTTTTATTCTATGTCTCTATTAAAAGTGTTATTAAAAAAGCTTTATAGGCTTTCATGGCACATTATTAGAATTTCTCCCACCCACAGAGTTAAATGAGTTCTGTTCCACTTCTCAAAGTATGGTGTATAATATATGACTGGGAATCAATAGTCATATCTACTGTACATATAGAGCTGGATATTGGCCAGATATTCCAGACAGATGTCTGGTTCCCAGAGAGTATTTGCCTTAAGGAGTGGTATCTGAAGAAGTTTTATAACTGGCCACGATCGTTGTTCCCTCTCTTCTTGGTGTTTCTGCTCTGAGGTGTCTCCTATCACTTTTTAAATCATGTTTTCCCCAGCTATTTCCTGGCATCCACTTTGGGTACCTGATTTCTTTACTGCCATTCTTTGGACCCTGAGATAAATGGCCTAAGAGTTATTATACCATCCTACATCCAGTGTGTCATTAAAGATTGCTTGATACTTGCAGCTTTACAAACTGCTTTCCACAAAGTGCACTGCTGATGAGAATGTAAGAGTGCAAATATGCAGAAAAGCCAATTAGTTTTGTCTCAGCTAATATAAAATATATGCTGGAGACTTTTGGAACTTATGCAGCTCCTGTTTTATGATATATTCACTAACCTGAAGTCAGAGTGCCTTGAACCATTAGTGATAAAACTTTGTGTGATAAAACAGCAGTAATGAAGTAACAGCAGCGTCAACATTGGATTACAGGAAAGTTCTAGAAGAAATCAAGTCCTTATAAAAGTAAAGCAAAACCCATCCTTCAAGATTGTGCTTCTGAGTATAGGAGGCAAGCCTTGCACAAAGCAGGTGAGAGAGCAGCATGCTGATGTTGCCAGAGTCCTGCAGTCTTCACAGTTGAGTTTGAAGACAGAAATTAGGTATGAACTAAATATTGGAGTAGGCTTGATTTTAGTAACATATCCAGGAGAATTTGATGGGTGATGGTATCACCCAGCAGGAAGGAAAGCTATAATAAGATCCAATGCCTAGAAGCTGAATGTTGACAAAATTCAGTCTAGAAATAAGATCTGAACTTTGGCTGCCAGAGTGATTAACTACTAGAATAATGTGTGCAAGGATGAATAAATTCCTGCAGACACAGACCATCCATTTTTCTCAATGACAGATCTTCAAAGAGGAGCGCTAAGCACAGTGCAGAATTTACCAAGTGCATTTTTCTGGCAAGTATCATGTGTCATGGAAAAGGTCATACCAGCTCATGAACCGATTCTCTTCCTTTGCTTCATTGTCATATCCAGAGGTCTGCATGGCTGCTGCAAGGCCACAGGCAGCACCTTCCCCACCACAGGTCTTTGGGACATGGTCTCACTGCTAATTAAAACTTAGGGCAGGTAAATTGAAAATGTTACAAGTTTTTGAACCACTTTCAAACTAACCAGAGTAGTTAACTTAGATTTTAAATATCTGTGTGTTCATCTTCTTTGACACAAATTCCTCTAAATAAGGCTTCGTGTATTTCTTCTTAGGCAAAAATAGTAAAAATGAAACTAGTATTTTATGACAGAAATCTCCAGTGTTGATGAGTTGGGAACCACAGATATTTTCTTCTGCTAATCTGTTCAGTTTCTGCCTTTTTAGGAAGGTAATGTATCTCTGGCATGTATCTCTATATATCAGAAGACCTGTTCCAATGACTGCTCTGGTCACATTCTACAGATAGTGCTGAACTGGAAACATGAAAAGGGAAAGCTTCTTGCCACTCTTCTCCCTTCTTTGTCTTCCAAGATGAGCTAACTGGTCCCCACGCTTTAGAAAAACTTCAAAAAATGACAGGGATTTATTTGCTCTGTTTTCAGACAGCAAAGTCCATGTCTTTTCACAGTGCATCTTCTGGAGGTGCAGGAATAGTTAGAATAAGGACTTTGACTGGGTCCCCATCTGCCCCCAAACTCAGCAAGGTGTTTTCCTTTTGCCTACAGAGCACCTTCAGTGACTCATTGCCTTTTGCATCATGTATGTGTTCAAGTGCAGACCATCTGAAATTTCACCAGGTTTCACTTTGTGTATATAGAATTGGTAGGCTTCAAGGTTCAAAATGATTTGCAGGGATCTGAAATTTGGGATAAGCTACAACTGCTCAGTCTCACAGAAATATAAAAGAAATGTGAGATTTACAATGAAAGAAAAAAGAAAGAGCCAACAATTCTACATAAATATACATTATTTGGAGAAAAAACGACACTCTTACACAGATGTTTGAGTTTTCAGCCTGTGGATAGCATCACTTTCAAATAATTAATGAGCACAGCTCCCTGAGACCACAAAACCAGCTTAGATTTTTTTTTCATCTATGTCAAATCCATTTTTCTACAACAGCTTTGAGGTAAATTCCTGTAGTTTGTGCTAGGAATTTTCACTTCACCAAAAGGCTGATGTAGGTCAGAGTTAAACAAAAGATGGCAAAGCCCTGTGATTGGGAAGTGATATTGTTTATGAGATTCTATTATGTGTCTGTCTCTCCCAGTAAGCTGAAGCATCAGATTCTTGCATATATGGATTAACTTTCAGTCAGCGTAGATTAAAGACTGTTAGTGGTGTTGCTTTCACACTGTTTTAGTTTATTGTTCTGGGGGTTTTTTGTCATTTTCTGTGGCTAAGCAGTACAGACACAGAAAGAGAAGAATGCTGATGTGGGTGAAAAAAGTATAGTGGTTACCTTTTCCTAGCAGAGCACAAAACCTCCTGCGGCTACATCAGAGATCATGGCAAGGACACTGTGCCAAGCAGTGCTGGTCCCTCACTGATGGAACCCCACCACCCCCAGAGATTTTGTTAAAAGTGCATTTCATGAAAGCCTCCACCAGTAATGTCAGGTTTTGTCCAATGATGATCATTAAAGTTTCCCCCTTCAGAAATTTGACAGCAAATTCTGACCCGAGGCACTGGTGCCAGCGGCAATGCCTTACCTAGCTCCCACAAGCTGCAGCTGCAACTCAGTGCTCAAGGATGGGCATCCTTGCCCTGACACACCTGCTGCTGGGTCAGGGAGAGGAGCAGTGGGACAGACAGGGCCAGTTCTCATCTGCCCTCCCCAAAGAGGCAGCAACTTGCTCAAAGCCCTGCCACAGAGCCTGGCAATCAGAGCAGGACATCAACTCTGTTGTCTTTCCCTCTTTTGGAAGAACTGTAGTAAAATGCAGGAAGCTAAAAGGGGAAGAAAAATCACTGTCTTTTTCATTGCAAGATCTACAGGGTTTCAAAAAGTAAGGATTAGGTGAAGCTAAGTGGTAAATTCAAATTGAACAAAAAGAGATGGTCCCCATCCACTTACAGCTATGGGCCATTGCAGATCACAGCAGCTTACAAAAGTTCATAAAGAAATAGCATGAATTCATAGATGAAAAATCCATTCTGGGCTATGAAACAGAAGCCACTACTGCTGGCTCAGGAAGCACCTGCACCACAAATCACTGAAGTTGCAATATTGGCCAGTGTATTGTCATTATATGCCCGTCCTGTTTTCTATGCTTTCTCTTAAGCTTCTTCTAGCTCACAGGCTTGGATACAGGCTTCTGGACCTTTGATCTGATCAATTTATAGTTACTGAATTCCCACAATCTGCAGAGAGTCTTGGCCAAATCTGTGATATCTGAGTAAAATTTGTAATTTGTAAAAATTTGATACAATGAAACAATAATTGAAGGCAGGCATATAATTTTTATTGATATGCTAAAATTCACTTACATCATCCCATACAAGCCATTTCCCATTAATCACTTGGCTACAATTAATTACTTTTATTAACCTTCCCACTTTTACTAACCTTCCCAAGCTATTTATCTTTCTTATTACTGCAGTGTAGTATGAAGCAGATCTGTGAAATAACTGGTGGAATACTTCCAGGGGTAGGATGTTTGGGTCCAAAGTTTGCAGCTTGATTCTAATCACTTTTAAAAAATAGAAAAGATCTAATCTGAATTTCTAATGCCTCCATTGGCTGATGTGGTTCTGGTAAAACTATTTGCAGTGTATGTGTAAGTTTCTTAAAACACCGGTCTGTCAGATAAAATATGAAATAACCTTCACACTTTAGAGCAAGGTCTGTTCCTGGGGCCAGGTACCCAACCCAGCCAATAGTCCAGGACTTGCTGTGCTCTCCTCTTCCTCTATCACACCTCGGTTTCAGTACCTGAGAGATGATGTGCTCGCTGTGTCCATGTTCACTCCCCATGCAAAGCACATCTCATTAAACTGAGCAGACTCAGGCACAGGCCCAGGCACAGCTGTGCAGTGATTCCCAGAAGAAGGGGTCCCAGCTGCTTTTAGCCCAAGCTGTTCCTGGAACATCAGTACAGTTGTCAAGGGTCTGCACAGCTGGCAGCATTTGTGTGGACACCCCCTTTGGGAGGGGAGGTTTTGGGGTCAGGGAGTTTTCCTATGGGGACACAAGTCTTGTTTGATTTGCCAGTTCAGCTGCAAGCTGAGATGCAAAAGTATGTGCAAAAGAGAAGATGGGCTGAGAATCCACTGAAGGCAAAAGGAGTCCTTCCTTTTAAGTTGATGGAGTTTGGATCAGGCCTGCTGTGCCTGGCCAGTTTGGTGTTGAAGCTCCAGAACTCCCTACAGAACACAAAAGCTATCTGTCAGTTCTGCAAGGAGCAAAGGCACTTACCTGAAGCACATAAGTGTACGACACATTTTAACAGATGATTTGTGAGCTACATTGGCAAGAAAGGTACCAAAAAATCAGTTGAATTTAAGGAAAGTAACTTTTGGGAGTTAAAAAGGATTACTAATTTCTGGATCTGTTTTCCTCACCCAGGGAACACTGCAGCTGATGATGCAGTAGTTTGCAACTCCTGAAGGCACCAACTGCACTATTTGCTGTTCCCTAAAGCTCCCAAACAGCATCCCTGCAAGCTGCAGCTGGCATTGGTGGCTTTCATAGGCCAGAACCGTGTGGGATGCTGAGCTACTGTGATTTGTCTGTCATTTCATGTTGTGAGAGCTGTACCAGTATTCCAGTACATTATTCATGTGATGCAAGGGTATTAAGCTTTTACATCCTTGTTTCTACTAAAGTATATAAATAGAAGAGACATGTGGCACTGCTGTACCAGTTCAGGACTGAATTGTCCAAAAACATTTAATTCCCAGAAACATTCAACTTAACCAAAAAGGTTTGGACTATCCAAAATAATTTTTTATCAGGTGAAATGAAAAATATCCAAACTCCTTTTTTTTTGTAAGCATGGCTGTATTTTAGATAAACACTCAAAATTTCATGTAACAGGTAACAAATTTTTGAGTGGTAAGGACCTAAATAATGGAAGGTTGCAAATAGTACTGTTCCTAGTATTCTAACTCTGCAGCCTTCAGAAATTTTCTTCAGGAAAATGTAAGCATAGGAAATATTTTGCAGTGTGCTTTTCCCTCCCTTTTTAGCACATTTATAGTTGGCTTGTTGATATTGGGGTAGAGTTTAAATGGGGAGGGGAGACTTTATTTTCTCTCAACTGTGGGTAAGTACTATCTACTTCAGAGGGTACTGTGGGGCTTAATTAATGTTTACAGTGCCTCAGGAGTCTTACCCACATTAAAAGTATAATAATAACTATTCCTAATTAACTTCCTACTAAAAAGCAAAGTTTCACGAAGTTTTAAAGCAGAACAGTCGATGAATTTGTAAACTCCATTTATTTGAATCCCTGGAGTAGGAAAAGTTAGTAGGGAAAATGGTAAAAATCTTCAATTAATTTTTCCCAACCTGAGGGATTTAATTAAGATGTTAGAAAAAACGTGCAAGTTTCCTGTGGGTATTTCTTATTTAATTTTCAGTTTCTTAAAGATGGATCTTGAAGCTTAGAACAGATTTTGTAAGCCATAAAGAGACTAATTCAAAAATAGATGCTAGTTTATTAAAGTTGAACTGGCTATGGATCAAATTATCCAGACAAAATTCAACAGCTACATGCAGCACTTTATACTATTTACATTCTGTCGTTTCCTTGCTTTGAATTTCTTTTAAAAGGATTGCAGAATATGGCTTGCTGGCATAACTCAAACACCATGTAGAGATACTTGGGCTGCCTGTGAAAGATCTGAGTCAAGTGTTGGAAGCTACATATCTCTGCTAGCTCAGAATAACATCTGAGTTAATTAGTCCTGGGGAGAAGAGAAATATATTCGCTTCAGTGGGGCAGAACATAAGCCCATGAGACCCAGGATACCTACTCTAGACATAGCCTCTAGGAATATATTTCCAGCTGAAAGGTAGGAAACTTTTAAAAGGACCCACAGTACTTCCCAGACTGCAGTGCACCAAAAAAGAAGCACTTGCCCTGTGCCCTCAGGGTGCATCTCCCACCACAGACAGACCTACTTCCAATGGCAGAACTACAGCTTATGACCAGACAGAACCTTAACTGATGCTGGATTTATCTATACCCTTCAAACAAACCAATGTTTGCTGCAAATATCCCATTTCCTTGAGGACTGGTCACCACGGGGCATGTGGGGGCAAAAGACTGTAGTTTGAAAGACATCAGGTTTCATGAGTTCATCCATGTAAGAAAACAGAAATTAAAACCAGCACAAATAAGGATGATTGAAGACCAAAAAATAGGGTTAGAGATCAAGAAATTACATTTTTGTCTTGGAGACTGCTTGTGAGCTTCAGAAGTTAAAGTACTTTTTCCTTAAAACCACATCAGGACAGCAGGGGTCAATGTGCAGCTCCAAGGGGGAGTCCTGGCTCTGGGCAGAGCTTCTTCCCTCATTTCACCTGCCTGGTTTTCTAGCTTCTCTGCTTCTCTCAATGCCAGGGAGTGCTCAGTGTTTGTCATCAGGCTCTGCCACTTCACTGAACCTGAAGAGATCTCTCCTTTCAAGGAAAGTATCAGCAGTGCCCAGCATCCCTGGCTCTCCCCGCACCAAGAGGAGTCTGGGGAGTGGGACTTGCAGCTACAGGGTAAAGAGTCTTCAGGTTCCACCAGCAACCTGCTTAATTTAGACATGTGAACACACCTATGGAAGCAAATGCTTAAGGCTAAGATTTTTAAAATAAGCTTGAAGGAATTAAACACCCAACTCCTACAGACTTTCTCAGTCTAACTGCTTTTCTGGACTGGGGCCAGAGTGCTAATCAATTTGCAATCCTGAGCTCATAATGAGGGACTTGTATCACAACTTTTCCAGTGTGTTGCTTGCCTTCTCATTTGACTTTGGCCAAAAGCATGCAATAGCATCTCTGGTTTTGAAATACTAAGATTTCACAAATGTTATTTTATATCTTTTGGAATAAGGTTTTTGTGTGATGTGCAGCACAGCCTGCAAAAATACATCTTCTATCATGTAGAATTCCAAAAAGTGTGATAATATCTGTCTAACACAACATCTGTCTAGTATTAAAGCTGAAGAATTGGAACCATTTGTTTGATGAGCCATGTAACAAAGATGAAAATTCATTCTTGGGATATCAATGGGATTTGATTTTTTTTTCTAATGAAATGTGAGATGATTTCAACCAAAAATTATGTCTGCCAGAAGATATAAACCTCCAGGCAGCTTATAAAATGTTTATAAAAATAAAGCACAGACTCATTAGAAGACTTTGGGGGTAAAATGCAAATAGTACAAGATTTATATGCTGTTTAGCCATATACAGGTGCTCCTGATGAAAAGAACCAACAGAAAACTTGAGGGCATTTCTGCAGACTTCATACTTCCTGCCACACAATAGGTTGTTTGTCCTTGTATTTTATTCACAAATATTTTGAGCCCACAAATAATGTGAGAGTTTGCTATAGGAAAAGCTAGGAAGTGCAAAGTGTTCCCTCAGAGGTACTAGACATAGATTTCTAGACACCCTCCTCTATAGATGATCAAGCAACCACTAAACATGCCAATGCAGGAAAACCAAACTCCACGAAATCATACCAGCCTGGATGGTGTTCAATGAAGTAGATGATTTGGGAATAAAAAACTACTGACAAAAAGAAGTACAACAAACACAGGATAAGATGCCAGTACCACAGGCTGTTGTCAGACTTGACAGGGATTTTAGAGAGGTCAGGACAAGTTGGCTGTGGGCAGCAGTACACACAAGGGAGACGGAGCATCCAGTACTGTATCTAGGCTGCTTAGGCTGCTGGGAGAGGGCAATTAGGCAGAGGGGAGCAGACGAAATTTGTCAGCAACATGGAAGTATTGACAAGTGGAAGTGACAGTATTTTCTCCTCCAGAAAACACTTAAAACCCACCCCAACCACTTATTTGGCTTTAGATGCAAAGCGCAAAGGAAATTAATGGTGGTGTTATTTTACCAAAATCATTACATTGAGCTAAATCTCTGGCTCGATGTAAAATTTCAAAACCAAGTTCTCCTTTGACAACTTACTGAGCTTTTTCTCTGGTTTCTGGATAGTGTCAAATATAATATTATCTTTCTTGCTTTTCTCTGGCTTAAAGCATAACTCTGTGTTCAACTAACCTGATGCCACGTATAAATAGTTTCCATTGGAGGTTCTGTTAATTTCTCATTAGTTATTTTGTCTATTCTATTAACAAAATAAACATAATTTAAATTGTAAAAATTATTTTTTATTAGTTGTTCAAGAAAAATATAAAAAATTCTTTGTTTCAGACAGTAATGGACCCAGGGTTATTTGTTTCTCAGTTGTTCAGGACATGTTTAAATGCCTTTTTTATGTCTTCCATTATAACTGGGAAAATAAAACATGTCTGTTAGAAACTAAATAATGCTTATTTATGACCCACCTCTAGGGTTTTTTTTTTTCACTCCCATTGTTCTCATTTTATTTAGTACAATTAAAATACAAAGGACAATGGCTATCCATAGCTTTTGGCACATTACCAGTTGTTTAAAATACAAGTCCAACACAGCAGAGCTCACTCAAAAAAAAAAAAAAAAAAAAAAATTAACTTAGCCAGCTAGTAATTCAAAGCAGTAAAGTGTATCCTGTCCCATTCATTCCCTCAATTCTTCCCAAAAAGCCTTAGGAAACAGACTGTCTTTGTAGTTTGCTTTAAAGGTCGAAAGACTACACTTGAAACTTTTTGCCTCTTTTAAAACGAGGGAACTAATGCTTGCATCCCTCTGGTGACACCAGGACCAGTTATGTCAGCAGAAAACAAGCAAGAAACAGTAAGGCAGCACTTAACAATACCTTAACATCCAGCCAAGAAAATCCAGCTGCCAGAAACCAAGGGACACAGATCTTAAAATCTTACAGAAAATTACTGTTACACAAGCTCCGTCACTTGATTGCTGCCTCAGCACAACTGGGCACAAAAATGATGGAGTCTGGGTAAGGCTCATTCAGTGGAAATAAATTCATACAGTGATTAGGGGTGTAATATTTTTTTCAGTTTGGCCACTGAAGCAAATTAATTTCAGGCCCCCAGAAATCTTCTTTCTCCTCGTCTCCCATCTCTCCGCATTCTCCCCACATACAGGGGACCAGACCTGCTGCCCCAGAGGGTGCCTGGCTCCCAAACCAGAGTGGAACACTCATGCTGGTCCCAGGGTCACAGTTTCATTTTGTACAGCCTAAACAGCCACCAGCACAAAGCCTGCACTACACTGGCTTCCCCCTTCTGGTGTGCACCCAGCAGCCGCAGCCTCTGGGGCCATCCGCTCTCAACCAGCCCGCAGCAGGAACAGAAATTTGCCCCCTCCTTGGTGCTCCCAGGGATTTTTTAGTGTACATATCCTGAAAATACTTTCTCTGGGGATGTATTTTTGGACAAGATTCTACTCCTGTCCATCTGAAGCCACCTATGCACTGTGGGTGGTATGCACTCTAGAAATCTCTGCCCTAGCACATGGTGGTGGAGTCCATTACAGGGTTGGGGAATCTATAGGGATTGATATGTTGAAATCTCCTCAAGCAGAGGAGAGAGCTGAAGCTGAATTTGCACGGATTAGATGAATGTTCAGATCATTTGGTGACTGTGGAGGCCATCATCATCCACAAAAAAACACCTAGACCTGAAGAAATAAATTTGTACATATCTCTCACTTCCTTTCAGGAAGGGGAAAGGAAATCCTGTCCAAAAGAAAAGAAAGGCTTACAAACACTCTGTAAAGGAGATATGTTCAAATGAAATGCAATTGAAAAAATCCCAAAAAACCCATAAAATTGGGAGATTTAGTGACTACAAGAAAATGGTCTGAGTGGAAATGAGCTGTAGTGCAAAGGACCAAAACATGCCAAAACTAAGCTCAGAGATGTTGCAAAAGCATGGGGAAAAAGTCAAGGAGGAAGACACAACTTGCAGGGGAAGATATGAGGGACATGGCATGGATACTTAAAAAAAAAAAAAAAAAAAAGAATGGAAAAGAGAAAATCTTCACCAAAGAGAAAGCCCTCAAAAGGCAGGCCATATGCCATCTAGTGCAGGGACATTGACCTCAGCTTGCCAAAATTCATCCCCATTAAAATCCTGCAAACAGAAAAGAAGGACTTACAAACACTCTGGAAAGGAGATACCATCAAATGAAATGCAATTCAAGGAAAAAAAAAAAAAAAAGGGAAATTTAGAGACTACGAGAAAATGGACCGGGATTACATGAGGTGAAGTGCAAAAAACCAAAAAAATGCCAAAAGTAACATCACAGCTGTTGCAAAATCAGGGGAAAAAGTCATGGAGGAAGACATAACTTGGAGGGGAAAATATGAGAGACATGCCATGGATACTTAAAAAAAAAAAAAAAAAAAAAAGAAAAAAATCTTGCTCAAAGTCAAAGCCATCAAAAGGCATGGCATGCCATCAAGTGCAGGCACATGCAGCAAAGCTTGCCAAAACTGATCCCTGCTGAAGGCCAAAACAGAAAAGAAGGACTTACAAACACTCTGCAATGGAGATATCATCAAACAAATGTAATTCTTGGGAAAAAAATTTGGGAAATTTAGTGACTACAACAAAATGGACTGGGATTATTTCAGGTGCAGTGCAAAGGAACAAAACATGCCAAAAGTAACCTCACAGCTGTTACAAAAGCAGGGGAAAAAGTCAAGGTGGAAGAGGAGGAAGATGCAACTTGGAGGGGAACATATCAGGGACATGGCATGGATACTTTAAAAAAAAGGAAAAAATCTTCACCAAAGTGAAAGCCATCAAAAGGCATGGCATACCATGAAGTGCAGGGACATGGACCAAAGCTTGTCCAATTGATCCCCATTGAAATCGCAAGATTTTGTTTCCCTTCCCGAAAGGAAATTTCATTTCAATACCTATCTCTGAGGACAGTAAAAAACTCACTGAAAGCCCCAGCTTAAACAGCTCTACAGATGTGGTTTTGATTCAAGCATATTTTCAGGCCAACAAAAATCGTGTGTTTAGTGAATAATCTATTTGTTGGAAATAAATGCCAAGAGCCAACTCTTTTCCTGCTGCTGAAATAAACAATTCCCATTTTTCCCTGGGGGAGGATCACACCCACATGCTCTCAGGCTTCCTTCCTGAATTGCCTCCTCAGACAGCATCCACCTCTGATGAGAGGGCCACACCTGATAGTGGTATCTGCAAATATGCCAAGAAACACCCACTTCCACATCCACAGAGTTCCCCTTGTTGCACTCTGATCCCTAACCAGTGACTGTCATGGTCTGTGCCAGCTACAGTTTGCAGCCCTCACTGCCTGTAAAGCTTCTGGAACAAACTTACGGGGCTAAAGGTAATCACAATCCCTGGAAACATCTTGCAGGAGTAACATGAAACAGCTTTCATGACCACTTCTGCATGTTTGGTTTTTAAGATTAGGAAGTGCATTTTCAGAGGCCCAGCTACACTCTCTGTGTTTGGCCTCTCTGAAGCCTGCTTATTTCCTTACTAGGTGTCCTAATTTTTCAGCTTCTTAACTGACAAAATATACAGCTACTCCATCTCAAATAGGGATTCAGAGAATAAATGTGTATACCCTTTCCTATCTCCCAAAGATATTCCAGGACCAGTGTTTTTTTTGTATTAAAGCTGTGAGATCTTTGGAGAAAACAAATAGAAATTGCAGAAACAGAATGAGTCCTGTTGACAAAATTTTTTAAGAATCTCCTTTTTTGTGCTACTGACGTGTCAGATAAGCAAAATTTATTCTCCTTTGATAGCAGCCGAGAAGCATTGAGGCAACCAGGAACAAGACTCTCCTCTTGGGGCTGTGGATGTAAATCACAGCAAACACTGGTGGATTTGCACCCATAACATCAGACTCTCATCCTCTCACAGCAAGTCAGTGCTAACATATCATCCAGGACAGGGGTAAGGGATTTCTGTTACAAATCACTCAGCATATGAATTTTCAGGGGGAGAAAGAGTTTAGTTTTCTGAAGTTAGTTTACATTTGTTACTCTCTTAATTAAAGCAGGGTCTTATTTTCCCAGACTGAAGTGGATTAGAAATACAATGGCTTCAGTGAAAGCTGAGAATAACTTCTCTGTGATGCATTAGTAGGATGAGAGAGGACTGAAAGGTTTAGTAGGAGTGATTCTCAGAATTACTTTACACATGTAAAACATCAAAACCAGAAAATAAAAAATCTATTGCCTGATAGAAAATTATGTTCCCAAACATATTTTTATCACAATGACAATTAGCCAAATACTGTATGACTTCCCACCCTTGGATGTAGAAAAGAAACAAAAGTTCTCTAAGTTCTCCATGAGGACATTTTTTGGTGTTATTATTTTTTATTGCAGCAGAAAGAATAGTTTTGAAATGGCACTCTTTTCCCACAGAAAATGGCACTGAGGGTTATCCTTGCTCTTGTAGCATTTGTAGCAGTACCTAAAGCAGCACATGGCCAGACTTAAGACAACTTAGTGTAAGAGAAAAATCAATTAAATGTTTAATTTGGCACTTGTACCTAAAATAAATGCCATGGCTATGCTTCAGTGGAATATATACAGGAATTGGCTCAGAACAGCTTCTGTTGAACAGCCACCTTTGCCAGGTTTAGTGACTCAATATTACTTGTTTCCTGGCTAAGATCAACTTCTGATTTTATGGGGATTTTTTGTTTCTCTTCTGTAATCAGCACAGATAAACAATTTCAATAACACAATCCTTTAGACCCTCCTCAGGGAGAATGACCACTTAAGAAAACTGACATTTTGGTGCAGTGGGGACTTAGTCCATGCTGATATAATACTGGTGCAAAAAATAGAAGTTAAAATAATGGCTATTTGTATTCTGGAAGATAGGCTGGAAATTAGGACATACAAACTTTATATATTTATTTTCTATACTTCAACTCCATAAATAAAAGGGTTTGGGCAAGACTAGTGAAATGTAAAGATTAATCCAAATCAATCCTCGCTTATGCAAATTTAAATGTGTTACTACACCAGTGTTTTCTGATGGCCAGGAAACAGATTCTGCAGGACAGCTTCCTTTTGGCGACTAGCAGGAAATAATAGAATATTTTTATTGCTGCTGTGTTAAAATCTGAGACACTCTTAAGCAGGGAGCCAGATAAGAATGATCTTTTTCCCTTCTTTCCAATGTCTTTATTTCTAACTTTACCATGATGTGACTGAAAACTCATTTCAATAACTTGTGAAAAAGATTACTAGGACTGCAATTACAAGCAGTTTCATACTGAACACAGATTTTTTTTTTTTGAAAATCAAAATTAGATCAGCTGCCTGGGGAAATTTTCCACTATGTTATTTGTAACAGATTCAAGTTCTTCCTGTTAGTGCCTTCCCTTGTAAAGAGCCTTATTATCCTTAGCCTGGAATGTGCACAGAAAGAAAGGCACTTATTACAGAAGATATCTGGTTGGTTCTAATTTTAAAAAGTGAATAGTTAAGTACTTTAAAAGTCTCAGTCTCTCAGGTTTGCAGCAGAGGTTGAACTGCTTTCTTACAGTGAGACACTATTGAACCCCATTTACTTTATGACCAGCAGTATGAAACAGACATCAGTCTTTTTTGCCATAGCGGCATGATGAGATGTAGTAATGCATATAATGTGGAGGAAAGTAACACTCATTATTGTTAGAGAGTAGATTTGAGTTTGCTTGTACACAACATAAATTCATTTTTAACATGCTCTTCTCCTCAGCCTTGCTGTGCTCTCCTTGTGCAGGAGATTACATAAGCATGCAATGCTTATATGAGGTGTTTCAGCCTTCCTGACAAAGAGATAAAGCCTTCTTTCAAATAGAATCAGAATGGTTTGGGTCGGAAGGGATCCTAAAACTCACATAACAGTACCTCTCTTCCCCCTCCAAACCAGGCATTTTGCTCATATAGCCCTGAGCTCCTCCTTAGCTGGGCTTAGGAAGCAATCAGATGCTGCCATACTGTCCTAGTACTGGCACACAAGGACTCAGATTGTTTTGTGTAACTCAAACCTTTTTCTTCTCCTACTGACTTGGTTCATCCAAATTTTAATCTCCTAATCCTCAAACTCCTGACAGACCAGATCCAGATAGATATTTACCTGTTCCATGCCATCCTGATCTCCTTGGGCCTTTCCCACAGCAACCACCCAGGCAGCTCCCTCAGCTTGGCTTGGAAAGTACTCACATCATGTCTTCTCCAAGCCCTGTTCTGTCTTCAGCTGAGGAAGGAGCTTGCCTTAGAAAATCCTTACTGCATTGCCTATCAGGGCTTGCACTCTTTGAGCTGCCTTTCAGGAAAAAACAGCCTTGCTCAGTGGGTGTTATTGTCCTCTTCCAGGACACATGGCCACAAGCTGCCTTCACTACTCTGAGAATCATCTCAGTAAGGAAATTTAAACGTATATTAATCAAAAGCTGGGTTTGGAGCAGATTTTAATTCAGTTCAATACACATTGCAGTTTTAGGAAACCTTGCAGAAACCTTGCAGTGAGGTTCATGTCTTCTAGTTAAGGAATTTGAAAGTTTGATGGATGGTTTGGATTAGGACAAAGCTCCTAGCCCTGTGCTTCTTTGACAGTCACTGAGAGAAGCAGGCAACTCTTGATGGTGAGTCACTGCATGTGAAGAGAGGAGCCTAAAACTGGTCTCAAAAATCTCCTTTTCTGCATTCACAATCTAAGGCACCAAAGGTGACTGGTAAGGATCTTGCAGAATAGTTTGGGAATATCCTTAGTTCATTGAGATGAGTCCTCTGTGGTTTTCCTGTGTCATCACAGAAAGCAGATGTGGGGTGATCAAGTTAAGAGTAGATGTGAGTGCAGCCATACCTGGGGAGGTTGATGCTCCCAGCCTGGCTGTAGTGCCAGGGGACAGGATGGCATCCCTAGCCAGGTGTGGCTAGCCAAGGAAGGCTGAGTGGTGAGCCTGTGTCAGGCCTTGGCAGAGCCCAGCTCTGCACAGACACTTGGAGACATGAGCTGTGGCCCCTTCCTTTAGGCTCTACACCTCTGTGGAAATCAGATATTTCAATACAAAATTTTGTCCTAGTTGAGGATCTGTCCAGAAATGTACTTCCAGGCATGAATGTAAAGAGAAGCAACACCACCTCTCATCAATCTATTGGTATCCCATGTTAATAGCTGCAGTGTTCATTAGTGTCCCTCAAACTACCATCAGCAGCAAATCTGTGCACATTGCATTTTTCACCTGCCTTAGTGAGGGACAGCACTGGTAGTTTTCCACTTGCAGAGAGGAAAGCAGACCCTAGAAAAAAAGAAAATAATAGAACACAATCACACTTGAAATTTTCACAGGCTTGTCCACTCTTACCATAGACTAAAATGAGGATATGTTAAAAAATTGTCATTTCTAAATTGCCACTCCATCCAGAATACCCATATACAAAATCCTAGCATTTGTAATGGTCTGATTTCTACATTTTCCTATTTTGCCTCATAAATGTCTGTGCTATAAAAAAATGGTGGTATGTGCTTAACAGTAGACATAGTTTCAGTCTTTGGATCTGTATTAATCCTTTGAGTTTCTCTCTCACGGTTTATTATGTCATCCAGATTTCACTCTGAACCATCTACTCTTTTCCATATGTTCTTAGCAGGAAATGTGCATGAATTTAGAAACACAGCAAGACATATGATATTCAATAATAAGAACATTTCGAAGACACACAAAAGAAAAAATCCAAATGAAAGTTGTCTCTGGCTTCCACCCTCATTCAGTCAAATAAGATATCCAATATTCCTTAATTTGAAGCTTTTATTTACAGTGAAATATGTTTTGCTTTTCCTTTATTTAGCTGAGACTTTACTGTGGATATAGACTTAGAGACTGTTGTTTTATGTTTACTCATATTTAAGTTTTGTAATAATATCTAATATCTAGAATCATAGGAGGTTTTTCTTAAGTCTTATGCAGACAAAAATAAACAGTGCTTTAAAAGACAAGACTTTGTATTTGGAAATTCAGTGAATATCGGGCTATATGAAATACTACAGCTTGGTTTATGAATTACATTGCAGATGCTATATATATATATATATATACATCAAATAACATGATGTAACTGCCTGAAAAACTAAATGTTATACACATGCCATATCAAAAGGAAAACTGCAAATGATGTACAGGTAATTGTATGAACTCAGAAAAATTATTAACACATACATTTTTCCCATTAAGAGTGAACTAAATAAACTGCCATGGACTTTGAGCATTCCTCTCTTGTGACCCGATGATCTAGAAAGGCCATAGAAGAGTAAGAAAACAAAAGTTTGCTACTGCAGGAAAAGCAAGGAAAACAAGGTCTCCAGAGCACTATGGGTTCATGAAGCAGGGGTGAAGACAATGGAGAGGGGAAAGGAAAAAGCAGGACAGATCATGGAAGTTATACAAGCCAGAACTGCACACTGGGTCAACCAGGGATGATGCTCTGTAAGTCTGTTTAGTCCCATAAAGCTTGGTTAAAAACTGTTTACTTGATCTCCATAAGAAAAAAAAAAAAATGCTACAGGAAATTACTGGGTTTTCTAGGGGAAAACACTGGGTTTTTTTTCTATTCTGTTTTGTTTATTTACTTGTATGCAATGTTTTATTTTATACCCTTCTTCAGTGTGACCTCTGTGTAGTATTATCCCTCCAGAAGTATCAGTCCAGGGATGTAATGCTAGCAATGTGTTTCTGACTTTGCTGGGTGGTGGTGGGTCTCCAGGCAGGCAAAAATGCCCACTGAATGGGGCAATCTGCTCCAGGGTGTCTGCAGAATTCAGAGTCCGAAGGGAACAGGGAGTCTGGGGCAAGAAAAGGGAAAGGATTTTCTGCATTCTCTCCTCTAATCCAAAGAAATAAGTTGGAATTGGTTTTTCCTGCATCATTTAAGGATTTACCATGGGCATTAATGGTGCTACAGCCCTTCAGCCAGTAGGGCCTGATGTTAGCCTGGATGTTGTCAGCAGTGTTGGGCTGCACATTCCATTTCCACTTCAGTCCTAGCCCTGCCTGACATGCTGTCACCAGTATGAGATCCACAGGTCAGCCTCCCCACAGGACAGAAAACAGCAAAGGGTGAACACCTCTAGAGTCTGCTAAGGACACTGGAGGCCAAACTTAACTATTCAGACTGGAGAAAGTCAAATTTAAAGTTATTTACAGAAAATTACTGTAATTAATTAATAATTCACAGAATTATTTAGGTAATTCGTAATTAAGGTTAAAATTTTTCACAGAAGGGGTAAAGGTATTGTTTAAGACCATACACAGACACTATTTGTGATTGGGATCAGCAGTTCCCAGACTGTCTTCTGCAGACAGTCTTTTGTGGGGCATGAATCAGCAGCAGGCAGCAGACAGCAGACTGGCTGTACCCTGTCACCGTTATAATGCCGCAATCTCATGAGCCGTGTTCTGGGTGCTCTGCCAGAGATTTCAAAAAGGTTTTCTGTCACTTTTCTTTCCTGATTTGAAGTGGGTTTAAGACTCAGAAGGATGAGTCTCTGTTAGCAGCAAATCAGAACCATATTCACTATTCCAAATTTTTTTCCCCTCTTATTAAATAAGTGTTATATTCCAGAGAAGATGGATTTCAAGTACATGCCTGTACAAAAACACAATGTGAGCTGAAGCTCCTGATCTGTAAAGTCCTTTGGACTGTGGTATGTAGAAAATTCAATTTTTTTCTGTGGATATTTTTAGTATTGTAACTGTGTAGTCTATGTGTACCAGATCTGTAATTTCAAGCTAGCCATAGGCAAACATGGCAAGTCAGTACAAGTATAAATCACTGGCTGTGACAGGTGTGGGCCACTGTAACAAATCTTCTAAAACTTAAATAGTCATAAATACATGCCTTTCACTAAGCAGGGTCTCATTCTTATAAAAAAGGTGACCATAGAAATCAATTGTGAGTTAATTTGGTATTTTTGAATGAAAGACTTTTGTGAAGCCAGGAACATCCTTGGCAAATTCACCAAAACCATATTTTTTTAATTGTTATTAAAAGAACAAAAGGTTTGGATCTCAGGGATGCAACCTCCATTGTTAAACTTGTTAGTTTGTTTGGTATTTTTTCTTTTCCTTTGCACACGGAGAATTTAAAGTTCAACTGTTGCTCCACATATGTCCTGGCAAGGCTGCTGAGAAGCAAACACCCCCAAGTTCGGCCAGTGCTCCATTCCTCCGTTCCTCAGGGAGTTCTTGTTTCATGTGTTTTTCATTTTAAGTTCTGCCTCCTCGAATGCTATTTCCTCTCTTTCGGTTTTCACCAAGGTCAAAGAAATCTTTAGCAAATAAAAAATGTGAAGATCCAGTCATCTACTGGAATGGTGCCCATCCAGTGTCTAAATAATAAGTTAATAGGTTCATGGAACAGTCCTCCCTACGCTAAGTGTAGCACAGCTGAAACCTTCATCTGAGCATTTCTTCACAGCTAAATAGAGTACTTCTCAAATAGAGGGCTCTTTTGTCTTGGTTATGAACTGCAGAGAAATCAGTTTAGCAGAAATTACAGTTCAGCAGAAATTACAGTTCTAGTAAACAAGACTCTCCCAAGCTTATGAAGAACATGACAGGGCACAGACCTTTCCCACTGGCCCTCGCCCATCTAAGGGCCAGAGCTGCAGAGGTCCCTACATGGAGGAAAAATGATGGTAAGAAGTTGGAAAGCCCAGCTTCTGAAAATATGTCTCATCTTTTGATAATACTACATGATTAAGATTCTATAGAACATATCCAGCATGTTTTGGGGTATATCTTGGCAAAATTACCTATAAAAAGAGAAAAATGTGATTTAATAACACTTGCTAACTGCTGCCAGATGCACTGCTGAAGCTATCTGAAAGTGAAGAGTCACTGCCTAACTGGATTTGTTACAGGAGATACAATATTCATGGGGATCATTTGCTTCTGCAGAGACAAGAACATATTTGGAGGTTGAGCTAGTCAAGCAATTAACAGCTACTGATATTTCTTAAAAGTCTGGGCTTGCTTTTCATCATAAGTAGGATTCACGCTCATGCTAGTCTGTGGGAGACTCTACCAAGCTGAGTGTCTGAGCTGTGCATGAGCTGTAGAGGAAATCAGACCCAGAAGAGCTCTCCTGGGCTGCTGTCTCTATCTCCTCCAACCACCTTGCTGTACCAGCTTCCCCAGACTAATAAGGTTTTGTCTTAAGAGCTTATTCAGGTTTACAGATGGATGTTCCAGAAACACAGAACTCTTCAGGTTAGAAACCTTCCTGCTTCCATTTGAAGTAATCTGTGTCACAAAATGGCACCCACGCTGGTCTTTGCTGCAGGCTCCCCACATGATACGTCTGATCACATTTATGTTCTCCATGGGCTCATCACATATTGTGTCATCTGGTAATCAAATGGTCCATTCCTAAGTCTTTTTTCATAGCTTCCTGCTTGGGGAAAAACTGTGAGTCCTAAAGTGCCTGACCTCACCTTTTGGGTTATTTAAATTCATCCTATTTCTATTATTTCAGTTCTGAAACTTATCCAATTCTTCCTGTACACTACACTCCTCCACATTCACACTACATATTGCATTATCAGAAAATTTCATGAGCACAGTACTACTTTTTCTGCCAAAGTTGTTAAAAATGTTAAATAGGATCAGTCCCTAGACACATCTTGGAAGAACTCCACTGGTAACTTCCTTTCGGTTTGGTATTTTTCCTTTCAGCATGATCTTTCATTTTTTTCCACCTCACAATTCTTCTGCTAATCCAAAATTTCTCCAGCTTAATGAGCAATTTCCTATGCAGCACTGAGTCAAACGTTTTCCTGGTAACTGAGTTGTATCTCATTCTCTTAAAAATGAAAATAATTTTTCAGGTTATTCAGATATGATCTACTTTTGTATTTTCATTTCCATTTTCGTGTTCTTATTTGCTTATATCCAACATGTATTTTGAAATTTCACATATTCTTGAAGCCAGACCTGTGATTGACAAGACTTCTTTTTTTGGTTAAATTAGATCCAACGCTTGCTTTTTCAAGGAAGAGCTTTCATCTCCAATAAACAAATTCAAAATCTTTCTTAGCAGACTTGCAGTTTCTTCAACCAGTTCTTTTTTCCAGGATGTGTCTCTGCTGCAAGCTGACTCAGTCACATTAATCTCTTCAGATTTTGGCGTCCACCTCAGATGTGGTTAATTCCATTTCCATTCACATATTCCCATTAGCAACACAGCCTTGTTTAACATCATCATCATCCTTGTTGAAATCTGAGCCAAAATATTCATCTTGGGGCCATATCTGTATTATCCTCAACTTCACCATCTTCACTGAGCAGTGCTTATAAATCATCTTTTTGTTTGTGTGGCTAAAAAAATCTGTATTTGGATTAGCTGTGTGTTTGAAAAATTCGACCAAGTTTGTCTTTTGGCAATTCTTATTTAATCCATACACCTCCTGACCTCTAAGACTTAATCCTGTTAGCTGAACATTACTCTCTTTTTCCATTCTACGTAGGATGTCTGCTTGTTCTGAATAGGTTATTTCTGAGCTGGATAATTATCCAACTTAGTCTAGATCCCTTCCCTTGATTTCAGTTGAGGCCCCAGAGAAAAGCTGCACCTTTGCTGTTCAGAAATTCCAGCTCACTATACCACTCAAGTTCATGGGTTTCCCAGTTCAGTGAACTGCATGTTTGAAACTGAAAATGGTAATTTCATTTTCAGCTAGAACTACCTGGTTTTACCTGGTTTAAAATAGTCAGGTCAAGATGTCTAGATCTGGTACAACCAGTTCTTTTCCAGTGTCCAAAGATGTAATCCAAACTGCATCTAATTGAATTATCTGTATCTGGTTTAAAATTTACTTGTTTGAAAGACTGTCAGCTATCTCAAATATTAAAGTCAGAAGCCAAATTTCTGGTAGCACTTCCAACTGGAGTGTAAATGCAGAGATTTCTATCCAGAATCTAAGTTCGTATAAATCTGTGTTGCTCTGAGGAAGCTAGTTGAGCTGCAAAAATTTAAGTTTTTTAAGTTAAGTGACACCGTCTTTGTCATGACAAACTGGATCAGACACATGACAAGCACAGCACACTTTGGTTTAAAGAGCTGCCTCATTCTCTGCGAGCTTTCACAACCCAGAAGGACTTTTTATGGCACTATTTATAAGTCTTATCCCCTACAGCATCAAATAAGGACACTCCTATCACTCCTGCTGCCATTGAAAAAGCATCTCATGTAATTTATTGTCTTTCATTTGCTTGCAAAAGAAGCAAGGAAGTTTCATTAAGTAGGTGGGAGAAGCTCAAGGCCCTTTTCACACTCACATGTTTTCTCTTTGTTGCTGTTTGTACAGGTGCAGTGAAAAAGACTCAGAGGGCGTATTCATAAAGACAGGGCTTGAGAAATGCCACTTTAAATTGTTTGAAATCAAAGGTTTTGGTAGCTCATAAACAGGGAGCTGTTTTTTTCCCTAGGACTGCAAATCTAAATATAAGGAGCTACCTTCATGCACAAATACATTTGACATACACATATAACTACCATTAACATAGTCTGCCCTTCTGGATTGTGGGAACAGGCCCTTTTCATGTATGCTTGCTGAGAATTTCAATACCCCTCCTAAAAAAAAAAAGAAAAAAATAGGAAAAAAAAAAAGAAAAAAAAAAAAAAAAAAAAAAAAAAAAAAAAGAGAGATTCTCACAATCAACCAGCTCATTTTGTATGTTGAAATAAAAGTATCCAATGAGGATGTCAGGAAGCCTGTACTCCATCCAGACTGACCAATTTAATGCGTGCTGTAAGCATACTTCCAGACTAGCATCTGGAAATCTTAAATGAACAGAGATAGACATAGACACCCTTACACTCTGGGAAATAATTAAAGTTGGAATAAGAGCACGTTTGTGGACCAGATCATCAGCTGGTATAAATCAGCACAGCTCCAGTCATTCCAAAAAAGTAATGCCAGTTTATGTTAAAGTGCTAGCTGGCTCCTGTAGCTTTCCTTTGTGATTAATTTCAGTGCAATCATTTGCTGGAACATGCTTTTGGACCAAGCTTCCTGAAACATTACTTTTACAAATCTCTTGTGTGCTCTTGGACTGCTGCCTGTAGCACACCCTTCAGTATTAGGTCTGCTTTTCTCCAAACAGAAAGCTCAAGGTTTGGGATTTTTTTTTTAAATGATATCTTAAAAATAAGATGAAACCCAATTTTTTGCCAAGCAGTTACTTTATACTTATCACTTTTGGAACTTCTATAAATCAACAGCATGTGACTTTTCATTCTTTGCCACACTTCAATTCCTAGGACAATTAATGTATTTTCCATTCCTTGTGTACCACAGAACCCCACTGCATTTGAGAGTGGAAATCCATCCCCATGGTAGTCCAGAAGCACCCTCAGGCTGCTGTGAGGTGCCTCTAGTTGCCAATGCAGTTCTGCCCTGGCTGGCACCATCTCACACCAGGCCCTGTAAGTGCCTGGCACTCAAGGAGCCACCACAGCACAGGTCAGCACAGCCAGGGCTCCTACACCCTCCTTTTTGCAAACTGCTCTAGGAGGTCCCCAGAGCTGGAATCTACTGCCATGGGAGGGTGTACAGGTGGCCCTGTCAGCTTTCCACTGATGTGTCAGACCTGCCAGATTTCCCTGCCGTAACGCAATAGTGTGATGAGCACTCTCCTGCTTGGACCTCAGGCACTGCACCTGGCCTCCTGTGTGCCTTGGAAAAGCCTAGGTCACCCAGCTTGGGGTACCAAAAGAGAGAAGCCACAGCACTGTCTCGTGGCTGGAGGAGTGCCACCATGAGAGGCCGTGCCCTCCAAGCCCCCTCACTGGAGCACAGAGTTCCACCTTGCAGCCTCATGCCCAAGCACTCTGAAGTGAAGTGCAGTCAGGTCTGCTCTCATGGCAAACAATCCCTGAGAAACCAGCCTAAGAGGATGCCTCACAGACGTCATTCAGCTCCCCAGCCATGGCTGGCACATTTTCTTTTCTATGTATTTACCACAGAGAAATAAAAAGGGACAAAATACCTGAAATATTGCATTTTCATTCATACATTTCAGTTAAGCAGTCTTCAAAAAAACACAGACACTTGTGAGTTAGCTCATCACAGTCTCTGTTCCCTTTACCTCCTCCCCAGCTCTCTCATCTCTTCCTCCAGGCCTGTCAGAACCTAGAAGCACATGAAGAAATGCAGGGAACTTATGTGTACAAGGTCATGAGTTTTTTAAAGGCCGTGGTAACTCTTAAAATATTCTACAACAGCATCTCTCTCAAAATGTGGGAAGCGTTGCTCCTGCAGGAAGGAAGGCTCACAATAGTGTCCAGGATGATGGCAGCAGTTCAGTTGTCCTTGGTCACCCACAGACAGCTCATATTCCTCATTAGAAGGGCTAAGTACAAGGCTGTACAGTCTACAAGTGTTCAAAGACACAAAGGATTTGCTAAAAGCCCTTAAGTGTTGACAGAGACTAATTTCCTTCAGGGCACAGGACTAGATGCAGATATGTGCAGTCTTCTGATCATGAGAAACTGAGCTGATGCAATATTAGGAATGATGCCTCAAGAAATGAGCCAAAAGTTTACCTCCCCACACAACACCTACCAGAAGCACAAGATGTGATTTTCAGCTCTCAGAAAGACAAGGAAGATTGCTCCTTCAGTGTTATCCATGTTCCTCCATGACAGCAACTTGTAGAATTACTTTTTCTGGGTGCTTTGGGTTTGTGTTTCAAGGTCCTGATTTGCAGAAGTATTAAGTATTCATATGGAAATCTCCATCTGGAATATCCCAAATTTGACTAGATATGACCCTGAAAGACCTGATCTGATTTCAGAGTTGGGTATAACTTCAAAATTGGCCCTGCTTTAAGTAGGGGGGTGGATCAGATGGTGCCTTCTAACCAGAACTATTCTCAGACTTCATCTGCCACTGCAGTCACTCGTAGCTCTGCCTTGAACAGACGGGCTCTAAAAAATCAGAGAATTTCTGCTCAGCACCCAAAATTATTTGGAACTTTTGAAAATATTGCATGTAAACACTGCATCTATAAAATGGAGCAAATAACAGCAGCGCAATTCATAAACAAGGATTAAGGATTGCTTCTGAACTCTCAGCTATTATTTTGCAAGCCTTAGAAAAGACTCTGAGGAAATCAGAAATTTACTGCTGAGACCAGGGCTGGGGTAATGTAAAGAGACAGAGCTCTTCATGGAACCACGATTCTTAAACACAAGACTGAAAACTCATTTGTTAAGCCCTGTCTGTTCAGAGTTGTTTCTCGGAAGAATGGCTTCTATGCAGCAGGTAGTATGTCTCCATGGAATTGAAAACTGTAGCATGCTTTCATTTTTTATTTTGTGCCCAATAGCATTTATCTTTTGAAAATTAAGTTTCAACAGGCCATTCCAATCGACTAGATACAATTTTACATCAACATTGTAACAGCTTTTTTTTTTTTTCCTGTTAAACTTCCCAGTGTGAAAATGGAGGTCTGGGCGCTTACAATTACAGCCGAGACCTCGAATTTGAGTCAGAGTCAGTGACTAGTGTTAACTGGGTACTATGGAAGCAGAAGGAAACGCTCTGGAGTGTAGACACACGTATGTATCTAAGTGAAATCTACTTCACTCAGCAATTAATCGGATTAACAAGTCTACTGAAGTAACGGAGATATCATTTAAGACATTTCTCTTGGGTAACTACTACCAGTGATAGTAGAAACAAGCCTTCAAGACTAAAATTAGAAAGCATTCCTATTATGAGTTTTTCTTGAAGCTCAAAAATGAAAATGCTGTGAGAACAAGAGAATGGGAGCCTAATACAAACATCCCTCTTTGCCTTTCTCTCTCTCTGAAATGTCATGCTGAGAAGAAGCATTTTCTTTCTCCAGCACACAGAAATCTTTGTGCCTGACAGATAGAACAGGAGATAAAAAGGATACAAAGCATCCAGCTTTCTAATACTTACATGGGTTGATGATTTAAATTACGAAGTTCGAAGAATTTGGCACCTAGCAAACTTAAACCTTGCCCAGGCTTTTTTGTTTTTTTCCTCAATAAAAAGCTTAGAAAGAGTTGAAAAAGAAATATTTTCCCTGTAACACAACAAATAAACAACATCTGCACTTTGGATGAGTTCAAAACGCTTTTGGAATGGAAGGTTTTTCCCTTCCAGCGTGCTTCTGTGGAGGAAAAGTCTCGCAGAGATTGAGCTGTCTGGTTTCATTGTAAGGTTGCTGGCAGACACCAGTTGGCAGGATTGACATTGTATTAATCTCCAGGCCCATGGGCCCTCCGACCCCACTCCACCATGAGACATACTGGCAATGGATCTGAGGAATATTGGCATTATTTTAGTCCTGAAGACATGAAGGCAGGGTCTCGCCTAAACTGCAGGTGAAATGAAACATTTCACTGTGCTAATAAAACACACATTTCTCTGGCATTCAGACTGTCTGGGAGATAACTATTCAATGTATTGCAAACTCTGTCGCTAATACCTGAATTTAACAAATATGACTACAGAAAAGACAGACTTTCTGAGGTATTTTGGCTTGTTAATATTCACAATACTAATAATATGTTAATCATAGAGATATATTATCAGATATTAATTCCTTGAACAGGGGCCTCAATCTTATTTACGTATAATCCATAAGTGAAAATAGCATCAATCCAAGAGTGTTGTGGTATGCAGACCCAATTGATGCTGGGCCCACAGGGAGCCATGCTCCACATGAATTTATTGGGCTTCCAGGGTGAAGAGAGATCAGTGCATCCCAGTTACATCACCTGGCACTTTTTAGCAGCTGGTCCTTCCTGGTGCTTTATTTCAGCTGACTAAATTGCACTGCAGCAGCTTGCAGAAATTTGGAGGCCTAGCATGATCAGTTCCGTGCTAATTCTTTAAGCCTGTGTCAGTTTGCATGCTGAAAAGTTAAATACTCACCTCACCATGATCACAATCTAATTGATTAGTTCCTGTCTTGCTTGATTAGATTGCCATTTCAACACAAAATCAGACATAACAGCTAAGAAGATGGGAGCCATCAAATGACTTTTAACCAGCATCAGTTCCTTTGGTTATCAACTTTGACTACAAAAGCAGTGACAGTCAAAGCAGTAAGACTCTGTATTGGTCTTCTTTATGAACAGGGAGAGCTACTGAATTTGGCATCATCTCCCTATAAACACTTGAATTAGAGATTGGATACCCGAAGTCCAAAGAAATATTGTTTGCAAACAATAAGCAACAGCAAAGGCAAAACTTTGAGCTCAGTCTATATATAGTTCACCAATCCAGGTGGATTTTAAACCAATATTTGGCCTTGACATATATTCCCACAGAGTGATTTTGCAAGAATTACAGATTTTAACAATGTTTATATAAACAACATAAAATGCAGGATAAAGAACTTGATAATTACATATCACTTTTAAAGATACAAGTGAATTGTTTAAGTATTTCAAATCAAACTCATAATGGATTACAGCTTTATATGTAGTCAAAACAGATTTGTGGAATATGGGAGTTTTATGGTTTCTAGATCTATTTTAAAATATTTTTAAAAATAAAGCATCCCATCATTAGTTCTTTCAATTACTGCATCACATAGTGTTTTTTACAGGCTCTAATTATATCCTAGATCAAAATTCAAAACACCTGCTCTTGTGGATCACACTAATTTCAGCCTTGAGTATTTTCATACAAAGAGCTATAATCAGAGAGAACCAAATGATTTCCTATTCTCTGTACCCCTCCTTCTCAGCAGTGTACAACTAGAGATCTCTATTTCCTTCTTATTTTTTGTGCTATGATTATTACATCTTTTATTTAAAGATTAGTTTTTATTGCTGAAATATGTAGTATTTTTACTTTGATTTAAATCAGATGAAGCATTTAATTCAGATATTAGTTTTTAAAATAACAGTAATTTTTATTTTAAATAGCAGATGAATAGTGCAGCTTTCTTCTGTTAGTTCCCCTTTCATTTCTATGTAGCTAATATAAATACTTTGTTCCTGGCTTTTAAGAAAATTGGTCTTTAAAAACCCTATAATTTGAGTTCAGGGATTTAAATGGGAATATATATTTACTTGAGAGATAGTTTTTGATGTGCTCAGTTTGCTGTCGTTATTCATGCACTTCTCTACACTTTAGTGTGTGATCCAAAGCCCATGGAGCCAATGGGATGACACACAGGTTTCTCTGGACTGTGGGTCAAGCTCCAAATGCTGTATGAAGAAAAGGAATGGTTGAAATGTCCATTCTACCACAGTAAAATAGGGATATCTTTAAAAGTACTTATTCCTTGATGAGCATGAGATGAGAGCCAACCCTTTGCCCAGCTACACTGGTTTTAAGCAAATAGGACAACACTATAGACCTCAACAGAGCAACGAAGAGCCAGGGTAGGGCACTGAATCAGGTGCACCACAGCCCTCCAGAGCAACTCAGTTATGCTGAATTTTATGCAATGATCTATTTTCAAAGAACGCTGCCTGCTGAAGCTGTGGGGGTGGCCAGCAGTTCTGCACCAGGGCTGCTTATTTTGCTCCCCTCCATGCTGTGCTGGAGCTCACCTCTTTGCTCTGATGCAGCAGGCAGGTTTCTGAAGGCCCATGAAAAGGCACCTGGCTCTTGCTCCAGAGTATATTAATGCAATGAAAATAGATATAATGGCATGAGACTTACAGCAATCTTTTCAGAAATTTGTTAAATTTATACTCTATGCTCCTCACTGTGATTAATTAGCTGTGAAAGTATTCATTGGTATTTTTTCTCCCTTTTCCATGTTGTGCATTAGAGAGGTAGGGAAGGTAAGCTCTTTGTGGAAAAATTCAAGCCTTCCACATGATAAAACGCCATATGCCACTGGCATGCACCAAACCCCTCCAGTTCCCCCCAAACACTCAAGGAAATGTGTCCCTGAGTGTTGTACAGTGAGCTTTGGATCAGTGGCAGACAGCTGTTGTGTTTTAAGATAAATAGTAACATGGGCCAGAGATATCTCCTAGAATCTCACAGTCAGCAGTAGCTCTGATTAACCAGAAGGCCTTTGCTCCATTCTGTGTTTTCCAGTAGCACTTTCAGCTCTGTTCCCATGCACATAGCAGGCTCAGCTCTGAGACTGCTGTGGGAGAAGAACACCTTCCTGAATGAGCAAGAGGTGTGCAAGGTTATGTGGAGGAACAGCTCTGTGACACTGGCCCCACACTCCCCTGACTCTGGGAGTCCCTCACCACCTCACAGCACTGTGCCCCAGTTAACAAACTGGTCTTATGAAGGGTAAGTTTGGCTCAAGGACCAGATTTGGTTTCTGTTTGCCAGAGTTTCCAGTCTTGCCGGTATCTCAGGACAATTGAAGCTGGCTGGTACCTCCTGCCAGCCAGCAGCAGAGCAGAGCCCAGCAGCCACCAGCACAGAGAAACCCAGAAGGAGAAAAGTAATTATCAGTGCCACTTTGAACAAAACAAGTAATGCAAATTTTTACATAGAACCCAGGGCTTTGTTTCACAAAGTCTCACCTCTGTGCATGATAGATGCATGAAACTTGATGTCTGCCTGCAGGAGCTGAAAGGCTGAGTCAACCGTGCTGAGATTGAAGCCAGTGGTTCCAGAGAGTCTAGGTGTATCAAATGTGGTGCTTACACGACTAAACTACTTCAACAGCTTTATTTAGCTGTGGCTAATGCCATCAAAATAAACCATATGTTGCAAATCTATTCATTATGCATTTGTGGTGGGTTGACCATGGCTGGAAGGCAAGTGCCCGCTAAAAGTGACTCTATCATTTCCCTCAGATGGATAGGGAAGACAAAATAGAACAAAACGCTCATAGGTCAAAATAATGACAGAGAGAGATTGCTGCCCAGTTACCATCGCAGGCAAAACAGGCTTGACTTGGGAAAATTAGTTTAATTTATTAGCAATCTAATCAGAGTAGGGTAATGAGAAATAAATACTTAATAATAATCTTTTTATATATAAGTTAATAAACCTTAAAACACCTTCCCCTCACCCCTCCTTTCTTTCCAGGCTCAGCTTCACTCCCAAATTCTCTCCCTTTTCCTCCCCAGTGGCTCAGGGAGGTGGGGAATGGGATCTGTGGTCAGTTCATCACATGCTGTCTCTGTTGCCCCTTCCTCCCTAGGCAAGAACTCCTCACCCTCTCTCCCTGCCCCAGCCTGGGTCCCTCCCATGGGAGAAAATCCTCCATGAACTTCTTCAACGTGAGTCCTTCCCCATGGGCTTCAGTTCTTCAGGAACTACTAGAAGCTTCTCACAGAAGCCACCTCTCTACAAAAACCTGTCCATGCAAACCCAATACGAGTTTATGCTTCTTTTGATAGGATAGTCTTTTTAAAAACAAGACAAAACTGCTTTAATGTTTTAGCTACACAGCTTAAAAAAACACCAATTTTTTTCACAGTAGAAATTAAAATGAAACTGATGTTTATAATTTGGAATTTACTGCCACAAGGAAAGGTCTGCCTACCAACTAGTAACTGGAAGCATTAGTAAATTAAAAAGATAACACAGAGGATATTAAACGAAATAAATAAAATAAATAAATCAAAGCTGTGCACAAGTAGTAAGTGTCTTCTCTCTGACAGGAGTCCTTAGAGAGCAATACTGTGGCATTTTCCAGAATTAAATTGCATTATTATAAGAGCTTTAAATTAAGCTCCTAGCCGTGACCTTTAAACACGGTGATTGCCATTATGCCTGCTGAGGAGGCTGTGGAGGGTTTGGAAACCCTGTGCAAGATTGATGGGTTATAATACGTAATCAAGTATAGCTCCATTTAGCACAGCTGTTGAACAGAGGGTCTAACACCAGGTTATCACAGGGAGTGCCCTGTCTTTTCTTCCAGACAAATCAGTGTTAGCAGTGGGAGGCAGGCTTGTTAGTGCAATGCAAAACAACACAGTGTCTTCCTGATGAAAGGAGGTGAGGACTTTAACAGACATGCTCCTCCTTTAGAGAGTGACCAGGAATAAAAATTTTCCCCCAGCACTTTTTCGGAACCACATGACAAAAAAGCAACTGATGTGCAGCTCTGGTCTCTAAGCACAATCCAGAAGAAAAGCAATCTTGAACACAGTAAAACATAATAAGCCAAATATGCTGTGGAAGTATGTTCACTTAGGTGAGATAAGACCTCATGTAATGTATACTTAAAATAAAAATACTAAAGTTTAAAAAAAAGTCAGTAAAATTTTTAAACAAAGGCACAGAAGTAAAAAAGGAAGTTTTCTTGTTCTCCATTACATTTGATTCTCAAGTGTACCTACTGACATTTACACACCTATCCTATGCCTTTGAGCTGGTTTTATCACCAACAGGAAATTAAACTCCAAACACACACCTTCCTTCACTCCTTCTGGTAAGGGCAGGACAAAAAGCAGAGATCATGGGTCGAGATAGCAATTTACTGAAAACACAAAGCAATGGAGTAAGGCACACACAATAACAGTCGTATTAATAGCAAAAGTAAACAAAAAGAGAAGGTGTTTTAACCACAAAAGGATGCTCACCACTGGGCACAAAGCCAGGAGAGCAGTCACTCCCTGTAGGTCATGTCCATGTTCTCCCAGACAAAGACAATATGGTGACCATTCCCATGTGATGTTCACATGGTCTTTGGGAAACAAAGGCAGGAAGGCAGGGGAGCTCCTGCAGATAATCTTTCCTGCCCCCCAGCCTGAAAACAACAAAAAACCATGACAAGCCAGCTCTCCAGAAGCTGGGTTGTCCAAGCAGGGGTCTCTCAGCTGCTCTGCTGGTGCCTCTGGTGCACTTCTAACAAACTAGTCCTGTGGAGTCTCCCCACGGGGCTTTCCTACTGCTCTGCTCCTTTTGGCTCTGCTCAGCTGGGTTCAGCTTGGCTGGGTTGGGGTGGCTCCCACCACCATTCCATTCTCTGCTGGCAGCCCCCCACTGGCACCACCAGTTCAGCACTATGGTCGATTTGCATTTTTGCCACTCTCCCATTCAGCACCATGGCCTGTAGCCATGCTCCAGAGGCAAATGGGAGGGGGGAGAGGCAGGGTGGCAGAGGGATTGAGTCCTCAGGGGTGGATGTTGATACCTTCCCAAAGGGAGGCAAAATGGCCAAATACAGGTGGGGTTTTCGTCCTGAAACCACATGCCCCTGTGATAATGTGAGTGGTATAGAATAACAGCCTGGTCATGTCTGCTCCACCCCTGTCTGCAACCACAACAGCCTTACATCTCACACATCTCCATATACCCATCCTATGTGTTACAGAATTCTCTTCAAGTGCCAAAAAAATTCATTTTGGAGAAATAAGAAAAGGAAACACTTTGGAGAAATAAACAAGGCCCCAATGCACTGTATTGTTATGAGAAGCCAATTCTGTAAATGTGCTATACAACCTATGCCAAAGGATGTTAGTTCTTTTCATAGAAACCAAAACTTTGGGTGAGTACAGGAAGCAGAGATCTGAGAAGGGCTGACTTGTCTCATTAAAGTCCCAACTATTCTAGTGGCCCAGACAGGAGAGACAGCATCCTCACTTGTCTGACTCCCCAAAGCAGGGCTAGAGTAAGTCAAAGCCCAAATAATCTGTTTTGTTCTATTCACACTGAAAGAAAGTTGCATGGACTGTATGACCTCTTCTGGCATGCAGAGAGCATTTCTCTGGAGTATCTGACTCTTCAGGGGTGCTGCCACTCGTGCTCTGCTGCAGAAACCACAGCTGTGGGTTCAGACCACAGTGTCATGCGTGAAGACTTCCCCCTGTCCAGCTCTGCCAGTGCCCCTGACCAGTCTCAGGCTCAGAATGACCCAGTCTTTGCTGTCAGGTTCACTCATCAAACACAAGTGCAACCTGAGCTCACAGGTTATTAAATACACCAAATCTCTACTGATGCCTCACCCAAACACATGTTGTGTCAAGGGCAGAAATTTGAGCAGACAAGTTGTGGTGTGGTGGCTGGTTTTGGTGTTTCTGTGACAGGTTTTCAACTGGCATAACCAGGACAACAGTGCTCTGCTGACAATATTGTGCATATTGTGTCGGTAATAATTATTGTACATTTTCTTATCAGTTCAATTTCTAACCAATCAAGTAAAGGTAGGCAAAGCATCATTTTCATATTTTAACATTATATTAGGCAAAAATTCCAAATTGTTCACTGAGTCTTTAGACTAAAAAAAGTTCCAAATTCACATGGCCTACCATCCCACATAAACTCTCCTTCCTACTTATCCAAGCATCTTTGAAGGATGAAAACCAGACAGTAAAAAAACGTGGGATTTCTGTGAATCTGGGCTTCTGTGAAGATTACAGAAATAGGAAATAAAAATATTAATAAGTTAAGTTATACTTGTCACTGGTCACATGGACAAATGGGGATCTCAGGGTGGGTTAAGCAGAACATGCTTTTCCCAAACCCCTGCTGGCTAGGCCTGCACCCCTGGTTGTCCTGTGTGTGACCCATGATGGCACTCAAGATGATCTGCTCCACAGTCTTCCCTGGCACTGGGGCTGACAGGCCTGTATTTCCCTGGATCCTCCTTCTGACCCTTCGTATTAATGGGCATCGCGTTTGCCAACTTGCAGCAACATGGGACGTCTCCCAGTGACCAGAACTGCTGGTGAGTGATTGAAAGTGGCCTGGTGAGCTCTTCTGTCAGCTCCCTCAGTATCCTTGGGTGAATCCAATCCAGCCCCATGGACTTGTGAGGGTCTAAGTTGCTTCACAGATACCTGACCATTCCCTCTTGGATTACAGGAGCTCAGTTAAGTTCTAGTCAAGCTTTGTTCCTTCTAGTTTTCCCCCTGCATGACTTCACAGAATCCTTGTAGATCCCTGATCATCCTGCCCTTTTTTTCAGAGGTTATTAGCTCTTTTTTTCTCCCCGAGTTCCAGCCAAAACTCTCTGTTCAGCCAGACCAGTCTGATTCCCCACTGGCTCATCTTCTGACATAGAATATTTTGTCATCTGGTTTCTCACAGTTGAGGGAAAAATTAAGTTTTTCTTTTCTATAAGAATTCACTAGTAATAGTATTGGTTACAACATGTATAATAACCCTGTGCCAGTTTTGACTGCTGTCACTCTTTTCCTCTATGATCAGGCATCATCAGACAGAGGTCTTGTGGGCATCTATTCCTGACCATATGGGATAACTTTCATGAAACCTAGATATACTTCTTTCTACCTATTCCACTGACCTCTCTTGGCTATAGAAGAATGAATTTCGTTTTGTAATGGTGTTCTGCTGGAAGAGTTCTGCACAGATTCTTCACTTCTCATTCCCCCATAGCCAACATTTTGTCACAGTATTTTTCTCCAGGCATTTTTTTTTAAATTTGCTTGCTTTAATATTATTTCAATGGAGATGTAAACTGACATATTAAACCTGAAGTCTCTTTAGCTGCATATCTAAGGCAAGCTTAAAGAACATTGCTCCTTTCTGCATCTCACAACAGCTTGCTTGATGTGCAGCCAAGTTTTACTTGTCTCTTGGGTTTTGTAGGTGAAGGTGGGGTACATTCCCCTTCAATCACTGGCCTGTTGTTAATTTCTCTGATGAACCAAAGTTATCCTAGCGCTGGAATTAACACTAATACAGAGCTGCTCCTGTTCTTTGTGTGGGATGCAAGATTTTTTTCTCTTTATATTGCATCCATATGCAGTGCTTTCTTGTTCTGAGGAAGTTTGTCTTCCCTTCACATTGGGACAAGGAAAAAAGTGCATAAAAATACATCAGTCTTCCAAATCCTAAAATGAGTTCCCTTGTCCAACTTGGGTCAGAAGAAAAAAATTTGGCAGTTTAATTCACCTTTCCAGAGCAAGAAAGCATGTACTTGTGTAGCAGAAGTAGTACTTGATATGCACTGCTATTAGTAACAGCACAAAGCAGCTTTGTAGGCATTCATATCCAAATCAGCTACCCAAGTGTTTCTCCTTGTAGACATCTGATTGAACTGAATGATTTATGAGCCTATCTGCTCTGAAAAATCTGTACTATATCCTCATTGTCTGCTTTCCTCACACTCTTTTGATGGTGCCTTTTTCTGTTCTTCCCATCACAATGGTGTACTTTCAATACATTGATGCGCAGTCTTTCGTGAGTGTCCTGTCCACCCTTATTTGGATACCCACTAGCTGATATCAAGTAATCAACAGATAGCCATCTGGGGAGAAAAGATACCCTCTAGATGAGATTTTCAGATGAAAGTCATGAAGCTGAAAGGTCCTAAGTGTCTATAAAACTTGTGATGCTCCACAGAGAGTCATCCAAAATTCAGTTTATGATTCTGCTCAAGGTAACCTTAGGCTGGGGATCCAGCTG
Organism: Melospiza georgiana; assembly: GCF_028018845.1. NCBI lineage: Eukaryota > Metazoa > Chordata > Aves > Passeriformes > Passerellidae > Melospiza > Melospiza georgiana. The sequence goes on from NC_080433.1 coordinate 52,128,839, forward strand.
CTGCTTTTGCTGCAGAGGAGTGACAACCAGCTTTGTGGGACAGTATACATATGAAGCCCAACAGCTGTATAACATCTGCTGTCCTTTGGTGTAGCTGTCAGCCTCTGAGACATGTCTGTGCTGATAGTGGCAGTGGGATTGGAGGATTCCAAGGCACAGTCTAGATTCTTCAGGTATGCCTGATTTAGCATCTTAGAGGGGGATGTCTCCAGCCTCCCACCTACCCACCCCCATTTTTCCATGAGAACAGACTAAGACTTCTGGGAATAAGTTTATGGAAGTGTGTCTGTCGCACTGGGAACATTAAGAAAGCATGTGAAGTCCCAGAACTGCATTTTTTTGTTGGCAAGCAAATGTAGGAATTGCCAAGTCTTTAAGGCCTGCCAGAACAGATCCAAGGACCTACTGCTCCACCTCCTAGTGTTATATGTATTATCAGAATGCCCAGATCTACTTTGTCACATCCCATTTAAATTCAGAAACATTAGAAATTATCTTTCGCTTCATTGATAGAAAAAAAGACAAGACACCTCCAGTTCAAGAAATTTGTTTTAAGAAATAATTTGGTATTATGTCTCAAATATAAGGTTGAGATTTCAAATAATTTATCACTTTCCTATTTGTTATATACTAATGTTATTTCCATAAGACAGAAATGATCATTCTCTCACTGACAGTCAGGCTTCAAAGTGGAGGGTGTAAAACTTCCTAGTCAGGATTTTGAGTACTTGAAGGTATACAGGTGGAAAAAGTGATGAAACACTTTCATAGAAGTAAAAAATATCAAGAACTGTTAATAAAAAACTACCATGTCTTCCTGGGAAAGTACTAACTAGTTGACTGCTGAAAGATGGCAATATACTAGGACAAAATGCCACCATGGACTCCTGAGTTTGATTACCTCTTCTCTAAGCATCTGTAAGAAATTATCACAAATGGGACACTGTTATGGATGAACCTTTGCACTGTCTGGTAAAACTTATCTTAAATCCCTGTGACTCCTTTACTCTGATGTCATGCTGAGGTACCACCATTGTACCCCTATTAATTCAGTGCATTTACAGTGTCATAAAGGTGACCTAGTGAAATGCAGAATTAAGCTTGACAATGGCAGAACAGTAACTTTCTGAATTGAGTTTGTAGAGTGACTGTACATGTTTTTAAGTGGCAAATTTACAGGCCATACCTATATGCTACCCCTCTTTTCATGCAATACAACCTCTTCTTTGTAACTGCAGGAGCTCTTTAAGAATTTCCCTACAAAACAGAACTCATTTCTTGGTCAATGAGTTGCGGATTATTTATTACTTACTTAAGAATAATTACCCCTGAACACAGTTAAATGTTTCTAGACTAAGAAGCAAAATAAATGTAGGTTGAAAGCCATTATGTACAGATACAAAAGACTTTTTGTGAGTAAACTTTTCATACAGCCATCCAAAATAAATTGAACGGGTCTGATCCAGAGACTTCAATATGCACAAAACCCCTTATTCCTTTTGGGCTATTGCGCTCCAGGAATTTTGGTAAAGAACAGTTTTGGGCAGATCTACCTTAAGGAGATATTTTGATCCAAAAACACAGGCATGAGATTGTCTTCCCTCTTCCTGTCTCATGTGAAAGCACTACCTGGAGAAAAGGAGCAGCACTGATTTTGAATAACCCAGCTTGGAGAGGTGCCAGGCCTTGAGCTCGCCTCAGTGCAGTGAGGACTTCCAAAGGCTGCTCTGCTGCCAGAAGTGCCAAAGTGAATCAGCACACTGGCTTCAGCCAGAAATGGAGTCAAAGTAGCTCTTGTTACTTCTCTCCCAGGAGCACTTTCAGAGGAATGCCTCAGAGGCTAGGGCTGGGGTTCCCAAGAACAGCCAGCCTCATGCTGGGAAGGACTGGAGCATATCCATTTGCTAAATGCTCTATAAAGGATAATATTCTTTAGGCACTTTTTGGATAAATCCCACTCCACTTCTGAGAGAATAGTTACAGACAGCATCTCCTGAGCATGCTTCAAGTGACTGACACAGATACACATGGATTTTGTTTATTCTTGTCTGCCCTGGTTTTAAATGTTATACATGTCCTCTAGGCATGACTTTGATGCTGACTCTTCTAGGGGAAAAAACCCCGAATACATAAACAAAGAAGTTATACATACATAAAGTAGTAAAACATAAATCAAAGTGAGGCCATGTTTGGGGGGAGGGTTTGTGGGTGGTTTTTTTGGGGGGGGGGGTTGTTGTTGTTGTTGGTTTTGGTGGGGGGGGAGGGGGATTGATGGTTTGGGGTTTTTTTAATACCAAATACATTAAGTAGCAAGATTCTATTTCAATGGCTGTCTTGCCTTAGCTCCTGCCTAATTCAGTTTAAGGGACTCTTAGTTCTGCATTATGACCTCCTCAGGAATTAAGTTACATTGTGAAATTTTATAACAGTAAAGCCAGAAACCTAAGAGTTGTAAAACAGTTTCACAGCACCAATGTTTGTCGTTTTCCCATGTGCATATTTAAACAAGAGGTCAGATCTCTATCTGACCTGATGCTCCAGCCTCAAAGGTTTAATGTGTCACCTGCTGGTGTGACAAATCTCTCCCTTTTCCTGATGTGCTCACACAGAAGGTGGTGAGTGGGAAGCCGTTCACAGACTTTTTTAAATGTCTGTGCTTATGTTTTCCTCCATTGCTGATCTTTGTGGACCAGGTGGGTGGCATTGGCTTTACAGGGTTCTTACCAAGGAGCTGCCAAGAGCACTTTGACTGTGGAAGTCAGATCCCCTACTCCAGATCCCTGAAGAGTTGCCAAGGGTAGTGACACCGGTAAAACTCTCCTGAGCAAATGCTGTTTACATTAGGGAGGTCTGCCTGGACACAATTTTATTTGCAGATCCAATTTTTCTGAAAGTCCAGAACATGCTATTTGTTGACATAATTCTTGTGTTTCATCAGTGCTTATGCCTATCCTTCCCCATAACTTCTCTGCATCCACAAAATGGCTGTGGGTCACTCCTGAAATATTTGCTGACCTTTCTTTGAAGAAGGGGTGCCAGATTTCTTTGAAATAGTTGAGCACTATGTAGATGAGCTACATAACAGTAAATTCATTGGAAAAGCCCCATGCTGACACTTTTTTTGACCTTACCTATGAATCCCAAGCAAATATAACAGCTAGGCTTGACTGTATTCAAACCATGTTTGTCCCAGATACATCAAATCAGTTCAGAAGCTCAGTTGTAGTCTGGGATCACGTGTATCCAAGGTATGATTTTCTGGTTTTAAATGTCCAGAATTACTGGATTGATTATTTCCTGTGTTTTATTACATATGTTCAGTAGCTAACATGAGCCCTCTGACTGGGAAAACATCACAATGCAAAGGCTCTGCTGAAATAGCTCCCTGCCCACACATCTTTCTACAGCACTTTAGAATATGCACTTCCTGCACACGCTATAATTAGGCTCTTTCATTCTCCCTGCCGCTGCTATCAAAACGCTCATTATCTACTACAAAACTCTTGCATTATGCTGGTTTTTATAACCCTCTTGTTATTTGAGGAGGAAAATAGAGATATTTTTGTGGATTTAGTTCTAACAAGGGAAATTCCAGGATTTCTTCACCATGACAATGTGACACAAGCATCAATGTAGCAACTTCACTATGGATCAGTGAAACTGCTAAAGGATTTGAGTCTGGCTTGCAGCCACAGACAACATCCATGGGACTACCTGCACCTCACCAAGCTGCACAGGCAGATGCTAAACTTGAGTCTAATTCAAAATATATTGGAAGGATTAATAGACCTTGGCATCTCAAGCAGGGAACAAGAAATGAACAAGTAGGGAGGCAAGAGAAGCTTCTTCAGCTATTGATAGTTGTCTTGGTAAAAATTTCCACTAAAACTTGTGTCCTCCAGAGCTTCTGTCTCAGGACTGTGCTTTACTGTCATAGAAGACATCTTGCAATCTCCAAAAGACCAGAGTTTAAACCTGTCCTTCTTCTCTGAGTTACCACTTGCAGCTTCACACCTGATGAAAAGGAAAGATGCAATGTCATTGTCTGCTGCTGGCCATGGGCCAGCTGCTGGAACTACATTGAGTGCCTGAGCAGCATGTTCCATCCACAGCTGAAAATGATCCAAAGGGTTTAAAAACGGGGTTTGAAATATTATTTGACTCAAATAGCTTTTGAAGGGGAGAGGAATTCTCAGACACAATATGGCTTTTAGGAGAATATCTGAGGCACAATGTTCCTGCTTATAGATATTTTCAAACTAAGGTGCACCGTTCCACTGGTGTTAATCTGATCTGGGAAGTGCAAATTAGGCTGTAAGAAGGCTAATAGGAATATACTCTGGAGAAACAGTATTTCAGTGAAGTATTGAATAATCTGATGAAATTTATTCAGTAACAGATGATCTGAGGAAATATATTATGTATAGAGATATGTAAAACTCAGGTATTAATTATTATTAAATATTAGAAAAAAATCCTCTCATGACCCAGACCTACAATAATGGAGATGTCATAATTTCCATTTCAGCTAAGTCAAAGTATGTTAATACACAATCTTAAAATTACATTTTTTATGTATAAGCTGAACTTGGTTTGACTTTTCCCAGAGGACATGTGCAGTGTAGTTTGAACTTTTTATTTATCCCCAAACAGGATCAAACGTGTAAGGAATATTAATATGTTTAAAGTGCACAGTTAGGCAGAAATGCACTTCCTGTTTGAGCAAAGAGTTGAATAATTGTCCCTGGTTCAACAGCAAGTAGTCATTATATTGGAAGCAAGGTAACATGAGGAACATAGTTTCATCTAACTTTGAAGTACTCTTAAGAAAGAGTCTGGTGGTAACAGGCCCAAAAATCAAGATAAAAGATCAAAGATGCATATGTAAGGTGTCAAAGCCTTAATTGCATAGTTGAATGTGCATGTAGACTGTGCTTCTTCCAAATTATTTTGCAGCTGTGTTCATTTTATACAAGTCAACTTAGACATAAGCTCCTGTAAACAGTGTTTTGCTGCACAAACACTGTTTAAAATAATGTTGGTTTACCTAAGAAGTACCACAGAATGAGCTGAGTTCATCTTGAGGAAGATATTGATAATGCACAGTAAATGAGTAGTCTAGTTCATTACAAATTCTCTTTTCGTTTCCTCTGAACTTTGTCAGTCCTAAGTTTTGTCCCCAGTCATTAGGCACCTCTATCCTCATCATGCTTTGTTTCAAGCTATACAGAAAAGATTTGAAGCATACAGTCTTACAGGATCACCACCCATCATTTTCTGCAGTGCATCCTTTCTCCTTTATGGTCTATTGGCCATGACTTGGAGAAAGCTGCCTCGTTTCCAACTTGAGTATAATTGTTGATTGCTAAAAGCACATCACTCTCCTTATCCTGAGAAGTGACAGGCCCAACCATGCTTTTAAAACAGACTTTGAAAAATGGAAATGTCAGTGGCTGTTGGTGTGAAACAGAGGTGGTTAAAAATCAAAGAAAAAATAATTAAAACATATAAATGAGAAGACAAGAGGCAACTTGAGATAAAGCAAACATCTCCCAGAGATGGGATTCCATCCTCAGGAAAGACCTCAGGAGTCAAACTCCAACTGGCTTGGAGCTGTAAATTGCTAACACATTTGTCTCAGAAGCGTATCCATGCACTGTTAAGACAAATCTGTGTCATGATCTGTTCCTGGCATTTGGTGCTTGCTAGTTTCTACATAGCTGTCTAACATGAATGTATATGAGCAACATCAATCATATCAAATTATAAAGCAATATCTTCCTCTGTAAGGGTTGGAGTTTTTTATTTTATTCACAAGGCCATGCAAAAGCCTATCTAATTAAATCTTCTCCACTTTTTCTCTCTCAGAATCCAAAGATTTTTTTTTATGTTCTGGGGACATTCATTTCTGCTGAAGGCTGGATGACTCGAAACTTTGCCTAACACACAGCAAACGCTAAAACAGACGTTTTTAATTACTAGCACAAAGTCTACAGAGATATGTTTTGTAATGAGGAATGTGGTTAAACAACAAAACAGTCCCATTTGCCTTTGCAGCGGACTGCTAACATTTAATTTTGACCTATCCTTATACCCCAGTTCTGTTTTCTTTCTAAAATTTTACAGTTTCTTGCAAAGTCTGGGAAAACAAATGGACAGATGCTGCCCTGCCAAAGCAACACTGAAGCCAATGGACCTCTGCCTACTCATATCCACTCAGGATATTTCACAAACATATTTAAATACCGTTAAGATAACAACACATATCAACAAAACAAAATAAAATATTATTATACTAATGCTAAATCTTAAACACAGTGAGAAAGAGCAATGGGCATTTAAGAAAAGGTCTTCTATTCCCTGGACAGTTGCACATCAATAATTTGCATATAATACCATGTTTTCCCTTATAGTGAGGGTGTTTAACAAAACCAGTATGAAACAAAGAATAAACAAATTATTTGAAAAGTTTCTTAAAAGGCCATTTAAGGTTAGACACTGTTATAGTACTGATGGATCAAATTCATGAAACCAAGCTTCCATTGTATACAGAAGGCCTTGTGGACATTTAAGTACTAATCTAGTTTTAAGGCAGAGTTAGGAAAGGAAGGCAAAGAGGACCTACACCAGCCCCTGCTGCACATCAGTGGAGGAACACTGTGATCTGTCAGCCCTTGCTAGGCAGAAATGACCACAAGAATAAAATCTGTCACTAATCTCACTCCAAAATGTGCATTTAAGTCACTTGCATTTTTCTGCAAGGGTTTTTTCTTCTCTCCACTGATTAAAAGAGGAGTGAAGAGTCATTAATTTTGATTTAGAAATCTAATTTTTAGACATACAAATCTGAGTTAGATGAGCTCCTGCCTATGGACTGTGACACAAATAGCAGTCCTTGAAAAGAGCTTTGGCTCTGTTAGACTCCATCTGGCAGAGGTCACCAAGAAAGGTGATATAGAAAATATTTAACTCTTCTAAGTGGAACAAAGATTGATGTGAGCTCAATTTTGCCTCATAATACATAACAATATATAACAGAATTTTTATGCTTTCAACATTTCACATATCTCAGATTTAGATCATTAGCTAAGCTAATTATCTAAACTACTTCTTTCTCTTTCTTTCTTTCTTTCTTTCTTTCTTTCTTTCTTTCTTTCTTTCTTTCTTTCTTTCTTTCTTTCTTTCTTTCTTTCTTTCTTTCTTTCTTTCTTTCTTTCTTTCTTTCTTTCTTTCTTTTCTTTCTCCCTGAAGCTATGTCTGAGAAGGAAAGACCAGACAGTGAAAACTAGAAGGATTTGAGTGAAAGGTCTGAAAGTAAGAAAATTGGAGGTTGGTGGGAAATAGCGGAACATCAGTTTTATTTTGCCTTACTTAACAGTATGTTTCAAAGAGCTAATGTCTGAGGAAAAAAAAAGATCTTAACATCATTGCAACATTCAGAGACCATTAAGTCAGGGGAAAAAAGCTGAAACTCTGAAGAGAAGAATTCAACATAATTCATTTCTTCAAAGCAATAGTCTCAAACAGCAAACCCTTTCTACATCTATAATCTGGCACCTATGAATTAAAGATGGAATAAGGCAAAAACCATTGTGAAAATTTTGTTGTTCCCAGTATAATGGACATTTTTTTCTCAGAGTTGTAAACTCAGAAGGAGGTACCAAATTGAAAACAGAGCTATTGTCAGACAACAGTGCTTCCTGCTCTATGAGACATGGCTGCAGCTGTCTGTGAGCAACAGTTCCAAAATTCAAGAAACCTGACAGCTTCACAAATCAGACAGTTTTGTTAATGTGCTGCAGCTCTTTTTCTGAGGTAAGCTAAATGATGTGCTCAGTGGATAGGGCTAGCTCTGTACAACCTCAGCACTCAGGAGATATCAGATAAACTTGATTTTACTCATATATATATGATATATAAACCTGTATTTCATGCCAAATAAATCCATGCCATAATACATACTTTCTGTTTATGTGTGAGAATAAAGCCCACACATATATAGACACACTGTGTATGTGTATCCATATACATATCTGCATACAGTCTAGCTGTGAATGCACAAATATCTCCAGATAACATCCAACAGTAAGTATATATTTCTCCTCAGAAAGAGAGGCTGGCTAGAGTTGTCCATATCCCACATTAGCATAGTTTTTACAATGGAGGCACTGAAGCGAGCAGACGTGTAATAATCTAAAATAGAGACAGAAGTAGCAGTGAAGCAGTAGCTAAAGATTTCCAAAGTAATTTTCAGTAGCAGATGGCGACCCTTGGGATCCCCCCACAGCAGTGACAGAGAACAGTGGTGCTCTGGTTGGAGGGCACAGCAGCACTGCCTGACTCCACTGCACTGCCAGAGCTCCAGGAGCTGCAGCGCTGTGTGTGCACCTACAGGCTGAGGTTCTGGTCCCACCACCATCAGCCAGCCCCCTTTCAAACCAGAGTGAGGCTTCCCTGCTGGTCAGAAGCCTGTCTGCAGGTACACCCCTCCAGAGCTGGTCTCCGGGCACAACGTCTTGGAGCTTCCAGGCTTTTGGCTCTGGCAGAACCCAACCTACCTGCCTTGGAAAAGCGTGACTGCTGTGCCTGTGCACAGACAGAGCACTCTTAACAGGACAGGGGGACTGGGCTTCCAGACTGAGGGAGGAAGGTTGATCCTCTCCCTTTTGTCAGGGGGAGTGACCAGCAGGTGAGGAGCTGATGGGAGCCTGTAGCTAGGCTAAAAGCCACAAGGTGCCTGCATGCCTGCTTCCCTTGTCCCCACCAAGGAAACCTAAGGCATTATGGAGGTATTTTTAATGGGGTACGCAGCCAGGGCTGCGGCAAAACATGCAGGCAGATATTTTTTCAGGATTAGTAACAGAACAGATTTTCACTGGTCAACTCAGATGCCAAAACAAATCTCAGGGCAAGAGTGCTCTTGCTGAGCTGCACACACCATGGAGGTCCTCAGGCTTCCCTTCAACATCCATTCCGTGGGAGCTGCAGGTCAAAGCAAGCTCTTCCCTCTCCTCTGGAGACAGACTAGTCTCAGCATCTTAGGCCTAAAGCAGTAGCACTTGTCAGGTCTGATGAAGATGGCCTTCTTTGAAGTCTGTGGCTCCTTTGTGATACTGCTGCTGGAGAATCCATTAGTGGCAATGCCATGGTCCTTGCAGAGGTTGACCAAGGCCCCCATGTACTGGGGACCTCTTGGCACTGTCTTCTCCCTCTCCATAATGGTTGTTTGGCAGCTCATGTGAGTGAGAGGGCTCCCATGAGCCACCATGTATTCCAGAAGTCTGTTCTCATAGTGCACAGCTGTGGTTGCAAAGGTTCTGTGAGCCCCTGCGTCTCCTCAGATCCACATCTGACTTTGTTTTGGTATGCCAAGCTTGTCGTGCTCATGATCTGGCCTCTACCATCTTTGAGTCCACAACCAGAGGGACTAAGAGAGGAGTACAAAACCCTGACTGTGCTCCCATGACAGTGTAGACAGAGCATCCAGGAGCTGGAAGGTGTTCATGTGTGGCTACAGACTCTGGAAATATAAAGAAGTGATTCATGGAAAATAAGGACAGAATTCCAGACCACGGAGTAAAATGCTTAAGACAGTGTAAGAAGCCTGTCTGGACCTGTGTGTATAATGTGTATCTTGGTTCTTTCTCTCTGATATGCTGACTGCTGCCCAGAGTGCTCTCTTTCTATCAAGGACAGTCTTGACAAAGATAAAATAATTGCTCCATAGTAGTATTTGATGTGGTTTTTAAAATTATTTTCCATTAGGAACAATGCCCTGTGCATCATCTGGGATCAGATTAGGGTCTGTACACCTGTGAACTATGGCCTAGCAGTGACAAGGAGTTCAGGTAGAGGAGGCAGAAGGGGTGGGTAACTGTACTGCCCTGAGCTGATGGCCACCAGCCCCAACAGGAGGGCACAGCAGAGCAGGTTGGTGCATTGGTAGAAAAAATACAGAACCAAGTGGAAAGGAAACAAAAATGGTTCACCTGAGGGTTTGGAAAAGAGAGTCTTTAATAAGGGTAGTTAATTGTGGGTTGGGAAACCCATCAAGCTTTCATCTAATCCTGATTGTACAGATCTCATCTCTCACATTCTACATCCTATGCACTGTAATCTGAACTTTCTGTGTCAAGTAACACACTCTTTACAAAATGAAATAGCACAGTAATTCTCCTCCTAATTTGTGGTTTTCATTTTAACACTCTGACTACCATAAGAAACAAGTAGAAAATGTTCACACTCCCACTTCACACATAGCATGCCTTTGCCTGCCAAAGCAATAGCAGCCCAAGGGTTAATTTTTTTACATTCTAAACATATGCATGCAACGAAATCTGTCCTAGGGCTATGATTCATTTGATGAGTTCATAGGGATTGAAATGCTCTTGAATTCTAACAGTTAAGCCTTCTTTGGGGCTTGCATGTTTAGCTGGTGAATATTTGTATTAAAATGCATTTTATGGTTTTTTTCTTCCTATAACAGGGAGTCTCTGCAAGAAATACACTGAAGCTTCATTTTTAATTAACTTATCTAGTCTTGCCTTGTATTCAGGCATGAGAAGTGAAATCCAAATACAGTGTACTCCATTTGGGTCATTCTGAAAAGGGAATATATTTATTGAGAGTCAGACTCTTACATCCTTTCTTTGATTACATTCTCCCCACAATCAATGGAATAAGAACTGTTTGACATTAACCATCAGTTAGTGCTGATGTTAATTAATTCTTGATTATAAATAATCAAGCTTGTGGGTGATGAAGTTTGGCTTTTTTGGGACTCCCAACTGTTGCCACAGTGAAAGACATGAGCCAGCCCTTTGGTGTCCCTGCATTTCTCCTGAAGCACAGCTCTCTGCCTCCCAGCCTGCTGTGGTGCCTGCTCCAGGGAAGTGGCTGCTCAGGGTGCCTGTCCAGTCAGTCTCCCCTCTGCTGAAGTTCCTCCCAGCTACCAAAGGCAGAATGTCACACTACTCTCAAGCAGTTGTGGACGTGAAAAATGTGAAAGCCAAGACTTTGCTTCAGCTCCAGGAGCAGCTTTTAGAGCTGGCATTAACTTCGGTAGATTCAAAATAAGACTGAAGAAAATTTTGCGTCTTACTGCCAGAACATGTCTGGGAATTGGCTTTGAGCTCTCGTGAACTTTTAAAGAAAGCCACTGGACCTGGCAAGAGTTACCTTTGCTTAATGGACTGTCAATGATCTTTAGCATCTCAAAATTATTCCTCTCCCTCAGAAAAAATCCAGGCCAACTCTGGCCCACCTACCCCTGATCATGGGATGAAAATAATCCAGTTCCCAGCAACTCTCTGTCCTGTTGTCTCTGTAAATTCTGACCACATCATGTTGTTTTGGGGGGTGGGTAGTATTGGTGCAATGAGGAAAGGAAGAACAAAGGGTGGGCTACTGACCCAGGGCTGCTGCAGGAGCTGTGTGCCCTGGTGGAGGAGGATGCCCACATGCTGGTCCCATTTGTTCAGGAGTACTCCTGCACGATTGATAGGAAGTTATGAAACAAATGTACAGGATGTGCCTCTGGGAGATCAGGAAAAAGAAATAATTGCTTTAATTATCTGGTAGTAAGGGACATCTAACTCCTCCCAGCTGCATTAAATTTCTGTCTTCAGCTGTAGTCACACCTGGCATGAAAGGCAAGGCAATGAGAGCTGTGTAGCTCCCTTTGGATTGGGACATCCTCTGCCTCAGTTTGCTGCAGGCCAAGGATTCCTGGTTTGCTGGACAGTCCCTGGAAGACAGGACCTTCCCAGGACTGTTGTCATCCATGTGCTGCTGCACAGCTATCCCAGTCATCAAACCTGCCCTGGGAAACATGCCCACATCTTTGAGTGCTCACAAGTGTCCCAGAACCCAGTGTTGGGATCACTGTATCCAGAGAAATGGCTGGGCAGCTGGCCATTGAGTCTGAGTGAGATGAAAATGAGGAATAGCATGCAGGTCCAACACCCTCAACAGACAGGAGAGCTGTAAAGAAAATCATGTAATATGGATAACCAAGAGCAAACACAGAGGTATTCAGCTGAGGTGTTGTGGGCTCTCACCTTCCCAAGGAATCTAAATAAAACCCTGCCAGGATAGAAGCAACTATTGAATATAACAGCAAAAACTTCCTGTACTGACCTGGTCCAAAGCATATTTCTGCATGGAATTATAATTGAAAGGCAGTCCCTCAACCAAAATACAAGTGTATGGAATCAGGGAGTTTATAAAACCCTCTTTGGTGCTGAAACACGTATCTACAACCTTTAATATGCATATTTTTAATTAAAGGCATTTTTCTATAGATTTCCTACACAGAATCCAACACTCATCTTTTGATTTAAAAACCACCACCTAGAAACTAATTTTGGTGTGCCTGGAAAGAGGAACTTGGTCAAGAATATACAGCACATGAATCCCATCAGTTTCCATTCAACATAAAGAATGTTTTAGAATTGTTTTCAGAATAGATTCAACAATGCCAAAATGTTTGAAACACTTAAGCAGAAACTCTGGTTCTAGTTTCCTCTCTCATTATTTGGAATTATTCAGCATAAGTTTGTTTTGAGCTCCTGTTTGTAACATGGAGTTCTTTACAAATACATCTTTTTAAAGACAAATATTTTAATTGGTCTTAAGGGGATTATATTTCCTTGATTTTCATCCATCAGTGAGGAAGGTTAACTCAGTACACTGGCTGTTCACAAACTGTTGTCAATCCATAGATGGTGAGAAATTTGGGAAAAAAAATCTTTCCATTTTCACTTATGGTAATTTTAGATTCTAATTTTAACTGAAGCTCCTAGCGTTTTTTCCAGGCAGGAAAAGAATTTTGTGAATCAATGGCCCTCAATGTTGTTCTGCTTAAAAAAACAAAGTGGCACACCATGAAAAAAATCACAAAATAATGCCAAAATATATTTTAATTTACTCAGTAAAAGAAAATTGTGAAAGGTAAAGCATATGGTAATTACTTTTGTAAAAAGATAAAAAAATTAGAAAACTAATTTCTTGTTGCTTTTACTTAAGAATTTCATGTAAGTCAGAACTATTCTACTCCTAGAATGCAGAATCAAGCAGGGCATCTTGATCACCTTAACCAATCTAGCTGGGCCTTGAATGGCTGCTCCTTTTTCTGGAATTGCCATTTTAAGAAGAAAGAAGTTCTGAGAAAGTAGGTAAGTAACTAAGAAAAATGAGCCAACACCTGGAACAAAGATATGTTTGATGGATCCATCATACTCTCTTTGCTGCCCAGTAAGAACATTCCCCCACACCATTTCAGTGGCTGAATTCTTCAATGGAAAGGTTGTAAATTGCACTAGGTAGTTAAAGATTCAGCTAGAAACATTGAGATAAGACACCACTGTGTTATTTTCCCAAAAATCAAGTAAAATTATGAAGCTTCTGGATCAAAATCTGGTTTTAACTTTGCATTACCATCCCCCTCAATCTTCTTCTTATCATGTCTGAAAACTCCTTTGTACGGCTGGAAATTCAATGGAATGCTGAAGATTTTGTTGTTGATATTGGAGAGAACAATGTGCTCCCTTCATGTGAAAGCTTATGAGTTCGAGAAATACCTTTACATCTTAAAAGATAGATGGAGGAGAAAGTAATGTAAAGTGAGAACAAACCATAATATCATTTTGTTGTGCCTGGAGGGTTAGATTTTAGAAAAGAGTTTGTACTTTAATGGGTCTGATTTAAAATGAATCCATGAGAGGAAAAATATCACCTACGTCTTCCAGCAAAATGGAATGGTTTATCATATGTGTACCAGGCAGTGCAATATGTTCTCACCTCCATTAACCACAGGAGATTTTCTTTGGAAAGCACTTATCTATGTGGTTTTATATTGTTGTGTTGGGTTTTTTAGTTGGTATGAGCACAAGTATGAATAAAGCATTCATTTCCCTCATCTTTTTTTAAAGACTCTTTGTACTATTTGACTATCTGTCCTATTTTTTTCTAGTACTTGTCAAAGTAATTATGCTGGTGGCTCTTTTGGCATCCAGATTTTGTATTTAGCTGCATTATAGTTGAATGCAGTTGGATTTAAAAGCCACCCCTCTCTCTGTACCAGATAAGTTAGCAGTCATAGTAAGAGCTTGTGCTGAAACTGTTTCTAACCTGCACTAAGAAAGCAGACTGGGGAAAAACAAAAACACAAAAGGGAGGAAGGAATCCAGTCTTGTCATGGTGCTATTCCAATGCATAGCTGCCAGGCAGAACGCCTTGATGCTCCAGGATTTGTAGCATTTTACTAACCCTGAAGAATGAAAAATACCACCTAGAGACCTATAGGGTAAGGGATTTTCTTCCATTGAAATCCCCAACTGAGTTCACAGTGGTTTCAAGGGGAATAGGCCCTCCATCCAAAGAATATTAGATTTGGTCAGCACACACAATTTCCAGCCTCTCTCTGTGGATCTTCAAGAGACAGACTAACTTCCTTTTAAATGTGCATCAGTGCTTTATACAGACTTTGCAAAACTGTTGACATCCTCTCTTTTTGTGGATGCCTGGGAAACCAAACACATCTCTAGCGAATCTACTGGCAACCTATCCATGGTAGAAGGCATCCATGGGCATAGCTAGGCTAGGTACCTCAGGATTCTACATCCCACCCAGCCATGTAATACCAGCAAGCTCCTGCTCCAGACATGCCTGGCAACAGCAGGCTGGTTTTGTCCCATCCTTGGCATTGTTGGAAGCGTGAGGGTGCAGGTCTCAGTGCTGGCTGCTGCCAAGGCTCACACCTTCACTGCAGGGCTTCTTCTCACAGGGCTCTGCACCACAGGGAAGCAACACGAAGTAGTAAGGTCTGATCACCAAAAAAGCAATATACTGTGTTAGATATTAACCACAGAGCCATGAAAGTATTTCTATTATCTATTTGTTATGGATTTTCAGAGCATGTGGCAGTTTAAAATGAAGGTAAGAGCTAACTACAGGCTATGATAATATCCTGTGGAATGGAGCAGACCATTTGCCACGTTGAACCCAGGACCTGGTAGTAAGGTGAGGGGTGAAGGGTTGCTCATTTGCTCTCTGGAGTTGGGAAGAAATGGAAGGAAGGACTGTTTCCCAGCTTAGAAATATCACCTGCAAGGTGTTGACAGAGAGCTATGGAGAGGTAAAGGAAGGAAAAGGGTTCTTTATCATTCTGCATCTATAGTGATTTTGGTGTCCTTTGTGATCCATTTTTGTCTGTGGCTGTCAAGATAAAACGGGGTGAATAAATCAGCAAAACCCTGTGATCTGTCTCTCCAGATGTGGATGCTCTTGACACCTCAGCTGGAGACATACTTTGCTGCTCCATGTCACAAATATTCTTCATGTGCGTGGGGCCAATAAGCCACAAAACTGCTAAGGGATCTCTTCAAAATATCACTTACAAGAAGAGACATCAAACAAAGCTCGGAGTTTGTTTCCAAAAGTGCAGTCTTAATGAAATCCTTCTGCAGCACTCATGATATTTATTAGCTGCTATTTTCCAACCTATTTTGGAGGGTAATTATGTGGATAGCCTGCCACACGCCCCATTTTTTTGAAAAGGTGATGCACATTGCAAGCCCTAAACATTCCTGAAGACCAGTGCAGAAAGCGAATTCAGCAGAGCACTGTCCTCAGCTTAACTGGACTGACAGAAACAAGGCAGGGTTGAAAAGGGCAGGAATGTCTCCAGAGGCTCTGAGAGGGAGTGTGGGGAGTGCCGGCAGCCCCTGGAGCCCCTGGCTAGAGAGTCGTGCCAGCTCGGTGGGAGTGAACAAAAGGGAAGTGGGATCCAGGGAGCAGACAGTTTCCACAACATGCTCCCTGCCTAAACTGGTGGTGATAAGTGTGCCAGAAAACAAAAATAATAAAAATGCATCTTTGATTTCTGTTGTTCTGGAGTTTATTCTCACAATGCAGCCAATGGAAGGAAAATAGCCAGTGAATGCACAGTTTTAACAGTGATTTACTCCTTGTGAAGGGCTCAAAACTTGTTGTTGTGAAAGCCCCATGGGTCCTCAGTCCTGAGAGATGTGTACCAGATGTTAGAGCATCTTCCTGAGAAAACTAGTCCTTGCTGCAAACAACTGGAAGGGATGGCAGGGAGCAGGGACCTGCCAGGCCCTGTCTGCCATGGTTAGCACAGCAGAGTGAACAGTTTTCCATTTTTAAACACTTTCCTAACCCGAATGAATTGTACAAAGAAATCAAGTTTTTCCAATTTCTGTACATTATTCTAAATGTCAGAAATGTGATCCAAATGTTGTGGTGCTAATTGCCTGTAACCCATAAGGGAAATGAGCTTTCTCATTTAAATGTGCTTTCTCTGGGGCTAACAACATAGTCTTTCAAGTGACAGAAAAATAAGTACCACTCACAAAAGTCTGACTACTCAAATGATTTTCATGAATCTCCTTGCCACAGTGCTCATGAGGGATGTGACTGCCCATGAATGGATTTGGATGACTTGAGGCTTTTTTTTTTCCCTAGGATTTTACATTCACAATATTTATTTCAACTGGGATGGAAAAACAGTCCCCCAGTTATATCAAATTGAAGTCCCAAGAGTGTTTATTTGCCCGAGTTATTAACCCCCAGTAATGAAGGTTTGAATTGAGATATTAACTGCTGGAGGGGCAAATGTAGTTGCTTTAATAGGTCTAATTAGTCTGCACCTGCAGTGAGGCTGGATGTGGCTGCAAGTCACCAGCAGCTGGGCTCCTGGAGGCTTATCAGTGTCAAGCAGCAGCTTCTGCAGCAGGGCTCACTGCAGGACCACAGCCAGGACCTCAAAGAGACATTTATCCAAAGGCAAAGCCATCACAGACAGAAGAGGCACAAGCACAGCCACGTGTCCTCAGCCCTGCTGAGGCTTTAGTGTTGCAGCTTTGATGCTGAAGGCCAGCATGGCAGTGGCACGGCAGCAGCACGCTGCTTATGGCAGAGCTTGGTTCAGGCACAGCAGCTGTTGTCTTAGCCAGGCATTATCAGCCTGATTTACATATTAATTGTAGAACCATGTTTGGTACTTTTATCTCGTCCTCCTTTTTATTTTTTCTCTTTTCTTCCTAGAGCTCAGAAATATTTCAGTCCTTGAACAGTCAGTTTCAAGACACAGGAAAAGCAATAGCAAGGAAAAAAAGAAGCTAAGGTTTTTCATTTCAGTTTCAGAATTGACTGACATGTTAAGAAGATTGGGAGTTTCTCTAACAAAAGCATCTGCATAGACTTAGACCCTTTCTTTGATCCTCTTGTGCTGTTTTGCTTAGTACCAACTGACAGGTTAATCCAAGCATAAACAATTGCATTATCATCCTGAAAATTATTTTCCATATAGTTGATATTCTTCTTTAAAGAGTGAAAATAAAAAGTGAATCCGTAAGAAGTCTTTGAATATTGAAAATAGTTTAATTGACTTAAAAGTGCTCAGCCACCTCCAGAAAATAAACTCAAATGGCCTAATTACTAAGACACCATATGGAGGAAAAGCAGAGGTGTGGTGCAGTCTGTTGATGGATCAATTAGCACACAAGGCAGAGGACTGTGTCATCATTGCTGTTACCATCAAAACAAAATCTTATTTTGCATGTGTCTGTAATATCACACAAATGATATTGTTTTTTTCCATTTGCATAGTAGCTCCTTCAAAATTAGTATCTCAAAACACTTTAAAAAACATTGAATTAGACCACCTCTGCCTTTACTTTATTCTCCATAGGTTAGAAAGGTGTAAATGACAACCTGGTGCAGCTGCTGTGTAAAAGTAAATAATTTCTAGAGCAGCCAGTTTCTTCATACTCACTGATAACTCCCACCACTTTTACAAAGTAATGGAAAAACTGCTGAGAGTGAAGACGCTGTCTCTGTGGGTACAAACTGGTGAAGGGCTTTTACCTTCACAGCATAGGAGAGGGACCCCTCAGGTGCCTACTTATCTTCAGGACTTTAGCAAGGCACTGGGAAATTGCAGTGCGGTGCAAATTTCTCCACTGCTTTTATCAGTATAATACACATTGCATTCTGAGGGGAAAGGTTAGAGTGTGAATTCTTTTACCTCCAAATATACTGTAACTAATTACAGCAAGCAGTTCATGCTGTTGCAATTAAGAGAAGTAGGTTCTGTCACCCTCTCTATTTAGGCTTGGATTAAGCACCCATAAAGTTTCTGAGAAGGCTCCTAGGAAAAAGCACACTGTTAAAATTTAAAATTAACTGGCTGCAGTTTAAACAGGAGAGAAAAAATGTCACATTTTGAGAAGTAATTTGACAAAATTAACTGCTTTTAAATATGGAAATTTCACCTCTTGGGTAATGCTCAGAACATGCAGGAGCACAGGCGAGCTCTGCAACAGGGCTGCAGCTCTTCCTTTAAACAGCTACTGCCCTAACTGGCCAATTTTACAACTGTAGGTCAGCTGCATCATTCACATAAACCTCTCCTACCAAAATTGCAGGTGTCCTGGCCTTCTGCACTAGGCACCCCAATACCCCAGTGTTGGAGGATTCCATCCTCCAGTTACACTGTGATGGGACCATGCTGTGGAGCTGCCACCTTTCCTTCTGTGTATACACTTGACTGTGCAGGAGAAGGCTTGGTTCCTGGTAGTGTCTATGAAGGTGAACCATTTTGTCACACCCAAATACTCTGTTTTCAAGGGGCTCTACTTTTGTACACAAGTCAATTTTGAAAAGGTCACTGCTCTCCTAATAGAAGTGCTGCATTTAATCAAATACTTTGACATCTCTTTTGTTCTTTAATCAGTCTGCTTTTCATGTCTTCACTCATGTTCTGCTTGTAACATGGGAAAATGTGTCTTGTACACAATCACTGATTTTTTCCTCCAGGTTTTCTCCTACATGCATTTTAGCCAAGAAATCTGCTTTCCAGCTTTCTTACTTAAGGCCCAATCTAATCTGCTGCTTGCATCATCACTGAAAAACAAGCTATCCATTTCTGAAAATTTAAATAGATAGGGAAAGCAACGCTATGAGGACACTTTATTCCCGGAAGGATTTGAGATAAGCATCCATCTAGCTGTTTCCACTGCCCTTGTAATAATTTTTGTGTTTTTGAAGTTAAATCTCAGACAAAACCGCTGTTTATTGGGTTCAAGATATTTGAATGTGGCTAAGAAGTCTGGGCAACTCTGTCTGTAGGATTCCTCTAGTTACTTGGAAGCGATACAGATTGGAAAGCCAAGCCCTTTGCAATTGTCTCAAAATGATTAAAAGTTGGACAAAACTCGAAACACTTAAAATTGTGCATTTCTTCTGAAAAGCTAGGTCTAGCATTTTATACTCTTCTGAAGAGTCTTAGGTAGGAATCAGTTTGTCTCAAGATGTCAGTATAAACATGACATCAGGTTTCATCCACCTTTCACCCACCTATACAAGCATGACTTCCAGGAACCTGTCTAGTGCCAAGGCTTTAGATAGAAGAACCTTCTCTTCCTGAAGTGGCAGTACAACACAGTGATGAAGGAAGGCTGCTACTCTGGGTGCTTTTAGACATGCAATAAATTATTGCAGTGGAATATGGTTGCTAATTCCCATTAAAATTACTATAATAAATTTTAAAAGCAATCCAGAAATGACTGATGGCTTCCATAGTATCCAGAGGATGGGAGCTATCTGAGGCTTCAGGTACCTGCTACCAATGACAATCTTCCCATAGAAAATTGTTTATTGTTGGACAATGTCTCTTTGTATGGCAGACATAGTGTGGGAAAAGACATCTCACTCCTCTTGGACTGGCTCCCTGCCCAGCCTCCTCCTCCTCCTCCTCCCACCATCCATGTGTCCAGTCACTCTTACAGGAATGCTGCATAATGCAAAAACTTTTACGGAAATCATATGTCTAGAAAATGAAGTGGGCTTGCAAAATTAGAGGGTCTCTAGTCAGAGTTTGGTTTTATTTAGAAATGCCTGAAGCACAGTGATTCTTGCATGAGTTCTATTGAGGATCTCTTGGCCAGGATGGAAATTGGACATGAGGAAAGATGATGTGAACGCTCCTTGACTGCACATCCACTCAGGGGGTGAGAGCTGAAGTTACATGGCTCTGTCCAAATGGGCCTTGCAGCCATGTGATGAAGTGCACACATTATGTCACATTTTATTCCTGTGCTGTGATAGGTTTCCCTCAAGTATGATTTCTCTTCTTGTCTTTTCTCATACTGCACTCGGACAATAAGGCATCAATAATGTATACACTGATTCCTTCCTCGGTACATTTTTTGAAAATTCAAATATCTTTGTTTTCTGTGAAAGGAGAAATATGCATAAGCCCAAGAGACATTCAGTTAGGCTATCTATAGGTAGCTTCTAGCAGAGAGCAGTAGCTGCCCAGTAATACAGTCATTTAGGATCAAGGGCCACTGAAAGTGTCAGGAGAACAGGAGCCCCAGGCTCAATTCACTTTCGGCATCTCACTGTTTTTCAGTGCACATCATTGGGTCCCACTCCACCCATAGAAACACTATCCTTCAGAAATAGGAAAGAAAATCATCACTAAATAATTTCTTCTCTGTAGAAGAGCAGCTAAAAACTGTAACTGCAGTTCAGCAGAGAAATACTTCTACCCTTTGAAACTCCTACTACTGCACAGGAAACACTGTAACTGTAAGACAAAACTCATTATTCAGATGTAATACCACCCACTCAAATCCATCCAGAAATGCAAATGGATTATCTGCATCAAGCAGACCTCAGCTTACACCAGGTACTGTTGCTCCACACCACTAACTTAGGCTGTACTGAAAGTCATTCATCCTCCCCCAGCTGGTGTAAAGCCAACATAAACTCCATGACAGTTCTGTATGGTGTGTTCTGGCTAATTTGACAGAAATGTGATCATGTGCCTGTTCTTGAGCCAGCTCAAATTTGTACTTCTGGGAGATCAGTCAGCACATGGCCCTCCAGCTAATGGCTCTGGAGCCACAGCATGGGCACGAGCAGCACACAGGTTCCTGTGGCTGAGGCCACTGGGGCTTGAACAGCATCCAGCAAGCTCCCCAAACTCCCAGGCCCTCAAACCAGCTACTTTTCATTTCCTTATATTTCAGTTTTCTGCCACATAGACTCATCTATATCAAACAGAAAAGCAGCACCATTGCACACCATGTTGCTTTCCTCCAAATATTCCTCTTTGTTGTGGAGAATTTGCAATGGTCTGCGCAAACTGACAGCCCCAGTTCTCTGAGTCAGGGCACTTTTGTATAAAACCAGGGGAATGTTCATCTATAACATGTTAGTTAAAAGAGAAGGAAAACATCCAGACCCGATTTATTCAACATTTGCTCGCTCAACATACCATCACTCCCTGAACATGCCATTTTATGATTTTCAGCAGTAGCTCCTGTGGTCTTTACTGGGTAGATGTGTTTAGCAAGGTCACAGCTGTTGTATCCCTAGGTTTGGGCTAGGAAGGCATTCTAAATGAACCAAGCTGTCCTCACATGAAATTGTAGTTCCCTGTCCAGTTTGGTTGCAGTTGATATCAACTAACAAACAATATAGATTTCATTATGTCAGGAAAGCAGCGATGTTTATCTGCTCGTGCCTGGTCTTGAAACTTTTTACAGATATTGACTTCAAAAATGTAGCCAGATACAATCAATAGCTCCATTGATGCCATTTAGATTTCTATACCTCGTACTTTCTCATTGAAATGTTTATAAATATGTAAATTTTTCTCAAAGGCAGAAGATTTGTAGAAAATTCTCTTTTCTTCTTCTGAGCTTTCCTTTTGAGTTATACCTTAAGAGTAAAATACCATATGGCAGACATACACACACTTTGTAGCAGAATAATGAAGTCCCACAGAAATTACATACTGTTTCCCACAGGGAATAGTTCTGCCTGTACTTCACATAACCAGTTTTATACAGCTATTTCTCTCTAAGATAGCTTACAAGTTTTACTTTAAGGGATGAATTCCTCTGACAATTATACTAGAGTAAACCTAGAGCAATTTTCCTAAAGGCATTGAAATTACTTAAGAATTATGCTGGCATAACATTGAAATTACTTAAGAATTATGCTCTGAATGGGATCAATATATTGTTATTTGGTGCTTGTAATATGAGAACTGAAAAACATGGTTATCAAAAATATTATTTATCCTGAATTTGTTATCCATGCTTTGATAACAAATTATATCCATTTGTTATCCATCAGCACTCACAACATCAGCAAAGAACAACAGCATTAAATGAAAACTATGTTAAATGTAACTTTCCTAAAGTTAAAGTCATGTGTGCCCAAGATACTGGGCACAAATTATGACAATATTGGATCTTTATTTTGCAAACATCACTACTGAGGTAAATATATGTTTTAATACAGCTAAGCATAAAGCAAGAATTAAAAAAACTAATTTCTTTTTAGAGAATTTATTTTCTAAAATTATCATAAATCATACATCGGTAATGTAACTTCATTTTTTTAAAAATGAACAAAATTACAGGGGTTTTTTTCTGCATTGAGGATGGTCTTTTAATTCCATATGTAGGAGACATGTAAGACATGAATACAAGCTAAATTTCAACCATAATAGACTCTGCATGTTGCCACTCCAATGACCTTTTAATCCCTTGGAGTTTAACCATTTCCTAATGTCTCCTAACAGCCATGTTCTTGTTGGGAAAGCCCTTTCTAACTGATAACATCTAAACAAGCTCATACCTTAATTAGAAAAATTTTCCCATAAATATTTATGTTGCGGTGATTAGGCCATTTACTGAATCCAGCTACCCATTATGAGTTAAAATAGAGTGCCTTGTTTTGAGAAGCCTGGGGCATGACATAGTTTATACTACAGGACTTTAGGTTGTAAGTCATCTAATCAAGTGTCTGACCCCTTGCCTCCAAAGTAGCCAGTAGTCATTCAAGGAAAATAACCTTCTGCTGAGCATAGCATCCTTCAGTCTGCATTTTTGTATGTTGGACATAAATTGGATACATGTCTAGGCAATTACTTAGCTATAGAACAGCCTCATGCAGCCCTCTTTTTTTGCTTCAACGTTCAACAAGTGAAAAGTCTGAGAGAGAAAGTGGGCAATCTGTCTTTTCCAGAAGGAAATACAGAAAGTTACAGGAATGCCAAAGGAGGACTTGCACCCCGAGCACATTGCCCCTGCCTAATGAGACGCCGTGCCTGCCGGGGCTGGGGCAGCGTGGGTTGTGCCAGGCAGCCTGCTGGGCTGGGAGCTGGTACCTGCTGGGACAGCTCCTGTCAAGGGAGTGATGAGAGGTACAGCCAGCCTGTTCTCAGGGGCTCCCTGGCTCCTGGGGTGTGGGAAGCACTGGAATGGGGCAGTGCGTGCAGTGCACGTTTGCCTAATTTAACTGAATGTGGGCTCTGAAGATGTGAATTTAACTGAATGTGGGCTCTGAAGACATGCTGCCCCGGCAGCTGCCTTTCTTTTGGTAGCCTAAAGCCATTGAGTGCTTAGACAGGGCTTCTGAATGAGGTTTTGGGCAACCTCCATGTGTCTGTGCAAGGAAACTGAACTGTGCCTGTGAGCTGGAGCCCAACTATCACACTGCTGATACCCTTCCCCGTCACACTTTTGGCCGTCTCATTCTGTCACGCATTTCCAAGACACAGTCCTGGCAACAAAATTGTCTAAAGCTGGTTCCTGGAGGAAGCTTGTGCATGGTGCTCCCATTTTGGTGGCTGGGGAGACACAGAACAGACACAGCTGCTCCTGGCCAGCTGGCTCACATGTGGGAGAGCACTGCTGGGAATGTTCCATTTACCAGCATTTCTGATGTCATCTGTGACATCTCATGTGCTAATTCCATGTCTAAGCAAAAAACCAAGAGTCCTTCCAGAATTCCAACTCCTTCAACATCAAATGAAAGAACATGTTTCTTTTTAAAGAGATTTTAAAATAAATTTTCACTTTATTTATCAAAAATGTTGTACATTTTAGAAAGATAATTCCCAGATATTTGAGCCCAGCTTGGAGTAACGTATTTAAAATTACAGGACTCCTCATTTTTCTGCTTCCCACCACTTATGCTATCCTCATTTGGAAGGATACATTTCTAGAATTCATACCTATTTCAATGCCAAAATTGTTTTCCTGCCTCTTCCAGCTGCAGATTTCTGTCCTTCCATTTCCTTCCCTAGGATTCAATTAATTCACATGCAAAGTAAGAAAATTCTCCTTCCTCTACATGCTGCCTTTACAGCCACAGTTGCTAAAATCAATTTACATTCTTTTTTAGTCTAATTTTAAAATTTCATTTAAAATCACATCTACCTTGTTGATTGATCTGGACACTTTACCACAGTGAGTTTGAAAAACCCCACCAAAAAACCCACAAAAACCAACAAACAAGAAAACAAAACCAAACCAAAAACCAACTAACAAAATAAAACAAAAAACCCATGCCAGCAATGGGATTTTCTGTGGTTTCAGTGTTTATTTATTTATTGTAAATAGAGTAAAATTTAAGTTACATATTCTTAAAAGATGAAAGTACTTATATTTTAGTACTAAAATTTATTATCCTGGTTTGGATAACAATTTTTTATGTAACTGTGGCATATTTTTTCCTTAGTGTCAATTCTAGACTTCCTAAATTGTTTCATGATTACCCTATCATGATACTGACCTTGAAATAATTAGATTAGAAAAACAATCATTTGAAGTCTTCTTATGTCTAGTCTGGTTTCTGAAACATGAGGGGTCACATTTTTGAGATTTTTCTTTCCAACCACACCAAGAATTTTCTCCAACAAAAGATAAAAACAAATCTGAGGCAGTCTGCTGTTTGGAAGAAATTACCACAAACTGTTTCTTGAACAGCAACAAAAACAATCATGCGAGTCAGATTTAAAGTCACAGATGTTGGCTGCTTAGATTTGCCTGAACTGGAGCCTTACTGCAGGCTTGACAATCATAAGCACCTTCCAAATTCAGTTTTATTGATATGTAGAGATACTAAGCATCACAAGTTCTCCTTGACAACAGTTAACAATGCCTTTAAAGCTGTTCTGTGTAAATAAACTGGGCACCATAACCCTTGTATGAAGAATGCTAGGACAGTAGAAGTGCTGCAAGTAAATTCTCTTTTAAGGCAGGAGTGTGAATGAGGTGAATGTAAGTTATGTGAATTCTTTCTCTTCCATTTGCACTGTAATTGGTATTGATTATCAGCAGTTAATCTCTTCCAAAATTTATTTTCATTTCAAATTACGCTTCTTGACCCTAATGGGATTTGTCAGATTTATTCTTTCTTCTCTAGGAAAATTCCAGGTTCTGATGTGGATAAATAAAATAGTATTTGCTTGAATTTACAAGTCTGACTATTTTGTTATTTATAATTCTCTCCTGAACACTGTTTCTGTCTACTTTGCTCAACTCTCCTGTCACACCACTGTTGACTGCAAGAGATGCTTGTAAATGTGAGTTACAAAGAGGATTTAAAGCCTTTTACCCATATAATATTTCAAACTTCCTCAAACAAAACTATTTTCTCTATACTTCTTTCAAGATGCCTTTCATTCAGCCAGAAGTTTTCACCTCGTCCTTGGCAGCAGGACCATCTGTATCGCCCAGCAAGCCATCAGCTTCTATTGCCCCAGCTCACACTGGGAAGTCACCTTCCAGCAGCAGATGCCTATGACTCACCATTCCAGTCTACAATAAACAATGAAAATGAGAAAACTGATGCTAAGCAGAAAAAAAAAAAATTAACTGTCTTCTAATTCAAGAAGACATTTTTTGTAAGAGCAGTGAAACACATCTAGGGATTGAATAAGGCACAGCATCTACCATGTAGGCTATTTGTGCAGTTGAGATATTGAGAAGAAACTTCCAATGGCAATTTTCAGCAACAGGACATTTTACTGAAACAACCAGTAACTATTTCTGTGGCTGAAAAAGATGAGAGAAACTCAGCATACTTCAGCTGAGTGTACACTGGGGTTCTAGAGCAGAGACAGATGAAGCCTAAATATGCCAAAAGATCAGTTTTCAGTAGGAAACCACGCAAATGTGAGCAGAGGTTCCAGCAGTCAATTTGACAAATAAGAGGAAGCATGAAGGGTTTCCTGAGCTTCATCATATTTGTGAGAGTCTATGGGGCTAGTCGAAATCAGCTGCAAAATCCTAGAGAAAGGGGTCCTTCAAAATTCAAGCACTTCATCCCTTCTAGTCAGGCCAGAAATGCACTGTCAGGGTTATCCAATTTCCATGTAGTATTTTACCTCTTCTATGTACATCAAAAGGTTGAAGCACACATGAAGAAGTCTTGCATGCCGCTTAAAGTCTTTCAAGGCTTTTGCTTTTCAGCTCAATAATGCTTTGGCTCAGATGTATAGCATGTATACTTGGGGTATAGTCAGAGCTTGGCTTATGTCTGATCTTATCCAGCATTACCTTGCAGTGAAATTGTATTCTGATGTTTTATTAAAGGCAACATCCCCACTTAAGCATTAAATTAATTTGTCTGAACGAAACTCCAGTGTCAAGCTCTTTGACAAACCCTGATTATAAGCTGGGCTCACAGGTCTCAGCAAGGTCCAGAGAGGTCTCTGTAGCCACAACTCACCAGAGGGGCAGTAAGCCATACTGGCAGCCTGATTCAGATTCTTTGTATTCCCAATGAGAGACTGGTTTATGAGGACCTGGTTTCTTCTGAATTGGGTGTTCACACACCAGGAAAGCAATCCCAAAGGACACAGTTCTTATATTTGAAGACCCAGTATCTTTGTTCTCTATGGTAAAGACTCTAACTGGCTGTGGCCTAGCATTCTTCATACAGCTCCATTCTGTAAACTGTAGTGGTCCCACACTAACCAAGAGTCAAGTCCCTAGCTCTTCCATGTGTTAAGAGGACGAATTTAATGATTTTCTCCTTAGTCATAGGTGCATATCATGTGCTATCTTCTCTGTGGAATAGAAAAATAGAAAAATAGAAAAAAAGTTCAGCACATTGTTGAACACTGAATCATCCCCATGACATTTCACATATTCATGCCTCTGAATAGTCACTGAATTTAGGCACCAACTGTCCCAAACTCCTGTGGTACCAAAGCAGTGCAGCAGATCACATCTGTTAATCACCAGGGACTCTGACATTTTAAAAGTAAATTATTCATTCTCTCCCTATGTAACTTAACTAAGCCCACTGGGAATTTCTTAGCTGACCATTGAGACTACACGTACACAGGGTTAATTTCAGAAGGTTTGTATGATAATGGCTAGCAACAAGGACTCATTTTCACAAATTTTTATTCTATTTTTTTTTTCTGGTGATAACTGTGAGTTATCCCCCCCAAAGGGACTGACTCCTTCTCAGTGCTGCAACTATAAAAGGAATGAAACAGGTGCAGAGGACTATGCTCCAGATTTGGCAGTGACAGCCATGAAGTCTAACAGCAGGAAATGAAAGGCAGTATTCCCACTGTATATTTTTTGGTTGCCAAGGCTGACATGAGAGTGTCATTACATGGAAAAAGAGTTGAGATTTGACACTTGTAAGATCCTTGCCCTATTTTATTTTCATTTGTGACACACAGAGAAGGGGTCAGAGTACTCTTCCTTGCAATTTCTTTTAGAGTTATCTATGGATCAGTGTCTCAGTTTAGCCTACTCTTTGTCAACAGGGGGAATTTTTCCTATTTCTGTTGTGCTGAAGGCCTCTGTGGTTCATCATGCATGCTTTACTGCTGACATTTCTGGCTGATCTGCCTCAACTTTCCAGAATTCTTGCCTGATAAAAGCCATGGCTATAGTCCAGCAGGCAAATTTTGTAGACATTACATTTTCATTGTTCTTCTTTTGCTATTTAGGGCTATTTGTACCCCTGGCCTTCTGCAGGTAAGGAACCCTCAATCGATATCTCAGCCATGGACAGGACTGTGATGGTGTTCACAGGGGTTTTCAGGTGAGGGAAGAGACGAGAATGTCGACTCCATGTTCAGAAGGCTTGATTTATTATTTTATGATATACATTACATTAAAACTATACTAAAAGGAATAGAAGGAGAAGTTTCATCCCAGAAGGCTAGCTAAGCTAAGAATAGAAAGGAAAGAATGATAACAAAGGCAGCTGCCTCAGACTCTCTGTCTGAGCCAGCTGCTGTTATTGGCCATTAATTACAAACAAGCAGATGAGACCAATCACAGATGCACCTGTTGCATTCCACAGCAGCAGATAACCATTGTTTACATTTTGTTCCTGAAGCCTCTCAGCTTCTCAGGAGGAAAAAAATCTTAAGATTTTTAATGAAAAGATGTCTGCAACACAGGACCTCCTCCATCATCACCTGAGCTTTTGCTGGTGACCAGATGAGCAGGCACTCATCCATTCCCAGGGACATCCTGGACTGGCACAGTACAGTCTGACTGCCCCACCAGGACCTTCTCACTTGGTGCATGTCCTGCACAGCATTTCCAACAGCAAGGGGGAGCAGATGGAGGAAGAACAGGAAATGGAGCCTTGCTAAAGCTGCTGCAGCCACCATTCTCTGTGTGGCTCTCTCACTTCCCTGTGAGACTTGGAAGGAGCACACTTGGATGAGCAGCTGGAAGTTTTCTCCTCTAGTCCAAGTCAGGTTCTTGAGGGGAAAGTCCTGTGACAAACTTAGTTTCATTTTACAGCAAGGTTACCCATCTAGTTGACCAAGAGATGTAATCTTTTCGGATTTCAGTCAAGTTTTTGATACTCTCTCTCACAGTATTCTTCTAGACAAACTGGCACACAGCTGGTAGTTATAGTGGGATTCTGCAGGGCTGCATTTTAGGACCAGCTTTCTTCAGCATCTTCGTAAACAACTTAGACACAGGACCAAGTAAATTTGCCAATTATACTAAATTGAAAGGAATTATGGACTCCTTCGAGGGTAGTCTTCCTACTAAGCATATGAAATTCAACAAGGGAAAGTGCTGGATTCTGCACCTGGGACAAGGCAACCCTGAATGTACAGACTGGGGAATGAGATCTGGAATGCAGAGCTGCCAACAGGGACCTGGGGGTTCTGGTTGAGGGAAAGTTGAATTTGAGTCAGCAGTGCCCTGGCAGCCAGGAGGCCCAACCCTGTCCTGGGGTGCATCAGGCACAGCATTGGCAGCCAGGCAGGGGAGAGGATTGTCCTGCTCTGCTCTGCACTGGGGTGGCCTCACCTCAAGTGCTGGGGGCAGTTTTGGGTGCTGCAATATAGGAAGGGTATCAAGCTGTTAGAGCTCAAAAAAGTGCTACAAAGATGGTGAAAGGCCTTGAAGGGAAGTCATACAAGGAGCAGTTGAGGTAACTTGGTCTGTTTAGCCTGGAGAGAAGCCCAAGAGGAGACCTCATTGCACTCTACAGCTTCTTCTCAAGGGGAAGTAGAGGAGCAGACACTGTTCTCTTCCCTGCAGTGACCAGCGACAGAAACCGAAAGAATGGGCTGAAGTTGTGTCAAGAGAGGTTTAGGCTGGGTATTAGGAAAAGGTACCTCAGCCAGAGGATGGTTGGGCACTGGAACAGGACCCCAGGGAAGTGGCCACAGCACCAAGCCTGACAAGAGCTCAAAAAGCATTTCAAAATTTCTCTTGGGCTCTTGGGGCTGTCCTGTGCAGGACCAGGAGCTAGACTTCATTGATGCTTGTGAATCCCTTCCAAGTCAGGATAGCCTATGACTCTATGACTCAAAATCTCTGTCTGAGGCTTGCTGTGTAATGAAATTGATACTTTCAAACAATTTGATGCAATATGTCAAATGTATCATCTCGGTTCCAGTCTCACTTTCTGCATCTGTCTCTGCTGCCAGCCAAGGTCTACAGTCCTCAACAGCCCTTCCCAAACCCAGTATTTCCTTTGTTCCCCCACTGTAGCTTGAGGATTCCTTTCCTCAGCAGCTCCAGGCAACCTAAGCTTAAAGGAACTATTGTAGTTTTTTTCTCAGAAGTATTGGTGGAAGTGTAACCTGGTGAGTGAAGGAAACCTGCAAAGGGGAAAAAAAAAAAGGCTGAAAATTCATTTTGGGAACAAGCGTGCACAGCTATTTACAGAGGTTTCAATTACAGGGATGAGGTAGCCAGGGTTGGTGTGCGGTCTCTGGGCTCAGCAGGTCTGGGCTTGGCTTTAAAGTGCTCCTTGTTTCCTGCCCTGGGATCACTGGCAGGCTGGCTGGGAGGCATCTGGCTGGCACATGGAAAATGGAAATGTCTGTGTAGTGCACAGTCCAAAGAGGCTGCAAATAGCCACTGGCTGCTCACAGCAGCCTGTACCAATTTTCACAGTGCCCAGCTCTCGTCCCTCTGGCGTGGCCACAGCGCAGGCTGGCTTCAGGAGCCCGGCAGTGCTCGGCTGCGTGCCACATGGGCTGCCTCACCCCTCCTCCTCCTGCTTCTGCACACTGGCACTTTGCAGCGCCTCTTGGAAAGCTGTCGGCCTCCTTTCCCACTTCCCTGTTTATACTGGATCATATTCACCATCCTCTTGGCTCTGGCAGGCAGTCATGTCACGGACAGTCTGGATTCACCCACAGGTGTTGTTACTCTGAGCACAGGGAAATAAAGCAGTCTCTGTTCCCTTCATCTGTGGAGGGACAGGAGCTTCTCTTCCTGACTTTTAAGCCCTCTCTTCTAGCATGACTCCACCTTCCTGTTCAGAGAGTGGGGGTCTCTCTGATTCAGGAGGGAAAAAAAAACTTTGATATTAGTTGACATCCAAAAGAGAAGGACACATGATGTGGGAGGAGAAGGTTGTGGGCTCATGGTGGTAAGAGCTATGTCTGTACCACCTGGGGTGTTTATGAAAGATGAGGATAACATAGGAGCAAATACAAATGAGGGATATCTGCTCTGTGGAAAGCCCAAGCTGAGCCTGGGACAAATGCTGTGCAAGGACAGTGGCTGGTTGCCCTGTTAAGGAAAGCTCTGGCTTTCTCATGCTTGATGAGATGATTTTATTCCAGCTCAGCAAAGGGGTTTCTCTACCTAAGCAGCAGGGAGCCAAATAGGCCTGGATGGTGGAAAGCCAGAACTAGTGTGCAGGACAGCATTAAGAGAATGCTGAGGCCAAGGTGTGAGACCACCATGAGGTGTTATTGATGGAGCCATCTCAGAGCTCCTGGCCCACCATAGGTTATTGTATCTTGAATGTAAATTTCAAGACAGAGTGATTTGGCCCATCAAGAAAAGGTCTGAGCCCTGTGACCCATCAAGTGAAAGTTTCATGTCTAGATTTGATTCACCTGCAGACCCTGAGGCACTGGAAGCCTGAGGAGTCTGATGGAAAGACCTGAATAGAGGGCCAAGACAGGCACATTACAAGAATTGTGTAGATAGCTGGACAGGAAATGCATTTATACATTTTTAAATCCATCACTCAGCTCTATAAAACCAAACCTCCCATCCTGCTGCCAGTGGGGAAGGGGCACAGTCACAGCAGCAAAAAGCAGGCAAGGACACAGCAAAGATCTCGGGCCTCTTTGTCCTGATTTTACAAAACTGGGAGCAGACACACTTCTGCTGGCATGGCTGTTATATTTGGGA
Organism: Melospiza georgiana; assembly: GCF_028018845.1. Taxonomy (NCBI): domain Eukaryota; kingdom Metazoa; phylum Chordata; class Aves; order Passeriformes; family Passerellidae; genus Melospiza; species Melospiza georgiana. Next base: position 52,160,332 of record NC_080433.1, read on the forward strand.
AAGGTGAACTCTGATCTCAGCCATGCTTTCTGCAGAAGCTGAGGGAGAGATGCCATGTGCAGGGAAATCTGCTTTGGCCTCCCCTCTGGAGTGGATTGGGTGGAGGTCTCCTGAGCTGTCCCATTGCCTTCCTTCCCACCATGTCTCTCCACCACTCTCTGAGGGTATGTTTAGAAGATAGTGCTTTACTTTTTGGCACTGCTTATACTTGCTCATTCAGTGTAAATAACTGTATTAACTTTATAGGCAGCCCCAGTTTGAACTGACTGAGGTTCATGTAGCAAACTGGAACTATGCCAGGCCCACCAGAGCAGCGTCCTGTTAGTGCAAGGTGGAGACTGAGCAGCTCTCAGGTTGGGAGGTCTTTCCAAATGAATGTGATCCCTCCTTGTTCTTACAGATTACTTTTAACACTGACACAATGGCTGCCAAATACTGAATCTGCCAGAAAAGTTAACAAAAGGCACTTTGATCTGGTTCACTTGTTCTTGTTAAGTATGTATTGTATTATTATGCCTTCTTTGTGGTCAGAAGAAAAATGTTCTGCCCTTGCATATCGCTCATGTTCAATAATCTGTGCACTGTGTTAGACTTCTTGCTTTTCACTGCTCCTTCATTTTGAGTTGCTCACTTTAGCAGTTGTTGCATGCTATACATTTGTTTAAATACTTTAGGGCAATTTTATATTTTTTATAGAAAAGACTGAGATTTGTGGATACTTGTTGACATTCTCATCTAAACAGCTGCAGAATTTATTTTTTATTACATGGGTAAAAAACTACTTAAAAGTCAGTTTGAACTTTCATGCTAGTTATTAAGCTCTTGGCTTCATTTTTAACACAGTTCACATATCTGTTCTTGGCACAAAGTTTACATTTTTCTAACCACATATATTATATGTGAGCAAAGAAGTTAATATTCAGTAATAAAATTATAAGTTGACAATTATCTAGGAACATTATTTCTCACAAAGCATTGACCTCACAGTGTACTGTAACAAATACAGTATATAAGGCAAACACTGTAATTTTCATCTTCAAACACAACAGAAGTTTATGGAAAATGTAATCCCCACTAGTCAATAAGGCATAAAAAAGAAACTATTGACGAGGAATTTTTGTGCCAAATCAAAGTGCTACATTTGTTTACATATAAAACTGAAGAATAAGATGTAACATGTTAAACCTTTTGCCACAAGGCATGGAGGATGCTCTGATAGTCTAGCACGACAATACAATCAGCAATTATACTGGAGGAGATTCAGATAAACTGGCAAAATGGAACAAACATGCATCATTATTGCTGTTTCTTGATATTCTAAAATCAGTGATTGTAGCTTTTGTATTACAGAAACAACCACATGGAAAATACCTATTTTCAAAATGCAAAGAACATTCTGTTCTCAAAACAAATTGTTTGCTTGTGCTGCATATCACACTATAGTTAATCAACTCTCAATCTCATTTTTGAAGTTACAGTTCCTACATGTGATCAGGTAAAACAAAAATATATTGTCCTCTTCCTCCAAATGCTGCAAGTCAGAAAAAAATGCATACGCATTTAGAAAACACTGCTCCTCATTTATAAAAGTATTTAATGGCTCTTTTCACAAAGAGAATTTTTTTTGACACCTGGATTATTGAACTCCTGACGGAGTAATGTCACAGTGCCATTTCTAGGTCCTCAGTTTTCATTAGGAAGAGCTGGTATGTCTGCTTTCTTGTTTTCCTTCCCTACTACTCACATGGGATAGTTTCATGAAGAGTCATGTTCCTCCTCCATGTCAAAAGGAGTGTGTCTTTAAGATAAGATTTATTATTGTGTTGCTAAGTATGAGGGTCAGCATATTGTTGAGAATTAGTAATTCTGACTCTGACATGACAAGAAATATATATTTTGGGCAGTGAACAAAATGCAATGCAAAACTTATCACAATTTAGGAAAGTTGTGATTTCAGTCCATACAACTTTTATGTAACCCACATTACACATTACCAAGTGCTCTTTGAAGCTATTGACGTGCAAAGCTGCTGCTCCAGTAAAACTATGACATGATAGGTGTTCCTAAATTGGTGTCTCTTTCTGTAGATTTCAGGGTCACCAAAACACCTGTTGACTAGGGCAAACCCCTTTGTCTGTGTGCAGTCCTTGTAATGGCAGATATATCTTTTGGACTTCAAGATTTTGAGCCATTTCAGTCTTATTATCTGCAGCATACATTCATGCCAAAAACTTATCTGTCTTCCACTGGATAGATGTGTTGTTCTTCTGTAGGTAAAATTGCACTTTTTAACACACTGCCACTAAGGATATGGAATTTCACTCAGATGCCTGTAATATTGGACTCGAACAGCATAGTTTAACATTTTAATAACACAGTGTTGTTCATTTCAGTGTGAATTCATTGTCTTAGAGATAAAATTACAGGACTTGGGAAGAATACTTGCCTGTAAGGAATTCACCAGTAGAGTTATCTGGGACTACCCAGACCATGCAGACTTGAGTACTGCCCTCCATAGATACTGGTTTTTGGCTGGCAGGCTGGGTCATGTGCTTGCTCTCAGTAATTCTCTCCAAAGCATTTTTGCATTTCTCAGGCAATGACTATCATTAGCAACACCTCTGTCCTACTACTCACTTCAGGTGCAAGGATCAGTTCTAACTAGCAGCAGCAGAAATTGAATTATCAGCACAGTGGGGAGGAAATAGAGGCAAGAGAAGGATGGGGGAATGCACATTCTCCTCCCAAAAATCCTTCAAAATCCAGACACCTTTGAACAGTAATCTATAAATTTCCAGTATGTGTCACATAGTGCCTCTGTTTGTGTTGTCAAAAACTCTCCGACAGCTGATAAAATTTAAAGCAAGTGGTAGCTGCTGTGCACTACTTTTTCAAGACAACAAAGTGTGAAAATAATATCAGTGCAGGAATTCATAAGGGGAAAAGCCACTCTGCTGTTCTTGAACTCTGTTAAGTAAAATATGAAAGAAAAACCCAAAATGTGGCTAAACACATTTAGTAGCTAGAAACTACAGATAGATAACTCACAAATAGTTTTGTACAAACTCAGTCTCATTCAAGCATTTATGGAAAGATTTTATATTAAAGCCAAACTGGCTTTGGCATTGCCCTTTCTGGTGGTGCTCTCTGATGAAGAAATAAACCTCTCACCCATCTGCTTGGGAGGGACTCATACTGGGTACCATTCTTGAAAAATGCATGTGCTGCTTACAGATTGTTCCTGCTTTTACCTTTCAACCATGCTGGTGTCTTGCAAGCTGACAACTAAGGTCACCATTGTTCCATGGAAAATATTTAAGACCAATGTAATTTGTAATGTTCAGATGACATCTAATTTTAATACTGTCTTTTGTGTAGTGTCTTCCAAGAATAAAGAGGCGAATCTTCTGCAGGATTATGCAGTTTTAAACTCTCAGCAACCCAAAAAGTTATTGTTTAAAATTTTCTAAGCTTCCTCAAGCAACTCCTGTTTACATATATACTGGGTGTTGTTTGTAGGTCAACCCACAGAGTATCAAGAGGTAGCACAAGAATCACTGGTAACCCAATAGCTGAATGGTACTTTAGGTAATGTCCTGGGTGACAGGTCGGTACTTTGAGTTAACCTGCCAGAGGAAGACCAGCTGGGAGAAGAGGTGAAAACACTGTAAGAGAAGCAACTATTCCTCTTCCTGAGTAAATACTATTGTGTTTATTGTATGAGCTCCTTTTTTCCTTCTTTATATCAAGAATTTTTGACAGGATGGTTGTTATTTTAAAACCAAGACCAGAAGATGTGGCTACAAGGAATTCAGGTAAAAATTGCTATAATTAAAAATGTCCAATTCTTAACATTTTAAAATGCTTTAATAATTTGGTCCACTTTAATTCACAGAATCACAAAGTAAGCTGAGTTGGAAGGGATCCATAAAAAACATTGAGTCTGTCTCCTGGCTTTACACAGCACCATCCCCAAGAGTCCCACCATGTGCCCAAGAGTATTGCTAGAACAGAGCCTAGAAACATCTGCCACAGGGTGAATTTTAGATTGACAGAGTTTTTCCATTTTTCAAAATGGCATTCAGGTGAGAATGTTATTTTTACCCAAGTTAAAAATGACGTTATTTATCAGAGAGGTTCCAATGTCTTACTGTTTTGGGGCAGGGCTGTGAAATATGTTGGGCTGTGTGTCTGGGATCCTGCCATTAAAACTCTTCCTTAGTCATTCCTTGTGTAATTTGCCCAAACTTGGTTTAAAGTATGAAATTGTGAAAGTTGTCAGTTTACCTCTGACAAGAGATCACATGTTAGAGGCTGACACCTGCCTTTCCCCAACAATTTCTGTCTGTTTAATGTGCTCCATCATGGGATGAAAAGGCACAAGAATCTGTCCCTCTGGCACCCAAGGATGTGTCACCCATGGACTTACGGGGAAACTCCTTTCCTGAGGGCCTGCAGCTCTCTGAAGGAGAAGGAAGAAGCTGCCTCATGTCAGAAGAGCTTGCAAGGAGTGCTGGAAGGAATGGGGAAGTGGTGGAGGGAACAAGGGAGAGGTCAGGAACTGGACAATGGGAGCATGGCACCTCCAAACTTCAAGTCAGGCTCAAGACCATGGGATCTGACACAGCTCCTTCAGTGCTCACCCCTTATAGAGCCTTATATCTGTTACCTTTGATGACTTAAGGATCCAATACCATCACCTCCTGGTCTGAATGCCACCAATAGCTAAAAGGGAGCCAATAATTCAATTCCACTCACAGGACTGCTGCATCACGTGCTGTACATGTATGTACATGTTTAACTTTTAGTTTACAATTACATTAAAAGAAAGCCTATTTTAAATAGATTGAGATTGAGGGTTCACCTACTTAGATCTGTGCACTTGTGCAAGACCCAGTGCTAAGACAAGTATAGTTTCTGTTTCCCAGTGCTGTGAGTTTCTCATTGCATCAGGAGAATGAAATGTGAAATTAGGGAAACATTTAAGACTTCCAATTAACTTTTGAAAGCTTGATGAGTGCTGAATATATCATGTGGAGCAGGAAATAGACCAACAGGCCCAGAATTCATTGATGTGTTTGTTTTAGTCCTTTGTGTGTTTTCTAAAGATCCACTGATTGCTCTGCTATATTTATTTGAAAATGCTACAAAAGAGGAGGGAAAAGTGGATGCCACAGCACAAAAATGTATTTTCCCATAGTTGAGTGGGAAAATAAAATTATTACCATAAAGACATGCAGAATTTATGCATTAATTTTACAGTGAAAAAACTATTTAAGGAAAGCTGAAGCATAACACATTTTAAAAATAGCTTGTGCATAATTAACTATTTCACCTAGATTGGTATTAAATACTTCTTGATTATGAAAACTACAAGAGTTTTTTTCTTAGATATTAATAAAATTTGAAATGTCAGCTTTAATCTCATTTCCATGAGGTGGTTAAAGAAATTTAGAATCATATGAGAAATGTGTATCTCATCAAGAAGATTTTTGAAAGACCAGGGAATTGGTTTCTGAACCACATATATTCATTTTATGCATATGTAATTCTTCTGAGTAATACAGAATTAAACCTGTTCAATGCAGCTGGCAGACGAATCAGTAATGGCAAACCAGGTATTTAACTGCTTATTTTCCATTCAAAAGCTGCTGCATTTCTGATCCCACAAAAAGCAACCAAGCAGGAGTGCACAGCTGAAGCTCTTGCTCTGAGAAAATGTTGTACATATAGGCTCTGAAATCATGGATTGCAATCTATTTTGCAATATTAAGAAGTACTTTCATTTAGTAGAAAATGGACTATTCCTCCTCTTGTCCCCATCAGTGGTGATTGACATCTATGGATGCTGCCAGATATGCGAGATCTGAGGCTCTCTGATCAACAGCTTCAGGGCAACACAACCAAACCAAACTTAAAGGCTGATGGAAATCATCACTGTGGATGCAGAAAAGGCAAATGCAGAAGGTGAAGCTCAGCTGTGAATGTCATGTCCTGGCCCCAACTCAATGATCAAAGACATTCCAAAACAAGCACTAAGTTACTGCAAGCTGCCAAAGAATTTGGGTGCAGTACTAAGGAAGAAGATGAAGAACAGATTATACATCAGTAGCAGCTACTCCCTAGTTTGATGAGGATGGATTTAAAAAAAAAAAAAGCTGGATATATTTACAAGCCTATTACATGTTCACGAAGATCCTCAAGAACTGGGATATAAAATATATTGTGTTGTAGTTGTCCAAGTTACTCTTTAAAGAAAATATAACAATCAGGGGTTATGGGCTGGAGGCAGAGGAGAGAGTGATGAAAGAAGTGGTGAAGTAAAAAAGGAGAGCAGAGACTAGACTAATCACGAGACAAGGGTAGTTTTGAAACCGGGAATCTCCTGCTCTGAACTTAAAAATATATTGCCATATGGTTAGAAAGTTACATTACAAGAATTAAAACTTTTGGCACCTCTTTCCTGCAATGACACCAGGAGAGGAGGGACACAAACATCACAAAGTGGCTTTCATGTTTGCCATGAACAAGAAGCATGTTGGTTTTGAACAGTAAAATACAGTATGTGCATTTCACATAGATCAGAGCAGCAACTTTGTCCATCCCTCTCTCTTTGCCCACCTATCTCCTTGGCACGAAAACAAGCTATTAAAAAGAAAACAAGCTTTGCATGACTGGTTTGAAACAGCAGCTGGTGTCTTGGAAACTGCTTCTTCAGCCAGTTCTCTTGGCTTCTTTGGAGATGCAGTGATGTTCAGCTGCAATATGGTTAGGCTTGCTTCCCAGATCGTATCTGCATTGGCCTGTGGAGCCTGGGCCTCTGAGCCCTGGAAGTAGATGGAGAAACTGCTCGGAGCGTGTACGTGGCTGGAACAAACTCACACCAGATGGCCATTCAAAATAGCAGTCAGGAGAAAAGTGTCACACAGAGCAGATGCAAGTCTCATCCTTGAGAAAAGTCCTCACAGCTGCCATTTTCCTCTGACTCATCTTCTAGACGAACTGTGTTTATTTCAATTGCAGCCAGTTTTGAGTCACAGATGCTGCATGTCAGACCAGTTCACCGGGGCTCCTTTGCGGCTGAGGTGAGGAGAGTACCTTAGGCAACTAAACTTTTTTGGTTAGTACATGCAAATTCTCAGCTTTCTCTTATTTTCAGTTGCACTGTTGATAGAACCATGGGACAACTTCAGAAGCGCTAATGCAAATGCAGCCAAAAACGTACCAGAGATTTCTAACAGGGATAAATAGAACCCTCATGATTTTAAGGAATATTGGATCAGTCTTGCATTAAACCAGAGCTTTGGCTTTCAGTGCTGGATGATAAAAAGTTATTTTAAACACTAAGTGTCTGAGATCTTTATAGATCTAATTATGTGAAGCGAAAAGTTACTCTGAACACCTGCACCTGTATGAAATGTTCTTTGAGATTCATTGCTCTTGAAAAAGCTTTTTTTCCCTGATATCTCAAGAACTACCTTATTCAATACTTAAGCCATGATTTCTTTGTACTAAATCTGGATAGTACAATGTAATGACATGAAAGGTAAAAATAGAATTGGAGGAGGTTTTTCTAATTTCCTGCTAATTTCCCCAGCAAATTCTGAAAGGTTTGCATTCATTTCACCAAACACTGATACTGTCTGCACTAAACATTTGGTCTATTTTGATGTTCTTTCAGTTCCCAAAATAAAAAGTTAAGGGTCTTTTGTAAATATCTTTTCTCCCCAGCTAGAAAACATGTGAATGCAGCTCTGTCACTCCTTTTTCTGAGCTGAAGTCAACCTGAGCATGGAAGAACAAGTTTCAGCTCCCACCTTAGGCTAATCTACAAAATGCTTAATATTTCCTTGCTCAAGAGGAACTCTGCCTCTATCCTTTCCTACTCCTCTCCTGCAGTTTATTCTATCAGATTCTCCCATTTACTAAGGCAGGAAATTTAATTTACCACTTTCTTGTCGTAAGTTTTTAACCACTTTAATAAAAGAACTCTCTTTTTTTCTGCAAAAAATGTTTTTATGCTACTCAAAATCGTGGGTTTGAGCCAATACTGTTCAGTCAGTGGACCAATTCCAACAATTTCCTTAGAATCCATTAAACCACAAGGAAGCTCAAAGGTATTTGCATTTCTTTGGAGATGCTGGGCTCCCAAGATTTTCTAAGTTAATTAGTCACCATATAGACTTTTCCACAGTGTCATAAAATAAACAAACAACCAACAGATCAAGAAAGATGGCTTCATAAAGCTTCAATAGCACATACAAGGACAAAACCCTTTGTCTCATTTTTTAATTAATTTGATGTATTTTCCATGGCATTGGACCAAGTTATGCAACAAAAGGAAGACTATCAGCATTTAAATTTTTGGACTACTGCACTGCCTTGATTCTTTGGCATCAATCAGTAAAATCTGCATGATTTTCATACAAGGAGACAACATCCTGCTTGTAGTTGGTCAAACACTTTCTACCCAAGCTAGAAAGGCAACAGCTGTTGTCCTTGTCACGCTTGATTTGAGACAAGTTGGATGTTGTCTATATATTTTAACAATGCTATTTATAAGGCATGTTTGTGGCTTGCTACCATATGAATTATTTGCTTTGACAGAAGAAACAAAATTTTTTTACAAGACTTTGACAGAAATACTCGAAAGGATTTTTTTCTTTCTTGAATCACCATCTGAAGAAGTCAACTGCTTTGAAGAACTGAATGAATTCTGTCCCAGAGGTGCTTTGCTGCTCTCCAGAATGGAAACTCCAGAAGACTGTAAGAAAGTCCAGCTTCTTCCACGCACAGACAATGGCTCTGCCATGGTTAAGTGTTCTGTATTTGTGTAGAAAAATCAACTGCATTTCATCTGGTTGGGATAGAGTAGGGTACATCAACATATTCAGATGTCAGGATGTTTGGATTCTGTAAGGAGGCTCATCTGGAAGCAATGTATGTGTTTCAGTTCTTTGTAGAAAAAATTTAATTCTAAATTTTGCCAAAAGCCCTTTCCCTTAAAACAACTCATCTGCTTAAAATTAGGGATGTACTTGTTTGTCTTGCTGACTTGAGGCCATACAACATACAGACTTCTGATGCTAAGTAATTTATATGCCTGCATAAATCAGTGGGTAGCCAACAGAGGACAGACTGGATTCAACAAATTCATGTATGCATTCTTCCTTTATGGCCAAAAGATCATGGAAATAATCTCATATGTCATGCTTTTGAAAGTTCATTCCTTCTTCTGTCATGTCTGGAAAATGCAATGAGTTATGATTATTTACAAGATTTTTAGTGAATTATTTACAATCTTTGGCAAAGAAAAAATGTGGACTTTGCTATCTTCTCCACTATTTGGAATGAAGGTTACAAAGGTGACCACAGTCTGTAACAGTTCCTTCTCTCCTTTCACCCCTTTGAAAGATTTAAATGTGTGAAGGCTGCATAATGCCTGAAGAAGTTCTGGTCCTGTAGGAAAGTCGGAGATGAGCAAGAAAGCCGTGTGTCCTGTCTTAACCAGCAGGAATTATTCTGAATAAAAAGAGATCCAGGGCTGCAACTGCACATTTCCAGCTCCCTCTGAGGAGTGAAATGGCATATGTAGAACTAAAATGCTCTTAGAAACACATCTTTTTGGTCTTCTTGAGTTATGGATGGGCCTTCACACTGAAAGCAGCCAAGCTATCTTATCCTTTTAGCATACAGAATGAATTTTTCATATCTGTACAGAAAGTGCAAGCACATATCCTTGCCAAATCACAGAAGAAACCTGATAAATGCAGTTTATAGAGAAGAGAATACTTGCATAGATGTAAATAATGTAATAGAGAAGAGGCAAAAAAAAAAAAAAAATATGGCTTACTTCAGACTGGTAAATTCCCATTTCTAGCCCTGATTTGCTTCCTTGCCATGTACCAAAGCTTATGGGCTATTTTGAGGGAGAGGAGATATGCTTTGCTTGGTAAAGCACACACTGAGGGCTATTTAGCAGCAATCAGGAGGTTTCAGCAGACCATCCTGTAGCACACTGAGAGCCATGGAGTCCCAGGGGTGGAATCCAGTGTGGCTCCCCTGTGGGGTCTGGGGGTGCACAGGGAGGTTTTCAGAAGGACGGGGGGAGACCCCAGGCAGGATAATGGCAGAGGGCAGGGTGCCTGCCTGAGTGGGTGCACAGGCCCAGGCTGGGCAGCAAGGGCTGCCAAGCACAGGGAGAGCAGCACAAGCTGCCTCTGCCTTGGCAGCTACAGCAACACCAACGCAGCAGCGAGGCGCGTGAATGAACATATTGGCAGGATTTGTTAAAAAATGAATTGCCTCCAAGTGATTGCATGTATTATGCCAGACTCAGCTGATGTTTAAATCCTATTAAGCCTTTAAGTCATAATTCATTGCTATTTTCCAACTCATGTGCACTAATGGTAGAGACCATTCATGTGCATTTAAAGCTCTTCCAGTAAAATGCATGTAAAACATTTAATTCTTGAATTACCTCTAAAAGCCAAAGAAGTAAGAAAGAGGCAGGATGTATCAACCCTTTCTAATTTAGATGTGGGAAACAGAATTGTTGCTAAACCCAGAAATAACTGAAAGCATCACAAGAGTTATGAAAAAGACACCATTTTCTTACACCAACTGGGATAAGAAAGGGCAAAATTTCATTGTATTTTCCTATCTAGAGTGACAGACAACCATATGAATTGAAAAAATGCAACAAGTGAAAAATCCTTTCTTCCCCTTTGAGCCCCTTCCACATATGGTGCAGGCTTTGTGTGACATTAATTTGTTAATGCCTTTATGTGCCTCTGGTCATGAACACAATCTCTAACATGGCAGGCAGGAGAACATCTGAACTAGGCTGACATCTCACCAGACCACAATATTTGAGTTTTATGAGTGTGAGTAGAACAGACAATCCCATCTACCCTTGCTTTAATAATTTCCTTCAAGTCTGGGAAACTACAGAGAATGTAAACAGCAAGGTAACTAAAACATGTATTACTTAATTCGTTGCTATGGGTGGCTGAGAGTTTTCAGATAAATTATTTTTCCTTTAGGAAACATTTGTGCTTTGAAAAGAAAAACATGTGTTGCAAAAAGTATTTTTTTATTAAATTACTCCAAAGTCTATTTAAGAGACTATCAAAATTTTCAGTTTCAACATTATTAGGACAAAAATTCATCTTTCGTTCAAACAAATTTTCAGAACTTCAAAGTACCTATACTAGAAACTGTAAATGGGAGTCTGAATCTAAAGGAAAAGTCTACAAATATTGACATGAAATGTTTTAATTTACTCAAATCAACATGTCTTCTTTAATAGATTGCTGGAATGAACATATGTAAGAGTTTGATTTTTCATCCTCCTTCAAGCTAAAAACTTTTTTTCAAATGTCATCTTCCCTAAGAAAGATATAATTTCCTCATTGGTCCTATTTCTAAATTTACCAAGTGCACGATACACTGATTTCTGTCAGCAGATCACAGTGAGAATATACTATGGTAGAAATTAACTCCATCTTCTATTCTGAACTGTCTTAAGCAGCTCTGTTAATATAATAGGCTTGTGGGTATATATTATACAGTGACATGAGGCCTAACCTTTCCCTTTCAAGCAGTTTCTCATTTCCTGACTTCAACAAACATAAGAGAATATCACATGGTGAAAGAATGCTGTGAAAAGTATATTGAATCATCTGGCAGTATTTAAACCATGAGATGACATTTTATTTTGCTTATTCTACATGGAAATTCCTAACATCAGCCCTTGCTCAAATACATCAGGCCAGGTTCTGCTGTTTCTTTTCAAACACTTTTTATTATCCTCTTCTTCTTTTTGTAATATCTCTTTATCTTTTAGCTTGAATATTGATTTCTGTAGATCTCTAAAAGGAGATAAACACCCGAAGTCTGAGGTTTTCTTCTTGTTTTTTTTTCTGAAAAAAAATCTGAATACAGAATTATTTAACAAGACTTTTTTTCCCTCTCCCATTTTCTGTTTTCCCTGGACCCCTTCAGAGTCATAGGTATTCAATAGGGTGTTAACAACAAGTGCTCAATGGCTGCCCTAATGTTTCAGGGATGCTCTAAGGGAACCTTCAATATATAATGGTCAAAACAGAGACATTTTATATGTTTAAATCAATTGATTTCTGGCAAAGTGGTTACTATGGTCCAAGGGATCCATTTAAAACCGTGGTGCTTCTCAGTCCAGACTGCTCATGCACCTAAAGCTGACCATTCCCTAGGAGCTTTCTTGGAGATGGTCCAGAGCTCTCAACACCTTGAACAGCTGAAGCTCCAACACAGGGTTATTTCCCAGAAGAGGCAGCACTTAGTGAAGCTATAAAAGTAAGAATTCAGGAAAAAAAGATATGTGACAGTATGAAAAGGAAAGAAAATTAACAAAGCACAATAAGACACCAATTGCATACCTCTAGAGACAAGTAAACAATGCATTACAGCCAGCAAGTAGCAACTGATTGCTGCCTTTGGAACCAAAGGGAAAAGGCTGTGCTGTTAGCAGGGAGGATCTTATGACACCACATATGTTTTCATGGATTCATAATCCAAAAAGGCCTGTTAGACCTTCTAGTTATACTTGCTTAATAACACTGGCCATAAAACCTCATGCTCCTCCTTCTATTCAGTAATGACTTGTGTGCTGGCAAAAGCAGTCTGCCCCCCTGGGAAACCTTAATCTGAAAACTTCAGCAAGGGAAGAAGAGTCTCTCAGCCCTTACGGTCTTCTTACAGCCCATCCATTCCAGCGAAGGTTTTCCAGCCCACATGCACTCCAAGAGCAATGCTGCATTATGCAGTGACACATTATGATAGGTGACAGCCCATGGTTCATTGCTCGCTTTAGGTGTTCCCAAATGTGTTCTGGCCACTTGTCACTGCTGGTGCTGGCAGCAGCTCTCAGCTGGACAGGACAGCCCAGCAATGTGCTACTTTGCTCTGGTGCACATACAGCTGTTCAGGAAGACCAGGCCTGGCTGAAAATCAGGTTATGGCAGCTACAGCACCTCCATTGCTGCCTAGGGCAAGGTAGAGACATTTGAATGTCACAGAAAACTTCTATATGTGTCAAGAAAACTTCTGTATGTCTCAAACTGATTTCAAATTCTCCTCGGTCATGAGGGAAATTACTGCCTACTTCAGCTGACTCCATGGAAGTAGGGGTAAGCTTACTCAAGAAAAGAAAGAATATGAGATTATAGCATTAGATATGGTATTAGAAAGGCTGGAGCACTGTGACCTTACTGTGTTCTTTAGAGGAGTTCCCAGAAAAATTTGGGAATTGCTTCTCCACATAAGAAAAAATAGCTTTTTATGAGGGTAAGAGTTATGCCAGTCAATTTCCAACAAAAAAAAAAAAGTCTCAGAGAAGAGGGCATAACCATACTTATCCTATACTAGAGCTTTGCTGTATTAATATATGCAAGCTTTCTGGAATTAATTTTCTTTTCTTTTTCTTATTTTTTTTCTTTCTTCTTTTCCCTTCTTTTTTTTTCTTCCCTTTTTTTTTTTCTTTTGTTAACAGTAACCCCTAAACCTATAAAAGACATGACAAAATTTCTGTTTCTTTCCGGGCTATATGAACTAGAATCCTCAAAATGCAGTTGTTCCTCATTTTATGAATAACTCTTCCTAAGGTATATAATAATGTTGAGTTTTTGTTGTACAGGGATTTTGTTCATTCTTTTTTAGTAATACTTTAATACTTGGTTGTCTTCTATCAAAACTGTACCCTAAAAAGTGTTCTGGCTTTTAGAGATACAGGGGTACTTGTAACAGAAGAGGAAAGTTCTAATGGTACCACAGAGGAAAATAGTTTTTCAAAAATTCCTTGGACGGCAACACTGGTACCGATTCCATACAAAACCCTGGCATGGTACAGGCACAATGTACTTCACTCCCTCTCCAAGATTGTGGTCAATCTATTCCATGCTTTTGCAGTAGGGAAAATTCAGAATTTATTCCACTATTTAACAAACGTTGATGAGATCTGTGTATGCCTAATATGAAATTGTAAGTTGCAAATAAAATAATGTTAGCAGCAAAAGAAGTTCAGGTCCCTGGAGAGCATTCATAACAGTTGAACAAGAGGTTTCATTGTTCCTGTGCAGCATGTATCAGAGTAAATACTAGGAAAAAGTCCCTCAGCGCTCAGAGAACAAATGCAGTTATTTTGAAAGGGCAAAAGGAAGAAAATGTAGAAGGGAAAAAAAGAAATTTACTCAATTAATTCAAGACACAGATATTTTGCTGTCAAAGAAGAAATTATCAGTCTCAAAGCTCAGTCTTCTCTGTTGCTCAGCTTTTACTGAGTTACATGGATGCCCTGCACTTGCAGCAGTTTCATTGTCTGCTTTAATGGTACAAAGAAAGTTGGAAACTTAGGTAACCTGCCTGAGTTCCAGTTATCCTAGTAACAGCCCAACAACAGCCATGCAGTGTCTGCGAAACATCCAGGAGATGCCAGACAAATTATCTCCAAGGTTTTTCCAAAACAAAAGAGAATCTTTAAAGACATTTTATTATCCATAAACAGTTCTCAGACAGATAGCAATTTAAGGAAGACAAGCAACTTCAAAAAGAGTGGAAATTCTGAATTCATGCCTAAAATTAAAATAACTTTTTAATAGCCTTGCCCTTAAAGAGGAATTAATGAATGTTTTTTCACATCTTTACATAAAGCCAGTCTGGCAGATGTGAGATAGATTACTACACGCAACATAAACAATATTTGGTCTTTTATCCTGACAGCCAGGAGCGTACATCTCTGTACTTGAACAAAAGACCGTTTCTAGCTCAGCACAGGATGTAAACAACCCCGGTCACTAGTTGCACTCCAGGAACCCAGGGAATACCTGGGCAATGTTCCCACCAAACCAGCAGCAAGCCTGGAGCAGGATTTGGCCTGAACAGCAGGATTCATGAGAAGAGTTTGCTTTTGTGCAGGCTGAGGACTGCCAGCCCCTGCCCAGCTGAGCTCTCCAAGCTGTAGCTAGGAGACTGCCTCCACCATGCTAAAAATATCCCCTGCACCCGCCAGTGACAGCCTGTGTGCAAGTGCCGGGGGTGACCTTGGATGGTGCTGGGCCCGCTTTGGGAGAGCAGGGAGGCTGGCTGGCAGCTGGGCCCAGGCACTCGCAGGGTCCCCCCTCGGCCAGGGCCGGCAGGGCCTGTCCCCCTCGTGCCACATGCCCCGCTGCGCTCACACAGCTGCTGACTGGTGGCACCCTGTCCTGCTGGGAGGCCACCTCTCCTCCTGGCCTACAGCCAAGGAGACAGAGAGATCATGGTCCCACACACCCACCCACCATGAGGAGGAACGTCAAGGGCTTTTCCTCATGGCGAGAGCAGAGGAGGGACACAAAGATGATCAGAGGGATGGAACACCTCTCCTATGAAGACAGGTTGAGAGAGTTGAGATTATTCAGCCTGGAGAAGACCTTGGGGAAACCTTAGAGGAGTCTTTCAGTACTGAAAAAAAAGTCTGTAGAAAAGATGGGGGTGCATGTTTTAGTAGGGCCAGTTGCCGTAGGACATTGGGTAATGATTTTAAAATATAAGATAGTAGATTCAGACTAGACATAAGGAACAAATTTTTTATGGTTAGTGTGATGAAACACTGGCTCACATTGCTCAGAGAGGCAGTGATTGTCCCATCCCCAGAAACATTGGAGGTCAGGTTTGATGGAGCTCTGAGCAACCTGATCTTGTTCTAGATGTCCCTGTTCACTGCAGAAGGGTTGGACTAGATGATATCTAAAGGTCTCTCCCAACCCATTGAACAATTCCATGAAAACTCACTTGGTGCCAACCAACATTTCCACAGAACCTTAGCTTTGCTCCTCATAGAGGCAGTCCTCAGTTCTCTTTTCTGAACTCTGGGTTACCTGGGGTGAACACTGGGAGAACACAGGGGACATCTATCCCCACCATCACCAACTCCTGCAGGCTTCAGGCAATGGAGGATCTCTGTCCTTCCATTAGTAGGCTAGAAATAGAAATAGAAATAGCCCTGGGGAGCTCTGGGGCAACCATACATCCCACTTCCAGACAGTATAAATTGTGGTTGAATAGATGGTTGAAGTTGACACTTGTCTTCAATATGTTGAAAAAAGCAATATTGTGCTGAGTTGGACTGTGCGTGGTCAGGAGTGAGAAGATTGGTTCATCTGAGTCATCATCTGGTGAGATGTACGTTGCTCACCCTGAAAACATAACTCTGGGGTGAAAACATAGCTAAAATGTCCAACAGCAGAGAGAGGTCTTTTAATACAAATTATTCCCTGCTAGTGCTGCCATGCACTTTGTGCCAGGCAATAGACAACCCAGAGTAAACAATTATAAGATTCTGCACAGAGATTTCACTCTCTCAAATTTCTGCAGATATCTGTGGCTATTTCTAAATTCCCATGCACACCTAGAATACCTCTAATACCTCTAATACCAAGAACACACCTTTGCAACACAGAAATGTTTGGTTTTGGGAACTGTGCTTTCATAGTTCAGCAGGAGCCTTGGGCAAGGAAGCTACAAGGAGCTCTGTGGGCCGTAAGCACAAAGCCACCTTTGATAAACTGGATCTTGTGCATTTGCAGATTTATGATTAAACTTACAAAAAAAATGTCATTTTCTTTAACTAGAAAAATCTATATCTCCTGGGTGTCTTTAGTATCTATGGAGATATTGCACAAAAAACTACTGTTGGTTTATGACATATTAGTTCAAAATAGCAGAGAAAACAAGCACCAATACCAGTTTAGTTGCTTGGAAATTTATAGATTTATCTACCTTACCACTCTGGGCACATGGATGTATAGAATCACAAATGAACCTTCCCTTCCTCCTGTCTGTTCTCATGATTTTCTTCCGTTCTTAATTCTCTTTTGCATGTATTAGTATCAATAATTCTTAACGTGTTACCTTACAGTAATCAATGGAAGTTTAACATCAATCTCTTTTAGCCTTTCAGGTATTGTTACACCCTGACATGAGTCTGGCAGGATTTGGGTGGGATCTGGGTTTGCAGAAGCGAAAAAAAACTTGCAAAGAAGGACTATGTAATGGAACACCAGGTAATTTTTTAAAAGATCGCAGATTGCATTTGAGACAGAGCACTGAAACAAGGGAGAGTCCTGTAAGTGGTGTCTTTCCCTTTTTATTTCCTCTAATATCCTGATTCCTTCAAGGTGTTAATCATAATAACTGGTCTTATTAAAGCTACTGAAAATATAATAAAGGGAAAATAGAGGGACCTGACACAGCAGGAATTACCAGAAGTTTGAAAAGCCTGCCTGTTTTCCCTTTGAAATCTTGCAGGCACATAGAGTGCTCAAACCAGCTCCCACAGCCAGTTGTCATTCCCCATCCAGCAGTGGCTACCTTTATGATACTCCAGGTATGGCCCAGAGATTTTTACGAGTTTCACAAAATGTCTTGCAGAACCTGGAGACAAAACTTACAAAGAACACATTAGGTCTTGTAGACAGTTTGGCAGACAGCAGCCATCCCAGACAACCACATGACTGTTTACAGTAAACGGTACCGCCTGTTAATCACAAACGCACTTGTGTCAAGGCTGGAGGCAGCAGCAGCCTGAGCGCAGAACCTTCTGACTGCACCAGCTTTGGGGCTGGCTTCTCCCTGCTGATAACTGCCTGTTTGAATATTGTATTCAAATGCACTGAAAGGCACTACCTATCTCAAGAAAAGCCATGTTTGAAAAATCATCACTTTTCTCAAAAACTGGGTGTGCCCTTGATCGTCCATATTAAATTATCCTTAAAAGGTATTTGGAAATGTTTATTTGTATTTGTATTTGGGAATAATCAATAAAAGCACATTTGGATTTTATCTAGAAATCAAACTAGTTGTCACTTTCAGCCATTTTTTCCAGGTGACAGCTACAGCTCATCCTGCCCTACCTGGCAGTGTTGAGTTCAGTAGTCTGCTTGTGCGCTCAGGTCGACCAAGCCCAGCACCATTACAGAACCTGGTACTCAGCTCTGTGTTTGTGCAGGTTCTCAGGGTTTGTTCTCCAGCATTTTGGGGGTCCGGCATTCTTGCACGATGAGCTGTGAGTGCTAGCAGCCTGCCCCTGTTGGGGAGGGTGGGAGGATGCTGCCTGCACACTCCTGCAGATGTGCTTACCCAGTGGGCCATTCACAGCTGCTGGCTATGCCACCCCTGCACTGGTATGGTTACAGGAATGCCAGGAAACCTGAAGGGTCACCCAGCATTCTTGAACAAGTCTAACTGAGGAACACAGATGCAGAACAGCAGCTTCTCCAAATGCAAGAGAGCAACACTGTCTTGCATTCTACATTCATACCTGTGTACACATAAAAGCGTATTTTAATGCATAATCTTTGGAATAACTATCAGTAAGACATATTAATTTATGGAAAACACAGTTTTTCATATATTGCTGACTCCTCCACTTTCTCAGTCTTAAATTATTCACAGATACATATGTTTCTCACGGTCTTTTCTCTACTTTTTAATTTGAGCCCTTCCCATGCTGATGTCACTCCTGTTTTCTATTTCTCTTTCAGCACTGTTCTCTGCTATCCAGCTGTAACACAAATCTTCTTCTTCCCAAACACATTTAGAGCACATTGTATTGTGGGTATGTTTAGGGGTTTCGTGTTTTTTCTCAACATAGTCATTAGGAATCCTGAGTACTCTCTGAGCTTCCTTGGTAATGCTTATGAAAATCTCTGAAGCTGGTTGGGGTGGGTCCATCCCAAGCAATGGAAGAACTGCCTTTTCCCTCACTCTGAGATGGAAAACCCAACACACATTGCAAAAGAAGTGACTCTTTCTGCAGCCTATGCCCATAAGCCATGTCTGCTTAAGGAAGAAAAGGCAAGGGCTGATCCAATGCAATTTCTGAACAGCTGAGCAATGCATTCTCTGGGAGTTCAGGGATTGAACACCCTTGGTAAATCACACTAATGTCTCCTGTGCAAACACTCTCCTTGCAAAGTTAAACACAAAACCAGCTTTCCTTTGACACACAGCACACATATTTCCAGTGTAATTCCTGAAATGCCTCAAATTAAGACTAAGAAGTCTTTGTAGGACAAACGTTTGAGGACCACACTCTTAAAAAAAATTTAAAAAAACAACAATCCAACAAAAATCAACAAACCTAACAAAAATGAAAACAAGCAATTAAAAAAAGCCCCAAACAGACCCCAAAGAAAAGATAAACCAAAAAACACACCAAACTTTTGGGATTGGCAAGCATCCAAATGATGCTCTTGTTTACTTATATTAGATAACACAATATTCAGGACAACAATAAACACCTTGTATTACTAGTCCCCAATAGAAGTCCACATTTCTCCTGGAAAGAGAGGCCCCACATCTATGTCTCTGGGAGGTGATGGAAAGAGGGATATATTACACACCATGACAGCCACAGTGAAGTGGTGTGGGCCATGACTGATTAGGAAAGGAACTGTGTAATTCCTTATCTTGAATAACTTCTCTTATCTCACGTATATGTTGTTTTATCCCTGAAAAAAAAACCAGTGGAGTTTGGCAGATGGGTTAGAATGCAGTTGGCTATCCTACTTCAAACAGCTGCAATTTCTCGTGGTCTAATTTTAACTGAATCACAGTCTGCATTTGTAATTGAAACCAGTCATTTTACTTTTAGGATATCCTACCCTGTCAGGACTGAACATCTGCTTTCATGACCTTCAAAATTATCTTCAAGTCTATGTAAAGACCACCTTTTCCTGTGCCAGTAACTTTCTTTGTTACCGTGTCTTTCCAGCAGAAACCACTGGTTTCCAATCCACAGCCTTACTCAAAAATATCTGAAACAATACGTGGGCTTTTGATTCATATGGCTCTCCTTATTGCCAAATATTTGTATTCCAAATCCATATCATTTCATTAAGGCAATATGAGTAATTCATCAGGTTATCTCCAACATCTGTCATATGAAAAATTAATTGATGAACTCCCCCATATTTTTTTGTGCTTTTCAGATACACAAGCCAAGTTTCAGCTCTCAAACTACAGGCATGCCAAACATAATTTAAGTGTGATCAGTGGTATGTATACAAGAATTTACACTTTATTTTTTCCCACACTCTATTCATAACATTAAGTGCTGACTTAAAAACTCACTTCATTGACAGGCAGATTCTCACTGGCTATTTATAAGGAGGCTCCCTCCGCCTTTGAGTTCTTCACCTGGACTGAAGATTGCAGATGGTTCTGTTGATGTTTGTGAAACACCAGTGTATGATTTGGATGTTCTTGTAAGTAGCATGATCCAAACCCTCAGCAGCTTTTTCAAAATGAAGCATTCTTTGTTTACTTTTAATAGCAAAAACTGTAAAATGTGGGAAAAAAAATCCCTAAAATGCTCAAGATGCAACTTGAAAGCTTAGCTGATTACTGTGTACTTTCGCTTGTTGACATGCAATCTGGGGCACAGCAAGGGTATTTGCACACACAGTCCATGACAGCATACATCTTTAAAATTAGCCTTACCATTTTGGATTTATAGGTTATTTTTCAGGTACAGAATTTTCAAAGAGGGCAAGAAAACTAAAAAATAATAGAAAAGTAGCAAAAATAACATAAAATTACCATTGGATAACTAGAAATTCTGTTGAATTCATGTTAGTAAATTAAAGTTAATTAAAATTGTGATAAAGACATTTAGCTGGCAAAGATTATTTTATGTTTTTCTACACTATATTTTTGGACTGAAGTGTTTTCAAATAAAGCTAATGGTATTTAAATTAGGAACTTGTAGAAGCAGCAGGGACTTCAGGAAAAACAGCACACTGAATAGTACTTTCCATTTGCACTTTTAATCACAGATTTCAGCAAACAGAGTCCATGTAGTGACAGTGATGTTACCCTGAGAAATTCTTATTAGAATTTAGAAAATCAGCAGTGCTTCAGTCAAAACACTTCAGTCAAAACAAAAATTGAAGTTTTACTTTGCTCACCACAGCAAGAAAAGGTTAGAAAAGCCCCAAGGAAAATGCATGTTTATTCATAAATCCAAATTATATGAACTGAAACAATTAAATGGTAGTTTAGAAGCACTAACTTCAAGCCAAAGTGCTACAATGGTGTTGCAGTGCAGATTCATTAGTTGGCATTAGGCTTTGAATAATCGTGTTGAGGGGCCAGCCTTCGTCAATTAAAAATGATGTATGTCCCTTTGTCTGAATTCCCCCTTGTTTTAGGCACAATCCATCCATCCAAAGGGAAACTTATCCATCTAGCTTTTGACAGGAGTCTGTAATCTGATTGTTCAGCTTCAGACAGGAATGTTCAATAATTAAATAATAATTAAATGTGTATTGATTGGTATAACCTTGGCTACATTTGTTGACCTCTGCTGTGCAGTGCTGTGGTTAAAGGTGGGAAAGCCTTCTTATTCTTTTGTACATCTTTGACTTCCTGGGAGAGTGCTCCAACATCCTCTGCTACCTACTGCTTTCTTGATAATTGAGATGGGCAAGGCTGCAATTAATGCTGAGTTTTTCAGCAGATATTGGAAAGTTGGGATTAAAATTTCTATCCAAACACTGCTGTCTTTCTACATGTTTATGTGGAAGGAAGGGCAGACAGACTTGCAGGTCTGGGTGTCACAGAACAAGCAGTGACACAAAAACGAATGGAGCATGAAATTAAATTTTAGAACTTGTGCAGTGTTTTCTGCCACAGTGATAGTCAGGTAATGAAACTCCCCAGGTTCAAGATATCAAATGAATTCTACAACCCCACATACTTAGCCCTGGAACTCAGCCAAGTAATGATTAAACCTGCCAAAAGAAGATCCAGGACAATGTATTTAGATTCAACAAACCAGTCAGGAGTTTGAAGACATTTCAGACCTTGAAATAGACTGGAAATATCTTGTCCCAAAACAAAGAAGCTTCATTCTTTACTAAAGAGATTGGAAGACTATTTGCTGTCCACAACAGTGGAGGAACAAAGGAATGGGCACTCATTTCAAAGTTCACACAATAATTTTGAAATTCTGGTTTGCATAAGTAAGTCTGAGTAAGGACTTCTTTTTTCTTTCATTAAAAAAAACAAAACACTTCCAAGAGCTTTTACTCATCTCTTGCTTTAACACTCTATTTTCCAGATAGTAAGGTTTCTGCATTTCAGAAGCAGAAATATTTTAAAGTGGTTTGCTGTGAGAATATTCAATAAAGATGAAACTTTTCCATTTTGCTCAGTTTCAGGTCAGGTAGTCTTTTGCAGGAAAACTTCTAGCTCTGTGATCCAGTCAGGCACCTTTCAATACACACAGAGCTTTCACTCTCTCTTGAACTTCAAATTTCTTTTATACATTTAACTAATGATAAAAAGAAGCCTTAAAGGCATCTTCATTTTAAAAAAAAATTAAACTAATGTAAAAAACTGTAAACCAAAAAATATATAATGGAGCTGATCTAGGATAGATCATTTGGACCATTTTTACCTCAAATAGATGCAATGTTATTCCAGCAGATAGTAAATCAGAACATTTCTCTTGATTGTCTTGTCTCACCACTTTGTTAGCCTGGTATTTATTCCTGCAACTGCAGTGATCAAATACACTCGTTGCCTAAAATCATGAAACTGAAATTTCATCCTTATTTGTCATGACTGAAAAGTGTACCAATAAGGAGTAGATTTTAAAATAGTGACTTTTTCTCTTCTTGCAGTTTGCAAGCTTGTACTGATGTAAAGCAATGCACAAATAACTTCTGAGCTGGATTCCTTCATATGCCACATTTACTGTCACCAGTGGAGTAGGTGCCAAAAAAACCACAGTGAAATTTGTAGCATTTCAACACCACATAGCATGCATGTCAGTGAAATGAAAGGCCAGTGCATCCAGTGGTGCCACAGCTGAAAACACCCTCTGTGGCATGCATTTCACTTCTCTGAAAGCCATGCCAAATGTTATAAAATGCTGAAACCCTTCTGTCACTTTCACCAAGCCATCCCCATTCAGCAGTGTTTTTGAAAAGGGACACTATGAAAAAGCTAAACGAAATGCAGAGTTCTATACCGAACACAAATGGCTAACTGTTGCCACTTCAGTTTCTTTTGTACCTTTCCTGACTTGTTCAACACACTAAGTATGCTGGCACTGCCCCGGATCTCTGAATGGATATACTCCAGACACTGATCTGAAAACCTAAAATTTGACAAGGTTTCAAAATGGCAAAATGCTCCAAGTGTTAGAGTTTGCATTTAGTTATGAGCTAGTTGAAACCTGGGGTTCAACATCTCCTTGTTAATACTAATCTAATGAAGTCAGTGAGCCATCTGAATGATGCACAGTCTTTCCTTAATCTAGTGACAGTTTTTTACTCATCTGGGTGCATGTTCATTTGTGCATTTCTGGCAGATGTGCTCAGAAGGGGCTGTCCATAAATGAATCGTGGACTTTACAGTCTGTGCTCTTCAGAGGAGGAGCTGTGATTCCCTGAGGGATTGCAGAGCAGTATCATTGAGCAAGAGCCTCTGACTAGGAGGATAAGGCTTCTGAAATAATTTTTTTTAAAAAGCAGTAAAAGAAAATTTACAGCAGTGACATGACTTAGAATTTCATTGGGAAAGGCGTAACTCTGCATGCCAGAAAGTGCAAGCAGCACATGGCACAGCACAGCCGGGCTTTGCAGCAAGGATAAAGCCAGAGAAAGGAAGGGTGGTATCTCCCAGAGGTGCTTTAAAATAAGATCCTCTGAGCTGCCGATCTGTCCAGGAAGAAGGAGGTTTGGATTGTATCACATCCAAGTCTGTTATTGCTTTAATCCCTCACTGTCAGGACCCTGGTTCTGGCCATCCCTTCCTGGACAAGGTGGCGCTTCTCGCTGCTGCCGCGCCCCTCACAGAACAGTGGGACTCAGCCTCAAGCTGTAAATGGCATCCCCAGGCAGCTCCCTGTGCAGGCGTGCCTTGGGAGGGACACAACGGGGCCTGGCAGCTGCCCTGCCTTTCAGGAGCTCACGGGCCGACTCCCTGCCTCCCTGCTGCCCAAAGAATTGCGTTGCAGCCATCACTAGGGGAAGGACCTGGCATGGCTGGCAGTGCCTGGGTCAGGCTGATGACTGCTCTCATTTCAGCCCTTGCTGAGGGCTGAGAGCCACGATGATGGCAGAGAGACCATTTATGGAAAGCAGAGGATATTTTGGGTCTGAGCAATTGCAATAGCCGGTCTCCTCAGGGCTGGGTCTTTCTTCCATTCAGCTTCAAGGTTTTGCTCACTTAAAGAGAATATTTCCTGTTGTGGTGTTGCTTCAGACAGGAATTCCCTCATTTTGCCTTATCTGTATCCAAGCTATAAGGAGGTGGAAGAAAGGGTCAGTCTGACATTTTTCAACACAAAACTTCTTGTTTTCATGACCTGTTCGCATTCTTTGCATATTCTTTGCCACCAGAACAATAATCTCTGCCATGTTGAGAATATGGACCCTCTGTGGAGACTGGGAGGCTTCACAATCACTTCTGAATTAAGCCTCCTGACACCCTTGCCAAGCACTGTTATCCTGTGTCTCTGGAGGAACATTAAACCAGAAAGAGATTAAATAACTTCTTCGAGGTCACATATCAAGTGTGTGACAAAGCTGGGAAAACAACATAAATTACTGCATGTCACCATCCTTTGTCTCCATGAGCTTCCACCTTTTGTTGTTACTGTTTTTATATATACTGTTTAGTACAGACAGCGTTACAGCAGGCACAGTTCAAGTGAGGAGCAGACACCATTGCCCCAAGTATTGTGAAGGTGCAAGGATGGTCTTTGTCTTGAAGAGGCTGAAACCCAAAAGCAAACCTTTCAGTTGCTCACATTGCTGGGATTCTCTCAAGGTACAACCTTGAAACTTTCACTGGAAAGTCACTCAACATTTTAAAAATGCAGCTGTTTGTATAAGACAAATCACATAGGCCTCTAATGTAAGGGATGCGGGGCTCCAGGAACATGAAGGGCACTGAATTTCAGCATATTCCTTTTTCTGTCTTATACTGAAAAGCATTTAAAGCAGACAGGATTTTTGGTCATTTCCTGCAAATAGAGCAGAGAGGA
The DNA here is from genome assembly GCF_028018845.1 of Melospiza georgiana. Lineage (NCBI taxonomy): Eukaryota > Metazoa > Chordata > Aves > Passeriformes > Passerellidae > Melospiza > Melospiza georgiana. The sequence continues at coordinate 52,185,410 of NC_080433.1, forward strand.
AAAGTTACTGATTGCACTGACTGACCTACAAAAAGCACACCCACAGCATGCTCAAAAGTCAACTCAATAACATTCCCTGTACCAGTCAAGCCTGGCCTAACACCAGGATTACAATGTGTGGTGTTGCCATGTTCAGCTCTGACTGATTTTACAGACTGATCACAGGTTTCTCCTTAGTTATGAAACAGCTTCCAAACTTCAGACATGAATGCAATGTGCTGACTCACTGCCAGGTATGTCACACACAGGACAATAATGTCCAGGAAGTACAAGAATGTGGATTTATTTTTAAACTTATTTTTATTTAACACTCCTTAAATGCAACAGCAGCAAGTTTCTGCTTTTTCAATTCTTCCTTTATTCTGAGCTACAAAGTGATCAGACAATAAGTAACTCCAGGCACTGAATTTACAGGGAAATTGGTGCACTTTTCAGGTGGTTAAAGTCATTAACTCATACTTTATTACAGCAGCTGAGGCATGCAATAATCAGCCCCAAAAGTACTGCTCTTTGGGTCTTAATGCTCAATTAATTTTCTGGAATCCACATCAAGAAACAAAGGAATGGAACCACAATAAGAAGAAGCAAGGGAAGAGTTATTGTTTCCTTTATTCTTTAATTTCAGTCTTGGTTTATCAGAATTATAAATACTTCAACCAAACCCCATGCTGGTCAAGCCTCGCTGCCAGTCCAAATTGTTCTACTATTTCTGTTGACTCAAACAGGATTAATTGCAGAGGGCAGCCATGTGGATCAGACCAAAAGTCAACCTACTCCAGCCTGAGTCTCCAGAAGGGCCCAGCAGTGGATGCCCAGGAGACCCCACACAGGCAGGATAAGCAGAAAGTGGTGCTTTCTCCGGGATATTCCATGTTTAGCCTCTCTGTGAATGAGAGATGGTTTAATTCTGTCTAATATCCCTCACTAGACTTGGATTCCATGAATCTATCACATCTTTTTTTTGAACAGGTCTATAATATTATTATTCCCAGCATTCTGTGGTATGAAGACAAATGAAATAACCTTTCAGGACACTCATCAGAAGATGAGTCCTTCATTTGGTCTGAATTTGGCAATTGCCATTTTTCTTTGACATCATGACTTTCCCTTCAGCTGTGTATTACTGGGGCATAGCTGAGAAAAATTTTGTTGTAGTCATCCAACCTCCAAAGATCAACAGCATTCCTTCTTGAAAAGTAAAAAATGCTGTTTTCAGGGTAAGCGTTATAAACACTTATTTGCAAAAGGAAAATAAATAAAACAAAGGGCACCCAAGCATTTTGCACAGGCCTACAGAAGAGGTTTTATGTCTGAAACACTTAGCAGAAATCCTTTACTGACAAGCTACACTTCAAAGCAGTGCAGGCATGAAGTTTCTGGACAAGGTTCAGCCCCCTTTACTAGAACAGCTGTGGAGGAATGTTATCCATGCAAGCTCAGGAAACAAATATGCAACTCTATATTCATGACCCAAGGGCAGTACTCCTGAATTTTCCTACTGCTTGCGAGGCGAAAGTGTGCCTTTCTGATTATCTCGTCTGATCACATGGCCATGAATCTTAAAACAGTACTACTGCCACCAAGCCCACATTTTCTTTTGGAGATAAAAATACATATGCTAATGGAGAATTTAAGAACGCTCTTGGGTGCCAGCAATCTTCAGTTGAGAGAGAAAATGTTCTGTATTTTTAAAAAAGATTAGACAAAAAAAATGGAAAATAAAAATTATTAAAGCAAATGGAAAAGCATGAAAGTCAACAGCATCAAATATCATTGTACAGTAGGAAGTGAATAAGGCAGGAAACAATGCATGATAATATCTATAGGAAAAAAAAAGATTAATGACAAAAAATATTTAAGATAACTAAAACAAGAGTTCCTAACAATGGTTTTAGTACAGAGGGCAAGAGTAGTGAAAGATTTGTGGCCTTCTGGTTGGGAGAAAGACAGATTTATATATATGATAACATATTTTGCATACCATTATAACCATTTCTAAAGAGGATGCTAAGCAGCAGATTCCAAATGAAGATTTAATAATAACAAAATCAGACCATTCCCATGTATGGATTTTAAAAGAGCCAGACAAGGATCTCTTTAGTATTCATCATCATTTCCAGTAAGTTTTGAAAGACACAGTAACTGCAGAGGATTAAAGGAAGCTGAGTTTGTGACAATACATTAGAAGTGTGAGCAGACATCTTGAGCAGTTACACTCCCAGCAGCCTGCTAGCAGAGGCAATGGAATAGTTACTCTTGGTTTCTATTAATAATAAACTTCAAAAGGTAATAAAAGAAATGCCAATCAACAAGCATTTATGAAAAATACTTAACCTTGGAACATTCTCACAGGATTACACATTTGAGTCACCTTTTACACATTCATAGGTAGCTTAATATCAGCACCTGAGGCAGACAGCCTGAGGACATGGTCCCTCCTAGGGAAAACAGTGCACACTGGGAAAGCAGGGACCAGGGACAACTGCAGAGGGAGAAGGGGCTCCTCAAACCCTGTTCTGTCAGTCAGAGGGATGTGTGAATGGCCTACAAAAGCTGCTTAAAGATCATTAATAAAGCAAAAGGCTTCCATTAGAGCTCAAGGCAGAAGAAAGTTCCATCACCGTGTCCCCATGTGTCCATCCCAAACTGGGCATGGTCTTCAATACAACTTTGTGAAGGGTATTGAGGGAAATCAATATTAAGATTATATTTGCAAATGTGGTATCAGTTGCTCTAAGGTTTTTGCTTGTTTTAATTCAGCACATACAGCTGATATTTGCACATGGTTAGCAAACACTGATTAAACCTATAAACTCTCCTTTTGACCAGCTGAAAGTGTTACAGTTTGTGTATCCCACAGTGAACAGCAAGAAAGACTATTTAATGAGATCCAGTCTAAGCAGTATCTGAAAAATTAAATTAGCGAATATAGTGCCAAATAAATGTATATACCTGGGTTTTTACCCTGCCTGTGTGCACGAAAGGTGCATAAACTGCGTTTATGTTGTAAAATTGAAAACTTGCTTTTCATTTTCTGCCCACTAGCAGATAACCAGTTTTAGCAAATTATTCACTTAATATATTCTAAAACGTTCATTTGCTGTATTTATTCAACCCTTAGCGCATTGTTAGTTTTCTAATAAAATACAGTCTGGTTTAAAAAAAAAAAGCTTATTTCTCTAAAATGTGAAAAGCCTTTCATATTTGCAGTGAAGTAAGCAATGGATATGCCTTCACCATTTCCCTTCTTTCAAAAAGATTCATAATCTTTATGATATAATTATCTATGCAAGAAGGAAAATTAAACTTCAGGTGGTCACTCTTATAAAAGTCTTATGCAATAAAACAGGCCTTATTTTAGCAAATACTTGTATTATCTAGATGTCACTAATGAAGCAAGTATTTCTCCTCTAGTCCCTGGATGTTTTTTTACATCCACATTACAGAATAATGAGGATTTTGCACAGTTTAAGATGTGCAGAAGGAATGTAAGTGAGAGTCGCTGGTCAGGATTTGTCAGGTACACAGACAGGAGATTTAAGATGCAAGGCAATGCAACCTCAGCTGTTGATTCCAATTGAGGAAGTATTATCCTAAGAAAATGCAGGGCAATGAATCTATCAGCTGCTTCTGACACTCAGTTCCTCCCTCCATTTCCTGCTCACTCCCGCTCCACTGACCTCCAAATCCCCTTGTTTCCTATCTTGCTGATTTCTTTTTCAGCATCCTCAGCACTGTTATCTTCAAGCATTCTGTTTCTGTCCCTCCTTCCTCATTTTCTTTGTGTTGTTTCTAAGAGACCAGTTCTCAGTGAGAGCCTAATAACTATTCTGTAAAGTGGGAGGTAGCAAAGGGTGAATGACTATAAGATAATTTTTTTAAAAAACCATTTAAAACATACATGTTGGACTGATTCCTGCAAATTCCCAAAGATAAGAATATCTTTACAACCACTTGGAATGAACTTTGTGGAAGCAGCATTGTAGCAAAGCCTGAAAAAAAAACTCTGCTTAAAAATGTCAATGACCGAATCAATTTCTTCAGCTCTTTTAGCAGTTAAAATGGCTACTGAAAAAGTTCAGATTTTGGAAGCTTTTATAAAGTCAGATCTTATTCCATGGATGTTTTGAATAAGTCAAAATGGAACAGGCTAAAATGTTTTACATGTTAAAAACTAATATTTTAAAATTTGGCCATTTTAAAGGCAGAAATAACTTAGAAATTGAATACCTGGTGAAATCTTCAGCTAATCTAAAACAAAGCTTAAATGGGACACTGCTCAGCTACAAACCAAAATGAACCAAATACATGCCTGGCGCTAACTACAAACACACTCAGTATCGCTGAAATATACAAAAGAATTCTGCAGATTTAAAGAGGACACAATTTGACATAGTTTACTGCCATAGCAACTGGTTCCTAAACCTCATACAAATGGAGGAGATCAGCTGAACTGTTTAGTTCTTTTCATTTGAACAGTCGCTGTCAGAGTTTCCCTCATTGCAAGGATCTGATTGGGCTGGGATGTCTCCCATTTTTATTCTTCTTTTCTTAAGCAGCAGTATAGAGAGATACACTGCTCCAAACAGGGCATTTGTGCTTACAAAGCCCACAAATGTCCAGCAGGAGTGTGACATGACAGCTGCTTTGCAGTATTCTGGCACTGACAGTGCAAGATAGAAATATTGCTTTATTTTCTTAGGAGGATTTTGAGACTGTTTAACAGATAATTTTATCCCACCCTCTGGATAGTTCTTGATGAGCTCCCAAAAGAAAAAAAGCATCACGTGCAGCCCACTTCCATCCATTATCAATGCCCAAGGAAACCAGTCTGTCCCCCAAATCTGGGTTACAAGTGTCCCATCTCTCTACATGCTCCTTGTTCCCCCACACCAAAGCCTAGGGAAATACTTTGCAGCGTGCCTGGGCTGCAAATGTGGGCTCTGGGGCACAGCACAGCCCAGACGTGATGGAGCTTCCTTTCAGCAGCCCCTACACTTGGGCATCCAGACAAATGTTGTGGCTGGGAAGAAGAAGAAAAGCTGTCTCTTGAAAAGGTGACTCAAACTTGTCTTGACCTTTCCTATAAATGGAAAGATAAACTGTTCACAGCTCAAGCTGTGGCTGAAGCAATGTATGCATTGTTTCAGTCTCGTAGTAGTAAAGTATTCAATCAGACTGATGCACCATTTTTACCTTTTTTACTATATATTTGGTTTAGTTAAACATCATAAACTTACTCTGAATTTTAGGAAGCATTGCCATGGGAAAATAAGACATGCTACCCTTGCACCTGCTCTGACTAGCAACCCTGCTAATCTGGGATCCAGTCTCTGAAGGGGAAGAATACCAAACAAATGAGGGAGAAAAGTGCAAGAACATTTTCTATTGCAAAAAGATCTTTTCTTTTTCTCTGAAAGATTGGTGTTTTAACTTTCTCTTCAAATTTCCCCACTGAAAAATCCTTCTAGTCCTGTTTCTGTCCTTTTAGCACCTGAGTGCTAAGACCACAGTGCAGCTGTGTCCGCAAATTCATTCCCTGTCATGTGAAAAGGCACAGCCTCTTCTCACCTTTAAACTTCTTGCTACCTTCTCATGAGGTGTCCTGATTGCCTTGCCTGGTGCAGTCAGTCTGTCATGCACAGCAGACACATTCCCTGCTGTCCCCTTCCTGAGTTAAATCCAGGAGAAGGCTTTTTGCAGCAACAAGGGCTGCCCAGAGGCACGAGCAGCAGCTTCTCAGCTGACCGCAGTTCTGAGGTGCCCCAGGGCTGCTGCAGCTTCTCTTCAAGAAGAGGTGTCTCTAAAGTTTCCTCAAGGCCCATTTTCTCAGCAGGAACTGGGCCTTTGTTAGCCAGAAAACAGGTAAGCAGTGCAGCAGAAGGAAGGAATTCAGCTTCTCCCCAGAAGAGAGAGAAGGCAATGCTCTGCAGTGTGTGGGACCCTGGGCTGAGCCCCTGGAATGGCCATTTCCAGGCTCTGAGAGCACTGACAGCAACTCAGGGTTCTCACAGAGTATTCCTAAAAGTATTGACTCACACTGAGAAAGGCATTTGATAAATGGGTATTTTCCAAAATATTTTTTTTTTTTTTTGCTAAGGGTCCACTACTCCTCTCTCTAAATTGTACCAACATAATTTTAACCTGTTTGAATACTGGACCATGCCATGTGGTATGATAGTCACTAGAAGCAGTGACCGTTACCTATCTGTGGCTGAAAATCAGAAGTGTATTAATTACTTGAGGATTTTTTGCAATTTTTTCACTTTGGGTTTAATTAGAACTCCAAAACTCTACCCTTGTGATCAATGGCATTGGTAATTTGATTTAAATCTGGGCCATAAAGACATATAATCCGAGGGGTTTTTAAACTGAATAATATAAATTTGAAAGAGACTTTTACCAGGAATTTACTTCAAGTTTGAAAAGCATTAACAGAAAAACGTTGGAATTTTCTTGTACCCTGGCTGATTGTAAATTGTTCTTTTTAAACATAAGATAATTTTCAAAAAAAGAGGTATTTCTCAAATGAGTGACAATGGCAAGGGAGTGAAACACGTTCAGCTTGATGGCACAGCTGTTTGCTGTGTATGCTGACCGGTGACATTGAGTATCAGTTATCAAAGGTTTTAAGCCATTTGTGGACAAATCCTGGATTTTGAACTGCAGACTAAGAGTTCTTTGTTCCTGTGCCCATTCTATAAGAAGTCCAGCAGTACTTAATATCAGATTTGCATAGAAAGTAGAAGAATCTCAATAAAAATATTTGTACATTCGATTCTTATCACAGAAACAAATCATTCTCTGTTTGATTCAGAAGGAGCCATCTTGACAAATGCACCAGCTCCTGTTTCTGGGAAACCCCTATTGCCCAAGTGCCAGTCATGTGAACTTCTACCAGCATTAAGCAAATTTCCAGAATTTTTCTCAGGTTGGTCCATAACTTTAAACCCAGGTTGTCTCATGGGGACAGATCTTCTGGATGCTACTCTCAGTCACAGTGTTTGTAGAAACTGCCGCTCCTTACTGTGGAAAGAGTGTGAGAGCCACTATGCTAAGAATGTACTGAATGTAACTCTTGATTCTTGTGGCTGTAATTTCGTGGTTGGAAAGAATGAAGAGGAGCCATTAGCATGTGACCAGCCAGCTCTCCAGAGGCTATTGTCAACTGCTCTGGGAAACACCGCTCAGCGACCTTGTAACCCAACCCTCAATAACTCCCAAATTCCAACTTTTCCCAAAGAGCCTCATTTCAGAGCACAGCAAAGAGCTGTGAGACATTTTTTTTTCATTTATGTATTTATGTGTATTTCTAAATTTTTTTTATTATTTTTGTTTATGCAGTCATGCAGTACTACAGAACTGATGTTGTTTACTTAGCACCAGCTATGGCTGCTGATGGTTCTTAGTTGATGTGGCCGCGGCAGTCAGTCCCTAGAGCTCTCCAGTGAGGGCCTGTCTCCTGTTCTCTCTGTCTTTCTTCACTAACCATCAATGTGCATTCTACAAAGCCAAGCACAAGCCTACCTGCAGCACTGTCACATCAGGTACAGGTCTGCCAGGAGTGCCTTTGCTGGTTCTAACACTGCCCATGTACTTCATAAAGGCTCAGGCCATCATCTGGGCCTAGGGCAAGGAAGACAAATCCGAGATGCCATCCTAGCTGTGTCTCAGGTGTGAGCAGGGTCCCTGGAAGGAGGCTCCTGCCTGATCTCTGCTGCCCTGAGAATGGTGTGGGACCACAGCAGCTGCAATGGCGGTGCCTCACAGCTGCAACAGGACCATATGAATTGTGGGCTGTAAAATGTTTCCTTTGACTAAGATGTCTAGAAAGCCTTGTGCAAGGAGCAGGGTGAAGGAAGCTTCAATCATCCAGTCTCATTAAATTTGAGACCAGGCCACAGGCACACAGGAGGATGTCTGAGAGACCAACACTACATGCTTGCCCTTCTTTCATACTCTTCCCAAGCATACACTCTCAGCAGACAAGTAGCCTACATGGGCCTCTGGTTGAATTTGGTATGGCCAGTGACACTCTCAGGAGGGGATGCCAGCTGTGGGAAGGTCTGCTGGCAGGCCTGGTGCTCCATGTCCCTGTTCTCTGCAGCCCATCACCCGGCAGATCCTTGTGTTCCCTGTATGCCTGGGTTTCATTTAAAAGATCTCAGCTTTGGAAAGGCATGGCATGCAGGCCCATGTCCTTCCAGCCTGCTGCCAGGACACCGGGAGGGACTGTCCAGGAGTGGGTCTGTGAAGCACACCACAAAGAAGCTGTAGTATAGACACAGCTGCAGAAGCTGAGCAAATGATGTCAATAAAAGGAAGATCAGATTCTGGTTCCTAAAATGACTTGCTTTCAGTTAATGTCAAATGTATTGCCAAAGCATCTTATACAATTTCAATTATGCACTAAGAGACTCTGCATTGTGAAGTTAATGTTTAATTATATTATCATTTACTCTGAGGAATGTTTGTGGTTTAATCACTGTTTATGTTTATTATCTTTTGGTTTACATTTTTTCCCAGATTAAGAGATCATAAGATACACTGCATCAAGATTTCACATTAAGGCAAGATACTAGTTTAACATTATGTGGTAACTCCTTAAAAACCAAACAATTGTCAACATCGTGCCACTGAAATAACTGTCTGTTCCAAATTCATGTTCCTGGAAATGATAGAATGTCCTCATGGTGAGGTGGCCACTCAAATCACTAAACAAGGGCTGGGGTCAGCTCTCCTGCTGGTGAAACACTAATGACTCCATGCAGCTGTGCCAACAGGGATTTTAGCCCTCCAAGAAACTTCTCACAGGATGTTCATCATTTGATCATATGGAACATGCACATGCTGTGGACATGTAATGCCCTTCAAATAATCCACCTCAAAAAAATGACTTTGAGGGGTTGGATACACACAGAAAGGATGTATAAGGAAACTAAACTGCGTGTGTGTTAACCCTGTGAATGTGGTCCCAAGTGGCTGCAGAGCCCTGCAGTGTAACCAGTAATTTCCATCCCAAACCAGCCATGTAATTACAGTCTAACTGCAGAACTAATGCTAATCTCACAGCAGTTCAATTGTGCTCTGAGTCCTGATGGTGTTGTCAGATACCAGGTGCCTTCCCAGACTACCCAAAGGTCAGCCCTGGCCTATAAATGCTGCAGCACATACAGAAGGCACTGGCACATGCTGGCATTCGTGCATAAAGAAGGGGTAATCAGCAGGATTAGATCACCAGATAGGAGAGTCCTGCATTATCAGATCAAGATTTGGTTTATACAAATTTATCAATAATGTCAATATCAATAATTTCATTGCTGTAACTGTAGAAAAAGAATTGAAAGTATCATGTAAAATCTGTGTAGTCACAATACTTCACAATTTCCAAATAGCGAGAAAATATTATAAAAGAGAGGCAGAGAATGAAGACATTTCTTTCACTCCTTCCTATCTAGTTTATTTGTGAAAGATTTTTGATTTCAGACTACAATGTAGGTTGGACAATCTCGAAATACATTCAGACTACATGAACACCGGATTTCTCTTGAAGAAAATGTGTGCCATCCAGTGCACTCTCAAGAAGAGAAGAAAAATGCTGTGCAGTCAGGGAAAATGTATTATCATAAAATAATACACATAGTGTACTGTACTGTAATATATATAATACACATACTGCACTGCATATATATTCATTAATATGCATGAACACAAAAGTACACATATGAGTCTCTTCTTCTGTAGTTTACCCTGTTCTATACCAACCAAAACATACATGAAGTTTACTCAAGCTTTAATACAGAGTGTGCATTTATAGGGACTTCAGAATCTGGTTATATTAGAAGTAGTGACAATAATGTCAGAGTTTGTCTACATTCCTCAGATAAGTTACATGCTCAAACAATGTGCAGAGGGCTGTCATGTCTGCTACTACCTCACCAAAATCCACATGGCTTGCTCAAATCTGTGTAGTTAATTCATATTTCCTTTTTTAATTAAATGACAGGTGTGCCCAGTACAAAGCATGAATGTGTGTACAGACTGCTAAACCACTCACAAATGCAGACAGTTCTGCAGTCACTGAATCGCTTGCAAATAAATTCTGATTTCATTCTAATGCATTCTGCATACTGAAGGTTCCAGCAAATATTTTCAGTGACAAAATCTCAGCTGATGGGTGCTACTCAGCATTCACTGAGCACAGCCAGTAACCCAGTGTGTAGCCCTCGCTTTGATTGGATGAGAAGGAAGACTTTGTCAACAAGAAAATAAGGAAGAATGATTAATTCATTTCCCGTATGAATTTTAAGGCATTCAGAAACATTCATTCTAAAATTCATGAGACTTTGGGGATTTATTCATACCAGGAAATTCATTTCAACTCATTTTATAGAGACAGACTTAGTGAATCACAGACCAGTGACCAGCTCAATTCTTTCATGATTTTTCAGTCAAAAGTTTTTCCTCCATTTTTTCTATTTGATGAGACCTGTATATATATGTAAAAAATTATATAAATTATGTCAGGGATAGGAAATACCAAAATGGTCGTGTCTTTGGAAATTTGTAAGGGAGGGGATGCTTTTGTGACCAACATTGTAGTCTTTTTAGGTACTCTGCACCCTGAGCTTTCCTAAATGGAAAGATGAACTTACAGGAGAATGAATCACACCAAACTTTAGCCATCCAAAATGCAGGCACCAGTTAGGCTGGTCAGCTGGGTGGTCTTTTGCCTGCAAACAGAGATGGCTCTTCCACAGTGCAAGTCAGCTCAGCAGTCCCACAAAGGGATAAAACACTATCTGGATTATTTATCTCCATCTATGGGGAGGTGGGACTGTGGGGCCAACTTAGGCAAATAGCTTAGTGGGAAATTTAAGTTTCATGTACTGCAGCACAAGTCAGATGAATCTCAGCCTTTTGTCTGAACTTGGGAAAATAACCAAGTAAAGTAAGGAAGTCATAAGAGATTCAATTGGGTTTTTTATTACACTCTACAAAGCCTCATATAAATGTTGGCTAAGGCATTTCTCTATGCAGAACAATAACATGAACTGACATTGCTGGCTGCAGTTTTTTTCTCCTTTCATTCTGCAGAGGCTGAACATGGAAAACAAGTCACTGGGAGGGAGGGAAGCGTGAAAAATGTGTCTCTGTCTGCAACTGAAACCTTTTGCTTATTAATTCTCAAAGGACTCAAAACAGAATCCCATGGAAGTTTTAAAACTGACAAAGCTTTAAAAAAAAGGCAAGTCTTAAAACTTTTAAGGTAATAAATCATAGTCTTAAGATTGGCCATTTTTTAGAATGTCAGTTAAGATGAAAGAGCCTGAGAAGGAATAAAATACTTGGTCTTTTTAATTATTTTTTTCCTACTCATCATTCCTGTGTTTCTCCTTATTTTGCCTACAGAAAATCCATTTCTCTCTGTGTAACTTACAGTTAAATTGCAGGAGGTTAAACCTTTCCACAGCTTTTTGCATGGAATATAGAATAATTTTGGAATGGGTTGTTATCCTAATGTACCACACTGAAAAACGATCTCATCTTTATCTCCTAGTAGACAGGAGAAAGAGGCATCAGATCACACATCTATTACTCAAATCAATCAGACAAAGTATCATTCTACTAAAAATGCCTCTGTAACTGCAGAAAAAGACTACTTGGCAAAGATGACTTTGCAAGAGGTGGCAAAGTGCAAAATAGAGATGCTAAAAGGACACAAAATTAAGGATGTCACTGGGACTTTGTTACTAAGATCAGATCATCACATCCAAAGAGCAATTTAACATTCCCATGCTGTGCACAGAACTACCTGGATGCAGGCAGCAAGACATAGTGATGTTTCCTCTGTAGCTCATGCAATCAGGTCAGGACTATATATAATTTTATTTTAATTTTTTTTTTGATGTGCACTTGGGACTTAAAATTCAGAGTTTACTCTAGACAATAGGTAATTGAACTGTGCACAATGAGGGAGGAACTCTCATATCACCATGGCTTATGATGAGAAAACAAGTGAAAAGGTGAAGTACTTGACCAGGAGAAAATACAAGCTTAATTAACTCAGCCGAATGGGAGACTCTACTGGACTCTGGGAGGGTCAAAGTGGAAGTGCAAAGTCACACCCTTGTCTTTGGAAAGCCCACTGCACATGGAGGCACCATGCCACCAAGAAGGCAAGGAGTGAGCAGTGGCTTCAGGCAGCCTGGCAGACTGGCCTCTCCAGGGAGTTAGGTGACATTTAGGGACCCTCTCCTCCCACCTATCTGGGTCATGGTGTGAGACACCAGACAGTTCACTCATGGAGAGGCAGCTGGCCAGTCCAACCTGCTGTCCTGCCTCCAGCAGGAAGGCAGTGGACATCAGCTGGTGCCTGAGGATGATTTGGAGAAGAGGGCAAAGCCTTACAGCCATGCTTCCCATTCCTGCCCCACCTTGTGATGTAATTGTTGCTGTCTTCGTGTCTGACAGCCTTTGATGGCTTTTCCTTCTGTGTTCCCCTCTAACAACATGAACAAAGCCAATCTCCTTCACCAACAGGGATCTCTGTGCCCCTCAGGGGTCCAGAGCAAGGGCCCAGCCAGCAGCAGTGTGGGGCAGCTCTCTGAAGGGCTCCAGGTGCCTCGGCTCCACTCCAGCCTGACAGAGCTAGAAAATAGCTAGACTCAGTCTGGCCTCAGGACTTTCATGTTCCCTTTATTGCTGAAGAAATAGCATAAAACATCTGAACAGTTTCAGAATGCAATCTAACACATTGTTTTGTTTGCATCTTTTTAAAACAAAATTACTAGGGTATAAAGGCATTCTGGGAATTATGCTGGCTTTCATGTGCACTGGAATATGATGTTTGAATAGGAAAATTCAGAATAATAGTCTGCTGTATCAGATACCATGTTCACACAGTTAATATAGTGTTGTCTTATGATCTGAGAGAGGACATTTCCAGAGACAATCCTTTGTTTGGATTTTTTTCATTTATTAATCTCCTTAACTCTGAGCTATGGCATAGGCGTTACAGATGAAGCAGAGATGTTCCTTCAGCGTGCTTTAGACATTCCACGGGGGTTCAGAAGACCCTCTCTCAGCAGCCACCTTCACAGGGGAACAGTACTTGACTTGGTCCCTCTCATCACCCCTCCAGGAGCTCAAATGATACAGCTACCCTAGGGAAAGCTGGATTTTTCAAAAGACTTCAGCTCCCACGAAAGCTGAGAGCATTTAAAGTTTCATCACTTCATTTAGCTGCCTACATGGGAACTGGTGGGTGCTGAACTCTTTGGAAACGCTTGTCCTGTGAAACAAGCCTCCAAGCATTTTACATCACAGCTGACAGTGTCAGTGTCAACTTCTACGTGTTGAGTAAGTAAGGTCCTGACATAATACACTGTAATGACTCCCTGTGCAGCCCTTTAAGGCTTTTATGTAAAGACATACTTAGACGTCTTAATAGCTCGGAGTTGTTACTTTTACTACTCATAGCTGTCTTACACATGTGGGTTTATAGATCGATTCACGTCAGTGGAGCTGCTAGGTGAACGTATTCACGTAAGCCTTGGAATTTTTCTTGGAAAATTCACCAAAGCTTTTCCCCCTCCCTATGAAATAAATTATGTCCATTTCATGGAGTGCTTTCTCTGGTATTCCAAAGAGGCCATTGCTACAAGACTTATTCAATTATCAGCCAAAAAATCAATTGTGAGCATATGCCTGTCTGTGTACCCACTAAGGTAAGAGTTTTACAGTCTGGTAAACTAAGAACAAGTCTGCATTTAAGTCTCAGGTTCTTTAATTAATCATTCTTTCTTTTCAGTTTTGGAGAGGTTTCTTCATCCAACTGTTGAATTCATGAAAAAAAGGAATTTATATCTGGAGCTGTATGGTAACAAGAGAACCTTTAAATTTCATGTACATTTTAGACAATACGTGTACTTTACAAACACGCTCCATGTGGCTGTGTTTAACAGTCTGAAGTATATCGCAATGAATGAACATTTAAAAGTAATCACATAAAGGACAGACTAGACCTCTGGATTAATCACTACAACTTTTGGGTGGTCCAGGATATGCTTGTAAAAATTTATACTAAGCAAATTTCATATTTTGTAGAAAAATCCTCTTTGCAGGATATTTCACCTCTGCATTCCTGTGTCTGCCTTTCTCCCTAGCAGAGCCAACATGGCCTCAGGCACCAACAGGGGTTCAGCTCCTGAGAGTGGAGCTGCTCTGCAGACCCTTCACGGCTCTAGGACTGACTGTGCGAGCATGTATTTGTTGGTAGATGATGGATTTTTCCACTGGTACTTGCCAGACTGACAAACCAGACCAGCTCCTCTTCTTTCAAATGGATTCCTGATGCTTCTGAGACTTTGAGAGAGCCTCTATATTAATATGTTTGGCTTCATTTTTGGCAACGCAGACTCTCTGAACTCAACTCAGGATGAATGCTTTTTTCTTCCCTTAGCCTCTAGCAATATGTAAATAGGTGAAATCACCTCTTACATTTGAAAAATAATTAAAAAGTAGAATTCTATCTAGCTAAATCTACTTTTCAGATCTGGCATTTATTTCTTTCTTTGTTTATAAAAACTAGGTCACAGTATGTGTTCATTTCAAAGAAGAAGAATTTAAATATACTTTTCAAGCACAAATTAATACTTCCCAATTATGCCTTCCTGTGGTGTTCAAAAAAAGTTTTTTAAAACAACAAATTTAGCATAGCAGAAATGAAAACATTTCTATTAAAAGAGAAAGGCTATCATAATTTGCTGACTAAAGCTGTAAAGTTATCAGGTTAAAAGTAAAGTAAGGTTAAAAACAAAGTAATAAGGCTAGCAACACCTCTCAAAGGATAGATTTATTGGTTATGATCACAGTTATTACATCATTCACAGACAATACTGGTTTGGCTGCAAACATGGAGCTGTTAAAGCAATCATAAATAAAAAAACCATTGTCCATGAACAAAGAATGAATGAGTGGGGGAAAAATGCTTTTCTATAGAAGGATATGTTAATTGTCCTTGTTATAGATGTCTGCCTATCTATAGATGTCTTCTATTCAAGCAAGAGAATAATCCAAAATCAAAACTTGCTTGCCAGATATTAAATCTTCTGGACCTTCTTCAGCTGTAATGGCAAGAGAGGAAAGAAGCAGGCAAGGTCTTTGGCTCTCTCTTTGGTGAGCTTCACAGGTGTCAGGAGCTGCATGTTCAGCACTCCAGCACTCCCCTGTTCAGCACTACCAGCACAACAGCACTGGGACAGCAGAAAACACAGTTTCCTCCAGATTATTATTAATTTTCCAGTGATCCTAGAATCACAGAATAACAGAATGGTTTGGATTTGAACAGACCTTAAAGATCACCCTAACCCCCTGCAGGGACACCTTTCACTAGTTTGGCTTGCTCAAAGCCACATCCAGCCTAGCCTTGAACATTTCTAGGGTTAGGGCATTCACAACTTCTCTGGGCAGCCCATTCCTGTGTCTCACTACACTCTGAATAAATAATTTTTTCCTAGCATGTAACCTAAACCTTTCAGCTTGAAGCTCTTCCCTCTTGCCCCATCACTGCACAGCCTTGTCAGAGAAAATCTCTTGGTAGAGAGCAATGAGGAGAACTGTCTCCCTTACAACACTTGACACAGCTGCAGTTTCCCTCAGGGCCCAAGGAAGGGGAGCTGTGCTGACTGCTACCAGCAGAAGTTCTTGTCACCTTCAGGAAAACAGGAGTTTATTCCCCGTCCAGCTGAGCCCTCTTGGCTGGATGCAAGCACCGTGGTGAGAGGCAGTGACAGAACAAAGCACGCACACACCTCTGTTGGCTGAGCTCTGTGGCTAGATGTGCACCGGCTCCTATTAACATCTGAAGGGAGGAGGGACTGCAACAAGACATCATCAGCTCTGGCATTGCCTGCTGGTGGTCCTGCCAGAGGGAGTCTTCATCCAGGTGTAGGTCCAATGCAAAACATCCCTGTGAGGGTCAAGGCTGCAGGGAAACTGGAGGAATACTTGGCCAGGAGACCAAGACAGAAATTTGCACTGCTGCTGCACATATTAGCTTGACTGCATGGATAAAGAGCTTGCACATAAAAATAAGTGCATTAAAGTGGTTTTTTTCTCTCTCTCTAGCTTCAATCCCATTGTCTTTTATCTGTCATGATTTGACCCCAGATGGCAACTTAGTTCAAGGCAGCCACTTGTTCAGCTCTCCTGCACCCCTGGTGGAATAGGGAGGAAAATCATAAGAGGAAAAACAAAACACAAGTGTTTAAATAGGAGCAGTTTAATAATCGAAACAAAGTAAAATAATGTAATACCATTAATGGAAATAGTAATAATAATTGTAATAAAAGGGGAGAGAGCTAAACCACAGGAAAAAACAAGTGATGCACAATCCAAGTACTCACCACCCACTGACTGAGGCCTGCCATATCACCAAGTAGCAACTGGCCCCTTCCAGCCAGCTCTCCCCAGTTCATAAACTGGAAATGCCGTTCTGTGGCATGGCATAACCCTTTGGCCAGATCAGATCAGATCAGATCAGCTGTCCTGGCCATGCTCCTTCCCAGCTTCTGGTGCAGTTCCTCCCTAGCAGAGCATGGGAAACTGGAAAATCCTTGACTCAGGGTGAGCACTACTTAACAACAACCTAAACATCACTGTGGTATCAGCATTTTTCTTATACTGAATCCAAAACAAAGCATTGTACCACCTATTAAGAAGAAAATAAATTCTATCTCAGCTGAAATCAGGACATTATCACACACACACAGAAAAAAAATTAACTCACTATTAAAATGCTCTTCCTTTCTCTGGCTAAGGAGGGTACTAAAAGAGGATAGGTGCTGAAAAATCTGTTCCAGGCATCACCACTGGTAGTACAGATGTAATCAGTGAGGTTTTCACATAGGAAGACCTACCTCTGACTATCTTCATTTTGAGATAGCTCTCTAGCATTGTCGTTTTCCAGCTCACATTCAACATGTAGCAGGACTAACAAGTCTCTAATCCACTGGCTGCAGTGGATACCTGTTAGGAATTTAGCTGACTAGAAAATAGAAAAGTACAAAGCTGTAGCTAATTCTAAGTCTTACACTTGCAAGATAGTGTGTCCTTGGGCCTAGCTGTAGTATGATAACAAATAGTGAAAGAGACATGAGAAAAGAAAGATGTAGGCCCAAAGGAATGAAGAAGAGTCGATGGTATAGTTTAACCAATAGATCACTTGGCTTGCAGAATATTCATAAGCTCATTATTTGCTGTATAAGTGTTTGATGCTTTTTTTCAATAAACTAAACCTGTGATGAACCATCCAGTGTCCTGGTCCCCTTCCTACGGCAGATACCTCTGAGTTTATGTCCACAGGCAGCCACATATTAAGTACAAACAAAGCTGGTGTTCCCGGCCCCTATTGTTTAGAGCTGGCAGCAGAAATAAAGTAATAAAACTGTTAATAAATATTTTGAAATACCTACTCAGTCACAGCTAAACCAGACCTAAACTCAGTATTTTTTGGAAAGAGGAAAGAAACAGACACTTCATTTCTGTGCCTCAGCTACACATGAGCACAGCCCATGTTTGTAAACCTGGCAGGCTCAGGCTCATGGACCTTAAAGGTACAATAGCATGATGTGCAGAGAGCTGTTTCCATTCACCCTTAGCAATCCCTAACTGTGTGTCCTCTTTTGGCTTGTTCCACAGTACACACAAAGAATGCTAACACAAAAATGCAAAATGCCTGGGACATTAATGGAGAGGTGAGAACCCAGAAGACTTTCCCCCTCAGAAGACTTTCCCCCCCAGAAGACATTTTTCAGGAAAGTAAATTCTCTCAGAACTGACATAATTTAGGAATTATTCCAGCTGTAATTGCCGATTAAATTGTTTTCATCAAATATGGGATGAACTGGACCAGGCTTCATTTAAGATGAGCTACAGATATTTTATTTGGTCTTTGCCTCCCCTTTGCAATGGAATCATCCCTAATAATCACTCTCTAGAGGATCCAAGCCCCACTGATCAAGGGACTGTACACAAAATAAAAAGACTGTCTAAGGGAATTTAGTCTATTTAACATATAGAGAATCAAAGAATCAGCTGAATGCCAGCTGTATTTACTTAGCTGATTTTTTTTCTATCTCAAATATACACAATATGTGGAATTTCTTTTAAGATCAGCTGAATATTGGTTAAAAATTGACCTAATAAATAAAATTGTTAAAATATATTACAAATGCATTCATTCACTGATCTTGTCCACTGGCTATTTAAAATAATAGTGTGTGATTAAAAATTGTTTTGGCTAAACTGAAATATCAGTTGTCCCAACCATTAAAATGTCCTGGCTGTGCTCCTAGGTGATGACAGTACTATATTTAGTCACTGAGTACCACCAGCTGTCTTGCTAACAGAAGTCTGGCATTTTCCTTAATTGAGAGATGCAGTATGTGTGAAATGATACCGCTCACACTCACTCATGATAATACTAGCATGACCTAGTTGAAAGCTTTGATTTTTTTTTTTTGCTTTGTTCAGAAGAATAACAGTTGGTTCAGTAAAATGTTAAAGACTGAAACCTATCCAAGGGGTTTATAAGGAATTCTCTGCAGATTATGATCTAGAAACCTCATTTTTCTGAGTCCCCTGGCAGAGAAGGGCAGGTGAGGGGGGTGAAATGGAAAATACAGCCTTCAATATTTGACAATTACCCTTCTGGTCACCCATACCTTGCAAGTCTGGGGGATGTTTTCTTAGGTTTTTTCCCTGGCTAGACCCTGGGCAAGTGATAGCACAGAGTGTTACATTCTGGTGGACATTTCTGTCAGCCTTCTACTTTACAAGCAGTGGTGTAGGTGTAGGTGGATGATGACTTTTGTTGCTGAAGAGTGAGTCTGTCCCAAAAATTTATCTGTGTATTCTGATTTTAATTCCTAGAGCATAAATTTCAGAGATGAGCCAGTGGTCCCTTTCCCCACTCCCACCCCAAACTTCATTTCCCAGTAGGTAGGACAAACACCAGGCCAGAAACTAAGTGCACTGCTTCCCAGGAGAGCTCCCTGGCACTGGGGGGTGGGTGGTGGGTAATGTGGGTCATTTATTCTCTCTTGTTGAAATGCTTCCACTCATATTCATGTATAAACATACACTGAAGCAGCAACCAAAAATCTGAAGTTTCCCTTGTCAAATGACCTAATCATCAACTTAGAGAGATGTATACTATTTTTTTATCCAGTAAGTATTTAAGTTTTCTTTTTTAAGTCGTCCAGGCATAAGAGAAAAGCCATGAGACCTCTGCCTCAGCACTCACTGCAGCTTAGCACTTGTGGTATTTTCTGAGTGGGTCAGCCTGAGGTTAAAATTCCTGCTGTTGACCAGACAAAAAGGGAATTGGACCCAAGGTCTCCCACATATGATGTGAATGTCCAGCCTGGACTGGGATCTAGGGCACGGGAGGAAGGAACAGCTTTAATACCAGTTTCTCTGAATTACCTCATTCCTCTTGTGAATCTGGCCCCTGGGTTATTTTTACGAAGTCTCAAAGTGGAACCAAATGATTCAAGGTGAATTAAATGTTGCAAGCAGTTCAGAACTGCTTTTTTTTTTTTTTTTTTTTTTTTTTTTTGACTCAGTGAAAATGTTGAAAAGCCCTGTCTGGGGGAGCAGTCAACTACAACAGTCAAAAAGGATGGAAGAATGGTTGTTGAGCAGGAAACATCCTCAGTCATTGTGCCTGCTCCTGAAGGGCCGGCTGTGTGCAGCCAACCATCCTTACTGAGAGTGTGATGGCTTGTGAATGGGCAAAATAAATATTTAATAGCATTTGCAGGCACTGCACTGGCAGGTGAGGAAGGCGATCCTGAGCCGGAGATTCAGACAAGAATTCAGTTCCCAGATGGGCCACAGAATTTCTGCGCATCCTCGGGTGAGTTGTTTACTCCCTGGATGTGCAAATGTAAATTCTTGTATCTCTGGAGGTTTCTCTGCTCCAGTGGACCGGTTATACCAGCTGGAGATCTTGGCACTGACACCTCATGGCCCTTGGTATAACAAGGTGAATAATGCTTGCCTAGATCAGAGACCAATGATAAAGTCACTAATGGGTCTCATGTGTGCCTATTGTGATGGGCTCATAAAGGCCTAAAAAACCAGAATGAGTAAAACAAATAACATGGGAACACATTAACCAGCAATTTATTGTATGCTGCACAGCAACTTGCTGTGTACCATTTCACAGGGCGATCACAGGCTTTTAAACCTTTAAACACAGGATGTTTTCCTGTTCTCACACTCAACACTTCCTTCAAATGAGGAACTTCGGTGCATATGGCAGATCAACCATTCACATATTCATTGTCCTGGGAAGTCACATTTTTCAGGAATGAAGTTGTGTCTTTTTGCTTTAGAGTTGATTAAGAAGACAGCTGAACCCACATGGCTTAGCAAAACAATGTAGTTGATCAGAACTTCTCACCATGTATTAACTGTGAAATGTACTAGAAAATTGAGATTTTAATTAAAAATCAGTGTTCTTACCTGACATCACTGGAGGGTCACTGAGCAACACAAGAATGCAAATGAGTTCTGGCCTGCCTCAGCAGTGGTTAACAAGCCAAAGGAGATTATAAGCTTTCACAGAAAGCCCAAAGACAGGAAGAGGAAATGTTCTGTGTTTCCCAGCCTGTCAATAAGTAAGATCATCAGATCTGTTTTCCTGCTTTTCTGTGCCACACTTTTATCTGCCTGGGGAAAAATCTGGAAGGGCCGAGCAGGCTCTCAGTCACTGTTTAATTACTTTGCTTTTCACAAAATCATGAAACAGAAGTGTTTTGTTTTTCATTGCAATTCACAGCTTCTGCATACTAACTGCCTTCAGATTCCTGCAAAGAGCTAAATATGGTGTGCAGGCTGCAGCAGGTAAACAAGGTATATCTTAATGAACTGCCAAGTAATAACACGAGGGAGCTTTTCAACATGGCTTTATTTTCATTACTCATGCGATACTCCATGAGTGCTCCTACAGCCTCTAAGCCCTAAAAAAACAGTGTTTGTCCCTGTGATTCCTGATGTAACATGACTAGGAGGCACAAACCTGACCCCTAATTTAGCATGGCTGAGTCACATGCCTTTACAAAAAGACTAGGTTACATGGGTTTTGGTGGTGTGTTTGTTTGTTTGTTTGTCTTGGTTTTTTGTGGTTTTTTGGTTTTTTTGGTTTTTTTTGCAAAAAAGGAAAAGTGAAAAAGTTGAAGATTTGGATTTAATTAGCAAAGATGTTTGGTTTCAGGACTATGCCCAGCAGGGTGGCGTTTAGTAACAGCACTGTCTCTTCTGTGAGTAGCTGCTCAGAGTTGCGGCATCCATTTCTACCTGCTATACAAACATGATCTGAGAAATGGGTCCTTTCCAGAATATTTTAGGATATTGAAATAAAAAGTGACAAGCTGGTGCAAGCAAAGAGGTCTTGGAAGGGACAGAGGTCAGGGAAAAAGGAAGATCACATGACAGGACAGTTTGCCTTACTGCAACTTGGGCGCACACACAACACACTCTTTTAAGATGAGAAACATCAGTAAGCGCCTCCCATCAGCCAGCACCTTGGTGTGGACCTTGTGGCAATAGGAGTCTTGAAAACCAACCTAAAGGAAAGGACAGAATCCCATTATCATGGAATGGTTGGGGTTGAAAGGGATCTTGGTGGGTCATCTGGTCCAATCCCCCATGCAGAGGCAGGGACACCTAAAGGAGGTTGCTCAGGATCATATCCTGACAGCTTCTGAATATGTCTAAGGATGGAGACTCCACAACATCCCTGGGCAACCTGTGCCAGTGCTCAGTCACCTTCACAGTGAAAAAGTGTTTTCTGATGTCCAGAGGAAACCTCCCATGTTTCAGTTTGTGCCCATTGCCTTTGGTCCTGTCACCAGGCAACCAGCAATAAGTAGGGTGCTCTCTAGGAAATGGTTTTCACTCATAGATTGCAAGGATCCAGGTCTCTGTGCTCACAAATCATGAGATGGATGATTCGATAAAATCCTTACCAGATTACTCACAAAACCCAGCACTTAAGAAACAATAGGTCTGCTGCTGACACTAAATTGAAGATCATGAAAAATAAACATACAAAAATTTGGAAATTCTTTATCCAGTATATCACTTTGCAGTGAGCCAGGGGCTGCATGTTCCATTTGAAATTGCTTTGCTTCTTAGGATTTCTATCAGGGTTGCTCATACTGCCACGCTATTATTTCATATGCTTCAACATAATTGTTCTCCTTTCTAAATCAGCACCAGAAATCTAAACCTTCATTTTGAGCATGTTAAAATCATTAGCATAATTAGCATTAAAAGAAAATGCCAGGTAGCCAATATAACTTCTCTGATGTTGCAAATGCTGTGAAAGCAACAGCTTTGTTATGTGACCTACACTCACTCATCTCAATGCAATATTAATAATGGAATGCTAATTACAAGCAGAAGGCTACTTCTTAATTCAACATTTTAATCTATTTTAGGGGTCACTATTGTGAGAACATCACCAGCAGTAGCAGTTGTTATGGAAAGGTGCAACAGGCTGCTTGCTACTGTCATTGATGCTGTAGAACTCGAGCATTTTTGCCAAGGCATGAATTACTTACTGGAAAGAGAATATTCTCCAGATTCTGCACTAAAGGAATCTGCTGCCTTCTGTTCCCAAAAATAACAACCAGGTTACATATCTCTGTGTCTCTTAAGACAGTGGTTCCCCCAAGTCCATTTCCACAGTGCATCCACAGTACAAAATTGGCCAAATGACCAATAACTAATTTAGTAATTTATTGTAGTGTTTCAAGTGATGGTACATAGCTCACTCCCATCCAGCTGCTTTCACCTGGCCCTGGATTATTTGCTGACTCACAATGGTCTGTTTCTTAATAAGTATTGCAAATGATTGCTAGCAACCAAAGTAGACCTAAACACAGCAGAACATCTGTATTATGTTTTCGACACAGAAGCCAGATGTCCAATACCACATACTAACAGAGAAAAGTGGGGTTGTGGTTTTTTCTTTCCTTATGTTAAGACCTAGCTTAAAAAAACAAATATCTGATGGAATTTGTACAGGAACCTTCTGGAGCTGACAAGCCATCAGGAGTACTGCTTAGGCCATGTCCACACAAAGCCCACAAGGGTATGTCTGCAGCATCTGAACTTGCCTAAAATGCTTTAACAACTTGAAAATATTTCAAGACTTAAATACCTTTAAAAACCTGAATCTTAACACTGGAAGGTACATTTCTGAAGGGTGCAATTTGTGAGATGATTGTTGTCCAATTCAAAGGGCCACAAACTACAAAAGATGAAGGTTTTTTACGCCTTTGGGATAAGGAAAGAAAGCAATTAGGGAGCTTCAGGGTGAAGCAGCACCTTACTATCTTCTACTTACTAGAAGTTCTAGTTACTGGGGTCGTCCAGCTTCAGAAACTCAGCTGTAAAGGGCCTCTGAATGGGAAATAGGGAACTAGCAGGAAAAGTGGAAGTGGAAAAAAAATTTACTGTTTGGCAAGGTCCTCCATCACATCAGAAATTGGACAGCTGAATGTAATGAATGATGCCAGAAATTGCTTTGAGCCTGCATCTTTGCCAAACACAGTGACTGTGCAAAGAGAGCAGCCCCATTTCTGTGAGGTGTGGACTTACAGGGACTCAGGTAACACATCTTAGTGACCAAGGCTGGCAACTCTTGCAGGGAAGCCAGGGTTGGAAGTTCTGTGTGAATCTGAGAATGTTAGTGCCTCTCTAACCAAAAGTAGTTTTTACTTTTGGTTAGAAAGTTAGAAGTGGGCTTCTTCCCTTTTCCATATTCTGCCATGAGGAGAAAACAAGCCAGTTTCAAGCTAGGCTTTTTTCTGGCTTTGCTTTTTCTTGACTAAGCTATGCACAGATGGGTAAGGAAAGCATAATAAATCACATGACAGATTAGTCTCAATAACTGAAGCAGAAATCAGAAAAATAAATAAGTAAATAAAAAAATTTGAAAATACAGAAGGATCCATCTATAAAAGTGTATGTCTCTTTTGCATTGTTCATTTTTCACTTCCATACGTAAATTGCATTGGGACATCTTCAATATTTTCCATGCCCATTTATCTTATTATATTTTCCTGCTCTTGCCTCTTTTTTCCTCTCTGAGACTTTTCTAGCACTGTGGTTGGAGAGTGCAGCTGGGATACAGCTGTGTACTGTCCAGCTTTGATGAGCTATAAATGTTTTCCCTTCTGCTAACGTTGTGGCATTCCCTACTGCTTTGGTTTCTTGAATGCTGATGCTTAGAAGGCAGATTTGAAAACCCCAAAACTGCTCTTTTTAGCCAGCTCTCCCTTTGTATCAGCAGTTTCTAATTAAACACTACCATACTGGAAGACCTAAAGATCATTAAAGCTGCACTCGTGTGTCCAAGAATAGCAACACAGTGCAGGTGTTGTTCCCTCAGTTCAAAATGGACTGGTCAGTCCCCTCATTGATTAGCAATTGTGCTAAATGTCATATAAAAGCCTGACCCTAACACTGCTAACACCTATGGTCAGCCCAATAAATTCTTTCAAACTTTCACAGTGGAAAAAAACTTTCTATTTTATGATTTTATAACCCTGTCATTAGCAATCTTTGAAACAGCATTCCACCCCCAGGTTGCATTCTGTGGTTATGAACTTCATTTGATCACTGCCCATCAATTTGACATTAACTGCTACAATTTACAACTGCTCTGGCTTTCCCTCTATTATTGCCGTACCTCTGCAAGTGCAAAAAACTGCTGCCCAGGGGAAGTCTGAAAGAATGCAATGTCTTGTTAAAACCTGAAAGGGCAACAGGGGTGGGGGAGCAACCTCCTAGAAGAGAAAAAACCAAAGGTTGATAATGAATAATGCTTCATTCTCCGCCGTGAACACGGGTGACCTGGCATGTAGACCACAGCAAAGTAGTGAATAATTCACCGAGAGAGTCACAGACCTCCTGGTAGACCACAGCATTGCTTTGTCTCACAAATATGTTCTCCCACAGAACAGGGCTCGACAGGACCTCTCAGTCTACAAATGTTTAAACAAAGGCGGGTGTGACAGGGCGTGCAGGGGAGCACCGTGTGTGCACGGGAGTTTCTCCATGGGCATTGATGGCTCCCAGGCCCTGAGCACAGGGGCATGGACAGAAAAATGGCTCTGATGGAGGTGAGGCACACTGCTCATGCACAATTTCTAACCCAGACAAGAAACCAGTTGCACTCTCAAAGAGGGATATTTAAGCAGCATTAACTGTCTGAGCTGAAGAAACAGGAGCATGGGCATTTTGAGCAGCAGCTGGAATCCGGCCTGATTTCCCGACCTTTGTGCTCATAAAAAGAAAATCATCCAAAGGAACCTTTGGGGCTGGAATATGGTTCCAGTTTCCATGTGAATTTCCTTCTTTGATTTGTGGGTTTCTCAGCCTGAGATAGGCCAGGTTTGTTTCTGGCTTAGTTGCAAATGTTCTTGTTGCTGAACTAATCAGTTTGTGCCTCCTTCCATCTCTGGGCCCAGGGCTGTGAATGTGGGCCTGGATCCTGGGGGCTCTGCTGGTGGCAGCAGAATGGTGCAAAACCCCCTAAATCCCAGCTCTGTTCTGAGTTGCTGTTGTGTTTGGGAGCAAAGCTAGCAGACATTTTTATTAACTTGGATATCAAACTGTTTATAGAAGCTAACATGTTCACAGTTTAAGCCATTTCTCTAGCTTTTCCATCTTTGTAGCCAGAAATAGTCTGAGGCTAATCTTATGGAATATCTGAAGTTTAAATTGTTTGATCTAATGGGGCTACCGAGTGAGTCACTTCTATACCCATACCCTCTCATGTTACCTTACTTACACTAAAAAAGACTGTTTGATTTAATTGTGGTCATTTCCTGCACATAAGATAGTTCATGTCTAGCCTGTGCTTTTTTTCTCTTATCCTGACACACTGAGATATTCTCAGGCTCTGTAATTTGCCAAAGTATCAAGCAACTATTCCTATGTTCTTCCTTCTGATTATCCTGCCATGTTACACAACCTTGTATAGCTCTTTTTTCTAACACACCAGGCAGCACCTTATTCTCTCACATGGCTGGTCTGTCAGCTCATGTGACAGGAGCAGGATGTCCAGATGCTGAAACTCCATTTTGGGACCATAAGCTTTGGGCGTGGGGCAATGAGGCAGAGGACACAAGTGCCAATGACCTGGTGGCTGCTGTACCTGGCTCAGAAAGTCACTGACAGAAGAAATGCTTCAGCTTGTCACCATGCTTCAGAAATGAGCAGGGTGCAATGGTCAGTGCATGGGCAGGGAATGCAGGGACCAACTGCAGGACTCTCATGCTGTGCATGGAGCCTCCAAAGGAAGGAACTCATGTTTTGTGTGGGATGTCTTTCAGTGCCCTTCCCTCTTGGCACTTTTTCCTCATCCTCACTGGTACTGACTGATACTCACTATGACTCAGCTCCACTCAGCATCACACCACAGAGGAAAAGAGACACTGCTCTTGTGATTTTATGTAAAAAAGCTTTCTGACTTGTCTCTTTACAGATCACAGGCTGGGAAAAGTGTGACAACTCATTCTGAAGATCACCTTTCCAATCCATGCAGTTCTGCGTATGCTTGCAGTCTCTTTATTGGAATGCTCAGAGTAACCTGGTTTAACAACTAATGAGAGAATTATTTCATTTTTTTTTTCAAAATAGCTTATTATCTCTATACTCCAGATCTGTATAAAATTTTTATTTTTATAAATGAAGCCATTTTGGCATAAGTGACTGCAGAAAGATGACTATTCCACCTTTTTATGGTGCTTTTAACTCTCAAATCAGACTCGTTCTTTTCCTACTTAGCAAAGCCATAAATGTTTTGTAATAGCTGATATCTTCATTGAAGATTCTTGGAAATATTTAGTTGCCATTTTGACCGGTTCAAATGTATTTGAGGACCTACGCTTAATGTTTACGAGCTTCCAGCGTAATCTTTTTATTTTTCCAACTATAAAAGTCATATGGCCTCCTGCAAATTAGTTCATGGAACACCACTTTCTTAGTGTCTTTTTCATTATTTCCATCTATTATACACTACTCTCAAGCTGAGAAGAAACTTTAAAAGCACATAACTAAAGAACCTTTGTTTATTATTTGGAAAAGTTTGGATGTATTTCCTTTGGCCAGATTTTACTGACTATGACTGGAGAACTAAATGTTCCTGTGGTTTCCAGTAAATAAGCTTTAAAATACAATTTTCTGACTAGTGGATAGAGCAGAAAACAAAGCTACTGGTATCAAATGAGCCCTCATATTTTTCCAATTGATGGATGCCTGGCAACTTCTATGAGAATATTATCTGAGAACAGACCTACTTATTGTTCAGCTTCCTACAGCAGGACTGCAGATGGGATCCTGCCCCTCGCTGTCTCCTGTTTTCCTGCTTTCTAGGGGGGCTGGCTTGGCTTCTGGGTCCCAGTAGCATCCAGGGGAGCCTGGAGCACTTTCAGCCTCTGAGAAGTCACTCAAACCCTTCAGGGGGGTGAAGGGGGGTGATGAGTCCATCATTTTCAAGGATAGCTTAGACAATCTGAACGCACCAGAGAGGTAAGAGAGCTGCAATCCCATTTCAAGCAGGGATGCTCTGATAGTCACTGCACAATGCCTCCTGCAGATTTTAATAGGTGTCCCACCTCGTTCAAAAGAAACCATTACCAGCACAGTACAGGTCCAGTGCTTGCTACACTGCTATTTCAATCTGCTTCTTTATCAAGGT
This sequence comes from Melospiza georgiana, assembly GCF_028018845.1. Taxonomy (NCBI): domain Eukaryota; kingdom Metazoa; phylum Chordata; class Aves; order Passeriformes; family Passerellidae; genus Melospiza; species Melospiza georgiana. The sequence goes on from NC_080433.1 coordinate 52,213,197, forward strand.
GCTGCCCCTGCCGCGTGGGCATCGCTCGCTGCTACCAACCTGTTAATGAGACTTTATGTACTGACAGTACAGATCAGGCCCTGCTCCCATGGTGCACACTGTGAAGAGCTTTCCTTCTCCAATTACCCCTCAGAAACAGGACAGACAGAACCTAACCTTTTGCCCTATAAAAATTGCACGTTGCTCTGAAAGTCAAAATGCAAATTATTCATTAATTTTGTAACCATGTCTAAGGGAAGAGAAAAATAGTAGGCAAAATTGGAGTCTTCTATTTTTACTCATGTGTCTGGTTGATTACATGTCATTCTTCTCACACAGAACTAAATATCTTAAATGCAAATAGCCAGAGGTTGTTGTACGTTTTTTGCCCTTTCCACAGCTGTTCATTACAGAGCTCAACAGCAGCTGACAGCAGGTGAATGTGTGGATGATGGGCCATGGATATATTCTGTTAAATAGAATGAATAAACCATTAAATGATCTTGTTTCTTGATATGCCTAAATGCAAGCTGCACCTTCAAGCAAGCAACATTAAATTCTGTATAGCAAATCCCTCTTGTATTTTGCAGCACATCAGTCATGCAAATTTTATGCTATAATCTTTTAAGCAATTATAACCTCCATTTATTTTTAATGATATAGTATATCCTTTTGCTTTTAGTTCTAGACAATTGAAATAAGAATGCATGAACCTGGAATAATAGACTGCTTATATCTGGTTCATTTTGTAATCTATATTTGGTGTTTTATATAACTTGTTTGACCTGGGTAGAAATGAGTGACAATGTGTCTTCCCTTTTTGAGAATCAATATCTTCAAAATTCACTAATATGTTAATTTAGCTGTATGTCTGTATGCCATTGCTGTCGTAGGAATTGAGAATGACTGGGAGTGTTATTTTAGAGGGAATGAATATTGCATGTATAAAATATATATGCATGTATACAAAGTAGACATAAGTTGTACATTTTAGGCATAAGGAATTAAAATAAGAAAGAATTACAGAATTATTCCCAAATCATCCTCTCAAAAAAAAAAAAACAACCACAAAGTTTAACCACTTTTTGATTTAAAAATCAGATGCTGGATTTGGAAGTGTCTCTCTTCAATAAAGGGTTTATATTTTCTATATAAATATTAACTCAGATGTAGCTCTTCTCTCCATTTGCTCAAGAAGGGTTTTATTTTCCCATGGCTCTGGGAATAAAGGACCTCCAACTCTTTCCATAACACACCATGCACACAGGCATGACCCTCCTCCAGCCTAAAGGCAATTATTTGACCCAATGCACATGAGCATGGGTTTTTGAGAGGTCAAACATATCAGAGCGTTCTTCTGTGTGGGGAAGAATTAAGAGGGAGAAGTACAGGACCAGACTGGGCTGGTGGCTGCATCTGAGGGATGGTGTCACTGCACGGTTATTACTCCAGCTCCAAGTGCGAGGCTTGGGGGAAAAAAGTGGCCAAAGACCCTTAAAATGTTAACTGTCCCTGCTCTGGTGCCTTCTTGCTTAGTCTCCCCACCTTGCTTAGTCTCCCCACCTTGCTTACACAGTAGAGCTTTTGTCTGGATTCCAAAAGCTGAGAAGAAGCCTCTCACCCTCAGAGACCAGCACTGCATTATCCACTCTGGGAAATACAGGGGGACATTTGTCTTGGATTAGTAACACCTGTATCTGTAAGATTTACATAAGCAGTGTGCAAAACAGGATGGACTGTACAAGTGAGCAGTTACTATAGCACTAAGGGCCTGGTGGAGAGATGGTATTTGATATAATTAGGAGTTCTCACATTCCTTCCATGTATACAAGCAGAAAGCAGTGTGAATTTCTTCTCCTTCCACTCAGTAAAGCTCAGGTGGAGCAAGATTTACTAAAATCAAAACTATAGGGCATACAAGCTTTAGTAAACCTGAGATATCCTAATAGCCCACAAGAAATTCAGACTCAAACCCTCCATAGCACTCCACTGTATTTTGTGTGAAATTAGGTTGCACTGTACAGCTGGCCTAATGCTGTTTCTTTGCAGCCAACTGTGGACTAAAAGCAGGAGAGATATTTAGTTAAGTCTAATAATTGTTTTTCTTCCAGCTTTTGGAAACATGTTTAGTGCTCTCTATTTGGAGTTTAGAAAATTCCTCTGTGACCAGCTTTTAGGGAACACTTTTTTCCTGTCATGCTGCTGCTGTTTGGCCACAATTTTGACCTGATGTGCTTTCAGAGACAGCTGTATCATTTCTCCTAAACACTGGAAATCCACTGAAAAGTGTGATGTGGTTACCTGCAACACTGTCACAGGTTTAGAGGAGTGGGTTTTGCCACTAGCAGAATTAAAGAAGCCTGGCAACAGAAGCATATAAAATATAGTACTAAGAAGATAATGAGACAAAGAGCAAAAACGAAAAGTTACATGTAGGCTGCAAAAACATAAACTAGATAAAGATTTATGTATTAAAAAATACTTTGGTAACATTAAGAGAAGTTGCATAATAATGAAAAGCAGATACAAAACTGTCTAGCTATGTACAATACTACAGATTTGTGCATGTAAAACTATCATAAAAAATGAACATTGAAATAAACCCAGATGAACAGACCAGAAACAAAGAGAAACCCTGTCAGCATACCAAGTTGCAGTAAGATTAATATGTGCTACAAATGTTGTTCCCAATGTATCTCTCTGCACTCATTCATCATCTCCTTCCATGAAGACGACATGAGCTTGTGGCCTTTCTGCTGCCTAAGGCAACCTGGTGTATATCTGCTTGGGAGTAAATATAGATTATTTGTCCAGTCCCCAAACCAACAGTACTCACACAGTTGTTTGCCAGCAGGACATTTTTCTGTCCCCTTACTGAGAATAGCCAGGCTTTCTCCTGTTCTCATATTCACCCCAACTATGCTGCACTACTAAAAAAAATGGCATTTCAGAGTCCCACACTAAAATTGGTGTGAAAAGCTGGGCACTTCTAGAGTCAGGAAGTATTTAGACACTTATTTTAAAACTATAAAAGGCATCATATTAACTGTAGAGGAAGCCTAAGTGTCTAGCTCAAGCTAGACACCCACTTGCACATGGTTAACATTAAGTAAGTGAATTTAGCTCTTTGAAAGATGCATCCAAAGCCCACTGCACATGCAAGTAGCTGCTACAGTCCAGCTGAACCAGTCCATAGCCTAAATACTCATTGGACCAACACCTGAAAACCATCATAGGCTCACCAGAAATTTCTTTTTTCTCTCCAGCAGACACCAGCTGTGCCTTGAAATTAGCTCAGATTAGCTTGCTCCCTTCTTTTTAATAAAAACAGTAACTCATAGTGTTCCTATGATACTTTTACAAGCCCTTACTCACAGCATTAGCACCAGCTCCCAATTCCCTTGTCTGTGCGTACAGAGCCCATAGTATGTCCCATGCTCACAGCAGAGAGGAGGGAGAAGTGGGAATTCTCAGAGCCCTCTCAGAGTCCCTGTGTGGTGCCATCTTTTTCCTCCCTCCCCAGATTTCCTCTGGTGTCATCTCTGATGTCATTACTAGCACAGAGTTAGGCTAACACATTTCTCACAGGAATGTTGTGGGTGTTAATTAATAAATGTTCATAAAACGCTTGGAAACCTTCAGGCTGAAAAATGTAAAATAACTTTCTTAGAAATATTGTTCTTACTTTCTGTATCCAGATACTATGTCTCCTGAGGTCTCTGCAATCTGAAAGTAGGTCAAAACTTGGCTCTTAATAAGCTGAATTGGGAACTCTGAAATTTTCCTCCAGACACAATTTTGTACTACTTAAAATAAGAAACGTGAGGCTCACTTCCTGGTACCTAAATTCTGCTGTACAACAGCTGAGGACAGCAATGAAGAGACCAGAAGATGTGCTCCTCACACCCAACCAAGGTACACTTGCCAGCCCAATGTTGACCTCAAAGTGCCAACCAGCCCCATGCTAACACACACCTTGGACTATGGACTTACAAGTTTTTATGTTTTGACTCCCCCTAACAGGGTCATCCGTGCAATGTATCATTTAGAGCATGAAACGCTTCCTTTTGGAGCAGCCATGATAAGCCAAGCGGTTGCACACGTTTGTTTCATGTCACTTGGCCAGGCAGAACATGGGCAGTTGAAATTCTCTGTGTGTAGCAACTGGAATGGTGTTAACCCCTACAAGAAATACATGGCACTGCTCTTTTCATTTCCATTCTGTAGCAACAGACACGGCTGAGACACAGGGTGTTTCCTGAGGTTAATGATAACCTGAGGTTAATGGTTTCTGGCTGAACTTTAGGCCCTTGGCTTCCCCTAACCTGTCATTAATCCCCAGGAAATGCCTGAAACCAAGCGTATTATTTAAATCTGGCAGCAATTAATTTATCTCTGGACCTTACAGATGCTCATATTAAATTAAAAAGAGGATGATTTATGGAGAGCACCAATAATGTCCAGATCTAGGCAAAGATAGATGTTATCCTTAATATTTAAAATTAAGGTTTCCTTTTTCACTGAGTCATTGACTATCAGTTGTATTAAAGGGTTTTATTTAATTATTCTATCAAATAGGATCTTTTCCTTAATTATTCCTTTTAAAAAGCACTTTATCTTGTAGATTCTGCCAGCTGCATCAAGATTTTATCTCTTTTTCTCTTTGGGAGTGTTTCATGAACATTGTTCACTGTTGCTTTGAATCAGAAAATAAATGTATTTTTAGCAATTTAGTTTAAAAAGAAGCAATTCAGAAGAAATGCAGTGGCATATGTAAGAAACAAGAATTATCCTCCCACTCAGCAGTAGATCTATAAGTCTCAGTCAAAATAACAGCTGTGGTCTTATTTCTACATATTAAGAAGATAGGCCAAAAACACAGTGTAGGGCTGCTGGTTTCTACAGAGCCAGAAGGTAAAGCTGTACATTGGTTTCTATTCTGTTTATCTCTGGCTTTTAGGCTGAGGCTGCCAGCAGTGTGCACACTCTCTGTTCAGGCTTCTGCAGCCTTACCAGAGCTCTCAGTGATGTGGTTTGGCAATGGGTACCACTAAATCACCGTCACAGGCGTCAGTGCAGTTGGCTCCGTAATTGCAAACAAGAGCCATAAATCCATTGAAACTAATCCACGTACCAACCGAAATAAAATCCTTAATCTCATCTCCTTTCTGGTTTTCAGCTCTCACTTTCAAGTCTTATCACAGTATAGTGCCATTAGCTCTACAGATAAAATGGGGTCTTCCAGACTCCTTAAAATCTGAGATTCTGCTGTAAAAACAGCTTAAGAAAAATGGACCTTCTGAGTTAAAGGTGAACTACAAGGGGACAGAAATCAGAGCTGTGGATTTTTTTTTTCCTTCTTTGCAGAGAATTCATTCAGTAATATGTTTCATGAAGAAATGGTTACTGAAAAACCACAGTTTACATTTTAATATTTCTGTAAACTGATTAAACCAATTCCCTACAGAAAAATTACTGCCTGTATTGCAGTATGGGCTCTACTGATACACAGGATTACTCCGCTCTTAAGAATAAGAGGAACAATCTCACATGTATATATGTGGTCACACATCTGGCTTTGTGCAGCATTAGTACTCCCTTTCCTGAAATCAATCTCTGTTGAATATTTTTTTCCTTAACAGCCTCTTCTCACATGTTGGTTCTGCTGCCTCTCAGCAGTTTCTGGTGTAACCCACCCCTGGAGAAGAAGACAGGGCAGGTGCAGTGGTTGTGTTGTTCTGGTAAGGCTCCTGCTCACCAAGGAGGGTCTCAGCCTCAGCACTGCCTTTTCTGGAGCAGCTCGTACCCCTGGTAATGCCAGTCTGTACAGGTGGAGAGATGTGCATGTAAATGTACAACACACACTGCTGTGCACGTGCAACCATGAACACTGCTGTGAACGTTTCCGTGAGAGATGGAAAACAGACTTCAGCCTTCCCCACTAACGTGTGGCTCCTTCATGTTTGAAGAAAATTATCTTTCTCAAAGTTCAGTTCAGAAAGTCTTTTTTAACCCCATCTTTTTTACAAGCTTATGGAAGAACACCAGCATCTCTTTTTGTTACAATATTTTGTCTTCATTTTGAAAATAACACCACATGTGTTCCAGCTACAGATGTTGCCCTGTTTCATAATAACTGATTAAATTATATATATACTGCAAGATCATTTTCTAATGGCTAAGAAGGGATTACATATGTCTGTAAAATATTAGTCAGGGAAGACAAGAGCAGTTTATGTCACAGCTGTACCTGCCCCATTCCTGCAGTTGTGTACAGTGTCCATTTCTTCCAGCATGCAACCGAGCAGCAATGGAGTTTCATCAGTGCCGTGGAGAGTCCTGTTCCAGCTGGTAGAGGCAATTTTGGAGCAATCAAAACATTTTAACCATGGAGCAATCAAAACATTTTAACCATGACAGAACAGCTGAAGTTTCCACAAATTTTAATGAGCTAAAGCAAACATATTTCGAGTGTTCCTCTAAACACTTAGGATCCAATCCGCATCCTACATAATTTAGGAAGGATTTGCTATGCCTTTTACTAAACTTTGGAGTGAAAGATGGAGTGTGTTATCATGCACACTTTGTGGAGATCTTTGTGTCAGAGTCAGATTCAGTGATGTTTACATGCTGCTTGGCCAATAAAGGCTATTCCAAGAAAAAAGAAGCCAGCTATCAATATACAGCCACATTTCTTATGGTTTCCTGATTTTCTGCCCTTTGGTATACCTAAATCCTCTCAATATGAGCTACTGAATCAGCATTTTGTATGCTCAGATGTAATTAAAGCTGTTCAGAGGACACAGATTCCATTTTTGCTCTAAATTTCAAGGTCTCAGAATTTGTTTTCACTATTCAGAGGAATGAAAACAAACCCCTCAAACACATTTGCCAATGGAAATTGTTATGAAATGTATGTTTCTGGACATAAAACCTGATCTTTTCAGCTCAAGTTCTTTCTCCTCTGGCTGTAAGTGACAAGGGAACCCCAGGCAAAAACTTTCTCAAGAAATGTTTGTCAAAACTGATATGTTGATACAACATTTTGGCTTTGATGAAGTGACATATTTCACTTCACTGAAAATATTCTGACCAGCTCCAGATGGGATTGACTTATTTAAGCTAAGAAAATGATTCATTGTGAGAGTCTGAATAAGCCAATAAAATAATAGAGTAATGCATGGTGGAGTCTAAATAAGCAAATAAAATAACAGAATAAACCAGCATTTTCAAATCAACATCATTGGATCTGAACCCTTGCCTTATGTCTGAGATAAACTCATAAAATATAAACAGATTTAAATAGTAGAAACTATGTTTATGTCCATCCAATACAGACTACTGGATAATATTGGCCTTTTCCCTTAGAATCCTGAAGCCATAAGAAAACAAGGTCTGAATGCAACTTTCTCCTGTGCTTTAGAATGAATACACAGAGAAGACATCTGAGAAAAATTTGTGAAACATGTTTCTAAAGTTTTTTATTAGAGGACAGTCTAAAACTTATCCAGATAGTTATTCCTTTACTATTAGGACATGCTGATAATTGAAATTTTTTTCCTACAACATAGCCTACATTCTCCTCAGATGAAACCTCAGATAATTAGTTTAAGCAGAAGTTTAGAGGATCATCAGTCCACTTAGAGGATAATCAATAATTGCAGCATTTCCAGTTCTATTTTGAATATAGTAAAACTTCACAAGGTCCTCACTTGTAATTCCTTTTTCCTAAGTAAATAAAATAGTTCTTGAAGAGTTTCCCAACTACTTCTGTTTTCTGCATTTTTTAACGTTTTGAAGAGAAGAGAAAATAAATTAATTTCATGCGATGATTTCTGAATTGTCTTTATATTATTCATTTCAATACATAACCATATATACAAGTATTTGAGTAATATTTTCTACATTTAGCTTCAGTACATCACATTTAGTAAGGGGCCTCAGCCTCCTTTTCAACAGGAGGAAGGTAGGCAGATTGTCCACCAGTTCACCACTCCTGCTGTAGTAAGGGTGTCTGGATTTAAGTGGAGCTCTGACCCCAGAGAATGCCATGAAAGCCTTGACACAGCCACCAGATGCAGAGCATGTAGGGTGGCTGACTTCTCACGAACCTCCCACTTATCAGGGATTGGAAATCCCTGCCTGAAGTAGAGCTTTGAGTATGGGCTGTGGAATTTCCCGCGCCATCTGACAAAGTGCAGGCATCACATCAATAGCTCCTGCCAAGCCGTAGCAGGGATCCAAATACCTTTCCCTCTCAGTGTGTCAAGAAGATTGGTGTGCTATCAGCCCAAGCTAGAATTGAATCACAGACATGGCTTCGCCGTGAACAGGAAAGAGGGGATAAATAATCAGTTGCTTTGTTTTCAAAACCAGAGAAGACCAAGACTTGCCACATTGATTTTCAAGGAAAATGTGACTGCCTAAGCAAGGCACGGTTGATCAAAGAAGATAACTTTAAAAATCAATTTGGGATGTTTGCCTAATTAATATAATTGCAGTATCTATTTAATCCAGAATTAAGGCAATAGGGAACAAAGCCTGATTCTTAGTTTTGTCTCTTGGGAACCGTCTGCCCAAGCCCACATAGACCGGAAAATCTAACTCGCGCTGTTTTCCTTTCAAGAAAATTCCTGGGGCCAATGGAAATATATGAGGTTTTATATCAGGTCATTAAATTGTCATGCTTTGTCCTTTGATTTAATTAAAATCTTCTTAGTTATTCAGACTTCTGTGCTGCAAGCTGAAATGTAAAAGAATGATAAGATGAATGGTTTAATATAGCATCTACAATTCTATATTTCTTCCTACCTGAGAAGTTAAAATTTGATAATATATTTCTAACTCTACACAGTCATCACTTCTCAGTGCTCAGAGTAACTGCTTGTGTTAAAAAACTAAAAAATGTATTTTATAGTTTCTACATTTCAAATACTAAAAAAAAATCTCTTTCTTCTTCTATACAACAAATGTTTAAAATTCTCTGAAGTTCAAGAAACTGAACAACATCACACAGACTATTTTGATGTTTTCCTATTCTGACTGGATAAGCACACAATTGAAATTATATAGCTCATAATTCAATATCTTCCTTTTTTATTCCTTTGGAATAGGAAAAGCACTTATTCCCGTGTCTATAATCTATTTTTTAATATACCACTAATGATTTATTATAGATGTCTCTCAGGAAGAAGAATGAGCTTCTTCTGCATTCTTCTGATTATTTCAGTGATATAATTAGATATCTTACTTTATTTCCACTGATACTACTAAGTTCTAAAATCTAAGAAAAATGTGTATTGCTCAATACCACTGGAAACATTCAACACAGATGTTTGCATTCTGCATAATTGCATTGTCCATAGTATTCTGTTTTTAAAATCTCTGCTTGGTGTAGATGGCAAACTACTCAATTACTTTCAGAGTATTTTGCTCTTCTAGACATAACATCTGCAATTCAATTAAATGTTCCATCTATTTTAAACCTGTAATTCCAGGGTATAGACCTTGATTCTGTTAATTCAGTGTTGATGCTTGTTGTGGAAAGGACATTTTGAAACAATGCAACACTTAACAAATGAGAAGAAAACAGAGTGTTTTGACTTAGGAAAAGCTACTATGGGATCAGATCAATGATTGCTTCAAAATCACAGCTTTTCCCTGGCAGACAATTAGAAAAGATCATATATGCTGGATTTCTCTGAGGGCACTGAAATGCTTAGTTTCTGTTCCACCTTCAACCAAGAAACGACTTAACAGTTCTACAGATTAAAATTCAGTGAACAGTCTCTGTTCTTCACCTGCTTTTTAGATAATTTTGTAATAATTTCTGCAAGAACAAGTCATAACTTTGAAGAGGGGGATTTGCAGGAAGAGAACTCACATGGATTGCTGTGGAGTAGATCAACACTAGACAACCTGCAAAAACAGCAAATATTTCTATAGACAGGATAAGAAATGCCTAGTACTCTCAGATAAATGCATTTACAGGCTATTCTGCATTGCACTGACTTTTCTATGACCTTGTCATTTTGTTATCTGAGCACATCTAAACATTGTTGGGTGAAAACATGAATAACTGTTGCATTTTCTTTCATCCTCTGTCATTTCTTCCTTGTAGGGACAGTAGAGGACATTTATCTGTTTAGGTCCATTCCCTTATTTTGTGTTTGGTGCTTGCACGAGCCCAGTTACTTTGGGAAGTCTCCAAGGAGTCTGTGCCCTGTCCTCCCCTGTCTCCACGGAGGTCATGCTGAGGTGTGTGGCTGTCACTCCCCACTCCTCTGGGCCATCCCTGGGGGCGTCAGCCCACGGCTGATGGAGAGGGCAGGGCAGGGTGGGCACAGGTGCCAGTCCCAGGGCCTCTCCTGTGCCAAGTGTCCCAGTGCTCTCTGGCCACCAGCTCTGTGCTGCTGCTTGCTGTCTTCCCTGGGGACCCTCAACCACTTTCTTTTGAGGCATCTCGAAGGCTGATTCTAAGCACTGGGCTCTGCCTTATGTCAAGAAGACAAAATTTTGGAGCTTACTGTCTGTGTATCTGCCCACACCCAGACTCCCTCACCAAGCTAAACTTGGACACAGAGTGGTTTTGAAGAGTTCTGCACCCCAAAATTGTGTCCTTTGTATGGAGTATGTGCTCTTTTCCCAGCCTCATCTTTTTCCTTCTCCTCGTTTACATCATACTTGCTAGACCAATGCACTTTATGCTCAATCTACAAATAACCAAACAGCACACAGAGGAGACGGCTTATGACAATAGCATCAAGTGTTGATACTCAGGGATTATTACTTTATAATAGAAGCTAGAACAAATTGTTTTTTGTGAAAGGAAGTCTGCTTTCTCAAATGCATGGAGTTTATATAATAGTCAGAAAATGGCCAGTTCAGCAGATTTTATACACATAAATATTATATGTAATATTTTATGTATAAATGTTCCAAGTTTACTCCAGTGTAAAGCTTTCCTTTAAAGAGTAATTCTCACCCCATAATTCTCTTTTATGATTTTCTTAGGGCTTTAAGTGTAAAAGCTCAATCTGGTTTTGTTTTATCCTTCCTTAAAAAAAAGAAAGAAAAGCACAGAACAAGTTAATTTTTACATTCAATCTGCCAAAGGCATGCTGTCACATATGAAGCTAAACATGTCACTTTTGCAAACACATGCATACACACATGTGCACATCCAGATACACAATGGCTTTTTAAGACTTAGTGACAATAGAAATAGTTTCATGTGGAAAAAGGGAGGCCCTGGCCGGAGCCGTTGACTGCAGCAGGCTGTGCTCATTCTTGGGCTCCTCTCCAAACCTCCCTCCAGCCCTCCTGTTTCACATCTAGTGTAAAGATATTTCTCTCCCCCAGACAGTTTCTCACAAATCTGAAACTTGGGCTTTCTGCCAGACGCTGGATCTTAGGCTGAGTCCTTTTCTTTACTGCGACCCTTTCCATGTCCTGTCCCTTCCCTTTGGTCTCAGAGCTGCCGCAGACAGCAACAGCCAAGCTCTTTGTTCCTTCTCTTTCTCTCCTGCCCTCTATGATCAGAGCAGAGCACTGATTCCTGCTCTGCCAGGGGCACACATTCTCAGGTGTTTTAATACGACCTCAAAAGAGAGGATTTGATGAAGCTAACTGAAGAAATCACATATGTTTGGCCTGGAGTGTTATCAGTGTTGAACCATCATGGCTTCATGAGGGGAAAGTCCTGCTTATCAGGCCTGATTTCCTTTTATGACAAGGTAACTCACCTAACTAATCAAGGGAAACCAGCTGATGTATTCCTTTTGGATTTCAGCAAAGTTTTTGATAGTGTTTCTCACAAGATCCTTCTGACAAAATGTGTAGCTGAATAAACACATCATGGAATGGGTGAGCAACTGGCTCACAGGTTGGGCACAAAGGGTTAAGAGAGACTCCAACAAATGAAGGGGCTAGGCAATCACCAAATATATGAAGTTCAACAAGGGAAAATGTCAGATTCTGCACCTGGGGTAGGGCAGCTGTGAATGTACAGACAGACTGGGGCATGAGAGGCTGAGAAACAATGCCATGGAAAGGGACCTGGGGTCCTGGTCGAGGAAAAGTTGAATTTGAGTCAGCAGTGCCCTGGGTCCCCAGGGAAGCAGCCACAGCACCAAACCTCACAGAGTCCAAGAAGCATTGGGACAACACTCTGAGGCACATGGTGTGACTTTGGGAGTGGTGCTGTGAAGGGCCAGAGTTGGACTCGATGATCCTTGTGGGTCCCTTCCAACTCCGCTCATTCTGTGATTCTGTGATTCATCAAAGTCAAGGATGAGGCTGCAGGGGTGTCTGCTTTTTCAATCTCTCTCTTTCTTTGACAGCAGTTCAGCTTTTAGACATACCATGTAACCACACTTTTTTGCCCCAAAATATTCTATTTTAGACAGAAATTATGTCCAGTATATTCTAGGATCTAAATTATAACTGCCAGAATTACAAAACCAAAACCATGCGTGGTTTGCATTACCAGAATTGACTCCCTGAGGATCTGAAGTCCTAATACATTTCCTCCCCATGTAGACTGTGCTGTACTCAGGAGCTGCAGGATTCCCTTTGCATTGCACTTCATTTTTTAGCACTTTTTAACTCATGTACTTGCTGCATGGAAATGCTTTTACCATGAGGATGCCCTAAAAATGTGTTTAAATCCCCTGCTCATCCACACAGGGGTTACAGCACCAGTAATGGCAGAAGACACTCCACCACCACCACCTCCTGAGCCATTACCATCTTATTTCTATGGCAATTTCATAGGGATGATGCTTATTGAAGTAATACTATGGGATCAGACACTAATGTGCTCCCAAATGTTTATGGCATAGCACTTGGAGCAACTTACAGGATCCCTGCTGCTCTCGAGTCACAGTTTTTGCTGTGACTATTCCTCAGTTATTTACCATTGTTATTAACAACCACACTTTTAGAGGTGGCTGCAGCTGTGTAGAAATCCATTTCCTAAGATAACAGATTTTTCCAGTCGAAGGAGATGCATCCATCTCACCAGGACACTCATTTGGACTGACCACCAGAAATGAGAAATAAGAATTTGTCTCACAGGATTGCAGAGAATTCCTCAAACCTCTTACAGTCATGATTATCCATGGTGCTCATATGTTGGTTTACTTTTCAAGTGAAAAAATTATGCTCCCCAAGGCAAAAGATGGGTGCAGTTTCAGCGATAGTTTACTCCAGGAACTACTGCTCACTGTGACAAGCTTGGTTCCCAGCAAGCCATGAGGTACATGCTCACACACAGGCTTACAACTGATACTCCCAGTATCAGCATTCTCATAAAAACACCAGTCTGCAACATTACCTCATATTTCATGCACTTTACACTGAAAAATTACTAGCAAAAATACATACACATCTTATGGTCACAGAGATGCTCCTGATGCCTCTATGCACTCAGCAGCTCTGCTATAGAGAAACTCCCTCAAAAGGGTGCAGGGGAGATTGCTCTGTCTGTGCTGTTCAGGCACTATTTGGTCCCATAATGCACTTTTTTTTCTTGCTGTACTGGAAGTCTTTCCTTGGAGCACTTCAATTTTTGCAGAACTGCTACATGAGGTGAGTGTGATCCTGTAAAGGAAAACATACAAAGAGCACAGCAAAGGAAGGGAACAAAGTTTGCACAAGCATCTTAAATTTGGCATTTCCTACCCTATAAGTAACTTCAGTGTAGGTTTTGTATTGTGTTTTACTGTGAAAATTCCCATCCTCGTTGTAAGGTTATTTCTCCATTACAGATCACAGAAATCTTGATTTGAAATGTTCCAAAATGGGAGCTCACCATCCCTACATCTTTAACTCTTTTTGGATCCAAGCCAGAATTGACTAGTTTAATGTGTCACCATAACAACTGCTGAGCACTTCAGTTTAAGCACATTTTCTCTACTCTTTTGTTCAAAGAACCAGTAGCTGAGCCATAGATTTCACACTCTTATTCTGAAACAGGCTCGAGCAGACCGAGACAACCATTTTCAACTGTTTGTCCTTGACACAATAATAGACCACAGGCCAAATGTTTTCTTGGCCCCAAGGGGTAAAGCCATTGAAGAGCAAACTTTAATTGCATTATTATTGTTTTGCGATCAGAAGAAATTCATACTTCTGACAAAATGTTGGTTTTGATTTAGTTACCATTTTAAAAATATTTCATTTCCATTCCTAGCAAATCTTGAATCAACATAAATAAATATATCTAAGCAACAGATTTCACATATCAATACTTTCAAGGAGATTTATTTTTTTTAGGAGCACACTCATATGTTTTCAGATGAGCTTTAAAATGTTGGTTTCTTTACAAAAAATTCCTTTACTGGAATCAAACACTGGAAAATGCTTGATAACAACAACTTTACCTAAAATAGTTCATAGTAGTTAAAGTTACAGACATGTTTCATCTCTGGAGCATTTAAACTTAGGATCCTTAGTTTTAGAAATATTTTTAAAATGTATCTGTTTAATAACCAAGATTATGTCATATATGTATAAAAAGAGAAAGTAATAATAAACTTCCATTACAGATTTCCTACAAAACCCTCTTTGCTTTACTCACCTGTTGGGGCTGCAGACAGCAGACACTGAGACACATGTGGGGACCAAGCTTCTACTTGCTTCTGCAGCTCAGGTATTGAACTATGAAAATAATGTTGGAACAAAGTGAAGAAAAACAGTCTCAAATACACATGATGCAATATAATTTGGAATGTGTTTCCAGCTTTGTCAGATATAAACATCAGGATTAATTTAATGAAGGAGGCAGCTCTGCCATAGCCATGGTGCTATGCACACGTGAATAGCTGCACGTGTCAGAAGGCTGGGATGCAAGACAAAACATTGGCCAATATCAAACAAAAGCAAATGTGTATCACACCCTTGTTTTTTACACCACTCCTTTTGAGCGGCTGCATAACCTGAATACTTTTTCATTTTCATGTTAGAGATGTCCCTGGTGGTATAAAAAGCCAGAATAAGATCCTGAGTGATGGAATCTTAAAGCATTGCTGATGCCTTTGAAAGCTTGTTTACAGCAATTCAAATATCAGGTGCAGCTATCAGTCAGTGCACTTCTTAAAGATGCTCTCTAGCACACTGTGGCTGGGTAGGATGTAGACGTGCTCAAGGCAAATCCTTCCGTGGTCTTTCTACAGATGGGACTGCAGCTGAGCACCTGTAGGAAAGATTACAGACAGATGTCTTCAAAGACTCAAAAAAAGAAGAGCATTAAGAAAAACAAGGTCCTGTGAATTAAGGAAACTATATTTGGATCACTACAGTCACCAGAGCACTGCAGAAGTCAGACTAATTTGTCATCTAGAAAGCCACAAAAGCTGTCAAATAAATGTGAACCTCCACCAGCCCCTATCCTGTTTCAAGGCTAAAAATAGCTTTTGATTAAGTAGCTGAGAAAATAAATTAATTTAAAAGTAATAAAGCAGCTTGCAAGATCATAGCAAGGTTCTATCCCAAAACTATGTAGATCTAGGATTTATTTACGCACATGTGGATCATTCATTTTTCAGGCTTAAGACACAAACTTTTAAACAACACACAGTAACATATGAATTCACAAGCATTTTCTCAGACAGACAAATTTTCTCAAGTCTTGATTTTGAAAAGGCAAATGGATTTCTAGAGTATGTTATGATACTTTGAATATGAACCTAAACTTACTTTCAGCATAAACATTAACTTGTGCCTACACTGCTCAGACAGTTGTGCCAGTAGCAATCATTTAACCTCCACACTTTGATATGATTACCTACTGACTCATTGAGAAGAAAGCTCACAAATTATTATTCTGAAAAACATAGATTTAGTGGCAATTCAATAAAAAATATTTAATCTTAAATGCAGTTCTCTTGTAAATTGGTTGACTAACTTGTCTGGCTGAGGCAGAGATTAAATCATCAGGAACATATTGAAGTATGCTCTACAGATCTTTAGAAATTCTGGCAAGATTTCCATAGAGTTAATAGATTGTTATCTTCCCCATAACTAAGTAGGATGAACCAATGCAAGGAAAAGAGATCCAATTTAAAAATAGGATGCTCTAGATACTCTTTTCTAACAACTAACTACAAATTCCTGCCCTGCATCTGATTCCCTATTCATTATATAGTCTCCCTCATTGCACAGGATGTTGTGAGGCTGTCCACACTAAACAGTGTGATTGATTCAGTAGTACAACAATGGAGTAATCCAAAAGTCTAAATAAACAACAATAAAGAAGATGAAGTCTATGAAATCTATTCTTCCATGAGAAGGACAAGTTCTCAAGGAAGAATTGCTGTTAATTGGGATCAGGGGGGAAAACACCCTACTTTTGAGGGGAAAAATACATGGCTTGAGCTGTATTCTTTGCCCTCAGTGTGTCAAGGACCATTCACTACTCAATGCCCTCAGGCCATGGTCCATATTATGCATCAGAATAAGCATAAATCACAACCCCAGACTAAACACCTTTCACATCTGCTGAAAGACAAATTCAGCATCTTGTATGTTGTTGCTGATGTTTGTGGTGTTAGTATGCAGAGAAACATAAGGCACAATAGGGTGATTTTTCCTACTGTGCCCTATTCCCACAACCTTCTTCACATTTTCTTTAAATCCCAGGCATGCATTTCTGTCATTATGGAAAATATATGCTTAATTTAAGGCCCCAGACTGAAATGCTGCTTACAGTAATGCTTTCTTGAGTCTTATTAACTTATGAACTTTTGGTGGGTTGCCCAGCACTCAGAGCAGCTTTTCTGTTATTTTCCAAGCTACATCAAAGTGTTTGTCTCAAGGGCCTGCGTGTTTTTTATAATTTTTAGTGAGGGAAAGTCTCAAGAATAATTTTCTAACATTAGTCATGTCAGCTATAGCCGCATTTCTCTCTTTATTCTGAGCTTAGCGGTCCCTGTATATTTAACACAGAGGGAAGCATTACTCCAATTCTTGACAAGGTTCTTGTACAGGTTACCTGATGTGTTGTTCCTTCTAGAAGCCTTGGGAGTCAGAAGAGGGCCTCATCCACACAGTGGGAATCTATACCCAACCCTATTTCTGCGATATTACACAAGGGTCTCAGCAGACTGCCGGTGAACAGCAAGGCAGGGCACCAAGTACAACACAAGTTTTGCTTACAGTAGCACCTATCATTCCCACATACACTAGGAATATATATATCCTAGTGGATATATAGGAATTTATACATCCACGTCCATGAAATGCATAAATCCAAATAATGGTCTTTAGCTAGCAGGATTCACAGCTAAAGATGTATCACGGACCATATGGATTATTCACGTGCATATGCTTGGACAGCGACAGAACTTCCTTTTTTTCCTTTTTTTCCTATAAAGCCCATTTGTATAAACAGTACTTTTTGCCCCTGAACTACATTAAGTGAGACCTGCAAAGAAAACACATTGCTGATGGGATGTGAAAGGCTTAAATTAGCATATCTTACAGACTACTTCAGCATATACTGCACAATATTTAAGTGATTAATATCCATACATTTCCTGAACCATGCAGGGCAAAATTCATTTAATAACGATCTTCTGACCTGTGAAAAGAGTCAAAAGCTTCCCCTGATGCCTGAAGAAGCAGCTGCAGTGTCAGCCAGTCAGAGATGCAGGAACACCAGCAAGGCCCCCCTGCTTGGAGCAGATGAAGCAGGACCACCATGCACACGGCCGAGCAGCACCAAGGTCCCTGCTCAGATCCAGCTCCTGCTCACTCCCAGAGCTAGCAGCCCCTGTATATTTTGCCACTGTGTTTTGCCTCAACAGTTTCTGGAAAACTTGAGAGCAGGATAGCAGATTTTAATTTTCTCTACTTTTTATCCTTCTCCCTGCTGGAAGCAAATCTCTTTTGTGTTATCCTTTTCAGATGCCTTGCATGGCTACTGATACAGTAACTTCAAGCCACAGCAGCACATAATGATGCCAGGAGTACTGAACATTTATTGTCTCAGCAGGACACTGAAAACCAAACATGGTAAACCAGCAGTTCTCCTTTCAGCAAACAAATGTCCTGAATTTGCTTCCCAGGGATCAGAGCTTCTCGTCTTCCAGTGTCTGCGTCTTACAGAAGAAAACCACTTACATGTGTAAACTCCAGAGATCTGCTTGACTAGAAGTGGTCCTCAAGAGGAACCTGGAGTGGACCTAAGTCCACAATATGACTGCTTTATGTTGTTATGTGAGATAAAGTCACAGCAACTTCTAATGCGACTCCAACATTAGGGGCAAATTTGTGTTAGCAATAACAACTGTGGGCATGGATCTGCAAAGAGCAGCCAGGCTTGCTCTTTAATACATGCACAAAACAGACACAGACATATGCTTGAGAGGAGTCCAGACAGAAAAAAATGGTATAATGTCTTGCTTGTTTTTTCCCAGTGGAGCAGGGAGTGTGGGGATTAATCAACATGTCTGCAGTGTGGATGATGAGAAGACCTTGGCTCCCATGGAACAGGGAGAGACCCAGCCAGAGTGTGCAGCCCTGTGCTGGGGCAGCTGCGTGCCCCTCTCCTGTGCTGCCCTGGAAACCTGCACAAGAAAATCCAGATGTGTCACCCCATGAGCCTCCCTTGTGTACCAGCAATTTGCTCATGGAAGGAGGAGCTGAGATGAGCTGTTCCTGACTTTTCCCCAGGCTGAGCCTCCTGCACAATGCTCAGCAGCAGCGCAACACCAATTCAGTCCTCTCAGCTCTGACACTACCCAGACTGGCTGAGCTTTAGGTCTCAGGCTGAGCTTTGCAGTTTACAGACAGTTCTTGTAGTATGTGCTGGGATTTTATGCTATGTGTAGTGTACTGTAATTCACTATATATTCCCTTTCTCACTGCAGCTTCAAAGAAAAGAACTTCTTATTTAAAAATAATTCATTCATCTGGGGCTACAGGCAGCCTTAAGTGACACCAAAGGCAGAGACAGGTAACAAAGACAAGACCTAATCTTGGGCATGTTAATGCTGAGTTTTGCTGGGAATTTTGTCAGACCTGGGATAAGAGTAACTGGCTGCAAAGAATTTCTGGAAGCAGAACTCTCAGAAAATGGAACCTATTGAACTTTTCCTAATTAGCAATCAGGCTCCTTTCATTCATCTGAATTACAAACATCAGCAAGAGAGGGAGGAGAAAATCCACACTGATGCTTTACATCAATTAATTCCAACAGAACATCAGAGTTTTTATATTATAAAACCTCCTATATAATTATACCTCTTGCAGTTGTTTGTTAGGTATGTAAAGTTATCCTTTTTTTTTCCTGTATCACTTGTTTCATGTCTTTCAAAATTTTAGCTGCCATTAATAGTTCTTTTTTTTTTAATTACAGTTCTTTGGTTCTGATTAGCCATATTTCATTGTTAGAATTGATCTAACATCAGCAGCAATGCAGGACCAGACTCTGGTCTCCTTACTTAACAATAGCCAAAAGTTGTGTGAACCTCTGTTGACTCCAGTGTGAGTATCTGCCCACCAATGGAAGAGCTTCACAATCTGGCATGGGCTGCTTTGTTTGTCACTGGCACACTGACACTTCTGAGTTCAGTCAGCTTTCAAAAAGATAGTGACTTATCATTATTCTGTCATTGATTTAAATCTTGACAGTCTTGTAAATAAGCACAGGTAAAAGAAAAACACTCCTGACGGCCCCATTTTATAGATTAGAAAAGGTGCACAGAAGGATGATGTACCACATCTAAGCCTTGCTTTATAGGTATTTCAGAAACAAGATAGAAAGTGACTGCAGCACCCAGTACTGTGGCTCATGGACCCTAAGACAGATTGTCAGGAGACACTGTCTGCAGCTTCTGGGCTCATGACTTCTGAGGCCAGGATGGAATCCAGACCTAAGTTGTTCCTATCTATTATTTGTATTTATAGGGTGTCAGTCGCTGAAGTACTGAAATGCCAGACTAGCCCAAGGCCACAGACTCAGCATCCAACTGGAATTCAGATCTCAGGAATTCCTCTGTCCCATTCCCATGCTCTGTTGCCTCCTCTGTGCCACATAAAAATAAAAATAAAAATAAAAATTTTAAAAATAAAAATAAAAATAAAAAATTTAAAAATAAAAATAAAAATAAAAATCAGGCCACCTTTATCTCCAGGACTATTTGATTTCATAAAATAGATAGAAGAACACCACCACCGCTCCAGAAAATGTTTATCCATTTTGGCTACACTTCTATAGGAATTTTATGATGCAAAAGAGCAGTGCTGCAATCACACAAATTAGGAGACTTATTTCAGTACTGTGATAATAAGCCAGTGGCATTCCCCTTGCTTGGAGCGAGCATGAAGGAGTAAGAGAAACAGTGGTGATAGAAAATAGATGTTAACATTCAGCCATATCTCCAGTGTGCTCAGCAAAGGGCTTGTTCATTGTCTTAATTCACTTTCATGTTCTTTTTTGCCCTGTTCAAGACCAAAAAAAAAATGCAACTTGGGGAAACAGTGAGGCAGTGCAAGAAAGGAACAGCTGCTTTTTAAAAATTATTTTGTTGCCTTAATTTTTTTTTTCCTAGTAATAAAAATCACATTATGAGCAGGGAGTGTGACATTTTATACAAGTTTTGCAAACTAGAGGGACTTGGGTACTTCAAATCTAAATCTGCTAAGGAATCTAGGGAAGTTAACTCCTTTATTCTCTTCTTGCCTAAACCAAGTAAAACAAAGAGAACAGAACAGGGCTCACTTAATGTATCTGAGTATGTTATCCATGTTCCCTTTACTATTAACAGAAAGAAACAGGCAACTCAGCTAAGGAAGGCCAGGTAAATCTTACTCTATTTCTTTTTCTTCAGTAGTTACATGGGAAGTTTGTTGGCCAACTAAAACAAGGCTAAAATCCTATGAGACAAATCCCAGATTGAGTGACCACATTTAATCAGCTTCATCCTTATTGTTTCTGGATGATGAACAGTTTAACATAAGGCATGAACTGTATTACCATTTATTTCATCCGCTTGGAATAAACATTGTAACCTATCATTTCCCTGTTCTCTCTGAATGACTCAACCGTAAGGGCCCAACTTATTTGGTACCACTACCACTGAGCTACAACTTCTCTTTATGAGCAAGAAACAAGCGCCAGAGACTTGAGCTCACAGAGCTCCTCTGCCCTCCTGTCTTTTAACTTCTCTCTCTGCTCTTCTCTCTCACCTAAGTTCTCATCACCATCTACAGCTTTTAGCAGCTGGTGGCCATGATAAAGCAGATCAGCTGCTGAAATTCTTCAGATAGCTTTTGACAGTCAATTTGGATCAACAGTCTACAGGAACAGTGCATTTCTGAAAGCCACACTCATTTTATACACAAGTGCAAATGGCTAATGTTCAAATATGTCAAATGGCTCAGGATTAAGTGTACTGGAAAGTATGAATTTAATTTCCTCTGTTTAAGAATTAGGAGAGAAGCTTGTTTTTAAATTTCCAGTTGCAAAATAGTAATTTCATTTTATTTCAGAGTTGCTCTCTATAGGTGTGATGGTCGGTACCATGTACAGCATTAATTCAAAAATAAGCTTAAGCACACGGAGTTTAAAGCAAGCAAATAGCCCTCATGAAGCAAATAAATTAATATTCCACTATCCTTCAGTAGTCCAGACCTGAAAGTCTGAAAAAATAATTTCTAATTTCATCCCCACAAGAAAAGCAGTAGGAAAACATTTCTTTTTTTAAAACCTATTCATGCAGTAACTAATGGCTTGACTTTGGACTGTGGCATTGTCTTGATAAATGTTCCTTCCAAGATACTGCTCAGTTTGCTCTGGACGAGGGAGAAAGTGAGCAAGAGAGGAAGATTGACACGGGGTTGTGTTTGAGGCCAGATTACCCAGAGGCAGAAAGTGGTGGGCAGCCTTCCTTGGGACCCTGTTCCAGTGACATAGTGCGTCTTTTCATTAGAGAAAAACTGCTTTCAAAGGCATCATAGCAACTCCTGAAGGACACTCTGACATTCAATATGGGACAGAGGGTTACTGTTTAACACTGAAATACTGTTTATTAGATAAACATTACATTTAAAAAGCAAGAAAACACATGGAACCATTGCAAAAGTTAATGTATTTTCTTTGCAGCAGTTTTGTCCTTCATGTTATTTTTCTTGAAGAAAGAGTTTAGTATTGAAGAAAAGGTTCAAAAAACAACAGTAGTATAAACCAAAATTTACTTCCTCAGTCGTACTGTGAATTCATCAAACCACTCCATCACTGGTTTCAATGTTTACTTCTGAATAAAAGGGTTTTTTTCATAACTCAAGGATCTTCTCAGTGGTGCAGGAAGAAAGTAAAAACTTCTCTGTGTGTGACAACAATCTGCTGCTACAGCAATGCGTGTCATCTTACATGCAACCTTTCAGGCTAAATTCTGCTCTCAATTAGACTTGATTCATGCTGTTGGCTTGCATACTTTTACAGGAATTTAAGAGAGAGATCTCTTGCACGACTTTTATGAGTACAGCTCTGCTCCTGTGCTAATCTTCACCCGTCTCAACCAAGTTGCTCCTGATTTACATGAGTTTACCAGCAATCAAGTTCAAGCATGAAAATCATCAGGAAGTTATAGACCTTTATTCAAAATAAAAATATCTTTTCCCATTAATCAGGAAAGGCTATGGAAAAAGTAAAGAAATAAGTTTACATTTTGTTGAAAAGTGAGAACAATTGTCCCAGTACTAAATCCCCCTTTAAAGAAAAATAACGTGCTAAAGCTCTAAAAGGAGTCCAAACAGAGGATTAATTGAGGAGATTGATTTCAGTTCTCCCCACCCTAGTTTAACAGGCTTTTTCTCAACTGGATTTTGGGGAGTTTGGTCTTTTAGACCACTTATTCTTAACAGCAGTAAGGAAGAAATGTGGAAATTGATTTATTGTGAGGATTTTCCATTGAACTCAATGGACATTCTGTGTTGCCTTGTTTCTTGCTTTTTGTGGGGTTTTGGTTTTGGTTTGGGGGGGGTGGGGTTTGCCTACTTTCTAGCTAATATCAGTCTGCTAGGGTTTATACTTTGCATCTACTAATATGATATATCTTCCTCTGACATTGGACACAAAAGACTTGGACCACATATTTCAAAAATGAACATTTCATGCTGGTATTTTACTGCAATACCAGCTCTTCTTTCCAGAGTGCTGGGAATTGAGAACTTGCTGATACACCGCTGTGCTTTAGAACTGCTGTGTTAGCTGAGGAGAGTAAAGTTAGGTCAAACCTGAGAACAAAATATCTCCCGTAACAAATGCAGCATTTGACCAAAGACCAAATCCTGGTTTGGTTTTGGGTCATAAAGGTGCAAGCCCTTCATCAATCAAGTTCTTTTTTGAACTGATCTTATTCCAGGACATTAACTCTTAAGAGCCCCAGGAGCCAAGACAGAGAGGAAATGACTCCTTTTAACAGAGGATGCTCTTGTAGCAGCAGCACCAGGGCGCACCGACAAAGGCGGCTGTGTCCGCGTTCCAGCAGCCAGAGCTCGGGCAGCTCTCTCAGGGCCCTCCGCTGGCTCTGCTGGTATTTCGGGTGGGGACACGCACTCAGAGGAAGCCCTTTCTCCTTGTTGCTCTAACCTCCTGCTGCTGGAGTCTCTGGCACAGAGCAGGGGATCCAGCTTTCCTGCAGCTCTGCTGGCAGGTTTGGTGTGCTCCGCGCACCGGTGTGACTCCGAGCAGCCAGGCACGCTGGGCCAGAGCCTTGGCTGTGCTCACAGACCACACACCGGCAGGCTCAGCCTTACATCAGCTAGCAACAGCTCAGGCTGCTCAGAAACCAGGAGGTGAGTGCTCCTGGGTTTTTAACAGCATAGCTTTTAATTGTGAAAATGTTCTTCCAGGTTTATTTAAGCCACAAGAGATCAGAATGGCTGCCAGGAGATCAGCTCCCCAGAACAGTATTCAAGGCCAGGTTGGATGGGGGTTTTAGCAACCTGGCCTAGTGGATGGTGTTTCTGCCCATGGCAGGGGGGTTGGAACTAAATGATCTTTAAGGTCCTTTCCAACCCAAACCATTCTGTGATTCTATGAAGAGTATCCCAGGCACACCTCTTTCTCTTTAGGAACAGATATGTCCATACCATGGCCAGAAATTGCTGACTCTGTGATGCAAAGCACATGATCTGGCTCCTGTACTACATTTCCTGTCAAAGCTGTACCTAGAATTTATGCAACTCTGGTGATTTTTTCCCCCTCTGTTCTGTTTTAGATCAGGCTGAGAATACATCTGAGCATTCAGAGATTTTTAATATTGTCTTTTTCTGGCTAAACAGATGTAATGTTTTATTATTTTCCCACACTTCAGGCTTTCCAAAATGTACTGCTCTTACAAGTATAAATGTAGGGGAGGAGAGAAAATGGGTAATTATATCCTCTATCCTTCCTTATCGAAGCTGTGTTGGAAGAGAGGGAGAGACTGAGAAAAAATGAGAATAAAATTTATTGCAGACATTTCTCAGCTGAATGCCTTCCAACTAAGCTTCCTCTCCCAAATTTTGTGATTTTGAAGACGGTGTATGATACATCTTATGTGCAAGGATTTAAAGGTGGGGGGTTTTGCAGTTCAAGAAAATAATGTTTCCAGTCTAACTCAAACACGGGGGGGAAAAGTGTGCTCAGTGACAACTCCCAGAACTACAACTGCATTGTGATTGTATAGAGATTTTTAAATGCCTAGCCTGTCTATAGAAACCAGCTGGGGAAAAAAACCCTATTACTACAGGAACCTGAAGAAAAGAACAATTAGTGGATGCTCTCACTTGCTCTCCAAACACTCTAGCATGTGCTTCTTTCCCCAGGACATATATTAGAGATCTCAAAGGAGTGTTTGCCTGTCACATTACACCCTGGAGCTTTGAATCAGTATTTGCCAACTCCCGTCAACCTCAAGCACTTAAAGTCATGAGTCCTACCCTAGACCAATGTATGATGATCTCTCAAATATGTAAATGCTTTTTCCTGACTCTTTCATTTTTCATTAGAAAGTTCAGGTCTTATTTTTAGATTATATCTTTCCTTTCCAGATATCCATGTAGTGTTTACAGCACTGCCAGAGCCAAAATATTGAGAAAATTGAGAAGTACTTTTGGAAGTTCTTTGCAAGACTCCCACTAGGGAGTCACAGCTGTAGTCAGCTCACCATGGCTTTGTTTGGGCATTGTGTCTCCCCTACTGCCACACAAATTCAGGGACATTCATTCCACATCTACAACTTAACTTTCCAAGTAGTTAAACCCTGAGAACAAAAGCAGGCACACACCCTCCAGTTATAGATCAGTTCAGCCCCTAGACTCACATCTGTTTCTTGACCTAGCATCACCCCTGCTCCTTTTGCAGCTCTGGAGGCTCCACATCTCATGGGGTCAGTCTAGGGAGGGACAAAACCCTCCCCATCGTTTTTGGCCTGAAGAGGGAGATGCCTTCTTCTGAGACAGAAGGAGGGAGTGGAGAGCAAGGCCCACAGTCCTTCTGAGCTGCTGAGTCTTTCCCTAACACCCTCTTTTTCTTCTCTCCTGTGCGGTTAATTCGGGGTTCTCCTTCTTCTACATTCCTACAGAAAATGTTGCCTGCTCATGCACAAGAGGGAAGGAGTTCTGTTGGCTGTCCCCAGCAGCCCTGCTGTCTCCCCTGTGGCTGCTGGGCCATGCAGAGGCAGCAGAGTGAGGACTGCAAAGTATGCAAGGACTGCAACCTGTCACTCACCCTCCTGGGACCTCAGGGTTTGCTGCACATGCTCTTAACACCGAGTCCTAAAATGGGACAGGGCTCTTTCTTTCCTCCTGTCCCTTGAGAGTTCCAGTCAGGCTGGTTACATTCAACCACACTTGCAGGAGAGATGAGATGTTGTTCCTAAAGCTGCTTTCCAGTGACTTCTTTTATTTCTTCAACTAGAAATTTCCTGGGACACCATTTCATAAAATATCGAGTTTATCACATTTCTTATTTCTTATTAGTTTTAGTGACCAAGCTGTACTTAAACATGTAGCTTTCAGTTACACTCACAGTTCAACACTCCAGCAGGAAAATTGGCTAATCAATCACTCACATGAGTGGCAGGCTTCAGGTTTGGCCTCAGTTTCTGAGGCAGATTTTTGCAGTTCTTAGTACAAATTATCATTATACTGTGGCATAATGACATAATTGTCATTATACTATTCAGTTATAACCAGCTATTGCAGTTATCACAGTACTAGTGAGAAAATGAGGAAATCCTAATGCAAAACAATGGTTTTTCACCCTCCATATAGGCATGGAGCATGCATTAAATTCATTGAATGGAAACTGTACAGAATGTCATGGGGGTTAGAGTTAGGACAAACCCCAGGGTTCATATGAAAGATCAAGTATATCGTGGGAATTCAGGTTTGAAATGAATGTGGCTTTGGGTTTGTAGTAAACTTGGGGTTACACTTTTCACATTTCCCAACGTACCCTCCTCCTCTACATCTATTTTATGGTGATCTATTTGCTTTCTGAAACTCCAGTGCTGCATAGGTGAGAAAGAAGAATGGTTAGCTGTTTATGGGTATAAATTCTACCTAGTCAATGTGAATACCCAGTGAATACTTCCACACAAGAGTATTTTTAAAAATAGGTTCAGCCTACCAAGTAAGACTGAAGAGGAAATATCTGAGGAAGAGTGTTGTAGCATCTCAAATCCTTTAGTATCTAGGAAGACATGAAAAACATGCAGGCAGGGGAGAGATTTAAGATAAGATTTAGAGGAAAGAATATGGAAAATATGAAATCAGATTGAAAGAGCAGAATCAGGAAGCCTAGCAATCTAGAGACAGCTGCCTGGAAATGGCAGGGAAAGAAAACAGTGAAGAAGGTTTTCTATGAAATATGAGTAATGGTTAAAAAGTTTGCTACTGCTGAATTGAGTAGCAACAGGAAAAGATAGGATGCTTTGGAGAAACTCAGTAGGTTCTGGTTACTCTTTCTATGTTGGAGGCTATTCTTTATATATTTTCTTCAATCATGTGGTCTTGGAGAGTGGATTAGCAGCCTTACATCTTTCATTACCACTATACTTGTCAAAGGAATTGCACTTAAGTTATTTATGCATTTTCATCTTTGGAATTCCTCTTAAAGGACCCCTCTGTGACTTGGACCTTAACATGCAGGACATGAAGACCTGCATGCATCTCAGAGCTTCAGGGGAGGGTCATGGAGAGCAGATCTCTCTGCCATACTGATATATAACAGTCAAAGGAATTGAGTGAAGTGCAACGCCTCCAACAATATCCACAATGGACTGATTTTGATGATTGTGTCAAGATTTAGCTTCACTGTTTGATATTTCCCTTCCTGAGTGTATTTACTGGCACACTCTCTCACCCTCCACTAAGCTTCTGCAAGCCTGCTGCATTGAAGAAGTATCATTTTGCACACTGAGAGTAACTCAGCCTCTCAAAGGCAAAAAATCAACTTTTTCCATTTGAATTGGGAGGAGAGGCAGATAAAGAAAGCAATGTCAGCAAATTTCTAGCAGTGAAGAGAGTAGTATAGTCTCTATTAGATTCTGTTTTCCAGGCAAAATTCTGCTTTCAGAGTAAAACAGTTTTCAGAGTAAAGCTTTCAGAGTAAAACTGACCTCAGCAGAAGTCATGTGTGAGTATCTAAGGGTGGAGTTTGTCCCCTTGACATTTTTGTGAATCAAGGGGAAAGAAACTAGTTGTTCCAGGATTTCCAGCTCCAACTAGTGCACCAAACATACCCATCACTTCATACATATTTTATACACTTTCTCCCTCACAGTATCCTGTGCCTTGTATTTCACTTTTGTTTGGGAAACAAAACAAAACAAAACAAAACAAAACAAAAAAGGAGTATGTTTCTCTTGCAATACATTTCTGTGAATAACAAATCAGACTCTAAAGAGGTCACAAATTTTGCTTATAGGAGTCACATTGATAAAAAACCTCTGTGATTGATAAAACCTCATGGACACAGTGTCGCACCCCTCATTTTCGAATGCTGTCTTCCTGAAGAGGAACCGGTTAAACAAGCACCCTGGCCCCAAACAAGGGAAAAAGGGGGGGAAAAGCCCTTCTCTGATGCTGTCAAAGTTGTATCACCACCCAAGAACCCTGTGTCCTGTTTCTCCAGTATAGTTTTCAAGTAATTCTTCTGCAAGATAGGAGACTTTCACTTTAGCCTTAAGCAGTGAAAGGAAGAGAAACAAGGTAGTGAAGTCTCAGGTTGCTGTTCTGGTGACCAGGCTGATGTATGAAAGATGGGAATCACACTCTCCACCAACTGTTATATGAATCTGAGCCTGAACTTCTTACAATTGGCATGCACCCTCTTGATTTTCCAATCCAGGACCACCATTACAGGTACAAATTTTCAAAAGAGAGTGCTCTTCTCACTGTCATGGCCTTGTCTGCAGTGTCTTTGACCAAGTCTTAACTTCAAAAGTATATTTATTAGAAAAGAAAATGAAAGTAATTTCTTCTTTCCCTCTCTTAAAATCTGTTTTCATTTTGTGTGTGTATTAGCTACATTTGCTAAATCATGAGCTAGGGGTCAGTGAGATTTTGCCATTGTTTGACATAGCTTTGGCTAGTACTGACTAATCCTGACACTTTTCCCACTGATTACATTTCAAGCTTAAACACTGAATCAAAGAATAGGGACTTTATAAGGTATCTTTGTGAGTGAGCAAATTTCTCAGATTAGGACAGTGAGAAGAATGAAAGGGATCTGAGCTAATAGGCACATGAAAGTACTGTTTTTTAAGTATGAAGGAAATGTTGAAAGATTTTACAGAAGGTTTTTATTCTGGATTTCTTGTACCCAATTTTAAGCACACTGGCTGAAACACTTTCCTTTGATACAAATAAACAATGTACAAAGTAAAATCATGCTGTATCACAGAGAAACTCAAAACAATCTTTTGGGTTCAAACTGAAAGAGGGGAAAGTTAGGTTAGTATATGCAAGAACTTTTTTACACGGAGGGTGGTGAGGCACAGGTTGCCCACCCCTGTGAGTGCTCAAGACCAGGTTAGATGGAGCATTGAGCAACCTGGTCTAGTGGGACATGCCCCTGCCCATGGTAGGGGGAGTGGAATTGGATACCTTTGAAGTTCCTTCCAACCCAAACCATGCCATGATTCTATAATCTGAAGAGTACAGTCAGTCCTAAGAAATTTTCTTACCAATTAGCATAAAACTGGCCAAGTAATTCAGTGTGAGTTTGTAAATCCTGCTTTGCTGACTCCTTTGTTTTGACTTTCTGGAGTTCCCATTATAGCACATTTAACTATGTAAGAGGCAAGCAAAGAAATATAAGGCATATTGAACTGATAGATCAGGTGGCTTGACAGATTTTCATGTCAACCTAGACAGATAGATAGGCAGAGCCTGAGAAAATTACACCTCCAAATGAACAAGGATCCCTTTTTATATCCAGTACCTCAGCTTACTTAATTGTTGACATCTCAGAAAGGCAACTAATATACAATGAACCTCACATGATGGAGAATTAAAAAGTACAAAAATTTGGCAACTCTCCCCTCTAGATCTGACTGGATCTAGAGAGAGACTTGGTGTTAAAGGGAGCTGTCATGGCGATAGCAAATTGTGTTGTGACACTCCATGGAAGAGAAGAAAACTGAAACACAGATCAGGGCTTAATTATCAAAAACTGTGGCAAAAAAACACAAGCATTCAAATTCTGTAAACATTTCTGATTTTCAGAAATGCTGCCCACTCATTATTTTCTTCCCCTTCTGTTGGATTTCTGGCTCTTACCCATTTCCAAAGTGCATCCTTTAATTTACTCATGGCTTTTATGTTTCTGTGAACTCCCATGATACCAAGTTTTAGAACTCAAATGTTTTCCAAAAATGCATTTCAAAATCATTTCAAATTGCTAAAGGAAGCAGAATCCTAAATTTGTCAATATACACAATAGCAGCATAGTGCCTTCAGCCAGTGAGTAAATAAAAATAATGTAATTTTGCCTGATACATGGGAATGCAAATAACTTGAATAAAGAACATCAAATTCTGACAACAAGATATGCATTTAAAACACAGAAAGCAGATTTGTTACATGGTTTCAGTAATATAAATCTGAACGTTTTTTATTTTGTTTGAAGTCTTTTTTTCACACACAGTTATTTTTCAAAGTAACTTTCAACAAATTTTGAAAAGAATTGATTTGTTGACAATTAAACACACAATAAAACACATTTTGTCTAAAAGAGAGGATAGAGGAGAGAGAAAAGTAATAGTTCTGATGACATTACCATTTCTGCCTCACTGCACAGGTCTAGCTAAAATGCTATTTAAATTTGATTGAATTCTGTTTATCCTTTTCATTTTCCAAACCAATGGCCTTTTAGGCAATGGAATACATTTGTCCCTCCTGCAAACTCTGCATTTATGGCTCTAAAACGCTTGTTATAATGCATGTCATTGAGGCAAAAAACCTTAAAAACTGTGAGACAGCTCATATCTAAATAATAGCCCTAATCACAACAGAAAGTGCATTCCCAGTACATGAATTTCAAATCATCTACCTAAATATTTGTGCTCTGTGTATTACTGCACTCATCCTACCACCATCAAAACAATGTCATGTGAGGTTATTATTTGCAACTAATAGCTGCATTCAGTTACATAGCCTGAATAATGATTACTTCCAGGGAACAGTTCATCTCTGGTGTTAAAATATCCCCCAACTTTATCAATCCTTCTGAAGTATTTCTCTTTTAATTTGCAAAAGAAACATAATCTGGTACATTAGTGACCTTCCAGTTTACTTTTCTGCGTGGAAGATAATTAATTCCTTTCACTTTTAGCATGATGGTCAAAAACCCCTGAATACTTGAAGAAAGTTTTGACATCTGCTGGGGACTGCTGTCAAGGTCAGACTTCACCTGAGTCCAGCTGACTGACAAGTTACTTCATTAACAGTGGTTATGGTTAATGCTGAGGTTTATTGTTTCTTGGAGAATCTTTTTCTAGGTATGTTACATGACTGAAGACAAAAAGGTACTTTCCATTGATTTAAATGTCCAGCAAGTCAGGTCCTTTTTTCATGGAAATAACAAATCAATTAGTAAATTTAAAAATCCATATAACTTGTAAAACCAAATCCTTACAGCAATGCAAATCCATGTTCATTTTTGGCACTTAGAAAGAAAAACACAAATTAGGCTAAAGATAAATTTAGCACAGGAATTAAATGTTTAATTTGCTTTAAAGAATGTGCTTTATGTTTTGTAACTGTTGCATTGGTCACATAATAGTGGAGGAAATTAAAATCTGTAATAACAACATGATGCTTGCATTAGACAGAAGTAATGCATGGGAAAACCAGAAAATATTTTAGGCATCAAATGTCATCTCTGTCCCCATACATGAATAGGCTCTTTCAGATTACACTTTTGTACAATCATTACTCAGTGCCTCAATCAGGCTACTCACATTTTAATTTCAATTTGATTTAATTGCAAGAATTGTAATTTCAAAAGAAATTATCAGCACAGAAACCAGTAGTGTTTTATCTTAATTACAGCTTATTCTTCATGTCATCTATTCTTCTCTAAGAATGATGAATAATTGATTACAAGATTTGCCACAATTATTTGATGAAAAATCAATGGTGTTCAATCAATTTGTTTAGCGATTGCACTTTGCAATTTACATTTAAGTAAAAGATTAAGATCTCTGCATAGTTAAATAACAAAATATGTTTAAATAATGTTAAAACTGGAACACAGTGAAACAAAAAGTTAATCAAGTTAGGGTTGTGATTTACACTCTTGCCATTATAGAGAAGGAAAAGGACAAACAGTCCAAAAAAGGACAAACATATTATGCCTAACTTCTAACACCCTGGCTTCCCAAAGTGCCATTTTAAAGCAAACTGAATTTACTAAAAACAAAAGATACATAAAATAATTATCGTTATTTATCTAAAACAATATTTATTGCCCTCTGTGAAACAGTTTTGGTTTTTTTCTGTGTAGCATTTACAAAACTACACCAATCTTAAGAAAGGGTTAATCATCAAGTGCCTTCTGCATGGGGGATCAGACGTGTGCTCTCAAAGATATTTTGTCTCTCAAAGGGGGGACAACAGGAGGTTGTTGGTGTCTCCTGTTCGGACAGAAACACCTCCATGCAATGAAACAGCCACACACTCTTGGGGAAAACGCTGTGAAAATCCACTGTAGCCTCATGCAGGTAGGAGATGGGTGGGTCTGGGAAATACATATGCAAAGAACCACTGGGCTTCTGAGTGCTCTTTTGGAACTAGAGAAATGCAGGGAATTCTGCCATTGTTTTTTGAGTGCAACCAGATTCATCTGAGACCACTCAGAAGGCAGAGTACAATGATCCATGGCTGGAATAGTTACAGAAATGCTGGGATGTTTTCCAAGAGCTGCTCCAAGTGTCACTGCAGCTCACAGGACTGACTCCAGCTCTGGCAGAAGGGAGCAAGGCACTGCAGCAGATCTTGGAAACAGGACTGGCATTACTTACATGTATTGTAAACTAAATGCTGCCTTTTTTATCTCAGTCAAATTGCCCATTTTTTTCTAGTCCACAGGAAATAACTAGGCTAGAAGAACTAATGGAATAGTCTGTGATCAAAGGCAAGGCATGAAGCCTTCAGAAAGGAATAACAGTTTAGCCCAGGAAGGACATAAAGAGTTAAATATCCAGGGAAGGT
Source organism: Melospiza georgiana (assembly GCF_028018845.1). NCBI lineage: Eukaryota > Metazoa > Chordata > Aves > Passeriformes > Passerellidae > Melospiza > Melospiza georgiana. The sequence goes on from NC_080433.1 coordinate 52,245,888, forward strand.
GCCTGCAAAAGAAATCCATAAGAAAAGTTTTTTTTTATCTGGCCATGCAAGGATTCAGCTGACTTTTAAACAGAGATTAGGCAGGACTATGCAGCTGAAAAAGTTATGGAGCCATAGGAGAAGGCCAAGACAAACAAAACAGACAAAAATCAGCAGGAGGGATCTTATACAAAAGTGAAGGACTATTGCAAAAATAAATCAAAAAAGGAGATACAGTAAACTGGAACAATACTTGAACTGGAAAGCTTGAGAAGTCATTCCCTCTCCAAAATGCAAGCATGCACTCCAACTTTATCCTGACCATGTGGCAGGATGCAGATCCCTCCCTCCTTGCGTGCTTCACCCAGGTTTCCAATGGAAAAGAAATCAAACCTGGACACTGTGATGGGACTCATGGTAGTCCTCAGTCTATCCCTGCTGTGACTCACCAGGGACCACATTTCCAACTACTCTGCAAAACCATACAGCACTCAGGGAAGGTTTGGTGTAGATTATTAGGCTGATGCAGATACAGAAGACAAAAGTGGTACAGCTGCCAAGTTTAGGGGAAAACAATCCTCTTAATGTCATTTGAAAACTCATTATTAAGACTGGGGGTTTTTAAAACCCAATTCTATACAACTGATAATGAACATATTGCTGGGTACAAGCCAAATAAAAGAGTTGGGTTTATAAGAATCAGCATTTGAAAGCTTATGCCTAATTGCTTTGGCCAGTCCACATTACCTGATTCCAGTGAAAGTGTCCCAAAACCACCAAAATACCTAATACAGAGTTTTAACAAGCTGCTTTTGTTAATATTAATAATTGAAGTCTTCCATACATCTTTATGTCTGAAAAACTCTGCATAAAGATTAACTAAGCCTCACTTGACCCGTGTGGTGTGAGACAGTTTTATTCTCTGCATGCAAACAGGGAAACTGAGGCATTCCTACTGCTGCTTAGAGGCACATGTAGGAAAGGAATGCCCATTGTACCCATTATGACATCCCTTCCTGAAGGGGATAGTAAGACAAATAGAAAGAGAAAGCAAAAATCCAATGTACAGTGTTATAGAGAGCAAGCAGCAGAAATTAAAGCACTCTTTCTCTCCCAACATCCCCAAATGAAGCTGGACTATGCTTCATACCTTAGAAAAAAAAGCCAAACCAAAACAAACAGTACAACTGGACCTTGCACAAAATTCAAATCTTGTCCTCAGTTTAACAAAAATTTTGGTTTAATACACAGTAAACCCATCACAGACATCTGTGGGGTGGCTGAAACAGCGTAAAGACTGCCATGTTTCACTCAAAACTCTCCATCTTCAGGCATGGCCTTTGTCCATTCCCCATACTGAACTGGCTTAAGTAATCAGACATCATAATCAGACCTGTGTTGGCTGCATCCAGCAGCTCTGGATCACAGGGTCAGGGTTGGAAGGCATCTCTGAGGGCTGACTGGTCCAGCCACCTCTTCCAGGCCAGCCTCAAAGCTCCATCAGTGCCAGATTACATGTTGGGTACACAAGGAGCTACTCTTGTTTGCTTACCTGCAGTTGCAGCTGCAGCTTTGTATGTACGGTTTCCATTTGTAAACATGGGATACTTTAAAGATAATAAGAAATATTTAAAGTATTCCCTGGAAGAGGTAGGATTGGAAAAGGAAGTCTGATGGATTGCTCTAGGCATTTCCTTCCAGGGTACCTGTATGAATCTGTACAGAGGCTTTCCTCCTACTTCAAAATCACAGAAAAACGTCTCATACTTCACATTTTTAAATTTTAACCTCCTGCAAAGTGGGCCAAAAACTGCATTCCTCACATGAAATTAATGATAACTGTCAGCAATACTTTCTACAGAAAAATTCTAAATATAGAACATATTTTAGAAAACATTTTTCATTAAAATGGGCAACAGTCTCATGGAATTTAGGGTTTTTACTATGTTACTGTAGCAAAGGTGGGACTCAAGCCCCTTTTAAACTTGCTAATTAGCAGTTTATTTTTTTTTTATTGCATAGATATTTTTGAAATATTTAACAGAAGTTTAAGACATACAAATATATAGATATTGTAATTCTGGGCCTTTTTATGTGTAAGCTTTCCTTATACCCTCTTGCAACCTACTTCAGTGGCAGACTAGACCTCATCCTCAAATTATCCACACTTCAAGTGAATAAAAAGTGCATGCAATTAAAACCTGTGAACAGTACCTGAGAAGAAAATGCAACAAAAGCACAAAACAGCCAAATAGCTCCCAAAAAAAGAGAAAAAAAGTTGATGGAAATGTTATTGTCCCTTCCTCACTAATTGCATTTGCAGGTTGTAATCTTTTAGCTTTCTTGCTTTTTGCAATAGGTGTGCTTTCTCTTGGACACAAAGTCCTGTAGGTCCAAAGAGAAAAGTGTCTGTACTCTTTCAGGATTACAGTTGGTAACTTGGACATGCTCTATTTCTGTCCATGCTGTGAAAAACAGAGCAGGTTATAACACTTTTTAAACAGCCATGCTGGATTTGCATTGCAGACATGGCTGTAGAATGGGTAAATTACATTACTGTAGCAAACTTCCCAGGCTTCCCATATGGTTAAGTAGAAACTAGGAGTTTATAGCTTAATTAGAGGCACTTGTAAGTGAGGATCAGATAAACAGATATACAACTTAAAAGAGTGCATTGGCCATAAATTCTTTCATTCCAGATTCAGATCTGCTAATATATGACTTCAAACACCTTTGACAAGGTTATTTAAAAGCCAAGCAATCTAATTTCCTATGTCTTTGGAACATGAAGTGGGAAGAAGTAAATGACAGAAATCATGCAGTGCTGCCAGCAGAGCCTAAATGCATTTAGATCTTTGTGATAAGTGATAGAGAAATGTTTGAATAGGTGGCAAGACAAGGGACAAACAGCTCTAAGGCAGCAGATGGCTCCTTTGCCATCTTTGTCACCCCATTCCCTTTACAATTAATTTTACAATATTATTATAGAGTGCTATTATTATATTCTATATTCTACAATATATTTAAGTTTTTTTCACACTCCTGCTTCATCCTCTGTGTTTTTTCTTAAATTGGAGGAGAAATACAAATTTATTCTGATGGAAAGAGTGAGAGAGGCTGACTCTCCTGAGATTTCCCCTGTCTGTACAAGCTTCTATTCTTTTTTTCTGAAAACTTTAATGATGCAATTTGGAAATGTTTATTTTCAGACTTGGTTAATATTTAAAAGGAATTGAAAAATTAACATTTAGAAAATTGAAAAATTAAAAGAGCACCAGGGCTTGAATTGCAGTTGAAACTTGTAAGGTGATAAGTAGTTTTAACACTTTTAACTGTAGCAAAGTTGTAGCCTATGGTTGTAGTCTGAAGTTGTTTCCTGTGAGCTGTTTTTATTTTTTCAGATGGAGAAAGATGATTTTGACCAGATTGGAATACAGGTAAACTTATTCTGCTAACAGAGGAAAACCAAATGTGCTTCAAAACACCAAGGGAAAATTCTCATTTTCATTTCCTCGTGTAATTCCTTGTTTTGAGAATCAAGAGAGACACTGCCAGAGACACAGCTTTATACAGAACAACATTTGAGGCTCCAAACACACCTTTTTCATCAAGCGGGGAGAGTTTGTGACTGCCTAGAAGTCACTCTGGCAAAATTATTCTCACCTTCCAATTTGCACCTATGGAAGAAATATAACATCGAGTTAAATGCCATGCGACTCATCCTTTGATGTTTCCATAGGCGGTTTAAACGCTGAGACCACGAGAGACCCAGGAGCTCAATCCACGTTGTTTGAAGGCTGTTGTTAGTTGCGAGCAACACGATCAAGGGCTGCAGACTCCAGCAGTTTAACGGATACCAAAAGTGCCCGCAACGTCAGAAGGAAAGGGATTTATTTATACGTGTGCCTGGCTGCTTCAGGGTCCCTTTACTGCCGGCCTCCTTCGCTTTGCCGTCTCTTTGGCGCTGAGACCGGGGCTCCGCGGCTTTGGGGCGCGCCCACCCACCCCCGCCAGCCCCCTCGGGCTGCGGACCCGCACCGCCGGCCCGGCCAGGGCCCGCACCGCACCGCCTGCTCTGCAGCAGTGCCCGGTGCCCGCCACGGCTGCGCGCAGCCCCCGCCAACACCGCGAACCCATCGGGATCGGGCTCCATCTGTGCACCGCTCTGCACAGACCGGCGGGAGGAGTTTCTAATTAACTTTCCCCGTCCCGCTCCCTGGCTGAGAGCCGGCGGCTTCAGGGCTCCGTCGGACCGAGGGAGAGGGAGCGCAGACACGCCGGTGCCCTGCTGCTCCCGGTCCTTCCCGACCGCCTCACGCCGCGCTCCCCGCACGCGCCCCGCGCCGCTCCCGCCGCCGGCCCCGCCCCGAGCCCCGCCCCGCCGGGCCCCGCGCGCCGCCCGCCGCCCCGGCCGCACGGCGATTGGCGGGCGCGGCGGGCGGCAGCCAATGGGCGCGGCGGAGCGCGGCCGGCGCCGTCCCGGGCGCGGAGCGGCCGAGCCCCATTAGGGCGGGGAGCGCCGGGGCTCGGGCAGTCGCGGCGGGGCGGCCGAGGAGGCTCCGGGCGGTCCGTCCGCGGCGCTGCCGGAGATGCGCGTCTCCCGCCGGCGCTGACTGCGTGGGACAGAGCCGGGTATCCGCCTCCCCCCTCGTCTGTGTGACGGACCACACCGCCTCCCGGGAATACGTCGCCGTGGTCCGGCTGCGCTGCGGGGAGGGTAAGTGGAGGCTCCCCGGGGTGACGACTGACGGACAGCCTGAGGCGGAGCGCCCGGCGGGTTTGGCGGAGCGCCGTCCGCAGCTGGCACCGTGCCGCTGGCGGCGGAGCGCTTCCCGCGGTGCGGCGGGGGTCCTGCGCCCTGCCCGGGGCTCGCATCGCCAGGGCGCGCCGCTGAGGAGCCGCCCGAGCCGGGAGCCGGCGCTCGTCAGCGCCGCTGGCGCCGTGCCGTCCTGCGCGGAGTTGTCGGACGGGGCTGCGGGCTCGGGAGAGCTGGGGAAGCGCAGGGTGTCCCACTGCCGGAGGAAGGTGTCGCGGCACCGCCGCCGTGCCGGCTCGGTGCGCCCGGCAGAGCGAGCGGCGCGCCGCGGTGCCGGTCTGGGTGAGGGTGCAGATGTTGGAGCTCAGCTGTTGCCTGTCAGTGCGTGTCAACTGGCCCCTTCCAGGCAGCCTCCGCCCTCGCCCTTGTCCCGAGCGAAGCGTCCGCCTCCGGGCGCCCTCCTGCCCCAAGAGCTGGGAACCTCGCTCTGACATCCCGGCGGCATCTGCCGCGCTGTCCGCTCTAACTGGGGGTGCTCCCACACCCACCCCTGCAGCCACGGACCTCGCTCAAGTATGTGTTTGTGCTTTCCTTTCTTAACGAAGAGAGCTCGGGAAGGGCGATGGATCGTCCGCGGGTCCCTTCTCCCAGAATATTTGCGCCCACCGCGGGATTTCAAACTCCAGCAGCCACCATTTATCAGTCGGCTGGGCTGGGCTCCGTCCAGTCGCCTTCGCTGTGCTGGGTCTGGCCTTTGACAGGAATCTCTCAGTGTTCCCCAGCGGGGGCGGCCCGGGGAGGCCAAATAAAGCACCCACCAGGGCCGGTGTTTCTAAATGCTGTCAGCTGGAGAGCGAGGAAACGCAGCGGGGGGGATTTTACGGGCTCGCTGAGAAATGTTTATACAGCGAAATTTAATGGTTAACAATGCATATTCCCAACAAGCTGAAGAAAACCTTTAAAAAGGCATAAATAAATTACTAGCGTTATTGTTGCGAAACTCCTTGCCATCATTGTTTAGCTGGTAACTGAGATCTTTAAACTACATGTTTTGCACGGCAAACTCTAAAGTACTGTGGTTTTTCAAGTAGGATGGGATTTTTTTTCCCGTTTAGCTGTAGTTCTTGCTATTTCTAGGGGGAATTAAAGCAATTTGGACTATTTGTTTGCAAGACAGGTATATCACAGTGGCCGGGTTTTCATCCCAAGACGTGAGTAGATCAGAATGAGCTTGGACAGGGAGTGGAAAGGCAAGGAGATGGAGAGAGCCGTTACCCTGATGCAGTGACAGATCCTTTCATTTCTGCCTGCAGAGCCCCGGATGAGCCGGGCTGGTGCAGTTCTGCCAACAGCACAGTTAATTGTGTCCTGTAAATCAAGGTCTGTGGAGCTGCTCTCTTTCTGTACAACAAAAGGGTTTGTAATGAGTAAGCCCAGATCAGTCATATAAAAATTTTAACATCAACTGGGCAAGGTGTGTGTGTGTGAGGACCTTACAGGGTTAATAGCTAAACTATTAAGATTGGAGTCAGATGTGGGTAAAAGCAACAGGAGAGTCTGGTTTTTCCTAATATCCTGTAGTATGATAACTCTGAAAAAGGTAATTGTTTAAAAAAAATCTGTTTCAATTTAAGATTTATTAAGCAAGGAGAAACTTATGTAAACATAAGAATCCCTTTCTTGTTTGGAAAGGCAAGAAATGGCTAGAAATGTCATCTGAACTTAAAGACTGTGTGGATTTTTGTGCATATGTGCAAGAATGTTATTAATCTCATTTTCAGCTAGCTTATTCTATGTCTTAGAGGGTCTGGGGTATTTAACTCAGGCCTTTGGCAAAATGGCTTCTTTGCTTTTAGGGTTGTTTTTTTTTTCCCTAGCAAATGAGTTATTTATAGCATTTAATAAGACTTTAAAATACAGGAGCAAGAGAAAGCAAGTGCCTTCCAAAGAAGGCGAAATGGAGGGGGTGGGAGGGGGAGTCAAGTTTTACTTACATATGTTATGAGTTGGGAATGTAAATTTGTATATAAGGAGAAGATCTGAAGAATGACTTGGCACACTAATGACCTGGCTTTTTGGAACTTCAAGAGTTTGTTCTGTCTCCCCCTATGGTTATAATAAGAGATTAAATGCATTAAATCATATTTAATTAATTAGCATATGAAAATAGGATGTCTTTTACTTTGTCATTGTTTTCCTGTGAAACTTTTCTATGCTAATGAATGTCTACATTTTACAGAGTCATTTGCTTTGCTTCACATTATGCTTTTGCAGATTGGTTTGACCCTTTTAGTGCTGGAAGCCTTTGTATGGTAGCCTAAAAGTCCTTCCCCTTTGCCGTGTGAATCTTGCGTAATAAATATGTTGTCAATTACTGCTATACACAGCTTCTAACAGGGCAGACTGAAAGTTGCTCTTAAATTGAAAGCCTCTGTTTGCTTGGGTGCCATGTCTTATGCATTCCAGAATTAATTGGATGCGCAGTGACGAATTTCATTTAAAACAAGCAAACAAGCTGGGTTGTGTTTCTGTTTTCTGTGACTAGTTACCCTAGAGTAAAGAGATCCCTGCTGCTGGGATATAAAAGCATGCTCTGAAACATTACTTTTTATTTTTTAAAAATTGAGAAATTATATTTCTGGGAAAACTGTTGCATGATACAATAGTGCACTAAGAATGCTGGATTGAGATGGTTCCCTAGTCACCAAGTGGCTTATATCAATATTCAGTTTACCCCCTTATATTAAGGCTTAAGCTTCAGTTTGGCCAGCACTGGTTTTTGCTTATGCTGTTTAAACAGAAGTAAACTTGAGGTTAGCTCTAGCCATTAGTGTATGCTTGGTGTAAGCCATGCAAGCTTAGGTCCTGCTCCTGGAAATGTTTACAGAAATGAGTAGCTTTTACTTGTGTGCTTAAATTGTTTGGATTAGGAGTTGTATAATGGGAAGAACCAGCTTGGAAGGACACAGCACAGCTATTGCTCATCTTTTCCTCCTCCCACCTTATGGCTGAAGAATGATGGGAAGAAACATGTTTTTCAAGTAATAGCACACTGAAGTCGTGGCATTTCTGGCAGAAATTCCCAGATAGACTATCAGATCAGTTTGCCAAAATTACACGCTTTTTTTCAGAAACAGCTCCTTGGCTGCTGGTTCATTGACAAAGGATATTTCCAGCTACTGAAGAAAATTTCACAGGTGGTCTGCTACAACTCTTCCTCTTTGTATTTTACTTTTTTATAATATTCACAAAATACATTATATATTTTTAGCAGAACTAAAAGAGCAAGCGTTTCACTTCTCAGAACAAACTGATAATATTCCTCAAGCATGTTTTTGTGCAAAGAGACTTTTTTTTACTGTACAAAATGAGTGAAATGCTCATATACAAGAGGTAAGAGCCAACACAAACATTTTTAGTATTTTTTAAAGGGTCTGTAAATGACAGCTTCTTGCTAGTTTACCTTTTCTTGGAACCCTGCCTGGAAGTCTTCTTAAAAGTTCTTAAATATAGCCATAAGGTTGGTGAGTTGCTTTTCAAGATCATTATGAACCTATCAAGCCCAATGTTTTGCTAGGTAGTAAACCTGGGGTAGACAGTCTCTCAGGTAGACCTTTCACTTCCAGTGGATTACATATCAACAAATGCTGGAACTTTTTTCAGTTGTTCTGTACCAAAGCTGTGTACTCCTGTCTAAAGTCTCTGTGCAAAACATTGATTTATAGCACCTGATAGCTCTTGCTGTTCTGTCTTGAGTACTTCTCTCCATTTTCTCTCTCTTCCCTGCTGTCCCCTCCTTGAGATGCAAGAATATGGTGGAGTGTGCTTGTAAGTTTGTATCTGTAACAGATATAATAAGTTTCATGCAGTTGCCCCACTTTTTTATCTAAGGACAGATTCTGCAGTTTGCAATTACCATCTTTGACTTAAGAAAGAATTTTTTTTTAAATGCTTCCAGTTACACTCAATATTAGCTTTGTGGAGTGGTTGCATGCCAAAAAAGCATTTTCAGCTGCAATCCAAATACTGAAATATAATTGCTTGTCTTTAATAATAATAAACAAAATAATTTTGTTTCCTGTGATGTTTTTGTAACCACCTTTTTGAGCTTGTTGCCTTCTAATCTTGCATCAAGTAACCCCAGACTTAATATTGCATGATTCCAGAACTAGCTTCTCTGTCGGCAGCATGCCAAATCCTGTCTAATGTCTGTGTTAATGTGGTGTATATGAAAACTGACTTCTCTGTGGATTGGAACACTGATTTGTATAATTGCAACTGGCATGATTAAAAATCTGCATGTCAGTATCGTGATGTTTATAGTAAAACTTACAGGGGTTTTTTTTAAGCAGGGTGATGTTAGTCCCTTGAATTTTCATTGAGAGTCTTCATTGTCCAAACATCTTCATTTCTGAATGTGTTTGAATGTTTAAAAAAGAAAATAAGAGCATGCATGCAGTTATGAATATAATAATCTAGGCCTTGGATTGTTCTGGGTGGTAGGACTGCACCCTCTTGTTCTGTAGGAAAGCTGCATCTTCCCTCACTAGTCTTAAAAAGACTGATATAAAAGACTTGTCTCTGAATCTTTAAACATATCTAGACAAGTGCCTTAAAATTCCTAAAAGCACACATCCCTCCTGTGTCCCTGTGATCCCCGCTGGAGCCGTGTAAGCCACCTCTGCCACGGGTGCTGTAATTGCTCAGCTTTACCCGTGTGTCTTTTCTGCTGTCCCTGCTGTCACCATTAGGCAGGTACACTCCTGTGACAGGGGTGGTGCTGGCTCAGCAGCAGGCTCTGCCGGGGCACCCCGGCACTCCTGCTCAACCCGTTGAGCACTTGGGCTTGGCGGACACTGCCCTCACCCACGGCCCATTTCGGGAGCAACAGAGACACGCAATAACCACGGCAGAAATTGAAAGCCACCTTGTGCTTTCAGGTGTGGATCAACTTGTCTAACAGCAGTAAAACCTGACTTGTTTTCAAGTATGTTAAAAATTAGTGCATGATTAGTGAAGATAGTTTTTAAGGATCTCTTTTTGTAATCAAGCGTTAATCACCCAGAAGTTCAGAAGTGTTTATGTAAAGAAATTGCATGTGTTTGTGTGCATACTTTAGGATTAATACATTTTTACTTCATTTCAGACTCTTTGCAGGAATTGGTATTTTCATATAAAAATTAAAGCTTCACATGCTGAGATGACTATTCAAAGTATGAATATTTATGTACTTTAAAATGAATTTTATGGAGGCGCTAAAGAAATGTCTGAACCTTGCATATTTGCATCTCTGTATACAAACTGCTAAATAAATTATGCTAGGTCTAGAACCTCACTGGTGAATTGCAGATGTCTTTTGTAAAAGTATACATATGGTTTTCCAAGAGCTTTGAACTGTTTCCTCATGCTTTGCTCATCAGAAGGATGGTATGGATAACTTCATTGTGAGAGGGCATTTTTCCAGTCTTGTTTGCAAAGCATAGTGGATCTGTGTGGTAAATATTGAGTTTTCATTCATCTTTGGACTGAAATGAGCTCATTCTGTGCATATGGAATATGAGAAAAATATATACAAAGGATATGTTTATATTTAATAAAATTAATAGTATAAAGCAAGTGCAGAGAAACTTACAAGCCTAAACAGCTTGGCAGGCCAATAGCCAACGAATGTCTTAGAGTACTGCCAAACATGTACAAAGCAGACCAGGCTCTCATCTGTTATGAGGTACCAAAAAACTTCCAGCCTCATGAGGATGTTGTTTACTCAGGATGCAGCTTTGTTCTATTCTCTTAGCAGCTTGGTGTAGGTTTGGATTTCAGCAGGTATCTGCTGGGAGGTACCAGTACTATTCAGGAGAAATGTGACTCCCTAAAAAAATAAAACAAAAAAAAAAAAAAAAACCCAAGCAGCTGTGTTACAGCAGCTCTCCACAGAGAGATCCCAGAGTCCCTTTTTACAGGGTCTTGGCCTCTCCTTGGGAGGCCCTGGGGAAGGAAGCAGTGTACCAGAGTAAGAATGTCTGCAGGGTAAGAGGCAGGCCTATGTGTTGCTGTTGCGCTCAACCATGAGCTGCCAGCAAGCTGTAGAAGCACTCTCAGCAAAGGATGCTGTGGAGTAGGTTACTGAGCTCCATGGTTTCTTTAGCTGTTTATGAATCCAGTAAATGTCAAGCTTTGCACCCAGCCTTTCACACAGCCCATCTGCTTGGACAGTACTCTGGGTGTTTCAGATGGTGTGAAGCTGGTTCAGTGGTCTGGGCTAATACCCTATTTTGTTCCCAATATATGATTTCCCAGTTGCACAAAACTGTTGATTTCCTGCAAGAACAGCTTGCATGTTTTTAGAGTAGCTGTTAAAATACTGAAATTGAACAATCCATTTATATGATTGAACTGAAGCGACCACGGTGACAAACAGGCACCGGTCTCATTGCTGCAGATTTATTATTTTTCAGATTCCTTTGCAAAATGTCCCCCAACAGTCAGAGCTCTATTGTCTAGTTCTCAGTCTGCCACCTTTTAGGCTGTAATTTTGGAATATTGCTTTTTTAATGTCTCCCTGTCTGTCTCATATTGTGCTGTGGCTGTGCATAAACATTTCTTACCTATTAGTGGATGTCTTATTAGCCTGGAGCTAATGCTGTCAAGAGGTACTGACAATATGATGGCTCTTTCAGGTATACTTAATGGATTTATTCAGGGACTGGGGTGATAGCAGGCTTGTGTTCATTTAAGGCTTGTTTTTGAGTTTTTTCCAAACTTTGATGCATAAGTCAGTGTTCAACATCTAAATGCTAGGTTGAAAACAAAGTTGGGTATTCAAGGACATGTATTTGTACTTGGGTCCCTTTCCACCTTGTAAGGGCCTCTGGAAGGAGGTTTATGCTTTGAAAGAACATGTCTCATGAAGATCAGCAGGTACACCTTCAATTATGCAACATTTTTTTCTGCAGGTAGAAGTAATCCTCCTTTATGCAATTCTCTGCATTTACCTTCATCCTGCTTTGTTGTGTGCTAAATCAGCTGATATTTAATGCAATTTTGAGCAGATAATCTAGACTTGTTTTTAAAAGGAAACTGTTGGCACGTTTCCTGCTGGAGTGCTGGGGGTGACTTAAAATCTGCTGTGAGCTGTTACAGGGGTTGTGCACATGAAAGTGGGGGAAAAGCATTTACAGTTACAGTAATATTCTGTCAGTGTTGGACTCTGAATAAATATGAATTACTTCAATCTTACATTTCTATGGTATATAAAACAGTTAATTAAGTCTGTATTCCCTCTGTAAAATACTCAGGCTGTTTCCCTTGCACTGTCACATCGTTGTGCAGGCATACCTCAAGTGAAGATACAGAGATAGTTTGAAAATATTTGGGGGTTTTCTTGCTTCTTGGTTTTAAGTGAGCTTCCCCAAATCAGCCCAATCAGTACAAGGATTATGTTTGTGCACAGTGGGGTGGTGAAAGAGAAGCTTCCTAACCACGTGCTGCTACCAAGGAAAAAAAAGAAAAGCCTAAAAGAACATCTACTATAAAGCTGTAGCTTCTATTCTTCTATACCTCCAAACCATGAAGTGATTTTCTCACCTATGTCATATGTAGGACTTTGTGTGACTTGAATTCCAGTCTGAAGTGTTACTCTTTCTAACCACTGTAATATTAGTTGTGCAGAAGATCCTGAAGAGTTTTGGAAGATCATTGGCTTGGGTATAAATGATCATTGGGCCCTGTTTTTGGTGATGTAAATAGGTCAGATCTCCACTTTCTAGAAATGGAAAATTGTCTTCCACAGACAAAACGGTGTGCTCCTCATTTTATAGAATAACTGTAGGGAAATGCAAATCAATCATGTCTGTCTGAAAAAAAATAGTTCTCACTAAACATTTTTTGGTTTTTTTAGAAGCCTATTTACTGACTGGGGTTCTGACTTACTAATATCAGTCCCAAGTCTTAAAAAACAAACAAGCAAACAACAAAACTCCTGAGTAAGCTGCAAGTTCTCTTCTTCCCCACCCCCAGCTAGAGCCTCTTTGCCTGTCTTTGCTTGTGTACTCTATCGGTTTCACAGTTCATATACTTATGTTTTTTTAAAATTTCCCCCTACACTCTGGTGGGAAACATGTCTGCTGTTTCCTTTCAAGCACACAAGGCTTGATTCTCCTCTCACAATGGCATAAATTGTGAAGAACTCCGCTTGAAATCAATGGACGTAAAGACATGTAAAATGGGGTGAGAGAAGAGCCCAGCCTCTGGTTTCTATTTTTAAGTGAGTCTGGTAAACCTAAAATTGTTCAATGTGCCACTGTGACTTTAGTTTGTAGATATCAGTTACTATGCTTGTTACTTTTTGTACATAATGTTTCATTTTCATATATAATACATCATAGCCAGTACCCCTAATCAGGATGCACATGTCTTTAATTTAATACCTTGGTACTACTACGTCAATTTTGGTACATAATAAGTAATGTGCATGGTAAAATACTTACCTTACTAGAGTCAGATCCTGCAGAAAGTCTGGGGTATAGCTGTATTCCTGTGCAGGCCCCAAAGGAAAGAAGGCTGGATTGGCTCTATCTCTACAACTTAAACTTTGTGGTTTTCTCTTGCTTCAGTAGTTCTAATCTGTGAATCTTGTTCCTCATTATCCAGGTTCAAAATACTAATTCTATATAAACAATACTTTCTCAGTTGCTGTTGTTTTTTCTGTGCTTGTGAAGTGTTCAGCTCCATTCTTATACTTTGTACATGCTCAAGAACTTGTTATAACGTTAAATTTTCTCTGAACACTGAAGTACTTTGGAAGAAGCCTGGAATATCCACACATGATTTTTTCTATTGCCCAAGTTTTGGTGGTTGTTCACATTTGTTTATTTTTTGGCAACGGATTATGGTCCTTAATTGCCATCAGTAGTCAAATAACTGAATGAGATTATACAGCAGTGCTGTAAAAACTGTTCATGGTAGCTGTGATCTGTACATGTGTGGGTATCTTTGAGAACAGTCACCTCATTCATTAACCAGTGCAACAGACTCCAACTTTATTTAGTTTTTGAAATTAATGCAACCTTCTCTACCTAACTGAAACATTGCTTTGACTACTTCTTTCTATAGTTTAAAAAATGCCCATGTAGTAGTTGGCTCTTGTAATGTATTCAGACTTGGAGTAAATTTATTGGTGTATTTGAATTTTTGTTTTCTGCTTGAATAGCAAATCATGGGTGTCCACAAGAGAGTCTCTTTAAATCTGGAGTTCACTTAGTATATCCCTTAAATTTTATCTCCAATTTTATTATGATGAGGGTAAAAACCCTGTGGTGTTTACCTGTTTAGTCATTGAGCTTTCCCCTTCCATTTTAGTCCACCAGCCCCCCAAAAAGTCAAGAGGTTGCCTAGCTAGTTATGTGGTGGCCTTATGTATCAGGGACAGCAGATGTCACAGAGTTTGCTGTGCTGCACTGGTTGGAGTGATGCAGACTCACACATTCAGTGTGGCTTTGCAGGCACAGAAATGGTGTGGAACTGGCTTCTGACCCCTTTATGACAGTTTTCATTCCAGTAGTGAATTATTCCTTGTCCCCGATAGATTTTGCATGACTTAGCACAGGGAAAATGGTTTATCATAGTGAGTTCATGGTAGCTTTAACTCTGGCTTTTTGGAAGTGTAGCTGTCAGACAGGGAGGTGGCATGGTGGAGGCAGAGAAGTGCTGTTAACTGCTGCTGTGGTCATGAGCAGTGGTGCTTGTCTACATCTGATGTGAGGATGGTGGGGGCAGGGAAGAGTGTTTGATAGGGATTCATGTCAATTCCATGTGCTTTTCCTAGCTGGAAGCTGGATACTTCTCAGCTTTGTTAGATAGAGCCATCCTTGTGAAGTAGGGAACTGACAGTCTCCCAAGTGCAGAGAAGTGCAGGTGACCTTCCTGATGTTCTTACGGTTTTGACTCATTCTGTCTTACCATTTTGGGGGCATTTTAAAGCTCTTCTGAAAGTTACAATTGTAGAGGCTGCAATGCATGTCTGTTCATGCATTCTGTTCATGTCTGGAACAGAAACGACTTTTGGGAGTATTTTCAAAGGATAAGGTTTGGTGTACAAAATTAATTTCTGGGTACAAGGGAAACAAAAGGTTATGTGGTTAGAATATGAGACTCTGTAGCAAAATTAGTCTTTAACACAGACTGGTATATACAGCAAGCTTGCAGAAAGACTGAAATCTTAGAAAGCACCTTATCAGGTTTATGGATGAAGTGGCTTCTATTGGAAAAGATGTGGGAATAGAAGAGCATACTTCTGGCTCTGTCATTAGTTCAACAAATCAAAGATAATAACGTTATCAAGTTGATGACTTAAAGGCTCTGAAGAAACTTAAGACTTTCTGCCTGTTGTGAAACTGGTGATGTAAGATGTGACCTCAGGAAATGGAGATGGTTTTGGGGATCCAGAGCTTGAATCTGTTTATAGGTACTTTTGAAGAATTGTCACCACCAAATACACACCTGATGGTACAATGCTTCTGCAAGACAGAAATCTGTTCTGGAAGCAGCAATAAGCCCAAGGTAAATCTTAGAAATCAGTCCTTTTTGTAAATAATTCCAGAGCCATTTGCTTGCAGTCTTGATTTGTATGTAAGTATGCTAAAAGCTGTGACTACTGTATAGTTCACTACCTATTCCAGCCATCTTTAAAAGCTGTCTTTTTTCACAGAGAAGCTTTCTGACAAGAGGCCTCAGATGGATGCTTGGCACCCATGTCTTTTGTGGCAGAAAGCAAAAATTTATGGGATCAGAAGTCTGGGTAGATTAATCCTTCTGTTCCGTTGCAGGTCCATGTCACTGTATACACAATAAGAAAGTGTTTAAAGCTCTTTAAGAATATTCATGTGTTAAGGACAAAAGTGTGTGTGGTAGGGAAGTAAAGCAATATTTTAAATAATGCCAGCAGGCTCTAACTTTTAATCTGTGTCCTGTTTAAGGAAAGTAAAAATGACTGAAAATTGGTATGCTGTGGAAGGCTGCATAGAAAATATATATTTCTTGACATCCTTCCAAAAGTACTATTTAAAGACAGTTTTGTAACATTGGTGTCTTAGCAGCATTCTGGTAGCCTCAGTTTTCTTTCCCGTGGAACAGCTCCAGCTCTCACTTTCAAATTAGCCTGTTGTGTGATACCTTATGAAACAAAGTAGATATCAGGAGGACACGCTGCAACACTTATGTCTAAATTTGCCCCCAGTATGCACACAGCTTGGTACAGCTATGAATTTTGTCCTTAAGAAACATTTTGGAAAACACCTGATTGTGTGTGCACGTGCTGCACCTGTACCATCATGGATGTACACCAGGCACACCTATGTAAGATCCACATCTCCAAAGCTGAAATGTTTGTGTGACTGCTCAACACTAAAAGGTGCTTTACCAGCAAGGAGGGCAGAGCATACCAACCTGAGGTGTACATGGTTATCAAGTCAGTGCTGTGACAGCTTTCTGCAGGAAAAATGCTTGAGAAAAGTCACAGTGAAAATGTATAGATGAAACGTACATGGAATTAACATACAGTCCTGGGCATTTTCACTCTAACACTAAACTATGGGGCTTAGGTTCTAAATTCACTTCTGGCTCTGCAAAGAAAACCAGACTGGTGTGACAGTGCCTGCCTTGCCTCTCTTGCAGCTGGTAACTCCAGGGAAAAGTAGGGTGTTGCAGCTGGGAGGGTAGCAGCCAAGGCTGATCAGGCAAACACCAAGTACAGACTCAAAGGTGGCAGAAGATGTACTGGTTAACTGGTGGGGTTTGGAAGGCTCAGCTGTTGGTTTTTAGGGCTCTGGCTGCTATTAGTCTCCAGTGTGGGCCTGGCAGTTCTGGTGGAAAAAAGGCCATGTGCTGTTTGTTATTTTCTTGCCTGGGGGAAGTGCAGTGGAGTTGCAGCCATGGAGTTAGTGTGACTTGTGATGGTGGCCTAATGCAGAGCTGAACAAAAAGTTGCTGAATTGTCGTAGAATGGTTTGGGTTGGGAGGGACCTTAAAAATAGAGTTCCAACCCCCTGCCATGGGGCAGGGACATGTCCACTAGACTGCTTGCTCAAAGGCCCTTCCATCCAGGCCTGGAACTTCTGGGGAGGAGCATCCACAGCTTTCCTGGAGAACTTGTTCTGGTGTCTCACTAACTTCACAATAATACATATTTCTTCCTAATACATAATCCAAACCTACCCTCATTCATTACAAATCCAGTACCCCTTGTCCTATCACTGCATGCCCATGTAGGAAGTCCCTTCTAGATTTCTTGTAAGCACTGGAAAGCTGCTATAAGGTTTCCCTCAAGGCTTCTCTGTTCCAGGCTGAACAACCCCACTGCTCTCAGCCTGTCTTTATAGAAGATGTGCTCCAGTCTTCCCATCTTCCTGCTCTTCCTCTGGCCTTTCCCCAGTATGTCCATATCCTTCTGGTGCTGGGGACCCCAGAGCTGGATGCAGCATTCCAGGTGGGTCTCACCAGAGTGGAGCAGAGGGGCAGAATCTCCTCCCTCAGCCTGCTGCCCACGCTGCTTTTATGCAGCCTGGGACATGTTTGGCTTTCTGGGCTGCAAGTGCCCATTGCCAGGTCATGTGGAGCTTCTCAACACACCCAAGACCTTCTCTTCAGGCCTGCTCAGTCTGTTCTCTGCCCAGCCTGTACTTCTGCTTGGGGCTGCCCTGACCCAGGGCCTCGCATTTGGCCTTGTAGAACTTCATGATCCCCCCTCAATCCTGTGCGGGTCCCTCTGGGTGTGATCCCTTCCCTCAGCCCTTCCCTCAGCGCGGGGCGGCACCGCCGCACGGCTGGGCCCCGTCCGCGCCCGCCAGATGGCGCCCGTGCGCCGGCCCGGCCCGGCCGATCCCGGCCTGGCTGATCCCGGGTGAATCCCGTGTACCGGCCCGGCCCATCCCGGCCTGGCTGATCCCGGGTGAATCCCGTGTACCGGCCCGGCCCATCCCGGCCTGGCTGATCCCGGGTGAATCCCGTGCACCGGCCCGGCCCATCCCGGCCTGGCTGATCCCGGGTGAATCCCGTGTACCGGCCTGGCTGATCCCGGGTGAATCCCGTGTACCGGCCCGGCCCATCCCGGCCTGGCTGATCCCGGTGAACCCCGTGCGCCGGTGCCCAGCTGATCCCGGGAGATGATGCTAAGCAACATTGCCGTGTGCGAGTAATGGAGGTCGCTGGTGCTTTTCTGTCTGTGCTTGTGGCAATGGGAGCACTTCTGCCTAGCTGTGTTTTCAAGGCTGAAACTATTTCAAGGGCTGGCTCACAGTGACATCAAAAGCAAAGCTATTAAATTTCTCTCAAATTGCTTTATACGAGTGATGTGGAAATGGTTTTGAAGGACAGAGAGCAACCTGTCCATGCTGAAAACCCAAAGAACTGGCTATTTTTTCTGTCCTTCTGCTTGCTTTGTCTCTGTTAATTTGCCAGTGTTCAAAATTATACCGAAACCCAAAGGAGAAGGGAGCAAGCCTGAAGGTGCCAGCCCATATGCTAAAAGATCTGCATAGATGTTCACCTTTTGGCCGGACATCTTGCTTCATGTTTTCTGTTGGGAGGAGATGAACGTGACTCTGGGTAGAGCTGGAGAACAGGGACACAGCTCCTCTGGTTACCCCAGCTGGCTGGAGGGAATGGCAGGAGCCCATCGGGCTGTGGAGAGTGAGCTCTTCCTCACCAGGTTTGCTGTCCCTGGAAGATCCTCTGGCAGGGCGAGGATGTGAGGTGCAGCTCCATAAGTGTGCAAGTGGTCTGAGCGCGTGGGTGGAGGCAGGAGCCTTCTCACAGCCACTCCGCAAACACCAGACAACAGAAGAAATCCAAGCACTTTGATGTGGTTCTCTAGGCCCCTGGTAAGCTGCCCAAACTAGTTTAACCAGGCCCAGAGGCAGAAGAGTGGGAAGAAATGGGCTCTGTTGGATAGCCAAAGGAGTGCTTCCTTATCAGCCTCATTCCTGGGGAGCTTTAGTGCTGAAGTGAGCCTGTCCCAAAGGTATAGGAGTGAGATAGGCCTGCCTGAGACTGAAGGAGAAATGTATTTTCTTATTAATTGTGAGGAGGCCGCCCAGGGTCAGTAACTGTTGGTCCTCCTTTTGAAGGAAGGATGGGCAGGTGCTAAATTCAAGTCTGCAGTGTAATCCTGCTTGGCTTGTGTGGGAACTCGGCACATCCTTTTGGATGTCCAGAGTTGCCGAGAACCCTGTTGGGGGACTCAGAGACCCTGGCATGCTGCCCAGAGTACCTGGGGATTTGATTTTGACCCTTAGAGCAAGTTACCAGCTTTGTTTGAGGACGTGAAAGTCACACAAGTTTGAATGGTGTAATATTAAAATATGCATGGGGTGAAAATGTAGATTTTAGGATTTTTGGTATGGGGGTTATGGGGACAAGATGGAGGAATCAGGGTGTGTGTAGTCCTCCTTTCTTCTTCTTGTTCTCCATTTTCTGCTGCGATGTTGGCACTTTGGGATTGGTTTAGAATAGAAGTGCACTGTCTAACATAGGTGATGGGAATTAAGAGTAAATATGATATATGTAGTTTGTAGTATGAAAAGAAGATACTGCCTCAGGGGCAGTCAGAGTGCCTGTGGCTTCCCTGCAGGACAGACCTCCACTGGGCAGAAAGAAAATTTTATAGATAAGAATTAATAAACAACCTCAAGACCAAAAAGTGAAGAGTCCAGACTCGTTCTTCAGTTGTGCGGGCTGAAGCAGAGACATCCTACACATCTCGGGGCAGCAAATATCAATCAGCTACCCGAGAGGCGTGCAGACTGTGACTGTCACCACATCCTACTAATAACCTTAAAAGGTCCCTCAGACTTCAGATGACCTCAGGAGGTCACTGAAATGTCAGATAGACTGGGCCTTCCAACAACAGTGTCCATATCTTTCCATGGATGCAGGGTGACCCTCAAATAAGGAAGGGATGTGACTCACCTGGCAAACAAAAAAAGCTGACAGCCTGTGCAGCCTGCAGCCAGATTTGTGAATCAAAGCTGTCAAGCACCCTGAGCTGTGTGTGAGGTGAGCCCTTCCACCTCAGTGAAGCTAGTCTAACAGCAGAAGAATGGATGAAATATTCAGTATTGAGAAAATTTTCTGCAGAAAAGAAAAGGGGAGGAATTGCTGGCACTGCAGAACTTGGGCATCTGGCCAACTTAACCAAAATATTCTTTAAAAATAAGATGGTGGTTTCTCAAAATTTTAGGCATGTGGTTTGAGTTTTCAGCTAAATCCTTGTAAATGTTGTCCTGTTAACATGAAGTGTTCATAGCTTTGTAGACTTTCTGATGGGGCTGTGAGACAGAGGTGCTAATAGTGAATGACCTGAATGGCAGGTGTTGAAGCTATTCTCAAATAGACCAGAAGGCTTTTTTTTTTTGCTTTTTTCCCCCCTAATCTTCTACAAATACTGATTAGAGCTACAACAAACAAGACCTGTCTCCTTTTGTACCCATCTTCCCATAGGAGAAAGAAAACATTCTTTCAGGAGTGGTGGGTTTGGGTTTTTGATAGGATTCTTTTCCTTTTTTTTTGGTTCCTTGATTCCAGTCTTGGGAAAGGAAACCCTTGGTGGTAAATAATTGCATTAGGAACTAGCAGAATCAACTTAAATGAAAGAGCCTTGTTCAGCAATTCATTACTTAATTGTACAGTGGACTTTCTCAGCACTGCTTCCTGGTAATCATCCAAGTCCTTCAGCTCTGATACCTGTAAACAATTAGCATTCTCCCACATGGCACACAAACACTTTATCAGTGTTCAACAGGATATTTGTGCCTGGCAGTACTTTAACCTCGTTAAGGATTCTTCCCGTCCTGCCTTTCTCTTCCATGGTCTTTCCTCCTAGTTACTGGTGTATTCAATTTATATACAGATTCTAAATATAGCTGTTTATATGTGATGCTGCTGTCTTCTCTGTCCTAAGAGCTGTAATTGCACAAAAAAGTCAGGTTTTCATTGCATATCTCTAATCCTCCTCTAATGTTCACAGCTGCTTTTCAGTTTGTTACAGGGGTAAGCTGCTGATGGGAATATGATGTTCCCCTCTCTCATATTGGAAAAAATGAAGTGGTTCTTTGGCTTTCTGAGAGGTTCCTTTTATTGCTGTCCTCCTCTTGGGTTTGAGCAGATTACAATGCTACTTGCCTCTGGAATGGCCAAAAGCACAATACATGGAAGCAAGAATTACTATGAAATGTGCATTACCCATGGGGTGACATGGAGATAGACCTGTGGTGCTGAACCTCTTATACGGTGTTAAAATAGATTGAAAGTCTATATATAAATATATATGAAAGACTCTCTCTTCTCTAATGAAAGACTCTTGAAAGTACCTTTCTGAATCACAGGACATACTGATATGGAATACATACAAATGAGAAAAGTCTGGGAACTACTTCTAAGTCAGTGGTGAGGGGTAAGTAAGTGAAAACAAGCCCCAACTGAACAGTAAAAGTGGTTGACTCCTCTGTGTTTCTACAAAATGGAAGAGGTCCTAAACAACAGCTTTGTTTGAGTGAAGCATTGCCTAGCACTGGTGCTAATGTGTGATGATGTGGCATGAAAATTGCCATGGAAAAGTTCTCTGTGCTGCAGTACTGCTTTGAAAAAGAACCAAGCCCCACATTTGTGGGTGTTGTTGCATTAGCTTCCAGTTTTCATGAGGTAATGCACAGCCTGAATGATGTATTTACAAAGAACTTTTTTAAATGTACTGAAGTAGAATAGAAACAGTGTAGTGGCACCTGAGATGCCAGTCCTTTGAACATCAGCTGCAGTTGAAGCACTTCAAGATTCCATGTGTCATGCTTGTAATTCTCTTGGTCTTTAGCAACCTGTGCAAGAAACTGACTTCAAGGATCAAAGTTATCCATATTTTACACCACAAGATGGTGAATGACAACTAGCTGGCAATTTACCCATCAACAAATATTTATTTGTCAATAAAGGCCTTCAGAACAAGGGAGAAATGGAACTAGCTCTTTTTTAACAGCCTTTTTTTTCCTTATAACAACTAAAGTTTCTTAATAACGAGGCTTTGTATTTAAAAGTAGAGATACTTTTATTTGGAACTTGGAATATGTAAGTCTTACTGCAAGAACTACCTGTATGTTTTGTCTGACTGACCATTTCTTATTAATTACAAAGCTAGAAGTAGATGGGGTTGATAAGGCATAACCCTGAAGCTACTTCCTGTACATGATCCTTAGTGTTTTCTAAATTCTTTTCTTATCACATCTAATCATGTCTGGCATCATGACACATGCCTTCAGGGGATGACAGGCTGTGGTCCTGTGGGATTTTTGTTTAAGTCTTCTGGTGTAAATTTTAGGAAGCTTCTATTGACTAGGTAACACTTTCAACTTGTGGATAACATGCTGTCTGTACCCTGGCATGTAAAGTACAGAAATACAAAACATTGACATCACAGGAACAGTCTGAAGTTGATATTCCATAGTTCACTGTTTGTGTTGTGGCCAGGGCAAGCTAAGATTTGGCAGGATTTTTAACTCAAGGAAAGCCTAGTGAAGGAAATAAAATTTCAGTGTTGCTTCAGTCTTAAAAAAATCCCTCTAAAAGGTAGACAGCTTGTGCCCTTCACTGAAGCCTGAACTAAATATCAAAGAAATTTCTTGAAATAAGACAAAATGCATTGAAAAACAAGTGCAGGGTAGTTTTGGTATTTTTCTGAAAGCTCAAGTAAATTCACTAAAGGGCTGATATTTCATCAGTGCATACTACTGGTAGCTGTCTCCACACAGCACCTCTTTGCATCATAAAACCACTCCTTTAATGAAAACCTGAAGTATCTCCTATCCCTTACTGCAGAAAGTATAGCTCTGTGCCACTACCTGGGGGTTTTGGGATTTTTTTTTTGTAGTTTTGGTTTTATATAGGACTGATTTCATATGATGGACCTGGTTGCTGAGTTTCTCTTGTAAAGCCACCATGTGGTGCGTCAAGGCCACACCTGAACAAAATGCTTCACAGAAGTACGTAGTGTCACTGGAGAACCTAGCTAATAAAGCAAAATGAACATCTGAAACACTGAAAAAGGCCATCCTCTGTAGCATGTCCAGCTCACAGTTGCTTAACTTTTTTAAGCTGATGTTAAATGAAGGCTACTCTTGGGCAAATTCATCCTGTATAAAAATGATCACTTACCAGTTCTGTACTGCTGCTGCCAGGTCTTTGGAAGCTGCTCCCTTCAGACCAAAACAATGTTTAATCAACCATCTGCACACAAACGAGGCAAAAAATGTCACTTGAAAAAAATCCATTGTTTTTCCTAAAGTATTCATACTCAGAGTTAATGCTTAAGCTGTATCTGTTAATCTGACTTGTTTTTGACTTGTTCAATAAAATGTTACTGCACCATCGCTATGGAATGCTTGAAATTGTTGGAATAGGGTGACGTTCTGACAAGTATCGATTACTTTGGCAGATTTACAGAAGGTTATGTTTATTCCATCAAAAGCACATTTTTTTGATCTATACTTTAAATTTTAAAGAGTTGAAGAATGTCAAGTTACTTGTTCTTATCAGTAGAGTCTGTCAGGAGGACATTTAGAAAATTAAACTTCTTATATAACAAGTCTCATTTCCATTTAAAGTGTTGCATATGTTCTTTCCTCTTACTGGTTAACTTGGTCCATGCGTGGGTCTGCTTTTCTCCCACTCAGTGTCTGAGTCCTGGATGATTAGAGTGGTGAGTACAGAAGGAAAATGGTACTCAGGGGAGCATAGGAAGAATGCAAGAGGTAAAGAAGCTGGAGAGGCAGAGAAAGGAAAGTAATTACCGTCTCTATTTTTCAAACAGTTCCTCCTTTCATTTGAATAGTAAGAAGTTTATAGTGACCCACTACTGCTAGCAATGAAATGGCAATATAGCTCTGACCTGAGTGGGAGTTCTTCACTTCAAAGGATAACTTAAGTAGGGTGTTGTCCTGATCAGGAGACACAGTTATTGTATGAACAGTGCATGCACATCTCTACCACCTACTAGTTTGCTTAGAAAAGCAAATACAAGGACATCATTTTCAAAAGCATTAAAAATTCATTTTAATGGAGAATGACAGTGCTGTAGTGCTTGAAGTTGGTTCTCACCAAACTGAAGTAGCCACCACACTTGGTGGGAGAGTGTAATCACAGTTGATGAATGCAAATCCTGTGAGAGAGCTACTGTAGTTACTGTGTTACCCATGTAGGAGAAAATACAAGTGTACAATTTTCTAATTTTCTAAAGTCATTCTGGTTGGAAATGACCTCTGAAGGTCAGTTGACCTAATCTCCATTCAAAGCAGAGTCAGCTGAATTCAGACCACACTCTGTCAATGCAGCATTTGGATTCCTGCAGCATGCAGTGGGTGTCTTAGTAAACAAACCAGTATTTTTATGGATTGTGTCTTTATAAATTAGAATGCCTTTAGTAAATTACATGTTCCAATTGGAAGAATGGGGATAACAGAAAATGCAGGTTTTTCCCTGTGTGTACAGTTACTCTTTGAAGCTGCAGTACTGCATCATGATCAGTTGCAGAGTGTGTTGACCTGTTTGACTGGCTTCCTTCATTCTTGGGTGCCTGGCTGCTGAAGTAGCTTCAGGGTGACTTAGTGGCACTTGAGTTACTGTATCCTCCAGTGCTGTTATATGGGATTAAGATTCAAGTAGCCACTAAGTTGCTTTTCTTTTGAAAATACCTTGTAAAATACTAATTTTGAAGCTGTATTCATTAAATATAGGCTTTGTGTTGCTGTTTAGAAATGTGATATAAGCAATAGGCATTTAGGTTTTGTCATGGAAAAGCATCTTGCTTGTTATGTGGGACAGCAGACCCTACTCATTCATGGCCCGTGAATGCTCAGGGATTTGTTCTTGAAATGTTTACAAGACCTTCAGGAAATTCTTCAGAAACAACTGCTTGTGAGTACCAGTCCAGGGTACTTCCAGAGGAATACATAAATAAAAGGCAATCAAAATTTTCATCTTTTAAATCTGCATGATATGAAATAAGGTTGAGAAACTGGTCATTCTGGATGAGTAGCAATCTTGCAGCTGAACTTGAACCTCTTGAGTTTGTTTTGTTTTCATATTCAGTATGTTTGCATCATGCTCCCTTGCAGGTACCTGAAGCTGCATGTTTGTATCCTTTCAGACAAAATTTTTATGAGTGTGGATTCCTTCCAGGTAATTTGGTAGTAAAAGGAATGTTTGATAAGTCATAGTTATGCTTAAAAGAACAACTCTGAGTTTTTGGATGCCCAAAGATCTGTTTGGTGATTTAGTGGAAATTTGATTTGGGTTGAAGGTTTTTGTGGTGGCTATCCTTTCATTCCTGTTGGTTTTGGGCATCTGAGGATGTTTAGGGAACTGTTCCAGGTATCTGAGCATGACAAGCCTATTGCCAGTGGGTGCTGCTGGCACTAGTAGGTGAGTTGGCCGTGCAGGAAAAGCATATCCTTCTAAAGAATTCCACTGCTCTGCACTGATGCTCAGATTCACACTCTAAAGGGACCATTGTATTCTCACAGTTTTTGTGTTACTGTCTAGCATGTCAGTCTGTTACTGTTCAGTCAGTCTACAGTGTTCTATGTAAGTAAAATTGGATTGTTCTTTCTGTAAGCTGTTCATCGTTCTTAATTCTGTTTGTATAAAGTATTCAGGTACTTCAGCCCTAGATGTTCATATATTACACTCTAAACCTCCAGTTGTCTTTGCTAACACAAACAGCTAATTCCTACCCAATGGAAATCTGTCTTGTGTTCTTCCTTGCCTAGCCCACTGTGCAGCTGCAAGAGAAAAGTTCAGGGTGTCCCACTGAATGTGAAAGCGAAATCACTCAACATGGATACAGCAATAATGATTTGAGAGCAGCAAAGGGAAAAGTGTCACAGGGGGCCTGGTTCCACTGGCTTAGAGCACTTATTTAGATGAGTACTGCTATGGTCTGCCTCTCCCCTTGTAGTGGCATTCTTGGTTGTCTAACCTCATAGCAAACTGGTTTAAAAAATCAAATCAACAGGAAATTTCACTTTTCTCTTCTTTGTTTTTTTTTTTTGCCCAGTGTTATTTTTCTGCTTGTTTAAATTTCTGCACAGTTCCACCCTGCAATCAGCCGAGTGCCAGTGCCTACACAGTGCTTGTAGTCAGTAAGGAAGAAGAAGGCAGAGTCCATGCAGCACCCCAAACATAAATGGGTTTCAGTTCTGTTTTAAGACTCTCCAGTTACGTAGTTCTTGTGCATCTTCAGCTGAACCTACTTCTCTCCTTCAGCTCCATTTACATGGCTCACTTTTATGGCTTCGTTAATAGTGAAAAGTTTCTGAGAAATGTTGGCATGTGCTAAAATCGTTTGGAATGTTACTGCTCTTGATGGTGCAAAGATTATTCAGGAATGGAGCCCTCTGCCTGCCATTTCTGCATCAGCATGGCTGGTCACCCCTGGCCTCTTTGCCAAAAATTATTGCCCCTCCCCAATAGTGGTGGTGGAGTGTAGGGTGGGTTGAGGAGGTTTTGGTCTAAACCAGGAATAGAATCACAGGTCTAAGTCCAAATGATAGGTAAAGAGTACATGCTGTCAGGAAAAACATGTGTATCATTTGGACCAGGATGAGGGCATTAATTAAAAAAGCTGAGGTCTCCTATATGACAGACTTTTTAAAAACATTTTTCCTGTAGATAAAATCTGAGAAGATTTGTCCCTAGTACCTTTTTTTTTTTTTTTGTGATAGACTGTGAGATGGAATGAATTCAAATTAAAAACAAACAAAAATTTGTATGTAACTATTTGTGTTTGGTTCTTAGTTTACCATCCAATCTTCTGAGTATTTCTCTAGGTTATTGTAACTTGTTTTGGTTTGTGGTTATTTGGTTGATATTTTGGTGTGGGATGTTTGGTTTGGTTTTTAAGTGCCAGGAAAAGACTCCAAAACTTGAATTCACATTTTTCAAATGAAGAGATTTGTGTGTGTCACACTTACATCATAGTGATCTTCATGCTGATAAGGAGACCAGTGGTAAGAGATTAAAGAATGCTTTTCAGTAATTGTCAGCCTCTAAAAATTTCTGGAACTTGCCAGATCTTAAATGCTTACTTTATTCTGCAATGTAATTATGCCATATGCTTTCGTAAAATCTCCTGATTTTTTTGTTCTTAATTTGATTGTTTGGTCTCCATTGCACCTATGAGTGCAAACTCAGGTTTGGTGCTTATAAACAGCTGCTTATAAATATCAGGTGTACAAAGCAGAAAAAGGAAAAGGCTTAACAAAAAACCAACCAAACAAAAGCAAACAAAAAAAACCAAGCAAAGCCACCAAACATTTTTTATGCATTCCTACTGTGTGTTCACTTCTCTGTTTTTAATGAGGACTTCAGAGGTCCCACATTTAAGAGCTTGTAGAGTAGTGCTGTGCCAGATTGTGTGATGCTTCCTCATTGGGTTTTACATCAGTAAATGGATCTTGGTGTTGCCACAGAAAAGTTCCTTGAAGGGGGGGCATCTTATAGAGTATTAAAGTTAATTGACTGTTATTTAAAAGATGGTGCTCTGACATGAATGTATATTTTTATAGATATCTGCATAAAATATTTTCTTGGTCAGCTTTGTGATTTAATGGTTAAGTTATCAAAAACAATCATACAGTAAGTTCAACATGTTTTTAAATTGTGATCACAACTAAATATTTTAAATATTAGTATATTGTTGCAGAGAGCAAACTTCTGATTGTAGTCTATTATTGTGAGTCTCAAAAATTGGTGATTATAAACTTCACAAATTTTTGAACTAAAGCGTGATTAAGCTTGTTCCATGCAAGTTGTGGCTATGAAATACTTGCCAAAAATTGTTGTTTCATTATGTTCTAGTCCTAGGGAAGGGGGATGCTGGATGCAGCTGTGTGCTAAGTAGGCCACATCATGCTTTAGCAAGACAAGAACACAATGTACAGAAAGAAGTTCATTTGAGGTGATACCTATAGTTAAGTGATGAATTGATATTAAAACTCTGCATTGGCAGCAATTTGTGCTGTTCTTACTGTGGTTAAATCTTCCTGTGGATTCTTGTAAATGTAGATCTTAGAAGGAAAACAAGAAAGGGCATCAGATCAATTAATGCAATTAAAAAAACATAGAACAGGCCATGCATCTTCACACAGTCCATTGAACTGCTATGTGATCTCTTCTTCTGTTACGCTATGTGCAGAAAGGCTGGATGTTCAAAAAATGATTGGACAAAAGACAGCAGGCAAGGAGTGGAAAATAAAGTTGTCAGATCCTCCAGCTGCAGTAAAAAGCAAACTCAAATGCTAGTTGCTGAGGTTTCTACAGCACTTGGCTAATAATGCATTATCCTGCAGTTTTCTTGACTTGGAGCAGCTATTGTGCTGAAGTGTGGGTCCCGGCTGTCAGAGTCTTTCCCACTTTCTGTGTCCAGGAATGGCTGGAGCTCTAAAAGAACAGATTGTCTGGCTCTTTTTTTTTCTTTTTTTTTTTTTTTTAGCCAACCTTGTTTCCAATCTGGTCTGAATGCAATCAGTTATCTGTAGATAGCAAGCAGTGACTGGCTATGAATAATGTCTGCGTTACTTAGAGGTGACATCTGTGACTTGCCAGACTGCCTACGTGAAATGCCTCCAATGATCTCGCTGTTGCTCCTGCACCCATGTAGGAGGGGACAGCAGCCTTAGTGCAGGACCAGAGTGCTCTACTTCACTCTGTTCACCTAGGTCATGCACTGCTCTAGCCCCAGATCCCAAACCCTGGTATGTGTGATCCACTTTAAAATGGCACCAAGGCTGGAGCAGGGTCACATCCCACTCCTGTTGCTGGTGGCTGTGCCCTCTTCTGCTATTGTACAAGTGGTAGTACACAGGAAAACCAGGACTTCAGAAACCCTGTGTTCTGACACTTCTTCAGAACATTTCCTTTTCTGAAAGAGCTTATGTGTTGAGCTTGAGTCATGAGGATTTTGCAGAGAAAGCTGAATTTTCACTTCAAGGGTCAAAACAAAAATCTTTTGAGAGTGATAATATGAACAGTAAATCAGCCTGGTGTGGCTGAAGAGTATATTTTAAGAGACTTCTGAGCTTCATCAGCCTCTGAGAAGGGAACAGAAGGATATTTGCTCAACTGTAATTAAAACTAGGATCTAAAAGGCTCTAGTTCCTCTGAGGTGTAGGTGTACCTAGTGCAGTATAAAATAAAGTCTGATTCAAAGGGCTGAAGTTGCAAACTGCTTGCACTTATAGCCTAGAGAAGATATTGATGACAGATTGCTCTCACTGCCATGGCAAGTTCTTTATCCTACTATATTTCATGATGCTGTTAGGCTGTTAGTGCTCATGTCATCTTTCCCTACCTGCCCTGAAGTGTGTGCAGCATTTTACTGTTTATGTTTACAGGCAGGTCAGTGTTTGCAACCATTCAGAAGAGATGGAAATACCCTTTTTAGGAGGGAAGAAAACTAACAAGGACAGTTAATTGAACAAAATCCACTTATTTATCAGTAACCTCTCACATCTGTTAGCTATCCTAATTGTTGATTTAACAAGGAATGTAGAGATACACTTAAGTACAGAAGAAGGCTTTTTTGCCATGCTCACATCTTTCTTCTTGGTTGGTAGAAAGAGGAAAAAAAAATGACTCTCACATATAAGCTGTAGTATGTTGCACAGAGAAGTGGTTTTAGAAAGAGTTCTAATATTGAATGCTGTCTTAGGAGTAATAATTGCAGCTTTGAAATCTACTGAAGCAAATGCCTGTCTCAGAATGCTCTTATTTTGAGTTGGACTTGATGATTGTTGTGGGTCACTACTGAGGCAGGATCTTCTATGATTTTTTTAAAAGCAAATCCATATCACAAGATACTTAGAAACTCAAGTGGAGTTAAACTTATCAAACCCAAGTAAAGGATGTTTTTTGTCTTTTTATCTCAGTTCCTGTTGAGTTAGGTGTAATTAAAATACCTTATAGTTTAGGTCATGTTAACTTAATCCTGAGCAAGAGCATAACTATTACTTGTTTGTATCAATTGATGGTGAAAAGTTAAGGTAACTGAGTTTAGTTATGCCTAAGGAAATCAGACAGGGTTGCAGGTTAGGATGCCTCACAGTTCTGGCCAAGTTTGTGTGTGATTTGTCTCCTGAACCCTGGATGTTTTTTGGCACTTCTGTTATGGACAAGTGAATAAAACTTTGGGGCTGTGTCAGTATTTCTCAAGCCAGGTTTTGGGCTTGCTGTTAGCTTACATCCATACTCCCCAACAACCTAGTAGCAACAGGATGGGTTGTTTTCCATCATCTGTGTAGTTTTTAACTGGCTGATTTGAGGAACTATAGTATGCTGATATGAAGACTATCCTTTGAAACCAACCCTTGAATCTGCACACAGGTCTTCTCTTGCAATGGATGAATAACTTGTTCACACATGTTAAGGTGTGTATTTACAGAAGTTCTGTTTCCTGTCTAGCCAGGAGATGGCTCTGTCTAGCCATTCCCAAAGCACATCAAGATTTCTGAAGCTAGAGATGATTAGTATTCCTTGGGAGAGGTGTGCTTAAAAATTAGCATTTTATGCATCTGTTTCATGAGTTGTAGGATAACTGCAGGGAAAAACTTGAATGAGAAGTAATTCTGAACAGAATTAAAGTAAGAAAAATGGAGGTATACTGACATGCTTGCTTGTAATTGGAGATCTGTTTGTAGAAGGTCAAGATAAAGGCTTTACAATAACCAGAACCTGGCTAAAAAAGCCTGGCAAGCAGTCACAGCATTGTCTGGCTGCTGCAAACACAGCCTTTGGGCTGAAGCATAAGCAGCTGTGAAGCACGGTTTTCTTATTTCTTTACAAGTGTTGTTATACCTAGTAACTGCTTCCACTGATCTTAACATAAAATAAAATAATAATGGTACATTCTGAGTGGCCTCATGCTGTTGAGCCACTGATATTTCAGCCCATGTCAGTCACAGGAAGAAATGGGAGGGTTACTGACACAGTCTTTGGTACTTAGTGGGCTAGTACAATATTGGGGGACTCAAGAGGTGTGAATAATCTATTTTACTAAATTGCAACACCGAGGCAAATACTTGGAAACATCCAGCAAGAGCAGTTGTCCTCTGTCTGCTGCAAAAATTGGGGAAAGCACATGTTGAGAGTCTTGTGTGCTGCACTGAGGGAAATATCATGTGAAGGAAGTGTTATGTGTATGTAGATTTTATAGTTAAAGAACACAGCTAAAAGAGCAGATGCAATCTGAACATGAGTTGTATTTTTGACCTATTAATGCAGGTGGTGAGGATCATAATTAATACTTTTATATCATCTAAATGTGCACAAGCGAATCCTTGATGATTAGGTCATGTGAAGTAACTATTGAGTATCTTGTCTACCGATGTAGGTTCTTAGGTCAAAGAAAACAGAGTGGTTTTCTCATGGGCAGTAGGTTAATAACAGTTGTTTTTTTCCTGAAGTCAAATTAAAACTGAGTACTTGGGTAGTAAAAAGCTGTTTATTGTTCTTGTGGTGTCTTCTCAATTGCATTGCAGATGACTTGCTGAATTTGGACACACATTGATAAATCTGTAGAGTATTCACCAAGCATAGGTCTCTTAAGGTAGAAGATTTCAGTCTAATTGTACTCTCTACTGGTAACAAATGTTGCTATGACTTTACATAAGCAAACATTAATGAAAAAGGAGGAAACTGCATTTTCCAGCTAGTAAATATTCGAAAGTTCAACATTATTATTGTCCCAACTTCCAGACAGCTGGACTTATCTGTGAGTTTTCACCATGGTTACTTTTGTTCATATATTTGCTTTTCTTTTTCCCCAGTGGTCTTGTGGAACTGAGTAGCTTTTGGGCACACAAGGCTGACTTCTTCTTATGTGTTGTTGTTGGGGTTTCTTTACCTGAAATTTAAATATTTGTATAATAATACTCAGGTGTTTCTGACCAGTTATAAAATCTGTATGGCTGAATGGTCTCATATAATTGTTTTGCAGTGACAACATATGAAGAGCTAATCAGTCAAGGGAGCTGTGTGGAAGATCAGTGGTTTTTTGCTTTCTGGGGTCCAAGTTCTGCAAGGCAAGACTAGACTATTTGAAAAGGTTTGGAGAGCTGGCTGATTTGCTGTAAAATACCACTGGCTCTTTACTCGAGGCACTGGTGTAAACAGATCTGAATGCTTTTCTCTACAAATAAGTATAACTGCAGTTACCCTTTCTCAGATGTTTGTGAAGCCAGAGGCTGATCATAGGGAAGTTAATTTTGAGATGCAATACATATGCTGTACATATTTTGAGCAACAAGTTGCAAAAGAGAATGAAAAGCACTGGTTTTTAAACACTTGAGTATCTGTGAGGCTCCTCCTCAACAGGGAACATCATAATTTTTCAGAGCTGATTTACAGTTGTATAAATACTTTCCCAGTAAGAAAAGTAATTGTACTTGATTTTTTTCCCCCACCCTCTTTAATCCTTGTACTTTATATAGCTCTAAAGGAGGATGGTTTGACAGCTGCCTCATGAGCAGCTGAGATATCTTTATTACCCCTTGTCTTGGAGAAGGGTGGAATAGGCAGGTGAGGAAGGAATATTTACTACAATTGCGTAAGGAGAAGTTATTCCAAACTCTTGGCACATCTAAAATCAAGAGGATCTAGAAAGCAGACTTGAGCTTTTTGTGATTCTTTGATTTACTTCTTCTAAGTCTTCTAAATCTATGAGAATTAATTTGGGGCTTTTAGTGCAGCACTGTGAAATAGAAGGTTTGCATTAGTAAGCTCTTCTCTTCTGATGCACAACAGCTGGTTGTTGAACATGTAATTTTGCAAAAGTTAAAGTAAGTGATTTAAGAAAGAAGCTTTTGCTTGTAACTTGTGCATGCATGTAATTAGTAGGTTTAAACTTTTCCATCTGCATGATTGTTCTTTTGCATTACATAAGTCTTCAGGAACAGGTTTAATTACCTAATTAAGACTATAGTTATTATTTCCTGTGGAACATTTTAATTACTAATAAAATCTGAGGTGAAGTATCTAATGTTGAAGGAGAAGGTTTGCTCTGAGATTTTACAGCCATTTATGCTGGTGTAACTTAGTAAATGTTTCCATATGAAACCCTAAGGAGTGGGAACACTTATTTACATACATCCACCCACAGGAGCAATTCCTCTAAAGGTAGCCTGCAGAAGACATTCTTGAAGGTGCTCTCAAGCCACCTTTGCTTTGCCTCAAAGTAGGAGGCCTAGAAATTGTTTCAGTTAAGTGGTATATGTTCTTTAAATAATTGTTTCTTGGACATGTATTGCATTAGTTACCTGCATCTTGATGGACAGCTTCTCCACAGCATGTGTTTTTGAGGGTTTGCAAGGTACAGGACAACAAATGGAATTTCTTCAGAATTTACATCCCTGAAGTATTAGAAGGCGTTAAATTAGTTATTTAATGACCAAAAATAAATTCTCCATTTAATACATCAGATTTTCCTTTGTAATGAGAAAACATTAGAGAAAATATCTGCTTAGACTTTCTCTAAGTCCTGGATTCTCAAAAATGTTGATCTTTTGAATTGAATGTTGAAACCTGAAGCAGATTGGCTGAATTCTTATTTGGTTCTTCAGATTTTAGTCTTTTCAAGAAGGCATTTTATGTGAGAAGATACTCTCTTCTCCATCCCTCAACTGTCAAGAAAATGCAAGCCAAAACCTGTATTTTTTCAGCTGTTTTTTCAACAAAAGCAACAAAAAGCAGATAATCCTATGTGTATGGCAATGGGTCAAGAACTAATGCTTGTACAATCCACCTGAGTTTTCTGTTAGCCAAGACCTGAAGCTTTAGTGTGAAAATGATTTGCAAGTAAGAAAAACTTACTTGGAAAAGGACACTGTAAAGATCCAAGTCCACAGACTGCTTTTGTGGAGGAAGCCACGTTCTCCTTTCTACAGGAAA
Source organism: Melospiza georgiana (assembly GCF_028018845.1). NCBI lineage: Eukaryota > Metazoa > Chordata > Aves > Passeriformes > Passerellidae > Melospiza > Melospiza georgiana. The sequence goes on from NC_080433.1 coordinate 52,279,600, forward strand.
GAAAGTGAAACAGATGGACCAAGTGGTTTGGCAGAAGCAGAAAGTTTAATTGTTGGAAAGGATTAGAGTTTAGGAATTTTGGTTTAGTGGCTTGCACACACCCTTCTGACTTATTAATTTTTTTTAATAAGGATGTGGTTTGAGATGCCGAATTTCTTGAGGGGTTTTGTTGAGAGGTAGGGGAGATAGTCTTTCTTGACAATTTAATTCATATGTACTTAATGCTGTGCACTGGAAATGCAGCACAGACAAGGCTCCAAAGATGAGCTCCAGAAATCTCTCTCTTGCTGGGGAGAAGAATATCCATGATTTGTTTGCTCTAGTGAAGTGAAATGTGGTCACAGATACATGCTTGCATTCAGGCTTTTCAGGGACTGGAAGAGTTGTAGTGGAAACAAAGCAGATTTTCATGCCCCTTGAACAAGTGTGAGCCTCTTTTGGGACTGGCAATGAGAAAGGTTAACCTATTTCTTCTCTGTTGGTGAAGCTTTATGAAATATGCGTTCTGTGGATGGTTCTTGTTCCCAGTGGATTTCTTTCTTCTTCAGCAGTGCATGTCTGGCTCAGGGCCCTGGAGTGCAACAGATCAGGTGGATGGAAGAGATGTGTCACCTGGCTGTTAGGCTAGCACTTTAGGAAAAGCAGCCATGGCTTTACACAAAATATAGTATAGCTATTCAGGCTCTAGCCACAGAATGAAATGAAGGAAAAAATCCCCAGCAATTTCAGGCTTGTTAAGCTTGTTGGGGATTTCAAGTTATTTCGGGGCAAATGCCTCTTGTACCCACACAAATAATTAAGAAAGTTCTGAAGTCAGTTTGCATTAATTACTCTGGAAACAAATTTTACGGAATACAAAATGAATTATTCCACCATAAGATAGATGGAGGTACTTCTTAGAATAAACTGCTTTGCATCTTTCAGCTGTGTGCTCTTTAAATTGTGCTATTACTTGCTTGTATCAACCTGTCTACTCTTGTGTCCTTAAGTGCTCTGGAATCATCTTGCTTGCTTATAGCTTTGCCTGTGTGTATGTATACATACATATACACACATGTAGTGTACACAGCTTGTTTGTAAGTAGAGCTAGAGCCTGCAGCCCAGCCTGTCTTCATTGTAGCTCACAGTCTCTGTGCTCTGTCTCCCTGTTGTCTTGGTTCAAGATCTTTCCCTCCCTGCCCTTCAGAATCCTGTTCTGAGAATAGCAACCAATCTGCTGAGAGACAGAGAGAGGGAATGTCTGGATCAGTTCTGCAGTGAAGTTGTCAAGACTGAGATGGCCCTGGGGAGAGAGATCCCAAGGCCTGTATTGTGTCACTTCAGATTGTAACACAGGTGGTGGGGCAAGTTCTCCTTTTGCCAAGCAGACTACCATGGATATTTTTGCCATCAGAAAAATAGTTGAAACCTGAAGGTCCCTTAAGATCTTAAGCAGAAAAAAAACTGATGCAAAATCCAGTCATAGTGCTGGGCATCCGTCATTCCTGGGCAGAGGATGAGCAGGAGATGCTGGCTGAGAGTAAAGCAGTCTGCATTCTGCACTGAGCAGATCATCCTCTCTGACCATGGTTTACTGTGGCTTTCTGGCTTGCTCTTCTGAAAACTCTGCCTTTTTGGGAAAGGTGGCTCTGTGCCAGCAGTGTCCTTGCTGCAAGGGCAGCCTCTGGCAGTGCAGATGCTGTTACTGAGCCTGCTCCTGCTGTCACTTTCCCCTTCCCTGAGATCTCCTGGCACTGCTGGAGCCTGGTGGACCAAGATCCAGTCACAAACAGCCTCCAGTCATGGTCAGCCCTCTCATCCCAGTACTTTTCTTTCCCTATGAGCAGTTCCAGTGATTTATATGGCTTAATAGAAATTCTCTTCTGTCTTCCCTTCCCTTCCCTTCCCTGCTCTACACAGCAGTGCCTTGTGTTTTGGCCTAAGGCTAAGGGCCTCCTAAGCAGCTTTCCTCCCAGTTTCTGAGTCCCAGCTCAATCTGCTGTGTTGGTGTTGGCCTGGCCATTTCCCAACATTGCCAGTGCTGACTGTGCTGCTTATTTATCCCATTGGACGTTATTAAAATAAAGTTTCAGTGTCATTTTTAGGCTGTTTGGTAGATGAGTGCTGTTTGTAATTAAGCTGTCATAGTTTCACTGATATTCAGAGATTTAACTGAAAGTAACAATCCTTTCTACATTCTGTCCAGTATTGAAGTCCTATCTGAAACTCACCCTTAAACAGCTTTTAATTTAGAACATTTCTCTTTGGAATGTTTTTTCCCTTGATGAGCATCTGTTTCCAGATCCAGACTGTTGGTGTTAGCTCTGCTGTTCACCTGAATCACCCCTTTTCTCCTGGGTATCACAGCTCCTTGTTAGGATGGGGGATGAGGATGGCGAAGGAGATCGGTTGTTAAATCTCTTCCCGTCCTTCAGCTGGCAGGAAGATGGTGATTCATCCTGTCAGCTTTCACTTGGAGCATTTCTAGGCCCCAGATGTGTGTTCTCAGCATTCCCAGATTGGCTGTACTTCCTTGGAAGCAGAAGCTGTGGGGGAATGCAAGAGACTTCCAATTTTAGCGGCACAAGAGCGATGTAAATGCAGCTACACCATTGCTGGGCCAGGCTGGATTTCCAGCTGCACTGCATCATGTGGCTTTATGAGCCTGTGTCTCCACCAGCCCGTGAGTCTCTGTTTCTGATCTGTTTCTTGGTGTCGGCACGCACGTCTTGGCAGATGCGTGAGCTCAGGGGTCCAGCCCCAGACGGCTGTAATTCTTTATCTTACCATTTCAAGCACTGGCTCTTGAGCTGTGATTGGCAGGGAGCCCAGCAGCCATATGGCAAAGGACATATTGCCCAATGCTGAATTCTCTTCACTGACTCCATTTAGAGTCAGATCTAAGTTCTGAACCCTCCAAACTTCTGGATGAACTAGCCTGTTCTTCCACTTTGAAGCACTCTCACCAGAAACAAGTGGGCAACTGTGATACCAAAAATACAAAAGAAGATTTTAAACCTTTTTCTTACCAACCCCTTGAAATTAACTCTCCAGCAGGACTTTTCTTAGAGAGATGTGCTTAGACTGTGATGAGCAACATGAGCAAACCCAAAAGGGTGATGAAGGAGTGACTTAAGACATAATAGCATTAATGAAGAGATCCGATCTTCTAGATCAGTGGTAACTATTTCAGAAAAGCTAGTCCATTGGTTTCTGATAAAACTTTACATACTGAGCTTGCTTTCATTGGCTCCCAGGGCTGTCCTGGGTTGCTTGTCTGTTGCACTCTAAAGTTAGACATGTGGTATTTTTAATAAATGCTTATTCCTCTATCTTGGTCTAATGAGATATTTCAGGATAAGCTGAATGTTGCAAAACCTTATTTCAGTGTTTATTTTTCCTCAAATCATGTTACAAAATGACAGCTTGCACAGCAGCTAAAGGAGGGTTGTCAAGGGAAGACATCTAGATATTAACTGATGAAATTTTAACTAAGCTTTTCATGATAGAGCTCTTTTGTCAGTCAGGTCCCTGCTTATGTATGCATTTAAACAGTGGCATTAAATTGACTGTTCTCCTTGAGTTAAAACTTACACAGGCATTTTAGCCTGCTGTCCCTTGGTTTTCTAATATAAAATTTGCAAAAACCAGTGCAGAAGGGCATGATGATTATACCCACTGTAAAATACTTGTTTTAAATAAATGTGTACCAAAAAGGTAGTAGAAATTCATGCCTCATTGCTAAAATTGAAATCTTAACTCTAGTTTTTTTTTTCCAGTAAAGCCTACTAAATGCTGTTAGATACCTGAGGATTGCAGATCATTTTTCAGTAATACTGGCTTCAGAATTCTTCTAAAGGAAGAAATTAATATGCTGCATGTAATTACTAACAGAGTAAAATGGCTGGATGGTCCCTGGCAACCACTGGAGTAATAAAATTCTTCCCTGGTCACAGGTTTAGAGCATCATCTGTCAGAGTGCTTTTCATGACTTGATATTGAAATGCTTTCTATTTCAGCATGTACACCTAAGGCAGTGTGTTTACAGAGGCTCAAAGACTTATCTGTACAGATGCTCAAGTTTTGAGATCTAAAGAAAGTGGGCAGCTCCAGGGAAGGGACTGCTGGTGTACATGCTGGTTGTGTAAGCATGCCGGTACACACCTGGGAAACTCAGGCACAGCTGCTTGGTTTTAACTTTTGAGAGAATCTTTTCTGAATGTATTTCTGATAGAAACAAGCATAGAGGTTGCTGGCATAAATATTTAAAACATCTCTTACTAAATTCCTCCAATTTTGTCTTCTTTGCTGAAAAGCAGGTTTTTCTTGAAAAGAATGCTCCTCCTGGAGAGAAGGCAAGTACTAAATGTTTATAAGTAAAAGACCAGTAAGAGAGCAGAGAAGTAGAGTGTTTTGCTGTACTTTTGTGACTAATTGAGAGGTAATGCATTAGAAGGGAGGTGGGAGGCAGAGGACAAAAGAAGGGAAAAGGGAAACTAAAGTGTGGAAGTGACAACCACAAGCTGTACTGCTTTGCTGCAGCACACATGGAAGGAGAGGGCACATCGGTGTACTTTAACTGAGATGGAATAAAGCTGTGAGACAAAACTGTTTGTAACTTGTGTGTTATCACAACTCAGCCTGTCAGCCATGGAGGTTGGGGTTTTATTTTGCCTTGGTCAGTTTTACTAAAACTACAGTGTTGCCCTGTGTTGTTGTTGTGTCCTGCAAGGTGTCTTATGTTGGCATAAACTGCTCCTGCAGCTTTGCTGCTGGGACAGGTGGGAAGGATGTGGGTTCTCTGCTGCTATAGTGTATCTTAGTGGGATGTGATAACATAATAGCTTTTGTTTCCATGTGCTCTTTGTAATCATGCTTGCAGAAGCTGATATGGGACATCCAAGTGAAAGGGGCTTTTTACCATTAGAAGGGAAGTACAGTAACTGGAGAAAGGGTAATTCCTTCAGTGAAGATTGAATCTAATCCATATCTGAGTTGATACTGCTTTTGAGAATTAAAACTTTATTTAGTCAGGCTTTGTTTGTGCTATCAATAGGCATATTTTAGACGAGATGACCTTGGTTTGCTGTGGGTCACACTGTTTACTCCTATGTGTAAATTGCAGCCTGTTGATCAGACAGGAAGTGTTTTGGGTTGAAAGCTTCCTGTCATGTCCTCATTCATGTGAAAATGAAGTTTCTTGCTGTTACAACCCTTTCTGGCACATCTTCTTACCTGTGTCAGAAGGGTTGCAAGCTAACAGGTTGAAGGAACTGCACTGCAGACATTTTGAAGAGACTGCAGCACTCTTTGCTAATGATGCTGCTCTATCCAGGGAGATGGTTGGCCTGGAATAACAAGGCTGGTACTCTGGGCTGTTGCTCCAAAGAAAGCAGGGAGAGAGTTAAGTGAAAAGGAATTTTTGAAAGATGAATGATGTGCATACTTCTTGTGCTCAGGGCAGCAGACCTTTACTTAAAACATATGGTTTATGTGTGATGGAAGGTCACACTGAAGGAAGATCAAATACTGGGAAAGGTCTGAAGCAAGTCATCCAAGATCTAGATAAAGGTATGTGCAGCCAGTGCTGATGCAAGCTGGCAGATGTGGGATGACCACACATGCACCTTAACAAGCATGACCTGTATCACATGATCCTGTGATAATTAGAGAGTGACCATGCTGACTGTGCTGTGTCCTCACTTATAGCAAGCTAAAAAACAAACAAACCCCATGTCCCTTTAATCATCCAAGGCAGTACCAGCTGCCCTGCCTATACAGCCTGCTTAAAATGAATCCAGGTTGGTATGTCAGACATCAGATAATCAACAGATCTGCTCTTGCAAGTGTCCACTCCTCTAAGTCCTCCTCAGTAATACTGATGTCTGCACGTTTACTCCTATGGGAAGGAAAGTTGCAGGTTTGTGGGATGCACACAAATGCAGCTGGACCTGCTGCAGCAGATTCATTGAACCTTATCTTGTGGTAGCCCTGTTTCTCTCTTGGCCAGGTATGGGCTTCTCTGTACCTAGGACAAGAAGGGGACCTGCTTTGGGTGTGGAGGCGTGTGATGGATTTGCTGCATTTCACGTGACTTATTTTATTACCTGTTTTTAATTTGCTTAGAAAGGACTCTGACCTCTACATGAAAAAGTCTGTTGGATAGTGATGGCATAGAGAACTTGGCAAAATCAAAGCATTTACAACATCTGTATCTTTGAAGTGCCTCTTTAATAGTGCCATTGTCATGCCAGTTGGAGGCAACACTTCTCTTTGCAATTGAAAGGCTCAGCAGAACTAGCTGATAAGCACTGGTGCCCTGCTGGGAAATTGACCCTTTGAACTGGGAAGAATCTCTGCAGATAAGCAAGTAATGGAATTTTTATCAGGAGGTCTTGCTTTTTATTGTAGCTTGTTTAGGGTTGTCAGGCTTTCTATGTAGCAAAAGTGTTTTCTCTCTAGTCTAGTAGGTGAGGGGGTAATGTAATATTCACAAGCTAAAGATGCTGCTTCCAGGCTTGGAAGGGATAGCTATGCCACAGAACAAAAAAGAAACAATGACAGTATAACTTAAATAACAAACATATGTTGATTTAAGAGCCAAACTTCCTGAGCATCCTAACTCCCAAGGGAAAGGAGATGAGTTTTGAGGATACTCTTAGGATCTTCATAGGACCAATGTAAAGCTTTTTCACTGTTTTTTTTTTTTTGTTGTTGTTGTTGTTTTGGTTTTTTGGGGTTTTTTTGGTTTTTTTTTTTTTGTTGTTGTTGTTTGTTTGTGGGGTTTTTTTTGGTTTTTTTTTTTTGGTTTTTCTTTTTTGTTTTTAAAGCCAGGAAGTTTATTTAACAAACTTAAGTTTTAATTTTGCAATAGAAATAAATTAAATTAAATAAATTCCTCTACATTAAACCTCATAGAAACATTTGTTTCAACAACATAATAATGCTTGAAAGCAAAGCACTGTTAAACACTGGGCTTTTTTGTGTGGGTGAGAATCTGCTTTCATTTAAAACAGGGATTGAGCTTTTCAAGTCTTTTCTTTCTAAGCCATAAAACTGAACCATTTGACTTCTTGCCTCAAATCCCAGTAACAAAAAAGCAATGAGAAGGAAACTAAAATTCAGACTTTACCTGAATTTTGAGTCATGTTGTGTCCCTGTCCTGAAGTGTTGATATTTCTTTCCAGTTTGGCCATTCCAGGAAAGCACAGTGTGAGTCTTGTGGCAGGGCCACCGTGGTCTGTGGGGGTGTTTGAGTGGGCTTTGCATGTTCTGAACTGGGACCTTGCACAGTCAGCCTGCTCAGTCTGTTTAGCCAAGCAGCCATTTCTGGGAGCCTGCACACCCCACACACATGGTTTGAGTTGTGGACTTTGAGACAATAGCAGAGAAGATACGACTCTATTAAAGATGCCAATTTGAACAAATCCATCTCGGGGATGACCTACAGATCAGAAGAAAGCTCTAAGGGAGAACACAGCAAAGCAGTGTGGGAAGCTGCTGCCATTGCAGGGGGGGACGGGACGTGTTGCTCTGAGTACAAATTAATCAAGTTCAGGCTGACATTCCTTCGTGTCAGGTTTCCCCTTTGGTCTCCCTAAGACACTGCTGCAGTGGAAAACCTTTCTCTCCAAGTAGTTTTATACCACTTAATTGCTCTTTAAAATGTGCTTTATTCCTTGCTAATGATGTAGCACTGCTGTGCTATATTAATGAATTTGTAGTTTAAAGAAGGGGGCCAGGGGCTGACATATGGCAAATACATACTTTAGTTCTGGTAAGCACATGATTTTGAAGATAAACAAAGCTGTTTCCTTATCCTCAGCATGTACTTTTTTTGTTTGGCTGATAATGAGAAAAAATTAACAGTGTTAAACTTGATTGAAAACAGCAGTATCTTCTGAAATTAATGTCCGTGTGAATGACATTGAAAGCCCCTCTGCTTTTTTGCATTTACTCTAGGGTTCTTTTGTAAGTGGAATATGCATTAAAAAATCATCCAAACTCAAAAAAGGAGTTTCAAATTTCTCTAATTTTGTTTTCAGTCTAGTAACAATGGTCTCTCTGCATTTGCTTCTCAAATGTATATAACTAAAAGCTGTTTTTATTAAAAATTGATTCTATCAAAAAGTTTCCAAATGATGGAACAGTTTCTGAAAGTATTTTATAACTTAGATGTTTTGCATTGAAGTTTATAACTACTTCCAGCACTCAGGCTGGAGTAAGTCATAGTTCCAAAATTTATTTTTTTAAGGACGTGTTTAAAAGACGTGTAGATGCAGCACTGGGGGACATGGTTTAGTGGGTGGACTTGGCAGTCTTAAGTTAACAGTTGGAGTTGATGATTTTAAAGGTATTTTCCAATCTAAATGATTCTGTTATTCTAGGGGACCTTATGTAGGCCTAAAAATTGTGGGAAGGCAGCAGTTACACTGCTATTCCACATTTTAACCACGTTTATTAAAGTCAGTGGAAGACTTCTCAAAAGCCAACACTTTTACCTATCTGGGCAGTGTTTCATTTAGCAGTAACTGGTCCTCTGACCCTGAGACCACATGCTGGACTGTCCAAATCCATTGCCCTTGCCCATAGTTTCCCATCATTGTGCACTGCAGCACCCATGTGCCCTTTTCACAGACTCTTTGGTGGGTTGTCTTTTTTCACATTCTGCATGTCTGAAATGCTCATCAGGGAGCTGAAGGTGGCTGTTGTGTGTGTTGGGGTGCTACATAAAAGCATGGCCTCCAAGACTCTTTGAGGGGGGACTGTGGAGGGAGGATGGAGAAACCCAAGCCCAGCCCTTTCCTGGCCCAATGGTAGGAGCAGTCCATGTATCCCACTCACTGTGCCCAGTAGTTCTAGTTACTCAAACCACCCTGTGAGGTGTACCACCAGTGAAAGGGTGTGAGTGACTGCTGGAGGCTGGGGCTCACACTTGGGCCCTGTTCCCGTTCAATTTGCCAGTGCAGAGATGTTGAAGTGTCCTTTCCTTTAAAGGAGGCCCGAGGTACCCAAAGTGCTGGTATTTGGTGTCCAGAGGGTATTTGACACTGTACAGGCTGCAGTGCACCAAAAGCTCATGGATTTTTGTCTCAGAGCCACTCTCATGGGTGTGACTCACTGATCCTCCCAGACCCTGCTCCCATGACATGAGTGTTCTCCAGTGCCTCCTGGGCTGGGTGCTGAAGGCTCTCAGCACTGCTCTCAGCAGGGACACAGCAGGACCTGCTCGCCCAGCCTGCCCCTGGGGCTTCCTTTTTGCTGATTGCTGATCCCCAGGGGACAGGCAGTGGGCCAGGAGTCCCCAGAACATCCCCTGCACCTACAAGATACAGGTGCAGTTAGTTTATTCTGCATATGTGGTGCATGAGAACTTAATTGAAGGTGTAAAAAGGGGAGCTGGTTTGAAGAAATGCTGTGGTGGGTACCCTTCCTGAGACTAAACTGTGATCAGTAGTTTTCCAGAAAAAAAAGTTTGGCACTGCTGCCTTGCCAGTAGTGTTGCAGAGGTAGCATCATCTCTATTTACTGAAGCATTCTAGCAGCGAGTCTTACTGAGTTTGGCAGGGACTCAGGTGCCATCAAAAATAGGAACTAGTTTATAAAGATCTCTAGCATAACCTAAGTCTATTCTCAATTTATAAGATAACATCCCTTTTAATATAAAGAGCAGCCTCTGAAGTGCCTTCTCTCTGCCAAATCTGAAAAATGTCTTTGTGCCCTTGAGTTGGGGGAGGAAAAAAGAAGAGAGCATGCAATTTGGGGTCATCCTGTGATTTTTTTTCTCTCTTTTTTCTTTTGAAATAGAGAAGTGACTTATCCCTTCTTAGCTGTTTCCATGGACTGAGCTGTAGATGTAAATTTTTTTAACCCCTTGTTATTTATGCTGTGATGTTCTCCTACAAACTCACTGTATTGTGAACAGCACAGTGGATTATTTTATGTTTCTTCATAATTCTGATTAATGATGTCTGATTTCTTCTAACACCTCTCACACAAGGGTTTTAGCTCTGCTCTTTGAAGCAGACATACACCTGTGGTGGCAATTAGATAAACTCCAGGGACTGAACTTGGTGTGCTCCCCCCAGAGGGTTTCTCCTCAGGCTCCATAACTGAGAGATCTCCATGCAGATCAAAACATGTTATTTAGCTGGAAAAGTGGATTCTGTTGCTGTGTTGGTCTTCTAGATGAAAGATGTGCATGATGAAACCTTTATTAATCAAAGGGCACGGTTCAGTCATTCAGAGCTAACCAAGCTAATTGTTACCAGTATTTCATTTATTCTTCTTTGTAGGCGAGTTGAGGCAGCAGTGCTTTCAACATTCTTGTATTGTTACCTCTTATAGTGAAACATGTTTTCTTGTAACATAACCAGAGTTTGAACAGTGTGACATTAATTTTTCCATTGTTGTGAATAGTTTTTCTTTGCCTTCATTTAACTGTGTCAAAGTACCAAAATGTTGATAATACAGTGAGGCACTATTTTACAGTATTGTCAAAGCAGCATTCAAATAAGTCATGAATCTGTGCAAGAAAAGGGTACTATCAGCATATCTTTCACATGAGAAAAGCTGACAAAGAATGCCAGTGGTGTATTAGTAGTCACAGGAAGTCAATACCTTGATCTGTATTTGAGGAGTTGGGTTTATATAGGGCACTCTGTTTTCTTAGCTGTTATGTCTTTCTTCAAATGTTCTGTATGGGTCTAATGATACAGAAAGTTCATTCTGTTCCATCGACCAGAATTGCAAGGGTAATACATAAGTATTTTTCTGCAAAATGTGACAGGATACTACTATTTGGCAGTGGGTACAGTTGCTGCTGCTGAGGATAACTGAGAAGATGTACAGCTCTGCCTCAGGTAGTCAGCATTGTCCCAAAGCAAATGCCTGCTGTTCAAGGGATTCAGTCTTCCCCAGGACAGCCCATGTGCTTAATTATTGCCTTGGTGTTCAGAGCAGAGAGTGGCTTTCTAAACCGTGGGGTTTGCTTTGGGTTCTCATTAAAGGCTGTGTGCTGTAGAGTGACACACAATATGCCCTGCAGTGTGTCATGTGCTGTGATGCTAATCAACATTCAATACCAAAGGAGGAGAGCAGCTGCTCCACAGTCAGCATGTCTGAACAGTCCTGCACTCAGCAGGATATCACTTAATTCGTGCTAATGGATAAAAAACTGGCCTCATAACACTTGTGTAAATGAGGCTAATGATCAGGGAAAAAATGCAAACTACTTTTCATTTGTTCATAGAGATACGTGTAATTAGAGGTAATAGCTAGATCCAAAAACTTGCTCTCCAGCGTTTATTTGTTGATAATACAAAATGTGAATGACTTGTTCCACTGTTTCTCTCTTGTGAAGTTATTAACTTCACACAGGACTTGAAATATGTGTGCTCTTAAATTCTCATTGAGAGAGTAACAAGACTTAATGGGAAAAAGCTACAGGTAATTGCATCTCATAAACTTACCTCAGTCATTTTCGGTGTGGTAACGGATCTCTATTGTAAATCCACTGCTGGCAGGATCAGCACACTGCTTCAGGTTTTTGACCTTCTTCCACTGGCTCCACTGTCTTCTGTAGATTAGAGAAATCAAGAGGCAGCAGCTTGTCCATTGCAGTGATGGCAGCTGAGTAATAATGGCATAATTAGGTACAAAAGTCGTATTTTAGCATCTAAGCTGTAGAGTACTAACTGCCCTCTTCCATTTCCCCAGCACTGTTCATTTTCCTCATTCAGGAAGTCTGCTATTCCCCTCACAGGTGTGTCGTCCCAGTGGCACTGCTGATGCCACTTGGTCATACATGTGTAGAAGGATCAATCTGTCACATTGTGACATAGTCCAATGGTATCAAGCAAAGTTGATCTACCTGAAATTTTAATAAGTCATTATCTCATTGGATTTGCTAAGAAGAGCTGAGTGTAGGCTTCTCACCCTGCTCTACATGCTGGTTTTGACTGTGCATATTTCTCCAAGTGTAATCTTACCTGTGTGATGTGCAGGGAAGAAGTAAATCCAGCCTTAATCTAAAATACAGGAGGAAGCTCTATGGTCCCAGCACAGAGCCAGTCTGGGTTTATGTGGGAATTCCTTATTTTCTATAGCCTCATGTTGTGCAAACTAGCTACATAAAATTCCATGAGAGTGGGTTTCATTCCTGCTAAGCAGGCCCCTCTCTAGACCTTTGCATGGTAACTAAGTCTTCAAAAAATTTAGGTTATTTATCTGACCAGTACACCAAGAACTGATTGAGGAAGGACATTCTTAATCCAGCTGTCTAATGGCACCATGTTGGCTGTCAGTATTCTCCCTTCTTGATTAATCCATTTCTTAATGAGACTGTAGTTAACTAGATGGTCTTTTCAAACCTTTTTTCTTTTTTCTTTTTTTCCTTTCTTTGATGTGCCCATTAGGCACATCTGTTAAGTTCCTCTTTTTGTGCATGGAGCTTATGCAGCAGTCTGAAGGTGAGTGTGGGATATCTGCTGATGAAAGCAAATCATCCAAACCTAAAAAGTGATTCTTGCCCCAATCCCCACCCTGCTCTTTGTTGGAAAAAGTGGTTCTTGCTTTAAAACTTAGTGGGAGACTCAGAGTACCTTCAGAAGACTTGGGTTCTTGTTATCAGGTGGAAGTGAAGTCCAGACCAGCTGTCAATTGCATTTACAAAAACAATATTATTATCACTAAATTATCACTGACTCATTAGTTCTGCATATCAGAGGAGCATTATGAAGGAGTAGCACTGAAGAGAAAGTAGCTGCTGACTGAGGAGGGAGGCATGTGTGTGTAATGCAAAAATCCAAAGATTACGTTAAACTGGGGAGTCGTGTGTATGTGGCCATTGTGAAACATTGATTCTCATCTTTCCTCTGCTTACTGATGGGATGAGAGTTGATCTTGTTCTAGCAGTAATTTCTGCAGACAAGAAAGCAACTTGGGAAAATATGCAAGTACAAAGGGACTAAATTGTTGAAAACTTAATATTAAGCATACATTAACATTCTCAGGACTTTTAAAATAGACTCTATATGTGATGAGTGCCATTTTTCAGACGTGTGAAAATGCCATGTCTTGACAAATCACCTGTCATACGTATCTGGAGTCATATCAAGCAGCTCTCATATTCACAGGTTTTACTTAACAAAAACCTTGTTTGTTGAAAATTGAGTTCATATTGCTATCTCAAATATATGCTTTCAAAACCTATTTAAAAATAATAAAATATTATGTAGTGGAAGAGTTTGATGCTTTTCTCGTGTCTCCTGCTGAAAGTGGTTGAACTTATTTCAGAAATTAATCTTGAACTATCTTTGTGCAAGTGGCCTGACACTTGACTAGATTAGCTCAGCCTCTGCTATTGGAACTGGTAGCAATGGTAAACTGGTTCACTTTATAGTGGCTGAATAGAAATATATTCTAAAATTTTAAAAAATGGAGAAAAAGTTGTCAATCCTAGAGGCATGCATTGCCTATGGCCATAGATTGCATTAGCACTTATTCACTTCCATTGAATTCTGGTACTCTTTGTAAGCTAGGCATTATTTTTTCAAGGCTATGCACCCAAAGGAATTCATCCTCCTGGGCAAGCTGCTGAGAAAAGCTGGGATGTGCTGGCAAGCCCAGGTGGGTGTAGCTTAAAGCTCTGCCAGCTGAGTATCAGGTGTCAGGTATTGCCAAGCAGTTGCTGTTTCAGCAGCTGACAGTACCATGAGGGTTTAGGGATCAATGGATGTTGCACAAAGGTCTCTCATGTCAAGGGTACCAGTTGAGTGTCTTAAAACAATTTCATTTGTACTGTTTGCTTCATACATAAGGATTTTCAGTACCATAAGTAATTAAAAATACTTTGCTCCTAAAATATTCTTATATATTCTTAAAAGTCTACAAAGTTTTCTGTAAACACAGATAAGGAAATATATATGTGTTGGAGGCTCCAGAATTTTATATAGTAGTGTCATGTTGATGAGATGAAGCTTGATATTTAGGGGATTTCAGCTTATTTTCCCTGTTGTAGTTACAATTAATTATCTTGCCAGTTGGTGTGGAAAGGATAATGACTGCTAGCTAAGAAACATAATTAACTGGATTTCTGTTTGAATATTTGTTTAATATTTGATTTTCAATATTATCCTACTGAACAAACAGACATAATTTTCATCTTGAACAGACACTGCCTGAACACTTGGCCTTTAAATTCCAATGCAGTGGAGATGAAGAGAAGGAAAGGAATGCTTTTATTTTTCCAACTACCCTATCCTAAGCATCTAGCTCTGTGGAGGAGGGAATACTCTTTCATAGTATCATCATAGAATCATAGAATGATTTGGGTTGGAAGGAACCTTAAAGATCATGTAGTTCCAACCCCCTTGCCATGGGAAGAAACACCTTCCACTAGACCAGGTTGCTGGAAGCCCCATCCAGCCTGGCCTGGAACACTCCCAGGAATGAGGCATGTCAAGCCATTGCAGTTTTTTGTGTGCCACTGCCCAGCCAATTCCTTATCCTTTCCAATGCCTGTGGATGGTGGCTCTGCTAGGACTGAGGCTTTTATTGAACTAGCACTTCTTGCCTAATCTTTCTCCTCAGTTTATACCTGGGTATCCATAATCACAAGGGTATTTGGCATGCACCTGGGAAAAGTGCTCTTGAAGCTGTCTTCCTGACTGCCTTTTGATGTGGTTTGCTTGTGTCAGTGTAGTTATGACAGCTGACCAGGAGTGGGACCATCCCTCTTGGTGTTCCTCCCTTTCCATTCCTAACACTGACAACTGGGCTCAACTCATCCTGCAATAAACCAGTTCTGGAAGCTAAACCAGCAGAGAAAAACTAATCATGCTTAGAGGGAAAAAAAAATTTAAAAAAAGAAGCAAAGCAAGAAGGGAAAAAAAATGTAGCCTCTGGATGAGTATTCTTCACTCTGTTAAGCAGAAAGCCTCTTTTGGTTTCCCAAAAAATGTGCTCAGTCATCCCATTGCCCCCCACTCCCCAGGAAAAGAAACAGCAAGCTTCAACCATCGGTGTTTACCCCACAACTTATTTTGTCACACAGAGTTAGATTCTTATGAGTGGGGTGAAGTTTGTACTAAGAGTAAAAGCCCCTTAACACTGATTTTTATTTGCCCAGGCATGTAAATGGGGGATGGTTTGTCGCCCATTTTGGGTTAGTGGGCTACATTACAGTGCTTCCATTGGGAAAAAAGAGATTGGATTTTTTTTTTTTTTACCAAAATGCCAGCATATGAAGTTTCTTAGTGCATTTAAGAAAGGCATAGGAATGAAACCTTCATGGCTGTCATTGAAGGAACTTCAGTTAGGTGGATGACTTTTTCTTCTATTCTATTTTTTTTTCCTTCCCTTTTTTTTTTTTTTTTTTTTTTTAATTTCAGAGTTGGAGAGAATAAGAGGAAGGGGGACATACGAGTATCATTTCTATTTTAAGGCAGCAATTTTAAGGCAACACACTGCAAAACTGTGTGTCAGTTCTGGAGTCAGAGTGTCATTTGGCTGCTGCCTGGCCCATTCCAAGCCTTCTTAAGTGTGAGGAAAAGAAACCTCAGACAAATGAAACTACAGTAACAGTAGTGGCAGGCTGGATAGAAGAGCAGTGAACCTCTGGTGAGGTAGGAGCCTGCGCAATTTTTTTTTTGCTGAGCAAGAAGTGATTCTGAGTGTTCCCAGTCTCACCTGGCTCAGACAATTATTTAGCCATTGATCTTTCTATGCAAAATACTGAAATACTTATATTTTGGTGTTGCCTTCTGGTAGAATTTCATGGTCTTCAGTCTTGGCAGCTCATAAATCAGGTAGTGTCTCTAGCAGCTGCTGTCCTAAGGAAAGTTAGTAAAGGTGTAATGCATCTCATTATCCACCTGACAGTTTTGCATTCTTCTTGCATCATTGTCTGCCTCAAGGTTGACCTGTGACACTAGTTTGGTAAAAATAAACTAATAGTTAATCTGAGTGTTGTCCTCTCCCTTGTATTTGTGGTGTGCTGTGCATATAGCTTGTGGAAAATGGCATATGTACCCTGTAGAGGGTACATATGTCACAGGTTGCTGGATTTCCCTCCTGCAGATTTTAAGCAAGAGAAGAGTATCACAAACCTTTGCATATCTAATCTTTGCCTTTAAACTCAGTTTTGTTTTCTCTGGATATAATCCTGCAGGAACAGTGGTAATCCTCCATGTCAAATTTTGCCTTCACTAAAGTCAATCACTTGTGGTTTTTTTCTATGTTCAGGCTATTGAAAAGCATTGCCAGCGACAGGGAAGACTGAGTGTAATTGGAGCATCCCTCACACCACAAAACTGCACTCACAAAGGGTTTTGAATTTGTTTTCAAATACTAGCTCCAATATTTGTTTGAATTATTCGTTTATAATATTAGTATGTTATTATTATTATTGCTATTGCTATTATTATTGCTATTATTATTATTGCTATTATAATATTATTAGCTTCTTTACATAGGTGCCAGCTCCTGGGTTAAATGTCCCTTTGTCTGCATGTATGAATGTTGACCACAGTAGAAGATCCACAGAGTTCATGCCATTTCCTTTTTTAATCTAAATAAATTTTCAAACCAATTTAGATAAATTGTGAGGATTTCTTTGGAGGCTAGGCCTGGGAGCAGAGCTTGACACAGAGAAGATGACATCATTCACCATCCACACAGGCTTTGGCACAATTCTTGACTGAAATTCCCTCAATAAGCAAAGAGTGCATTAGCTCTGCAACACCTTCCCATTGCATAATGGTGTTTGTGCTGGGTGTTATTAAAAGCCCAGGTGGTGATTCCACCTGCGTCAGCCCCTGCTGCTGGCAGAGCACTGCAGGCACACTGTTGTTGTTGCAATGCCCTTTGTTGTGCCCCTGCAGCCTGGGAACGGGGCCCTGACTGTCCAGGGGTGCTGGTGAGGCAGGGGAGCCCCACTGGCACCCCACAGCTGGTGATTGCAGTGGAGCTGTGGGCACCTGGGTGTTTACCTGTGCCCTGTGTGACTGTGGGCTGCGTAGAGCCAATTATGATAAAATCAAGATTGCTGTCTTCAGAGGAGCCTGTGGGGTTAAGAGTTTCCAGATACAGCAACAGACCTGTTGGTTCAGGAGCAAGTCCTAGCCCGATCTGACAAGGAAGGGCATTTTAATGAAATTTTAATTCTTTGCTGCTGAAGCAAAGTAGGATCGTGGTTTTAGATGTGTTGGTCTTCAACTCTGAGAGCATTAAGGAAAGGAAAGGAAATAAAATAAACCTCTCTTAGTCAAGCATTGCCAGCACACACAGCAGCTTATGCCAGCCAGTCCTCAGGCCCTTTATAGCTGGTGTAGCTCTCCAAAGCAAGCAGTAGGCACTGTTTCCCATCTTGGTACCTGATTGCTTGATGCCTCAGCAGATCTGTGTACCACTGGCAGGTGAAAATAAAAATGAGCTATTATTAATATTAGTTTAGTGCCACTTGATTGTCTCCTGATCTGTTACCTGATGTTAATATTTTCATTTGGTGTATTGACTTACTGGGGCAGGCAGAGAGAGGGCAAGCTTTTAGGATGACAGGGAATGCAGCAAAGAGAAGAGTGGAAACCAAGCACCATCATACAATCACAAACCCTTGCTGGGCAGAAGTCATCTTAGTCTTATATTTTTAACTTGTTGCATTTCACATGCATGCCTCATTTTAATCCCTGTATCTCTTTACTGCATATCATCTCTTGTGTTTTACATGTATGTCTCCTACAGAGGTGCTTTTCTCCAGATTTTAAATGTTATCTAAATGTTATTTTTAAACATTAAAGATTGGCAAAGAGTCAGACTTTGGAGCCTTGAGAAGTCATGAGATGTTGCATCCACACCCTTTCTCTGCAACCTCAAAAAAGAAAATAAGGAAGACGCCAGTCAGGGGCACGGTTCAGAGGCCTCAATGTATTGGTGACACCCCTGCTTTGCCTCTGCTCCTAGCAGCACAAGTGATCTGCTCTGGGTGCCAAACTCCCCAGAAACAGGGAGAAGTTGAACAGGGAGATGTTTCACATATGGCTATAGGCGTGGAGTGGCACAGAGAGGGGTGGCCTTTGCCAGGGGGCCCATTGAGATCTGCAGTGACTGTAGATTGTGATAAAATTGTGCAAACTGTTCCCATCTATGAAGACATACTTCCATACTCATAACCTGGAGAGGAAGCCTAGGGCTGGGTTTGACAAGATGTTTAGGTATCTAGAGGTGGATGTCCACGGGGGTTTCTGGGTACACCAAGGCAAACAAAGTAAAGTGCTCTTGGAGGTCAGGCCATTTTTATACACCAGTTAAGCAAGTGTATGTAAACAGCCAATTATTCCAGAAGAGAGAGGGGAAAAAGGCTGGCAATTCCATCTCCACAACAGTCCAGCCTCACAGGAATCAGTCATGGTTTTAACTTGTGCTAACACTGCCAAGTCTAGGGAACAAGACCAGTATTCTTCTGTGGATTCCAGTAGATCATCTCAGATCATGATGAAACTGCTTCCCTTATTCTGGTCTCTTTGCTCCCTTGGGGCATAGAGCCAGGGCCACTGGGAAGGACCTTGGTGCTGTAAATGCATCCTAGAGCTCCCTGCGCTGTGCCTTCAGGCAGGACCATACATGGTCAAGTCATCATCCCTAAAATTCCTGAAGAGCATACCTGCCTGTGTCAGACACTGCTTTGATTTGTGCATAACCACTGCTTGGGGAACAGTTGTAATTCCTGCTCTGTGGACTCCTGTGCTGTCAGATATGTGGAAAAGCTTTCCTGCTTTATTTGAAAATACAAAACCTGGCTTATTTTAGGGAGTTTTCTTATTGATTTCTCTGAAACAATTATTACTGAGATTTTTTTGTTGTTGTTTTGTTCTGGTTTCCATTCACCTTGCTGCACGCTTTCACCTTTCATAGCTGAATTGTAACTTTTTGCTTTAAATGAATACGTGAGATGATACTTAATTAAAGTCTGGGAATGGAGGTGGTGATCATTAGAGGGTGATGATGTAGATGGTGAACTCCTCTGTTTATCCACAGAAGCAATCAGGCATGAGAGGTGGGTGTTGTGCCACTGTTCTACCTGGAGAAGCTGCCTCTGAAGCACAAGAGGTTAATTCGTTTTCTGCTGCTTGGTCTCTCTTGTGTGACTGCCAACAAAGGTAGCAATTACCAGTGTCATCTGAGGGGATGTTCCCTGATCTGGCTAATTTGAAACTGGGAAACCACACTGACAACTCAGCAAATTTCTTACAGGCCAGACGATATCCCTGACCTGGTCAGCAGTACAACAAAGTTGTTACCTAGACTAAATTTGTGCTAATACCTTAGGGCAAAAGGTTCCATATCCATTGCAGGTCCCTAGAAGCATTTGGTTGTTTGAAGGATCAGCTCTACCCAGATGCAGTCAAGAATGTGGAATGTGTTGGAAAGGGCGAGTCAGTTTGTGCCTGTCTTTTTTAGCTTTTATTATTTTTTTAAGGCAACTTCTGTGGCATAGTTTGCACTTCACATAACGAGTACGTATGCTGTCATATTTGTTGTGTGAAAATAAAGAAGAAATCATAGCAACACATTTGTTCTTGTGGAAGCAGCTGAAATCAAAGGAGGCAGTTCAGGAATGACTTTCACAATTTGCAAATGCCTAAGGGGAGTTATGATAGCTGTTTCTTTAGCCTAACGTTCAAGGATACCATAGACTCAAATGTTTGAGCACAGAAACACAGCAATCTGAGATTTAAAAAAGAGAAAAAAAAGAAAAATAACATACTGTAAAATAAGTGACTACCTGAAATAATTTAAAAGGGCTTTAGATGGATTTAGCAGAAGTTGTAGTGGGTTTTTCATTGCTGGTACTTTGAAATAAAGATAAAATGTTTTGTTCATGCAGACAGGAAATGTAGGCAAAATCTTATGACCACATTAGTTCAGACTAGAAGATTACAATGGTTGTTTTTGGCCTAGTAATGTATAAGTGCATTGTCCAGAACAATACAGTAATTTCTGTGCTCAAGTCACAGAAGTTCAGGACAAAAAGAAGAGCCATGTAGCCAACTATCTCTGTACACCCTCTGACATTTCAGTGTCAAGGAAAGCGTTAGCAAAATGGGGGACAACTTGATTTTCCAGCAAAGTGAAAATGTCCTTTTGGGCTTTGGTAGACTCTCGGTCATGAAACTTTGCAAACTTACCTGCAGCCATTGAGCTGGTTGTGCTGCAGAAGTTCCCAAAGGAGATTCTCATTTTTGCAATTTGCTGTGCAGAGGTGTTGAGCTCCCCTCAGTGTAGGGAGCTGCTGAGAAAATGCCAGGCGCTTGTGGAAAAGGAGTAGACAATATATGCAAATTGTTGGTATTTATTCAGTCGTGTAGTGAGGGAGAATAAACATTATTCCTGACATTTCCATTTTTGATTAATGATGAATGGGGCTGGCAGATGTTCAGCTGGCCGCCAGATGGGGTCTGCTCAGTCCAACAAACAGAGTAGGAACAGTCTGGATCTCGTAAAGCCAGCACAGACAAAAGCTCTGACAAAATCTCTAGTTCATCCAAGTGATACGCCAGTTTTGACCTCAAAACGACTAAGCCGTTTAAGAGTGGAGGTAGTACAACCAGCGAAACTGCTTATGGAAGTGAAATGGGGTATGGAAGGATGGGAGCTGGTTAGTTTGCTGGAGTTTGGCAGGTTTTTTCCTCCTGCGGCTCTGATTCCGTGTGGCTGGAGCTGCGCGGGGCCCTGTGCATTTACCCTGGGTACAGGTGCAGTGGTCTCGTCCCTGGGCACTGCTGGGCATCGCCTGCCTGGAGCGCCGTCAGCCCGGGACGGGCCGTGCCCCTCGGGGTCACATAGCCCGGCCTCGGTCCCGGGCCTGCTCCGAGCCGAGGGGAATCAGCCCGGGAGGAGCTGTGGGGGCTCTCCCGGCTCGCCATGAGCCTGGCGAGTGCCCAGCCGAGGGTCGGGGGTGACAGTGACAGTGCTGAGGACAGGGACGCTGCTCTGAGCACCTCCTGTACCCGTCAGCACCGGCTTCCCTCAGCGCACTGCGGGAAAGCCATTCAAATTTACACAAGTGAATTTAAACCCATGCAAATCCGGTTCCTGGGGGAAGCGATAAGTGTCTGAGAAGTGTCCCCTGCCGTCCCGGGCAGATGAGCCGCCCCCGGCTGCGGGGCTGGGCCGGGCTGCCCCTCGCGTCGGGGCCGTGTGTGCCGCCGCTCTGACCCCGAGATGCAGCGCGAATAAATTCCCTTTGATAATGACTTCCCCAGGGAGACAAAGAGCGGGAGGGAAGAGGAAATTTGACCGCGGTGTTCACGGTTACATTGGCGGTGCCAGGGGGAAGCCGTCCGCCTGCCTTTGAAGCCGGAGCACCCGCCTCTCGGGGCTTTTTATGCCTACGGGCTTGGGGGAAGTGGTAAAAGCAGGGACTGGCAGCCTCTTAGAAAATGCCCCGGTGCTGCTTCTCTGTGCGTAAACTGGGGCTCGGACGCCTCTTTCCCACTTGGAATTGTGCCAGGGGAGGCAGTGATGGACGGCTGCTCTCTGCGATCCTCGGCTTCAGATAGGGTTTATTATTTTTATTATATTTTTATTATTCATGTACAGAGACCTAGAACAAATGTTTTCCCGTCCTGAACCGAGTCCTTCCCGTCCGGGTGCGCGGGGCGGCGGTGGCCGGGTCGGGTCAGCCCGGGGCGGCCGGAGCGCGTCCAGGGTGGGGTGGGAAATCTATTTCGGGCGTAAACACGAACAAAAGCGCTGTAGCCAAACCGTGTGTCCGTCGTGTCCTGAGCGCAGAATTTATCGCTTCTGCAGGCGCTCCGTCCCCTGGGTGGGTATGCGGCCGGGACGGCGACCCTTCCTGCCTCGGGGGCGGTGGCAGGAGACGCTCCCCCTTCCCACGCTCCTTCCCCCGCCTCGGGCAGCGCTTTGAAGGAAGATCGCTGGCGGGAGCGATTCCTCCCGCCGCCTGACGGAGGAGCGGTGAGAGCGCGGGGCTCGGCGGGAGCTGCCGCTCCGGTGCCGGTTCGGGAGGACGCGGGGAGGCCGCTCCGGCCGGCCCCGGCTGCCCCCGCCCGCGGGAGGGGACGGGACGGGGCGGCGCTGGGATCGGTCCCGCTGCGCTCGCAGCCGGCGGGACGGGAGAGGAAGCGGCGGCGCCGCCCGGCAGGGACAGGGCAGGAGCAGCCCCGGCGGGACCGTGCGTGGCGCTGCCCGCGGGAGCCGCCCGGGTGTGCGGCTCGGGAGGAGCTGCCGCGGCGCCGGGTCGGGGCTGCAGCCGGCATCGCCTCTCCTGCGCCCGCTCCGCCGCTGCTTGGGTGCCGCTCCGAGGTAATTGCGGTGACTTGTGTCCGCTCTCCTGGGCGGCCGCTGCCCCGGGGTGCCGGAGCTGCCGGTGCCTTTGCGCGTCCGGCTCCCGAGCGTGGGGACCCGGGGACTGGGGGTACTCCTGAGCCACCTTCAGAAACTTGCTCGGGATGGAAAACCTGTCCTTCAGGGGTCTCTGCCTGCTGAGGAAGGCTCCGTCCCGGCTCTCCGAGATGGGGGCGCGGGGCTGTCAGCGTGTGCGGGGCTCGGGCGCAGAATTTTTTTGCTTTTCTATTTTTTTACAATTCCTGTCTTGTGACTTATTGAATGCTTTCTTCAAGTGTTTTCTCTGGAAACTTGTCTCAAATGAGGGCTGTGAGCCCTAACAAAGAAGGGTGTTGTTCGACAGCCAACAGGTGATGGGGTGAAACCTGAGTATATGTGTACATTGGAGTAAAGTCTGGCTGCTGTTTAAAATAGAATTTTAAAAATCAATGGGAGACTGTAAAAGGCAAGATTTCCGTCTTTCTAAATCTGTACACCCTCTTAAGGAGAGAGGCGGGGGGGAGCATCCCTGAGAATACCTTTTTCTCGGCTGGAGGTTTGGGTCTTGCCTCACTGCAGTGTGTGCTTGAGTTTCCATCGGCGATGTGCGGAGCCAAGGACAACACGGCCAAATCAGATGTGAGATGTGTTGGCATGGGGCGATGCTTTGTCACGGGGCTTCCTCCTTTTGCTAAATGCAGGTAGCCTGCCTGTGCAGTATGGCTCGTCTAAAGAAAATACCGTGAGAAGGATCGTCTCGCTTCCACTTGGAAAAGTGGTCTTGGCACTAGGATGCTGGAGGGGGAAAGCACTTAACTCCTCTGTTGCTCCTTGTATACAGGCTAAAAAAAAAGGAGAACAGTTCTTCTAGGGTCCACATAGAGGTCTTTTGAATGAACAAGCAGACTGGCTCTATTCCTTCCCGACCGCTCTGGGTGGTTCATTACTCAGAAGGACCCAGCAGCTGTGTGCTGGTGCTGATGCAGATTCTCCTTATCAGTTCTGGGTCCGGATTTCCCACACAGAGAGCTGCAGAGCTCACCGTGGGTATGTTATTTGTGCTGTAGCTAGGGAATGGGACTTCCTGATCATGTGCATAATACACATTGGAAACGGGCTTTGAATTATTAATAGTTACTTTATGGTGGTTTATTGTTGTTGTATTGTGCCCTTCCTCTTCTAATGTAGTTATCTTGCACCAGAGATTAAATAAGCAGGTGAATGGGCTGCCCGTGCTAATCTCGAGTCGTTGAGGCTTCATTGTGAATGGAGGCATGTGATATGCATCTTGTATCCCCTATAGCCTTGTTAACAAGCCTTCTAACAAAAAAGTTGTTAAAACAATTTGCCCTGCAGGACAGAGTAAAACAGCAGGGGGTGGGCAAGGAGATGTTTGTCTAACTTTGCTTACAAATCGTGACCTCTTCTATCTGGTCAGGGGGAGCATAATCAGTGAGCTGGAAATCCTAGCATGGGGATAACCTTCATATAGGCTTCAGCAACAGCTTTGTTCTAAGTTTGATATCCCAGTATTTTGTGTACCCATAGCTTGGTAATTAGGAGTGTAGTTTGTCTTTGCCTCTAAGGAATTTGTCGTATGACTGTTTTAATTCATCAGTGGAAAAAACACAATAATTGCCTTTCTTTTCAAATCAAATGTAGCTGTGTAACTCAATTATGTTATTCATAGTTGTCAACCTGCCAGTGAAAAACCTCCTTGTAGGCTATAAAGCCTTTTTTGAGAGGCAGTATTTGAACAGAGCTGAAACCTCAAAATGTTCCATGGTCTTTAGGAAAGCAAAGCAAAACAACACATCCTTGCTGTGTTTTGTAGGTGTCATGGCAGGAGTAGAAAGACCACCTTTCTAGTCATCCCTTGGAAAGCACTTATTTTTTCAGCTGTTGTTTATATTCATTTGAATCCTCCTTCGGATGTAATCATTTTAAACAGATCACTTTGAAGGATGAGTGAGGCTGGGGGGCAGGGAGGAAGAACCCTGTCGTTTTAAAATGCAAACCAAATTACACTTGAACAGGAGAGGAAGAAGAACTCCTAAACAAGCAATTGCTAAAATACTTCTTCAGATAGCCTGCTGTTAAGACAGGCTGGGTTAGAAACCTTCTTCTCAGCAACCCCACAGTATTTATGATGTGTGGTGTGTTGTCAATCATTTTATAGCCAGCTTCACAATCATTCTATGGGAACTTTTTTTTTTTTAAGTGAATTATGTCCTTTGAACTGTCTTAAGGTTCCTTGAGGTTTGTGGACCTTGCTTTGAACATTTCTAATTACCTTATCTGGGGAGGAGAACCCTGACTGTAAAGTTGCATTTTACATTTGGATGTAAGATGTATTTTTCTTTTATTCTCTATCAGACAAGCTTTCACACTGCCCCGTGTGACTGGAAACTGGACCTGTGGGTCTGTGGTTTCCTCTTGTTGGAGCTGGTGTGTGCTTTCTGAAAGGGACGTGTCAGAGGAGGCCAGGCAGAGCAGTCTCTGCAGAAAAGCAGCCTTGTCTCTCTCTTACCAGCGCCTTGTCTTCCTTAGGAATTAGGAACACTCCTACACTTCTGTACCTTTACTGTGCCTAAGATCCTGACCTTGTCCAGTGCTGCTTTGTGGGAGTAATATGTAGTCTTAGTGTTCAAAATACTCAGAAAAGCTAATAAGTCATCATGCATTCAGATTTTGTGTTGTTTCCTTGTCTTTCAAGAGAAGTTGAAGAAGTTAATCTTTGATCTTGTGGAGAGAGGGTTTTGAACAATCAGTATGAAGCAATTACTCAGTTACTTGGTGTGCTTGGAGTGTTGGTGTTGTGAGAACAAGGCAGGAGTACACTCTGCTCAGGTGCCCAGGCACTGCCAGAGCTGAGCCTGTCTCTTTGCCTAAATTGTTTCAAATCTGCTTTCTGTGGGATGTGGTTGAGGTCCTGCTGCCTAATGAAATATTGTCAAGGATGTTTAACCTACTGACTCCTTTTATTCCTGGGATATTGGGCAGGAGTCAGTTCTTGAAAAGGAACCATTTGACAAAGTTCTTGCAATGCCCTAAGAACTGGAAATACCAGCTGAGGTGTCAGTGAGGGAACCATTATTGCAAACCAGGCATCTGCCCCTTTCTAAAAGGAAATGGTAAAATAGTTCATCTGCTGCTCAGGTCATCTTGGAAGGAATTCAGCTTCTCAATGATATTCCTAGCGACTTTATATTTAAGAATTACTTGGATATAGATGATGTGTGACACAAGCTGTCAAAGTGAGCATCCCTATCCATCAGCAACAGTGAACACTATTGCCTTTTTTTCCTAGAGTGATTTCCTAACTGCATCACATTATTCCTCTATCCCTCCTTCCTCACACCCCAGTTTTATTCAAGCAGTAACAATAACATAGCTGATGCATGACTTTACTTCCACCAGTAAGTGGGAAAGGGAAAGTTCTGTATTCCTTATCATTCATTTCTCAGAGCAACTAATTCAGGGGATGCAGTATGTACCAGGAAGCCTGTCTTTCTGTTTTACATATAAAGGAATGAGCTTTAAGGATTGAGTTTGACTGTATTTACCTTCCTTGAGAAAGACTGTAACATGGTGATGTTAAGCTCAGAAGCTGTTGTGCTAACCTTTAGTTGTTCAACTTGAGTAAGATTTCAGACATGTGCCTGACAGCTCACCAGCTTTCCAGAAATAGCCCATTCTCAGAGGGAAAGTTGGCAGGTTTGCTTGCCCCTTCAAATATTAAGTTAATCTCCTACTACAGTACAGCTATGAAGTGTGTTGGCATCTTAGCAGTGCACCAAAAATAGTGGGTATGTTTCTAAAAAAAAAGTTTTTGAAGCAAAGTTAAACAACTTAATTTTTTGGAGCACTAGCCCAGTGGAAGAGTTAAATAATCCCATCTCTTTTTATGGGCTGTGGGAATGTATGGACATATTGAAAATAGAGCAAGATAAGACTATATACTGAATATTATAATTTCTCTGAATTTGTAGCTTTTGGATGCATATGCCCACTTTTTGTGGAGTGAGTTTGGGTTTATGTGCTGAGTTAGCAGAACCTGGCACTAACCAATGCCACACACTTGAAGGAGAAACTCCTGTTGAGTAACCAGCAGAATATTTGGGTCAGCAGTCCTAAATCTTTCACCTGTGATCTAGGAGCCACTTATTTTCTCTAAAACAATGATGATGAGACTGGAAATGTAACATAGGAAGTTTTTAGATTGCTCTTCTCATTAGACCCACCAGCAAGGTTTATGTCAAGGAGATCAAAATTTTCTACAGCTCGGATGTAGCACTGACAAAACTGGATGTGGGTTTAGATGAGCAGGTGAAAGAATGTCCTAAAACAGGGAAGGAACAGCTCACTCATAACGTGGCACTGTAAGAGCGAGCTTGTCCCTGCCCCAAGAGGTCAGGATATTTGCTGTGTTAGGACAAATCCTCTGTGCTTTTGGTTATCTGTATTTCGTTAAAATGCCTCATCTGAATTTCCCAATAACTTCTGCTAGAATTAATGCAAGACATATATCTTGTTAAGCTTTTTACTGCAGACTGCTGCGGATCTTGGTGAGAGCCTTCTTTGCCAGTTGCGACTCAAAACAATCCCACTGATATTAAGCTTTGCAGGCTTCATGAATCAACAAAATCATCTCCCTGTAGGGTTTTAAATTGACAGAACAATCATGATGTATTTTACAGAGACTAATCTGGCATAATTGGATTTCAGATATTTAACAGGACCCACGCCCTTCCGCTCCCATACAGCTCTACCAAAGTTCTCATCCAGCAGATGCTCTGTGCCTGCCTTGTGAACAGCAGGATGCTACTTGCACAACCATCTTTCCCCAATAGTTTCTTTAGTTTTTGACAAGTGGTTGTCATGTCTTTTGTTTTACTAGGTTAGTGGTTGTAATGACTTCAGGAAGAGCTTGTGTCATTCCTGTTGTTAGTACCTGCTCATTGAGTCTTTGCTAGATTTACCTGAATATGTATATATCCTGTGATGTGAAACAAGCACAACTGTAAAAGGTGACAAGTGCTAATACTGAAATACATTGTGGTTCCCAAAACTGGTAATTTGTGCCTAGGTTTCTGGGATTTTTTTTTTCTTCAATAGTTTTATTTTCATAACTTTTTTGAGCACTTTTGAATTGCTTGTAGGAAGTTGTAATGAAGCATTGCTAATTTATTGTTCTGGGCAACACAAGGAATACTAAACTGTTGTAAGATCATTTACACTGATAATTAGTTGTTCATTGTTTAAATCTATTAAAGCTCTATTAATCTTTTTCTCCAGATCACTGCTTGATGAGCTGCAGCTGAAATATTTCACACTTCACACTTATGCCATTGGAGATGGAGCCCAAAGCCAATAACCTCATTTTTGGGTGTCAGCGAAGCTCAACCTCTGATGATGACTCTGGCTGTGCCTTGGAAGAATATGCCTGGGTCCCCCCAGGCCTCAGACCAGAGCAGGTACCAACCATGTTTCTGCATTTTAAAAATAAGCCTCGTAAGGACTGTCTGAGGGAGTGATATGCTGCCTCTATAAGTCTAATTAAATTCTTATAATGCATAAAATTTTAATTCATGTAGAACTTTTCACTTTTTTTTTGTTTCCTGTCCAATGGGGCTGTGTGTAGGGAGCCTAAAGTTCTCAGCCCTGAGGAGTTTTATGTTCCAAAAAAGTTCCCAGTCAAGGTTTTTCAAAAAGTATATGCTGCAGAGGCATGTATTGCCGAGTAAAAGCAGCACAGAAGTTTGCTTTCTTTCTGAAAGAAGTTATTAGGTTAAATTAAAGCTCATGGCAAACCTCATGACATTATCCTCCCTGGCCAAGTATTTCACTGCACTTGTATGACTCTTTAAATAATTAGGCATTTGACATGTAGAATATGGATGGTATGACAGTGCATATAAATGAAAGTGTTCAGTCACTGTGACAGGTAATAATGTATTTTACGCTTGTTTAAATAGTTGTATGGCTGCCATTTGTTCGTGCCAGGATTCCTCGTGCATGGTGTCTGGAGCTGACACTTGTGGCTTGGCTGGGCTGTGCTTTCCCCTCTTTTCAGTCCCCTCTTTTTGTGCAACATCACATGGCAATGGGAATATCAGTGAAAGTATTGATGACCAAGTTGCTGTGGGAGACCATGAACTGCTCATGGTATTCATTCACGGTATTGATGATATTGCAACTGTGCTGAAGCTGTGTGCTCAGTAATATTCAGAACTCAAGACTTCAGTGTTAAATGACCAGGGTGGCTTTGCAACATCTGCTAAAGGAGGCAGAGCAATCCTGGCAAGCTTATACATCCCATAGTTTAAAAAAGTGCAGAAGATGTCTCTTTTTTGCAATGCAGAGATTTTCTTAATAATGAATAAAGTAACAAGTCAGCAGGAATTGCAAATAACAGGCTATTTTTAGGGCAACTCTTTTTATCACTTACTTAAGCATCTATAAGGATCCTGATGAATCAGACCTTAAGGCAAACAGTGAGCTAACATTCTGCCAGAACAATTAAATGCCCTAAAATATCCTCATAATCCCAGCTAGCCCAAACTCAACAAAGATGGGAGGACTTTTCCCCCAGAAGGACTTATTTTGAGAATAGTGCAAGAAACTTGAGAAAAGGGCATAAGCTATTTTTAAAGCTTCACTTTTTGCTGCATGTTATCTTCTCTTGGAGCATCTTGAAATATAGTCAGTAGCAAGTGGGCATATAGTAGACTTCAGTTGTTTAAATTTTGGTTAAATGAAGAGCAAGTCATGTTTTGTACTACCTGTCTCTCATAATTCTGATTGCTTCCTGACTTAAGTGACTGATTGATGCCTTTTTTTCATCTGTCTTGCACAGTAATAAGCTGTTGACCTGAGCATTATTTAAATCTGTATGGCAAGTAATATTTTTGCCAATAGTCAGCTCTTACAGCCCCAGGCCTCGTGACAAGCTGGAAACCGCATAGGAAAAACAATAAATCTGTAGCTGTTCCACAAAAATATTTTTTGCCATTGGGCTTTGTCATAGTGTTCATTACAGCTTTCCTGTCATAATATTCTTCTGAAAAAAGAAAAAAAAAGGAGTGAAGACTGATACAAAAACATTCATCCCGTGAAAATTTCCTGGTTAATTTGCATCTGATTGAAATGTGGCTGAATCCAGCCTCCTCCCAAGGGAAGGATGTTTCCACCTTCTTACCAAAGCCCACATGGAAGCAATGAAAGCTGATGCTTTGGGTGAACCTGATCAGCAGGAGACTACAAAACAGTTTTTGTCTCAACAATGTGTAAAATGCAGAGAGCAAATTACATTTGTTTATATAGTGGCTGTTTTCTGGAAAGCTTCGTGCCTTGTGTGGTAAATTGCAGAGGGAAACTTAGAATTTCCATGGAGTTGTTGACCAGCCCTGAAGGGGGTGGGAATAATGAGAACATTAAATGTGCATAATTTATGATACCCCCCTAATTGTCACTGCAAATTGCATTCCAGAAAAGCAATTCAGCACCTGGGTGCTAGTTTTATCAGAGACTTCAGGTTTGCTGAGCTGGTTCATCTGGGTCTTGTATTTTCAGCACAAACCCTGTCACAGTCTAATGCAGTGTGACCTCTTCTTCCTTAGTAAATGAGACCTGAGATAAAACAGTAGCCAAAGGACACTGGCAGTGCTTGGGGCCTGTGTGTCCCTGGGTCTGAACTCTGCATTTCTCCTGGTCAGGTCCAGCTGTATTTTGCCTGCTTGCCAGAGGAGAAGGTCCCTTACGTTAACAGCCCTGGAGAGAAACACCGGATTAAACAACTTCTCTATCAGCTGCCACCCCACGATAACGAGGTAAATACAGAATTTAGGATGAACTGTCAGGGCTTGGGTCTCCCTGGCAGCTTTTCCGTGGAGAATTACCTGCCTGTGCATTTATTACAAGCCTAAACCATGGCCTGCAGTGGCATCTGAGCTGTAAAGCAGCACGGTGTGTACACTGAGTCCATTGTTCAGCTGTCCGCTTGGCTTGTGTGCAGATAAGAGCTGTCTGGAAGGACACTGCCTTTGCTTGTTAGGGAGGCTGGTGTCACTGCAATAAACTTAACACAAGTTGGTTTTATAGTGTTTGCAGCCACCCACCAATTACCAGGAACATACAAATTCCTGGAATTGCATTGTGGCGCACAAAAAGGATGCTTTGTGATAGTAAAAGGTTTGCATCTCAGTTATGCAGTGTAATTTGGAGTAGAAGTGGAAATAACAAACAAGGTCTTTGTAAGGAAAGGGGCGGGGGTGTCAGTACTTAAGGTCTTGTGTATACTGCAACACTTAGTCGTGGGCACTTAACCATAAATCTAAAGGACAATATTATGGCTGATTTAGGTTTATTCTGTTATTTGAGGTTAGCAGCAGACTTTGGGCTAGCTTCTAAAAATGTTTCTCTTGCCTAAACAACTCCTCAGTTTTGCATTGTGGGTTTTTTCCTGTAATGAAAAAAAAAATACCTCTCCATATTAATTTTGCGTTATGTCATATTACCTAAATATTAAGATGGTAGAGAAGGCAAGCAGGAGAAGTTTAATTATAATTGGCAGCATGCCTGATGAATTCCTTGCATATAAGCACTTACTTACTCATCTGTTCCATTAGAATCTCAGTCTCTAATGTAAGCTCTCCTGTGTTTTCACTGGAAGGTGAGGTACTGCCAGTCGCTAAGTGAGGAGGAAAAGAAGGAGCTGCAGATGTTCAGTTCTCAGCGCAAAAAGGAGGCACTGGGACGAGGCACCATCAAGCTGCTCTCCAGAGCAGTGATGCATGCTGTTTGTGAGCAGGTAACATCCTGGTGCCATGGGCTACCTACAGGGCTGAATAATGTCTAACTGCAGTATCTCAGTATTAAAATTTAAACTTACCTCTGTCTGTGTCTGAAAACAACAACAACAAAAGATTACTTTTGAAACTGCATGGAAGAAGAAAGAAAGGTAGTGCTTGCTTAAGCAAAATGTAACCTTTGATACTACTGGAAATGAACTGAGTCTTTGATATATTTCCTACTCAAAAAAACCCCTAATGCTGACTCATATTAAAGTAAAAGCAGACATAAGCTTTAAAACGTTATTTTGTATAAAATAAACTTATATTCGCAGAAGGTTCATTGAGATGCACTTCATCTAGACCAAAACTGATAATATTTTTTTCCTCTTGTCAGAATTTTGGAATAAAATCTCATATTGGGTTTTGTGTTTTAACTTAGTTTATATGCAAGAAGCTAGTAGTTTTGGATGGCAGGTGTGTTCACTTTCTGGGTTTGTTCCTAGTGTGGTACAAAAGTCAACGGTGGTGAAGTTGCAGTTTTTGCCTCAAGAGCTGGGCCTGGTGTGTGCTGGCATCCCTCCTGTTTTGTGTGCTTCACATGCAATGAGCTTCTTGTTGACCTTATCTACTTCTACCAAGATGGAAAAATTCACTGTGGCAGACACCATGCTGAACTGCTCAAACCTCGATGTTCAGCCTGCGATGAGGTAAAGAATTCACATTTTACAGGCAAGCTACATTCCTGTCGTTCAGTTCACAAACTGCATCACTTCAGAAATTCCTAACTCCAGATGCAGTCATTTGAGAAGTCAGGACTCTGCTGCATGGATGTGTTTGAATACTGAGGGATATTTAATTTCTTGTCAAACTGAAAATACTACAAGCAATAAGATGGTATTTAGAAAGCAAATACCTGTTTAGAATTGAACATTCTCAAATATTACAATACATTATCCTTACAGAAGCTTCTTTAATGGTGGAGTTCTGGGGTTCCTTTTTTTTTTGGCTGTAGAATGTACTGTCTTTCTTTCTTTTTATTTTTGTTGTGGGCGATTGTTGCTTCTATCTTTGTATTCAAAAGGGAGCAAAATGAAAATAAATTTTGTGTGTGAACTGCAGAGTTAAGATACTTTACATGCTCTAACTCCCAAGGTGAGATTTTGGCCACTTAACTAAAAGTATCCTTTTTATCTCTGAAAAGATAATTTTTGCTGATGAGTGCACAGAAGCTGAAGGTCGCCACTGGCACATGAAACACTTCTGTTGCCTCGAGTGTGAAACAATCCTGGGTGGACAGAGGTACATCATGAAGGATGGGCGCCCCTTCTGCTGTAACTGTTTTGAGTCGCTCTATGCAGAGTACTGTGAGACCTGTGGGGAACACATTGGTAAGTGTGTCCTTTTTAAGCATTAAACTTACAAATTAAGGGAAAGCTAATTTATGAAATTATTTCACATTCCAGAAGTATGAATTCTGCAAGTAAATTTTTAGAGAGACCCAGAGCATTGCTTTTTCTCTCTTTCCAGGTGTTGACCATGCTCAGATGACCTATGATGGACAGCACTGGCACGCCACAGAAACTTGCTTTTCTTGTGCTCAGTGCAAGACCTCTTTGCTTGGCTGCCCTTTCCTTCCAAAGCAAGGGCAGATTTACTGTTCAAAAACCTGCAGCCTGGGAGAGGACGTTCACGCCTCCGACTCTTCTGATTCTGCGTTTCAGTCGGCTCGATCCAGGGATTCCCGGAGGAGCGTCCGCATGGGAAAGAGCAGCCGGTCCGCCGACCAGTGCCGCCAGTCTCTGCTCCTGTCACCAGCCCTCAATTACAAATTTCCTGGCCTTTCAGACAATGCTGATGATACTCTGTCTCGTAAGCTGGATGATTTAAGCCTTTCAAGGGAAGAGGCAGGCTTTGTTAATGAAGACTTCTGGAAAGGAAGAGTAGAGCAAGACATGCCTGAAGACCCTGAAGAATGGGCTGAACACGAAGACTACATGACCCAACTTCTTCTGAAGTTTGGTGATAAAAGCCTCTTCCAGCAACCCACTGAAGTAGACATTCGATCAGGTGAACACTGGATTTCTGATAGCATGGTCAAGAGCAAGTTGGACTTGAAAAAAAATAATCCAAGCCTAGCAAGTAAGAAGTATCAATCAGACATGTACTGGGCCCAGTCACAAGATGGGTTGGGAGACTCTGCATATGGCAGCCACCCAGGCCCTGCTAGCAGCAGGAAAATCCAGGAGCTAGACATGGAACACGGGGCCTCAGGATACAAACATGACCAAGCACCGTGGTATGGAGGTTCACTGGAATGTTTGTCTGACCTGAAACAGCAAGAACAAAGTGTTCGAGACTCAATGGATTCCCTGGCTTTGTCTAACATAACAGGTAATGGGGAAATCAGTTAATGGTTTTGGATGGAGAGGTCAACAAAAGCATGTGTGTTGGAGTATTTTGAAGGAAAATTTTTCATTTTAGTGATTTCTAAAAAGCTGTAGTATCAAGAGATGCATGTAAAGGTAGGCAGCAGCTTTTATCGAGCCCATAATCTTTTACAGGACATGTTTCTGCTACTTAAAATCCTATTAGATTTTTCTCCTTTCCTTTTGAATTATCTTTTTTTTGCTTTAAGCAATAATGTTAAACAGAATAACAGTCTTCAACTACACATTTATTATATACAAACCACTGCTTTAGGCAAATTACTATTTTTCTATACCTTATGTATAAGAAGTTGCATTATATATTAGGATGATATTAAAGATAATCTACAAAACACTTTAGATGACTTCCTCATTTGCTTGTAAAAACATGTAGAAAATCTGAAAGGATGGTAAACTTCTTAGCCTTAGGCAGTTAGGTTTGTGAGATTTCTTTTTCCCCACTTACTAAAGGGAAACTGATAGTGCACTTTTATGAACCTCCTTGTCAAACATGACTTTATCCCCCAAAGGGGTAGAATGTGTGCTAACCTTCCTCTCCTATTTTTGTACAAAAAGCCCAAACCTGGCAGTTAAGAGCCTTTGAAAAGTTGTCCAGTCATCATCTCCTTTCCTTTCCTCCTGTAACCCGGATTAGGGCGGCTGCTTGTCTAGCTGAGGCCCAGCCACAGGCTGGCTGCATTTGTCAAGCAGCAATGAGGGAACTGAGGAGGGGAGCTTGGCTCAGGGGACATGGGAGGAGGAGGAGGCACGGGAGGTGTTGCACCTGGGACCATCAAGGGCATGTGATGCTTCTGATGATTTTTTGAGAGTAAGGATCCTTCTTTGCAAGGCAGTAAGCTTGGCTTCCCTGTCGCAACAGCTGGAATGTGAATTTGGCAACACTAGAAATGTGACATTATTTTAGCCTTAAGAATGGCAAGCACAGACTGCAGAATAATTTTAAATAAGCCTTTTTTATTAAAAGGCATACCTGTATGTATATTTCAAAATTTTCTACCCATGAACTTCTAATCTTGATGTCCTCACAACAGCTAATTCTTTAGTCATCAGAGTTAATAGTTAAATGTTTTAAGTCAAAACAAAGCTTATTCTACTATGAAGGAAGTGGTTTTGGTAATAGTTCAAAAAAACACTCGGTGACAAGAAATGTTCCATATTTTGTTATAATACTTGTCTCTTTGGTTCTCCTCTCATTTTCTTTTTCCTTCTTTCTCCATTCCCACCACAGGGGCCTCAATGGATGGAGAAGGCAAGCCACGGCCATCTCTCTACTCTTTGCAAACTTTCCAGGAACTGGAGGTGGAGGACTGTGAGAAGATGAGCAACATGGGAACTCTGAATTCTTCAATGCTCCATCGGAGCACTGAGTCCTTGAAGAGCCTGAGCTCAGAGTTGTGTCAGGAAAAAGTGCTGCCAGAGGAGAAGCCAGCGCATGTGCCTGTACTGAGACGATCTAAATCCCAGTCTAGACCACAACAAGTGAAGTTCTCAGATGATGTTATTGATAATGGAAGTTATGAGAACCTCGAGATACGCCAGCCTCCCATGAGTGAAAGGACTCGTAGGCGTGTTTACCATTTCGAAGAGCGTGGAAGTCGGCCTTCTCACCACCGCAGAAGAAGTAGGAAGTCTCGTTCAGATAATGCACTTAATTTGGCCACAGAAAGAAGATGCTCTCCAAGAGAGAGATTTCGTTATTACTCCCCTCAGGATCATGAAAAATTTATTCAGAATAGAAGCTCACGTGAGCTTCGGGCCTATATCCAAAACGCAGAGCTGTACGGACAATATGCCCATACCAGGTCTGACTATGCACTGCGGAATCAGCTGGCTGATAAGTTCTTTGGATTGTATGGGGAGGAAGATGACTCCTGGTGTTCAACTTCATCCTCATCATCTGATTCTGAAGAGGAAGGATATTTTCTAGGACAGCCAATTCCACAGCCACGGTCATTGAGATATCCATACTATACAGATGATCTTTCTGGTCCAACTACTGCATTATCCAGTTCTCAGTTTGGACAAAGGACAACCAAATCAAAGAAGAAGAGGGGACACAAAGGAAAAAATTGTATTATATCTTAATTAATTACTAGTATTTCTTAATTGGGAGGACCAGTCAATTCTGTAGCTACAGTTTGAACCACATCTTTTTTATATTAATAATTGTACTTAGGCAAGTTGCTGAAGTTCATAATGCTTTGCCACTGTAAATGATAACCGTGCCAGAGTTTACATTGTAAAAGTAACATTCAGAAAGAAATGTCACCACGCCAAATGATCTGCTCAGATACTGCTAGGTTTACATACTGTGTTTCAGCTGTCAAAATACTGTTACTGCAGTTCTTAATACAGAGGTTTTGTAGACATATTATTTTATGCTCACTATTCACCTACATTGAATTATCTGAAAGAGAGGATTTGACAAAGATGAATAAATAAAAATGTCAGTCCTATGCTGTAGCTATAGACACACGGGGTGCTCTTTGACTTCTTCCTCTTACTGCCAAGAAAAAGAAGGCTCTATACTGTGCCCTTTCTTCATTGATAAAGCTCACTCTTCCTTATTCAAGTTTCCATACAAAAACTGGATTCTTTTTATGTGTAAAATGCTCCTTGAGAAAGCAAAAATCATAATGTGGGAGCTGAAATGCTTGAAGCCTTGATGTATCCTAAAGCAGCAGTGAATGTTTTGTACATTTAACTTTCATGGTTTTTCCTCTACAACTTTTTGAGAAAGTGTGAGATGGCTGGTTTTGGTTTGGGGTTTTTTTCATGCCTGTTTAAAGGAAAATATTAATTCAGCTTCTGGAAATTGGACTTAGCTGCCAATGAGTGGTGATGTTTTTTCTGCCATGCCCCCCACCCCTCAGCAGTGAGAGAGGTAAAGGACACTGCTGGAGTCCTTTGCTCAGACGTGTAACCCCATTTAAGTCAATGGATCCACTTACGTAACTAAAGTATTTTCATATGGGCTTAAAGGATTAGGCTCCAGAATTGTGTCTTTTCACATGCATTATCCAGGTTTTAAAATGTATTAGCTGCAATTCTAAGTCAAAAAAAGTAGATATTTATAAGGTAGTATTTCATAGGCTTAAATGTATTCATAATTTAACAGTGCAAATACTAATGTACATATTGTACAGTTAAAATTTTAAAATCTGAATATTTTTATATCCCTGAATTTGAAGAAGTTTGTTACAATATCAAACTAGATTTGTTAGGGGTTTACCAGCAGTGTTATGGATGAAATTGCTTGTATTTTAGTCAGGGGGTTTAAGTTGAAAAATGTTCAGTGCAAAACAGCTTAATTTTGTCTACTAGGTATTAAAAGCTCTATATGCATGGTGGGGCTATGTAAATACTCTCTACGGCCCTCTTAATCTTGCAAGTATTATTTATGGGTCAAGCAAAATGTAAACTATATAAATGTAAAAACCATACAAGCTTGGAATATATCATTACAACCAGTATGAAACTCCTGTGGACGTGATTTTTTTTTTATTATTTTTCCCCCTCCTTCCCCAAAAATAATTTCTGAAGTTTGCTTACTTAAAGGAAGAGAGATACTGAGTGGTTCTAGAAGGCAAGCTGGACAAAACTATAAAGTAGGAGGTAATCACAGTAGTTGCCTTGAAGTCCAGATAGGGAGCAGGAACTATTTAAAGTTACAATAAACTTCCACTGTTTTAAATAAAGGGCAGGAATTTCTTAACAGTGATATCCACTAATGAAGATAGTTCCATTTCACAGGCTTTTTTTTGTAAGAAGCATCTATTATTTCATTCATTTCCTTTCTTCAGGTGGTCAGAAAGCCAATGGCTTTAGCATTTACTAAGCTTGCCCTTCTTGAAGACAGAGAAGTATGGAAACAAAAGCAGCTAGAAGTAAGGGAGGGAATGAACATGGACACTGGTTTGCACCCAAAAAAATTAGGCTATTGCTAAGGGTAATCAGACTAGCAGTTAATTGCTTGTATTTTTCAGGGTAAAATGACCAGAGGTGGTACTCACCACATAGGTCATTTTCCCAGCACACAGAGGTCTTGTGGAGGTGGAAGCTGATCAAAGCCTTGCCTGGGTGCCTCGTGGGGTGCTTCCATCTGGCTGCTGCGGGGCTCAGGCAGCTTTCCTGCAGCCATGTGCCTGCTGGGCTCAAGTGTGCTACAGCCCCACACTGGCAGGGCTTACGGGGCTGGAGATGCTGACTTGCTCATAACCCCCAGCCCAGGATGCTCCAAGGATGATCAGGACCTTCCACTCTCAGCTGGCTGTCTGTTTGGATCCTCAGAAACAAAATACTATGCCACTACTGCTGTGGCACATGTTGGAGACATGTCTCCACCAGTAATTCTTCTGATGCCGCACCATCTCCTGAGATGCAGCAGATGTACTCTCCCAAACTGTAGTACATTATGGAATATTACAGTTCTCCTAGATTAACTGCTTCTTAATACTTACTTTTTTAAAAAAAGTCTAAAGATGACTATATGACTATTTTTTTCAGCTTGACATACACAATATCTTACTATCTTTGACAACTTGTTATGAGAAATATTTCTAATTGATTCCTCCACCTTGAGAATGGTATGGGTTATAGTGTCAGTGACCAGCACAACACTCAGATACAGTCACAAAAGCTCTAAAGTGTGGTTAGTGTTACTGGAAGTAGTACCCATATTCCTAGTGGAGCATATATCCCAGTAGGCACCTAAGCATGACACAGCTCCCTACTCACTAGCCCCCAGTGGGATGGGGAAGAGAAAAATAAGAAAACTCATGGGCTGAGCTGAAGACCATTTAATTAATAAAAACAAACTCCAAACAGAAAGCCCTGAGGTGATACCAAAAAACCCACTAGCTCAGCACTAGCCAATACCCAGCCTGTCCTTGAACAGCCCTGGCAAACTCCTCACCCCCATCCGTAGTTTTTGTATGCCAAGCATGATGTCTTGTCACCTGTGGTCAGTTGGGATCAGCTGTCCTGGCTGTGTTCCCTCCCAACATCTTGTGCACTCCCACCCTCCTCACTGGTGCTGTGGGCTGAGAGGCAGAAAAGGCCTTGACTCTGGGTAAGCTCTGCTCAGCAATAGCTAAAACATCCCAGTGTTATCACCATGTTTCCAGGAAAAACCTGAAGCAAAGCAACACTGCACCAGCCTCTATGAAGAACATTTAACTCTATCCCAGCCACACCCAGTACAACCTTCCTGACAGTAAAAAATATTAAGGTAAAACTTTATCCTTATCAAAATTGAAAATCTTGCAGACAAGAGGGTGACAAGGATTTGGTCCTTCTCTGATACCTGGCATTACCTCCTTTCGTATCAATAGTGGTTTTGTTGCTAATTTTCACCTTTACTGCTCACATTGCCACTCAAAGCTGCCAACTCTCCCAAGTGAGGTTACAGCAGTAACCACTTCAGTCTCAGCAGACAGCACTAAATTTCCATACTCTTTCCATTTCCACTCTCTTTTTAATTTTTAAGGGTATTTGCAAATTAAGAAGTGCTAGGAGTAATTTCTGTTTTCAGGAGCTCTGAAGGCAACAAATTAAATTCCTCCATCACAACATGTTTCCTTCCCCCTCTGCTCTTCCTACAGCTTTACAGAGCCCCATTGAGGCTGACTACGAGATCAGGGACATTTTTTTTTACATGACATAAAACTAATCCAAAACACATACTTGTAAAGCAAGCAAGAATAAAAACCATGTTTCTTCCTTAAGTTAAGGGACTTCGATATTATATTTTACTTACATCAACTGAAAGCATGCATCACAAAAGTTCAAATGCAAACATTCAACACAATGCCAAGTATTATATGGAAAATTAGTTACTCATCACTTAGAAATGTGAATTAAACCTTTCACAGAAATAGCACTTACAAAAAACTCAAAAGACTCCTTAGTTCACAAGTAAAGTTTAATCAATTAAAAAAAAAATTCAGATTAAGCAAATGATTAGGCATAGTGAATGGTGTTACCTCAGGCTGGCAGCTGGTCTCCAGTGGGACTCCACAGGGCTCAATTTCAGGGGCAGTGCTCTTGGATGGAGAAAGACAAGTCAAATGTCCATTGAGTGAGTTCGCTGATGATACTAAATTGAGAGGAGCTGTGGATTCCCTCAAGAGCAGAGAAGTCCTGCAGAGAGATCTGAACAGACTCTGAGCTGGGAGGCAATGACCAGCTGCATGAAGTTTAACAAGGGCAAGAGCCACATTCACCACCTGGGACAGGACAGTCCTGATTACCTGTGAAACTTAGGGAGTGAGAAGTTGGATAGCAGCCCTGCAGAAAGAGACCTGGAGGTCCCAGTTGATCGCAAATTACACTCAAATCAGCAGTGCCCCAGGAGGAGAAAACAGGAGGGCCAACCCATGTCCCGGGGGACATCAGGCACAGCATCTGCAGCAAGGCAGGGGATTGTCCTGCTCTGCTCCTCACCTCGAGTGCTGGGGGCAGTTTTGGGAGCCACAATATAAGGATATGAATCTATCTGTGTTCCCAGAGTAGGGTGATCAAGGTGGTGAAAGGAGGACCCTGGATGAGACTGAGGGGTGACCTCAGTGCGTTCTACAGGTTCCTCAAGGTGGGCAGCACAGGGGCAGGCAATGAATTCTCTCTGGTGCCCAGTGACAGGACTCAAGGAAATGGAATGAATCTGCATCAGGGGAAGTTCAGATTGGACATGAGAGGATGGTTAGTCACTGGAACAGGCTTCCCAGGAAAGTGGTACAGCCCCATGCCTCCCAGAGTTCAAGGAGCATCGGGACAATGCTCCTAGTGGTTCAGTGAGGAGCAGGGAGTTGGACTCAACCAACACTACAGGCCCCTTCCAACTTGATATATTCTATGATTCTGTGAGTGTAAACTTAGGCCTTACTTTACAGAAAAGCACTTGAAAACTTGGAAACATTTATAACAATAAACTTAATCAGACTTCTAACAAAGGAAACACCTAACGAACTGTACAGTAGCAATGGCAATTTTTAATAAAAAATATATTACACACAATTTTATTATTTTTCCATTAGCATTTCTAACCCAAAGTAGAAACTCAGATGTAACATCCTGAAGGCTCTCAGTCCTGTAGTGAAGTAGTGAAGTGCTGTAGTTATGCTTCTGCATCAGAGAAGACTTTGACTGATCTCAGTAAACCAGTTTGTTGCCAGAAGGAGTGGATCAGGTGTCACTACCATGTCACAACAGCTTGCCTCTCTTCTCCTCTCTCCCTCCCCAAATCAGCATCCTGCAGGATCCATGAGCTGATTCCCACTCACTGTGCAGCCCACACAATCCCAGTTGCAGGTCATCTCCTTGCAGCAATGTGAACTCTTAGAAAACAAGAAAAGCCAACTGCAAAACCTCCCCTTACTGACATGAGAACTAACCAGGCATCTCACGAATCTGATGCAATACATATTTAATACACCATATCAAGATTTGCATGTGTAAGATGCTGTGATACATACAGTACCTTGTACATGCCAAATCATTGCTACTTTGTGTTTCTGCACACCATTCTAATGAAATCTGGAAATAGTGAGTTTGGTTATTAGTCCTTTTACAGAGTTTCACATGCTCTAAATGCAATGTATACAAAACAATCATGCTTATACTTACCTCCTTGTGATTATGACTCACATTATCACTTTCCTAAAATGCTCATAAAAAACCAGTACCTTACTAAATGCATTCGTCAGGATTCCACGGCATCCTAAATATTTTTCACTGGGAACCTCTTGGCTTTCCTCAACCACTGTTCCCAAACTGGACACTAACCAGAATCACCTAGGTTTGAAGTGATAGTGAAATTGAGGACTTAAGGATAAACTTTGTGTTCCACCTAACTGAAAGCAACCTGGTCTCTAAGGCTGCAATCTAAGATGTAACCAGAGGTATGCATTCTATCACCATCTGTTGAAACCAGGTGGAGCAGTGTTCTTTATCTCTTCCATGACCCATCCCTCATAACTCTGGGGGGGATATCCTGGTAATGAGCCAGCTGTTAAGACCAGGTGGGGCAGTTTTCTTTATCTCTTCCAGGACCCATCCTCAGCCCAGGGAGATCCCTTCTGTTAATGGGCGATTGAGTCTCACTGCCTGGCTGAAAATTACACCACCCCTGCGATGGGATGCTCCACCCAGAGGGAGGAGCCAAGCATTCCTACCTAGATAAAAATCTGAGATTTGGAATACTAGAGGAGCCTTTTTCCACTGGATTCCCAGAGGAAGACCAGGCCCATCTACACCACAACTGGAAAACTACACCCTTCTACACGACCATGGCTTTAACAGAACCACTCTTGTCACTCCAGGAGGACTGCAGCCACCATTTAATCAGACTGTTACCAACACAGTGACCAACAGGGTGTAAGGTTGTATTCTGACTCTGTTGGTGTTGTTTTGTATCTCTGCATTTTTATTTTAATTTTCCTAGTAAAGAGCTATTATTCCTATTTCCATATCTTTGCCTGAAAGCCCCTTAATTTCAAAATTATAATAATTCAGAGGGAGGGGGTTTACATTTTCCATTTCAAGAGAGGCTCCTGCCTTTTTAGCAGACACCTGTCTTTTCAAACCAAGACACCTGGGTTTACTGAAGAGATGGTCCTGCTCACTTTCCTTGTCCATCCTTGACACCCCAAATCCTGCTCCTTCTTAAAGCTGGAAATAAAGATTACACACAGCCTCCTTATTGTTAAAACTGATGGATGAAAAGGCTTGAGAAGTTGTAAGTGGGGAGAGCAACAGAGTGGGAAAAATGACCTTTCCCTGCTCAGTGCCTGCCCATAGTTACATTCTGTACAGTGTAGTTAAAAACAGAGCAAACAGTAACAAAAAATGGAATCCATCCTACATAATACTGCTTACTAGTAGTGAGTCATGATATGGAAACCACCAAAATTTAAAAGGCATTTTGTAGAACCTGCAATTAGAACAAAAATACAGCACTATTTACATCAAGTAGTTAATTACTCTGGCAGTCAGAGACGAGAGATAAATCATAGTGTAATTTTACAGAATTCAGCTGATTTTTTAAATTAAACCAGGCTAAATAATTTAAATCATAATTGTGACCAATTTTGCAAGTTTTCCCTTCCTATAGCATGTATGATAACAAGACATATTTGTGCATAACTTGAGGAATGAGAGCAGCTTCATGTAATTTTAATAAAAAATACAATGCTTCAATTACATCTGTAAGCATCAAAACGTAAGTGTACAGACTGATCATTTTTTTCCAAGGTAACTGTGTAAGGTTTCAAAACCAGTTCGTTGCTTTACAGCATTTTTGAAAAGAACATCC
The DNA here is from genome assembly GCF_028018845.1 of Melospiza georgiana. Taxonomy (NCBI): domain Eukaryota; kingdom Metazoa; phylum Chordata; class Aves; order Passeriformes; family Passerellidae; genus Melospiza; species Melospiza georgiana. The sequence continues at coordinate 52,322,478 of NC_080433.1, forward strand.
TTTCAAAGGAATATATGTCAACAAGAACAGGTAGGATGAATACAATCGTGGAGACCACAGTGGACAAAGGAACAGCCACCTGAGCTACTGGAAAGGAGCACAGGCCTTGCGTTCAAACCTCCAACAAAAGTTCCTCTTTCCTCACAAAAAGCAGATTTATGTACTATGGCAGACACAATGCAGAGGCTGTAAAAGCATATTTTTGTCCTTAGTATGAACCCTCTTTGAAGGGCTCTGACACATCTTGGTTGGCAGCATCGTACTGAGCAATGAAATGTTTGAGTTCTTCAATGCATCGCTCACCTATCTCATGCAAATTCTGCCTCAGGGCAAACTGAATGGACTTCTCTAAAGATGGATCTTTATCAATTAGCATCTTCACTACCATGCCAAAGGTTTCACAGTCTTGTCTGTAGACCTAGGAACAACACATTTTAGAAAATTATTAAATGCAAAAGTCTTTACGTTAGCACATTATTTACATTAACCCATATTGAGTTAGATCCAATTGTAACAAAGGATATTGGATTGAACTTGAATTTCAGCTGTAAATCTTACTGACCATTTCCTCTCTTCTGACCTGTGCTAATAAAAACGTAACTAGCTCAGCACTACCTGGATACCAAAAATAACTTTTATAAGGTGAAATACCATAATAGAGAAATGAAGTACTCCTTGCAGCAGTATTTAATAAATAACAGTAAAGCAAAGTACAAATGCTAAACCAGATTTTCTTTTCATTTCAATATATTTAAAATTAAACTGTGAAATGTCTAGCAATCTCAATCTTCATACAAAGCACCAATAATTTCGTTTGTAATCCTTCCTAATACTTCAAATATAACTTGTGTTTAAATAATTTCACCAAATTTTGTTTATTGGATATCTGTTTCTTATAGAACTCCTTGACAAAGAAGACTTAATTAGTTTGGATGGTTTTAATCACTAAGGATTAAAGAAGTCCTGGCTGTGGTTTACCTGAATCCATCTCCCACAAAGAATGGAGAGTTTACAAGCTAGTCATGCACCACATTTGAGGTGAACTAACTTTTCATTATCTCTGCAATTGTTTTGCAGCAACAAACATAAGCATATGCATAAATTAAAATATAATAAATGTCTGCAAAATAAACATATACATAAATTGCATACTCTTATGCAATTTCCAAAGCAAGTCAGTGACGCTTCAATTTTTTTTCCAAATTCCAGCTAAGTTTATTCATCTGAACACCCAGCAAAAAAGGAACTTCTCAAAGTCTTCCAACTGCCAGATGCAACTCATTTTCAAACCTCTTAGGCCAATTTCCATTTACAAAATACATTAGCTTTTTGACTGAAGATAAGTAAGTTTTCTATCTCCATACAACTTTTTTTGAGGAAAAAAAAGCTAAAATGTTGATAATCTTCCAAGTATGATTATCTTTTGGTATTGTCTGCTTGTCTTAGAACTTGTTTTTCACAGAGATGTGCAACCCTTTCACACTTACCTGTATTGTGGACAGAAATGATCCAACTGTATGTAAGCAATTCCCCTTTACTAAAAACGAAATAAAAAACCATACAAAGCACACCCATCCCTCCCCCAGTGAAAACCCACCCCAAGAACCCATTCATAAGGACCAGTCTGAGGTCAGCTCAAGCATCTTCATGTCAGAAAACAGCAAAAAGCCCCAACATTCTGTACAAAACTAAACTATTCTTAGAAACACAATGATTATCACAATGCCTTTAATGAAGATAATTCTTAAATGCTTAATAGCATAGTCTAGGAAAACAATTTAGGAGCAGACCCACTTTTCAAACACTGGTTGGCAAATAAAAGAGAATCTTTTGGAAGGAACTAAACTTCAGTGGAGAGTAACAAGTCAAAAAGAAGAGTGTAGCCCAAACCAAACTTGAGCCAAACATTTTTAAGTGTGGAAATGCACACGGCATTTTTTCCAGAGAGGGGTTTGTTTCCCGCTTTGTAGTTCTTTGGTAGTAAAACAACAGCACAAAATCCAGACACTCAGAGCTCATGTTCCACAGCAAGTAAAACATGGTACTTTGTAAAAACTTCAAATGGAGGAAATCTGTGTTACTTTTTTCTCTCTTCCCAAAGGAAAAGCTCAGAAAGAGTTGTACAGGGAGGCACCCAAAGCTACAACTGAAGGAAGTGCTCTACTTTTCATGGGTCTGCAAACTAAAGGCAAATAGTGCTACCTGCTACTTCACCCACACACCACAAAGAACTAGCCCAGATGAAATTCTGTGATTCTTAGCATATAAATACTGGCTTGAGCTAAGCACATTTTTCTTCCAAATTTTCACAAAAGAAGAATTGGAAGAGAATCAAGAGAGCCCTTATCATTGCTGAATCCAAAAAGTCACTTTGCTGTCACAACAACCTGGAAACTAAACACCTTCACCAAAGAAATGAACATTTTCAATATTTTGTGACAAAAGACTTTTACAAAAATAGAATTTACCTAAACTGGGGGAAGAGGGCAAAGGTGGAGCAGGAAGGCACTTTTAACAACAGAAAACAAAGGAAACAGCTCAGCTCCTCTAACAATAATTGAGCAATTTTCTCTCAACAAGCTTTCTGCCCCAGCTGCTAATTCTGATCCTGGTACAATCTGCCTCCATCACAATTGTGCTGATAAATCTATTTGTATAGCTGCAACGTAAATTGCATCACTGAGATGTTCCCTTTTAAAATTACTTCCCCCCCACCCCATTAATGTGATTCAGTGATTCAATTCTAAAACCAGATGCATCAGCACAACCGAAAGAACTGTGAGCCATGGTCTTAAAGTGAAAACTTCACAAAATAGTTTCCTTCTGAAGTCAAGGCACAACTACCAACTTCCAGAGATTTGATACTTTGCTTTACAGAAGGAAATGGCAATTATCAATTACAAGAATATCAATACAGAATATGTTAATTAATTACAGCATAATAGTATAATCAATTACTTGAAAAAAATTACTTTCAGTGCTTTGTCAAAGCACTGAAAGCTCTTGAAAGAAGAGGGAACAGTGGCATGAAATTAATATCTATCTTTAGAGAGAATAAAAGGAGGCTATTTCTGACAAATAAGATGAGAATGTGATGCTTGAAGAAGAAAAAAAAAAATTGCAGAAAGGATTCCAACCATGCAGAAAGAGCTCTCTGTTGGAGAAAAATACTGGAGGAACTTGTGACCCACAACATATGAAAATAACTCTATCTTTAAAATTCCATCTGATATTGATTTTGAGCTCAGACACAGAAAGCTCATCTGTAAACATCTGGAACTAAAACCTGAAAATGATTCCACGTGTGGAGAAAGAAGAAATAACATTTTTAAAATGAAAAACAAGAAAGGGAATGATACCAATGACATGATTACTCTGTCTGACATATAAATCAGATAATCCTGAAAACAGCTAGAGCCACAGGGCTCTCATTTACCGTGGCCCTAGCACACATTCATTCTCTGACCTAAGCTACAGCACCAGCATAATGGAAAGAGCGTGCCAAACTTTAGTAAGTAGATGAAGAAAAAGTAGAAACAGCTGTTCTACTTCCAAATATGTAAATACAATATTAAATACACACACATCTATATATAAAGAGATATATGCACTCTTGCTTCTCCTATGCACAGCAAGTATTTAAGCTGAATTCAAGTTCTTTGAAGTGTTTTCCAAAATCAGCACATCTGGCATCTGTGAGGTCACAGGATCACAAATATGCATACTTTTATATTATTCTCATGGAATTTTAGAATGTTACATGATAAGGGCATAGAGGCTCTGGCTGAGATCAGCCCTCTGCTGTGACATTCTCTGTGTAAGCACCTGATGCAAATATAAAGTTGTGATGCACCTGCAACATGTTAGTGAACACACCTCATTTATTTGAGAAAGCTAAACCAAAATTTACACTTAGAGCTGTTTAAACATAGCTAAAAGACATTTACTTCCAGACCTAGTTAGAGCAATGGAGATGTCAGTTGCCCAGGTTGGAGGCAATCAAGCCCTACAACACCCAGGCAGAATGAAACTTTTGAGAACTCCCTCATCTACATCTATGCCAAGTTTTCACAGAGAGCTTCAAAGTGCCATCAACAGTGTCTTGAATTACAATGTATGACACTGACATGGAAAAAATTATGGATAGCAAACACTCTCTTCTTCCAGCTCAGCTGTGGAATGTTAACCTCTGAACAGGAAGAAAGAGGGGCAGAAGCAGGCACATGGGGACTGCTCATGTCTTTGACTGCTATATCCCTCTTTCAATGATAATCTAAAAGTGGTCTTGGCTTAAACTGAAGGATGAATGGCTTTGCTGATGGGTGAAATTACACATGGCCAGGGACAACATGCCTACTACTCACTGACAGAGCCCATATAATTTTCTGACTAGCACAGCACTATGTTTTTCTTCAAAATTGTTCCAGAGCCACACATACACTGTGCAAAAGAGCTGTTGGACAATATAAACAGTAATGACAACAATGCAAATTAGAACTTAGGATGTCCTCCTCTGCACATAACTACAGGCTACAAGAATCATAAGAGCAATCTTGATCTCAAAATCTTGCATACCTGGCCAGCTTTATTTCAACAGCAAGACCAAACAATAGTATTCAAAGGGGATGAGGACAAGCCTTATTTCAACCCATGCACCCAGTTTCCCTAGCTTAGCTCTACAGTCTGTGCAAAGAAGTTTTTTTAACTTCTCATGGTTATTCAGAACAGCTAAAACCACAGTATCTATTCTAAACAGGCTTTTAGGAAAAGGGAAACAAGAGAGAAATTCTCTGATAATTGGAATGACTCTCTGGAAGACTGGTCCCACCAGGATACAAAAGTTAGCCTCTGCATCTTACATGTCCACAGCTTCTAGAAAGCAGAACTGAGTAGCAAATGGGAAATGCAAATTTCTCCTGATTTAGAAAGGACTCAAATGAATCTCCAGTTCTCATTTCTGGGAGAACTGTTCTAATGGATGTGCTTTATTTTATATGCAGGTATTAAAACACTTTGCTCTCCAAATATGGTTTTGAATGAATATCACACTGTGGCACTGGTTTTGAGTGCCCTTGGATTCATGCACACATGAAAACCTCTTCCATAGAATTCATCCAGAGACTTACACATGCCAGGCTTGAGCAGCCATATGCAGGAGATGGGCAAACTTCAGTGCAGAAGAGGGTATTTCTGCTCACAGAGACAAGCAGGACCAGCAAACATGATAACGACCACATCCATAAGGTGGATATGATGATTTAGCAAGCAAAATTGATGCCCATGATTTAATCTGTAATTTCCAACATCTTGCTCTTTATCCTCACAACCTTTCCTGGGATTTTTTTTTTGAGTATTTTTAGCATTCCATCCATTTCAAGATTGATGTAACACTGTCGCCTCCACCAGAACTCCTTCAGAGCAGCACGACGCAAGCCTAGACTCTGTGAGCAGCTCTGCACCATATGCACACAGCCCACCAGCAGTGCCTGTGAGTCAGTACTCATCTTCCAGATGCCTGCTCTAACTCCTCATCCAAAGGCCAAAGACCCCAAGGCTCTGTTACCACAGGGGAAGGAGGCTGTGGCTCAGAAACCGCGTTAAATAGCCTGCAACCCTTAGATCCCAGCTCACTTTGAGAAGACCCAACATGCCCAGCAATCACAATTTTGCATCTGTGATTCATGCAAGTACTCATTTCATATATTATCTTCCAGAAGACAGAAGCTTTTCAGTTACTAAGGGCATATTTCCCACAACTATCAAATACTCCATGCAAGGAGGAAAGAAGCAACCTGCTCACTGGTAGTTGTTAGATTTCTCACTGAAAGGCAGAGCATCAACATGCAGAGCACAAGTACAGCACCAGTTTGAAAGCCACACCGTGCCCATTCCAGACACTCCATGAGCAAACTGCTGGAAATTTCCCTCACTTCAATGATGCCCCAGGGCCCCCCTACACCTGACAGAGATAACAGCTTTTGTTCCCTCACCTAAACTATGATAGTTGGTTTGGCATAGACCTCTGGTGGTATAAACCAGCTTCTTATTTTCCCCTCCTAAGCAGACCTAAAATAAGTCTGACAAGTCTTCTACTACCTAAGCCACACCTGTGCCAGCTTTTCCTAGCATGGGTGAGAACAGACTATTAGGTATAATTTTTCTTCTACTTCTAACTAAAAACAATACTGATTTTTTTTTGTAATGTAGACCTAACTCTAACCTGATTGAATATGCAGTCAAATTTGCATTTTAATTGTGCATGTAAGCTTAAGCAAATTGGGAAACTACTAAACATTGAATTGCCCCTATCACAGCTTTTTCTTTGTCAGTGGCATCTTTTAAAAGTAATTATTATCTCTTCCCAAATCCCTTATTTTTCATTTATTTATGTGTTATCTTCGAATTTTTTTTCAACTACGTAAATTAGATTTCATTAACTTACCCAAAATTTATTCTTCCAAACTACAATAAGTTAATCCACTACTAAAAGGGTACACAGACATTCTCATCACTGCAGTGGCAATGTAATTGTACTGTTATGTTTATGAGTACAAAATATAAGTTTATAGCTCCACAGTGCAAAGAATGCTCAGAAATGTCATTAAACCACTTGCAGACAATTTTCATGATCAAGACATTTAAAAGTGATTGTCAACCATAATGAACTAATTTTTATGGTTACAAAAAACTAAATTAACATAGAACAAATTCAATGCTTGGTTATGATAGTATACATACACAGTTTACAGTGGCGTACAATGTTTAACATATCAAGAAGTGTACTCTATTCCTTTCTTAAAAACACACTAACAATTTTGCCCTGTATCTATGAAATATTTTCTACACACATTAATCAATGTGTTTATAGACCAATTAGATACTCATTGAAATGCAAACTGGGGGAAACAAGTTATTTAATCTATTATGGAATAATGAACAATTTCATGTCAATTTGCTTCTTACTGAAGATATGCAAATTATTAAAGTTATTTGCACTTAAATGCAATTTTGCCTCCCTTTCCAATGAAACTTTCAAGTTCCCTTTTAGGCACTTTAATAGATTTAATCAACTTTCAGAAATAACCCACCATTTTTGGTATCTAAATATCTGACTGAAAAGTCTCCTGCAAGTCCCTTGTGTGGAAGGGATGCTGATAGAGCCTTCACTTTAAAAGAGATGGGGATTCAGATTTGAGCTCCACTTTGCCCTCAAGGAGCAGTATTGGCAATACATGGGGGCAGCAGGTGAGCAGGGGAGGGTGCTGGGAGCCAGAATGTTTCTGTTCAGCTGGTTTACAGCACTTCACTTCTAGGTCACAGCATCACTCACCCCTTTCACTGAGCTAATCTGATAGAGGACATGCAGTCTCAAACAGTGCCACCACACAAGGCTTTCTCCTCATTTAAAAGCAGAATTCTACTACGAAAAGTGCTCTGTAAAACTTGGGGGTGGGTGTCTGTGTCACCAGTGACCAACTCTGCTGAGTTTACAAATACATTTTCAAAGCTGAGCTGAAAATCTTCAAGAGTTGGTGTGGGTCCTGAGACACAACCCTGGTCTTGTACACACACTGGGCAGAATTATTGACCTGTGTGAATCCAGCTTTTGTATGACACTGTTGAGGAGACCTAAAGATTAATGTAATTAAAAAGCAATAAAATGTGAAGTCCCTCAGCAAGTGCAGAGCCTGTTTACAGCTGTGGTTACCCAAGGATAGATCTGTAGAGCAAAGCTGTTATGATTCAGAACAATCATAGCAAAAGTTGGTGCTATTTAGAAAAAAGAGTCTTCATTTATGAAAGCTTACAAATTCCAAGTAGCTACTCATTGCTTTAAAAGTACTACACACAAGTTTTCAACAAGAAGTAAGAATTTATTTTAAATATATTGCTAGGAAATCCATGTGTTTACTATTTTTTTAATACTATGGTGGAGGACTTGACACAAATGTTTAAATGAACAAGAACTGGTACACAACAGAAATGTACATGATTATACACTTCATTTAATGTTACATTTTGGCAAGAACAAGTGTGTTATTACTTCCTCAAGAAATGTCTTGCTTAGTCAAGCAGAAGTAGCTCCCATGTGGGAGAGCAAGGACTATTATGTTACATGGTTTTACTGGAGATTATTCTTCACTAAACCAATCAGACCACATAATAACAGCATTTTAACACCAACTACAGGCCCTTGGAGACCAGTTTGTGTGTGGCCTCGATTTCATAGGCTTCTTTACAACAGATGTGTTGGATGAGGGTAGAGTTACTTCACATATTAACTTGTGTGTTCCTTAGGTAAAACAGCAGTACAAGTTTAAATTCTGCCTCTTCTTATAGAAAGTGTGTGCCTTGTGCAAGGAGATGATAAATATGAAATTTTAAAAAACCCATTGCAATTACAATTGATCAGTTTCTAAATCTCACTGGAAGGACTGATGATCTCTTGAAGATGTGTCAATGCAGCTCATGTTTAAGAATACCCAGCTGTATGTTTAAGAATGTCATGGTACAAACAACTGTGCAGCCACGTTCAAAAGTTGTAAAAGGGTAACTATTTATATAGCTAATAATTTCTCTTTGTTCTATAATAATATGCAAACACAGAAACTGTATTTTTGTAGGAGCATAAATGAAAACAAAATCCTAAAAACTCTCCTCTCCAACAGATGCTAGGAAACTTCCATTAGTTGAAATACACCACTTTAGGATTAAACAGGAAATAATCAGCTTTATGCCAAAGGAAGGGCCTCACCCTACAACTTTTTATTTATAAAACACTGAATTGATGGAAAGCCACTTCCTAAATCTGAGCCACAGTAAAGTTACTGCTCCATCCAAAACAGGAAGGGTGAAGTTTATCTACAAAAGACTCTATGTTAATTGTCTTGTTAAAAATGCTTCAAATAATTTTCAGTTACGTCCACTGACCATAAAGGAAAGTGATATTCATTTAAGCTTCAGCAGAATGGGCTGTATATTAACAGCAATACAAAATGACAAACCAATCTTTCTTGTCATAAAACCAGACAAATATTTTGTATGAAATGTACAGTAGTTCAAAATCCACACAGGTTGACTGTGTTGAAGTCAAGATCAAAAATTATGCATTTGATTTTACCCAAAACTGACTTGTGATAACTTAGTTTGTCCTCAAGAACAGTCACGCCACTTTCAATTTCAACAAATATCCTCAGCTACAAATATTTTCAGATTCAACAACATTCTGCATTAAGTGGGCTCATTTTTGTTAATGGGCAAGACAGCATTTTACCCAGAGGTGTGGATTGCCTGTACTTTCTCCAATTGCACAATGAAAATAAGCAGTAATAAAAAATAAACAAACAAAAATAAAACCCAACAACAACTCCTTCTTACCAATTAAGAGCAACTCTGAGCAGATGAGTAGCACAATTAACTGGCACAGCATTGCTAATACAAATTCAAAGCTGGTGGATCTATGAGTTTAAGAACCAGTCCTTAAAAGTGAAGATTTCCTCCCCATCGCTATATAAAGAGCATTGAATTTCTTCTTTAATGTTTAAAAAAATGCTAAAGCAAGTGTGAAATTGCATGCCAAAGGGTGGGTTTTTTCATCACATATGCAGCATAAAGAAAATACTACACAAACCAAGTAAACTACTGTGTGTAATGGGCAGCTTCTCAGAAAAGAACAGCAACAGCTGCAAGAAGAAAAACAATTACTTCGATTACCAACATTTTATGGCTTAGTTTATGTTAAACCTTACTGCTTCTGAAGGTTTTGAATTACTTCACACATTATATTAGCCTCACAAATCAGTTTTATTAATGCCTCAATAATTAATCAAATTTTTTTCAAGTCCAAGTCACTGTCCTGCCTTTACCCTTGAAATAGTCACTCATCATTTAAGTACTCATTTCAAATCTAAAACAAAATAAACAAAAAAGAAAATTATTTTTGAATACTTCTCTAACCTTTTCTTAGCTTGTGGATAGATACATTTTCCACATGCAGCTGTGTCAGCTGAAAATGCTATTGCCCCTCCCCAGCTGTCAGCATCCCTATGCCAGAGACCACCACCCCACTTGTTTGTGTGAGCCAGTAATACCCAGGACTACTCCTAAAATGAATTCTTAGGCAAAACCAGTCTGATTAGGTCACATGCTAGGACATCAGTTGGGCTGCAGGGAGGAATCATCTGTCCTGGGTGAGAAAGTGATGAGCAGCTATGGATAACATCTACAGAGGGCATTTATCTATAGCTTTACACTAGTGTGTCCACCTTGAGCTCATCGGGAAACACTCAAGGAGCTGCCCCCTAACCCAGACAGACAAAGCATACAGGGTCTGCCTTTAAATGTTTGCATATCTTAGTATGCAACTTCAATCAAATACAAAACGCATACAGAACCAGAACGTGAAGCTGGCACAATAGATGGAGCTGGAGTAGGTCAGAGAACCTGTATGATGAAGCCTCATTTCTTATTGTAAATATGTTCATTACTTCTGTTATTAGCATTCAACACACAAACTCTCTCCTTCTAAATCTGTTCCCACAATTCGAGTTATTTTCACAACAATGTGGAAGCAGAAATCTGATCCAAAAATTGGTAAAAACAGAAAGCATGTCTCTCACTAAAGAGAAAGCCACAAGGAGTAGAGATTGTTTTTTATGGTTAGTAAATCATATGTCTTAGGGCAGATATTACCAACTGTGGTTCCAAGGGAATGTGGTACGAGTTCTGCACTTACTGAGTGGATGTACCACTGACTGTATCCCATGGCACTTGGAATTAATTATTCAACAAATTTGGGTTACAGTCATAAGTAATACTGAAGAATCACAGCAATTAGCTGGCTCAAAAGAGCTTGGATGGAAATCACTTGTCTTTTTCATTGGGAAAAACAAGCCCATTTTGTACTTAAAAACATCTTCTAAGAACACTGGCTCTCTACAGTCTCTTTTCAAGCTTTTCCTAATGAGACAGTTACGCAATGCTGCAGCATTTCAGCACAAGAACTGTTACCTACCAAACTCATTCAAGGAATGTCTTGTGCCCTATTCAATCCAGTGTCACTGAACATTTTCCAGAAGTTGTCTGATGGGGTGGGTGAATTGACAGAGGACAGACTGGGAGCAAACTTGGCAAGATACACGAACACACTCGTGACTTTTTGAAGTGCTTGCTTGTCTTCGGATTCTGGCATACACTGAAAAGCTTTGATTCTTTTTGAGTCTGGCTTCAATCTGTTCTTATAAAAAAAAAAAAAAGAAACTGGGATCATCAAATACTGTTCTGTGCTGGGGTTTCTTTTTGAGAGCTTTAGCTTTTCCTCAGACAGCTTAGAGCAGCTTTCTGTGATGCCTGACACCTACAAATTTTGGTAGCAGCATGATGCAACAAATCCACCAAGTCAAAAAGTAACAGAGATATTTCCAATACTCGGGAGGTAAAACTCAGAATCACAGAATCATTAAGGACGACCTTTAAGACTGAGTCTAGCTGTAAACATAACACTGCCAAGTGCACCACTAAACCCTTGTTTTAAGTGTCACATCTACACATCTTTCAAATACCACCACTTGCTGGGTGGTTCCACCACTCTGCTGGGCACCCTGTTCCAATGTCTGACAACTGTTTTGGTGAATTCTTCCTAATATCAAACCCAAACCTCCCCTCGTGCAACCTGGGTCCATTTCCTCTTGTCCTGTCACTTGCTATCTGTGAGAAGAGACTGATCCCCACTTGGCTACAATCTCCTTTCAGGCAGTTGTAGAGTGATAAATCCCCCTGAGCCTCCTTTTCTCCAGGATAAACACTCCCAGCTCTCTCAGCTGCTCCTCATGAGAATTGACTTTCAGCCCCTTCACCAGCTGTGCTGCCCTTCTCTGGACATGCTCCATCTCCTCAATGCCCTTCTCATAGTGAGGGGCCCAGAACTGGACACAGGATTGGCCTCACCAGTGCCCAGTTCAGGAGGACAACACTGCCCTGCTCCTGCCAGACACACTAATGCTGACACAAGGATACAAGCAGTCGAGACTCAGTCTTCTTGGACTTACTTCATGAAATATCCTATTTACTCCAACTATAAACAGGGAGGCTGACTATGGTAACAGTATTTGTTTACTAGTAATAAAAGTAAAACATCATGTAAATTCACACATCAATAAAAAAAATAGCTCAAACAAACTGGCAGCTGCCCTCAAACTCTGTCAGCTTCCTGCAGGTTACAGATTTGTAGAGAATCACCAGCAGCATTACCAATTATGGCCACTTCAGAGATACAGCAAATTCTGCCTCTGGCCAATACTCTAATGTGTAGAGCTTCACTTTTGTAAATCACACGGACAACTGAAGGTAGGGGGGACTTGTTTAATTAAACACTTAATCAAGTTTCAAGATACAGCCACCACGTTATGATTTGAAGGGATCTCCTTCACAAATCTGTCAAAAGCCTGCAAAGATACTTTTGCCATTTTAACCTTACTTTTAGACAGACTATACTTTTAGGGTATAGTGTGAATAGTCTAAAATAACTCACTTTATAGTGACACCAAACAAAGTAATTTCAAGTCAAACAGCTAAAATTGTGGGAAAGAGTAAGGTAATAAGAAGGTAATACAAAAGAAGATCTAATCTAGATAATGAAATTGGAAACCAGTGAACTACGAATGAAAATATTCACTGAATAAAATGTACTGTTACAACATAAACTTTTTATGCCTAATCTCTAAACAGAATATAGCTGCTGCTGATAAAGTCTACTGATGCCAGATTGATACAGTGTGTTTTGGATGAGAACAGCATGGAAAGAGACCAGTGAAGTCTCTTTTGATAAGCAGAACTAAACAGTTTACAGCCTAAGATAAAGACAGGTTACTAAAGGTCAAACACTTTAATGCAATAGCCAAAAAAAACAGTACCATACCATTTACCTTTAACCTTACATCACACAAAATTACCACGTGTTCTCAAAGACACAGAGTACACAGAGGTTATTCATATAAATGTATCCTAAAAAATAAGGCATTGCTTCCTTCACATAGCCTTCCAGAACTTGCAAAACACAAACACCACCCCCAATAACACAAAAAACCCCCCACAAACAACTAAAGAAAACCCAACTAAACACAAACAAACAAATTAAAAAGCCAAGATCAAAAAGCCCTGAACAACTCATGCTGATAAAGACTGAACTCTACTGTCTGGCATCAGAATTAAATAAGAAAAAAAATATTTAATTATTTAGAACAGAGCAAACCAAATTAAATAAAAAACAACAATGAAAATGAATTATACTCTCATTTAAATTAGAAAGTCCAGTGGGCTTGTTGTTCCCTCAAATCACACAAAGGTATAAACATTGCAAGCTTTCTATTTTTAAATCAGCTGGTACAGAATTTTGCTATTTCAAGGATAAGTGTACACAAGTAATTATTTAATTTATTTATGTATTTAAGAGTACCATGGACTTCGTAAAATAGTAACAGCAACTGTTCAAGGGGGAAAAAAAGTTGCTTTCTCTAGGGTAAGTCAACAGCTTACACTTCTGATGAAAAAAACACAACTAACACTTTACATTTGTTGGCTGAAAAGCACCTAAACCTGATTTTAGAACTATCGCTTGGTTTTAACATAATCAATTTACTCTCTTTATATTATTTTAACTTAGTATTAATCTTTTTCACCTGTTTACCTCTTTTCTTTGATCACCTTAGTTCATCAACGCTCAGCAAACTGCACTGTGGACAAAGCCAAATCACTTTTGCTGCTCTGAAAACCCTGCAGTTGGCCAATAAATACCTAAGAAAGGAAGCACTGCTATCTCTGACTACCTTCACTCATCCCACAATTTTATCTGAGTCCTCTCTATCCCTTTAGCAAGTATTTAGTCAAGCTTTCATATAACCCTACTACCCTGAAAAATCAAAAAATCATTGAAAACTATTTTAAGTCAATTGAATTATGTGAACATCTCTGTATCGCCTCATGACAGCAATGCATTTACATTTCCTGCATTTCTACCAAACAGGAAAACATAAACAAAAGGTATGTTCTATAACTGCATGGAAACATTATCTAAAGAAAGGAAACACTGCCCACTGTATCTATTATGTACATATGGACACATGTTCTTTCAGAGCTTTAATGCACTATGTAATAGACCAGCTCTAAGGAATACAGTAAAAACCACTTGCTTACTAACTACACCTACCTGCTGAGTGATACATAGTGAAATTAACTGCAAACACACCAATGGAAGTTCCTATCCTTACATGCATAAAACCTCACCTGACACCAGACACTGAGTACTCATACTCAGCTAACATGCTAAATGTCCTTGCCTCTTTTAAAATCTTAGTTGATCCACAAGAGACAAAACCAAGCTCAGCACTCTATCCCCAACAGACCTCTGCATATCTCAATATAACTCCTCAGCAATATGCACATATGTTTTGTTAGGAATACTTAGAACAACCTTTACAGTAGATGAGATACTTCTCTTTGGGATCACTGCTCTGGCTGCTTACTGTGACACGAGTAACACCTACACACATTAAAAAGCTTCAGAGCCAGCTCGATATAATGATATGTGCTTTTCTGGGTAGCTGCTTAAAGTAAAAAGGAACACTCCTGAAGTACACGGTTTTTTAGTAACTTATCTGGGTCATGAGACACCAGATAATTACTTGCTTATCTCTGCTTCTGATTTTAGCAAAAACATAATTGCAAGAAATCATCTTCCATATCATATCCATAAGAAAAAGGAAAACTGTACAGTGAGCTGCAGTGATGCCTAAGAGTAAATTTGACAAAACTATAAAAAATATTTTAAAAAATTTGTGAAAGTATTTTTGAGTTATGGCTAGACCTACAGTTGGGTAAGCAGATTAATAATTTAATAAGCAACTAATTTTTACATTAGGGTATGTTACATGTACGTCCTAGTTGATGACAAATACAGTAAACTGAACCAAACAGAACAACAGCAGTGAATGGCATGTTTACCAAATTTTTTAGAAAGCAATTCCAGGTACTTGATGCAGGAACGCTGCATTTCCTGCCTTACCATTGCAGCTTCCTGCAGATGCCTGGAGGGCATGCAGAGAGGGAGACACCAAGCTGGGAGCACCGACTGCTCCCCACTTGTCTCTGGCACCAGAAATAGCAGCGGGTTCTCTTGCATGATGTAGCGTCTCCACCCTCCAGCCAGGGAGAAACTCCACTGCATTTGCCCATGGGCTTTAGAGCTCCTGTGGAATTAATTCCCATCTCCACCCATGTTCCCCATCTCATTCCTTCCCCCACCCTCTTGGCTGCAGTTCCTGATCTTGGCAAAAATCTCTCTTTTTTTCAACTGGGAGTCCAGTCCCACCCTTGTTCACTGCTTCCCACACTCAGTTACTAACCCTACCTCTCCTGTCACCATAAATCCTTTCATCTCTTCCAGATATCCTCCACCCTCCAATTCTGAGGTCACCTCATTCCTCAGCTAGAAATAGTCCCAAGAACTTAGAGGCCAGTTTGCTTCACAATAAATCAAAGTCTGGCTCCAACAGCCAGGTGAAAGGGGCGGTTCAGACGGTGTTTAATGATGCACTCGTGCTTCCAAGTGAGTTAATTCTCAAAAATATGTAGAACCAATCCTGTCAATGTTAGAAGATGGTGATGTGTCTCAAAGGAAGATGACAGTTCTGGTCATAGCAGCTTTAAAAACAGAACAAAAACATCTTCAAGTTTTATCTTCCCTATGATGAGAATAAACAGTTACTGTGCAAATACCATCAAAGACTACAGCTTTCTATAGATTTCTGCCTGGTGATTAAATTACTGTGTCTAAAGCAGTACTTCCAGGATACTGAATATTCAGAGACAGTAGTGGCTCGGCACACAGCACAGGGTGGGTACTCTCTTGTAGCAGCAGGCACACTTAAGGAAGCACACTGTGCTTAAGAGAACTAGTTAACTAAGTGTCCACAAATTCTTTCTTTTTCTTGATCTGATTCATGGTCAAGCCCCACAAAGACTACTGTGATAGCAGTATAAAATCTCTGTTTTGTACTACAGAGAACAGTACAAAACAGAGATTAAATTCCTCAAATTATGGCTGCCCCCAAACTCTTTGTAACGTGCAGCTGAAGTCTGCAGTGCTACAGGTTGGTTTTGACTGCAGCACTTGCTTAAGGGGCTTCTTGATGTATAATGGGATGCAATCATAATATATCCTCCACTGGAACTCATACAGTTTCTGTTACAGCCTATTTTCATAATGCTTGTAACAACTAATCATCTTGGTTTATGCCTAAATTGAATTTAGTTGAAATCAGACAATAGAGCCGAAAGATACACAGCACAGATACTGAGATTGCATAAGATAGTTTCTCCAGGAAGCCAAGTGAAGAAGAAACATAATAAAATGGGCAAATTTCCAGCTGTAGATGATCACTGAAAAGCTTGTGTCAGCATATCCTAATCTATTTATGATTTTATGTTTAAAAATGCTTAAGTAGATTTTTTTAAATTAAATTCAGGTAGCATGTGACCAAAAAAGTTAATACATAACTTTTATTTACTATACAAAGGTGGTAGACTGCTTGTAAGGTGTGTAGTTGTGGTCAAGTAAGCACACAGTGCACAGGTAAGTAGAACATTTTATGCTGTAATGGGATCAAGTATTTAAGCTGTCTGGAGTAAAGAGAAGGGGAAAGATTGCTAACAAACAAATTAAACCTTGAAGAAACAGTATCAAACCCATGTATTACAGGTTATTAGTGTCATTCAGAGTGGTACTTGAAGTTCAATAGTGCAGAAAATTAATGTATGAATGCTACTTCTCAAGAAGTGTGAGACAGTAAAGGACCAGGAACAACACATGACCCACTCCATTTTGGCAGTATTCACTTTCTGTGTTTTTTTCAAGTGAGCCTGACTCTATTAGCCTTTCCAAGTCAAAGCAGAAAGGTAAAACAGGCACACCATAAACCTGTCCTGTGGGGAATCCTGGCCCTTGTTTTCATGCCATATTTTGTGAAGCATGCCATTGTGATATCCATGCAAGTTTATGTCCAGACAACCACTGAAGACTCAAGTCACCAGACCAACGCAAATAAGAGTCAAACAAAACAGGAAAGTGATCTTTTGTGGGTCAGCAATAAATGGTGATGTACATTAGTCATTTACACCCCAAGATAAAAATCTAATGTTTTCATAATCATAACTTAAAGAAGCAGCACATGCATAAGCAACTTAAGCAACTATAGATTTTTTCCCCACATAATTTAGGAAATTTAATTATAGAACAGCTTCCAATTCTGATGCCTTTTAAAACTATAATATTATCCTGTATTTTAAAGGTCAGAGAAAATGAATAGGCATAATTTACCCATCTTTAAAACGTACTGAGTTTAACCTACTCAATGGAACAACTGTCAAAAGAGAGAGGACATCAGGCTAGGTGAGACACTGAGATACAGCACGTAAATTTAAGAACCAGGTGACAAACACAACTATTCAGTAAAGTGTCTTTGGTCACAGATGATCCTATATTTATACATGAGTCAGTGTTGTATATAAATCAAATTACAAATGGGCTAGAGGATTAAACTACAAGCACCAGGAAAGCTGTCATCTAAAAATCAAGCTTCTGTTGTATAAAGAACAGTCTGTAAAAGACACACAAAACCCCACAAAACTGTAGATTCACACTTCAGCAGATTTTCCCTACCTACAGGTTTTGTGTGTGACACTCCTCTGTTGCTGCCTGCTTCAACCTCCTGAGGCCTGAAAGTACTTGTCAGTGCAGGAGAAATGGAAACCAGCTTCCATGTCAAACATCAAGTCCTTCCTGTCACCAGCCCTCCTGCCACTACCATTCATTTGCCACTTTCCATGGGTTTTCACATGTTTGTTCAGTTACCACCATCCCATCATCACATATGGTTTTATGAAACTTTCCCTCATGACACCGTGCTCTGTGTGCCCTATATCTACCTTGTTTTAAGCACCACTTGGACTCCTGTATCCTAAGTCTTTCAGAAGATTGGTGCTCAGACTGTATCAGGAATACTGATAGAGCTAATACATAATCAGTGTTGGGTGGCAGAGATGCTAGACAGTAATTCTTTGAGCTTGGGCTCTTTCTGGGGGAGTTTAAATTTCTGGATCTAATTACTAGGTATACAGGACTGATTCTGTTCTTATTCTGCTTCAATCCAGGAAGCAGCAGGTTTCCCTAGTTACAATGCTGAAAAGACAGTAGGTTGTAGAATAAAAAATTAATTCTCAGTGCATTGAGCCTACTAAGAGATAATTTTATCTTTAATCCTTAAAACAGTTCAAAAATAAAAAAAAACATCACTGTTAACCTACTTCTTAAATGCACAAATGCCCTTCTGTTAAAGCAAGAATAAGCTGGGAACCAATCTGGAGAGAAGGATCTGTCCTCTGAATTAAATCCAAGGTATTAAAACCAACAACAAAAGCCCAACATCAAAAAAAACCCCAAAAACCCCAAGAAACAAACCCAAACAAACAAACAAAAAGATCCAACCCACAAAAACAATAACCCTCACTCCCACAGGAACTATTGCCTTTATCAAGGCTCAGACGATTCATTTCTGGTTTTTATCCTTCATCATTCCCAGGAGGTTTGCCAGTGTCAATTCTGCTTATCCTTCCAAGCATCTCAACTTTTGACAGTTCTTTCAGTAGGCAATTTCTCAAAATTAATTCCTAATTGTATATCAAGGCCCACACATTTTAAGTGAGTTTCTTCTCTTTCTAACACCTTTTCGAATCCTGTTGACACTCATCATCTCTTGAAACTAATCTTTCTTCTTTTCAGCCCACTCACTATTATGGTTTCCAAGTCTTTCATCCTGTTTTTGCTCTTCAGGTTTCTCACAACAGAACCAGAAATTTCAACTCAATCACTACCAGCTTTTGATTGAAAAAATGCTATTTAATGAATAACTCCTCAGATTTTCACTTTATCTGACCAAGAAGTTGATCTTGTCTTTCAGATTTGAACAACTTTTTCCCACATTTCTTTTGGTTTCAACAAAGCCCAGTAATTTAATCAAGTACCTAATTACTGGCCCTCTCCCATTTAAGTCTTCCAGAGATCTGCCACCAAATTGTAACACCTGTAAACAATACCCTTAAAGAATGTCTGTAAGCAAACAATCCTCTGAGATCTTGCAGTCTGCAAGCTGCTTGATCAGGTAAAGAAGTGCCTCTACATCAAAAACTCTGCATTTGTCAATGGGTTGAATAGCCAGCATTTGGCAACTTGAAAATAATGGCATCAGCACAGGACTAAAACTGATAACATGAAAAAACATAAGGCAAACAAGATCTTCAATAAATGATGGTGAAAGCTAAAGGTGAGCTACATTTAATTCAATCCCCTCTAAGAAATACCCCACTGTTATTGGATAAATGCATACATTTCTGGTATTAAATTCTCTTAAAAGTATTTCCCTATGAGCACTGCCTATTAAATAACACTCACTTTTTATCAGCTTTCCAATGAAAAAAGCTGCTGGCAAAAATCTGCAATGTGGTAATATAATTTCTTATTAAACCATACCTTCAGGTGCTGAGCAAAATGAGCTGCACTGCTTTTGCATATGCAGCAGTTTGTAATTATGAACACGGCAGTGCACACCAAATAACCCATTGATGTCCACAGAAAGGGAACAGAACACAGCTGCACAAATGGAAAGTGCGAGATTACAACTTCTAAAGCATGGTGGCCCAAACACATGAAAAGTAGCTAAAGCTTTCATGTCCTTCTACAAGTATCCTCCTTTAAATAAATGTATTCATAAGGAGAATAAAATATACCAATGAAGAAACTAACCAAAACCTTTTATATTCTCTTTCTTGTAGTTTCACAAACATGAAAACACAAATTAATAATAAATAGGTCATATTTGCAAAACTGAAAGACCCCAGCACAAAAAATTCAACCAAAAAACAGAAAACAAACAAAAAAACCCCTAAGGCAAGTATGAAATATAGAGATCAAGTAAGCATTACAATGTGACTGATTTCATTATGTAATGGTAAAGAGGAAGTCCAGAATAAACACTGAAAGATAGAAAAATTAGCAGGTCAGAATTAATATGAAAGAAAAGGTGTCTAAGAATATGTAGAAAGAAATAAATCACTTTTATACATAAGGAGAGGGATACTGATACAAGGAAACTAATAAACCACATAGGCAGATGATATAATTAAGTAAAAGAGTTATCATCATTTCTTCTGAGATGCTTAAGGCAAAATAACAAAACCTGACACACATGTTTTTCTGATTAGGAAAAAATAAATTAACACACTTAATTACAAGTTACATTTAAGTAAAATAAACATAAGCTCAGAGGAGGCATGCTATGTAGTACTGCACTACCAACCAAATTAGACTGATGATGATGAGTCCATCGTTAAGGCCTTGTCAGTGTGTGTTAAGTACAGAGGTTTGAAGGACAACAGCAGAGCTGGGAAGGAGTGATCATCTACAGCTTCCCCCTCTTTACCCTCATCTGGCCTGCTCCTCCTCTGGTCTACTCCAGTCAGAAACAAAGCATGTCTGACCTCATCCACAACCAGAAATAATCCTTTAATGTGTTTTTAGCTACTGTTCCAGTTCCTTCAGCTTCACTTAACTCAAATACTTCTTAGCTTATATTTTAATTAGGGGATTTTTTATAATCTAGATAATTTTGCCTGAAATGAGCAACAGCACAAGCAGATCAACAAGCTAATCAAAGGAAACAGCAACCAGTTTCCCTGGCTCAGCTGAAGTGAGCTTCACAAAAGAAAAGATACCTCCAAGAACAGCTCTGACATCCTCCTTCATCCCTTCCTGGATTCCCATTACTCCAATTTATTAATTTACTTATTTTACTAAAACTGCTAGAACTTAAGGCACTTAATCTATCACAGCCAAGCTTTACAAAACTTTTCCAGTGCATTTACCATGAGCCTATCCCTAGCCAAGATGCAGAAGCTACTTCATATTTACAACCTCTTTCATCTTTATACTGTTAAAGAACTGTAAAATAGTTTTGCCTGAAGCAAAACAAAACTAGCAAAGGACACAGGAGGGGTTGGGGGCAGTGAGGAAGGCATACAGCAAACTCCCATACACTGCACAAACTGTAGTTATTTTATTATGACAGAAATGCCTGTATAATATAAATATATATCACGTTTTGCTGATATTAAAACCAAAAATCTTAACAACGTCCTTTCAATGTAAAATATCACTTTGTGAGAGGTCAGTCTTCTCTCAGAGCAGCATCTCCAGAGAATAGAGGCCCATAACAAGTGCACACAAAGACAACTCAGCTATTGCTATATAGACATTATCAGAACAAGAGCTATGACAAAGAAGGGGAACAACAGAACAGCTCTTCTCAAACTCCACACACACACTGTAACTGCTAAAACCTGCTTTTCTTACTTAATTGTAACTCTAGGTCAGAGATGTCAGTAATTTACCTGAAAAAGAAAAGGACTTAGACAGCAGATCTGGAAACAGAATTTGGACAGCTTGGACCTAGTCACACCCCCATTTATCCTTCTTTCTATGCACCATAGCTATGAAGTTTCAAACACAAGCTTTAGAAAGATCTCTGATTTTCAGCATCTTCCAGACACAAGGCAGTCCCATTAGGGCAACAGCTCATTAATACAAGCAATATTCATTTAGAATGTCAACTAAAGAAGCAATTAAACTAAATGTTTAAACATTAAAAAATATTGTTCTGCTAAACACTTAAAAACCTTGATGACCTGAAAGCATACAGTCAGCCAGTGATCCCATTAAGAATAAAAAAGCATTCATGAATGTATTAATTCCTGTACTTAATTAATTCCTTAGATGCCAGAAATCTGTGGTACTAACCAAACTGAGAAACTCAGAGGTTTGATTTTTTTGACAGAATCAAGGAGGGTACTTGGTAAAATTGTCATTTGGTAAAATTTGTCTTCAGAAAAGAATAGATTTTCAGAGGTAATACATGTCACTCCAACTTGAATATGCAACATGTAAGAAAAGTGGACACATAATAATGGACTAATTAACACAGCGTTACAGACTTGATGTCTAGACAAGATAAGGCATTTCAAGAATCGCTGCTACCCGTGCTCGTGAAGGAAGAACAAAGAGATAGCCTTTTGTGCAACACTGAGGCTGAATAGCTCCAATTATGAATTTAACACCAGGGACACGTTTGTCATCACTTCCAAAAAAACCACCACACTTCAGCACATTACATGCTAAAAGCACAAGCTCATCCTTAACTATATAAAACCAGAAACTAAACAACTCCAAAATATTACCTTAATGTGTAATGCATGCAAAGATATTTTAAAAGTGCATGAAATGGTTACATTAGCAAACTAGACGTTCACTGATCCTGACATGCAGATGCAAAATTCACTACAATGCTGTTTGCAAGTAACCAGACCAATCTTTTAAACATCTGTTTCATGGGGTTCTAGCTCACCATGCTCAGGCAAATGCTCAGACAACATTTAAAACCTAATTTCAAAATTGTCAAAGCAAAGAAAAGAGGGAAATGCATGTTCAAAGACCTAAGGAAACACCTAACTTCAAAAAAAAACCCCACCAAACAATCAAAAAACATCCCAACCCAGAAGGCTCATTATCTCAGTACTCTATTTAAAAATAAATTAAAAAAAAAACAACCAAAACTCTCCAAAGCTTTTAATTAAGGACACAACATTAAAAAACACATCATGGGCTATATTAAAATATGAGATATACGTTAATGCTGCGCAATTTCCACTGCATGCAGAAGAACAAAGATTAAAAATAGTCTGCACCTGGATTGAAGGGAACCATTTTCACAGTACCTGCCATGCAGAAGTGCCAGAAAAAAACCCTATTCTCCCAATCATGAAGTGTCAGAGCCAGGAGGTTCTGGGAAATGAACCCTTCCCTGAGAGCAGCAGAGCCCAGTCCCAGCAGAGCCGGTCCCAAAAGCAGGGGACCACACCAAGGAGCTGGGATTGTGCAGTTCAAGAATGCAGACAGAAAGCTGTCAAGAGAAGTAGTGAGCAGAAACTGTGTCCTTGGTGGGAAGAAACCATGCTCTGGAATGTGATGGCAGCTGAGCTCAAGACCAAGAGCCCATGACACTGGAATAGGCTGCCCAGGGAAACACCTGAGCCTCCTTCATAGCAAATCTGCAGGGCTCAATTTGACAGAGCCCTGAATGCCCTGATGTAAGGCCCCGTTTTGAGGAGATGGGCTGGGGTAAGTCCTATGCAACCTAGGTGTTTCCACAAGAATGTCACTATGCCTGATGTTTCAAAGATGAGACAAAAAATGCCCAGGATCTGCAGTTTCACTTCAGCAATATTTTCAAGCATCTCTGCATCTGCAGCCATATCCCTCCTTTCCAAGTAATATTGCACACTTCAAATGAAACATATACTTCAAAGTTTTTCTAGTTTGGGAGTGACACAGATCATTCTTGGCTCTGTTTAAGCAGTGTCTGGATTTTTCTAAGCCTTTATCCGTGAGCAGAAATTCTAGTTTCCTCTCTTTGTGTCAGCTTCAGTTAATATTTGCAAAGCAATTGCAGACTCCTAGAAGATAGTCACTATATAGCAAAGAGCAACTAGCCCTTGGTTTGACACATTTTGCCCTGTCATCATCAGCGCACAAAGAACTTTATTTTTCATCAAATGACATGATTTTACATGACTGTTTGCAGTAAGTCCCCCATCAAATAAATAATATACAACTATTTTCTTGATGAGCCAGGGTGATCACTTACAATCACACTTCATTTAAAATTCTGAAACTGGCAATTGTGTTATTGTAGCTGAGAGAAAAGGCAGTGGCAACTTTACAAAAGAGTGATATGAGCGATACACAAGATACTGCCACGGACTCATTTAAAACAGAACACCTGTATGAATATTTCATTCAATTGCTCAAGGGGTATTTCTGATTGCTTTTCTTAAGAGAAAAAACAGACTATATCACAGGCTGCCACCTCCCTCCTGCCCAGGGCATCAGACTGCCTGTTTCCCTGCTGCACAGCAATGGATTTGCCCATTGCGACACCGTGCATGTTCTGTCAGCACAGTTTTTTTGCCTCTGGGTTTTCCCAGAGGAAATAGAACTATCCTATGAAGTACATATTTGGAAAATTTTGTTCCTTTTCCAGGTTAGAGCTTTGGAGACAAATGGATATGGAGAGGGCAAAGCAAAGAGGGCTTTATCAGGAGTCTAGAAGAGCCAAGAAATACTTGGCAATCAGGTTGAGGATAAATATGAACCAAAAAGCAAACATCATTAGATCTGGTGCTCTGAGAGAAAGAAAAATTTAGGAGACAGAAGTGGAAGTAGTTCAATGGGTCAGACCTCATTTCCTCAGACATTAGCTGGGCTCTTACCAATCCTTTAACACATACCCAGTGGCACATGCCTTGACTTCATTTCTTACTTATTTTAAATATCTTGCTAGCAGTCCAGTGCATACTGAAAAACAACATCTTGAAAATCTTGCTTTGCAGAAGGATTACAGGTTCACCATTCTTGCAGCATAAGTCTTTGCAATCAGCATTTTATTTTAGTAATCCTCCCACTAAATTACATTCCAGAAATACTACATTAAACACTTGAATGAAATTTAACTGCAAAGAAATCCATCAAACCAAATAATGATTCTGTTATTACTTGAATCTTCAAGACAATCAGAAATAAATTATGAAAAAGCTTTCTTATAAAAGCTTTCTTACAGTTCACTTTAGAGATTTAAATGTTAAGCTAAATTTACATTTAGATTCTGAGAACTCAAAGTAAACAGAATAGTATACAGGCTGATTCTGTACATAGTAGGAAGATTCACAGTATTTTATTATGATGACTCATTATGATATTCATGATGATTATGAAAATCATCAGCTCTATCACAACAATTTCATAAAAATCCAGAAAATTTAACTGCAGATCCAGAAGTTAATTTTAAGTATTTATGTGAAAAATACGTGGATCATTTTCCAGTCCTAATTTTTAATTATTAAGTAAATATCTTGTCTAATTCTTAACAAATTCACAGTCCTTGTTTATAAGAAAATAAGGATCTTGTTCAATTAAGTAAAATACTCTAGCATCATTCTAGAATCTTATTTAAATTCTGCAGAAGCTGACACCTTCAATATTCAAATCAACAACAGGAGAAACTGGTTGTGCAAAATCCAAATCGAAGTTATTCCTCAGGCTTTTCTGAATTAAGTTTCTAAAAGCTTCATTTTATAGAACATAATCTAGATTTCCCTAGAATTAAGTGCAAACTCTACCAAACACAGTAGCATTAGATCATATGGAAAACAGTATTTCGGTTTTATGACCAAATTTTCATCCGTTTTCACTATAACCTTGTCCTTAGGGCCTAAGGAAATTTAACCACACATTCACCAGCATGAGGCTAATTAATCACAGCAGCTATTTATTTAAAATCTTTTCCTAGCCTGTGCTTTTTTTTCAGTTTGTCATTTTTTAAAAGTCCTAAGTTTATGCATCTGGTCCTGCTTTTTTAGGGCCTTTGTGACCCTGTGATCAGACACACAGGGACAAACCAACGGCATCATGGCTCCCACAGCTACGGCACACTCTGGTAAAACTCCATCCCAGCCAGACCCCACACACATGGAAAGCTGTGCCCACCATGAACATGATTAGGCAAAGTCAATACTAAGAGAAGAAAAAAAAAAAATAAACTCCAAAAACAACACAGTAGATAGCTGCTTTTCAAGTGTGAATAAAAAGGAACAGTGTTGCAGCCCAGGAAATGGCCTCACAGGCTACTGAACAAAAGCCAGGAGAATTAAGGGGCAGTCATTGTCTTAGCTCAGCTTGCAAAACAGCAGCTGTTGCATGTAAGCTGCAGAAAACTACCATTCATTTCCATGGGCAGATAAATGCCATGGTTCTTCAGAATTAAACTGTTGGTGATGATACCACACAGTCTTGAAAAATCAAATTATATTCATATTAGACTCCAAGGAGGAGGAAAAAATAAATCAAGGTAATTTTAGCAGAGCAAATCATTAGTGTATTAGTGACAAAATGCCAAGGAGACTCACCTGTTCAATCTCCTTTGTCTTAGTTGCAATTGCTTTTGAACGACCTAGAAGCTGGCTGTCCTCGTATAATTCTGTACTGTCTGTTAGATTTGCCTCTGTTTCCTCTGTTTGCTCAATGTATAATGGAGCTGAAGATCCAGCCTTAAGAAAAAAACAATAAATTCAGTTTTTAGAGAAAAATAAAAATCACACTATGATGAAAAAACCCCAAAAGCCCAAACACAGTCATCAGATATATCTGTTTGGCTCATCGAGACTATTAGTGAAGTGTTATTGCTACAATCTTAGTAGACACAGAAATACAGATTTTAAACATGTAGAAAGCATGACATGATAAAACCCCCCGTGACACAGCCTTAACTGGGTAGAGGCAATGATGTCAGATAACCTCTACCTCCCCATCCACTGAGAAGAAATTTGTGTATGTGGTATTTATAACACCAGAAAGCAAGAAAAATCCACAAGGAAAATGTGACTACTCTTCTGGGAAAGGATAAAAGTAGCAAAAGCATAAATATCAAAAAAATTAAAATTTTGGAGAACTCTTGAAGCATTCAGGGCCACAGGTTATTATTATTGCAATAACTATCGTATAGCAAAAGCAAATATGTGATTTGAAGATTTCTCTCTCTAAAACAGAAATTAAGACAGTATTCCTGCTCCAAAGAAAACACATGCCACCTCCAAGGAGTTTATCTAGAAAATACAGCAATTCTGTTTTACAGAATTATTTAAATCCAGTATTATGGAACAAATTTATATTTTTTTAAAATAGATTTGAAAATTGAAGAAGATGAAAACTAGTTTCTTTTATCCAAAAATAGAGGCAAAGAATCTTAAGACTTAACTAACATGAAAGAGAAAAGCATTAGACAGAAAAAGGAAGTAAAAAGCTTAAGTAGTCCTCTAAACACATGCTCAAACCTTAGCAGCAACACAAACCATTACGACTGAATCCCAAATCTTGCTATCCCAGTAAAGAACGAAATGCCTGAGAGTGAATGAAGGCCACTAAAAAGCTCAGTGCAACACAAAGTTCAAGTATTAGGCTCTTGTAAGATAAACAGGAAAAAGTTCAGAATTGTTGCAATTCATATGTGACAGCCTACTAATCAAGGTAAGAAATCCTTTCCTCGAACACTCAGAATGAGAAGCCCGACCTCCTTCATTAGCATTTCTACAGCCCTCTTTCTTAGTCAATAAATCATCTCAGACTGTACCACAAGCAACAGCTATTGCTTCACTTTGATTCCATATGTTTAATCTTTTTGCCACTGCAGTTTTCCCTGAAGTGCAGAGGATGCTTTAAACAACTCTACTCCATGTGGCCCACTCTGTTCTTTCCTCCCTTCCATTACCTTCCCCTCATCAAGAACCACAGTGATATTTCTCTCCTGAACCTCTCAGAAATGTTCATGCATCTGTTCTTCTTCATATGGTATTCATCTTTGGATCAGCTGTTGCTTTTTCTTGATTCTAACACCTCCTCCCCTTTTTTCTTTTTTTAATTGCTTTTTCCAGTTCATGTATCTAAATAGATCTTCCTGACCATTACTGAGGAGCTGCTCATGCATTCACCCATTACATCAATGGGCAGGACTTGAAAGTTCAGATAAATATGGATTGAGTTTATTTCTCTAATCTAGCCCTTATATTCTACAAGTAGAAATGAGATACTTCCCAAGACACATCCATTTTCTCTACAATTATTTACAAACAGATAAAAAAATCAAACCCATTAACTGGAAAGGTTAAGACATGACTTTGTGAAGTAGATACTGTTTTTCTTAAGAATGCCTCTAAAGTTGAAACAAAGTGAAAGTTAAAGAAAAAAATCATCACAGAAGTGAAACAGAGTATTTACAGTATTATTAACATAATATTTGGGTTGTTTTAAATGAAAAATACATTTTTCACTAACATTCAGAACCCCAAAAAGACATCCCATCCAAGAGCAGTATAACAAATGACTGAGAAGGGCTATAATCCCACTTCAATATAGCCAGGAGTGGAAGACAAGAAAGGGTGAAAACAAAAAAGAATAAACTGGTAAATAATTACCATTGATTAATAATGAAATAAGGATTCTGGGGAAAATAAAAAATATACCCATTGCAGTAACAAAGTAAGGTTTATTTTAAATATAATGGGAGACAGCTTTCTGAAAAAGAATACATGACATGATAGGCTGGGACAGCTTGAAATGGAACTCAACAAACCAGAGCTTCTCTCCTCAAGTCTTGTGTTTTACATGTACACTCATGTTTTGACTCAAAGTCCTCTCTTAATTTTAAGGAGTTCAGTAGACATTCAGACCTACACTACTACAAGAGCTCCTTGGAGAGCACTTGGGAGAGCTGAAACTGTATTGTGTCAGGTGTAGTTCAACATCATGGCAAATTATACTAACAAAATGTACTGTGGCTTTGTGTATTCATTCAAAAGAAATAAATTGCAAGGTTTTAGTTTCCCTCTCACTCCCTTGCAACAAATATTTAATAGCATAGGCAGAAAAATTCAGGATTAAGTTACAAAATGTGCCTTTATGAAAAGTACAGAAAAACAAGAGCCTATTGTTGTAACACTTGGAAATAAGTGGATTAATAATCCTATCTTACATCATACTCTGTTATTTCAGGTAAATTGCTTTCCTCGGCCTTCTCTGCTGCCTTTTCAGCTGCCCACTTGCTTGCAGCTTCTGCAAGTTCCTTTTCTGATAGTCTGTTGCTCTTCTCCAAGGCCTGTACAAAAACATTATAGTCAAGCTTTAACATGAAATATACACTTACACATGGCAAACATCTTCAAAATTAAAATAAATAGCTATTCCAATCCCTAAAATATTTTAAAATAGGAAACAAGAAAGTTGAAATTATTTCATTTGCTGTCAAGTTTCTTTAAAAAGAAAAGAAAAAAAGAGAGGAGGAAAAAAAGATAAATCTGTGAAAGTCAGTGGACTACTACAAAACCATTATATCTTCCAGATAAGGTTTATTAAATTCACAGGTTAGAGATAACAGAAAAAATTTTTGAGACCTGTTGGGCATTGAAAGCAGTCAGATATAAGAGTGAACTAGTAATTCAATGTGATTTTCAGGCATAAAAGGTTGCAAAAATTTTTAAATAAACTGTTAAATACTAGGTAGGGTATAAAACCTGAGCTAATTAAGGAGAAAAAATATTTTACACAAAGTTTAAGTGATCAGACCTGGTTCCATTAAAATCCTCTATTTACTATTTGTGGGAATGCTAATAATTTATAATAGAGTCAGTCATGGTTTTATGTTCTTTTAAATCTACCTTTTCAAATGGAAATTCTCACATTAATAATGTTTAAAAATTGATTTCTATCCAAGAATACTATTTGGCTTTTACTATCAGAGCAGCAAGCAGACAATGGCAAACATCAGTCTAGGAACAGCGAGCTTTATAAATCTTGTTATCACTATGTGGCTATTTAGCTTAAATCAACTATATGCATAGAAGCACCCAAAGAATCTATAACACTCTAGCATTAAAAATTGCAACACTAAGATGGGTATCTGAAAAAGAGATACAAAAAATTCTACTACCTGAAAAAGGCCATAAAAATTTCTACCCCATGCCTGTTCCATCTCAGCAAACAGGTAGGCAAAAAAAGAAGCAAACAAACAAAAACCCAAATGAAAGAAACTCCACCTCTGACCATTAGCTCATTCTAAGTCATATAAATGGCCAGTATCAAAACTCCTTTGTCTTCACATCTTTTGTTCTTACCTCAAAGAAAATATTATCCAAAAACCTCTGTACCGTAGTGTGGCATAAATACACAACTCACAGAACCCTTGCAGGATTCTGTGTCATAAAGACACCACCTTTATCTGAATCCAGAAGAGAAGTGCACCACAATGTTCCAATAGGAATCCCTGTTTCTATAACTGCAAATTACTGAATTACAACCAGTGAAGTCAGGGGTGACAAAATTGAATATGCAGGGATATGGAGAGGGCGCTTAGAAGAAAGGAGTAACATAATCATAGAAAATCTCACATAACCTGCTATATTTCCACAAGCCATAAAAGAAATTAACTAATATCTATTGGAATACAGAAAAAAAATCTGTTTAATTTAGTTTCACTAAATCTAATTGTATAAGTTGAATGTTATAAATACATATTAAATCCTGAGTGAATTTTATGGAATAAAGCAATGGTATTTGCACAGTTACACTTCAGCTGAAGAGACACAGCAGGAACATATTTCTCAGTTGAAAATAGCAGCAGCTATTTAGGCTGCAAACTTTCAAGAAACAACCAATCTAATACATCTCATAAAAAAAAACCCCTAAACTGCTGCCCCAGCCACCCCCAAAAAAACAGAAGTCTCTTTTTTTGTATTTTTTATCTCATCAAGAACATAGAAAAGCAAAAGGCTGTCACTTTGCTCAGCAGCTGTTCCTGTCTCACACATCCACCTTCTGCTCTATGTTGCATACAGCCTCCAAGGCTTACAATCCATACAGCTAACTAAGAAAAATACAAAATATTTCATACCATAGTCAAACAGGTGGCTACGATCAGGTAACATCAACAGGTATTGATTCACATGCATGAATAGGCAAAAAATAATTATAGATTAAGATAACCTTTTTAGATTTGCAAATAGATAGTACAGTGAAAAGAGGTATTGCTATGGGAACATATACCTTTGTAAGAATTTCAGAGCTAAATTATAACTTAGAGCATTGAAAATTATCTCCTTTAATCACTAATATATAGCATATAACTAATTTCCCAAGCCTTGATAAATTGTAATACTCTGCCTCTGGAGATGCTAATGTTTTGCCAAGACTACTTCTGTCACTACTTCTGAGTCAGTGAAGCACTTGGGTAACTTAACTGTTCAGTGCAATTCCAGCCAAAAGGCAGATTCCAAAAAGCTCCACTGACACAGGGCAGTTACATTATTAGCAGATTTGGGGGCTGAAGAGAAAAGTCAATGAACAGCCATGGAAGTATTTCCATTTCTGCAGCTGATGCATACCCAGTAAGTATTTATGCTGTCTGGGAAATGACTCCCATCAAACAAAGTTTCATTTTGCATAGCCTATATCACGTGGATATCCACTGCTAGCATATACTTGCAAACTGATGGCAAAAAACCAATATAGCACAGATCAGACCTGACTGAAGAAGAAAGCAGAGCACTTACAGAGCTCAAACTCACACTGCGTATTAACTCAAGAGCAAGAGATTTTGCAATGCCTCCTTGTTCTCAAAGGTGTGTATTAAGTAAGGATTTGATACTAAGCTGCAGTATGCTGAGTCTAAAATCAAAATAAGTGAACTAATTATAAATTATCAAATTATAAATTATCAAATCAGTGTAACTTGTGCATAATCGCTTTTATCTTATTTTCCCTATTTACATCACTGAAAATACATCACTTGCCTCTCCCCTCACGGACAATGGCAATCAGCTGGCACAGCAGCTCTAAAAGAGATGTGTAAGAGATAAGCACTTAGAATGACATAGCACAACCAAAGCCTGGGGTTTTTTCCCACTGAATACACGGCAGGTGTGTCTGTGTCAAAATGAATGTTAATACTAACATACTCACAACAACCCAGAATTCTATGAACAAGTCCTACTCCTATGGTAAGGAATAGGAAATAACATCATAAGGAATATGCACTTAAACAGGTGTATGCAGTATCTCCTTCCAACTGGGGAAAAAATCTAACAATGAACAATCTAAAACCAGTGTGAAGTACTCAAAAAGAAAATTCACCTTTGATGGAGGTACTGCTGTGGACCCTGATGGTGATGCATCTCTTGATGTTTTCAGTGACTGAACTGTCCTCTCTTTACCTACAAGAAAGAAATTAATGACTGAGAAATTAAAAAAAAAAAAAAAAAATATATATATATATATATACACACACCAAATATGGTTACTGGCTTAGAAAAATTGCAGTGAAATTTTCTCACATCAGACATGAACTTTATCACCCTCAACAACTACCTGAGAGGGGGCTGGAGCAAGATGGGAATTGAACTCCTCTCCCAGGCAACTACTGACAAGAGGAAATGGGCTCAAGCTGTGCCAGGGAAGGCTCAGGCTGGACACCAGGGAGAATCTTTCCACTGCAAGAGTGGCTAAGCTTGGAACAGCTGTTCAGGGAGAGGGTGGAGCCACTATCCCTGGAGGTGTTCAAGAAACAACAGGACATGGCATTTAGTGCCATGGTCTAGTTGATAGGGTGGTGTTAGGTCTAAGGTTGGACTCCATCTTTTCCAACCTTAATGATTCTATAAAATCTACATACTCCATCATCTGGTAAATACTAGTAACACTTTTTCTCTTCCCAAGGAGAGAAAAGATAGAGCTGTGTCATTCCACACATTAAAGAAAACCCAGTCCTTTTTTCCATCATTAACTGAAAGGGTGTATCAGTATGATTTGACAAGATGATGTGATTTCACTTTTTAATATGCCTGCAATAATAGAAACAGTTGAAATATTAGACACCAGTCAATCACTCAAGGTAACTGGGTAGTGCATGAACTAGTTTAACAGGCCACAGTATGTTGAAAAGTCCTGCCATGGGAAACAGATCTGTATTCTACAACCACGGAGCAGATGCTCCTTGTGAGATCACTGTCTTTCTTATAGAAGTTAAAACTGGCAAAATATTAAATCAAATTCACAGTGCTAATCACAATTTGTGCAGAGTTTCACCATAGGCCAGTTACAGGCAGCCCACAGCAACAGAACTGGTAGCAGTGTAAACTACCAGTTTTCAAGCTGTGGTCCACAGATTACATCTAAAAGATCTGCAAAAGTATAAAAAAGCAAACATGCTGTCAGTAGGCCTAAATTAACCAGACTATTCACACTGACTTGGAAACAGCTGACTGATCACAAATAAGCCAAGGTAATATAAGCTTACTTTGGCTTCCATTATTTTTTTATAAATGCAATTAATAAAGAGATTAATTTAAAAAGCTATTGAAGAGTTATGAAAATTGGGATAGAATATATTTTTGTAGAACTATAAATGTGATTGTTCATTATGGCTTTAAATATGGCTTTAATTTAATGAGTCAAAGCAACAAAGTACAGAAGATCTCCTTAGTCACCACTAAGTAACACAAGTTTTGCTCCTGTGATACCTGCTTCTCAGGCCTACAGGTGAGCCACCTCCTTCTAAACTAATGGACTACTCTAATTCTGTCTCCCACATGCCTCCTTTGTCAGACTTGATTCTTTAAAGATTGTATCAGTTGAATGGATTTTATGTTTGCACCTGAACAGATGAAATGAACTGATACAAAAGGCAGAAAATTATTCAAAGTTAAGCAAAGTGAAAAAACAACATTTAATTAGAAGACATTATTTATAGGCCATTTTTTTCAGAATGTGTGTGGCTATTTTGAGCCCCAAAGCCCTATCTGTAAAATTAAACATCCCATCCTCTCCATGCTCTCCCATCACAGATGAATGTTTGCCTTTTCCATACGACCTTTCCTCCCTTTACTAAGCTTCTTCATGCCCCCACAGTTTCCTTTGTTTAAATCCTGTATTTATCTGAATGTATGTAGGACATGGTGTCACAGACATCTTTTGTGGAAAATCCTTTCTTTAAGATTTTTTCCCCCTTCTGAGAAGCTATGGCCTCAGCAACAAAATGTAAACCATGATATCTGCTGCTGTGGAATGCAACAGGTAGATCCATGATTGGTCTCGGGTGGATGTTTAGATTTACTGACCACTCACGGCAAAACTGAGTGTCGCTATCTGCTAGAACAAAGACCTTTGTTATTTGTTTTCTTTTCTATTCTTAGCTTAGACTTCTGAGAATTTTTCTCTCTATTTCTTGCAGTATAGTTGTAATATATATATATATATCATAAACTAATGAATCATGCCTTCTGAACATGAAGTCACATTCTCGTCTCTCTCTCACCCTGAAAACCCTTGTGACCACTGTGACAGACATGGGATATTCCTTCTTCAGATGACATGATTTTAAATAGTATTATAATATTTTAGAAAGATGCCATATTGCAAATTCCACATGAAATAGTATATATTTTGCATGTGGTAAATTTATTTAAATGTACTGGTGACATCTATGAGATGTCACACTTGATGTTCCTTTTAAATATTCAATACATGAGCTTACCTAAGGCAAATCAAATCCAAAAATTATTCTAAAAGTATTATTTAAACAATTCATACCTTGCAAATAGATATTTTAATTCAGTCATCTAGAGGGCCATTTTAGTAGTTCTCCTTTCCAGGGAAAGGAATAAAGAAATAGTCCAGTGTAAAACTCAGCTGGTCTCTTAAAACTTACCTAAAGGTGATTGGCAAAGGTATTTAACCATGCAAAAAGGAGAAAAATGTCGAAAACCACAGACCTAGATGTAAGCTCCTCTCTTGATCAGCACCTTTTCTGGTTTGTGAATGTATCTGCTTCTATATCACTACCTCCACTATTGTCTGAGTAATTCTAACCATACAGTATATACATATATGATCAAAGCTCAAAATATAAAAAAAAATGAAACATTCCAAAATTTTGAATGGTTTCCTCACAACATTGTTTTCCTGTCACTAGTAATTATAAGCTGTGCACCTACAAGACTTCTAGAAAAGTAGTTAACTATCTTATTTTTTTCTTCCTCCCCTACAGTTAGAGGAATTTATGTTCACTAAGTATTGCTACAAAATGTTAAAAGCACTGTAATGCCCAAATAGAAAGACCATCTCTACTCTGTGAGGAGTGAAATTATTCCTCAATATTTAAACAATGCTAACAAAACTACAAAAATTTTTTTTTACAAGGAGTGCTACATAATGGTTCAGTGTCACTCTGGAAACAACATGTCCTCTCAGTGAGTGAAAAACAAATCTAATTAAGTTTTTAAAAGCTGCCAAAATGACCAGGAGGGTTGCACAGTTCACTAGAAGGCCTTTGCAGAATGGGAAATCAAATTGGATTAATTTACATAAGCTGGAGTGGCTAAGATTGTAGTATACTAAAGAAAGCCCCCCCCCCCCCCCAATAATTTAAATATGAAACCTCAAATATTTTCAAAACAGATGATTCATCAGACTTCTGGGAAACATTAAGAGCCAAGCTTTCAAAAAGTCAGAATAGACTCAACTGAGATGCTTCACATTTCTTCAAGGAGAGCAAGATCTGAAAGATTTTGACATTGAAATGCAATTGCTAAAAAACAGTCAGTTTCAGAAGTCTAGCAAAATTTGGAGAAAATTAAGCAAGTAGAAGTATGTACTTTTACTTCTTTTTTTTAATCCCTGTTTTATTCTGGTTGTGGGAAGAAATGTCTTCATCTGCTGTAGATGAAGCAAAGTTTCTTGTCAGGAAATCAAATGAAGCACATAAAGAAATAACAGGAGCCGATGCTAAAAATAATACAAAATACTAGAAAAAGCTGTGCAGCTGAAACTCCTACAGCCAGTCTAGACCTGATACCAAAATAATACCTACAATCTCCCACATGAAATACATAAGGGAACAGAGAGTACAATGAAACAACCAGAGCAGACAGCACATAGTACAAAATGTCAGCTTTTCCCATTTTAAAAAGAGCATGTAAGGAAAAAAGGCTTATACAGTGAGCTGCAGTTTCACCTCACTAACCAGTTCCCATCATTAATCCAGAATTACCTTGCTGGGAAGAGACATTTCTTTTATGTAAAGATGACATATTTCTGCTGTGCTGGTGGAAAGGATAGGCTTTGCTTCTTTCAGGAGAGTAGCTCCTGCTGCTGACACTGGAGCCAGATCTGCTGTGCGGAGAATCCCTCCGGCTCCCCGGCGATTCCCTGAAGAAAGGAGAGTCCCTCTTGTGAGGGGATCGATCTCTCCCATAATGAGAAGAATAGAAGCTTCTTCTTCTGAAGCCATCTCTGACGTCCCTGGGAAGACAACAGAAAATTACAAGTAACTAGCTTGCCCTTGCAGTGTTTATGGAACAGCACAATGGCAACGGTTCGTGCCTGCTCAATACAAACAGGTTAACTGTAAAACACATCCAAAATCCTCAGTGTTTTTAAGAGTACTAAGCAAGGGAGGAAAAGCAAGTAAAAAAAGAAAAAGGTAATTCTTTCATTGAGATGCTTCATTGCTAGAAGCTAATTCCCTTCTATTTCTTGACAATACAGCTAAAACATAGGAAAAAGATATTGATGAAATGAGACTCTCACAATTTTTTTCGGGTTCGGTACACTTACCCTGGAAATTAAGCCTTAATTTACCATAGATAAAAATGCTTATGTAAATATTGTTTATATTATTTGGCATTTTTCAGCTATGTTTTTCTCTTATTTTCAAGGGCCTATATTCCCCATTTGATTTCACACACCTTGCTACACAAAATATCGCTGACAGATTCAGCTTATATCCAGCAGAGACAAAAAGAAAACTGCAGAATATCTATTCTCTCACCTATGAATCCACCCAAGGTCAACTCTTAAATGAAAATATGAGGACATATATATCCTAAATATGTTTCTCACAACATACAATATTAATTTTGAACTTTAATGTAAAAAGTCTCAAACCCAACTGATTTAAAACCAAACACCAAAACTTTCTACTAAATTTAAATATTGTTACTCCAGACCACAGCACAAATGTGTTGGTTATTTGTAAATCATATTAATGTATATGTATGTGTAAAGGTGAAAAAAAGCCCATTTCAAACTTGTCCTAAAGAATCACAGAGCTAAAAGACATACAAGCCAACTGAATCTAGAATTGTCACTTTTGCCTTGGTCAGAAGATGCACTGGTAAGAGCAGCAAGTACTTCTCAGCTTCTCCATCAAAATCTCCAAGATTTCAGAGCATTTCTAGTAATTCAGAATCTGTCTTCTCTCCTATTTCACATCAGAGTCCAGGATTTTAAACAGAGGAACGCCTCTCAAAGATCTGGTGGTCTCACTGAGCACAACACAGCTTCAGCTAGTTTTGTGTTGGTGGAGAAGAAAAGATGTACAATTCCTACAGCAAGGCACAGGCCCATATTTGTGACAGATGACAAAGGATTTCCATGTGCCAAAGGTGTCTTGGGCTATGGAAGCCTCAGAGACAGAACCACAAAACAAACCCCAGTGACACTGCTGTGTTTTACACAGTGCAGGTTTACTTTTTGCATGGAAAGCCATCTTCTTTATATGTATGAACATTTTATGCAGCCACAGACATGAAGTGTAAGTTCAGGCTTGAGGAATACTAGATTTAACCCTGCACTGAGCTACCTTTTCTAGCTAAGTGGGGCGTTATTTATTTATTAAAGAACATATTGATCAAATATTTATCAGGAATGACCTAGGCACAGCCACTTCTTGCATTTCCTTCTTAATCGCTCTCTTTAAATAATGATATTTTTAAAGCACAAGCTTTCTGGCAGACCAGTACACCACTTCTAAGTGTAAAACACACTTTTATGACCATGTTATTAAACCCCTGTATACAGAGCAGTTTATTATGGTTATGTTTACAGTGCCCCAGCTATTTCACATGTATACTAAATGCTCTAATAGACACGTAAGAATTTTCAAAATTGTAACTGAAGCACACTTTTAAACAGGAAAATATTTGAAAGCCACATTCTACAAATAGTATGCACCCCAAAATAGAATCTCACTTTCAATTTTTGAATTTTTATTTCATCACTGCATGTCAATTCCTAACTAGACCATATCTCATTCATGCCATTAACTATATTAAGTCCATTTGGGATAGCATAGCAACAGCATAGCACTTCTGAAGTTTTCCATTAATATAACACACTGAACAGAACAAAGTAAGCATTGTTTTACAGTTCTTTTTTTCCTTAAATACTTAAGCTAACATACACCTGCAATTTGGTAACGAAGGCCCCAATTCAGCAAAACAGTTAAGCACATGCTTCAGATTACAACACATACTCAAAGGGTTTATTGAGCAGGGACAATATTTAATAGAGATGCAAAATAGACTTTAAAATAGAGCTACTGCCCTTAACAACAAATACAGAATTAATCCCTTTTATATAGCATCCCTCAAGTCTTTTTATTTTGTGTTCATGATTCACACTTAATCCTAAAAGCACAATTTTGTTCTCTCAGCAGTGTTGCAACAGGAAGCAGTATCTTTGTTAACACAGATGAAACTTGACCATGAAGTTCTCACTAAAGCTGGCAGTCTTGGAGGAGCTTCCAAAGTGTTACAAGAACAGCCATATTGTGATATACCATTCCCCAAGGGCAGCTGGGGGAAGAGCTCCAGCCTGGCAGCTATTTCAGTTCACCATCAGTTCCAGTTTTCTCAAGGACAAAACACAAGTACAGAACAGACAAAGGTATGACTTTCTGCACAGCAGAAAATCAAGGGAATACAACACTGAGGAGGTTTTCAGTTGCCCACAGACCAGAAATGAACAGTGCTATAAGCTTAAGCTCTGTGAAACAAAGATTAACAAACCAGTGTGTCCGGTTTATCTCTTAAGAGTACTCCAAAGTAAAATTAAATCACTTTCCTGGATGTGAAATGCCCAGGAATAGAGAGGTACTTGGGTACATGAAGCACATCACATGCAATAAAGGAAAAGGTTTTACTGTAA
This sequence comes from Melospiza georgiana, assembly GCF_028018845.1. Classification (NCBI taxonomy): domain Eukaryota; kingdom Metazoa; phylum Chordata; class Aves; order Passeriformes; family Passerellidae; genus Melospiza; species Melospiza georgiana. The sequence continues at coordinate 52,361,221 of NC_080433.1, forward strand.
GAGGACTCTTAGAACATTCTCACTGAATTTGTGCTACAGGGCAACAGCCTGCAATACTTCATGCTCACTATTCTCTGGGACTTCTATATCCCGTTACATTCAACTTTTCAATTGGAACATTAATCTACATTATGGTCCAGCTATAGTGACCATAACTCTCATTTTTGACACTGAGCTGAACACTGGTAACAAAACAGCATAATGTGTGGAACAGAAACAGGAGGGTCTTCCAGTAATTCACAGGTGAGTGCTGCCTATAACCTAGATTAAAAAGTCAGAGATGGTTTTGTGATCCCTTCCATCTGAGAAAATTACTGCTACTGTCAAAGGGATTAAACACTCCATTTACAGGCTTATGCTTAATTACTAACCTTGCCTAGAAATAACTCTCACACTTTTATATCTTCAACTTATAAATAAATTGAAGAAGTTATAAATAGCTTCTGCAACACCAGACTTCAGTGCAAAGAGATAAAACAGTCAAGATCTGAACTGAATCCTTAACTGAAAATACTTTTTCTGCCTCATAACACAGATGCAAGGGGGAGGGAGAGGAAAAGTTAAACTAAAATTCCTTTTGCCTGCCTTTTCAGGACATTGCAAGAACTACCAACATGAATCAGATGATGCAGAAAATATTTAATAAAATATACAACTCCCCCAGCCTCTAAAAGAAGAGGCAAGAACGCCTTCACTTTTAGCATCTTCAAAGTAAATGTAGGTGGTGCAAGATTCCAGCCACCCCTCTCCCAGAACTCATTCCATTCCTTTCTAAAGTACACAGTTGTGCAACAAACCAACAACTTAGGCTCTGCTTTGGAGATTTGCTATAATCTCTTGTTATTGCCCAAAGATCCTTATGCAGATTTATCCTAAGCTAAAACAATACAGTGAATTACATCATCATAGATAGAAGGAATTGCACCTGGTTTCAATGGCTTTCATTTGAACATTTGAAATGGCAATAAGATTCCTTATTGACAACTGGCTTTCAACATTTTATGACTAAGCAAGTAAACAGAGCACTTGTGATACCTGCATTTTGCTCCAAATGAAATTAACATAATTAGGACCTGCCAGTGTAATCTTATGAACAGCTTTCTGCATGAAGGCAAAAGGAAACAGACATTGTGAAACACTGTTTCAAGCAGAAAAGGATACCCAGAAATACGAAATGTATGAAAAAAAATTTGAAAATATATAAATGTTTCATGATTTTTATGCTGCATGCAATACTTCTGAAGTTATCATAAGCAAACAGCAAATCTTTGTCCACCTCAGTTGGTATGAAAGCTACTCAACTCCTCTCTCCCTGTCACCACCTCAGGATCTCATGACAGGTCAGAATAAAAAATAAGACAATCTGAATATTATAGCAACATTAGAGAGAAGTGCTTCTTTGTCCTTTAGTTGAATAGTAAAGCTATACACTTCAATGGCACTGGAAATCTCACTACATTGCTCTTTCTTAGTGCCCTCCTCCTTTTTACTGCCGTTGATAATGTACATTAGACTTTCTGCAACATCAGCCTACATAATAAAAGTATATTTAAACTAAAACCTTCTACTATCTGACAGGGAGAAATGATGGTCAATCACAGATAAGGACAGAGAAACAGAGCTCAGAACACAGATTTAAATACCAAAGAATTAAGAGCAAACAGCTTTGGGCAACTCAAGAATAAAAACAAATTGTGCTATTTAGGCAAATTACGATCAAATTAGACAAAATAACTGCATTCAAATGCATGTGACCTTGGTTTTTCTTTTTTTTAAAAACAAGGTCTTAATAAGACCCCCCCCTAATTTCTCTAAAATAGAAAACAAAACATAGGTCTCGCATTCCAGAGGGAGTATTTGCTTAAAGTGATGGACCAAATTACAATGTCTAGAAACAGCTACAACATTTACAACTGCCCTGTGAGTAGCCTATCACCCCAGAAGATTTAAAGAAATTCAAACAACTAGCTTAGGGCCCTAGCTCATAAACCTCTCCCATTTGATGACTCTATGCAGTAGCAACTAAACGAATTCCTAAGCAAACTTAATCCAAAATGGAAACAATTGAAATCTTCTATCTCAATATAAGCTTAAAAACTGGAAAATTGCTAGGAAGTATAATATGGTACTTTCCATACTTTTTTTTTTCCTAATGCCCTAACAGATCAGAGAAACTGGTCAATGTTTTACCTTCTAGACAAAGTTCTAATGGACAAAGACTCCTAAGTAGATACTTGCACTTTTACTGTTGTCCTGCCTCAGGCAGAAACCAGCACAAAGAAAAGAGTTTTAAAACATTTCCCTGAGGTACCAAAGCACATTGGTATCCCTCAAAAGTGTCTTATCTTTGAGGGCTTTGAATTTACCTCACACTTAGTATGTGCCAAACCATTTAATGTAGACAAGCATTTGTCCTACATACACACTAAGCCCCAGAGAGAAATATTTTTGCACTTTATTTTAGGGACATAAGTGAATTTTATGTTCAGCAAGCTATTACTTTTTCCCCAAAAGCGATCTTTAAAATCCTTCCATAGAAGAGCCCAGAAACCATGAAATAGCTGCTGGAAGAGCACTTAAGCTTTTCATCAGTGTGCTGAGGAATGCCATTAGTTCACTGGCATAAGAACACCACAAGTAGTTGTGTTCTTCAAGGATATGCTGATTTGATCAACTCTTGGGGCTGAGTTTCTAACACTATCAATAAAAAGGAAGAGCAAGTTGTGGAACAGGTTTGTAAGCAGTAATACCTTATGTCAGTGATACTGATAGACAATACCCTTACTATATTTACTTTTTCCTACTTCCAAATCCCTTAATGTGATCTATAAATCAAATAAATATTAAATTTTTCTCTAAATGGGAAAAATGCTTCACAGATTTCTATGTTTTTATTCTTAAACAAAGTGAGATTTGAAGCAATTAGGTCAAATAGGTTTCACTTGTTTATATGCCACAACATGTTGTTTGTAATAGTGGTATGGATTTCTGCACAGCAAATTTCAGTAAAGTTAGCACACCACTGCCTCTGCTTCTGGATTTCTCGATATAAATGACATTATACATACATGAAGAAAAAACCCATTGCACATAATGGAATTTTTCTTCATGTGATCTCATTTCTTCCTGTCAGGTATAGAGTTTGTTCAAAATCAGAAAGTTAAGAGAGACATTTCCTCTTATAAATTATTCAGCCATATGGCTTTATCTTTTTTATTTTCCAGTTTGCTTTTTCCCTTCACTTTCATTACAATTTACATAATAAACTTTCACTTTCATTACAGTCTCCATAATAAACATTAATATCTCTTGCCTCTTTTTGTAGGCCATTTCCTACATATTATATCACTTGTTTGAACATATTTAACATATAGGCAAGCTATGCTGCTTAGGTAAATTCTTTAATAAAAATCCTTTTGCAACTCTTGTATGCCTTCAGTTATTTCAGTGATTTAATATCAGTTAACTTTGGAGCTCTATGACAGCTCTACTGATTGAAACTGGGGCTGCTGCAATCCCAAACTCTGCAACCTTCCTTGGATCCCTATTTCCATTCTGTGCCTAAGCTGACATAGATATTTTCTCTCAGACAACAAAACTGGCAGACAAATATTTAATTCATTGTGGTGGGCTAGCACACAGAACCAGCTATGTGAAATGTACAAACACCTGAAACAGAATCAGGGAGACAGGAAGAACCACATAGATAGTTAAAACTGCTGTGGAAATATACTTTTACTGTAGGAAAATCAGTCTCTTTGTTGCATTTGTGACTTTTTATTACTTACAATAAATAAAACAGGTTCCTTGACAGAATTCTAGAGCAGCTGAAGTTAGACTCAATAAGCCTCAAAGAAGTAATACTCCTTTTTTTCCCCCTAAAAATAAGAGACATACATATCTAGCAACACTGGCTGTGAGTAATGAATGTAAATTCATTGATAAGTTCTAAAACAGAATGCTGTCTAACAGACACAAGTTTTAGTAAGTATTAATAAATTAATAGTAGCTGAAAAAAGATTTTAAAGAAGGTAATTGCTTCACACTTCAGTCTCCTCTGTAATCTTTCACCTTACTTAGATAATCCTTGAACAAAATGCTCAAAAACTGCCTCTAACAAGATAACAACTGTAGAATGCATACTGAGTCGAGTAACTGAAACATGAATTAGTTTGCCCATCTACTTTACACTGATGAGATCCCACTTGGTACACTGCACCCAGTTCCAAAGTCCTGGAAAGACATGGATGGACAGCTGGACCAGGTGCAAAGGACAGCAACTATCAAGTGGGATGGAGCACATCTGTGACGAAAGGTGTGAGAGTTGGTGACGTTCAGCCTGGAGAAGAAAGGCTCCACCACAAAATGTTTATGATGAGCATGCTGACGCACTGGAACAGGTTGCCCAGAGAGCAAATAACCCATCCCTGGAAAAACAGTCAGGGTCAGGCTGGTTGGGGCTCTGAGTAACCTGACCCACTTGAAGATGTCCTGCTTCCTGCAGGGGGTTGGCTAGATGACCTCGAAGGTACCTTCCAACTCAAACCATTCTATTATTCTGTAAGTCAATACATTAAAACATTTCTTCTATTTTACTTCCAAATTTCATAATCATGCTCTCAAGCATAATTTCCAAAAATAATTAGGCATAGTTTTCAAAAATAATTAGGCATACTAGGCTAGATAAGTTATGACTTAATTCAACACATGCAACTATTAAAAGTCAGACCTCACAAGAAAAAGACATTCCCTCAACTGGCTGGCCCAACCCTGCTGTGTGTAATGACATCAATATTCAGTTTCACTTGGACAAAGGCATTTATTGTCAGCTCATAGACAAGTTCTACACAACTTCATTTACAAAGGAAAGAACCTCTAAGCTTATGCAAATATATATCATGAACTAATGTCAGGACTAACACTGACAATAATTTGCTACCACGCAAAAATAGTATCATCTTTTACAAATAATACCAACAGCATGAGATCATGGATTGCTTTATTAATGAACTTTTCCTCAGATGTAGATCATAACACCCTACACAAGGAAATGACACATCAAAAATTTTCTCTTTGAAACAAAATGCTTAACAAAAGATGCCTAAATTATCAAGAACATTAAACTTTTTCCTCTCCTGTATCCTAATGTTCCCACCCTCTCTCAATGGGAATTGAATCTAAAATGTTTAGTATATTCAAAACATAGCAAACAAGTCCTTGGAATCTAACAGATGATCAAGAATTTACCTTCCTAAGGGAAATTATGTCAAAGTCCTCTGTGACAATACACCTCAACATGAGAAAGCCATGACTACATTCATCAGTCCAATTCACTGGCTCTGAGATGATTTAGTTTGGTGCCATCTTAACAGAAGCTGTCTGCACTCGAAGGGAGACTCCCTTCTCTTTCCCTTCCCACTGTCTCAGAAGCAAGCTGTTTTTCAATGAAGTAGTTAGGAAACTTTTCCAGAATAATCAAGTGCTACCCATGGGAGTTTGCCTCATTATTTCCCAATGCAGCATTAACCTGTTAGTTTTGATACCATCTATAGTGCTAGCTGTAAGACTGGACCAGGTGAGATGGCTTTTCAAAGATTTTCTTTAGGAAATATGTTAATCAAGACCTTACAGTGGAAAGGTACATAATCTTATCTTTAGGCACGTTATCCTATCATACATTGTAAACAGATGAGCTCCTTACAGTTTATTAGCATTATGTAAACAACATTTATTAGAAGGAAATCATAATTTTCCCAAGGTGGGACTAAGTTCTAAACAATTAATCAATGTTAACACAAAATTTAACTGAGTTTGCAGACTACTGAATTTTTCCTTAGAGGTGTATCATAACATATCACCACCTCTAGTAAACAGGTGTCTCACACAATAGCCCCTGTTGAAAAAATATCATGAAGACATCAATTTAAATGACATGACAATTTAAATGACATGACAATTTAAAACCTTGGAAAAACTACAGTGGGAAACAAGTTGTACACAGAAAAGGCCACAAGCCCTTAAAGTGTAACACAGCTTTGGATCAAACACAAGTCTAACAAACATGATACCAGTTGAGAATTGACATGATGAGAACTTCTGGAGTTTTTTTACCAAATTTGGTGTGTTTGCTGCAATTTTGTCAAATAAATACTTACGAGTCAATTTACTACCTGGCCATTCCTTATTCAACAACAATTTTTAAGAATATTATATTTTAATAATTTATAACAAATATTTTGCCAGCAAAAGCAACATTCACCTTCCAATTTAGTCGCACAATTAGCTAAAACATATAAAAAATCCCAGTTGAAAATAAGAGCAGTTTCTACCTCCTCCCCATATTTTTACATTATAGGATGGGGGCAAAAAAATTCTACAGTTGAAACCCTGCCTATTAATCTCTCCTTTCCCCCCATTCTCAAGTGACAAACATTTCAGAAGTGGAATGACAGCAGTCTTGCTTTGAATGAGGTTTCCAGAATAATTCTAGACATATGTACACAGGGCCCATATGAGCAGAGCAGAAACTCAGTTTGACATAAAATTCCTAGTAAGAAAACAGGCAGTGTTCACACAGCCTCTGAGTTCCAAGTTAAACAGAAGAAAGATTCAGCATACCAATAAAACCAAACTTGTCCAAACTGAAACTTTTTAACTTTCAGTTGACCTGCACCAGTGGACATTTCTGAACTGCTCTTGATTATACGCAGTCTTCAGTACAGGGCATTTTTTAAAATGCTATGTGGTATCTGCACAAGAAGATTTGAGTTCTTAAAATCCACTCAAAATAAAAACTTAGTCCTACAGAACCCATTACTGCAAGCATACAATCAGATATATTTAACTCTGACTGAATAACGACAGTCAAATTATGGAACATAAATCTCAGTTTGCAAACAAATTGGTTGTCCCAAGCACAAAAGAGCTACAGCCAGCAGAGCAGAAAACAGCTCTTAAAGAACTAGCAACTTAGCAACTACTGAATCAGTAAGACTGCTGCATAAAACATGAACTGAATATGAAGTCATTAAATATTTAGTGTAAACCAGAATCAACTTTCAAGTTGTATATTACCTATTATCTTGTTCCAAACGGTTCTAATTTTCCCCCTCCACCCTCCAAAATATCATAAGCCAAGATAAACTAATTTAGCTAGCAGCTTAACACAATGGGTTTTCTGAGCAAAAGATTTCAACAGACAAGTTCTTGCCTGGAGTTGCAGACAGGTATAACGAATCTACTACAATGATCTATTATAAGGAAACTCTAATTTTGTATATGAATAAACAAGCTACTCTACTCAGCCATGTGAATACCTGAGAGGTTCAATGTTCTGGCAGAGATTATATTTATTTATTAAAAGAAAAAGGCATGTGCTAATGAGTATGATTACAACTCTGCTTATCAATCTCTGTCAAAAGCAAGACCATTTTCTTTGGGTGACTGCCATATTTATGTCCCTCCACACATGTTTTTTAATAAAGAATGAGGTTCTTGTACGGTGCCCCTTAAGAGCTGTCAAACATTACAACGAAACAGCAGACTTATGTACATTTATAGCACCATCTCATAAATCCCTTTGGCTAAGTTTATCTTCTATAAGCAAGATACAGATCAGTTTACATTACAAGAAAGTTTAAATCCAAAGCCTAAAGGCCTCCCCCAATATAGTATAATATTTTAAAGCAGTATATTATTTAAACATGTTCACTATTTCATTAATTTAAGAAAACACAGAGGGAGGAGAAAAAACCCCAAGAAATAACTGCCTCCTCTAACTCAAAGGTGACTGCATAGTGATAATATAATGATAACTGGCTCAGCCTATGACACATCTGGACTCTCAAAATTAAATGCTGCTTTACTCAGAGAAGAGTCAGTGACCCTTAACTTCCATCTGGAGACTCTCTCATCAAAGGTCTTCATTTAAAATAACCATTCTTACCAAAGTACAATTTTCTCCTCAATGTACGATCTTCAGACCACAACTCTGCAACCTCCTGTCACCACTTGGTGCACTGACAAGGGGTTAATCACTCAATGCAAGGGTAGTTCAAGCAGAGATCAAAAAGCCAAGATTGCAGAGCTTCTATCCCCCATTTTGCAACCAATTTACTCCATAGCCTGCAGTAAACCCATTCTCACTGTGAAGGTGCATGCATCTAGAAAACCCAAGATATATTATACCTTATCTCCCTAAAGTGGTAATTGCAAGTTTAATGTTCAGAAAACCACTTTTTTTTTTTTTCAAATAAAAGACAATAAGCCATTGATTTAGAACACTTCCAAAACAAAACATAAAACTGACTGATGAATCTCAACTGTTCACAGACCACAAACTGTTTACAATTAAGTTTCTATATTTTGCTAGACAGTTTTCTCATTTGTAGCACCAAAATTACTTCAGTATTTCCATCTATTACAAAGTATTTCCTAAGCACTCCAGGAAATAAGCAAATCTGTTTTTGATGGACAAATGCACTAGAATTAAAGACTAGACTACTAAAATACTTCCTAATTTCACTTAGAACATGGGAGAAAAATCTAACCTGAAATAAACAAAACAACACACATAGTAGCAACACGTTTCCTCCATTAGCAAAGGAAAAATTATTCACATTTACAGCTGAAGAGGGGATATTAAAATGTCCTATATAAGCCGCTTCTCAGGAGTCTATTTTTTCACTTACTCCACAAATATGGCAACCCTTATTTTACAAAAATCTGGGCCTCAGATAATTCTAAGGATCAAATTTAATGCATGTGTAGCTGGGATTTACAAGTGCGTCATTTTGTAATTTCTCTTTGAAGATGAGTCTTACCCATCTTAACTTGCCAAGTTTCGTATATTTCACATATTGTAAACTCAGTTTGGTTGGTAAAAAAAAAATGATGTAATGCTCTGTGCACTCAAAAGGATTAAAATTTGGCATGACTAAAGTGAACAGCAGCTAACAATCTTCCAAAGCATTTCACACTGAAAAGTTCATCTGACCTTATAAAAATGAACTTGTATGCAAAATCCATTGCCATGAGGCCCATAGGGAAGTACTGCAAAATATCCTTCAACATATAACAGCATGGTTCCCTACAACTTTTAAAAAAATCTGACATGCATGAGTGCTTTGCATAAATTAGCCCAATATATCACTGAAGACAAGCAGTAACACAGCTCCAGAAATTATCAACATCAGTAGAAGATAAATGTACAAAGAAGTCACATCTTAATTGATCTCTACTCCTTTGAATTGCTAAGTCTCACAATTCTCACAGCATCAGCAACCAAAACATTAATGTGTGCAGAATGTTTCCTCCAAACTATGATGTACAATTCTTTGTATGTGCCAACCACACTTGAACCAAAAGGCACTTGAAATCAAGCTAAAACAAAATTCACATCAGTTTCAGGAGTTCAGAATTCCTTAGGTGACAACAGGAGAGAAAGAGCTGAGAACTCAGTTTGAAATCTATGCCCCGCACACCCTCTGAATTCCTTTATTTTTCACATATAAAATGTGTATCTTCACCATAAAAAAAAAAGTCATGGTCAGGATGACAGCTGTTCACTAAACATAGCATAAAACAGGGCTAACAACCCTCAGAAAGCATGTGGAAGGAATAGTAATGCTCCACTCAGTGATAAGACATGATAATGTCTACCATGTGAATGACAGCTGCTTGGAAACTGGAGCATAACCCTGTAAGGAGGAAGGCAAGAAAAAAAAGAAGTAGACCAAGTGCTAGAACCTCTGCAATCCTGTTCTCACTCATGGAGAACTGCTGCTGGTCATTAGACACATCACAGCTGAAGTCACAGCTCTACAAATGCTAAGTAAGCAAGCATGTCCTACTTTTAAGAAAAAGACAAGAAGCTTACAAAAACCCCAACAAAATACCACTGAGGAAACAATAGGAAAAAAATAGAAAAAAATCCCTAACTGCTGGTTTCTTCAACAGCAAAGAGAATTAGAGAATAATAGAACATAAGGAGTTGGAAGGGACCCACAAGGATCACTAAAGACCAACTCCTGGTCCTGTACAAGACATCCCCAAGAGCCACACTATGGTGCCTGACAGCACTGTCCAACACTTGCACTCTGTCAGGCTGGTGCTGTGACCACTTCCCTGGGGAGCCTGTTCCAGGGCACAAGCACCTTCTGGGTGAGAAACCTTTTCCTGATATCCAACACAAACCTACCCTGACTCAGCTTCAGGCCATTCCCTCAAGTGCTGTCCCTCATCACCACAGAGCAGAGATCAGTGCCTGCCCCTCTTCTCTCGAGGAAGCTGTAACTGCAGTGAGGTCTCCCTCTGAGTCTCCTCTTCCCCAGGCTGAACAGACCAAGTGACCTCAGCTGCCCCACATAATGCTTCTCCTCAAAGCCCTTCATGATCTTTGTTACCCTCCTTTGGACACTTTCTAATAGATCAATATTTTTCTCACATTGTGGTGCTCAAAACTGCACACAGGACTCACTTAAGGACATTTGATATTGCAGATAAGCAGCATTTTACTTCAGGAGAATCCCAATTAATGTTTTTCAGCTCTCTAAATCAAGACTGGGGGAAGAAAAATACAAAGGGTAAGAGATGAGAAGGTACCTTTTGACAGGTAGGTTTTCAAAAACCAAAACAGGAACATGTGAATGATGAATACTCAAAAGGAAATGCAATCATATTGACAACTACTTCTTCCAGCTGATTGCGATTTTGAAAATAAAAAAGAAAGCTATTATTTCAGTCAATAAATGAGCTATTATTTTTAAGAATTTAAAGTCACTGTACTAACTATGAAAACCCATTAAATACAAGACTTCTGACTGTCTAGCTCCTAACTATGCTTTAGTCATGCTCAATGCAATTTTTTTAAAAAATCCTTCTGGTTAAAATCATCTTAAAACTCCTCCTATCTCCTCAAAAAAAGAAAGAATTATGTGTACTCCAAAGAACTTAACTAAAATAACTTTAGGCATATCCAAAGATAAGGCATTTTTGCACAAAATAACTTTTTTAAAGCCATATTTTGTGGAACAAATGTCTTTGAAATAGAAAGTAATTAGTACTTTCACCACAGGAGACAACATACACCATGAAATGTACTTTGATTTCCTCCTTGAGATCCACTACATTGCTCAATGGTGGTCAATATGCAAAGAATCGCAATTAAGTTTATTACAAACATGGAACACTACAAATGTTTTGCAGTCTGATCACAAGACTTCACTTTCAAGATTATTTGCTATATTTATATACTGAATCAGTAGGATTTCATTCAACTCCAAATATATTCGAACCATGGATCTTTATGAAGTTCTTCCATAGCATTATTGCAGTTGCGTAACAGCTCTATGATCTAAAGTATATAATACATATTCAGATGGGACTACCATATACCACAAAACACACTAATAAAGCCTTCAACAAAATGAGCTGACATTTTAACCTCACTTTTTTTAACCGTATTTTGAAAGGAAGAAATCAGGATGCATTTAAGACAAACTTTTTGACCACTGGGTGCCACTCTTGTTCTGTGTACAATAAATTGCCTGACACTAACTCAGTCTTCTCAGCCTTTCTGGTGTTTTTCCTCAGCTTTAAACAACCCTGATTCTTCTAACTTGAGAGGAAAAGATGGATAAACTTTTACACAAATTTTTATTAAGCATTCCTGTTCCAAACCTTTGCTTCTAGCCCCAAGAATGCAATTCTGAAAGAAGTCTATTGCACCAAGACCCTTGTGATATATGAGGGATTTCCTTTATGGTGAGATTAGAATAATCCATCCATGCTATGTCTAAATCATCCTATTCAATGGAATAGATATCTACTGCAACTGTGTGTCCCTATATGGATATTGCTATTAACAGTATCATACTGAGTTTACAACATCACAAATCTAAGGCTTGCCCTGTCTGAACTTTTTCTGACCTGCTTGCAGTCTTTTTCTTTTTTAACTTGCTGCTGGTTTAACAGCAATTTTTCCAACTGGTCAGGTATCTCTGGCTAATTTGGTTTACTTCTGTTGATCTTTGTATGGTATACCCATAGTTTTAAATATATGTTGTAATAAGGAGTTATTCTATGATATTATGACTAACACCATGATGCAATATCCACAAATACAAGCTGGTATAATAGACATCTCAAGAAGTGGAAATGCAGGATGTGGCATATAAAAGCACAGCCATCAGATGACATTCTTAGATCAGACTGCTAATATTTCACCTATACTAACAATCAATTCTTGTCCTAGTATTTAAGGTGACTTTCATCCTTGTCGATAAATGTTGAGTGTAACACTATCCTGTGCACTTTATTTTGCTAATTCAAAAAAAACCATATCAAACATCACGGCAGGCATATGTACATTACAGCCCTATGATTTACTACTAGTCCTTAGATTCCATAAATGGGAACCTGAGGTACAGACTAAGGAGGGTTCATAGAAATTAACATTACATATGATGGAAATATATATTCATCAGTTCAGCTGAGAAAACAGGGAGCACAGAAGAAAGCTGTGGTGAACTTCATAATCCTATTATCTATCCTACCAACCTTTAAAATGGCACAGGCATCATTATACTGTAGCCCCAATGTACTGCAGCTGCAGAATCAAATAATAGAACAAAGAATTCTCTGAAATCATGTAAGAAGTGTGACTCATCAGAGATGCATTAAATTACTTACACTTACAGGTTACCATCCTAATGATGTTATCATGATGCCTCCTATCCTTATTAAACTATAGACTTTCCTGTCATATAATTTCTTCAATTTCTATTTCAAACAATAAAACTAAAACCCATTTTTCCACTATTGTCTTTTACTTCAACAGATGTCCTTTCCCTGTTATTTCACTGGTCTGCTCTATCAGCTGTTTTGGTGACCAAGTAAAATGCCCTAAATATTTGCAGCCTGTGGATGGCACTACTAGAATCAAAAAATACCTGTATTCAGGTCTTGTAGAGTGATCATCCCTTGACCATCTGTATCCTGATTCATCCTGCAAAACATACAGGCAAAACAACTGCATGACATGTATCTCATATGTCAAGTACAATTAATTGCCAAATGGTACTTAATTATTGCAAAACCAAAGCATTTAATGAGTTAAAAAAATTATTACTCCTTGCAATAAATATCTTCTCAATTTATTCAGTGTATCCATTTACTTTTTATTTTTTCCTGTGTCAATATTGAAGAGAGCAACTTTGCAATGCTATAAAAAACACAAACTACAGAAGTTTCCAAAGCACATATACATGCTCTGTCTTCAAGAAGTCCTTCATCTTCAAACTATAAATTACCATCAACACCCTGAAATTACAGAATTTCAAACGGCTGGGTTGCAGGGGGGCAACAATAATGACCTTTCCAGCATTTTAATTACCTACTACTCAAGCCTTAATGGGAAAATAAACATGAGAGAAGAATCACCTTACGTACACCTCGGTGTGGAGGGCCACTCCTTCGGTCGTGGGCGAAACTGCGGCCCGTGTTGTAGTCTCTGTACTCAGCGTGACCGTAATCGTCGTAGCGACCGTAACTCCCGTCCCCAGGTCTCTCCAGCAGGCCTGGCTTCTTGGGCACAATGTTCACTATTCTGTGGTAATCACCCTAAACCACAAAACAAACAAAATCACATTGCTTTTAACAGCTGAAAATCCGTAACGCACAAACAAATGTAGAACTAAGTTATTTCTAAATATGGGACTTAAAAGAGAAAATTGCACAGGGAAACAGCAAACATTAAAAATCATGCCAGTCTGACAGTGGAATAACTGATTAAATCTAACTGGACACTACTCCTATTCAATCCTTAGGCATTACATATAGAGAGAAAATTTTAAACATGGCTTGTCTTTTGAAAGTTTATAAGCAGTAGCATTAGCTACTTTCTGAGCATTGGTTAGCTACATGTATCCCTCAGACTTCTCCATTATTTTTAGAATGCAACAAAGAAAGTTGCACCTGTAATGTCTACAAAAAAATAACAGTCATTTGAAAACACTAACAATTTTCCTTATGTCCATAACATCCTCCATACTGCAGAGACTGTATTTAAGATAGATCTTGCTTAATAACCTGAATAGATAAACACACACTGAACACAATGCAGTAGGTCCTCTGAAGATTCAAGTGACAGAATTTTAACACTCTTGGTTTTTCTTTTAGTGCAAATTTCAAGCAGATTTTTTAGAACACAAATTTATTTCCTTCAAATAGCATGTCATATACTATTTGTCAACTAAAGAAATTCTTTGTTTATTAGGTACAAATTGCACAGCTGCAAAAGATACAAATTTAATCTTACTAGAACTAAGTTTTATATAATATAACTGCAAATAAAAAGCGAATGAAAACATGAATGCAAGATTTTGTATTTTAAATCTTCTTCCTTTAGCAAAAAGTTTTTTTAACGGGCCTTAAACAAAAGCTACTAATGCAGACACTTGAGTTAGCATGTACAATTTGGATTTGGCAGGGGTGGGGGGGGAAGACACTCAAGCTATTTTTTTTAACAGTAAGAAGTCAGAATCTAATAGTTTCGGATAGTTTTTGCAGAAAAATACATTGTATTCACAAACTGCTAAATATTGTCATGCAGAAAAAAAAAGTTCTGATTTCAGAGAGCACCCAACAAACACAACAAACAGACTGGAGGGCAGTTTAAAGCCAGCCATACAGGTGCAAAGTGGAGACTATATACACAGTCATAATGTTTGATCTACTCTTACCTCATCGAACATCCTCCACATGTAATTATTTTTTTTAGTTTGGTGTCTTACAAAGATCTTCTGTGCAGCTTAAAACTGCTCCTTGCTTTAAGCTCACCCAGAAGACCTCACTACACAACTATCCTGGCACATAGAAGAACAGCTACATGAAAACTCCATGAATATCCTACTGGCACAATTATGTCAAGTGCTTGCAATTTCCCGTTCTTTAACAGTAACTGTGTTTTTTACTACAATCTATACTTGATACACAATTAGAACTCAGTTTAGATGAGGACACATCTCTCAATTTCTTCAAAAAAAAAAAGATACTTCATTCTGTATCATTGGCACATCTTATTTCCAACATACTAACCTAGCAGCAAACTCTAAGCATATTAACAGATTGAACAAATTAATTCCATTTCACTTGCCTAATCAAAATTAAGTCAGACTTCTACATGTGGACACAAATACAATAGCACGGGCTTACAAGGACAGAAAGTACCTTCCAACTATCTTGAATCTGCAGAGCTGTATGAGAAAGAACTCCATATCCATCTTTCAGTATGGCAGAGAGACACATATCTTGGTTAGCCCAGCTACTGGGGGTGTTGTTTGGGTACAGATGGGTAATATTCATTGTGATGAGTGTACTCTGCTACTGCCTTCAAGCCCAGTTCCAAACATATGTAATATAAAGCTAGCATTGAACTACCTAGTAAACACTTGCATCAAAATGCAAATCTTTTAGACTATAAATTTTCATAATGCCTGACCACACATTGCTCCCTGGACAGCCTGAAAGATTACAGGAATTTAGAAATGTCAGTGATGCAATGGTTAAATTTGCCATGAATTGTCAAACTGAAAAAACATGTGTGAAAATACATTCTGTCTTTCCTTTTGTCCTATTCTTGATAAGCATTTTGGAGAAAGAGGTAGCTAAACACCCTGTGGAAATCAACGTGATTTCCAGCTTGCTGAAAATGAAAAATGCTACTGTTGCCTGTCACAGTAACAAAAATGTCACAGAACAGACAACCACTAATACACTACCAAATAGAGAAGCCTGTGTAATTAGTTACATAGAGTAACCAAAAGTCTCCAAAGAGACAAGCTGAAAACAAAACAGAGGGAACCCAGAAGATGCACTAAATCAGCTATGGTATTATTTCAACATTTGCCATAAGTAAAAGGGAAGTCAGATAAGAGGAACTGGCACCTGAAATTTAATTTTGTCAAAAGCACACTACAAAGGATGCAAATAGAAATATCAGAAAGTATTCTTAAAATTCTATTTACGGTGTAATACCTCCAAAGACAAAGCTACAACCTGTTTTATTTATTTATTGGAGACTTCAGACAAGGGAGGGAAAAAAATGGCCCAACTCTGTGGAACAGAGAATTCCTAAAAGCATTCTGAACTTATTCTATAGCACAGCTTCTGCATTTGCTTTTACAAGCATACCATACATACGTACATAACACACCACAAAAGACTGTTTCTACAAAGCAGATTTCTGTTGCCACTGTTCTTGTAAAGTGTTTCCTTTACAGGACTCCAAAGCACAATTTTAGCAAAGATGTACTTTCAACACTTGTTAAAAACATCTTCTGTACTTTAAACATTATAAAGAAACTTTGTTGGTGACAAGAACAATCATGAAACAAGTTCCTTTACCACGTCAAGTTACTTAAACATTGACATAAAAAAAATGTTGTCATCTTATTGTGAAGCTCCCATACCTTCTCGGTGATTCCTCATGTGCAGCTCCTCACAGCACTGACTCCTTCTTCACAGCACAACCAACAAACTCCAACTCCCCTTACAACATAACCAACCAATTCCAACTCTCTCTTCAACCAGCTAACCCTTCTGTAGCACTCATCTTCTTACTGGACACAGCTGTGGCCTATTAAGGGCAGGCCTGCTCCTAATCTCTGGTGATTGGTGCAGCTGCAACTCCTCAGGTGTGAGACTGCCTTCTGCACCATTCTCTTACATTCTATCCCTCCACAAAAAGACTATGGAAAAATATAACATTAGTATGGCCTCTTGTTCCCCAGAAGTTATTAAAAATCCTGTGCTTAATAACACGAAGAATTACACCAAAATACAAATATTCTAAAACAGTTCCAACAGATCTGAAAAATTAAAAAAAAACTAATACTTAATTCAGTAGGCAGCCTATTAGTTTTGTGCAGATGCATGTGCCAAACTGCTGACTTCAAGGAACAGGGGAAAAAATGAACTTGGGATATACCTGGAGCTTACACAGGTACATAAATCCATCCCCTATGGTACAGGTCATTGTATAAAGGTACAGTATAATGTTATAATGCTGCAGACACAATGCTTACTGCACACTTACATCACCATGAATCCTAGGAGGGAGACGTTCTCTTGGAACTCTTTCATAGTCGTATCGCCCTTCGGACCACATTTCATCTCTTCTATAGGCCACTTGAGACAATGAAAATACAATTAGTGAAAACCAGACCCATTATGAATAGACAAAAGGACAGGGAGCAGAAAAATAAAGGTTCCAGGATTTCTCCCAATACAATGTATTATGCACAAGTTCTTATTATTAGCCCTTTAAAATATAGAAAGTATGTAATGTATTGGAGCAAAAATAATTTGCAGTATGGGCAAGAACATGGAACTGGAAATCCTGTAAAATTACAGGACTTGGAGATACTATAAACCACTCTATTGAAATATATGCAAATTGCAAGTACTAGATGTACAGACAAATGCACACACATATACCTTACAGCAATTTTAATAGTGTTCTGTTAAAAATATAGAATGGAACTTCTTTAAAAGTAATTCAACATCTATTTATTAGATTAAATAATTTCTACTTTTTAATAAAATATAATAACTTAGAATTATTTCATCAACTCAACTGTCTGGAAAGAGATCAAAATGTAGCACATAACTTCTTAGTACAAAGCCCCATATTTTGATTACAGGCATACAATACATTCTTCACATGAAGATACTTCCTGTTTTAAATTGAGAGCCAGCAGAACAAAAAAAAACCTCTTTTCAGAGGAAAGGGACTTTGGAAGCAGAGTTAGCCATTAAAGACAGGTGGAAATAAACCATCGTCCTAAGAGATTCTACTCATGCTGTGCTAAACAACACAGACTTGAGGAGTTCAAACCTTTCTGCTGATTATAAAGGTGACAAATTATCTACTATACAACACTGAAAGTAGATATGCAACTGCTAGAATTATATGTTTCAAACCTTCCCTTCACAGTAGTAGCTCTAGCTGTTAAAAACAGTCAATACAGAAAAGTAACAGCAGGTCACATTCAGAAGGAGAAATACATACTGTTACCTACTTGCACAACATAAAAACACTTTACTGGAAATAGACTTTGAGGCTATATAAAATTATTGATTAGTACAGATGCTAAGAATCAACATAAAAGAATTAATAAACTGTAAAGAGAGGTAGCACTAATTCTGATACACACTTTTGCAAAATATAACAACACTCACATACTTACTTCTCTGCCAGTTTTAGCAATTCTGCTTCTGAAGATCCATTCACCTACCTACAAAAAAAAGAAACTGAGGTTAGCAAAAAATACAAATATATTCATCATAAGTATATTTTTTTCTGTTAAGTAAACCAGACAGGTGCAATCTAAATGTTTTAACTGCCTGTACCCTGTGATCTGTCTTTGTAAAGAAAAATAAGATTCAGTTGCATGTGATGAGAAGTTAATTAAAAGCTTGATCTTTTTTCTTTTGGTAAAAGAGAATGAATGATGAAGTTCTTTACTCAACTACAAGATGCATCTATGTTCAGAGATTGAACCCTAGCATTGGTTCAAACAAAACAGATTATCTTCTTAAAATTATAGTCCCATTTTATAACAATCTTGACCTTAAGTTTGTTCTACAACCAAGACACAGAACTATTCTGATGTAGCTACAGGTTATAAATCAAAAGCTGACTAAACCAACCAGCTGATCCAAGTTTTGGTAAGGACAAAAGCGAGAGGATCCACGGTCCCTGCCCTCTCCAGTAAGCTCCACGTAAGAGTTACTAATTCTGAAACCACTGCTCATACTGCTGCATTGGATGGTCAGCTGCATTATCTGAAGCACCTTCCTGGCACTTTCACAGTACCTGCCTCAACTTTTCTTTATCTTGTACTTCACCGACCTTTTCTAGAGCCTTAAAAATGCACACCGGGGCTGTATGTGCATGAACAGCTCTTAGGCCAACCCCATGCCCTCCTTCCCACATTACCAGGAGGATGCTCTATGTGCTCTTAGCTGTCCCCACCATCCTCTTTTCTTTGTGCCCAGAACAGTACTTGAACATTTCTTGGTGTTGTGTACAGGAGGGGCAGAATTAGCTATGGCAAGGCAAAATCACGATGCTGAAAAGGCATCACCTAAAACACTTCACTGCTGGTCCCTCATGCCCAGGCCCTGCCCAGGGTGGGCCATTCCTTCTGTCTGCACTCACCACAGCTGGGAAGCACCTCAAGTGCTCACACCACTCCCCCCTGCTCATCCACAGCCCACCCACTTCTCACACCAACAGAGATTTAGGTACTTGATGGCAACCCTCAGTTTTTTAGGCAAACAGCAAAATACCAGGAGCTGAATTCAGGTGAGGTTTTCAAGCAGGCTGCTTTTTTTTTTTTTTTTCCATTTGGATAAATACAGTAATGACCCTGTCCTTTTGCCTGCAGAAGTTATTGAAACTGTTAACATAATGTTCAAAAAGCAACCTATCTCAGAAAAATGCTACTGAAGCTGAGGGCAGACTTACACCTCATGCTGCTTTGTCAGTCAAACCACCTGCAACATCCCAACACACATCACTGGCACCAACTCTCTCATACACACCCCATTATTTTATCAGGAATCAAGCTGATAAAAACACTCCCCTTTTTTTTATCACTGCCAGACCTCACTGAAATGAGCAAGAATTAAGACCAGTATTTCAACAAAAACACAAGCTGGAAAAAGGTAGAGCTACACTATCACAAAAGTCAACAGACTGACAAAAAATATACACTAGATAACAAGCAACTATGCAGGTGAAACAAAAAACTCATCTGCATTTAGAGGTATGGAATGAAGAAAGTTAATCAGGCAGAATCAACCATCAAGTACATTGCTTAAAATGCTGCTAAAGTAAACAAGGAGAAGACCAATTTAACTGACAAATCTTAGAACAACGAGATAAAATAAGGATCTATTTGGAAATACCAAAAGAAAAAAATGCTTGAAGGGAAGAAAATGCAATTCCTAGCATCTTAAGCACCTTTTATCTGTTTCAATAGAAAAAGAAAACACTCAATTTCTTAACTGATGTGACCTAACACAGCTTTCATAACAACCACGGACAGTTTAAACTCTTAGCATCAACATCAGCAAATTCCATTAACAAGGACTCAAGAGCTCAAATCTCAAATTTATTATGCTGTATTGAGATTCATCTGTTCTCTCAGTAGGCACAAAGTTGCTGTAAAACAAAGAATGAGAGAAACCTGGTTTTGTTTCACGCCAAACACCATAACTCATCCTGATTAACTATCTTCTATTAGCATATACAACAACAAAAAAAAAAACAAAACAGTTGATGCTGAATATTATGATATATAATCACTTGCCATATTAACTAAAACAATCTCTTTCTGGTTTTGATCAGAGGTGACTATTTTACCTAAAGCAGTATCTTCTCTCAAATAAACACATTCTGTAAGTGCAGAGGTCATTCTATGAACACATCACAAGCTGCTCTACTGTAGCCAGCCACCAAAAATGGCTTTACTCCAATTAGCACCATGTTTTGCTCTATGCTAATATAGGTTTTTTCATCAGGCAGACTACACAGGTCTCTCTCTTCAGATTTTTTGCACCCTCCTGATGCATTTGCAAAAGCACTCCAGTACTTTGGAACATCGGTACACAATTCTTGTCTGCTTACACTTACTTGAGACATCAATTTTCATCAAGGCTACAAGTATCTGCTTCTCCAGGATTTTTAATTTTCTAGCGTGTGCTATCATCCTTCTGCAGAATCTACATTTTTGTTTTCAACACATACAGCCTCCTAATCCAGATGGCTACATCTTGCCATACGTGAACAAAACAGATGCAGAGACAGGCAGCTGGAGTGCCTCCCATGCCACTGGCATATATCTGGTTTTATAATGTTACTTTGATAAACAGCAGAGACTGACAAATGTGAGCCAATTTTGTCTATCATTTCTGCTTTGGAAAGCTCTCAAAAAAGCCCAAACGCTTTTGTACAAGATGTAGGAGAGATGTAACTTATTAGCAACAGCACTATAAAACTTGGAATGATTCCTGCTGTGAGGATATAAAGACAGAAAATATTGTTGTATCTCCCAACAATTAGACTCAAAGATAAGCCACTATTTCTTACCTAGACAGAAGGCAAGGCAGATAAAAATGGGTTTGGGGGAGAAAAGTTACTTTCTCATCTTCCCCTTGTACTTGGGACAGGTAAAACATGCTGAATAGGCACAGTCCTACTGAAAAAGTTAAAAAGCACAAGTGTGAGAGCAGAGGGAAACACCAGGAAATAAAATAACATGAGAGAGGCACTGAGAAAAACCAGAGATTCAAAAACAATCTGTCTCTGCCTAATAGCAAATATTAGGCTGTAAGAGTTTCAAAAGCATTTAGAAGTATGACTGCAACAAGTCCAGGGATATTCACCTAGATACCAAGAGGTTCTCTTCCAACCTTTCTCAACCCATTCACAATGATTTTTACTTAAAACAGCATGCATAAACTGAATATAATAACAGCAGCAGCATTCCAATGAGGATTTACAATCCCACCAGTTGCACTTCCTTACTACCTCATTATGTCACTGGGACAAGGGCAATGGAAGCAATGCATTGGGGGTTATAGTAATAGAATGACTGATCTATCAGCACTTATCTTTGCCTGATCACCTGCAGTTACTGACCTGCCCATCATCAGTGCCAGTGCCATGAAAAGCATATTCTACGAGGCTCTGATGTAGCTGCTCCACCAGCAATGTCACTGCAAACAACTGCACGGACCACCACTGCTCCCGTGGCTTTCCATCCTGACAACAAAATATGGCAACTTTCCATATTGATGCCATAACCAGTCAAAACCACAATGTTCTCAAAAACTACTCTTGAAAGTAACAACCAACCCATAGCACTTCACATAGGGCAAACCACTGCATCAAACTGTCCTCACTGGTTGTGCGGGTTCCCACATCTTTTTGTTACTTCTGCCTTTGCTCCCTTGAAGTCACAGATAAAGAATTTATAGACTATCCTTGAAAACCCTCATGGAGGGGAAAGAGCC
This sequence comes from Melospiza georgiana, assembly GCF_028018845.1. Lineage (NCBI taxonomy): Eukaryota > Metazoa > Chordata > Aves > Passeriformes > Passerellidae > Melospiza > Melospiza georgiana. The sequence continues at coordinate 52,383,304 of NC_080433.1, forward strand.
TACTTAAGGAGTATGAGTGAGAATAAAGTACCATGAAGAGTAGACTTCAGATGCTTAAATACTAGTAAGGATTTAAAATATTAGTTCAACAACAGAATACCCTATTGTTAAACTAATCACACAGATTTATTCTGAAAGACTTATTCTAGTACTTATTGGGAAATGACCGGGGTTACACACTCATGTCTTACTTATCCCTCAATAAGGACATAGATCCTGCACCAACACACCCACCACACACATCAATGAAAGCGTTTACAATGAGATTTATGTAGCCTCCATACACTCGCTACGAATGATTGCTTAAAATTACGCTCAGATGTGTGTACAAGGAGGACGAGCCTTCCCTTCAAAACAAATATACAAATTAAAGCGTGAATCAGAGTCCCCTGTCCCATATGGGTTTCAAAGAGGATTAAATGATGAGGCACACGAGCCACCTCGGGCGCTGGCCCAGCAGCCGCTGCCCACAGGAGGCCGTCCTGCCCTGGGCTGGTCCCGCCGCCGCGTCCGAGCGCACCCGCGGGCGCGGGGGGTCCGCAGCGCTGGGGCCGCTCCGGCGCGGGAGGGACGGACGCGCTCCCCGGGCCGTCCCTCGAGGCTCCGCTTCCGGGGCGGGCGCCCCGCACCCCGAGCACGTGCTCGCAGAGGGGGCAGGAAGGCGGCCCCGGGGCGCCCCGCAAGAAGCCGAGCGCGTCCCACCGCAGCCGCGGGCCAGAGGAGCGGCTCCGGGCCCGCTGGTGCCGCGCAGGAAGGCGGCCGGCCCGCGGCTCGGCCCCGCCGCTCACCCACCTGCCGCTGCCCCGTTTCCCGCTCCCGCTGCGCGGCAGCCCCGCGGCAGCTCCGCACGTCCCCGCCGCTTCCGGCGCTCCCGAGCCGTCGGCGGAAAGCCCCGCCCGCCGCCGCGGAGCCGCCGCCCATTGGCCGTGGCCGCGCCGGGAGCCGCGCGTCGGCGGAAGCGCGACGGGCCGGGGCGACGGCAGGCAGGCAGGGAGGGAGCGAGCGAGCGAGCGAGCCGTGTGTTCCGGGCCGGCCCGCCCCGCCGGGACCGCAGCTGCGCCTCTCCGGGCCGCTCGCACGATGGGCTCCCGCGCGGGCTGAGCCCCGCCGTGACGGGTACGCGGGGCCGGGGCACCGGGGCGTCGCGAACGCTCGGTCACGGCTCGCTCGCTTCGGGCCTTTGCGGAATAGGAAGGGCGAAATAAGCGGCTGGTCGGGGACGCGCTGTGACGTTGTGGCCCAAGGTGTTAACACAGCGTGTAGAAGTTCCTGCAGTCTGTGGTTATGCTGCTTTAATGTCGGTTTGCTCGCGCTGAACTCTGAACTAGGTTACGTGTCTCCTGGTTTGAGGAGGAGTGGGTGCCGCTGAGTGAGTTACCCAGATCTGCCCCGCCTCGCTGAACCTCTGGGTGACACCAGATGCGATTGAACCAAGCAGCCCTTCTCCCATCTTGGCTGTGCTGAGAATCCCCTTAAAAAGACACTGTTGGAAAAGCTTTTGTGGGCTTTCCCTCTGGAGCGTGGGGGAAATGGTAGCATAGAAATCATGAACTTCTGAGGGCCCTGATCTTTCCAGGTGGAGGCAAACGAGGACAGCCCAGGCCTCCAGAGCCCTCTTTACTTCTGTAGGTATTGCACATTTGTTGTCAAGTGAAGCAGTTACTGCTGTATCATCTTCATTCCCAGTAAAGTCTCAGTAAATGCTGATTAGTACTGGGGATGGAAATCTGTCTGGAACAAAATTCTACTGATTTTGGCCAAGGTCGATGTGACACCTATATGTAATCTGGAAAAGGAACATATATGAATTACAAGTGTTTGATAGATAGATAGTCTGGGCTGATGGTCTGGTTGCCCAGTCTTACTGTCCCTAAGCTTTCTTAGTTAGATCACTGTGTAGAAGTGTTTTGATTCAAAGCACAGATCCTTTTTGTGTTCCTCTTTGGCTTGAGCTGATTGTATTCTTTCTTTACTGATAATGCTAATCTTATTTACCAACTCTTGATCCTATTTGATATTTGCTTGGTACTATTTAAGTGAGTATGAGATAAAACAGATTATTCTCTTACAGCCTGTTCCATGCCCCTTGTGCAGGGCAGAATTGCAGCCAGTGGTTGAGTGGTTGATACCCTTGTCAGGGACCAAGGAGAACGTGAGTTTGGTTTCATCCTTTACCAGACACTTGATTATTAGCCTGAGCCAAGCTCCTGCCACAACTAATGGTTTGTTGATTTGGGTCTAAACTCCATTGAGACTATTAAATCAGGAAGAAAATACTGTACTTTGAGGATCAAGATAGGAACACTCTAATTGGCCTGAGCAGGAGTGTCTTGGGAAACTTGCTCACAAATCATTTGTACATACTTCAGTTGATTAAATCGTACATCTGACATTGCTGCACTGCACTTAAAAACAAACATACAGGTTTGTGCTTTTAAGTTGAAATATCAATGTTAAGTCATGGAAGTATAAGTAAATTTAGGCTCCACTTGATGATTCAGAGGCATCTGAGCTGTTTTAGTGGTGTCCTCATGTGTTCTGGGATAGAGTAGAAAAGCCAATTACTGAAATTAATCATTGTCTTTCTGTGATATCCCCAATACTAATGACAGATGCTGCATTAAGCATATTGGATCGAAGCAAAACGTATTCGTGTACCTGATCTATTTTTCAGGAGACTTAATCATTGCTGACAGATGGCTCTTGTCAAAAAATGGCTTCTTTTAGCTTGAGTTGTTAGAAAAGACAAAAAAGATTGAATTCAAGAAGTCATTGTAATGAGACATAACTCTATTGTCAAAGTTAGTATGTGAAAGTGATAAATGAAGAAGGCATTAATATTACAGAGAGGCCATTACATTAATGGGAATTGTGTGCAGTTCTGTGGAGGTATTGTAAAGGCTTTTAGCCAATGTTTAAAGTTGAGTAATGAAGGTAATACCTTGAAGATCAAGAAAGCCCCAGAAAGGCATCCAGGATAAAATAGAAATGTTTTGATTTGTTGAAAAGCTCTAGCAGGATATAGCCTTGAAACCAGGCTGTACCTGACTTTCATTGAGTCTCCTGCAGCAAGAAGAAAGCTGAGATGTTGTTTTTTGGTTCATTTGGAGATTTTTGTGAGGGGAGAGGATTTTTTTTTTTTCTGGTCAGCTGAGCGGAGAGGCTGGTAATCCTGGAGAAAGAATATGATGAAAATCTTAAACTTATATTGGACATTTCTATGAAGTTATAAAATTCCTGAAGTAGCAGGACACTCAGCCTTGTAATGATGAGCCTCCAGATGACATGTCTTATCTGGTGACTTAGCTAAAGCTGGAACTGGCATTTTTTCACTCCTCTGACTAGAAAACATCATTATAATGAATGGTGATAACCATACAGTTGCTGTACTCCCTCTTGTATTAAATTGTGTCTGTATAGTGAGTCAGACATTAAAAATAAGCAGTACTTGCACAACAATCCTAAACAATACAAATTGCTAAGAATATTTGGGCAGTTGGAGCAGCAAAACTGTTAAGCCCAAATTTGTCCAGGGGAGTAGAAACAGCATTCAACCTGAGCTGTCTGGCAGCCCGTGCTGTCAGGGTACAACTCTTTCAGCTTCTGGAAAAAGCAGTGTGCAGCTGGAAATGGTGATTCTGTAGGCTGCTTTCATTAATAATTTCCTAACAACTGAGCTGTTAGGCCAGTAGTGATCTCTGCATGATGTCTCACCTTCTCTGTGGAGGTTTGCACCGTGGCATTGTGCAATATGCAGGCTGACTGCTCTCCAGCCATGCTGTTCTCCCTGGTGCCTGCCCATTAAAATGGGGGCTGCTTTGCCTAATGTTGCAAGGTGCTCCAGCTTCTCTTGCCTTTTAGGCAGAGTGAAATTGTTGTATTCAGATACTTGAGGTTCACTTCCAGTGTTTTCTGGTCCACTACTGCAATATATTAGCACTGGCAGTGTAGCATAGTGCAGTGTTGAGATTGGTCTTCCTGAGTCCTTCTATCCACTGTACATCTGGATAACTGCACTTTAGGCCATCCATTCACATGGCATGTTGCCAAGTCAGTCTGGTTAGGCTTGTCAGGGATACTAATGCCAAGCAGAAAGGAATTTGGGATAATGAACCCAGTCTGCCTAACAGCAGATGCAATGTGTGGCCTTTATTGCAAATTTATTCTGTTTTCATTTGCTTAACCTTTATGTTGCCATTTTCGCTCATGCCAGAAAACAGTCTCTGAACATGAAAAACCTCAAAATTGAATCACTTGGAAACTGCCACTGCAATGAATTGTGATACAGTAAGCATGTAAGGAAAGAGAAGCAAAGCACTTGGACAGTCAGTGTCTACTGGGAATATCAGGCCTTCAGATAACTAAATCATGAAATGCCAGAAAGTATTAGCCAGATTAGAGTGTGATATTAGTTACTTTTGTTGGCACTTGGCCAAGCAATCTGTTCAGACTGGCTCCCCAAGAAGTCCCCTAAGAAACTGTAATATGGCAGATGCTGATTTTAATACTTTAAAGGTTTTATCCCCATCAGCTTCTGTCTACATTTTTAAAATGAGGCAGTCTTGCTGAAGAAGTGGCTTGATCCTCACTTGGGAATTGGCTGGAGGTGCCAGGAAGCAGCAATAAGGCTGTAGGAAAATGGACAAGGAGGTAGAAATTGGACTGTGTAGGGAGTGGGTTTGCTGTACTATTTGGTGTGGCCTTTCATAAGGGGTATGTTTCGATCTTAAATTTTACTGACTTAGCTCTTGGTCTGAACCATGGCTACAGAATGAGTCAAAGAGAATATTTTGCACAGACTTTACACCTCTAAAAATTTTGGGAAATGTCCAAATGTGAAGAAAACCGTTGGCTTGTCATTTTCTAGTTAGTTTGATTACTCTTCACCTAGTATTAGGTGATGTGTGTGTGGTTATAATGGTAACCACATACCATTTTATTTTAATTGATTAATTGTTTCCAGACATATTCAGTTTCAAGAGCATAGAAAAGATTGGAAATTAATATGGAAAGATTGGAAATTTTCCTCCCTAGTCAGAAGGAGGAAGGGGGGTGCTTCTACAGAGATGCTTCTTTATGGTCAGCTCTGGACACTTGCAGTTCTAGAGGAGTGCAGAAACTTGAGCAATAGTTAAGAGAGGAGATGAAAGCTTGCCACTTTAGCATCATGCTACATTGACTTAAAAATGTATTTATCTCCCTCCCCACAATAATTAGGACTCTGCTTTAGGGAAACTTTTTTTTTTTGCCCCCTTAACCAGTTGTATTTTACTGTATGTTGAATGCAGCTGAGCTGATACTTGCATAAGAATCAGATCATGCTGGTACATACAGAGGTCAGTAATTTGATATGTTGTCCCTAATGTTTAATAAGTGGACATTGCTTGTTTCTTTTGGCCCCCAACCTTTCTAATTGCACAGATCAGCAGAGGATTATTGTAAGTACACTAACTTGCCAGTTTTTTCTTGACAACAGATCGACTCACATAGAACAAAAATATGTTTGAATCCAGGGGATGAGGAAGGAATGTATGTCTTCTGTAGTCCATGAAGGCAAAGGAAATGAAAGCTGTGCTCTCCTGCAGCTTTATCATGGCTGTCTGGGCTAGGTTTGAAATAAAATTCAAAGTCTTGAAACTATTTTTTAATTGATTTCTTTGTTCAATACAGTTTAACTCTTTCTCTTTCTCCTTTCATCAGAAAAATGAGTGGTGGGTTGGCACCAAGCAAAAGCACAGTGTATGTGTCCAATTTACCCTTTGCTTTGACTAACAATGATCTGTACAGGGTAAGTGTTAAGAGATGCATTGTTTAGATTAAACTTGTTGACAACAATTTTGACTGTAAAATCAATACTGATATATAAGTTTGTCATGATAAATTTATTATTAGTGAAATGCAATTGTCTGTTGTTAAATCTTTTTATTTTGTTTTATATTTCAGATATTTTCAAAGTATGGGAAAGTTGTCAAGTAAGTGACCTGATATGGCCTTCTATTTTTGTACCTCTCGTTTTAAATATTTTATGTCTTTCCTTCACTTGAAAGTCTTAAGCTTTTTGTAATTAAAGTATGAATGTGGAACTGTATTGAAGTTCTATTCATTTTTAATAAAGTATAAATTTAATTTAACAACTGAAGGTTCTTGCAGTTACATACATAATACAAGAATATTTGTGTTTGGGACAGGTTTTGCTAATCATTTTTGAAGAGCAAGTAGAATGTTGTTACATAGCATCAGTCTTTTCTCTGTAATAGTTGAAACAGTGTTCTTCTAGTGTAATTCCCCTTTCCTTCACCACTGTGGGGCACAGTGGGTAAGTGTGAAAGTGAGAACTTCTTATGTGAACTAGATGTCACAGTTCCCACAATTGCAGCGTGCAGTTCTCTGTGATTCTAGAGGGGCTGGTGATTGTGACTGCTTAGTGTTTTACCTAAAGCTTCATCTGCATTAATGGCTTTCACTGTGTGGGGCATTTGTGAACAATATGTGTGAATATCTGCCTCTGTGTTCAAATGCTAGAAAGAAATGCCACAGGAAGGAGCTGACTGGTTTGTTTCCTTTTTTTTAATTGGTCAGAATAAGGTGACTCAAGTCTTCAGTTTTTAATCCTAAACCAGCAAGTATCTTCTCTAATTTCTAGTAGCTGTTGCAGTAACCTGTGAGATACAGAGTTTCAAAGTTTATGAAGCCTCAGAAGTGTGTTTCAGGTTACAAATAGCAGGAAAAGCGAATATATCCTGACTATTATGACTTCAACTGAGTTTGTTCAGTAAGAATCAGACTTTCTATGGCTCCGAGAAGTTCCTGACTTTTTAAAGATTTGTCACACTTGATTCTTTCTGTTCTTGTGTTATTAACTGATATGTTCAATATCCTGATTAGAAGTCTGACAATCACACCGGGCTTCTGTTGGAATTCTTCAAAGAGTAGATTGGCATAAAAATTAATAGAATTGTCGTAAAGTCAGTTTGATTGATACTTAATGCATGCAGTTGAACATGTCCAAGAGGCTTTGTTAGTAAAACAGTTAAGTTCAACCTTTTTGTGCATGTATTTGGGGAAATTTGAGATTTCTTTACTGTGTTTTTACCACAGTGGGTCATCTGTTACTTAAACAGCTTGTATGTTAAGCCTTCTGTATTGAAGTGGGGTTTGGTTTTTTGGTTACGTCTTAGAATTTTGGCTTGCCCTGTGGCTGAACCTTGTTTTACCTGTGATGGACATAGGGAGGAGTGTATTCCCTACTTTTTTATGTGTACTTTGATTTTTATGTACATGCTCCCTGACATTCTGGTTCTCACTGTTGTTGTTTTGTTAGGTTTTTTCTGGACTAAATACAACTGACGCTAAGATGGAAAGAATTGAGGCTGTGTGGATTCCAGCCATACGCACAACCAGGCCCTGTTTTCTAGATTTTTATCTTTAGGTTTTGTTTTACTGTTTCTAGATTTTCATGAACTTCTCAGTGTCCTATTGAAGCTGTTGATTTCAATGTTAGACTGAAGATTTAACTTAGCATGTCATGTGAAATAACACATGCATCCGTGATCTTTGGCTTTCAGTTGGAGATATTTGTAGAACAGTACTCCATATAGGTAGTGTTTCCTGTTGTGAATATTCCTGTTTAGCTGATTAGTCCTACACAAACATAGATTTCTCAGTTTGGAGGTAGTTCACACTGTGCTTTTCTCAATAATAGCAATGGTAAGATTACTCATGAATTTTCCTTTCACCTCCAGTATATGTAGTTCCCTCCAGTTAGGTTGCTTGTAAATTTAAAGATTATGTTCTCTGTTCTTCAAGTCACCCAAGGGAATTAAGAGTGATACTTGTCCCAGAAAGACCCACATGCTTTTTAAAAATCATCTCTACTCTACCTCTAAATATATGGCCAGGTTAGCTGCTCCTTTGAATTTCTGTTTAATAAGTATTTTTATTGTTAAATATACTTTAACTCTTTTGCTGTGTAACAAAGGTAAGATGCCCCTGAGATTTATAAGGAAAAAGAAATCTCTGAAATAATTTTAGTGTGTTTCAGTAAATCAATAATGTGGTTATATGTTTCCAGAGTTACCATTATGAAAGACAAAGACACCAGAAAGAGCAAAGGAGTTGCCTTTATTTTGTTTTTGGATAAAGAATCTGCACAAAACTGTTCTCGGGCACTTAATAACAAGCAGGTAAGTTGTGGAAAGTTTTTATGGCAGGAGGGTTGGGCTTGCAGTCCCAAAACATTCACCTTTTCTTTCCAATTTTCTGTAGTTGTTTGGAAGAGTAATAAAAGCAAGTATTGCCATTGATAATGGAAGAGCAGCAGAATTCATTCGCAGGCGTAACTACTTTGATAAATCTAAGTGTTACGAATGTGGGGTGAGTAAAACCAAAAATGTAGAGAAATGGACAAAGATTGTGGATTGACATAAGAATAACTTAATAATTGAAATAATACTAAATAGTAGTAGTAATAGTAGATGGTAATGAAAGAAACAAAGAGAAATAAAACCCCAGAAAAATAAGTGATGCACATGAAAACTATTGCAATGACAACCTCCTACTCTTTGCTTCAAAGTATCTGCTTTTGTTATACCTTTGGAAGTTCATGATTTAGCTGGCAGTAAAATAAATACAGGAAACAACTGTTCTATATAGAAGTGAGTTTTAAATTTTAATTAATTCCTGACTTTTCCTGAACATAGTAATGTAGGACAGTGATATTTGGATAGTATTTAATGTCCAATACAAGTGATATAGTCATAACACTTCTTACAGCAAAAATATCACCTCGCTCCTGTGTCCTAAATTGTTAAGTCTGATGTTTCTATCTTGTTTTTAATCTAAACCACGTGTAGTGTATTCAGTTATTGTAACAGACAAAAAAATCTACTGTGCTTGTAGCTTGTTCTGAGTTTGCAGTTAAGCATGCATATCACCACTAATCTCTCTATTTCCATGGCAAGCCTAGAGAAGAGTTTGTATTCTGTGTGCTAATTCAGCATTCCATTTATCTTACTAATTGCTCCCATATTTTCCCCCATGAACTTCCCTCATTACAGGTTTTAATGTATAGCTGTTTGTAATGGCTTCTGTTAAGCAATATTTCTTTTTCTCCAAGGAAGCAGGACACTTAAGTTATGCTTGTCCTAAAAATATGCTAGGAGAGCGGGAACCACCAAAAAAAAAAGAAAAGAAGAAGAGAAAGAAAATAGTGGAGCCAGAAGAAGTGTATGTATATTGAGTTACATGTTACTACTTCTTTTAGGAAGCTTTTTCATACTAAACACTTAAATTAAAGATCTATATTTTTTTCTCTCTCCCTGCACAATGAAGTGAGGAGGAAGAAGAGAGTGAAGAGGAAGGTGAAGACCCTGCTCTAGATAGCCTCAGCCAAGCCATAGCTTTTCAGGTACAAAATTGAAGCATGGCATATTTATTATATTTTTTTAACTTCAACTCCCTTCTTTAGCTGCTTTTCAGAAGCTCTGATATACATGCATAGGTCTGTCTGCTCTATAGCACTTAGTGGTAGCAGTAGTTGATAACTGTAGTTGGCTTCTTTACATTGCAGGCATGTTCAGTGGAATTTTGTTTGGGTTTCTTGCTCTTTCACTATTGCTGCATTTGTGTGTTGCAGCCTTTTTTTCCCTTCAAGCTGCTTTGGTATTTTCTTGTGTCATCTCTGCTGTGATGCTCTGTTAGGTTTTTGCCCACAAATCCCTCCTTACTTTGTTGTCTGAGGAGACAAAAAACCAGTCACGTATAAGTGACCAGACACATCCTCTGTCCTCACTGGAATGTCCTTGAACATTTATTACTGGGACACTTCCTTTACCCAATACAGACCATCACATTCTCTAATTGACCTCATCTCCCAAAACATACTGAATGCATATTTTTTTATGTAGCTAGCTTATCTAACATCCGTATTACTGTCTTTATTACTTCTTTATCTCTACACCCTTTTGCTTCATGAAACAGAACAAGCCTGACCTGATATTCAAATTTCTTGGGTCCCTGGGCAACATTGTTGCCTATGTGCCTGTCCCCCCCAAAAAAAACCCTCAAGAATTAATAACTTTGTTCTGAATGTGACTGTAATGAGTGCAGGACTTTTACATGATGATGTCCAAAAAAGTGATTCACATACTCACAGTGTTCCTCTCTTTCCCCAAAAACTCCACAATTGGAAATAAAACCTATAAAGGCAGGAAACATTCTCATTTCTATTGATGCCTCACTATCACCATCCAAAGATTTTTAACTGGTAAAAATAGGAAGCTTCTATTTAAACTATTAGTTGAATAACCTTCAGTAATAATCCCCAAAGGCACTCATTATGTGAATGAATGACTGCAAAGGACAATAGATAGAAGACTTATTAGCAGAACAAAGCTGATTCAATAACATCAGTTTAAAAGATGAGGCATTTTTTGCTTTAGATCTCAGCTAAAGAGATCTGCTTAGATTTTTTGCTTTAGATCTCTCTATATTTTTGGAAGTTTGCCATGGGCAAAATTCCTCTTTTTGAGAATACATGATGGTCCAGGCGGCTGCTGTGGTGTAGAAGACAGCTTATATGTGAGAACTACTTTCTGAAATGTTTCCTAGTGCTTTGATCACACAGTCTATCTGGAAATAAACCGGTGTGCTTCTTTAAGTTTTTTAAGAATTCAGTGTATATTAAGAATTAGCATTGTTATTTGTAGTGCATGTTAATTTTTCTTAATCCCAGCTAATACTTTTCTTCATTACAGCAAGCCAAAATTGAGGAAGAACAACAAAGATGGACACAGACTGCAGGGGAATCTTCCATTTCAGATGATTCAAAACGTCCACGGATTAAGAAAAGTGCTTATTTCAGTGATGAGGAAGAGCTTAGTGACTGAAATAATACTGTTCTAAATGCATATATCAGATATATATAGTGTACATTTTGTAAAGTGCTACAAAGTGATCTGTAATACAGGTTTGTTTTGGTGTTGAAGACATTGAAAATCATGGGGTTGTTTTATTCTGTCCCCTGATTCTCCCATCTTTTTATATCTGTATCTCAAAACCTTTTGTTTCAAGGCAACTTTTTAAGAAAATGATGTAATTATACACTTAAATCCAGAAAAGTATCTGTGAGAGTGCGTCTTGCAGTTAGTGTCTAGACCCAAGTCCTAGCAGTGAAATGTTTCATGAGAGAATTTCTCAAGGCTTTTTTTCTTAAGAGGAGTTCCTCTTAGGATGACTGTTAACACCACTGATGCTTTATGTGTTGGTCTGTTTGGAAGCAGTGCTTTAGTAGTACTTCAGTAGATTATGAAACTTGCATTAGTTCCTCTGCACAGGGTTGAATTTCAGCTTTAGGTATTGTCTTTTTACCATTCGTGCAGTACTGTAATAAATTATTGTTACATCAACACTGTTTCTCCTGACTGCAGTTTGAGTGGTAACAGTAATTAGGGTTATCCACAGAGTTTTAAATACATATGGATCTAACCTGGATCACATCTGAACCTGTTGGCAAAATCCAAAAGGCATTGTTTCCTACATGCCTAAAAACAACTTCCATGTGTACTTGGAACCGTCGTGGTCTCTTAGCAAAGTGTGTTGCCCCATATTTTGCACATAAAGCTTTTCAGACTTTCTGTGTCCTTGGATCTCTCTAGGGTTCTAGACATGCTATCCTGTAGCTGTGATGGTTCCCAAAACCACAGACACATGGTGGTAATGGTACCCATTTTATATTGGTGTGTAGTCTATAAACTCTTCACTTTTAGGACGCAGAATATAAAATACATTCACAATTTCACACTTTGAATAAGAGATGAGCTGGCCTCTTTCTATTTTCAGTTCTTCCTCTTTGCTCATCAGGACTTGATTTTCTTCCAAATATAGAAAATGTAAATCCAAATATAACATTATGTATTCTTAATTAATACCAATTAATATTCAAAAATGTAACTGGCTGCAAAGCAAAGAAACATGCACACTCACCCGCTAAGCTAATATAAAGTAGTGACATTCAAAACATCCTTCTGGTGCCTTCTGTTGCTCCTTAAACACAAGAATTCAGAAACAAGAATGAAGTAATTCAAGTTCTTTCTGTGCAAGCTCAAGTCAGAATAGGAAGGAGTATTGGCCTCTAGATACAGAAAGATCTTGGACTCAGTAATCCAAGGAATGTTTTTAAGACTGACTGACTTTTTGCTGAAAGTACTGTATATTAAATCTGAAGCTTCCTTCACTGAATTTCAGGAAGATCTCTTAATACTGAACAGCTGAGAGCTAAACTGCCAGGCATATTGTTGATAAATAAAAATCACTCTACATCATTTATGTGTGCAATAATGAAGCTTGAGGAGTTCTAAACTCTACTAAACAAGCAAGTAATGCTGCCAGCATGCTTTTCTTCAAATGTTAGGTTAGGGCTCAATGGCAATCCAAAAAAAAAAAACCAAAAAAAAGATTATGCCACTACATAAAATCAGAGTTGGTCTTCTTCTCAAATACCATATTCAATGCTGGTTTTAACAAAAGATAGAAAACTAGAATTTGACAGAACCAGTTTGACTTGGTCCATGACTTTGGTTTGGAAATATTTGATAGCTTGTAAGAATTAAGATTTCAGTGAAGTGATTAGACAGCAATCTTCCAACTTTATTTCATTACACCTTGTAATGTAGTAGTGGAACTCACTGCCATGAGACTTTTTCAGGATCATGGGGTCAAAAGGATTTGACTTACATGTGGAGCATGGTATTTTAAAATGTTAAAGTCTGCTCAGAAATATCCTCAAATAAAAAATAAAATTGACATTGTTCTGACCTAATACAGTACTTTTCCAGAGTTCCAGTAGCTGAGGCACATTGATGTATCTTTCTAGTCTGCTGCTTCTGCCTCACTGCTTTCCCCATAGGGTTTGGTTTTGTCAGCATGAAGCAGTAGCTCTGTCCAGGCTGTTCCAAATGTACCAGTGTTGTTCCTCCATGCTCTTTTGTTCCAAGCATAAAGTCACTTGAGGTGGGTGACATTGGAAAAGAAACATAAAAATGAACCTGCTTCTGTGCAGAATTGGCATTTAGAATTTTTTTATGTTAAATCATCTTCCTTTAACTGTTTTCTTAACTTCTGTTGATCAGTAATGTGTGTAGTTTTTGTATTAGAAGGCATCTAATGCCTAAAATACAAGGGAATTTCAGGAATAGGATTTTTGCACTTGGCTTCCTGAATAATTTTAAGTTTCAGTTCTTTGTTGGCAAGCTAACAAAGCATTTATAGGTGAGAAATTCAGAACACTAGCATTAGATAGCCATTAAATTAGATAGCATAAGTACCTGTTCTTGAATACAAAGTTGTTTTCTAGCACCCCCAATGCAGCTGCTTCATTGTGAGAAAAAAAATTAAGGCCAAAATTTGTCAATAAAGTCTCTTTATGAATCTCAGTGTGGAGGGATCTGCTCCTGCTGATACCTACCCTCCCTTACTCTAATCAGCATGGCTTCAGATTTCCACCTGAATCCCATCAGGGCTGGGGAGCAAGGGAAAGTGTTAACCAGGCTCCTAATTTAGATCGAGCCAAGAGGGTGCAATTAGTGTGCAAAGCTCAAGCAAGCAGTAGTGCTTTTGTCAGTTTGGTATCATAAAGCAGGAACAGCTGTTGGTGGCTCTGGGCCAGACAGGTGAGATTGGGTAGCCTTGTTATCAAAAGAGAGAAGAATAGAAAATGCCTTGTAGAACAGTTTCCTGTTATTGTTAGAAAAACCACAGAGTTTTCTTCTGAGAGGTTTATGTTCAAGCTGTATGTTGGTTTGGGGCTATTTTTTATACTTGGAGGCCCTACCTTAGGCCTGCAATCTGAATTCTGGTTTTAGAGTATAAATAATATGTCCCTGATTGTAGAGAAATTTATGCTAACTGGGAGAGTTTTGGGGTTTTTTTTAAATAATGTCAAAATCTCATGTCTCTCTGCAAATATCTACTTACTAGATTTTGTCTTTTGTATTTTCAAAACAGCTTGAAAATTGTCCAAATACGTTCTGGGTCATAGGACCTCTCATCTATTGAAATGGCTAACACAGTAGTGTCTACAAAATCACTAGGAGATGCCTTTTATCTGTCCTTGGGGAGGAAGGGATATGGAAGTGGGATAAGGATGATTAGCTTAATTGATTATAAATGGTATTACTCATACTGTGCCTGTGCAGCACTTGTTAAAACCACTGCAGCCGTGAGACACAGGAGTAATTTTAGTCCATGTTTAGTAGGCTCCCACTATGTTTCTGGCACATTCAGGTTACTACTGTCAGTAGAGCAATAGAAAGGACTGTAAATACCAAGTACTAAATGTACCTAAATAGGTGATCTCTGGAAGAAATTGTAAACACTTTATCTTTGACTTCTAGGTCATTGTGTTTTCTGGGATAGCCCTTCTTTAATATGCAGAGATGACTGACTGTAGCATAGGAAGGTGAGCTGTGCAGGCTGTTTGAAATTTTAAAATATGGTTTACATCTAGCTTTTCTAAGCAATTTAATAAGTGCTACTATGAATGTTTCTATTTTATTTTGTATCTGCAGTGTCAAGGTGATGATATATTCCATCACTCTTCTGCTATTGGTCTTCTATAAAAATATTTCAATAATATTCTTCCAAATGTACTATCTTAAAATAACTGGCATTTGATAGCTGATTGCTTTTTAGTATAGATTACAAAACCATTTTTTAGGTGTCCTTAAAATGCTCATCCTCAGCAGCTTTGTTTATCTTACAGATCTTAACAGGGCGAGGGTTGTTTCCTGTAGCTGTTGAAGGCAATTAAAAAAATTACTACACTGCTCCTTCTTTACAGAAAAAGGTGTAAAGTGGAGGATTTAATCACTTTTAATGTAGATGACCTTATTTCTTGTATCTATGCTGGTATCTGTAAAACATATCCTAGAAGGAATAAGCTGAGGAAATAGTCCTTGTAAAGAAAGCAACATTTTTTAGGTTGAAGAATTGTACAGGTTTGAGAAACAGCATTCCATCACTGTCAGGCTAACCCTGACCCTGCTGTGCATTCAAACAGAGGAAATGTGTGCTTATGCATGCATTTAATGGATGTGACAGGTAATGCAGCAAGTAAAGAGTTGCAGAAATTGTGGCAGTAGAATGTGATAAAAGTGTGTGAAACATTTAACCAACCCAGTTAGGGAATGTGGGTCACAGTGGCTTGAAGAAATACCACAGTTACTAATATGAGAAGTTTCCTGTCTGATGAATAGGATGCTTCAGAGAATCAAAAGCAACTCTGAGGTTTTAAGTTCATGAAAGGCAATGGCTATGAACCTACATCAAGATGAGCAGATCCATTAAAATTCAGTTTTATCAATATCCAGTTAAAGAGAATTAGAAGGCATCCAAATTTGGATACTGCATCAAGCTCAGTGCAGTGCAGCAAAAACTGTCTCTTGGTTGCAGGAGTAAAAATGCATTATTTTAACTACTTGTGTGGAGGCAGAGGATGTAGATGTGCTCTGTTCAAAGAACAGATGTGGCTTTGGAAGAAGGAGGGTCCCAAAATAGAACCAAAAGGCATATTAAAGACTCTGTGGGTATACTGTGAAGTTCCAAGGCACTAAATTGTATTTGTAGAGTGGGCTAGAACTGCTTGTACCATGTTTGCTTAATTGAAGAATTGGTGGTTTATATTTGAAAATTATCAACCTTTTGGTAGTACAAGTTTATACTGATGTTCAAATGCTCAAGTAAGGAGGAGAAAATAAAGGAGGATACAGTTCTACAAAAGACCTCACTTGAGATGTATTTGATGTGTGAATTTGATTAGGTGGCAAAGAGCCATCTGCCCACGAAGCCTGGAGCCATGAGGGTGCATATAAAATGAAACGACTGAGCAGCATATGGCAGTTAGGAGAGACGAGAACATGCAGTACTTGGATGTGCTGCTTTTGAGTTCATGAACCATGTATCTGGAATGAATGATTGTAGTCCTTGAAATTATGTTCTTTCCAAGAAAGTTTTTGAAAATTTGTCAGCTAGGTTTATTTTCATCTGCTGCAGCATAACATTCTAAAGAGTTTTTTTACTGTAGGAGGCTTTCACAGGAAAAGCTTAACTGAGGAAACTTGGTTAATTAAAATCTGGAGCACAGTTCTGTTCAAGGGTGGATTCTCTGCGAGTCCCAAGCCTGGAGCATCCCAGAGAATGCTGGGCCCCAGGGCCTTGTTCATATCTAATTTAGCTGAAGCTGTTGGAGAATGTCCAGAATTCTCTTCATTCACTGCAAAATTTAGGTCAAGCCCATGATTAAGTACTTGAGTTCAGGGTAAAGTAGCCCTTGAAAAACTTTCACCTTTTTTTACTCTGGTGTTATTTGTGCCAGGATGGTGGATTTTGTACTGTATTGCACACCTTTGAAATGGCAAACTGGTTGACAGGATGGTACTCAGCTCTCTTGATCTGACTGTGGTAGGAGCACTGTACACAGATTACTTTGCACCTTTAATAAAGGGGCAAGGCATAATTATTATAACAGCATTGTCTGGATGTAATTTCACTGCTTCCAGGGGCTGGGAGCCAGTGGAGAAGGGAAGAAGGCAGGCAGGGCAAAGAATGAGTAAGCAAAATATCCGTCCAGAATAAGTGTGTATCAATGTTATGCTAAACATTTTCAGGTTTCCTTACACATATTCTCCTCTTCACTGTACATTAGTTCAGAGTTTATGTGGATTTAATTTACAGGGTTGTCTGTAAATGTAGATATGTACATGTAATATGTCTAACTGCACAGACTTCATTTCAGTCACATAGAAGTATGACATGGATTATATTAACGCAAATGAGGTTCACTGCATCTTCATGTTGTCTTCATGCTTTAACTGGCTTTTCTTGGGGCACAATTGTACCTGTCTGTTAGAAGAACTATTTTTTGTACACTTTCTACATAGGTAGATTCTGACATGAGAAACTTGAGTGTAAACAGCACAGTGGATTTGTGGATATTAAGAGAATCTGTTCTGGGTAGGAAAGGATGGAGACCTTCAGATGTGAGACAAAAACAAATAAGGGAAATGGCAGGTGAGACTGAGCATTTTGATATCATAGAGTTCAGCATCAGAATAAGGGACAAAAGGGAGCAAAACAGGTTGATGAAAAAAACACACACAGGAGCACATATGCCTGTAGCATTAATTCCCCTCCATTTAAAGAAGGCTTTTATAGGAAGTGAGTGATTCTGCATATTGCAGTGAAGGTTTGTTTTTCACATTCAACTCTGCACTCACTTATCTGGTTTTTCTCAGGTGCTAGACTTCACAGCAAGATGGTAAACATGGATGCAACTCAGCATTTTTTTGAAAAATAAGGTAACAAATGACTTCTCAGTCTATCCTTTGTTACCAGTTATTGCTCAAGAGGGCTTCAGCCAATAACTAACTTAAAAGATCTAATGATGTATCTGAAAGCTGGTGTCTCTTAAACTCCCTTCACTGATGTCCTGTCCCTCCTTCCCCCATGGGATTGTACTGTTCAGAGCTTTCTCCAGTTTTTCAAGCTGTTGGGGTGGCAAAGTCCTCCTGTCTGTCTTCACTTCACCAGTGATATGATTTATGTTGAGGGTTCTTTCCCTTTTTCATAACTTGCTATTGGTTCTTCTGCCAATAATGAACACTTCCTACTTAGATTTCTGACTCTCAGATGTATCGGTTTCCATTCTGTGCATTTTTTTGTGTGATATCCAGTCTGCAGACCAGCTTCAGGATGTCTCATTGTAACTGTACCTTACCTGCAAGATGCTTTTTTTAAAAAACAACCTTGCTTTCCAGCTATGCTCTTCATTTAGTTATTCTGTCCAATTACTTTTCCACTTGTATTGTCATTGACTAAATTTAGTGTTTAAATAATGGCCTAGGTTTCCAGCTGAAGGAGACTTTACTTGGTCATGTTTTTCCTTCAGTAAGCTGCTAGTATTGTGGGTTGTTCTGTTATCTTCTGTCTTACTTAGCTCATCTATTTTTAATTAATCAAAAAATATAAAATGTTTCAAAATGGAAACAACCCTAGCAAGCTCAAGTGAACAACTAATAAAACGTTCATCTTATGTTTTGCTCTAAAATTACTTGTATTAATAATGAATAAGGAATTTAATTCCAAAATCTGTTGACTGGGAACTTTACTGACATATCTGTTTCTCTCTGTTCCTGCAATGTATTTGGTATAGTTCCTTCACATAATATGAATGAGTTAAATTAAATTCACTAAGATTATTAAAATATACATGGTCATTATTAAATGAATTGTAGCAAAGCCAGCAATGAATTGCACAGGTTAATGTTTGCTGCCATGTTTGTTGACAGATATACCATACTTGGGCTTCAGCTGATGAGAGAGGCCAAGAAACTATGTTTCAAATGTCTAGACATATTCCTTTGGAGAATACTCAAGTATAAGTTTCACACATGCCTCCAGTCTAAGTGATAAATGTATTATTCATTCATAAGTAGTTTTAAAATGTGTATTTTGTGCCACAGTATTATGGTAGGCAATATTCTTTATGTTGCTATCTTAAAAGGCTTTTTAGATGTTCCACTGCTTTTTTCTTTCTTTTTTCCCTCCTCCTTTTCAAGGGTTTCAGAGATCATTGCAGGAATCTGCTGATGTTTAGCAGAAGACATTTAGAATCATATCTTCAGTTCTAAAATAGAAAGTACTGTGATGAGGAATCTCTGTAATATTTGTACATGACTTCAAAGATACTGTCTTAAGCTTATGCATTTCATTTATTGTACTGCAATTCACATAGAAACAAAAACAAGCTCAATGGCCCTTTTAGTAAAAACAAGCTAACCAGCAGATGGTTATTCCATATTTGGATTAATATTTCTATAGATCTGTAGTAAGGCTGCTTCCCAAAAGGTTCATATTTCTTACTAGCACTTCTACTGCTGAATAGTGGTTTAGGGAAACTGCCTTTCAACTTAAATTTCAGTTACAGGAGGGAACTGAGAGACTGGGAGGAGACATAGTAGATTGTTATCATTTACATGGCATTTACATAGTTTGTTAAGAAACAGGAAAGCAAAGAAGCCACCTGGCTGAGGAGAAATGCCAGATAACTGGGTCATTCACTAATAATGGTTTCCCAGCCTATTTGTCTCATCCAGAGACAGTAACTCGTGTAACTTAGTAAAATTGTCATTGATATCATTGATTTTCAAATAGAGTCACAGGAAAACTGAAGCAGTGAGAAATGAGAAGTTGGAGCTCATGGGAAGTGGTCAAGAGCAAAACACTTCCTCAAAAAAGCAATGATAAAGGCATTATTGCCAACTACTTCGAAGTGGAATAAAATTAGGAGTGAGCTAAGAGCCCAGTTTAAGAAAACTTCAAAGATGGTTAAAAAAAGAGGGGTGGAACCTTGACCAGCTTGCTAATTAGCACAAGAATACAGATGCAAAATCTAAAGATCAGCCAATCAATCAAGAAACAATGATGTGTGTTGTATAAAGATTGAAGAATAAGGACTATGTTAATAAGGTAAAACTAGGGAGCAAATTGATCCATCCGGTAACAGGTCTTGAGTGCCGCAGCTGGAAAACTGAGGTGTTTCATCCTTGGCAGAAGGGGCCCTCACTGTCAAAGCCAACTGCAATGCTAGTAAAAACCCATGAGAGTGAAAGCTACAGCTGGGGAAGAAAGGGATAGGGAATGCTTCAGTTGGTTAGATGTTGTCAAAGAGGTTGGGCCTCCATAGAGAACCTAGGCAATTTTAGGAGCTGTCTGTGAGAATTTACATTTACACTCAGATTCTGGTTTCAGAAAGTGGGAGCTGAGGAATTTCAGACCTGTGGTTTAAAAAAGATCTAGGAACAAAATTAGCAAGCAAAGATGTGAGCTGTAAAACAAAGTTAATATAGGCTCAAATCAATCTAATGTCTTTCTGTAGGAGCTTGTCACTCTTAAATGAGAAAGAGAGGTGGTAGATGTCATTTATCTTAACTTCAAGATTTGTACTGTTGTGACATAGTAACAATATAAATGCTACTACTGCAACCCAAGTGAAGATTTGGGGGAAAGCTGCTTTTAGCACTTTGCAGACAATGTGATGTGATGTACTGAGTGGGGTTCTGCAGAGATCTGTCATGAATGAGATACTGTTTTATAGTCTCTTTAAAACCTTGGATGGTGGAATGGAAAATATGCTTGTGAAAACTTGAGAATAATGAGCATCATAGGACAGCAGCTGTCTTGGCTTTTCATCTGATACTACTGAATATTGAATGGGCATAAGAATAGCTCTTCCTTTCCTGATTGCTCCTGAGCTAATCTGTTACCTCCAATGACCTCTGCAAGTACCTTCTTTTAATAAAGGTTTTCCAGATAAAAATGAGACTGAAACTCCTAAATCTGGTTTTACACACATGACAATTTTGCCTGTGTGATCTAAGTGTTCAGGAGATTCTGTATCTCTGTCCCAGAGAATGATAGAACTGATGTTTGGTTAATGAACACTGGAACATTTCAGAAAGTGAGCCTTTAAACCTGGGTCAGCTAAGTTGCTTTGGTTTGTGAAGGGGGGCTAGTTGGTTGGGGGGGAATGTTTTGTTTGTCAGGTTTTTTTATCTTCAAAGCTCCTGGCTAGGAAAACAAGACTCTCTTTTCCTTAGAGGCAAGTTATAAGTTCTTCAGAGGTCATAATTGTCCTCTGTCTTTAAAGGCTATGTTAAAGCCTGGGGCCATAGACTATTTCCCACAACCCCCACAAAGTTCCATTATGCCTGTAGCTGTGATGCTCCTCTAAGTATCAATAACCTGCCATCACTATCAACACCACATTTATAAAACACTTCAGTGTTCTTCCATTGAGGACAGCCTTCTCTTTGCCTGGGTTTATACTCCCTTACAGCAGGCCACTGGTGCTCTGGTGAAGTGTTTGGGGAAGACATCTGTTGCCCATGTAGTAAATGCCAAAGCTGAAACCCATACTTTCAGGGCTTGTTTGTGTTCAGCCCCTGCAGTCTGTCAACATGAAGCTTATCAGCATGTGGGGGAAAGAAAAAATGAAAAAAAAAAAAAAAAAAAAAAACACTTGAGCACAAATAATGCCAAAACTGGGGGGGAAAACACTCTTTAAGTATGTTCTGACATTTAAAAACTTCTCTTTAGTTGGAAAGAGTGTTGTGTGGGATCATCGTTTAAAGAGGAGGCAACTACAAGCAATTTCCATTAGATACCAAGAGACAGCAAACCTGGGTGAAGTGTTGGACATGTTCATTACATTTCTTATCTAATTGTGTGATGCTATCGAGCGCTGCTTGCTGGCAACCCAGACACTCTCATTATGTACAGAACCATGGTGCTAAATAACAATGTGCTAAGATGAGAAGAGTCAATGCTTTAACTGTTTTGCAGCCCTCCACATGTGTCTGCAGGAAAATAAGATGAAAATTTCCAGGTCCTGCTTTGATAGACCACAGCTTATAATTATAGTCACGTTGCACGGTAACGTGGGCACACTGCTGGCTAGATTAGAGAAAGAGGCAGACAAGAGCGAAGCATCCCTGTTACAGTTTCTCCCTAAGTGTGCTAACTTGCGACTATTTTAGAAATTTGGATGAGAATGTGTTTATGCTTTTTCTCATTTCCTCATTTTTATAGCTCTGAAAGTACCGGTGGTTCTGCTTTGTTTTGCTTCTAGTAAATCCTTCCTTTGATTGTCCTTTATTTATTTCCACAGGGATCCTTTTACTGCGCTGTGTCCCTTTTCTCCCTCTGCCTCCTTGCGAGCTCCGCGCCCCTTCAGCGCTGTCTCCACCTCCGTGCCTGGAGGCAGCGCCTGTCATTGTCACCTCTCCTTCCCTGACACGGGCGGTGACACACAGTTTCCTGCTTAGAAGCAGGCTGCTCACCGCCAGCTTTTATTTATTTAATAGCCCTCTTTGACAACAGTGCTCTAAAGCTTATAGTTGAAGAGGCAGGGAGGAACCTCAAAGCGTGAGGGGCAGAGCCGTGGGTCGGCCGCGGGCTCCTGGCCATGGCGCTGGGGCCTGCAGGGCCGCGGGCAAAGCACAGGGCCCGGCTCTGCAACGCCTTGCTCCCCACAGAATATTGCAGCTCTACACCTACACACCACACCACACGGATGGGCTATACAGTCCCTCCATTTTGGTGAGGTGTTCCCAAAAGGGGTGAAGTGCTTGCTGATGGGACTTGTGGGATCAGCCTAGCTGCCCATTTTTTCCAGCGTTCAATGATCACTTATAGTTGAGTTCAGTGATACTAGAAATTAAGTAACTGTTTTGGAGTAGAAACTACGCATGGTGAGGCACCTTCGTGGCCAAGGTGTTTTCTTGAGAATTAAATCGTTTTGTTACGTGTTTAATTTGACCCAGAACATAGTTTAGTTACCCAACAGATTTTACTTAGTTGGGTGTAGGCATGATTGTTAACTCAACGCACAGTTTACTCCTCACAGAGCTACTGAGCTCCTTAGAGAGGTACCAGTTCATTTTAATTTCACGGTAGAACACATTTTCTTTCCCAAATGTTGAACTCAGTTTGGAATCTGCCAGGCATTCTGCACCTAACAATGCAGATAACAACAATTACTCACAAAAAGAC
The DNA here is from genome assembly GCF_028018845.1 of Melospiza georgiana. Lineage (NCBI taxonomy): Eukaryota > Metazoa > Chordata > Aves > Passeriformes > Passerellidae > Melospiza > Melospiza georgiana. Next base: position 52,405,909 of record NC_080433.1, read on the forward strand.
CTGCTAAAATGCTGCCTCCCATGCAGTATTGCTTCTATCCCTAACCTCCTCAGAGAGAGAGTGGGAAAGATTAAAACATACTGCAATTTCACCCAGGTGTCCTACTCCATACTGATATTACCCAAGACAACAAGAATAAAAGGGGGAAATGCTGAATATGCACTTCTGAGTGATGAATGCCCTGGAGCAACAGAAACACAAGGCAGGTCCCCCAGGAGAGGAGTAGGATTAATGATCTTGATTGTTTTATAATGATCTCTGGTATGCTTTTCCTGTCATAAGGGGGAAAAAATGTTATTTGCTACAAAAAAAATACTGTACAGCCTACCTCATGCTAAAAGGCAAGGGCATGAAGTATAAATAACTCATGGAGAGAATAAGTACAGAAAGAGTCCTCCATAGTTTCACTCAGGAATGTGTTTGTGACAGTTTAAGAAAAAATGAAAAAAAAAATCTCACCAAAACAAATTTGCATTGAATTTGAAGGAATCCTCACATGAATTTCATTTCACAAGTGCATAGACTGTGTCTCCAGCTGAGAAATGAAAAGCAAACTAAAGTACTCAAAAAGAGTAGGAAGTAGCTTATGCTACATTATAAAAATACATTTTCTTTCAGTAGAAAAATTGTGGTCAACACATTCTTCTCCAGAAATGGTTCATGCTGCTCTTAGTCTTGTACAAATGTGGGTTGCTACCAAAGACAGCAGCATTTCTGTCTTCATGTCCCCGCTCCCATGTTTGTCCCTGTTCTTTTCCCTGCCTCACATCAAGGGATTATGCAACTTCAGGGTGAATCAGCTTCCCTGATCCAACAGAAAATAAACAGGATTTTAGTGGGGTAGTTAGCTTTGGGGTTGCCTAAGAGATCTGAGCTGGAGATCAGTGGGGAGAGTGGGGAAGAAACTGGTGGGTGTGTGGGGGTGACCTCATTGCTTCCATCAGCTTTAGCTGGAGCAGCATTTTTGACTCCACTCTTAGGCAGCTTCAAAACTGGAAAAGCACACAAGGAGAGTTGTTCTCTATCAATATGCTGCTCTCTATCAATATGCTGCTGGACCAGCAGTAAAGATTTGGGGGAGGAGGAGGTGACAATAAATGTGATGGAAGAGGCAGAATTCTGAAAGGTTTGAATGCAAAAGCATATGGGATATTTGGAGAATGGGAAACCTCCAGCTCAGCTCTTTTAGAAGAACAGAAGGAACCAGGCTCATGCATCTTCCATTATCTAGTGACTGATGAGAGTTTTTAGTGAAAAATTAAAATCTCATTCAGGTTCAACCAAAAATAGTTTTCTCAGTTGCTTCTGTTTGGATATTTGCTACTGATCACAATCTGGTGCATGATGTGCTATGAAAGGTGGAGGCAGCATAAAATACCATGCTGAATAATTGATCACCACCCCTCCAGGCTATGCCTATGGATGAATGCATGTGCTGGTTAGGATGTCCCTAGTTAATGCTTTTAATTGACAAACACCTGATCTGAATTAAAATAGTATTTTTAAAGATATCTTATTTATGTCAGAAGGTCTTTCTTATTTTCCAGTGTTTCTCTTTTGTGTGTGTCTTTCTGATTAAATACGGGCACCTTTTGGCCCTGTAATTGTAGGGACATTTAGAAATTAATTATGTATTTTTTTAAAAGAGTAGTGTAAATCTTGATCACACCAAATCAGTTGAAAACCTCCTGTTCACCTTCCTACTGTACTTCTTTGTACAGTATCTGTTGCTACCAAGTAGTGATAATTCCCTCATCTTCTTACCAGGAATTAGGGGACAGAAAATTCAATATATCAAGTCCCTGTATCTTATCACAAAGGCAAAATAAAACAGTAGAGAGGCTAGACAAGAGTGTTGCTGAACTCCATATGTAGCAGAGATTTCCCACTATTAAGTCTGTTCTAGAAATTTCTTGGCCTTTCACAAGAATCACAGTAGGATAAGACATTTTATTGAAAATAGCTGTGAGTCTTAAACAATTAAAAATTTTAATGCAACTGATATATGCACATGGTGCCTTCTGAAATTTACTTCAGACTCTGGAAGAAGAGAAAAAAAAATCAAAGGAAAATTTTAAAAGCAAACAAAGAAAACAACAACAACAACAAACCCTGAAGGAGTTAAGAGAGTTGGAAAAAGGGCAGAATTAATACCAAAAGATGCCATTGTATGTGAGCTCTCCTCTCAGCTTTTTGCATCATCTCAGCTTTCTCAGTGTTGCATCTTCTGGAGTGCAGAAGTGGCACTTAGTGGCCTTAGGCCATTCTCTTACCTGTTCACCTTTGGGACAATAATGGGTATTTGAAGGCAGCTGCTTAGATTTTCTCTCCATGTGACTGTTCACATTGTCATGTCCAAGCTTGGTTAGGTTTGTTTAATATTTGCTATGATAAGTTGATGTACTGTTTTCTATATAAATTGTTTAACATGACCTTGAAAGTCTAGATTTAACATGAATTAGAGAAAGGTCAATTTCATCATTAATAAAGTCAAATTTCATCATTAATTTTTTTTCTGTCTTTTTCAAGACATTTTTACTTTTCTTTCAGGTAAGAACTTTCTCCAAAGTATACACGTATGTCCACACATCATGCATGTACTGCATGTTACCCTCTGCATTACAGGAATATTAATAAGGATATAAGGGCCAAGGTGAAGCTTTTGAATGTTAGAAAGTTGCAAGTTTAGGATCCCCTTGTTAATCTTTTTTCATCTGTACGCTGCACTGAAGCAGATGGAAATCCCATGGAGGAACAATACGTGCTGATCCTGCATAATGCACTTTGCACAGGGGACTGAGTCAAGGTCGTGTAGTCACCTGGCATCTCATGATTTTTGGGTGGCTGACTTTGCTGTCCACATAACAGACTTTCTGAGTAGGTTTCTTGCTTCTTAAAAAAAAAAAAAAAAAAAAAAAACAAAAAACAAAAAAACCCCAAAAAACAACAACAAACATTTTAAAGAAGGTACAACCATATATATGTGTCCCACATTATGTCCCACTTTTCCAGATCCAGCTGTGCTGGGGTGAAGAGTTATTCTCCCTGCAGTTTATAGTCACCCACTCCTTCCCCAGGAAATGTTTGGCTGAGCCTGCTGTCCACCTCCAAGGTTGGAATGAAATCGTTCCACGTTAGATAGGGTGAGCAGGAGGCCTCATTCATCTGCTTCATTCAGGTTGAAATGGTTAGAGGAAAGCAAGGCTTTCCAGGAGGTTCATAACTCTCTCATCAGACCCTGAGGAATGCTTCCCATGAACTGATTCCTCCTGACAGAGGAGGATAAAATTGTGCCAGTGTGCTGTTTGCAGAGAGGCATTTCCAGAGTGCTCTTCTGCCAACACCGTAGCAGCCCAAACAGAAGGAACAGTGGACATTTTATTCTCTCCCTAAAGCTATACTAGATGCTCTTGTGACAGAGAAAAGGCCTTTTCCTAGAAAATACAACAAACTTTATATAAATTGTGCATATTCTCAAATAAAGAGAATGATTTTTGAGGGCAAGAAAGAACAAAAAGTTAAACCAATCTGAATTCTCTGATTTGATCAAGAGATTGGACCAGAGACCTCTTGAGATCCTTCTAACCTGAATTATCCTGTGATTTTTAATTTTTTTAAAGTAAAAAATAATTAGCTATTGCTGGTCACTAATGCTATCAATTGAGTGCAAATAATTAGTGCTTTGGGGAGACTCTGGGGAGTGTTCCCATTACAGCTGAGACAATAGGATGCCTAGTTGTTCACAGAAGGATGGTTTCCACTCTGTCAGTCTCTCTTGTTCTTCTAACTGCTCACATGATCCCAAAATTTTTGGGATCTGCTGGCTGAGCTGGTAGAAAACTACCTCGTGAGCTGACCTGGCTCAGCCATGGATCAGACATTGAAAAAAATGGGAAAAGGTGGGGCCACCCAGCCAAAAAGAAAAACCTGCAAAACCAGGGCCTTAGCTTCTAGCATTAGCAAGCTGTGAGTACAGTTTTATTCTTGTAAGTTAATGTGGATCCACTGTCTGGGTCAGTTCTCCCATTATCATGTTTAATTATTTAATACAGCATCTGATCCTTTAGGACCCCGTGATGTCAGCTGGTCTCTGTGCCTTTGTCTTGCAGTGTACAGGCTGAGAGCTTAGGTTGTGAGTGCCAGGAATCAAGTCACGTCTCTGTGAAGTACCACTTATGTCTCTGCTATTAAATAAGTGATAAACTACAAAGAGCTTTTCACTTCCCAGTAAGTTGCTTGTTTGGAGACTTTTCTATCTTTTGATCATAGGTCTGATTCATCCTTTTTGTTGTTGGAACAATTTGGGCTTTTTGCCTGATTTTCAGTGCAACCTCCAATGCTATCCTTTTGCTGAGGTTACCTGTATTTATGTTGCTGACTTGTGTGCAATGAAGCCTAGAAAGAACAGGGCATCTCTCTCCTCCCTGCCTCTGGTTGCAATCTCCTGCTGTTTCCAATCAAGCAGCTGTGGGCTGAGCTCAGAGCCCACAGCTCTCACAGATCAGAGCAGAGAAAATGAACTCTGCAGCAGACCCTGCAGAGGTTTTACAGTCAGCCTGGCAAGGTGATCCAGCTCCCCATGCCCTGCCCTGTCCCTAAGGCAGCCAATGCATGAGGGGGACAGGAACAGACCACTGGGCAGGGAAAGGGAATGCTCCCTTGGGCAGCAGCCTACAAGTAGCTTGCAAAAAGGGCTTGTGAAAGGGCAGGATTAGTTACCCTCTGCTCTTCAGAAGCACTTGCATTAAAATTTTTCTTTGGGTGATTTTGCACATAAAAAATTCTATGAGAAATTTCCTGTGAAGCGGCAGAGCCGCTAAGACACTCTGTCACATCTTCTTCATCCAACAAATGTAACAGGAAAGAATAATTATTTAAAAATGTTATTTCCTTTGGCAAAGAACAAAAGCAAGCCAGAGAATATTTTATACTTCATCAGTTAAATATTTACAATAGTAGAGTGAAGTGGTGATTTTCTTTTTAGCTTTCGGCAACCAGTGCAATGATTAGCTACACATGAAGCCAGTGTGAATGAATAACAGTATTTTTAAGAAGCTGTCAGAGGCTTATCTCACAGCTGGCATCTATTAATACAGTGAGTGATTTCTAACATAGATAGACTCCAAATGTAACACTATCCATTAAGGAAGACTGTGGAGTGCTATAATTATGTCAGAATACTTTGGCTATCAATAAACAAGTCACTCTTAATGTATGTATTCATATCCACTAACACAGGTTTCCAAACAGAGAAGCTGTAAATTTGGGGGGGGTTTGATACAACTTAGTCTATACATTATTTAACATAATCAAAAAAAAACCCCAATTTGCCTATTATTTCCACATCAGCAATTTTTGTGGAAACTGACCAGTTTGATGTGACTCTTTTTTCTAGCAAAGTTTTCATGTTAATATGTGCTTTCCCCATGACTACTTAGGCTTCTCAGAAGTGGAACAGTTATTCCAGACTCAGCAGCAATTAATTCCAAATTATCCTCTAGCTTGTTTTGCACACCCACAGAAAACAACTTCCCTGCGGTTATTCCCAGAAGACTTGAGATTCCATCTGCTTGCTTTATTTCAGGTGGAAAGGGAAACCCAAAGAAGATAAAACTGACAAGTCTGCACCCATTTAAATCTCTTCAAAATCCAGAGTGAATGCTTGGATTTAAGCAGTCACTGAAGATTTACAGTGGCAGGCAGACAAGAACTCCGAGAACTCCAGGGCTGAGTTAGGAACACATGTAAACAGCCTCAAAGCAAGTTTAAAGACTGAACTTGTGCCCACTGTTTATTTCAGTGTAAACACATAATGCTATCTTGAAATACAGTCCGTGAATCAATTCAGGCAGTAAATTTGGCCCTGTCAGCTACCAAAAGAAGGGTTCTCAGCTGGCTCACTGAGGGAATATAGCAGACTTAAGGTCCAGTGATCAGCTCCTAGGTGAGTGTCAAACCAGGCTGGGTGATTCTGAGAATTTATGTGTTGCAAGGACAGCTACAAAAAATTCAAACAACCTAGTGTGTTACTACTTTTACAGCTGTGCTGATTCTTACACCTCCATTTAATTTTAAACACAAAGAATGACTCTAATCACATCTGCCTGTATAAAATATTTCATGTGCAACAGGAAAAAAGATACACTTGCTACCTTCTGTATAATATTCTTTGTTTTTTTTTTAAAAGTATCTACTAAAGGAACTTAGAAGCTGGTACTTTTTTCCCAAGAAAATAAAAAACTAAACTGATATACTTTGTACATAAAATATCTTGGATTATTGAAGACTCATGTAATCCCTAAATGTAGGAGGTCTGAAACGGAAGTTTCCAGTACTATAGGAGGCTGAGATTACAAACATGTGAAGTAAGCAGTGTTGGCACAGTGCTGGGCTCTCCTTGATATGCCTTTTCCATTCCCACTGTCCCTGGAAGGAACATGAACCTATAACTCTAAACCTAAGGGAGACTTGGGGTTGAAACAGAGGTCCCAGCACCATGGGTGGCTGACATAAGAAAGATGTGGTGAGACCAATGTTAGTGCATTGCTGTGTTCCCTTTGTATGCCTTTTAAAGCCCCAGTGTCCATAGAGCTGTAAACACTGAGTGTCTCTGAACCCAGACCCTACCCCTTGACCCTAATGATGGGTTTTGGTATAGGCTGAGACCCCATGTTCCATGGATGACTGAGTTAAGAAACGTGTAGGAAGTGTCAATTTGGTGCTGTCCTGTGCTCTCCTTGGCATGCCTTGGCTTGAAAACAAGCCTTGGTGCCCCTGTTGTGGTAGGCTTTGTGGTTCTCTGAACCCTTATCCTACCTCTAATCGTGGCTTCTGGTTGAGACTGAGGTCTCAGGTGCCATGGCTCGCCCAGACCAGAAAGATACAGAGAGAGCAATGTTGGTGCAGTTTGTGTTCTCCTTGCCTCGCCTATTTCAGACCTGGAATCCCTGGGACTGTTTTCTTTGCGGTTCTCTGAACCCTAACCCTACCCTTTTACCCTAAAGGCAGCTTGGGGTTGAGCCAGTGTACCAGGTGCTATGAGTGGCCCAGATTAGAAAATGTGGAAGGAGCAGTCTTGGTGCAGCGTCTTGGTATCGTGGTATCCCTTTTCAAGCTCCAGTGTCTGTGGAGATGTATGCCTGCTGGTTGCCTAAACCACAACCCTAAACCTAATTGTTTAGGTTAAATCTTGGAATTTAGGATGAAGGTTCCAAGTTCCATGGCTGGCCCAAGTGAGAATGATTCCTTCAGGAAGAAGGAATATTGCTGTAATGCTGTGTTCTCCTTGGCATGCCTTTTCCAGACTCAATGTCCCTGGAGCTATAGGCTCTGGGTCTTTCTGAACCTTCTTCATTGCTAATTAAAAATGAAACATACCACACAGTAAAAGTAAAGTTTCACCCAGACCATCTTATAGAACGTATTGTGTCTCTTGCTTTTAATTCTGTGGCTTTCCCACTGTCCAGGTACAGCTGTGACACGCTCATATGATCACTGATGTTCCTGCTGTTCATCTTTATATGGATAACATTAGCTTTACAATACTTCCCATCTTTGATAACAGTGGAAACAGACATTTTAAGGTTGCTTCTGAACTCAGAGATTTTGTATAGCAACACCATTCATCAGCACATCTAAGACTCTGATTCAACTGGCCAGAAATAATTCTTCCAAGCTCTTTACTGAGGACTTCATACTGAAATGGCAGCATGCTGTTAGAGATCATCCTAACTATGCCTACTATGACAACCCTTTCTTACAACTTTTGAACATCAGAGAAAGCTTATATAATCTGTAAAATCATCACCACAGGTGAATTTTTTTTCTCCCAGTTCCAGACTTTCAATGTACTATAAGGAACATAGAGTACTGGTGTGATTCTAGTATGTGTCTTCATATAGAGATCTGAGAGAATGATTCAAAACTTCTTTGCTTTGTACATATCAAAGTTCAAGATCCTTTTGTAATGATTGTGGGATGCATCACCAAGGATGTGTCATAGGCTGCATCACCTATGCTTCAAGTACAGCACTGTTTCTGACAATTTACTGACAAAATGTTTTAACTAATTTTTAACTTAATATAGAAAGCAAAAAACCTAAACCAGTTACTTCAGAAATTTGTCATTTGCCAGTCTTTTATCCCACATCTCTGCTAGAATCATACAACCATTAAGGTTGGAAAAGATGTCCAAGATCATCAAGTCCAACCACCACCTAGCACCAAAACAAATTGACCACCAACCCATGTCCTCAAGAGCTGTATCCACATGGGTTTTTTGAAAATTTTTAGGATAAGGATCCTACCAGTTTCCTGAGCAGGCTGCTCCAATGCTTGGCAACAACTTCTATGAAGAAATTTCTCCAAATATCTATTCTAAACCTTCCCCATTACAGGGGAGAAGAGGCTGAGCCCCTCCATATCACCACAGCCTCCTTTGAGCTAGCTGTAGAGAGCCATAAGGTTTTCCCTGAGCCTCCTTTTCTTCTGGATAAACACCCCCAGCTCTCACAGCTGCTCCTCATTAGAGCTGAGTTCCAGATTCTTCACCAGCTCCATGGACACGCTCCAGCCCTCAATGTCCTTGTTCTAGTGAGGGGCCCAGAACTGGACACAGTGCTCAAGGTGGGACTTTACCAGTGCCAGGTACAAGGGGACAATCACTGCCCTGCTCCTGCTGGCCACACTATTCCTGATACAGACCAGGTGCCATTGGCCTTCTTGGCCACCTGGGCACACACTGGCTCATGTTCAGCTGCTGTTGGCCAGCACTCCCAGGTCCTTTTCCTATGAGCAGCTTTCCCCCCACTCTTCCCTCAGCTTGCAGCACTGCGTGAGGTTGTTGTGACCCAAGTGCAGGACCAAGCACTTTGCCTTGTTGAGTCTTATCCAGCTGGCTTATCTTCTTACCCTCCAGTAGATCAACACTCCCACCAAGCTTTGTGTCATCTGCAAACCAACAGAGAATGCATTTGATCCCTGTGTCCAGATCATCAACGAAGATATTAAACAGGACTGGCCAGTACTGAGCCCTGGGGAACCCCACTGGTGACTGGCCACCAGCTGGGTGTAACTCCACTTACCACCACTCTGGGCCCAGCCATCCAGCCAGTTTTTTTACCCAACCCCTATCCACACATGGGAAGCCAGTTTCTCCAAGAGAATGCAGTGGAAAATGGTGTCAAATGCTTTACTAAAAGTTAAGGTAGACAACATCTGCAGCCCAAGACCTGGCTGCATGTTTTTGTAGAGCTCTGTCTGGGTTGCCACATCCTTTCTGGTGCATTTTGTTCAATAATCTGAAAACATAGGAGCATTCAAACTTTCCTTAGTGTTAAATCTGAAATATCACATGTAGGCTTCATATGAAGGACATACATTGATGGTATGGTATTAACAACTGCTATGGAAGCTGCTGTAAGCAATAAGCAGGTGCAGATCTATACCTTAGTGTATATATGCATCTCTATATAGATGTATCTATACACCTACGCCTGGAGATAACAGTCAAGTGTCATGCTTCCTCACTCACTGATTTGCATGATCAGCTCAGCTGGGCAAAGGCAACTGGGGACACTGGCCTCATCTGTTAATAGCTCTTCCTGACAATACATGTGATTACCATCTGGTCCCCATTGCCACTCTTGTAAGCACGTCTGTGCCTGCCTGCTGGTCAACTGATCATCTGTCTCTTTGACTGGTGTTCACCTAGTAATGCAAAGCAGCTGATCAGTAGACCTGGCCTAACTTCTCAAGGCCCTTTGCCTTGATATGTAGGAGCACAAAGCAGCCAGTGCCCAGTGATGAATCAAAACTTCAAGTGTTTTACAGCTGAGCCTAGATTCTGCATTAATATCTTTGGGTTTTGTGAGATATACCTTTATCGTGTCTTACTGGGTTTCCTCACAGGCTTTCTGGTTAAATATTTGCATGTAGAATTCTCAGACAAAAATCAGTGTTAAATTTGAGGCCATATTAAGAATGTGTATCACTAATTTAACTGAAAGTAATCCTGGAAAACATACTAGCTGCAGCTACTCTTATCAAAATCATAGATTTTGATAGCTACTCTTTGATAGCTACTCTTATCAAAATCAGGCTCCAAATTTTCCCAGATTTGGTTATATCTGCAACCAATGAACTGAATATCAGGTCCTCAATGAACACTACCAATTTACAAGTAAATGCATATTCTTGCACTGCAGTCTGTTAGGTATTTTATTTTTTTGTGAGTTGATATCTCAAATGTAAAAATGCTTTGAATTGTAAACTGAATAGTCTGTTTTGTTTCTATACTATCCTTTAATTGATGGATTACAAAATTGTTAAGATATACAAATCTACAAACCTCTTAGATTGAATTTGTCTTTTTTATTGGTCTTAATAAAGCAGGCAGCTTGTTGGCAATTAGAAACTGTTTATTTTAACTAAGCTTATATTCAGTCATGCATATCAAGGTAATCTGATGATTGAAGACTTCTGTATGTCCATCCCTTGTCCCAGTCATGCCAACTGAAAAATCCCAGTACTTTGTCCATTACCAGCATACTAAATTGAACTTCAGCCTCTGTCATACTACTCTTTGAAGCTATATCACCCTTTGATTACTACAGTGTCTAAAATAAAAATTGTAAGGATGATACTTACTGTGGAACCCAACCAATTTCATAGCTTCAAAGATTATAGAGTATGTAGATTTGGTTTGGAAGATTGGCTTATCAGTAATGTTAGCATTAATGAAAATAATACCCTTCTGCCTTATAATGGGCTTTCTTCCATGTTGTGTCTGCTGTTCTTCTTCCTCATACGAAAGAAAAAGTCTCCAAACATCAAGAATTCCACATTCCAAATTCTATTTAAATAACTTCTTATCAATGCTATTTTGAATGCTTGTTTTTGAAGCATTCCACATTTTCTCTGCCTTGAGTGTTACAGTGCTCTTTATTCTTTAAGACTAGTCCAAAGAGCTCACTCAATATACTTAAGTTCTCTGCTCTGTCAGAATGATATCTCATCCTGGCAAATATGCAGCTGATATTTCATTTAAATTTACACAGCAGAAACCATTATGATTTGAACACCCTTCAGTCAGTTCTCATCACACAAATCCATGTTTGTACCCCAGTGCCAATACACAACCTTCTCACAACACTGTTTGAAATTAAGGGATAGTTAGCTTCAGGACATGCCATCAAACTGTAATCCGTCTTAAAGCTACAACTTGAGTAAAGCTCAGTTTGGCAGACCAGAGAGATTATGATTCATGCTTTAATTTTATCTGTCAGGTGCTGTTGCGGTGCTATTCTGGCTTGTGTCCCAGGCGGACTCCTAAGAAGACAGAACAAACAGCTCTTAGAATACACACAATTTTTAGACTTTGAAGCTTCACAACTTCTCTTGTACTTGACCTCCTGAAGTTACCAAATGAAGACAAAATCAATCCATTTTTTCCTGACACTTTCTCATGGAACTGCTTCTTTCCTGTGTCTGCTGTACAGTTATCTTCTAGTTACACAGAGACAGGCTTACCTGGAGTTACCTACAGTATGAATTGCTCACATAAAGGTGTGATGGTTAACCTAAGCACAGTATCTATTGCATTCTACTGCACACACATGGCTGAACAGTTTCAGATACGTCTCTCTTCTTAACCATGCAATAGATTTTTTACAACAAATAAATCCAATTATAGGATTTTTTTCTTTCAAACAATTCCACTACATCTAAAATGCCTGAACTTGTTTAAAATCTTCTTACATGTGCAGCTAACAAATATTCTGTTGTTAATAGATGAGCTAGTATCTCACATTATTAATTACTTTTTCTACTTAAGTACTTTCTCAAGGATAAGGGAAGTGCCTTTACTATATATTCTACTGATATGATAAAAAAGACATTCAACTCCTCATTCTTAACAGTATTTATCAAGGCTTATATGAAAATGGTGGTTGCTATATAGATTTGGTGAGAACAAATTTGGACATTGCAGTTGTCTGGAATACTACAGAATTTGCAATTAATTAAAAATAGAAGATTCTACATAGTCTTTTCATAAATCCAATCTTCAGGAAAGAGCAGATCTTCTCTGAAATATATAATTTAATAGATTATGCATGAAGAATTTATTCTGGAAGAGAAGGCTATGAATGCCCTTATTTATTTTGCAAGTGGTAATGAACAAACTGAGACAGAGATCTGGTTGGTATGTTTGAAAATATAAATCAGAAACTGTCACTCAAAGATGACTTAAACTTGTGCTAACACTGCCTTGATCTCAGGGTTTCTTTGAAGATTTCTTTGTAGGGCTGTAAAAGAGCATTCTGAGGGTTAGTCAAGTGTGTGCAACAGCTACAGAAGATGATAACTCTGATGCAGAATTAATAATCAAATATGAGGGTTTGTAAGGGATGCATCAGGATGATTGAGTCCAACTCCTGGCCCAGCACAGGACACCCCAAGAATCACACTAGGTGTCTGAGAATGTTGCCCAAACACTTCTTGCACTCTGTCAGGCTGGTGCTGTGACCACGTCCTGGGGAACCTGTTCCAGTGCACGACCACCCTCTGGGTGAGAAACCTTTTCCTGATGTCCAACCTAAACCTCCCCTGATTCAGCCATTCCCTTGGGTTCTGTCACTGGTCATGAGAATGAAGAGATCGGTGCCTGCCCCTCCTCTTCCTCTCATGAGGAAGCTGTACCTGCAGTGAGGTCTCCCCTCAGTCTCCTCTTCTCCAGGCTGAATCACTCAGCCACTCCACAAAAGGCTTCCCCTCGAGACCCTTTGCCATCTTTGTTGCCCTCCTTTGGACACTCTCAGATAGCTTTATATTTTTCTCACATTGTGACATGCAAAACTGCCCCCAGAACTCAAGGTGAGGCCTCCCCAGTACAGAGCAGAGTGGGATAATCCCCTCCTTTGTCCTGACTGGTGGTGCTGCATCTCAGAACATTGTTGGCCCTCCTGGCTGCCAGGGTCCACTGTTGACTCATACTCAACTTGTAACAAAATTTGTCATTTTTCAAACTCCATTTTGTGTAATTATGTGACTTTGGTTTTTTTTTTTTTTTTTTTTATCATAGCCAGAGGGCAGCAGTGTAGTTTGGGTGCACAGCTTTTGCATAAATGATGTGCCTTTGCATCATTAGCCATGCAACCTCAGAGTTATTTGCTGCCTGACAGCCCTCATCAAACCCTGTGGAGCAGGGGTTTGTGAAGAAGTCATCTCATCTCAGTGTTCAACTTCCAGTGACGGTGATCTGTGATGATCATCTTGATAATTGCAGTATTTTTTTCCATGGCATTTTTAAATGTTGGAGTCATCTTAAAAATAGCAGCACTGCAAGGTTCAATAGTCTTTTATTTTGATAAGTTTTTCTTGAATTCTGAACAATAGGAGAATCTTCTATTTGAGCAGTTAGCTAACAGGAGGAATCAACACTGATCCGTGTCAACTGACAGGTTCCTCTGGGAGATTTCTGCATCTTCCAGCCCTGGATCACCTGTCAGTGCAGTAGGCTCGCTGTAAACAGTGCTCTAAACCTACAGGAAAAGCCTGAGGACACACTCCACATTAATTAAAGAACTTAATTTTTCTTTCTTTCTCTCACTAATATACTCATTTTGAAATTAATATTTCAAAGTTATTTTGAAAAGGAAGCTCTGTAAAACACTTTTATGCAATATTGAGTCTACACAGTCCAGCCCTACACATGGCAACAGTACAAGTCCAAGCAAAAGGATGGGAAGAGAGGCCAAAGGATAGGAAGAGGGACAAAGGAGTAGTAAGATAAAGTGCATGGTTAATTAGGGATATTGGCATTGTAATAACCTTAGCACAGTGGCAAGGAAATTGTCTTCTCCTCAGGGAAAAGGCTTCTCCACCTGGCCTTGATTTTTAAGGCCACACAGACATCTTCTATTGGCTGGATCTGATCCCTGTTCTTTTTTATTCTTTTCCTTTTTTTTTTTTTTTTTTTTTTTTTTGATTCTGTATTTTGTATTCAATTTAATTAAAAGTTGGAGAAAAAAACAACAAAAAATGGAAATGTAACACTGGAGCTGGAGGCAGATGATACTGGTATAGATTATGTCACAAAGGGGATAAACTTTAGCAAACTGAGACCAAGCAAATAATTCCAAGCCAAAAAAGAAAAGTGAGATCTCTTAGCAGCACTCATGCATACCTCTCCTGATGACATTCATCATTATCTCCTTACCTAGAATAATATGGAAATTGGGAAAAAAGGGACTCATGAGGTTTCTCATGGAGATCTCTTACCTCAGAATATTTCATAATGAAAATGTAGTGAGCTGATATGGAATACCTTTCAAGAACAATTTGCAATTCTTTTGAATGTTTAAGTACCCATGTCTCTTTGTATGTGTGTATACATAATTATTAGCAGTGAAATATGCTTTTTATTACACACAGAAAAGGTATTCTTCTCAAGGACTAATCATCTTTGTGTGTTTTTTTTCTGACAGAAGGTTGGTTTATTCATTCATTACTTCAATTGCTTCTGAAAAAATCAGTACATCTGCAATATCTTTTCTTCCTACAGATCCCACAATGCAGACACATTCACCCTTTCCCCCTTATTAGTCAAAGATAAGGCCTATAAGTCAAATTCTGATCTCAGGGTAAATCTGACGGAATTCATAAAAGAGATTTACAGTGAGAAAGATTGAACAGCACATTTGATCCAAAGGAAGTTTATGGCACTTGTGAATCCAGCCATTGCAGTAAGTGTTTGTCTATTATCTTGAAACAATGTTGGAGCACTGAACTAAGCATGGAACTTGCTTAGAGGCTTTAGTTCCAGTATTTCATTTTTTTCTCTGACAGCCTTTAAAAAATGCTATGTAGGACCAAGAGGCTATGTGACTTTCAGCCATATTCCCTAATCAGATTCAGAATGCTTTAAATATTGCTGTAAACTGTGAAATCTCCTTTGGGCTGCTGTTCTTCCTTTGGCACTAATTCTGTGGGAAGCCTGCCACCTGTGTGACACAAAAATAGGAAAGTCAACCTCCTGTCAAATTTTTACACTTTAAAACGACTTCTAAAAGAGAGAGCATCAGTGAAACTGAAAATAAAGCAAGAGAAGAGTGAGGCACGACAGAAAAGGAACCTGAAGGATGGAGCAGGCAGAATTAGTAATACAGAAGACCAGGTAGAAAGACAAATCTCAGACATAAAGACAAAGAGGAAAAGAAAACAGGAAAGAGAATGAAGGAATACATAAAGGGGAGAAGAAAAAACACAACCAGGAAGATGACAAATAGCAGAAAAGGAATGAGGGAGCAGATTAAGAGGGATCAAGGCACATGATGAAATCAAGGAGCAGACATGAACAGATAGCATGGAGAGTGGGATTTTTTCTCTCCTGTAGCCCCAAGGGAGCTTGGCTTGCTAATTGAGCTATCTGTGTGTTCACCCCTGTAACCAGCTAGATCTTATGCTGATGTCAGCAAGAAGTGGCAGCAGAGATTTTTTCTGTTTAAAGGAGCCTCAGTAATACATATCTCCTCAGGAAACTGGCTTTGCCCAAATAAATCCCCCCTTGGCAAGGGTGTACCTGACACTATCTCAGTTCACTTTGATGGGAGCAGATAGGGAAAGATTCAGCCCCTAATTTAAATAGTTGATAAGGGCAGCTTCACTTGAGTTTCTTTAACCCTGGAGACCCAAATTCACAGGTGCTAGTGAGCCTTGTCTCCCTCTGCTTCCTTTATAGATGGTTCAGAGCAAAATCTGGCTTTGCCACTGTGAATGATTTGCCCTGGAGGACCCATTCTTTTACCATTTGCTGGGTTGAAAATTTCCACTGGTTCCTCAAGTCCAGACAAAGGGTGTGAACACCTTTCCAGTGTCTGAAGCAATCACCGGGCATGTCTTCAATTTAGCATTCACGGGCAGTTTTAGCAAATCCCTTCTGTATGAAGTATGATAGAATTAAGCAACAGCGTTATTTATTAATGATCTGACCTATCCAAAATAAAGTTTCTTCAGTCTAAAATACTGCCATATGTGCCACCAAATTCCAGCAAAAGGACCAGAAATATTTAGTGAATGTTGAGAATGTTCTTTCATTCTCACCAGTGATCCTTCACATCTTGGATTACCTCAGGGAGGGAGGGGCTAAATGGAAAAAGTAGGGAAACTTCTACTATAAGAGTTTTCTGTGATAAAGCAGAGGATTTAAAGAAACTATAAAGCTGAACAACTTTAAAACTAACAAGAAAATCTGAAAGGATAAAGGCTGGGCCCAAACTAGGATGGTGAATGACAAGTAGGCAGTTACTGAAATAATTATTTGATATTACCAAGTACCTGAAAGTTAGTGGTTTGATAATTTCATTCCAGTTCACAGAGGACAAACATAAAAAAGAAACCATTGTGATCTGATTTTTATTGATCTTACACACGCAGCTACTGCTGCTGTGCTCTAACCTGCAAGAATTATGGGTACAATCCTCTGTTTTATGAATTTGGAGCCAAATTTGCATGAGCATACAGTCAAATTATGACCCTAGAAAGACTCCTGGACTTAATTACCACCATGTCACTCAAGGTTCATAACAGCATGTCCCTGCTGATGTCAGGGCCACTCTGTGTGAAACCTGAAGTATATGCTGATGAATAAACTCTCATAAGTGCTACAGTTCCCTAAAAAATATACAATATATTTACCTCAGACTTGTACATGCAAGGAAGTGAAAACTCTTTTAAAACAGCTTTTAGGCTCTCTGATGTTATGAAGTATTCTAGGCGTGGTCCCTCTCTGTTCTGGCCTTTTCTAAAGCAGAATTTCACTCTCCTGCCTCCACACAATAGTTAGAGGAGCATGAGTACTCAGTGAGCTGCTCCGGAGGCTGAGCAAATATAGGCTGGAGGGGCAGTGCTTGCTGTCACCAATCTTATGGTCTTTATTATAGAGTCTGCAAGCAGCTTTCACTTTTAACTATCTCTGATTTTGAATTTTTCCCCACCCCAGTATTACATAGAAACCTAGCCATGATTCAGGTCATGTCAAAAAAAACCCCTTGCCAGTCAAATTGCCATTAATTGATTCAATTGTATTAATTTTATTATACCAGTGCAACCCAAAAAAACCAGATACACCATGCTGGAATAACATGCAT
The DNA here is from genome assembly GCF_028018845.1 of Melospiza georgiana. Taxonomy (NCBI): domain Eukaryota; kingdom Metazoa; phylum Chordata; class Aves; order Passeriformes; family Passerellidae; genus Melospiza; species Melospiza georgiana. The sequence goes on from NC_080433.1 coordinate 52,423,056, forward strand.
TTATTCTAGTGCAATTTTATACTTATGTAATATTCCTTTTCATAATAGGGATAAAAATGTGGTTTATCTACAACATAATGATAATCATCTTTATGGAGAGTTTTTTAAGCTCAAGCAGTGACAAAGTGATTACTTAATTGCTCAAGATGCTGATAATGCAGCAACTGGCATAGGTTTGGTGTGCACAGTGATGGTTCAAGTATTGACTAAATGGGCAAGTCTTTGTATGGATTTACACAGCACCAGCTTGTTCTTAATAACCTTGTATGTGAACACTTTTTTTTTGGGAATAACTGTAATTTTCTCTGCAGTAAGAATTTTCACACAATAAATGCTTAAAAATTGCTACCATGCTCTTTCACATCCTCTTTATTATGAATAAACTTTTACCAGAGAAGTCATGAATGCCAGAACATTTATACCATACATTGAAATGTGTAACTTCCACAAAGCTATCAGCATATATAATTTTCAATATCATAATGATAGTATGAGCATTTCCTTTGTACAATGCTACAAAAAATGCCAATTTTAAGATAATAAGAGACCAAACACTAGCTAGAGAGTGATGCCTGATGTAAAATGATACAATTATATTGCCCATACTTTCTGTCTCAAATATGAGTCTACTTTAGCTCAGCTGAATTAAAACAGGGGGCAAATAATTGCTCTGGAACAACTGTATTAGACAAAGTCAAAATTTAAGAGTATGCAGAATGATGGTTCATTAATCCCTTTTCTTTCCCAGAAACATTTTTTAAAAGACTGCTAATACTGATGCCATCATTTGTCATTCAAGCTTTCTAGATCATGCACCATACAAATATTTAGCAAAGACAGATGAGTTTTCTGGCTTCACATGAATACCACAAAATATCTGAGTATGGAATTCTTGACTTTTTCAGTTTATCAAAGTGCCTCTGGATCTCTTCAGTACCTGACTATTACACACACCTCTTACATGTGCTTTCCAGCATTGCTGCTAAATAATGCCTTCCATCACTGTTTCAGTTGCAGAGATGACATGGGATGGCTTGAGGCTTTCAATGGTCTCCTCTGGTGTTCTTATTTGAGGACAGAACAAGGATGCAAGGAAAATAGTCTTTCTTTCCTTTTCAGGATTACTGAAGAATAAGATTTGCACTTGCACAGACCCATGGCCTCTCTGAGTTGCACCATGACCCATACACCTGAACTTTTGAATGTACCATCCAAATCCCTTTTCAGCTCCCAAAATAAGGGCTAGTTAGAGCTCAGGGGAAAGAGGCCCAATGCTGCTGGGAAAACATGATAATTTTTAGGCATGGTCATTTGGGTGATGACCTTGAAGCAGAAGGTCTGGAACGCGACAGCCAGAAAGATTACTCTTCTGTTAGGGATAACATTTATGGCTGGCGGTTGCATTTCGTCCTCCTGATTAGAAATTGTCCTCTCCAAGAATGGTTCCTGAGGGATTACAACATATCTCAGTGCTTTGTAACCATCAGTGGAAGTTCTGTTTCCCACAATTAGTAAGGAGAAAGTAGGCTGTAACAGAGGAAAGGTCAAGAGAAAGCAGTAGTTTCAAAAGAATTACTTTCCAAAAGTGGAGAAATAATGTTTGTTTCTACAGTAGAAAGAGTGTGCACACTCTTTCTCATCTTCATATGACTGCAAAATCCAGAAAAGGGCACAAGGAGACAGATTTCTCCACTGCTTCCCATCAAGAGATTTCTACATAAAGTCAGGTTCAAGCACAGGTGGGACACCTCATATAATTCTGTAATTTTAAACAGCCACTTCTGGACTACTGGTGCAAAGCACTCTTTATAGCCAATGGAAAGAAATAGTCTCCATAAGTGAGAGAATTGTCTTCCTGTCTCAGCATCAGATCAATCACCTTCAGCATAAGCTTGTTTCTCCTACTGAGAGCTGGGTCTGGTCTCCTAGTCCATGCAGATGTCTAACTCAATGCAAATGAGCCCAGGCCGGCTGTCTGTGTGTGGCATGCCTCACCCTCAGATGTGCAATCCATACATTTTATTTATAATTTACAGAAGACTGCATGGGAAGCATAAAGAGATAAGGAAGAAAGAAATTGCAATAGAGAAAGACAGGGAAAGGTGAGGAAAATACAGAAAGAGAACCATAAGGTGATGAAAATGGCAATAGTGGAAGCTGAATGTGAATGCAGAAGGAATTCAGGATAAAAGGCCAGACACAAGTAAATCCTACACAGGTTTCCAATTGCTGACACACAGCATTCCTAGAGAGACAGAAAAAACTGTGAGTCTTGTAAAAGTGTTAGTTCTTTTGTATAAATGCTACATCCCAATTAAGGGGTCTTTAATTGCTTCCCTAATGTGTCAAGTCCTTTACCTACATTTTCCCTCTTTTTCCAGTATTTCTAGCTGAAATTTGTCTTGACAACTTTGCCTTCAGAAAGTTTCTCTGTTGTCCACTTGCTTAATTTTCAAACGCGTCTATGTTTTCACACACTTCAGTAAAACTCCCCTTGGGCATATTTTGTTCTCGAAATCTCATGATTTCTTGGCAATACATCAGTAATAGCTTTGGCCACTGAGATGCTGACCGGTATAATTTCATTGTCTGCTTGCATTCTGCTCTCTACCTGTGTCTAACTGCTGTCTTTGTTATGTTCTTAGGACATGTGCTCCTTGTTCTGTTTGCACAGCATCCTGCAAAATGGCATCCTCGTCTGTGAGTGGGCTCTGGTGCACCCTGATAATAGAGGTGATAAACACCCGTGTCCTGTCTGAGGTTGCTGTGATGCAGAACCACGCTGTACTTGCAAGCTTTTAAGTGCAAAAGTAGCACCGTGCACACAGGGACAAGGTAACACCTGGTTTTGTATTGGTACCCATGGCGATCTCCCTTGGCCTCAGGCCAACGGGATGCTTTAGAGCAACACTTCTAAGCAGAAGTTCGTATTCAGTTTATTCCCGTTTGTTTCTTACTGTAAATCACGGCCCGGAGCAATTTCTGTGGGAAGAAGCACAAGACAATCTAGAGGCTAACGCGAGCAACCTTGGGCGGTAACAAGGGCGGCTTTAAGGGAAGCGCCTGCAGGCCGGCCGCAGCCGCTCACGCCGCCGCTCTGCCCGGGCCGCCCGGCGCCGCCTCCCCGCCGGGGCCGCCCCCCGGCGCCGGTACCGCCCCCGCTCCGCCCGCCGCCCCCAGCAGCCCCCGCGTTGCCCCGGCCCCGCCGCCGCTCGCAGCGCCCGAGCCGCCGGCGGAGCGAAGGTGCCGCCGTGCGCGGCCCGCCGGGCGCCGCGGCCTGCGGGCGCCGCTGGTTGGCGGCGGCGGGACACGTGAGCGGGGAGGCGGCGGCGGCGGCAGCAGCAGCGGGAGTTTCCCCGACAGCTGGAGGTTGCGGCGGCGGCTCCTCCTCCCCGGGTCCCCGCTAGAGCCCAGAGACCCCCCGCGCTCCTCCTTATTGACAAACGCACAAAGGGCCGCGCCGGGGCCGGGCCGGGACGCGTCTGGAGCCGGCATGGGAGACAAGAAGAGCCCGACCAGGTAGGGGCAGCGGCGGCGCTTTCTCGTTCCCCCGGGCCCTCCGGGGGCGCGGGGCCGGCGGTGGCGGCGGGGGCGCCCCGGGGGCGGCGGGCGCGTCGCGGCCGGTGCTGCCCCTGGCGCGCGTGTGTCTCCGCAGGCCGAAGCGGCAGCCGAAACCCTCCTCGGACGAGGGGTACTGGGACTGCAGCGTCTGCACCTTCCGCAACAGCGCCGAGGCCTTCAAGTGCTTGATGTGCGACGTGAGGAAGGGCACCTCCACACGGTGGGTCGCCGGCGGAGGGGGAGCGGGGGCGGCGGGGGAGCGGCTGCGCGGCCGTGACAGGAATTGGGGCCGGGGAGCCGCGGTGCATCCCCGGGGCGGGAGGGAGGGCGGCGTGACAGGAATCGGGTCTCGTTTATCAGGGGTGGGGGCGGGAACACGCAGCCTCCCCCGGCCGGGGCTCCTCGGTGAACCTGACCCAGCGCTGCGCCGGCGTGTGTAGAAACAGAAATAATAAATACCAGGAAGGGCATAATTGCCTGCACAACGTAACCCTGGAGAGCTTGTGCCCTCTCACGAGAAAGAACTGTGCCCTAGGGTGTGCCTGCTAAGACACTCACCCTTTAAATTATTTTAAAATTTATTTAAAATTCTTTTTCTATGAGTTAAACTTTGCCTCATACATAACCCCTTTGTTTGATTATTATTGGCAGTATTAGTATTATTTTAATTCGATTTTCATCACAGAGCATCACCATGGAGGTTTCTGAGGGCAATAGGGGGTGGATTGTAACCCTTCAGTGTTTAGGGAGAAATTGTTAGCTGAATTGTGCTCTATGGAATTGTCTCCCTGTGTAACCGTGACTTGCCAGGAGGACCTTTTCTCTATACACCAGTCACAAAGCTGGCGGTGGATTAACTGGTTCCTGCGCCTGCCGGTGGCCTGAACATGTGTGCTTGGGGAATGGAGGCTTTTTACAAACCTGAGTGCACTTGTAGCCATACATGCTAAAGGAAGAGAAGGTTGCTCAGGAATCCTTTCTTACCCTTACCATGCCTATGGGTTAATCCCGTCAGCAAGAAAAGTTTAAATGGCAATCAAGTTGCAATCCTATCAAAAGCCACAATTACATTGTAGATATTGGTCAAAGCAGTGCTGAGTATGACTTGCAATAAATGTTACATGTTTGAAATTGTAAGTGCAGGGTTGGGTCCAATTACTTGACAAAAATGATTATTCTTTATTTCAGGAGCTAGTTTCCCTGACTTCTGAAAAACAGAATAAATATTGGAAGGACTTCTCATAGCTTCAGTTGTGAACATTAGTTGAATGCTGTGGTTTGTTTTTTAACAAAGGAAATCAGTAAGGTAAATGTGACAAGAGGGAATTACATCTGTCACATATATTATGGTTTCCAGTTATAACAATGGCATTATATTTATATCACAGAGAGATGTCTACAGATCAGTATTGTTCAGCAAAATAAAACTGATGAATTAATGCAATGACTTTAAAAACATAATGAAAGAAGCCTCTTTAACATCCAGTCAGTTTGATAAGAAAAGTCCGTTTAAAATTATGTTTTATTGCTTTGGAAACTCAGCTGGATAAAAGCATCGTAACTTAACAAACAAACAAAAAATGTAGCTCCTGAGAAACAAATATTTTCATTGTCTTCTAGTTTCCCTACTTGAATATTTCCTCTTTTAAATTATTTTGCAACAAAGTGTCTTTTTTCTTTCTTTGGTTTCCACCTTCTCCCTGACAGTGACCTGGTATGCAAGCTGTAGTTGATAGGTTGATTTTTTTTTCTCTACTTAAACTCTGTAACAATGTGTCCCTGAGTAGGTTCATGGGACTCTTTTTTCACCCCTAAGGTTTAGATGAGTTGCATCTTCATATGACTGCAAAATGCAGGTTTTACACATGACATGAGGTAGATAAAAGTTGAAGTTTTAGGCCAGGCAGCTTTTGTCTGCAGTTCTGATATATGATTTGAGCCAGTAAGTAGACCTTTGTGTCCATGAAGGGAATCATTAGGGTGCCAAAGAAACACAAAAGGCCAGCTGGGTGTTTGTTGTGTTTTTTTTTTTTTCCTAAGGATTTGGAGTCCAAGTGACCAAATTATTACCTTGGTAAAGTATTTGTTGCCTATGGGACAAAATGGTTTTCATCAACATGGGGCAGGATAACAATGCTACCGTGTTTTAATGGCACTGAGAATACATTATTTATTTATTTTAGTCTTCCATTTTGAAGCTTGATGTTAGATTAAGGTGGTGCATCAGCAGGGTTGTTGCTGTGCAATGGTTCTTACTTAAAAGTTTTAACTTTTTTAAGGATTAGAGCTTTGTCTATAAGACATTGTAAAATGCTACTTTTTTTTTTTTAATTTAGAGCAATCTCTTTTCTTGTGTTGAAATGTGTAATACTTGATTCTGCATGTTAAACTTCATTTAGTGTGACCAGAACTGCAGGTGGAAAAACAGCAATTAGATTGAAGCTAAGTGGGTTTGAAGGCCACTGGAAATTAGGTGCAAAGTTGATTAAAACTTTTTTTTTTAATACTTATTATGCACATTTACCTTTACAGAAATATTTTCAGGTATAGGTAGGGTTTGTAGGTGTTTTCACTGTTAAATAATTTCTTCTCTCTGAAAGAGTTATCTTTAGTGCCAGAGGCTAGAAGTGGATTATGTTCTTTAGTAATTGATAGAATTGTTAGGACTAGTGCAAATGTGTACAATTTCCTTATTATATTTTATTTCTAGACTGAATTTTCAAAGCAGATTGTATCATGGAGTTAAATTTACTTTTTGTCTATGGCAGTATTGCATTGAATGGTTAGACTGGGCTGTCCTTGGAGAGGGATGTCCCAAGGGAATTCCTGGATGCCACAGGAAGTGGTGTGACTGTTCCCACCTGGTACTAAAGGAATGGTGCTGGTTAGATGTGCCCCAAGTCAGATGGAAACCTAAGATCCTATCTGCCAGATGGATATCCCTCTACCTTCTACTCTACAGCTCTTGCCAGGCATTAGTTTGGTCATGCCACTGAGGATCTAAACCCTCCACGTACACATGGCTTTAGCATTTACTTTCTAACCTAAATTGTTCTGGTTTGTTGCTTGGCTACTGAGAAATTACTGTGTTCCTCTTGATGGGAGAGGAACTGAGGATAGTAATTTTCTACATGTGACCTTTAAGACATTTTGAAATCTTTCTAGATGAAAGATGTTATATAAGTGTAAGGAACATAGGACTGTAATAAGTACTCCTTTCTTGAACAAATCTCCTGCTGAAGTTCATTAGAAGCACAAGTAAGGAGTACTGAATAGAACCCTAATGTACTGTATTATAGAGGGAGCTAGTAGTGACTGCTATATTTAGATTGCCTAATAGTTTCCATTATAAAGAAACTGCATGACCTTTTTGAGAAGATTTGTTGTTTGCAAAAGCCATTGTAGTTTGGCAAGAGGAAAAAAGTCTTTAGGCTAAATAAGTGGTTTGATTTCCTTGCCCCATGAAATTAAGTTTTGCTGAGACTAAATCACTTGAAAATCTTCATTCCCTCTCTGTCACTCATGCTGTACGGAAAAGTCTGTGCTAGAGCACTAAAAAAGCCCAGACTGGAACTGTGTAAAAGCAACAGAGGCAATGATGGTATGCTGAGAACACAGAATTATATGGCTCCTGGGGAGGTTATAATGGGGTTGCTGGATTTGGGTTGGCTCTCACAGTTACTGCTTTGTCTGCAAAAGACAGTTGCCTCCACTGGCAAGCTACCATTTCTTGTTCTGTTCTCATGGCACTGTCTGAATCAGGAGTGTACCAATACTGGTTGACCTTCAAGAATTGGGCTGGATCCTTGGACAGACCTTATGGCAGCAAGTATTTGCTCCCAGTTTGTCTGTCTTTCAGTAGATGTTTGGATTTTGCTTTCCTTGCCAGCTAACACCATTAGTCACTGTAATTTAGATGTGTTGTAAAGCTGAAGATTAAGAGTTTGTGTTGCTGGGAAGAAGTATATAAGAGGATTGCCATTCCCTCTAAAGGAGTGCATGTTTCCTACTTGCTGCTGCCTTCTAGGAGGCTGCATTACTGCCCTGTTGTCACCTCTCTGCTTCAACTTCCTCAGAAGTGTTATTAAAGCTCTTGTTATTCAGTTAGCAATAGCATCCAGATTGAAAATTACCTGTCACTTTGCTTTCCTTCATGTGTTTTTTATGCATGTGGTGTGATCTCTAGTTGCAGGATCCTATTGTTTTTTCCATGCTGTTACAAACCACTTCTCCTTTCAGTGTGAATGATGAGTATCCAGGGCAGTGTAGTGAGAGCTACAGGAGGAACTGCAAATACTGGCTTTTTAAACTTTGAAGTGCTTGTAATGGTATTCTACTGTGTAAACAAAGCAAAAAAAGGATGCGGGGACATGCGATCAATTTCTCCTTTTCTGACTAGATAACATTCTCTGATTCTTAAATTACAGAAAGGGGTCACAAGTGTGGCTTTAAGGATAAAGGATGTTTTTACTAATAGTGAAAACTCTCTTGGCTAGTAGTAGGGGAAGATTTGTTTATACAAACATACAAACATATTTTATGATTGTTATGTTTTTATTTTCTAGAACCACTTTCATTACTTGCTTTGAATTAAAACAAACCAACTTAATCTTGTCAATGAATCTGAGTCTTAGCGCCTGCTGTTCAAGCTCTTTTTCTTTTGTTTGACTGGGGAAAAGGGAGTGTAAGGAGATGAGACAGGTACAAATGACTTCTGTGAAGTGTTGTGGGGTTTTCCTTTTTTTTTTTTTTTAATTTGGGTTTAGGGTGGTTTTGTAAGAGGTTCCTATTTGTTACACATGTTGAGTGAGCTCTTATATGTAATATCATTCATAAAATAGTCCCTGAAATTTGTAGCCAGAGTGAGAAGGTCTTGTTTAGTAAGGATGAATTTTTGTGGATTTGGGATCTATACCTCTTAATGTCCTTTACTGTTGAATTAGAGATAATATATAACCAGCCAAATGGGGGCATGGCTTCTGTGTCCTATGATCTATTGATCATCAGCACTGAATCATTCCTTTTCTCACAGCCTAAGGTATGAAAAGCCAAATTTAAATCCCATCAGAAACCTAAGAGTGTGAGATATAAGGAACTGGGATAGAATCTTTCTATATTTCCTTGGTATTTGGTCAATGTTCCTTGACTGTGCCTGAGAGTTTGGCCCTCTAATGTATTTTATCATGTCTGATGATCTCCTAAATATGAGATACGGGTCTCTGCTTGGAACTGCCGTGAGTTTGTTTTGTGCTTTGAGACTCATAAATAAAATGTTTAATTTTTTAACTTGGATATCAAGGTCATTTTTCTTCAGAAAACATGTGCAATGTGTTTAGTCATGTACCATCTGGATGTTTATAAGCACAAATCAGTTACATTTAATCAAATCTGGTATTTGTATTTCTGTTGAAGTGCAGTACGGCTGAGGACAGAGAGTTGGTACTTCTCTGGTATATCTGGTTTAACGTGTCTGTTTCACAACAGCTTGTTAAGGACTCTCCTGCCTTCCAGAAGCAGCCTCTGTGTGTGCACATGCGCCTGCGTGTCGGGGGGAAGGTTGGGAAGGAGGAAAAGAGGAAGAGCTGCCTGTCATGCTGATTTCACAAATACATGACTGAATCAAGCTCAACAGACTCAAGGGCTGTTCATTGCTTGTGGTAGTTTAGAGAAGGAAATATTTGTAGGAATGAAGTGAGTGGAAAATTCATACAGAGCTTGGTAAAATATGGGTTGTATATTGCAAGTTTTATGGTTTAGTGTTAATATTAAATTATGAAGAGAAGCAAGAATAAATAGTTCTCTTTTGCTCTGTCGATAGCCGTTGAGTAATCCAGTCATTCTGGACTTCCAGTTTTCTTTTTAAAGAGAGTTTTTTAAACTAACCTTTGAAATTGTTTAGAAATTTATTTTCCCTGAAAAATATAGTGAAACTTAAGAATTCTGCACACATCATTTTCAATGTTGTTATAAAACAGTGAATTAATTTTTATTGATTGGGTGGCTCTGTTAGATGCTCCTTGTAGGTGGAGCTTGTATGGGCGATAGAAAATGCAATGGGCAGCCAACCAAAAGAAAATCATGTCTGTATTTTAGAAAGGAGTAGGGAGAGTGTTGTTGACTTTTTTTTGAGATTAAATCTCATGTTAAATCTTTGTAGTTTTGAACCCAACAGATATTTTGATTTGTTGCTCTAAGAAGCTCATAAAAATTGTAATCTACTTGATTCACTACAGTCTGGTATCCTTTTGTATCTTGTTACTTAAGTAGGGCTTTTTTTCATGTCGTTGTGGGGCCTGCTGTGCTTTGTGCAGTCTTTTTTGGAATTCATAATTTTTAGTTTGAGTCACCTTCATGCAGGATTATCTTGTCAGATAGTTCTCACCACCTCTCAGCTTGATTCTTGTTCTATTCCTTATTCTTTTTCCAAATTATAATTAAAAATATTAAATAGTATCACTGTAGAACCTCACTATAAATGCTACCCCATAGATACATGTATATCTACAGCTGGTTGTTGGGAACTATTAAGCAAGCAGACTCAGATTTTGAACTACATTCTGCACAACTTTGTCCTCGTCATAATTTAGCTTAAGTGGGAGAATATATTTTTACTATGTTTCAAGTCAAGACTGGCAATGTGTGTTTCTTTTCTCCTACTCACCAGGGCTACTAGTCCATTAAAGAAAGAAACTACACTGCCAAGCCATTTGGCTTCATTCTTTATGCTCCCAATTCTTAAAGAGTTTCTTTCTAGTATCTTTCTGAAATTGAATTAGATTGAAATTTTTATTTGCCCATCGTAGGATTTTTTCCCCCTTTTTTTTCTTCTGTGGTACTTGATGACTTCTTTCACATTTCCTATATTCTCGCAACATCTTTTTCTGAGGGTGAATTTCATTAGAGGCTGTTGACTGCCATGACTGCCATAGCTAACATTCAGTGGTCTGTTTCTTTTATTCTAGCTTGAACTCATACTCCCTTGTTTAATTTGGTTATATGGAATTAAACTTTTGTGTGGGTACTGAAGCAAAGAAGTCTTTATGCCATCTGGTATTTGCTTTCTTTCCATGATTAAGTACTTTCCTTTGGGGCATAAGTAGTGTGTGTTTAGATGTATGTCGCTTTGCTTGCTGGTTTTTGTTTTGGTTTTTTGTTTTTTTTTTTTGTTGGAAATGTCATCTTTGTTTTTAGTGCTACCAGTTTTATTTTATGTGTCTTTTATAGGGAAAATGGTCTGTCCTGGACTAAAAGCTACTAGGATTTGAATAAACACCTAAAATAAGATTAGGTATGTTAAAAGAGAAGATTAGCTGGCAAAACGAAAGCTCTTGTATCACTTTTAAAGTGATGAGAATTTGCATTTTCTGCCCCTAACTTTTTATCCAATTTTTCCTTGATTGCTGTGACAGCCCACTCTGCCTGTTCCTGTTTAAAACTTGATAGAAATATCTGTACTTTTCATCTTGAAAGTCAGGTTAGAATGAACAGTATGCTTTGCAGAACATCCTCAGAGTATCAAATGATGTCTTTTCTTGGCTTATACCGTCAGCTACAAGATACTTTTGAAGTAGGCGAGTTAGAACAAAATACTGAGTGTTCAATTTTTATACTTTCACAGAGTGGCTTATCCTGGTTTAAGTAGGACAGAGATCCTGAGGATTGTCGGTTCTCTGAAGCACATTCCACTGGTATGCAGTATGCTGATGTAGAGCAGGCTTGAACTTGGAGAGTTCAGCTGCAGAATGTTGTTGGGAGGCTTTTGGCTGGCAAACTTTCCATCAAAAGTCAGATTGACGGCTAGAAGATATGACCTTGATGTCTACAACAAGTTTTTTCTTGTTTTCTTAGGAATTGAGGAGTGGGGAGGAAACAAGCAATTGAAAATTTTCCTATTCTGACTTACTGAAGATTTGGAACCTATCTTTAAACTTTTCCAAAATGCTTGACTATACTTTCACTGTACCATATAGCTCATATGACAGTGCCTAGTAGAAAAAAAATTGTGTGAATGAGTAGGGGTTTGAAAATTCACTATGGAAATAGAGTTTCCAACTCTAAAACAAAGAAAAAAGTTGGTTTGGCACATGCTGTGAAAGAAAAGTTATTTGTTATAGCTATCATTGAAATCTGTGGTTAGGGTTATGCACTAGAAATTCTGTAATTGAATAAGAAGGATAAAAGAGAATGTGACAACTCATTCTGTGGCATCTTTTTAGATTAATATTAATCCTATTCATGAAGAACATTATGGAGACTTAATTTTTTTAGGGAAAGCGTGTAGCCTTTTCCTCTACTTAAGGAGGGGTGGAGGAAATTTACCTCTTCTAAATCTACTTCAAAAAATCTTTGTGGAGCTGGCTCTGAGTGGAAGAAGTTTCTAGATTGCTGCCAGCTTCTGGGAAGATGACCCTTGCAGTGCAGAACAAATACAATAGGTCAGAAGCAAACTCCTTCCAGTCTGATGACAAAACTAACTGTACCAAGGATTGGCCCTCTCCAGTGCAGCAATGACTATGCTGCTGCATCAGTGTGAACCTCATATTTTGCATGTCTTTTTGCATAGGTGAGAGGTTTCACAGTTTCTGCAGAAAAGGGACAGAGGAGCAGCATGAAGGATCCAATCCTTTGTGGCATCAGCATTTGGAAGAGGTCACTTCCCCATGTATCCCAAGGATCTAGGGGTTTAGGAGACTGTAACCACTCCTTTTTCTGTAGGCTCCCAAATACTGCCTCCTCAGAGGATATTGTTAGAGGACATTGAGCTTCCTGACCCCTGCTCATATGTAACTCATTGTCATCTAGGAAATGTAAATTAGTTGATACCAATGTTTCTCTAGCAGGGTATTTTCAGTGTTGCTGCCACACTGAGCATTGGTGCACCACAGCTTGTGGCATATGGGGAAGAATGCTAACAACAATGTGCAAGAGGTTGGAGCCTTTTAACTGGCTGTTGGAGAAGTAACATTTGATGGCGGCTTTGAAAACTATCCATGAAGATGAACTTTGTCTTTCTAAAGGTCCTGACACAGATACTTCTTAGAGCAGGCTGTTGTGCACTGTACCAGTTGCTTCAGGAGACTTGCTGGCCTCATCTGTTAAATGTCATCTGGAAAATAGGGCATTCCCTTTAAGGGAATGATTAAACAGGGACACTGCCTCAAGGGGTAGTTTTCTGCACATTTTTACAGTGACTGATAAAACCATATGGGTCATGTGAGTCTCTTCTAATTGAATCAGCTTCTATTGAAAGATGGAATTGCTAGAAATGCACTGAATGGATGAATTCCAAGTAAATGATTCACACTGTAAAACAGCTAGGAATATGAAAGCACAAATCAGAGCTGTCTGAAAGTTAGAATTCAAATATACATAGGATGTGTAGAAATTGCATTGCTACTCTGCTATATGCAGATGGATCTGTATCATGTTTTTTCCTACAGACCACTGGCTCCATTGTTTGCACTGTCATAATTATTCACTTGCATTATTTGCAGAGGCAGTGAAATGGCCTGTTAACACTCTAGCATATGACAGAAGTAATGGTAATGAGGAAAAATAATTTTGGATAGCAAAGTGTTGAAGATGCATTTAATCATGAACTGCTTCAATGCAGCAATAAAGACTAGTTTCTCATAAGATGGCTTTGTGTGGTGATTAGTGAGGTCATATTCATGTGACACAGCAGGCTAAATGTAGTTTAATCTGATAGTTTTTATTCTATGAATAGCTTAATAGAGTACTGATGACTAAAGGAGAGTGAGCTGATCTGTGTCAGAACCCAAACACTGCTGTTCCTGGTAGCGATTTAATTTAATTGCTAGCAACTTGTACTTGCATTACAAGAACTTGGCAGTAGGAAATATTTTTTACTTTTCACAGGACTTAAACTGTTAGAAATCAGGAGTGGCATCACAACATGAGCTGCTTGCTTCTGTGTAGAACACAGGTTGCAAGATCCAACTGGCCACAGCATTTGCAATACTACACATTGTCCCTGATGATTTCCTGTTTGCTTTAAATAATATCAATGAGCTGCTTAATAGTCACTGATGTGAGCCTTTTTTATTAGGAGGCAAGTTGTGGCTTACTGGAACTTGATCTCAAAAGCCAGCAATAGTAATGGAACAAAGGTTTGTGCTGGATTTATAGTGAAGTTGAAAAAGCAACTTCCTTTGTTATGGAATAGTTTTGCAGAACCTGAAAGCTATTGTACAAGGTGCTGCAGAAAGAGATTGTAGACTAGATATGATAGTCAATAACAAGTTGCACGTAATTTTGAAAAGCAAATTTTTGCTTTTGTGTCAATTTTTTTGCTTGTGTCAAATCTAGAAGAAAAATTTAAGTTAGTTGAAAAATTGCCTGATAGAAGAAAATAGAGTCTGAAATGCTGTAGCTGCTAGTCTGCAGATATATGGGAGGATATATTAAAAGCTGTTGTACATTTTGTGTGTACAAATGCTTAACAATTCTCTAATTATTTGGGAATTAGTGTTTTACATTTGACAAAAATAGTCCCTCTACTATTGAAGTTTAAAAAACATTGCATGCTTTTAAGTGTTTACTGTCAAACTAACACTGGAAAATTTCATTGTCCTGAAGCACAAAGAAGGATCAGTAAAAAAGGTAGGGAGTTGTTTGCTTGGTTTCTGTGCCAGGCTGCATATACTCACACCTTAATGGTACAGATATAAGCATAAACTGGAATGAATGGCCTAAAATGTAACAGTTAAACTTTTACCTTCTTACTTGGAAGTTTAATAAGATTCTGCCACTCTCTAAATGTCAAATTGGTTGTTGATTGCCAGCATTTTTACTTTAGGACAACCACTGAAGTGCCTGAATACATGTATGCATGTCTTGGTTGTAGTTATTTTTTTTCTGTATTATAAAGAATTCAGGTAACAATTTCTTGACTCCTAGGAAATTCTTTTGCATTTTAAGCCTTGCTAAGATTATCATGCAAAATTTAATTTGGCCCTGTTTGTTTTACTTAATACTGACAATACCGTTTCAATGTCTATACAAATGTAGGCCTCAGCCTTCCAACGTTTTTTGTGAATTCCTAGTATTGAAAAGAAGAGCAGTCTGTTTGAAGTCAAGCTCTTCAGAGGCAGAGGTTAGCTCAAAGCAGGGAAGAGTCAGATAGCTGTGTATATGCTTAATTTTTAGGTGAATGTTTAGGTGAAGTTGCTTATGTTTTTGTCCTTGAAACCAGTTACATTGGGAGGGAAAAGAGACTCTGGAAGAGACATAGATACAAAAATCACTAGTGTTAGTGTACCTGTTTTGCAGAAAGACTTTTTCACTCTGATAAAGAGTGAAGACATGCCTGAGGAATTGGAAATGTTAATTGCTTGCTTGACACAGTAACTTCTTATCAGTATATGAGGGTGGGAGAAGGGAGGTAACCCTGAAAAAACCATGGCTAATGGGTGGGAGGAAAGTTTATTGACTTCTTAGTAAGGTTTACTTCAGGGTAACATGTGACTTGGTGCAGAAACTGAATTTGAAGTATCTTTCTTTTATTCTGGAGCCATCTAGACGTTCTGCCATCTGAATCTACAGCATTGATCCATCATGGCAAGTCACATTCCAAAGGTGCTGGTTGCAAACTGTTCTGTGATATGCTGAGTGAAACACTGTCTGAGCTCTATTACAAAGTTAGAGTTAAATCTTTGTATAATTAATGTCTTTTTGAAAATGCACAGGAAGCTTCATACTCTAAAATTGCTGCAATATTCAACCATAGATGTGCCCTGTAAAAGTTACTGAAATAAATACTGTAAGAATTGCTCAAAACATTCATAGATATGTGAAGGTATTCTAATATGTTACTGCAGTATTCATACCTTAGAAAATCTTCTACTTAAAACCACTTCTTCACATCCTTCAATTTGTTTAAAAAGCTGCTTACTGTACAATCATGCCTTTTTCTGTTTGTCTCCCTTTATATGTCTGCTTGCTTTCAAGATTAGGAACAACCTTTTCCTTTTTAATTAATTGCTCTAGTTACTGTGTTAAGAGATATTTGAGAATGTGGCCCTTAGAGAAATGAGGACGTGCTGGAGGAGTTTTTAGCAGAGACCAGCTAGAATATGATGAGGAAGTAGAAAGTATGTGAAGATAAGCTTTTCTTGACATTCCAGTAATGACTGGAAAAATGGAGATTAGAGTATTACTGTGGATATCAGATTTCTATTAGCCTCTTGAGACATTAATATTTAGGATAGATGTGAGTGGAAAATGATCTTCAAATAAATTATAAGATATTTAAAGTCTGTACATTTGTATTGCAAGATGACCCAGTGTAGTAATGAAAGAACAGAGTAGAATTTGAATGATCAACTTTGTTCTCAACAAGATTTTAATGCCCTTAACTGTATTCTGTTTAGACTTTAACAAGACATGTATGAAACAAACATCAGAAAATCAGGATTTTTATCAGGGTTTGGAATGTTTACAAGGCATTTCTGAAATCACTGCTAGATGAGGAGTAGCAAAAGCTGGTGGAGGAAGAATACAAGTATAAGAATCATGCTGGAATTCAATTTAAAAAAAAAATATTAGCTGAGTCAGCTCAGTTAGAAACAAAGGAGCAGATAGAAAGGAGAAAGACAAATCTGCAGGGCATCTCTTCTATTTACAGAAGGCTGCTTTTAAGCAAATGTCCTTCATAAGTAGTAAATGAAGAGGAAGGTGGGATTCAGGAGCACTTTAGTGGTTAGGAGCTGACTGACTTTCTCTGGAGCCCAGTGAGTAGTTCTAGGTATTTTCCTACAATCTGGTTGACCTTGGTCTTTTATGCTTTGCACAAAGGTACTGAATTGGGAATGCCTGATTGATTTTAGAGTTTCTACTACATTAGAACTATGACAAGTGTTCTAGGTTTAGTCCAAAATGCATCAACATACCCTGTCTACAATGCAGTTTTTGGAATGATCTCCAAGACTTTCCCAAGGATGCACCATAGAAAAAGTCATATGTGGAAATCTAAAGTCAAAAGCATTTCTTTTTTGTACTGATTTTATTACTTAGCAGTCAGCTTCATGAGTTTGACTGAAGATGGCATATATAAATAGATTATTTACCACTTGTGAGACCTCTTGACTGTAGCAATTTTGCTAATTCCTGTAAAATCCAGGAGAGTAAAATTCAGGGTGCTAATTGATTAGACTCCAGGTTTCCAAAGAATGAGTCCTGTCATGCCATGCTGCTGGGAGAGAAGGACACTGATGTTCAGAAACATGCTGAATTCACTGCCTAAGCCCTGTGCAGTGAGGGCCTAAAAGCAGCAAGAAGTTGAGGAGAAGATGTGGGAACTTGCATTTGCTTGGAAATATTTATTTTGTCCTCCTGAATCTCCTGAAAGGGAAGAAAACTTTAAATATAAAGATTTTTCATTTTTGAGGAAATGAGTCTATGACCAAGGGTAAGATGAAATCAGTCAGGTTTCTGTTCCAGATATTTCTAACTTCTCTTTCTTGAGGAATAAATCTGCTGTCTTGAACAAAAAGTCCATGTCTCCTAGCAGGGAAGATAAGTGTAGATAAATGGTACTGCTTAAGGATTAGGAGTGTCTTTGAATAAAACCTCTTTAAATCTCTGAAGCCAGATTTGGTTTGGTGGTAGGGTTTTTTTCTAAGTGGAGAAAAGGATGACAGTCATTTACAAAGTTGGAATTTTGAAATGTGTGTGATACCACAGAGATTCTACATTTATAAATGTGGAAACTTATGAAGAAATATCACAGGCTTTGTTTTTCTTGGGAGCTTTTCTTTTTCTGGGAGGGAAAACATGGTAGGAGATAAGATACTGCTGATCAGTCTTAAACTGTTCTGATGAATAGACAATTCCAGGTATATATAGTAGTTATCCCTTCTGTTTGATAGTATCATCATGGTCATAGAGGTCTTTTCCAACCTAAACAATTCTTTGATTCCATGATGTTACCTCTCTCATTGAGTCCTGCTGTCATCCAGAAGGTAATTGATCAGTATTTGGAAGAGAAATTTGAGTCCATGAATCCAGAATAAATCCATACCATCTTGGGCAGCTAGTACATAACATCCTTCTGTAGGAACAGTGTTTCACAGACAATTTCTTCCTGATTTTTAAGATGGGACAAGTTTAATAGGAAACCAGGAAGTAAGAGGAATTGAAATTGTATCAGATTTTTGATAGCTAAGTAAAACTGGACTAGGTTATTCTCTAGTTATTGGAGGAAAAGTTTGGCAAGTAATTTGACCAGAGCTCAGTAGCAGACCTAAATATCAGGCCTCATGTGCTGTTTTAAGTTTTTAGATAAATTGTGTGTGTCTCTAGCTTTAGAAAACAGATAATTTGCCATTTGAGACAGGATAAGCCTCTGGCCAGAGCTATTGGCCTGAATTGAAGCCAGGGGGTGGCTAGACTTGAGGAAAAGGAAGGAAAGGATCACATTAAAATGGAAGCTCTTCCATTTTAAGCAGAATTGAAGGATTCCAGGTTTTCTGTTGGAGAACATCTTTCATCTTGATTGAATGCTGAGGTGACGGCATTTCTTTAATCTGGATCCATTGTGTTTCAATTGGGAAATTGTAATTTTAATATTTCTGCAGTAGTAAAATATACAAAACAGGAGATAGAGCTTCAGGAAAGAGTGTGCCTTTGAGTAAGTTGCCTGCTCTTCAGCATGTCTGAAGCCTCTGAACTGCACATTATAGATGACAATACACTTCCCTCAACAGGTTGGAAAAAGCACTGGGATTTAATTATAGCATCTAGATTTCTGTGTAGAAAAGTATGGGTTATGTGCACCACTTCAAGTCCAGGGTGGCTCCTCCTAAATCAAAGCGAATGTGTTGGCTGCTCTGTTGGACTGTTGGTGTCTCTGTGCTCTCTGCAGCCTCACTTGCTTGGCAGGACTCTGCTGCTTGGCAGTCTTATTTGGCTGGCTCTGGCCATTCAGGATTTGTGGCACCAAATGGACAAATCAACTCCTGACTTTACATGCAGGGCTGCCTCATGCTAACACAGAACTCTCTTGAGATGTAGGTAGACTTGGGGATGGTTCATGGGAAAATTATCACAGTTGGCACCATCATGCTCCTTGTTTCCAGACTGTGGCAGATGAGCCCTAATGCTGATGGACAGATAAGTAGTTCAGGTCTGTCAGAATTGGAGCTTATACTCTGAGTAGTGCAGAAGACATTAGGTGCTTTGTGGACTTGTAATCGCTGCAGAAGCAGAATTGTGCAAATGTAGTTGTGCTCTATATAAATTAAATTCAGCTGAACACCAAGATACTTCAGCATTAAGCCAGTTTGGTTGTCTGCATGTTTGATGCACAACTCTGGCAACTGAGAGTTTATTGTACTTCTGGTGTCTGTGTTGGTCATCAGTATTGTATAGATATTTTTTGTTTACTTTGGTTCTCAAAATGGATCTGCTTTGCTGTGATGAGACCAAGTTATTCACCGTATCAAATTAGTCAAAATACTGTTAACACAGGCTATCGGTGAATAGTCAGTGAGGGAAGTCAAGGAAGCATTTACTGCTGTGAGATGTCCAAATTTTTTTATATGCATGAAGGTATTGTGTTGAGCTCTGAGTAATGGAAATTACTCAGGGCAACAGTTCCAGATATCATGTGGTCTTCTTGAGAATTTTTAATCTCTAGGCATGTAAATTTCTGTGCTACAAAGTTTTTTTTTTAAAAGAATGTCAGCAATGAAAACCAGTTCACCTTTGCAGTATTAAATATTTTACAATGTCAGTACTGAATGAGTTTCTGCATGGAAATGCTAAAGCAAAGACAAGTTTCTGCAGCCTCTATAAATATGCTTTCTCAACCAGCAGCTAGATCAAACCTGGTAAGATAAAATGTAGTTACATCCTGCAACAAGAAGACTAGAGTTAAAATTATGACATCCTTGTTTTTGAGCATTTATGGGAATTTAAGGGAAGACAAAAACTTTATCCTCGTATGTTTGTCTTAGTGACTGTTGGCTGTTAAAGGACCAAAAATGTTAGTTTTCCTAATTTTTTAAAGGAGACTATGAAGAGCCTGTCAAGTAGGACCTTGATAAAAAAACAGCATTGGAATTAGATAATTAAAAAAGTGTAATGGATGAGATTGGGATAGAAGTGTAGGTAGAAGTATGGCTGATGTCAACTTAGAAGCAAGATAACACTGTCTAAAAAGGAAAACTAGGTAGAGAAGGGGAGTGCAACATTCAGAGATGTGATGTTTAGAGATCTCTTGGAGCTCAGTAAATCAGTTTCTTGATATGGCTACAGTGCTTAAACCATGAAGTTCACCTCTGGAAAGAATTGCTAGTGCTTATCTTCTGTAATAGTGTATGCCTTTCTTAATGTTCTCCTTTGAATGACTGAAGTGGAATTACTAGGCAAAAAATACAAAGCTTTTATGGGCTGACTAAATAATAGGTATTGTTTTTATGAATATTTCTCCTTGTAGTTCTGGATTGTTCAGTTGTGGTGGTCCAATAGTTGTCCAGTGATAGAAGCAAAAATACTTGTAATCTTAATGCAGAAGATTATAGAGCTTCTTTCTAAACACCAGTTAGCTCAGGTGCTCTTGAATATTCCTTAAGAGCAAATGACCATAAATATAAACAAAAGGCCATGTTAACATCAGATCTACTTAATCTGTAGCAGCATATTGCAAGGAGTCTTTAACTGGCTTCAAAAATGACTAATTTAAAATGTTGTATTTTGGCAAATCATCAAAATCAATTTTCCGTTACAGGGATAGTTTCTCTTACTTTTATCTTCTCTAAAATCGCCTTTTTTCTATGAATTTATTCATGCTTGAGTGACATGATTCAGCTACCACTAAGCAGGAGCAATTCTAACAGGTTCAAGCCTCATGGATGTAGTAGCATTATCTCCTGACACCTGCATGGCTTGTGAAGTGCTTGGTTACAGTTCATTAGCTGCTTTTGAGTACCTGGGGAAAAATTGAGCACTTGAAAGGCATTCCTAGTGTTGAGAGATGAATTACTTTTTTTTCTCAATGTTTTTAATATAGCAACCTTGAATGCCTCATTTAATAAATCAGAACTTGAGAAAGCAGATAATAAAATTTAGAACAGAGATGTAACTGATAGCTGTAGAAAAAATTGACAACAAAGATATGGCTCTTTAATGGAAAGAGTCTCCTGTCACAGCAAAGCCACATATAACTTCTTGATTAATTTTTAGTGCATCTTCCAAAATATGATTTCTCTGTATTTTTTTTTTGTCTTTACTGACTTCTGCTCCTTGTTGCAAAGATTTTTTTTCAGTCCCACTCATTTTATGGTATTAGGAAAAAAGTTCTAAGACTAGGACTTAGAACGAAGCTTAATTTCCTATCTGTACTCTAACAGAAATTATCTAGTTTGCCCTCAGGAACTGAAATGGTTATAAATTCAGATCTTATTTGCTACGATTGTTTTTTCTCCTCTACCCCTAACAAGTTTCTGTAATCATGGTGTTGCCCACACTCCTGGGAAACAATTCCTTGTGTGTCGAGTTCACTAGTGTCTTAGTTCCTAAGTAACATGTCTGATCATTCTCTCAGGTCACTGTGTAGTAATGATGGGATTGTCACTTGACTGTCATGACAAACTGTATCCCTATCTCCTGGAGCAATCTTCAATTCAAGACAGATCATCAGTTTTCTGTATATATCACAACTGTCTTCCACCTGAAATTATAAGCTTGTGCATCAATTACACCTTGGTGGTTTTGCTCTGTTATGAAATACTGTGAAAAAAGGTTGAAAAAATTCTGAGGCAAGTTTTCTTAAAAATATCTTATGTACTATGTTAAGCTGCACATTTGTAGTCTATTGAGCCCATTTGAGTTGTTCACTGTGGGCTCACTACAGTGTTCTTTGCAAGGTTCTAGTGCTATAAGCTGGGGAGTTTTCACTAGAGGGATTTGTTCCTGTTCTTCCTCCCTCCATGAGTCAATGGAGGCTCAGTTCATGAGTGAGTAAGAGGTATCTAGTTTTTATCCCAAAGTTCTGTTGTGTTGACAATTTATTAATAGTTATTCTTTAATTTATTTAATTCATTAAGAAATTACTGTGAAGACTCATGAAATCTCAGCTGATTAATATTAACTCTCTTTCCTACACTTTGAGTTCCTGTAATTTGTTTTCAGTCTGTAACTTGAACTATTGCAATCATTACTGAAAATATAACTTGTTAATGGGAGCTGCCTTGATTTCCTGCACTTGTTATTTTTCTCATCTCTTCACCCAAGCAAGAAGTGCCAGTAGTGTGATCCTGTGAGCTGGGATAACTAAGTATGTGTGTGAGCTGATGGCTTCTGTTGCTTTGATAACGGTTTTGTATTTTCAGAGTATCACAGTGCATATAATTTGTGCTTTTTCTATTTTTAAAAGACCTAACATCACAATCCAACTAACAAAACCCAAGAGCTTGGCAGGGTAAGCATTCTTTTGGAGAAGAAATTTACATCTTCGAAGTGTTAATAACAGAAGCTTTTTATATATTGTGACTTGAAATTTCTTAATTCTGAAACTGCAGAACAAGTAAATACGCTTGCAGTGTAATGAGTAAAATGTTTCATTTCCAACTAGGATCATTGAATTCCAATACAAAACAGAATAAAAAATTAATCCACTTCAAAATAATATTTTGGAAAATGTAAAACTAATAAATGGTTGAAATTCTTTTGCCTGCTGTTGCTCTTTTCTCACTGGTTTTTAGTTTGGATCAAAACTCAGAAATGAAACCTGCACTGTGTATACTGATGGAATGTGGTCTTATGTTTCTGTTGACAGCTTTCAAAGTATATGTGTTCTGACAGCTATAGCCTACATACTAATTAGCAGTGTATTTTTTTCCAGTGAACAACATGATAAAAATTATACACAACAGGATTTATTATTGCCTCCAATAAATTTGTTTGAGCTGAAAACACTTGAATTTTATTCTATAAGCCAACAATGGCTTTAGCTCTGATACCTCAAAGGTCAGCCTTTTCCCTTTTGTGATAAGGATTGTCTGCTTCTGTATTGGAGTAGACTCAAACCAGCCCATTCCAACATTTGAAGGCGCTGGGAGTGGGTGGTAATGTAATTTCTGGAAGAATTGTCTTTTGGAGCTCACTCTGAACTCTCTGTCTGGATATGACAGCTGCAAGAAGAGGGTTCATTGCAAATATTGTCTCTAAATGCTGTAAAATAAGAAAAAAGAATCTCACTTGTTCATAATGCAAGTAAGTGAAACAAAAGGCTATACTGGCTTTAAATTTTATATGCTGTCTTAATGAAGTATTAGCAGCAAGATATGTTTAAACACTATTTCTTCTTACAGTGATGGTTAATGTTAATAACTGAAGTGTAGACAGTTTGAGACTTGAAAAGTCTAAGCATTATGCATGTCTGTATATATGTGCACACAGGAAACCTCGGCCTGTCTCTCAGCTGGTTGCACAACAGGTTCCTCAGCAGTTTGTGCCCCCTACACAATCAAAGAAAGAGAAAAAAGACAAAGTAGAAAAGGAAAAAAGTGAAAAGGAAACAACAAGCAAAAAGAACAGTCATAAGAAAACCAGGTAAAAAATTTAGAAACTTTTGCAATATTCGTAAAATGTCATTTACAAACAAAAATAAGAAAGTGTTCTTTGATTTTACTGGTTTCTAAGTGCTGTGGCAAACAGCTAGGTTATGTATTGTTGTGAAGTTTTTTGGTTTAGCCTGTCTATAAAATACGAAGAAGACCTGCAGTGTGTACTTGTGGCCAGAAGATGGAGATCAGCTGAACAGAGAAAGAAAGAAAGACTTTTTAAGGGTTATTTAGTGTATTGTTTTAAGAGTTTATAGAAGTGTTTTGCATACCATACAAAACTGTTGATAGGCAAATTGATGATATTAATATCTGGAAAAAAGAGAGGATGGGAGTGAGTAGTTTTCATGCAAAATAGTAGTGGGAGGAGAGAGAACCAGTACCAGACTACAGATGAGTAGGGAAAATAACTTAGTTATTGATAGCCTTGTAGAACCCTTCAGCTTTGAAGGGCTGAACTAGGGCATAAATTAATGTGACAGGATAAGGTATGTCAATTACCTAGTGATAGAACTCTCTATGCCACATCTGGGATGCTGAAGGACTCTTACAAGTGAAAACATGAAATATTGCAGTACAGACAAGCAACTGTAAAAGCCTTGATCTTGCTGTAAGGAAGGAGGGTGCAAACTGCTAAACAAAAGCAGCAGGTTTAACCCCTAATTCATCATAATCTAAACATAAAATTATTGTGGCAAGAATGCTGTGTCAAAAAAGCTGAAAAGTCTATAAGACATGTAGTCTAAGCAAATGTGGGAGGAACTATTGATTTTTTTTGGAAGCACTCCAAAATAGCCCAGCCAAGAAATATCCTTTGGGATTAGTTATGCAGGGAAGTAGCAGATGCTTCTGTTGTGCCTGAAATAGGATCATTAGGATCAGAACAAGGGAGAGACTGAGAGTCAGTAGAGAGCAGTCATTAGGAAAGTCATGGTTAGGATTAAGGACACTGAGGTGTTATTTCCTTTCATTTTTCTTTTTTAAATACTCAAATCTACAAGCTTACCTCATGCAGCTGAAGTACTTCAATTATGAAGCATTTGATGTTAGCATAGTGAGCTTTAGTTAAGCCAATTGTAAATTGAAATATTGAGTAAATTGCTATAATGCAGTATAAATGCAAAAAGTGAGACAGGGAAAGATGAATGAAATTTGAAAAAGACCTAAAATAAAATCTGGGGCCGAAATACCAGTATGATCTTGCATTAAGAATTGATTTTTTTTTTTTAATTCTTCAAACAGTTAATTTTTTCCAAGAATTGTTTTACTAGGTACAATAGTAAGTTAAGAATGCCTGATTAGTTTAGGCAGATTTCTTCAGTATTTTTTAAAAAAAGGATATCCTTTTCTTTTTGCCTTAAAATGTATATATTATTGCTGGAAACAACTACAAAAATCTTCATGCATACTCGGTATAATTAATAATCTCCAGGTACACAGCACTTGCACAAGTTGATAATTCTGAACTTTTCTCTCTATTCCCATGATGCACATCAGCAGATTTTCAATTTTTTCTGTATAACTTCAGTCATACTGCTTCAGCCTCAGGGGAGCATGATGTCAAAGCCTATCTCAGTTGTAGTGGAGAAAAGACATGAATTGTTTCAGCTGATGTGAATGGGAACAAATTCTACTTCAAACAAAGTTGATGGTAGGGTAGAGGTTAGAGCTGTGCTGTTATCACACCTGCAAACATGTGGTGTCATTATTTTATTGCAGCTTGAGCCAGTGGTAGCTGTGGAGTCAGTTAAATGCACAGATTGTGCTGTTCATAGCTGCTTGTGTGAATTCAGCTGTCTGGTATCAGTTTTTCATGGTGATCATGGGAAAGGACTAAATTGAAAGTATTTTGTGCATGTCACCAGCAAAAATATGATGTCAAAACAGAAGTCAAATTATTCTTTAGTTCTTTTTGTTGTGAAAAATTAAACAATTGAAAGATTGAATGAAGATACTTAGTCTGTCAACACTATGTATCATTCATCTCTGCATAATTTAAAACAGAGACTATACCAGGAATAACAGTTACACTGTGAACACAAAGTCCAGTTCAGATAGTATACTGGTGGTCCTACTGAGGTTTTGAAATGAGGTAACACCTGCCCCAAGTTAACACTGCCTGTGCTGTTGAATTCAAAAGACAGACACCAACATCTTCATTACTGAACATAATTTTCTACTTAGAATTGTTGCTTCAGGCTGCTGCAGGGATGGATGTTTCCCTGGATCAAATTTATATCTTTGCATAGTCACAATAAAGAAAGAATTGGGTTTTATAAGTAAAAACCTTCACATATTGCTGCATAGTGACTTTTTTAAAAATGTCAACTTCTAAATAGTTTTACGAGATGGTAATGTGTTATATTCAACTATTTCAATGTAAAACATACTAAGAAACACTCCACTGTTAATACTTATGGTACTTTGTTTTCCTACATATTATGTGTTGCAAAAAGATATATACACATTTGTTCTCCTGAGCTCCTAAAAAGTAAGAGAGAGACAAGATAATAAGATGGTGTGTGTGCTTTTAATATGATTGTTTCCTTTATTTAGGCCAAGGTTGAAAAATGTGGATCGAAGTAGCGCTCAGCATTTGGAAGTTACCGTTGGAGATCTGACAGTCATTATTACAGACTTTAAGGAGAAAACTAAGTCACCACCTGCTTCCAGTGCTGCTTCTGCAGATCAACACAGTCAGAGTGGTTCTAGCTCTGACAACACAGAGAGGGGAATGTCCAGGTCATCCTCACCCAGAGGAGAAGCGTCGTCACTGAACGGGGAATCTCATTAAGGTGTATTTCCTCCAGTTTCATTAGTCTCTTCAAAACATGCAAATACGTAAGTTCTGTCACCACATTTTCATGACAGATTAGTCATGCATAATTGATATGTTGACTAGAACATAATGCAGTTTAAAAAAAAGAAAGAAAAAAAGTGCAGTGATAGTAACAGCATGAAGCTGAGTCAGGGGAGGTTTAGGTTAGATACCACGAAAGGTTTCTCACCCAGAGGGTGTTTGGGCACTGGAACAGGCTCCCCAGGGAAATGGCCACAGCACCAGCCTGACAGAGCTCAAGAGGAGTTTGGACAATGCTCTCAGGCACAGGGTGTGACTCTTGGGGCTGTCTTGTGCAGGGCCAGAATTTGGACTTGATGATCCTTTTTGGTCCCTTCCAACTCAGCTTATTTTGTGATTCTATAGTAATTTAAATGCTATCAACAAATGCTTATGAAGCATCTTCAGACCAACTTTTTAATCTACATGTGTAAGGGTGCCATGAAAATGTGGTTTGAATGTTCATTATGCAGTGTTATCGGTATGTCCATTTTCACTTTTAGTTTAGTGAATTCTAACACAACTCTTGGAATCTCTACTATTGGCATGTACTGAATTTAAATTTTTATAACATAGTTCAAGCTGCCTAAATATGTATTATTTGAGAATTGTGAAACATAGTTATATGTATGCAAGTCAAAGATCAACTTAATCAATTATTGCTGCAACAGAATTTTCATAATAATTATCTTCTTAAAAACACCTGCTGGTACTTGGTGTGGTTAAATAGGAAAAATGTTATTAAAGAAAACATTTGTATGGATTTTTGCCAATGTTTGACACATTTTACTAGATTACTGTTACTGAATTATGTTGATGGTTTTACCAATATTTTTTGACACTTAAAACACTTATTGTAATGTTTACAAGCAAAATAGAAAACACATTCTAAGCATTGATTAGTTAACCTTGCAATTCAGGTAAAGTACTGCATTGTCGCTGTACACTGGTATTTTGTGTTGTGTAACAAATACTGAACCTCAGATGGTGATGCATTTGGCAAAAACTATTTGGAAATATGAAAGTTTGGAAAAGCTTTAAAAAGAACAGATCTGCAGTTCTCATTTCTGCTTAGTGCTGTTTCCTTGCCCCAGATTTTTCTAGTGTCACATAGTCACTTATCATTTCAGTACAGGAATATCAGATGTTGCACAAGAATAAGGAAATAATAATTCTATTATTTTTTTTGGTCCTGAATCAATTTCTTGAGTATTGAATTGGCCTGTTAGAATATATTATGTCATAAATCATTGGAAAAAGACTCAGTATCCTACCTTATGGCATAAGCTGTCAACATTCATGCACTTAGCAATATACTGATAAAGAGCAAAACTATTTACAATACCACCTGGTATTATGTAAAATCACCAATAAAATATTTTTGTGAATACAGATTTTGCATTTTTGTTTACAACCAATAAGTGTTTTGATACATACATACATACAATTCATGTATAGATTTTAAATTATATAATCTGGTTCAGTACAAAAGTTCATTTAGCTCCTTTAAGTGAGGTAGGGCACTTACACTCCCGTGAGCCTTTTCTTTTTCATTCAAAGTAAAAATTTTTAAGCCTATGTGAAAGTTGGATGGACCTTCTTGGTAGTGAATCCAGCCCCAAATTATTACCTACATATGATATGTCTTCTTAACGGCTTAAAATAATGGATTTTTGTAGCCCCTGACAATTGTGATGTTTGGTGGTTTCTTGTAGTAATGTATTTTTCTGTTTTTAATGCAGTACTTCTACAGGCACAATGGTACTGTTCTATTTTGTAAGATGCTAGTTGTGAAATATAGTTAGTTGCATAAAATGAGAGTCTGATGTGATATCTGAGAACATACATACCTCATTCCTTGGTGTTGCTGTTTAAACTTTTTAGACATCAAATGTTAATTATAGGCTGTTTCAGATGGTTAACTACTGACCTGTTTATTATGTATTCTGCTTTATCTTACTAAAAATAGGATGTCTGTTCATTGCTGTTACCTGGCCAAATTTAGTATCTGTAAAACATGCTTTTTAAGGTTCTTAAATGTTTTTGGGGCCGGGCTAGTGTTCAGAATAGCATACACTAGTTTTTAAAAGAAAAAATACATGCTTTGCAACTTTATTTTTTTATATTTTATTTTTAGATGGGACTATTTGCAGAATATACTGATGTAATGGATTACAAAAGAGCTGAAACTGTTTAAGCAGTTTAAGGATAGTAAATCTCATTGCAAGAAGTTTTATGAAATGTGTTTCTAATTTGAAATGTAATGAATTCTAACACATTTCAGAATTCCTTGCAAAGAAATAGTAATCTATTACCAGTATTTCACTAAATGGGAAATGTATTTTTATTTAAGTTTATGTGAATAAACCACCCAGCACTGCCAACAAAGGGACTCTATATTCAGAATTAAGTAGCTATTTGGTTTGAAGGGAAGGATGGAGTGGATTTTACTATGATTCAACTGTCTCTAGAGAATAATCTCAACAATGTGTTACAAGTATGGTTATCAAAAATAATGCAGAAAGTCTCAGTGTTCATTATGGAACAAGACACTGAAGAGCAATTTCTACAACAGGTGCTGCAGAAGTCAGCTAGGTTCTTAAAAGCTGTGGTGGTTTTAACTGAACAATTAGGTTGCCAGAGTTTTATCGCAATGATGCTCGTTTTAGCATTAAGCAAAGTTGAGTTTTTGCCTGTTGGTGATTAAAAGAATATGACAATACTGACAGCAGAGTAGACAAATTCTAAGCAAAATACTGCATTTGAATCTGTTCATAATATAATTTAAATGAACTTCACTTTCATAATTTCTAAATAATTTTGACTTGTAGTAATCCTAAATCCTTTTTTCTAACTGTAAATATATTTAAAAGCATCTTTACTCCATTTATAAAAAGTGAAAATTTAATGTTGTAATGTGTTCTGATTAGGTATTTTTCTCTGTGATTGCTCTCTGCATAAGAACTGTTATTTGTTAAATCTATATATGCATCAATCTTCAACAGCCATACATCCTGGGATGTTCATGAAATGGTGGCCCCACAAGGACAAGTGTGATAGTGTTCCATGTAAATGAGTTCCTTTATGTGCTGATTGATTGTCTGGTTTCAGAAAGGAAAAGGGGGGAGAAATGGGGGAAAATAAGTATAAATAGTTCATTGATAAAGTGTACAGTAATTCAGTCTCTTATCTTCCTAACTTTGCTATTAATTATCGGTGGTATAAGAAAAAGAACAAATATATAGTTGACTGAACTCTTTTTTTCATGAATTTAAATCTACGTATTGGAGATAAAAATTCTTCTACTCAGTAGCGGGTTGAATTATACCATATAAAATATTGATTCCAACAAAGGAGGTAGTAATAAATAAATTACATTTCAAAATTTAATATTCTTACTATTAAGAGTCAATAATTAAGACTATGACTGAAGTTTTAACCTATTATGTGTTTATCTAGATATTTATGTTTTGGGGCATAGATTGTAAAATCTCAAAAATAGTTTGATTTTATAATTTGTGCACTTTACTTTTTTTAATATTATGAATAACACATTTTAAGTAGCCATGTGAGACAGTACTTTCTATAATTTGTTCAATTGGTTCACTGTAGTGTTTAGGCAGGTCTTCTAAACTTCAGATGTTGCATCTTAAATTCTTTACTTTTTTCCTCTCCTGTCTCAGAAGCCTGACAGTTTCCTATGTTTTGCTGATTGATTTTACTTTGTTAACAGGATTGATTTGCCACGAAGCTGTCTAGAGTGTTTACTTTTTATCCAGGGTTCTTTAACTGTATCTGTTTGGGGTTTTTTTTCTGTAACATGCCTTTATTTGGCTCTTCTCCCTCCTAGGGAGTCTGGGTATAATTCATTCAAAATCAGAAACTGTAGGGAAATAGAAAGGCATTTACATTTAATTTCTCCAAAGGCAACAGCAGGTGCTATACTTATAGTAAATTTAGCCTGTGCTTACTCAGGAATAAGATAAAAAAAATAAAAGTTAGTGCTGGTTTTGGCTAGTGGACCAGTCAGTTAAATATGGCATTTTGAAAATGCATACTTCTATCTGAATGTTAACATTTGGGTGTGCTGGAAACACAGCTTGAGCTTTCAGAGGTTTTCTTAACCTGAAATTATGCCCCAGCTTATGTCAGAGTAGTCTCAGTTTGGAAGGTTATAACCTCAAACTAGCAAAAACTATA
The DNA here is from genome assembly GCF_028018845.1 of Melospiza georgiana. Taxonomy (NCBI): domain Eukaryota; kingdom Metazoa; phylum Chordata; class Aves; order Passeriformes; family Passerellidae; genus Melospiza; species Melospiza georgiana. The sequence continues at coordinate 52,453,242 of NC_080433.1, forward strand.
CAAAAACTGTAAAATCAGTAAAACTGTAGAAGCTCAGATGGTTTTCTTTTGTGCTGTTAAAGTTTTAAAACAAGGAGAAACTGTTAAAAGAGACTTAGGAGACTTGTCTAAGACCACAATCATATTGAGCTCAGCTTGACATCTAAAGAACCTGTGTTTTAACAAGAATTAATTGGATTTAACCACTAATTAAACTTGGAAAATTACTTCACAAGTTAATTACAAATCAGTGCTCTGTAGAATGTCTAGAATGGAGTGAATGGTACAACAGCAATGGAAAACTGCATGCTTGCTGGAAAATACTATTATCCACCAGCAAGTCATGTTTACATGACTTTCCTAAGACATTATGCCAAAAGATTGTGGTACGTCTGTGAACAAGGCTTAAACTTAGTGATTACTATTAAGAATGATTACAAGAGATTGCTGTCCCATTTGGGGTTTTGTAAAAGACAAAATTGCAACCTTATCTAATTGCTCTTTGCCCCATATGCTTAAAAAGAAAATTACCACCAAAAATATTGTTCAGTAACAATAGTCTAAAAAGTAGTTCTAAAATTTTAATTATTTTCTAGAAAGTATGGCAGATCTTGGCAGATGGAGGACTATTTGAGCAGGACTATGTTTTCAGGATCTAGGCCGCCTGGAAAAGTGTAGTCTTTGGTTACACTGTTTCCTGTCATGGTTTGACCCCAGCTGGCGATGAGGTACCTCACAGCCCTGTGCATTCTCTCTCTGTGCACTGAGGGAGGGAATTCAAATTCAAAGACTAAATCAGGAAACTTATGGGTTGGGATAAGGACCCAATTTAACAGGTAAAGCAAAAGCTGCACATGTAAGCAAAGCAAAACATTCACCACTTCCCAAGGGCAGGCAGGTGTTCAGCCATCCCCAGGGAAGCAGAGCTCCATCACAGGTAATGGTGACTGGAGCAGACAAACACCATCCCTACAAACATTCTCCTCTCCCTTCTCCTTCCCTTGGCTCTGTGTGCTGAGCACAGCCCCACTGGTCTGGGGCATCCCTGTGTCAGCTGGGTTGAGGTGTCCCCTTACAATTCCTTGTGCACCCCCTGTCTCCTCACTGGTGTGACAGTAGAAGCAGAAAAGGCCTTGACTCTGTGTAACCTCTGCTCAGCAACAGCTGAACTACCTCTGTGTTATCAACAGTGTTTCCAGCACAAATCTAAAACACAGCCCCATGCCAGCTACTGTGAAGAAAATTAACTATCCTAGCCAAACCCAGCACATTTGTGTATAAATCCTGATCTTGTCAAAGCAAAGTGAACATGCTTCCTCAGGCTTTTAATACATGTAGCTGTAGACCAATGGAGCTCTAATTTACAGTGGAGTTACTGAGAAGATAGCTGAGGAAAGGAGACTATTAATGTATTTTTTTTGATAACTTGCTAACCACATGCATGTAATTTTCCTCTTCTGTATGAAGAAGCAAAAGGATGCAGAAAAAGGAAGGAAATGTGACCAAGGCTAATGAAATGTGGCTCATTACCTCTTTCCAAGATCATTAGATTCTACAAACTGCAAATTTTGTTTGGTTCAAAGACAGTCCCAGGTATTTGTCACTAAACAAGGATGGAGTTGTTCAATCACTTTGCATCTGTTAAGACAAGTGAGGGGTAAGGCCAGTTCTACTTTCTGAATACCCACTTGTGAACACGGAGATCTAATTTGCCATTTATATGCATCTAATATATAGCTGTCATCCATGAATAATCTATTTCAAGCTGATTCTTCTTTGCACAGGATAAATAAAAATACTTCAATGTCAGGCCCAGTTCCTGATGGCACAGATCTCTGAGCAGGAAAGTCTGGCATCTGACTGATCATCTTTCTGTAGCAGCCTTCAGCTATGAATTAATCTAGGCAAGGGAAATCTCTTCAGGTTACATGTATTATGTATCATTACTCCCACCTCTGAAGGAAGCACATTCTGATTCCTGATACCTTCTCTCTTTTGTTTCTTATAAGCACATTTATAGTGTAAGTGGATGAGTGAGTTTGAAATAATTTATTATGCCTACTTTTTTAAGTGGGGAATTTGACTGCTGTTCCCAATTCTTGAACTATATTTTGGTTTCTTTAAGATCAGCATAGTCATACAGAGTAATGGTATGTGGGAGCTTAGAGGTCAGTATCAATTTTGTCACTGTTGCCTTTGTTTCTATATAATTGACCACCTGAAGAGAGTCTTGCTGAGCAAACTTAGTTACACTGATTCTGTACCATTCAAGCACTCTGTCTGAGGTACCTGGCATTCTATGATGCCAATTATCTGCATTTCTGCAAATGGTATTATTCTGTGCTGGGAGGCTTCCAAATGTGGCAAAATAAGCAAAATTCTTTCCAGCTGATGGAGGCAAATGTTGTCAAGTAAAATGCTTTTAGTCCCCACTGGAGAAGGAGATCTGAGGAGCACGCACAGATACTGAGTGCTTTCTCTGCTTTCCTACAGAAATTCCAAGTAGGAAGCTTCTGTTTCTAAAATGTCAACACCTTCAAAAACCCTCAGTCCAACAAAAAAACCCCCACAAAAACAGAGTAATAAGGAGGGGGGAAAGAAGAACAAAGAAAATGTATTTTCAGAATAATCCCTAGAAGAGCCATATAATGGCTTCTTTGTCTTTTTTGTGTGTTTAGTGTTCCTTTCTCTGTGTAGTGTATTGGAAGTAGGCAGCACACACTTCTTAGAGGTGTGTCTTGCTTTATAATTCTTGATGGCTGGTGGTTGAATGACATTTGGCCTGAAGATGTAGGGTTTTGTGAATTAAGTAGTAAATACCATGAATATTTCACTCTTGCATACAAGTTATTTGTTGAAAGGGTGGAAGCTTAGATGAAAGAGTTAGGAACAAAATTAATTCCTCTCATACAATTAGCTACTACACAAGTTTAAAGGGTCTAATTCCTGGACTGCTAAGAAAAAGGATAGCTTTATGTTGCAAGGGTGATAAGAACCTAGACTAGAATGGATGTGGCTTCTGAAGAGTTTTGTGGCCAGTAATTCATATGGCTGTTTTCAGTGATTATTCCACACCTTAACCTGTTAATCTTGAAGCATTGTTAGAGCATCCTCACCAACAAATCAAAACTACCAACAGTACTGTCAGATGCTCTTAAAATTTACTAAGTGCCTTACACAGAGCATCACTGAGGCAATGATTCAATTGCAAGAAGTTTGATAAAAGATTTACTCCTCTGGTTGAAGTCACAGGTTGTTGGTTGTGACCAAGGTTATGTTCCCGGTTATACACGTTAGAATCTTACATTTTATTGCTGACATGAGTACCTAATGAAAAACAGTCCAGAAATTTTTAGGCTTTCAATTTGTAAAACACCCATTGTTTGGAGGAGACTTTTTTTCTTCTAGCCAGTTGTGATGGTCTACTGGAATATCACAGAAGTGAATAAAACTTGTGAGTATTTCTGGATGCTTTCACATTTCTCAGTTTCTCAGTCAAGGACAGTATTACCTTTCTTGGGAAGGGGGTACCTAAGTTGGTTTTGTTCATAGGCATTATGTTTATCCAACTAGTTTTTTAAGGATTTTATTATTAGAAAAAGGGCTTGTTATTTTGAAAACAAAAATCTTACCTGCCAGGTGTCTTCCCCAAAATAAATAAGTGCCTTTTATGTTCTGACTCTTAGAAGTATTTACTTTGACAAGATTGAATCTGAATGTCCTGGATGAACCAACTATTAAGTACCAAGTGTTACCAATGGCTTGAAATCCTTTCACTGAAACAACAGGAGACAGATTGTAAGCCACTTAAATTGTTTTGAGAACTGATGTTATCAGAAGTTTTATAATGCTATGAGTAGTATACTTCTAAGAACAATGTAACTTTTCAGGAACTTGATATTAATAGGAAATAAATATTTATTAGAAGGAGTATATTAAATAAATATTTATTTACCAATTTGAGTAAGAGAAAATGTTACACCATGGGGGCAACAGTCTTGCTGTTAGCAGTCCTGACTACTTAATGGAAAGTAAAACTGAGGCCCTGGACTCGAACTATTAAAAAAAAGGGTAGTATTTGGTGAGAGATTGGAACTGTGAATCTTGTGTCCACATTCTAATAAAGTAATTTTTCCTACCTAAGTTTTTACCAATTCTCAAGCAGAAAAGAAAGCATGAGCAGATATCAGTAAGAGGCCCTCTGGTTTAATTGGTGCTGCTTCCTATCTCTAGTGGATTTTTTTTAAATTTTTTTTTAAACTTTGCTCAGGACTGGTACAGCTGAAAGTATATTTTCCCTTCATTCTTAAGCCTAGACTTTGAATGGAGTTTCTCTGAGACACTTTTGTAGTGAAATCGTATTCCCTACAAACATTGAAGACAAAAATAAACGTCTCTGTGAATGAAAGATCTTGTGTGGTTGTAATTTTTTAATATACACAAATTTAATTCAAAAAATCTAAAGGTACTCTAAGAAAAACATAGTATATTGATCTACTTAAAAGGTCTCTGTAACACTCAGAAAGTACAGTTTGCATCATGAGATGCTACAAATTTTCTGTCTGATAAACTATGTTCAATTCTATCATAGCACTCCTTTAAAGATGACCATACATTAACCCATTGGGATACTGCCTCCAACTGACCTCTTCCTGACCCCAGTTCAAAGACTATTTTAAACAATTTAAAATTCTGAAAGCTCGGCAGGAAGGCTGAGGGGAAGTGTCTGGAAAGAAAGAAACAGAAGGAATCACAGTGCAAAGACTTTTTTTTTTACTATGATAAATGGTACACAATTAATGATAATGGAATTGTTTAAAAATTTACATCCCTATAGTTATTTCACACTGACGACATATTGTTGGTTTCAGAGGAGCATAAATAGATGTTTTTGATGCCTAGAATAATGACACACATTAAAATGCCTTTCCCAGGAATAATTAATACTTCTTGCCTGTGAACAATTTGACAAGGAAATATTTTTGATGAAAACTAATGTAAGTGGACTACAATCTTGACTGGCATTGGTGATGCTTAGGGTGTGTTATGATAAAATGGTAAATAAAATTATTAAGATGTTCAGAACCCCTCTCTGAATGTATTATTTATACTGTCTAGGAGAAAGTGCAAGAAGTACAAGTGGGGAATTTGGGGATAAACAGTAGACTTTGGGAATTTGATCTCAAAATGCCAAGAAGCCTCTGCTAATTTATTAGCAGAGATGATTCATGACCACTTTTGGTTATGATGGAAGTTGAGATATTCCTGGGAGTACTGCTTCTGAAGCAAGAAACTATGAAAGCATCAATGCTTGCAAATTAAAGTAACCAATGAGGTAAGAAACTTGGAGGCTTTGTTTAAGGCTTCATCTCATTGCATATAAAAACTGTGCTTGCTACTGAAGCAGCTTGTAAAACAGTGGTCTCTGTGGGTTCTCTCAGTTTGTCTTCAGTTCTACAGCTCCCATGTTCAGTTCTCTGAATTGTTGCTTTGCAGCATGAGGCAAAGGTCCTACAAGGCATTCTTGAAAGAAGCTGATTGTCTTGTAAAGACTGGTGGAGTTTCCCATTTGTGTAGCAGGTAGCTGAAGTGTTGGCCGGGGTATAGGAGCTCATCCCTGCTCCAAGGAGGCAGCATGTGAGGCTGGTCCCTCCTTGGGTGCAGGATGCTTTAAATGCCATCCTGTCATTATTGGGCATAGATCCCCAAGTGCAGGCAGCAAGTGTTGGGAAACTGTTGACATAACTACCAAATTTGGGACTAGCAGAATACTGACTAAATTGGCATCACATACCAGAATAGGGCTATTGTCACTAATTAAAGGAGTCCAATTTAGTCTTACTTACTCATCTATTTTGCAAGAACAGGAGGGATTCAAAAGAGGGGAGAGCAAGTTGTTAAGGCCTTCTATCACCCTTTTATTCATTTCTTTCAGCTATTGACTGGTTGGCAAGACTGCTACACAATTATGGGTCTGAAGATCAAAACAAATTTCTTAAATTCCACACAAATGTTTTGGCAGCCATGGGAGATCACAGCATTCCCCTGCAGATATGGGCCTGGTGCCTGGAGATAGTTTAGGACATTGTCCAATTTCATTTTACCCTTTCTTGTCCTGAAAAAAAAAAAGAGTAAAAACTGAATTTGTAAAGCTACAGATTAAAGATGGGCAAAGGAAGGCTGAGTTATGTGTACATACAATTTTGGGTGTTTCAGGCTCAAAGTTCAGCACTACACAATATCCCAGCTCCCTGCTGGCTCTGCAGCAGAAGGGTCTGAGAGCAATCCAGTGGACACCACAGATAAGGCAGTGTGATGGCTGCACACTCCGGGGCAGCACAGGGCAGGCTGGCTGCTCACAGCAGGGACTTGTGTGAGCTTCGGGCATCGCCAAGACTGCCACAAGTGTGAGGGTGCTGGGCACCTCGGGCACTTGTCTGCGATTTGGCTGGTCTATTCAGTGTTAAAAGTAGCAGCCAGTAAAATGGGCAAATATTAGTGTCTTATCTCTTCCTGATAATGGAAGTGCTAAGTGCTTTAAACAACTACCACTTTTGACTGCTTTTGAAGCAGTCATGGTTTTGAATTCATGTTTATGAAAATTGAGCAACACTTAGAGTAAAAGATGTAAATATTTTAAAGTAGGATTTTATTTCTCTGTCTCTGGCATTGTCTCTACATTGGTGTACATTTAAAATTCTACTTGAAGGGGGAGTAAAACCAGGGTACAGATGAACAAAATATAAAGGTAAATAAATTGGCAAAGTCAGTCAACACTTTACCTGGTTTGACTGACTGACCACTTTCCAAAACACCTCCTTCCTGAATGACCATCTGTTGTCTTTTCCATTCGAAAGAGGAGCTACTGGCTCCAGTGTATCATCTGGCTTGCAGTGCTAAATGGCTCTCAGAGACCTGACAACTCTCCTATACCTCTGTTTCCACTTATAAGGACAGCTGGCAGTTGTCATCTAATTTTTTTTTTTTCATTTTAGCTGTTTGCTAGGTGTAGTTTCACTTTCCAAGACATGTAGCCTTTTTTATTAGAAATAAAATAATAAAATGCATAAAATTTTTACATCAAATATGAAATAAACCCCACCCCTAAAATAAAAGGATGGTTTTTTGTTTATGGTCTGAATATTTCCTGGCCTAATGCATTCATTTTAAAGATCTTAAAAAAACTGAATAGGATAACATACTTAGTGCAAGTAGTATAAATTCACTGTGTGGAATCAGCACTTTTACTGTGAAATGGAAAAAGTAAAAAATACTTTAGATAACTACTTTCAGATTATTTCATATATTTAATCTTAAAAATTGAACTTTCAAGGCATAATGTGAAGTTACTGTTGTGCAGGGTTACGGCTAGTAAATATTTGTTCAATTAGAGATAAAAAAATATATTCTAAAAATTTAAAAACGCTGATCTGAGTATCGGGACTCAAAACACCTGATGCTGTAGCAAACAACAGCAGGACACAATAAGAACTTTTAAACTTAAATATAGTTATGTGTAAATAAACAAACAAGTAAACACCAGCCCTTCATGCCTTATTTCTATATTTATTGTATATGGTACATATTTGCATAAGTAAGTATGTTTGCTTTGACTCTTTGCAAAAGTATTTTAAACACAAGTCATAGAGTCACAGAATGGTTTGGGTTGGAAGGAACATTAAAGGTCACCTAGTTCCAACCCCCCTGCCATGGGCAGGGACACCCTCTAGACCAGGTTGCTCAAAGCCCTATCCAACCTGGCTTTGAAAACTTCTAGGGATGGGGCATCCACAGCTGCTCTGGGGAACTTGTTCTGGTGTTCCACATCTTCATAGCAAATTTTTTCTTATAATTAACCTAAACCTACCTTCTTTCAGATTAAGGCCATTTCCTCTTTTCTTACCAATTACATATCCTTGTAAGAAGTCCCTTTCCAGCTCTCTTTTTGGCCCCTTTAGGTACTGGGGGGCTGCAGTTAGGTCTCCCAGAGCCTTCTCTTCTCCCAGCTGAACAAGCCCAGCTCTCTTCACAGGAGAGACCCTCCAGCCCTCAGTCATCTTCACGGCTCTACTCTGGACTGTCTCAGCTGGTTCATGGCCTTCTTATGTTGGGCACCCCAGAGCTGGGCACAGTACTATGGGTGGGCTCTAACGAGAGTGGAGTGGAGGGGCAGAATCCCTCCCTCACTCTGCTGGCCACGCTGCTTTCATGCAGCTCAGCACCCCTTTGGCTTTCGGGGCTGCGGGCACACATTGCTGGCTCATGTTGAACTTCTCTGGTTTAGAGACAAGGATATTGCGTGGGATGTTTCAAATGTTTTGCACAAGTGCAGGTATATGGCATCTCTGCACTCCCCTCATCCATCAACATTCCAAGCCCACTGCAGAAGGCCACCAAAATTGTCAGGCACAATTTCCCTTTAGTAAAGCCATATTGGCTGTCACCTGTCTCTCCTTTATTATACCCATGCCAGGTATGGTCTTTGGAAAGTTTTAGATGACGCAAAGAAACTAAAGTCCAACATTGAGAATCCCTTCTGGACTGATGTTTGGGAGCTCCAAATGTAGAAATATTTTCAGGAAAAAAAGGACTTGACACAAAAACATTGAAAAAAAGCTAAAAAGAAAATTATCTTTGTGCTCCTAGAAAGTATTCATTCTGCTTTTTTAATGTAGTAAACTATTAAATACTGTGCAAGTCTACATATATAGATGCTTATTGATTTAGAGCATGAAATTTCAACTTTCTTAAGAGGAATGCTACAAATATTTTGACTAATGTTTAATAACTTACAATTGTTCACAAAGGAACTATTAAATAAATTTTGAAGTGTACTATTGATAAAGAAATAATTGATTCAAATTAGAAGAAATTAGGAAATTTGCAATCACACCACTTCCTAAACAGTTTACAAGGCAGCTTACTTAATTTTGTGCACTATTGTCCTCGATGTTTTTCCTGTTTCTATGGTCTTTGGGTGCTATTGTGATTATCAACAATAATTGCAAAATATTTTAAGCTCCTGCTTTAAGTAGGTTGAACACACTAAAATACTAAACAATGACAGCTAAATAGGAAAGTAATGGGGGAAGGTAATAATATTTTGGTTGTCAATGAAAATTGATTTTGAGAAGTTTTGTTAATATTTTTATATGTTAGGAAGGGGTAGATGCAATAAGAGTGGAAGCAGTTGCACCAAGCTAAGTCTTTTTCTTAAAAGTTAATAGGCAGGGAAAAAAGTGATTTCTGGCAGCAAGAGAACAGGGTCATTGCCCCAAGAAGTCTGATGATACCATATGTACAACACATGGCAGCAAAGCAGTTTATTCCTACTTACCCAACCTTGCAATCTATCATAGCCAAGTGCTGACACTGCAGCTTGTATGAAAGGGCACGTGAACATCAAAGGAAGTGTCTTTGCCTTTGAAAAACCCTTAACTGCTCTGCATACAGGGCAGTGTTGACATAAATCTATCAACACAAAATCTTATTGCTTTACCAACTCAATTAATGGTTTAATTTTGTGAAAGAACAAAATCGGGGGAATGATACAAATGCATCTGATTAGGACTGATTTTTTCTTTTTTAATTTAAGTTGATCTGGTTTATCTCTTTATCTAATGAGTTGTTAGAATGTTGGTTTCCTTTTCTGGCTCACAGTGACTGCTCTGACCCTTATGAACCCACTTGCAGAAATATCAGGTGCTGATTCTTTAAAAAAATTGTCACCTGTAGTTTATTAAGATAGTTTTTTTCTGGATTTGAGCTGCTTTCTGGAGGTAGTAAATAGAATTGAGTACTAAAGATACAAAAGATACATAGTTAAATAACTAAATTCTAGTCAAGAAAAGGATTAAAGATTTAGAATAAATAAAAGCAGATAATCTTGCATCTGATTGTAACTCTTCATGTTTTAAGATAATTAAAGACTAGCAGACCTTGTAGCATAAAATGTTACATATTGTTCATAAACTTTTCATGGTAAGTAATAAAGACATATAATTATTAATAAACTTTATTGGTAATTAAATACCATCTGATAATAGTTTTTTTCTCAGTGATACAATTTAGGTATAGCATTTCAGTAACTTTTGCTTATTTTCCTTATTCACAAGGCCAAGTTTGTAGTAAGAAGCATTTTATCTTTTATCAGACCAACTGATACTTAGATTAAATGGACAGATTTTGCAGTTTGACAAAAAGCCTTGTGTGTGTATGGCTTTTTTCTCCCCAATAGCAACAGAGGGCTTAACAAAGATGCTTTCTTTCTGACCTTGCCTTAGTTATATTCTTAGAACACTGCAGATATATTCTCATTCATTAATTATTCACATATTATTGAACAGCACTGAATGAAGTCCTTAAATTCATACTTAGGTAATGACATGGTTGATAATAATAATAAAAAAATATCCCTCTGTCACCTCTCTTTAGCGTTCCTTATTTATTTTCTCCTCTTAAAAATATAATTTCTTCTTCAGAAGCATGAGACCATGATTACTACCCATCTGCCACATTTATTCTTGGTGCCACTATAACACCCTTCAGACCTCATTTTCCCTGGCTGGAACACTCTTCCATATAAAAGACAAGTGTAACACCTCAGCAGGGAATAAATGGTCTCTGCTTTTAAGCTTGCTGTCAGTAAATACTCCATTATATCTCTCCACTCTGATTCTCATGTCTGTGTTACTCACACACTCACTCCCTGCCATATGGACTTGACAGTGTGTGCAAAGGGCTGTGAAGTGGGACAGTGCAAGAATTCGTGGCACAGGTCAGCAGGTGCAATGAGAGCCACGGACCCCATTTGGAGCACAAACACAAAATCAGGGAAGCTGAATGGCAGCCTGTGGCAGAAAGCACTAAGAAACACAGAACTGAGGGACAGAAAGTTCAGCTAAGACCTTTGGTGGTGCTTTCAGAGCTAGTTTTTCCTGCAATGCAAGCCAGTAACCTCCTTCCAGAGTTCTTTTTCCTAATCCTCTGCCATTTCACCTACGACTCCCCCTTCACCACCCTGCCATCTTTGGCCCTGATTTCATCCTCTCTAGTTCCTTATTTCCTTTTGAATTCTATGTTTTGTTTTTTTTCTCAGCCTCAATTTCCCTGCTTATATCTTTTGATAATCATCCCAATATCTTCACTGCAAACAGAGTTGAGTAGCCCATATTTTCTGAGTGCCACCTTTTCTCCTAATTTCCTTTTTATTTTGAGGAAGAGGTGATGAACAATTTTGGCATTACTTCTCTTCCAACTATCAGAGTTGCCAGCTGGCATCCTGCTTTCCCCTTCTTTCAAGCACAGGCAAGAACAGCAGTAAACTATGGCTCAGGTTTTATGGGCATTCACATACAACATTCATCCTTAGACCACAAAAGCTATAACAGAACTATTTTTAATGGTTTATTGGAAATCATGTTGGCACTTTTATTAAAATGCAGGGTCCTCAATGGGGATATTATCACTTGCTTTAAAAAGGATGTTTCCAGTCCACAGAAAAAATGTGAGCCAAATGCACTGTAAAGACAAAGAAGTAAGCAGAATTATTCCAAATTTGTATTTTTTAAAAACCAGTTCCAGAAGCTGAGGGAGCAGCACTGAATAATGATTTTAAAATACTTACCTTGGCAATAGTATAGGTTAGTCAAACTGTTAGGCCTTTGCTCAGTGGTCTGGGCTAGACAGAGGATGCACTACTGTGTTGGAGTCAGCTGAAACCCAACCAACACTCCCCCCATCTAGCAAGATGTACAGCTATTATTTCTTCTGCCACTTCCCAGACCTACATTTTGTTGTCCAGAAGCATGACTTGGTGAGTTGAAATATCTCTATCTTTGCTAGTGACTGCAAACAAATCCTTGAGGCTCAGTTCTCCAAGCTTCTCTGGCCCAGCATCTCCCTTGCCCAGCAGCACCCATCTGCTCCTCTGGCCAGGGTGCCACGCAGCCACCTGTGTGCCAAGGCCAGAGGAGGGAAGGGCCCTGCATCCAAAGTGATTTGCATTCTCAGACTGTGTCCATACAAGGAGAAAGGACATCTGTGTAACTTCAGCTGCCTAAGGAATGAGTGGGCATATCACAAAATGGGTAAAGGTTGAAAGGGACCACAGTGGGTCATCTGGTCCAGCCTGCCTGGACCAGAGGGACCTCCTAGAACACAGTGCCCAGGATTGTGCTCATATGGTTCTGGAATATCTCCAGTGAGGGAGACTCCACAACCTCTCTGGAAATCTGTTCCAGTGCTCAGTCACCTGCACAGTAAAGAAGTTCTTCTTCATTTTCAAGTGGAACTTCTTTTGTACCAGTTTCTCCCATTGCCTCTTGTTCTACTGCTTGGCACCACCAAAAAGAGTTTGTCTCCACCCTCCCTTTAGATATTTATATGTATAGAATATTCTTGTGCAGAAGCAGCTGTGAAGTTTTCACACAGGAAGTTAGTGCAACAGAAACATTGATAGCAAGGAAAGAGTGTCATTTTGAGGGAGCTTTAGCCCTTAATGCAGACGCACACCCTCTAACAGCTTCACATTGTTCTTATATTGAGGCTCTCAAAACTGCACACGGGATTTCTGTCAGCAGAAATTTTAGTGTGCCCAAGGTGAGGCCGCACCAGAGCGGAGCAGACCGGGACTGCCACTGTCTCTACTTTGGATACTTCGTCGCTCGACTTCTCCCAGGGACCAAGGCCTGAATGGGGCCGAGACCAGGCTGAGCACAGGGCCGCGATGAACAGGGGGATACAGCGGGAAAAAGGAGGCGCGCCTTTTTTCACTTTTGGGGCAAATAAACAGTGGGCGTTGCTCCGGCCCCGCCCTGCGGCCCGCCCGGCCCCGCTCCGGGCCCGGTCCCGCCCCTGGCCGCCCCGCTCCGGGCCCGGTCCCGCCCCTGGCCGCCCCGCCCCTGGCCCGGTCCCGCCCCTGGCCGCCCGCTCCGGGCCCGGTCCCGCCCCGCCCCGCTCCGCCCCTCGCACGCCGCGGCCGCTCCCGTCGTGCTCCCGCTGCCGCCGGAGCCGCGGGCCCGCCCGGCAGTGCCGCGCCGCGCCGGGCGGGAGGATGCGGCGCTTGGCGCGGGTGGCGCTGCTGTGCCTGGGCTGCGCCGTCTGCTCGCTGCTCTACGGCCTCAGCCAGCTGGCCCTGTCCCTGGAGCAGGAGCCCGGCGGCGGCGGCGGCCGCGAGAGGCAGGCCCGAGAGCCCGCCACGCCCGGTGCCTGGCGGCAGGCGGGGAGCGCGGGCCGAGGCGCGGCGGGGAGCGGCAGGTACGCGGGGCCGGAGCCGGGCGCGGGCGGCCGTTCCCGGCGCATTCCTGCGGGGAGGGCGGGAGGAGCGCGCCGCTCTCCGTGCCGGCCGCGGGCGGAGCGGGGCCGGGCGGGCGGCGGCGCCGAGGCCTGGCCGCGCTTTCGGGGCAGCGGGCGGGGGTGACTGCGCGCTCCCTCCCGGCCTCCCGCGGGCCGCGTACTGGCGGCTGGGGAAGCCTTAAACAAGCACGGAAAAGTTTCAGGAGTGGCGCTGCCGGCGGCCGAGGCCGCCCCCGTCCGCGTCCCCGCGGCGCTGAGCCCGTCCCTGGCTGCTGCTTGGTGGGACAGGGCGAGTGAAGGGTTGCGTTTCCTTCTTCCAAAAGGATAAAATTTCACGGTGCTCGTTCAGGTCTGAAACTTAGTAACTGTATGACTATCGAACATAACTGCAGTGAAGCCAAACTGTTTGTTATGGGATATCTTAATACAGCCAGTCTCACAGAAAGCAGTGAGTTCAGTTCTGTAATTAAAGGAGTGCATATCCGAGCATCTCGCACTCTGCAAAGTTCTGTTGCCCTCTGTCAGCAGAAATTTTAGTGTGGCCAAGTGGTGATTGAGACTATGGAATGGAAATTACTAGTTTTCCTTTAGATTATAGTTTCATAATCCTGTTTACCTGTGGCTACCGGAACCCTAAAGCCAGGAAAAGGGGAGTGACGAGAAATCTGTTACTGAAAATGGAGGAAAAACTAGGACCAGACCATTCTGGGCCAGTCTAGCTTTACATCTGGTCAGATTCCACAGCAGTTTAATGCAAAGTTCTTGGTTTGGCGATGGTCGCTGCTTCCCGGTGCTGCACAAGCTCTGGCGCCCCCCAGTCCTTGTCCTGCTTGTGCTCCTCTGAGCACACGAGTGAGCTGATCTGGTGTGGGGACCTGCTTGAAAACTACCGAGTTTTTGGCCAACTCAGCGCTAATCATGTATTGCCTCACCATGTAATTATAAAAGTGTCGATGCTGTTGTAAAGGACTTACAGAGGATGGCAGGATGACAAACTCTGACTTAATAATCTTGGAATACCATGAAACAGCATTCTGAGTTACTAAGGGTGGAGTCAGCTGAAATGTGAAACCCAGCTATCGACTGGTGTAACTACTTAAAAGAATTTTCCCCCCTTGTTTTTACATTAGTTCAAGTTAATGCAGATTTTAACGTGAAAAAGATGTAAGGATAATTGTGCCTCACTTCTAGTTTGTGAAGAACCACTCACTTCTTGTGAGTGGTTGAAATCTAGTAGTTCTAAATAAAAATACAATAAAAAAACATATGTATGATATTTGTGTTACTAAAGAAGACATGCTGTTTAAATGAAGCAAACTTTTGTCGGATAGAAGATAATAATGTAAATGAATGATTTATACTATTGAACACTGAAATGACTAAGCTGCATCATACTGCTAGTAAGCAAAAAATGAACCAAGTTTATTTTAAAAGCTGTACTGTTCTAGTATTCATATTAAAAGTGTAGTTTTTAAATTAAATATATGACTGGAGAAGAGCCTCAGCAAAGTGCAAGAAGCTTCTTGCTGCAGTTATATCAGATGAGATATAAATCTCCCCAAATGTGTCATCAAGTAGAAAAGTTTTACTAACTGACAAAGCTCTTTTCTAAAGATCTCAAATGCCACAAAGCATTCTGCTGTATACAGTTTTTTGGGGGTGCATCTCCTTGCAAAACCAGTGTGCTTTTTCACCTGTGTGGGAGTTATTTACTTATAAACTGCTGTCAAGCTGAAGTCTCAGGATAAACATCTGCTGTTGTAAGTTATTGAAACATGCTGTTTGTGCAAAAAGTGCATGTGCAAAACTTATTTGTGAGTGAGACTCTTAGAAAAGAGAAAAGGCTTTTGTTTAAGGAAAAGCTCTGTCCTGTGGCAGTTAATAAGTGTCCCACTGCATGTTCCTTTAGATGCATTTGTAAATTATTCTTGAGTGTTAAACTGCATTACATTCACTATCATAAGGGATACACACATCTTGCTGAATGTATTGGTGTTTTTCAGTTTTTATACATCAGCTACTTCTCCAGTAGAGACTGACTGAGCACTATGGCCACATATCAAATGGCCACTTCTGACTGTCTGGTGATCATGTGATATCCTGAAGGGTGCATAACCTTACAGAGTAAATTGCATTTAGATCACCTTCTAGTCCTTGAAGTTTAACATTTTGCATGCATTAATAGTAACTTTCATAAGTGAGTTGCTTCAGCTGTGTTCACTGATGGCTTTAAAATACAGTTCATCAAAGCAAATCTATCATCTGAAGGCATTTATACACTCAGCAGTGTTTTTCTGTTTTCTTTAGCCAAGAAGTGTTTTCTTTGCCTGAATAGTCCAGTTTGGTATATTCCACAAGGGCAGAAAGAGCTCGATCATGCTCTGGGGTAGGAAAGGGAGACATTGAATTTTCTGTTGGTTTTTGGAAACATGCAAACAAGAAAACTTCAAGTATCAAATAAGGCTTTGGAATACTACACCTGGAAGAATTTAGCAATGGTGGTGACATGTTTAAGAAGAAAATAACTTAAAAGGAAGTACCATATTGAAACTGGAATTACAGGTTGAGGCAGGGTCCTCCAATAAGCATAATAATTCACAGGAATTTATTGGGTAATCAGTTTAGTAAGGAATTGCTTGTTTCAAACACTACTCTAGCCTGAGGAACAAGAGGACTGGAGACTGAAGGCTTGTATCTTGAGACTTAATACAAACAGCTGAAGAACACTTTAAGAATTTAATAGCTGAACATCTTCATAAATGCCTTGGATGCAGGACTGGAAGGGATGCCAAGCAAGTTTGCAGATGATACAAAACTGGGAGGAGCTGTTGACTCCCTCAAAGGCAATATTTTGTTTGATTGTACCAGTCTCTTGCTCTCTAACTGTTCTGGCAGAGGGAGAGTTAAGCGGATTCCAGTGCATGGAAAAGGGCAGAAGGTATATCCACAGGCTTAGCAGTGGAGGGTGCTTATAACAGGTAGCTGGATCTTTCCTTGGCCTGTACACAGCTGTTTTCATCGGTATCAGAGCTTAGCCAGCAGTTTCACCAGCTTGCTTCTCAGACATTCTTATTTTAAGAATATTTTAAGAATTGGTCCAGAACCTGTCAGAGCGCTTCAAAATATGAAGTAGACTTAAAAGGATTAAACGTTCAATGATTTGAAGTTGGAATTTCGTTTAAAAACTGCTGAATTTGGCAAGCATTTGACCAGCAAATATTATTTGCATAGGAATGATGTGAAGCAATGAAACATTATCAAGATTTTTCCAGTTTAAAAATTGAGGTATTGGACATCTAGCATTGCATTGACTATCTCCTATCTAATAAAGCCATTGCTTCTATGACTAAATATGTCATAACAAATTTGTGGTATTGCTGCAAATGTTCAGAAAAGCTGTTGAGGAGAATTAGAAATTCTTAGTGCGTTTTAGAGTTGAATTAAGCATTTATCATCCCATTTTTTACTCCTGTGTGATTATGAGCAGGAAGGAAATGCATCCTTCCTGTTTTGCTGCACTTGCAGGCTGTGCTGTAGGAGAGACGTGAGTCTGTCTATTGGTTGGTTCATGCAGTTGATAGAACTTAGGTTGTTAATGAAAGGAATTTTGACAGGAACGTAGTCATCAGGGCTGCACCCCTCGCCATTTGGACATTCTGCTAAGTTGCTGTGGAGTTACAGTAGTACAAATATGCCACACAGATTGAAAAGTGTTTCTAACAACAATGATCTCCATTAACAAAAGGAGGTTACCACTGATTGTTGAGGGATTTCTTATGGTTAAAACTTGACTTGCCTGAGCTCAGGAGCTCAGTCTTCATGACTGCAATTTATGTGCTGCTATTTCACAAACTAATTTGAAATTGTCCTTTCATTCTAAAAAGTTTTCAGGTCACAATATAGACTTTTTCTATGTCTGCAATGCTAAAATTTCTGCTACCCAGGGATGTTGAAGGTAGATTAACTGATAGAGGTAGTTAAGAAATGGCTGGTTGCTTAAGGAAGAGATGCTTTGAATTGGCAAACAGATAATTGAGAATGCTTCTCTATGACACCAGTGAATTTTGCAACTTCATATTTCTTCCTTATTATATTTTTGACAGTGATATGTGTTAGGAATTGTCCAGCCCAGTAGTGTGATGGAAGCAAGGCTGCTGCATTTCCATGTTCCTGGATATCCAGGCAGTAGCAAAGTGGAGCATTTATTCCAGTGGGATTATAGGCTCTTAGTGCAAACACACATGGCTGGCCACAGAGATCAGCACACAGGAAACAGTGCTTGCACAACCACAAACAAGCGTCCTGATCCTGTTCCCTTCTCTGACTGATCAGGGTGAAAGGTTTTAATGAAAAATACATCAATGTATGTAAGGTGGATTCCTCCAGTAACTGGCCTTAGACACCTGGTCCACCCAGGAACAGGCTCCTGATCCTCTGGCCTCCACTGCTGCTGACCTGTGTGTGAATCCCTGAGGCTTGCAGACCCAATTCAGTTTCTGGTACTCACACCCTCTTGGATGTGCAGACACCTGTACAGGTGAATGTGCTGGACCTTTCCAGGCCTTAGCCTTGTGGCAGCTGCCCACAGGATTGCCTCATGAAAGGGAGACTTATGGATAGCTGGTCCTGACCACATTAGTCACTTCTCAAACGCCAGGTGGCCAGCTCAGACTTTCTGGTGCTTCAGTTGCCATGCCTCAGACCTTAATATCTCGTGGCTATGAGAGAGGTTCTTTCAGCAGCTGAGACTTGCTGTTCCCTGCAGTCTGGCTCAGTCTTAGGGCCTGTCTGACGCCTGGCTCCCAGCCCTTGCCCTGCTTGCAGGCTGCTCTGGTGGCTGGTGGTTACCAGCCATGCACGCGCGGTGCGCACGTGTCTCCAGTCCCTGGCTCTGCAGGCTCGTGGGCCCTTGGACCTGTGGCCATCTTCTCACCTGCAGCCACTCTGACCTCTGCATGTGCACATGGGATGGAGCCATTCCCACACCCAGGAAAACCGAACTCTTCACATGTGACTGGAACCTCTTATCATCTCTCTGTTTTTTGCATTTTCCTTCCTCCCCAGCCTGCCTTTGATCCCACAATGCGTCCTACACCCTTTCAGGCAGTAACTCCATTAGGCAGCTGGTAAACTGGCCTGGAGAGTCTCTCCTGTTACCTAGGCTGGTGCCTGGATCATCTGCCTGGTTCATGGGCTCTCTCTGCCCTTGTGAATTGGGGCTGTGTTGGGATACTCCGTGTGCCTTGTTTAGTTTGTTTCACCTTACATAATTTTCTGCTTTCTATTTGTGGGGACTGGCCTTTAATCACGTAACAATAATAGATGTGAGCAAAATATCCCTCTGTAATACTGAAGGTGACTATTCCTGTCTGACTAGTAACCTCTCTGAGGTAACAATGACTGTACCTGTTTGTGGACAGGCATAATGCAACTCCCTGGCTGTATAAAGCAATTGTTTGTAGTCCAAGCTTTCATCAAATTTCATTTCAAGTAAAAAAATAACTTAATCAGTGGCATTTTAAATGATCTTAATGTGAATGAGAAGAAGAAAATGTTGTCCAATTATCTTAATCCTTTAAATGAAAAACCTTTGGGGAATATGGTAGCATGTGGCCAACTGAGGGAGATTGCTGTTGACAGGACAATGTCTTGAGCTAACATTAGGTAAATTGCATGCATACGTATCCTAGTAACACTTTTGTTTTAAATATGCAGTTTATGAATCAAACCCAAGGCTGATAATCTTGTGCTAAATGGAATGTTTGAAACGCCTAATGTGTCAGAGAAGTGACAGCCATTACTTCAGATTTGCCTCTTGCCTTAGTAGTTTGGGTAGGGTAATATTCAAGGCAGCTAAGAAAACTCTTGTTGACAAGTGAAAGAGGAATCCCCTGTAATAACAGCGTAATAGTCTTCCAAACCACAAAACTCTTTTGGAGAGATTGTCTATTAATTTATCTTAAAAGTAATGAGAAACAGTTACTTCAAAAAGCTAGTAGTAGGGATCATAAAGATTGTTCTTCACATAAGTTGAAGACCTTATGTGCCTTAGAGTTTTTGTAAAACTACACAAGCCACAAAGAATAATGCAAAGAAGAATCTGTCAGAGGGAACTCGTGGTTTTATACTCTGGTAAAGAGCAGTGCAGATATCCCTGAAATAGAGTTGCAGTCTATATTTCCATTTTTGTATCTGGGTATTTATTTGTGGAGAGCATTTTTAAGTCATGAAATAAAATTAAATTGAAAATTCTTGTGAACACATTTATCTACAGAATACAAGGATTTCCTGTGATCTAGCAAAGAACTGCACCATCCCCCACAGCACTTAAACGAGGCTTTGTGAAATGCTGTGTTTATCAGATCGTTTTTCTCAAGTGTTACAAAAAGCAGAAATTACTAATATTGACATTCTTTGATGCTACATTCGGCTATTATTGTCTGGTATTTGCAAAACATTGGCCTTCACAGGTTTCAGATTATGCTACCCAAGATGGTACTGATTAATTTCAAACTTGCAAAGCCAACTTTCAGTAGAGTTCTGAGCTATAGTCCTTAAATACTGCTGATGAAAATCAGCAGCTTTTGTGTCGGTTTTCTTGCACATGTCTTTCATTCACAGATACTAACTTTCAAAGGAGAATAAACACTACTGGCTTTGTGTCACCAGGTCACAAAGCAGAGAAGGTCATGCAAGAGAGTATCTCTTGCTTTACAATATTGTGCTTACTCAATTCAGATCATAATTCTTGATGTTGATTTTCTCACCAGAGCCTTTGGTATACACACTTTCGTTTCTATTTAAAAATATTTCCTATATTGCTGTTGCATAAAATGTAATGATGAACTAGTAAACCCTGCTTTTTTTTAGCTGTAATGTAGCACTAGTAAATAAATTATTGGTCTTGATTTTAGTATGTAGAAAGAAAACTTGTGAAATGTTGTGATTATTTCTGTATTGCATTAACCAGCTGTTACAAAACAATGGAATTGCTTGGTGCTGCTAAGTCCTGTTTTTTATTAAAAATCCGATTTGCATGTTTGCACTGACTAGAGTAATGGGTGAATAGGGATTGTGTTAAATGGACAGTTTAACCTCAAAAATGAAAAGTTACAGTTGCTCCTCTGCTTTGAGTAACAAAGGTATTGAAAAGGTGAAGTTCTTTCTAGCAGTAAGTTGCCATTCACTCCTTACTCATTACCTGTGGGCTTAATTTAAGCCTAGAACATAGCAGGAGCCTCAAAAATCTCAGCCCCTCTGTTTTTCTCATTCTGAAAATACATGAAGAGGAAAGGCTATAGGATGGGACCATTCTACCTTTCAAAAATTCTGATTGGCTTCTAATACCTTCTCCTTTGTATTCAAGTTGCTTTACATGGCCTGTTTTCTGCCATCTAATTAACTGTTCAAGTTATGCTTGAGCTAGGACACTATCCATTTAAGTTTGCCATAAAATCAGTAACATTCATATAGGTTATTTTTGTCTTATTCTGTTAGGTGTAAGAATTTGTCTGTATCTTTCTGGAATTCCTATTGGATGCTGCCCTCTGATGTTTGTGGAATGAACTGCTTTTGGGAAGCTGCTTTTAGGTAGGATGTTGTTAAATAGTACTTTATTGTTTGATTGCAGACAGATGTAGCTGATGTTTTTTGGCTCTTTAGCAAGGTGGCAAAGCTAAATATCTTGATTACTTCACATGCATTTCACCTGCTTATATTGTGGTTACCTTTGTCTGGGGTTTTTCGTGTTACATTATGTTCTGGAATTGTAGACTCAAGTGTAACTACCAAGAGTAGATTTTTTTCAGTTTTATTGCTTAGTTAAATAGAAACTTGCTAACATCTGTTAAAAGCCTGTCTGAGTATAGTCTGAAAAGTTAATGATAAATTATTTTCCAAAATTAAAATTTGCTGCACATGAATACCCACGATATAACTTGCAATAAAATTGTATGCTTAGTAAGTACATGTGGATTTTTTAAAATTCAAGTTAAATGTTATATAGAATTTAAGGAGGGTACTTCATAGAAAAGCATTGAAGAGACAGTTTTGAATGTTCTTTAACAAAGTATGTTAAAGAATAGACTGTCTGCCTTAATGCTGCATCTTTAACAATAAGTTTAAATGTTTTGATGTGGTGGCTCAGATGTTTTAGGCTGTCACATTACGCAGGTTTCTTGAAAAGAAGTGAGCTACTTGTCAGGTAGTTCTCTGTGACAGTGTTCACAGGGGTCTTAGGATGAGGGAAGAGACGAGGATCTGACTCCATGTTTCAGAAGGCTTGATTTATTATTTTATGATATATATTATATGCAAACTATACTAAAAGAAGAAAGGATTTCATCAGAAGGCTAGCTAAGAATAGAATAGGAAAGAATTATAACAAAGGCTTGTGGCTCAGACTCTCTGTCCGGGCCATCTCACTGTGATTGGCCATTAATTAGAAACAACCAGCATGGGCCAATCAAAGATGCACCTGTTGCATTCCACAGCAGCATATAACCATTGTTTACATTTTGTTCCTGAGGCCTCTCAGATTCTTAGGAGAAAAAATCCTAAGGAAAGGATTTTTCATAAAAGATGTCTGTGACAGTTCTCTAAACCTTCATAGTTCAGTACATAACTGAAGTTGTAAGTCAGTTTTTCTTACATTTAAAATTTTGCTGATCATCCTTTGATATCTTTTATCTTGATATCTTTTGTTGTTAGCATGAAGCTTGAATATTTCTGGGAAAGCAAAGGGGAAGAAAAGCTTAGCTTCACAAGACTTACTGTTTTTTTGAAAATTATTGTGGGAAAGCCTTTAGATCCCTTATTCGTCTCTGCTTGTGTGTTGTCAGTGCTTTTTAAGCTCATTGGTAGTCAAGAAATTCCTTAAAGGAGTTACTTAGATTGATTTTTATTCTGTTAGTGAACTTCATCAGCAATTTGGGGCTGCTGAGTTTTTCTCATTGCCATTGGTAGCAATCCGTACTGTGTCAATCCATAGGGATGCACATGTTTTTGTTGTTTTCAGCTATCTGAATAGACAGAAATAAGTTTTTTTTCCTTATAGGTTATGTTGTGGGTGTTTAGCTCTATGAAGTTTTGTCCAGTGGGATAAATGAAATGCTGTTGTGATTGAGGGTGAGGGGGCTTAGCTTATGCTAGGTGGAGGGACAGGATATGATTGTAAGCTTCATTTAATCCTTGGACATCTGGGCCAGTCTTACACTTGTAGTGTTGAGACCAGGGAGGTTCTTGCTGTCTTCTGACCCCACTAAGCCTGAAGAAGTCCCTGGATACAAAGTAATGCACAAAAATAGCAGAAAATGTCCTTTCTGGATATTCTGTCAGGCTTCAGGCAGGTGGAACCTTGGAACCAGAAATGGACAAATCCCATGGAGTTTATTTACACATACCTTTAGCTATAACTTGTATTAATCTATTAAGAATTCCATATGTGGCTGTGAGGACAATTCTGTTGAAGTATGCATTGATTATGACTTCACTGGGTGAGTCCACTTTCATGATGAAACATGGTTAATGGTGAGCTCTAAGGTTTGCAGAATTTCAGGTTTATACATTTTGAAATTGAAAGAAAAAAAGCTGCTTAAATGAGTAAAGGGTGTGTGGTGTTCAGATTAAACATTTTACATTAAGCTGGATTGTTATATCTTACTATTAAATTAATCCCCATATGCTGTGCTGACTTCAGTGCTTGTTGAATTCCTCAGTGAGATGCTCTAATTTATCCCAAAATTAAAATGTCTCCTTTCCATTTTCCACTAAGTTTATAGAACATTGGGAACTTTTGGATTTTTAAGTATTTTTGTTGAAAAAAAGCTTGTTATCTCTCTGTTTCTAACTTGTAATTCCATTTAGCTTTTTTTCCTGGATATCAGGAAAATATATCCTGTATATTTTATATATATTATATGTTTACTCTTGAGAGAACTTAGCACAGACACTTTTGAAATGCAGCTTTCTACATTATTTCCTTTAATTAGCTCTAAGTGTATTAAGTGAAAACCAATGTATAGATTTTTAAGATTCAAGTAATGTTGGAGACATATAGAAGAATCTGGAAAATTTTTGAGAGATGTGTGTATATAGACTTCAGTATGAGTCATGCAATAGTTGAAGAACATTTGAAATTGATGACTTCTGAACAGGGGCTGGTTCTAATAAGGAATAGTAAGGATCTTCAGGTTAGTCAGTGTAGAATCAATTGCTTTTGCTGTATGTGGGAAGGATTTTGTAGCTATTTTGCACCCACATTTTTTCACCACCAATCTGATGATTAACTTTATTCTGGCACAGAGTATTTGTTAGCTTTCACCTTGACAGAGGAAGCATGAGATTGCTTTTGCGTACAGTGGTATAGATTTTATCAAAATTTTAAAAATGCTGATAGAGATAACATGAGGCTCAGATTTTGCATGGTCTAGATGATGCTTTTCTTATCTAGTACACCTTTCAAGGTGCTCAGTATTGTCTAGCTGGTATGGCTGCTTGTTTCCTAATGGGACTGACTAGGAAGAAGTTCTTAATGGTTGTTACTATGGCTGTCTGACCAGGCTGATTTCAGTTGTTGGATGTTGCAACTAAGTGGGTATTAACTTGTGTTGCTTGCTAAAGTGGAAAGTTTCACTAAGTTTTTGGGTATATTGAGCTTCATGTGGTGTGACTATATTGAAATTAATTCAGATAGTGCTGAAAAAAGGAATTTCCCTAAATTAGCAGGCTCATAGGAGAATGGGGATTCTATTTTTATAGTGAATTAAAAATTACTCGTATATTGTAGCTTCAGACCTAATCTACTAATTGAGTTGGCATTGAGTAGATTACATTTGGACATCATATGCTGTGGTATCATTAGTGTATTTTTACAAAATAAGCTCTTGATTATGACATGTTATACCTGCAGTGCTGTAGTAGAACGTTAAGCTAAGTAAAAACAAGAATTTTCATCACTTTCAAATCCAGATAATGTCTGTAGTTACCTTGATCCTACTTGTAATAAGTGTGGGAGTGTTTAACAGCAGGATTTGAATCAGTGTAGCTTTGCTGCCTTCTTACTCTATTTGCTTTGTTTTTCTGGTGGCTAAAGGCTGCCAGGTTAGGCTTCTTAGTGGTTGATTGATTTAGATCAAACAGGGCATTAAAAGGAAAAAGGATGCAATAAGCCATCTGTATTGTACTTACATATCTACCATTTGATTCTCTCAGGCATATTGTAGTGTCAGCTTTGAAATAATACAGTTTGATTATGTGAAAATACTTTCCCTGCACAGTTTAATGAATATAATTAGTGTTTTTTATGCTAATGATGAAAACCACTTCTATTACACCAAATTAGATGGAACTGTATACAGGATATTCCTGTGGTTTTGGTACCCTCTCACCTGTGCTTTCCATGTATTATGTGAGAGTAGGAGAACTTTACCTTATATAAATAAAGGTGACCTCTACTGCAATTCCTTGTGTCAATTCTAAAGGACAGAGCTAAGCTTTTTGTGGAGCTGGTGGGTATTTTAGTGCAAACAAAATTTGTGTTGGTTTTTTTTCCCCAGGAAATGCAGCTGGGGTGCTGTGAATGTTCTAGAAAAGTATAACTTGTCAAAACATACCTCTGTAGCCTACTATCAAATTACAGCTTCGTAGCTGTAATTGACCTAGAAATGCTACTTTAATATACAATGTGTCATGGTAAACATCTTTAAATATAAGGCAGTGTCTTGACAGACAGGCTCTGGAAAACCTTGTTACAGCAGATTCACTGAGGATGTCCTATGTTCTTCTCTCAGAGGTTGTTAACAGCAGAATTAATCAGTATAGAATGAAGGACTTGGCACAGAAATACTTCAGGGCAAGGCTTGTACCTGGCCTTTTGCTGCTGCTGAGTAGCATGTTTTAACATACATGTTTTTTACTCACATTGGCAAAAGTGGATTGTTTTAAATGTGTTTCCTAAACTCATGGGAGTATGTGCAGAGGTTTGTCTCTAGTCTTTTGTTTATTTTTACTGTCCCTACCCCTCATGTGTAATTAGTATCCTCACAAAAATTAAATTCTCTTATTTCTTCCTAAAGACTCAAATCCTGTCATGGCATCCTACGAAGTATCTTTTACTGCATTACAGGTACCTTCTTTCTCTTCTATTTTAATTACCAGAGGTTTTTTTTTCCCTGCGGGAGTGAGGACTGCCACAGTATTGGATTTTTTTTTTTTTTAGAAATTAGATCTTTCAAGTTTTCTTTGTTAGTCTATCCAACATCCTTACTATAATACAGTTTCTATTTCACTCTATTGTTGCTTTTTTCCTACTTTTCCACTAGGTTCTCCCACATCAAAAGATGGAGCTATTATTAATTAGAAATGTGCATATTAAAAAAAAAATATTTTTTTGTTTTTCTGCTTCTCAAGAAGGTTTTTGAAAGTATCTCCTCACTTTTGAAAGCATCTTAACCCTTTCAGAAAATGTATTTGATTTTCACTAAAGGTTCATACCAGAGCTGTGATTCCTGATACCAAACCTGTTTAGCTTCAGACAAGTTACTATTCTTGTAGAATAAATTTTATTTCGCTCATTGTCAACTCAGCAACTGAACTGCTAAAAAAAAATGTATTGCCAAAAGATCTTGTATCACTTGGTCATGACAGATACCAGACCAGTTATCTAAATGAGCACAGTTTTCCTTTCCCTGGCTTCTGGGGAGGCAGCTGCAGGGGAAGAAAGATGGGGAGAGGTGGGAAAAGAAGGGAACAGTTGAAGGCAGAAAATTTGGGAAAAAATCAGTGGAAAAACTGAAGCCATGTAGATATAATACTGAAGAAGGAAGTGAAAAAAATAATGAAAAACATAATTGGCTTTGTGGGTGGAACACATTCACATTGAAGGTGAGGCTGCAGAGCTCAAGCTGATAAGCTCTGCTGAGCAATTTACACTTCACACTGCCTCTCACATGAGGAAGAGGAAAGAAATGAAAGGTGCTGGCAGCTGAGGGTTTCAGTAAATAGTGTTCCTGGGTGAAGGTGGGGATAGGACTTCTCCCTGGGAGTGAGCAGAGGTGTGTATGAAAGGGAGAGGAGCAGCACTGAGGCCTGCTTGCTAAAAGGGAGGCTGTGGTTCCCAGTGGTCTGTATGCAGGGAAGTCAAATGCAGCTTATAATCACTAAAGGATGTCTTTTCATGGCATCTGGAGTAAGGACCACACTTCTGAATTCTCTTACCTTCTGCTTTAATACATTTCTGAGATCTAATATATCTCATTCCCTTTGTAGTGGGTAGTCCACAGAGGGAATGGTGGCCCGTTATTTCCAATGGCTTCTTGCTCCATCTGCTTCAGAGATAAAGCTTTATGTTGTGAATTTATGGATCTGAGTCTTGCTGTTTCCCATTTGGTATAAGCTGAAATTCAGTTTTTGTTAGCTCTTTCTAATTTTTCTTTTTGCATTTAAAGAAATAATTTTTAAGCACAGATTTAAAAATATTGAACTCAATAAGTCTGAAAGTTACAGAAGAGGTTGTGTGAGCAGAGTGACTGTAACTGTGTTATAACATAATCAGTTTTTTGTTGTGTGGCTTAAAAATCTTCTTTTATTCACAGAGGTCACTAGATGTAGAAATAATAAACTACAGTCTTTGAATCTTTGTGCATTTTAGAGTTTCTTCAGCACAATTTTTGTCATACTTTATTCATGGAAAGCTGTGTTTTACATGTGGTTCAGGAGCTTGGCTTTCAGCTATGCAGTTTGTGTAGGTTTTGCCCTTATTTATCACACGACCTTGTAATATCACTGTAGGCTCTCATGACTTCAGGGCTTAATTATTGTAATTCCCTTTTCAGTGGATTAGTGATGAGGCTAATCTGCTGCTTGCAGCTTCTTCACACTGTGGCAGTGTACTTATTTTTGGGTTTCAACTACCCTCATCATATTCAGCTTGCATTGTGTGTTTTACAGTACTACTTACTACATGGTGTAATATTTAAATTAGCTGTATGTATAAAGGTCTGAATAGGCATGTCTTGATTATATTTCAAGATTCTTTTTTTGTGTGTCTTAACCTAAACTAATTTTCAGATTTTGCTTCAAGATTTATAAAAGGTTTCAATCTGCAGATTAAATAATCTGAATATAGATGGCTGCATATTGGTGTCTACGTCACTTAGGTCTTAAACAGTGACTAAAATTGAAAGGGCATAGAGGATGATCCGGGTGACCAGCCATTTAGCTGCTGAGATGTGAGTGGTTGCTGTTAATCAGGAAGCACTTGGATATCCTAGACATCTTTTTAGGAGTAGTAGACACAAAATGATCTTTGAAATACTCAGTCTTTTTGGCATCTGGAGATCAAGTGGGATATTTTAGAACTTACTAAATGGCACTATACCTATGTTGAAAGCTGATTCAAGCTGATTAGGTGTTCACTTTGAAATAAGGTGGATTATTCTCTATACTCCATAACCTGTTCATCTCTGTTGGCTTTAATGAGGCTTCAGACACAGTTGAGGTTAGCATCTTCATTTAGGTGCCCTATTTTGGATCTAAATCTGACCTATGAGGTCTTTCATTCATGAGATTTTTAATAATGCTCCAGACCTTCACTTAAGACTGGCTGCATAATCTAATAAAATTTTTTTTGGAAAAAAAAAACCCAAGTTTTTTTTATTTCCAGGGCAATAAATTCTTTCAAAACTTACAATATTTTTTAAGTGCCGTAATTATTTATGGCATTCAAATTCAGTAGTGTTACAGTGATAACTTTGCTTATATTTTACCTTGTGGAAGTAAAAATAATGTGTGTAGCTTTTCTGTGCCTTAAAGAAAAAAGGCATATTTGAATACTATCAGTTGTAAATTTAAAGGAAAACTTGTATGTGTTTACATGGTTGCATAAATTGAGCGGAGATTATATGCTAAGAATCGCATCTGGTAATTTCTCTTTTGAAGTGTCTCCAACAAGTTTCTAAGAATGGATGATTTATCAAGCATTTCTCTATTGTTAGTAGTTTGGTAAAATCTTTTCTAACTTCAGAATTGGTTTTGTGTTCATAATTTGGCATTAAACTTGTAATTTAAACCTTCAGATACTTTTGGTTCTATTAGCCCCTTCCTCCCATGGTCTCTGCAAACAGCTCAAGTGCATAATATTGTTTTCCACTTGGGCTTTGAGTTAATGTGTGTTTAAAAGCTTTGAAAGCTTTTCTGAAAGCTTTTCTTTCTAAATCTGTGAAATCCAGGAGATTTTTGGTATACCCACTTTGTTTGCCACCAAGCTACTGGTATTTGCCTGATGACAATTTTAGCCTATTGTACTGAAGTATTGAAATACCTTTAGAATGTGCCCTGTGTGATACATTCCAGGCACATCTCATGATAACTGTTGCACAGGCGTCTTCAGGAATAAAAGATTTCCCAGTCCCCACTCCTTGCAGTGATTTATCCTCAAGGCCACGGGCAGTGTGTGTGCTCAGTGTACCTGAGGGGTTTCCAGGAGCACTGGGAGCCCCAGGGCATCCCCCAAGGCCATGGGAGCTGTTCCTTTCCCCCTCATCCAGCCCACGTCGTACTCCTGCAAGACAGAAGGACAGGAGAAAGCTTTCTGTGTGTGAAGCGCTGAAGGGTGTGTTTGAACAGAAAATGGACAAAACCTAGATCAGTCAAAAATGTTCTTAACAGAACTTCTTGGAAATAGATGTTATCTCACTTTTGTTGTTGAGTTCAGCTCTGCTGTAATTGTCATTATTTTCCTATGTCTGTATTTAGTGCAGGAAGGGGGGAAAAACCCAAGTATAGACTTAATCTACTGTCAGCCTTTGACATTTTAATGTAACTTCATGTAGTCTTTCTTTTAGCATAGCTCTTTTAATGAATTTCCTTGCTAGTAATGAATAGTAAGATTGTAAACAATAAATGTTTGTATATAGATCTTCTGGACCTTTTTTTTTCCCTTGTAGGCTCAGGTGGTGGGAGTGATTATGAGAATGGTTCAGGTTAAATGTAAGCATACATATGAGCATGTTCTGTGGGGTTATACTTTGCTGGTTTAATTGTGGTAAAGGGTATTTTGTTAATTACTTACTGCAGTAAATAGTAGAGTTTTTCTTTAAGCCTGTGCTAGAAATAATGTCAAATGAAAAAATATTTTTCTATCAGATATGATTATATGAAAACACATCCTTCTGAGAAAATGCATCTAGCAGTGGTGGCCTGTGGTGAAAGACTGGAGGAGACTGTTACTATGTTGAGATCAGCCATTATTTTCAGCATCAAACCTCTCCATTTTCATATTTTTGCTGAGGACCAGTTGCATGAGAGTTTCAAAGACATAGTAAGTATTTAAAAATGTATTCAATCAAATTGTAGCACATTTTGTAGCACAATATACAGCAATTTTACATGTTTGATAGAGTGGCAGAAATGCAGGAGTTTAAGGTAATAAGGCATTTGTAGTGTTGAATGGGGATCTTTGAGATTTTTTCATGTGTAAGAATGTCAACTGCTGATACCAGAGTTTCTCCTAGAGACAGACCAAAACTTTCTCATCTGTCATCTTGAATCTGTTAGAATACAAGCCCGATGTTCTGATCACAAACCAGTTACCTTGTATGAGCTTATTTAGAGTTGGCTTTACAAGAAAAAATTATAGATGTCTTTTTTTTGTCTCTGTGCTTACAGGATGAGTCAGTCTTTTATTGTTTAGAGAAATGGAAACACCTGTTTTTGAGTGTGGTAGATATGGTTATGCCTAATTTTAGTAAATTTCAGTTAATTAAAATTACATTATGACTGGAGTAGCACTTGTAGAAGCTGATGAAGCTATAACTGTGGAGGGTTTTACTATTTTTTGTGCTTAAAATGTCATATCAACAGTGACTTTAGTATGTTACATATGCTAATTTATATACACTGTTATGTAAACAGTAGCTGTGGCAAAAATAGAGTAAGATTAAATTTGGAAATACTTCATTGATATTTGTTCCATGGTAAGTAGTTAAGAGAGGAAGAGTGTTAATTAATATACTTACTTTTATAAATAGTAATTTATTTTGCTTCCTCTTCCTTTTGCATGGGATTTGATGTGATGTGTTTTCTTCACAGTGGCTTGTAGGTGCCACTTTTTGTTCAAGTCTTTTGATTAGCTGACAAATTCTTGGATTTCTGTTGTAGAAAAGAGGCATTGTACTTGTGTTCAAGTATCAGTTTGAATAGTGATTTGATTTTTTTTGTTATAGAATTGAAGTAATTTTTGTGATTTCTTATTTTCACATAGCTTGAAGAATTCCCCTATGAAGGAAAAGTTAATTACACAATATATCCAATAACATTTCCATCTGAGAGTGCAGCAGAATGGAAGAAATTGTTTAAACCATGTGCTTCACAAAGACTATTTTTGCCAGTAAGTTACTTTGTAGTAGGACAGTCCAGAAGTCTGTTTATGAAGCATCAATGTCCTTGTTAATCTGATTTCTGTTTGGTTTTAAATGAAGAACTACCACTACTCCTAAAAGTTACTGTTTTGACATCCAAAAAAGTCCTCTGAATTTAACATTGTTCTGTGGCACTAGTCCCCTATGGCATAAAAGTCCTTTTCTCACTTGATGCATTATGGCACAGTAGCCTCAGAAAGAGGTGTAGGTCATGTCATCATCTCAGAGGTGAGATGGATTTATCACTCCTCATCTCCTCATTCCATTTGAAAGTCTCCTGTATGCATGGGTCTGAGAAGTCCTAGGGCAAGGGAGACAAGAAATGGGCTCTTGCTGCCAGTGTTTTGTGCGTGTGCTCATCTAGGACACTTCAGAGGAGGGCTTCAGGCTGGGGGGATGGAGCCATGGCAGCTGTCTCCCAAAGGAGGGCTCTTAACCTTGTTTGATCCCCTGCGTGGGCAGGAGGGAGCAGGAGCCAGAGGGGAGCTCCTGTTAGGGTACACCTGGCCTCCACCTACTCCTAAGGAGCCTTGACATATAAAATGTACAATGAGTGCCTTTGCAATGCTGTTCTATGTGAAAATTATTTCCCTCTACAGAAATTCTTTAAAATGTGAGAAAAAGGAATGATACAAATTTATTGACTGCAAGCTGTCAGTGTGAAGTGGATTTATTTGCATATGACAAAAATTTGTTTAACTTTTTTGTGTTTTATTAAGAGAAGTTCAATAAAACTTAAAATTTTGGTTTTAAATTTCTTTCCCTCACAGTTAATCCTCAAAAATGTGGATTCACTACTGTATGTTGATACTGACATCTTGTTTTTGAGGCCTGTTGATGATATTTGGTCTTTTCTGGGAAAATTCAACTCCACACAAATTGCTGCAATGGCACCAGAACATGAAGAGCCTCGTATTGGGTGGTATAATCGATTTGCTAGACATCCCTATTATGGAGTAACTGGAATTAATTCTGGAGTCATGCTAATGAATATGACACGTATCAGAAGAAAATATTTCAAGGTATGTGTGTTGCTACAATCGCATTTTTGGTGAATTTCCATCTTTTAATTCTATTTCTGTTTCATATTCATATGTATTTTTCAAAATGTTTTTTCTGTAATTGTAATAATGCTCTGAAAGTACACTGTGTTTAAAATAGTATCTATTTTTTAAATGTCATTCACTGTAAGACTTGAATTTCAAGTGTGCTTGATTGATTTATTTTTTCATAGTTCTGAGAGATCCTTTGACGTGATACATTTTGCTGTAAATTACTTTTGCCAATACATATGCCCGCATTATTTCTTCACTACAGGCATCCCAGAAAAGCAGTTGTTGTAAATTTGTAAAATGTGTGTGGTTGTATGACCAGGAGGTGGTGCTAAAACATTTAGTAAGTTGTTGAAAAGAAGATTTCCAAATTTTGATCATTTACATTGTAGCCAGGTGATTATCACCTTAAGTATCTTTTTGTTTGCTTTGAAGTCCTAGTTTTTGTAGACAAAGAAGTTTTTAATGAAAGCAGCTGCTACTACATGCGTGGAAGCAATGCACACAGCAGTAGAAATGGCCATTGCTTCTCAGACTTGAAGTTTTTTCTTACGTACTTGAAGCACAAGTACAAAAGCAGTGTTGTGTGATTATGCTTGGGGGAAAGAACATCTCTGTTTAAGAGAAGTTTGATTAGGGAAAAATAATCATGCAGTCAAAAACTTCTGGAAGAAGCATCCATAGAGGAGCAATATAAATTTGCAGAAGACATTAATTCTCCCCAATTTCCAGTGTGATAAGCAGCTTTCATCCTAGCATTCTTGCTGTGTATTTTTCTTGAAAAAAAAAATTCAGAGAATTTAGGAGAAAAGGAGAATGGATTATCTCAGTTGTAGTTAAAAGTAGAGTTATAGTAGCTGTAGTACATGGCTGCAGTTTCTCCAAGAAAACTTATTGGAGAAGAAGTTTATATCTTAATCTCTGGCAGTGCATTTCTGTATAGTGATTTATTTTCAGTGTGGTAAACACTAAGATAAAGTTGGTATTTTATTCACTCTGTGCCAGAATTCTGGTTTGGCTTCTCAGTACAACTTAGTGTATCTGAGTCTATACACAGTGGGCCTGAGTGTGTACGACTTTTGCTTGTGACTGATAGCAAAGGAATGACTGTTCTCAAACCTTTGGAAAAGAAGTAGACCAAATTGAGGGGTAGGGACTGTCCTAATACCCCTTGCCAGTGACACTGCAGATGCTTTTGGACCTCACAGGTAACCAGTTCCATGTTGTGTCCCATTAACTATTACAGTGAAAGACTGTAGAACTAGAAAATGCTTCCCTGTGCATGGGAAGGCGTGAATTTGTTTATATTCTTTCAGGAGGCTCAACAAATCCTTCAAGGAGTTCTGGGAGTTTATTTATCTTTTTTAAAATACCCATAGACCTTTTTGCATGCTACTGTAGAGCTAGAGCATTTATCTAAAGTGAAGGTTTTGGACCAGGATATTCCTCCAGTGCTATGGATTTAAAACTGTGGGTTCTTTGTCTATTGTAGCCCAAATTACAAGCTGAGCTGCTTGAGGCCTTTAAGCATCTTTCTTCTGTTGTCACATTGATTTTTAAGAGTCAGGAGGATCCAGAAGATGGATAAATAAAAAATAGAACCAGAGACTTTAGCCACTGGTTATAATGTTCATCTGGGTAGCAATAACCTGTAGTTCCATGTACTGCTCCAGGATTAAGTAATCTTTTTTCCACTTACCTATTTAAGCCTCCTCAGTCTTCTCAGGAGTGTCAGGCCATTTCAGACAAGCATCCCAGCTCCTGGGCTGTCAGTGGTGCCTAATGGATGTTGTTCCTTCTGGTCCTATCTTATTTGTCTTGTGTGTGGAGTTTCTGTAGGGCACAAATGCATGCACTAAATGCACACGTGTGTATGCTTGTGCACAACTAGAAGTGCATGCACAGATGTGTTACTGAATATTGCACTGCATTGTAGTGCTCATTATACTGCATACCTGCACATGACATTAGAATTCATGATGAAGCTTCTGATGGTTAGTGTCTACATGTTGTCTCTGCTAAGCAGCAGTTAGAAAATGGGAATGTAAAGCAGTCAAGACTGTTTAGGATATTGAAGAGGTAATAGTAGGTGATTCTTTCTGTATTTGTATACGTATAGATGTATACAAATCTCTTTTTTTTTAAAGAGATATAGCAAATGCTACAGGTATGGTGCTTTTAAGCAAAAAGACCAGTGAGGCAATGTGAATAGAGAGGAATGACTTCAATCACATTTATTGAGAAGGTTATTGATGCTTGAGATGCAGGCACTCAAGGAAGGGAACAAGCTCTTAGAAAATCAAACCCCAAATAAATTAACTTCAGATAGAGTGTGCAAAGGTTCACGGGTATGCTTTAGAAAAAAAAAAACAAAGTTCAGAGAGCTTCTTGTGACCTAAACCAGTACAAATATTTTTTTTTTCATTCATTACTGCTTAGGGCTGTAGTTTCAAGAAATATGGTGAGCCTGCAAAAAAACAAATTGCTTCTAAAAGGAAGGTTCCTGTCTCTTAGCAGCTTCTTTTCCCTACTTTTCTTATTTACTTGGTTGTAGCTATTGGTTTTCAGTCCTTTCTGTGATTCAATTCCATTTGCTAACAGTAGAAAAAAAGAAATCCTTCTGCTGGGTTATTGAAGTATATCAGCTTACATAAACATGCAGTAAGTGTCAGCACTACATTTTTAGTGTAAGAACAGGGTAGAATCATGTAAACAGAAGGCAAAGGACTGGCTCTCCCTTGGCATTAAGGAAGTTTAAATTGGTCAGCTGTTTGTGGGACACAGCTGCAGTTTGTTTAGATACTGCTGTGTGATTTGAGTACCTTTCCTCAGCTTTATATTTTCTTAGAATTTAAAAAAAGTAAAGGCTAAATGTGACAGCTTTTTTAAGTTTGACTTCAGCCTTTGCCACGCAGAAGTTTTTTGGTACAGAAATGAGTAATGACCAAGCTAAACAAACAAACAAAAAACTGACCCAAAGTGTCAGAAAATACTTTGATGTTCCTCCATATTTTTTCTTCTTGCACATTTTCTTCTGCTCAAATAAACTAGAATTTGAGAGTTCTTAAGAACCTGGCTGTATCAGTGTGGTGTCATCACAGAAATGCCTACTATAATTTGGGAATTTTTTTCTCAAATTGCTAGCATTGTTTGCATGTTGTGGAATACTGGAGAGAAGGCTTATATTCTGGACATTTTAAAATTAATGTAATATTTTTTCTTTGAGTTTTTTTACTTGAGTAACTTCCAAAAAGTAGTTCTATCAGAATCCTACTTCTCAGGCTGTTTCACCTTACAATGGAATATTTTAAAGAAGGGAAACAAGTAATTATTCAAGTAGTTTCCCTTGCTCCTACACTGGTGTCATTATATATCACTGCTATTTTATTAATATATAGCTCTTTTCTATTTATGCAAAGGTTATGGAAATATTACAATTTCCAGTTCTTAAATCTGACAGCACTATTTGTCAAGTAGTATTGCTTCTAGATATCTGGCTATGTGATGCATGTTCTTACCTGCTTTGCATCTTCTTGGGATATCCTCTGGATTTCTCTGCTGTTAAAACTCTGCAAGTAGAAAGAAAATTCTATTAAATAATTACTTAAACAATTTAAATTTCTATTTCTATGTGTTGCTCTAAAACTGAATTTGTCATTGTATATTCTTGTACCATGATTTGCCTGGTATGAATGAGGCAATTTAATTCTGTTTTTATTTCTTAGCATTTTGTCTAAACTTAGGTCAGTATTCTGGGAATTGCAAATTTCAGGTGAGGGAGTAATCTTTACTGACTGTGATTCAATCATATTTATTTGCTTTTTTGGAAGGGTTTAGCTTAGTAATAAAGCCTGTGTTTTATTTGATTTAATCACTTTGCATTGAATCTAATGATAATTCTTACTAGCAAAGAATTTTCTTGTGCATTTCTTATGCCTGCACTCATTGAATACTTGCAGGCAATCGTAATCATAAATTTTTTAGGAGAGGAGAGACTGTAATATTCTGTTTGGCTTCTTGCATAATGTAAGGTATAGATATTTTTTTGTATTAATTCTTGTCTGAAATTTTGTAGTATTTCTTGGTTTAGTCTTCAGTTCCGAAAGCCCTTCATATTTGATGGCAGAAGGGATCTGAGGGGAGAGTAAAAG
The DNA here is from genome assembly GCF_028018845.1 of Melospiza georgiana. Taxonomy (NCBI): domain Eukaryota; kingdom Metazoa; phylum Chordata; class Aves; order Passeriformes; family Passerellidae; genus Melospiza; species Melospiza georgiana. The sequence continues at coordinate 52,489,137 of NC_080433.1, forward strand.
CTGAACTGCAATTTTATGCACTTTCTACTTTGTCAGTGTCAAGCACAGAGAAAGAAGTCTTTGATACTGTAAATCTCAAACTGATATTTTGCTCCTGTCTCTTAAAATGATATTCCTGTATGCAAATCTGAAACTGTACTGGAGTTCTAATATCATTTTTCTTTTGGCAACTTGCTTAAAAAGCAGCAAGGGTACAATGCTTGTTCAGGAATTTTCTCTCTATGGGACTTACTGCTATTCCATCCACACTCTCGAAACTGTGAAGTACAGAGTACAAAGTGAGCAGCCTTGTTCCTTTTCTAGTAAAGCTTAAATAAGCTGTAAAGATAAGAGATTAGCTTTAGAATATGTAACCATTTAAACTGCAGATTTGAATCCCTTTGTTAACATGGAATTCAGTGTAGGCCAATGTACTCCAAGTAGCTGCTCCTCAACCAGAACCTTAGAAGAACTCCTTTTCATTTGAAGTGATTCTGCTAAATCAGGAATTCAGGAATTTGGTATCAGCTGTTGTTTTGGTTCTCACTGACTTTTGCTAGTGAAAAGTTGTCCTGTTGATGAGGAAATTCAAGTTCAGTGACTAAAAAAATAAGTTCAACTTGATGAAAATACTTCTGAAAACCTTTGAAAGATTTCTGTATTTTTGTACACTAGTTTGTAGCCAGTATTTTTTTCTCTGTCTGTGTTTGGACCTATTTAAGAATTAATTTTATATTGAACTGATTCAAATTTTTGCAGTTAGCATTAGAACGTGTGTATATTATAATTCTGTGAAAAAGAGAGAAATTGCATGACGTGTGGATATGTAAATACTCCCATCTACTCGCTGCATGACTTAAACACAGTTTTGGTGTTAGATCCTACTGCTGTGTAAAAAATTCCTTGCTATTCTTAGAATTCTTGATTTGAGATGTTAGAGGAAAATTTTTCAGTAAGTTGATCATTGAGAAATAAAGCATATTGCAAATGTCTGTAAGGAATTTCCTTAGAGAGGCTTGTTGGTTTAAAAGGAAGAAGTTATCTATACATTTGAGATTTGTACCTTTGCAGTGCAAGCTACTGTGATTCTGTAAGGCATTTCCTTCCCTATAGGTGTAACTGTCCTGAATGTGTGTGGTTTTGCTTTGTTCTGTTTAATAGAATGACATGACACCAGTCCGGTTACAATGGGGAGAAATTCTGATGCCACTACTGAAGAAATACAAGCTGAACATAACATGGGGTGATCAGGATCTATTGAACATTATGTTTTTTCACAATCCAGGTAAATCCACGTTGATTTTCAGCCTAACACTGTGAAGTTATCTTTTCCACGGAAAAAAATCTCCAGGAAAAAAATCCAGGAAAATATTCAATAAGCAGGCTTTTGGGTAAAAGCCTTCAAGGGATTATTCACTTACTTAGTTCTCTGAAAGCATTTGAGACAGTGCTGGAGCTTGCTACATGTAATTAAACTGTTAGATTTCAAAACAACTGTACAGAAATGTATAAAGCTGTCCTAAATAAATAAAGAAAATATTGATTTATTTCCTGAAACAATTTTGATGCTTAACCCAGAGCTCTCATTTTTCCACACAGAAAGTCTTTATGTTTTTCCTTGCCAATGGAATTACCGGCCTGACCACTGTATCTATGGAAGCAATTGTAAGGCAGCTGAAGAAGAAGGTATATTTATTCTTCATGGAAATAGAGGTGTTTACCATGATGATAAACAACCAACTTTTAGGGCTGTCTATGAAGCAATAAAAAATGTAAGTGATTTTTGCCTTGTACTTGGTATTCTTTCATGTATGTTTATCTATAGTAGTAAATGTATTTTGTAGGCATGTTGATATTCACCTTGATTGCAACAAAGTAATTTTTTCACTTTTAAGGAACATCAAGTGTTTTACCATTTTTTTCTCTTTTATTGTTTGGATGGAGTTCCAGTAAATTCCCGTTTTGATTAACATCTTTTGATACAGAGTGTAGACTGTATCTAGGTTAGGATTCAAGAACCATGCCTGTAGTTGTCAGTGTTTATTTAAAAGGCTTTATTCTCATTTATTTAATAAATCATCTGGTGCATTGTTTCTGTGAGCTTTTGGACATCTTAGAATATCTGAATAATAGGAAGGGGCCGACAATGATCACTGAAATCCAGATTACCTGGCCCTGCATGGGGCCATCCCTGAAAGTCACACCGTACACCTGAGAGCATTGTCTGAAGACTTCTTGCGCTGTGCCAGGCTTCATGCTGTGACCACTTCTCTGGGGAGCCTCTTCCAGTGCCCAGCCACCCTCTTCTGGAACCTTTTCTGAAAATCCAACCTGAACATCCCCTGACAAAACTTGGGGCCATTCCCTCGGGTCCTGTCTCACACTGGTCACCAGAGAGCAGAGATCGGTGTCTGCCCCTCCTCTTCCCCTAACAAGGAAATTGTAACTGCAGTGGAGTCTCCCATCAGTCTCCTCCAGGCTGAGCAGACCCTCAGCCACTCCTCACATGCTTTCCCCCAAGGCCCTTCACCATCTCTGGTCCTCCTTTGGACACTTATAGCTTTGTATCCGTACATTGTGACCAAAACTGCACACACTGCTTAATCAAGGTTAGGCCACACCAGTGCAGCGTAGAGAAGGACAATCTTTATCTCCAGGCTGAACGAGCCATCACCAAAAACTTCATTTTTTTTTTTGAGATTTTAAAGTGCAGAAAAAAATCCCTTCTTCCCAAAGTTTGTATATATTTACTGCAACACTTTAATACCTAAATGTATCTAGATTTGGATTGTAAAAAAAATTTTTTATATGCTATGTTTTGACCTTTTCCAGGAATTCAGTGTATTAATATGTTACTGTTCCTTTAAATACTAAGCACAATGACTTCTTTTCATGCTGCAAATAAATAATCTAATGAACCATTTATCACTACATCAGTATACTCGCTGAAGAGCTGTAAAACTTAGCACTGATGCACATTTTAATGCAGCAGGCTACTGTGTGTGTATAACCTACAAAAATCAAGAGTATATTTTAATGTTGCTTTATTACGCATTGTCATATAGGTATAAAAATGAAGAAAAGTACTTTTGGGGGTCTGAGAATACATTGCAGGGAAAATTATTGTATTTCCATAAAAATATTATTTCTTTGTTTCCTTTGAGCATTGTCTAAAATAGAAGAAAAAATTATTTCCTTTTATTTATGATCCCATTTCATATGTGGATGCATCAGAGAAAGTACGTAAACCACTACTGATTCAATGGTAATAAGATGAACAAAATTATGTTACTTCAAAGTGCTGTTTTAACTTAGCATTTGTTTATAAAAAACATTGCAGTGTTGAGCTAATGACAACTTTATTTCGTGCTCATGTTAAACATAATATGTGTTTGACCATCATTCAATTTAATGAAACGTCAGTACCACTTTTTATACTGCTGTTTCATTATAATTTGATAAGACTTGTATTACTTAAAGGTTATATGTCATTTGAGAAAGTCACCATACAACAAAAAAAAATCCAGAAATCATTTTAGAGTTGTAAATTTTTAATTGGGTAAGGTAATTTTAAAAATTTCCTCCTTGCTTGTCTGAATACGTTCATTTGCCTAGCATAAAAAAAATCTTTTTTCTTAGGTTTATTGAAAGCATGAGAGTATATACTTTTGTAATTTAGAGTTGTTTTTAAATTATTGCATTCAGAAACACTCGTGAGTTCTTGAAAGCATTTGATAAACCTATAGACAGCAAATGTGATGCTGAAAATAATTTTTCTAAAACTCTAATACCTCTGAGTAATGACAATCTTCCATATTAACCTTAAATTTTCTTAACCTCTTTACAGTATTCATTTGGAGATGACCTGGTTCATTCGCTGCTGCAGCCCCTAGAGCGGGAGCTGCAGAAAACCACGCACACATACTGTGGAAGAGTATACAAAGTATTCATAAAGCAGCTAACAAAAAGTGTAAGGGACTTGTATGCCAGAAGATCAAAGGGAAGGTGATTTTTGACTCCTAGCTTTTACATCAAGAGACTGAATTAACTTAGCTGGTCAAAAGGTGCAAGAATTCTATTACGGCTTGAATGGGATCTTAATGTGCCCAGAAAAAAGTTTACTAGCATAGATAAAAATGAAGAAAATATTCATGTAATGAAGAACAAGAACTTTTTTCTGCAACAGTGACTTTCTGGTTTTTTGAAGTTTAATCAGTGCTAATGTTTGTCTCATATCTGATGATTTGGGTATTACTGGCTCCGATGGTCAGTAATTTTAGTCTGCATAATTCAGTTATCAAATGATGAATGAACAAGGAACAAATGAAGATGACTCTGTTTGGGAGTGTACCTCATATATTGTCTAAAATTCTATTAAACTGTGAATGTAGCAATAACTGAGTCAGCAGCACTAACCTCACTTTAAAGGTGTGAGCCTTTATGTAAACAAAGTTGTTTACAAGTGCAGAAAATATTCTCTTGTCAAAGAAATGTGTTGTAATCATTGACAATCTGTATGTGCCTTTATATGTTCATCTCTTACATGTTGAAGTACTGTTTTGACAATCTTGTTTCGTTTCTCTCAGATGTAAACTGCACACTATAAATATGATTTTCTGAGAAATTAAGGACTAGTATGTGATACTAGTTTTCTCTGTAGTAAATACGGAGACTTTATATTAAAAAGAATTTGTTTCAACATTATAGAGCCATTAGCACCAAAAGGTAGAGCAGAACTGAGGGGGTTTTAAGTAAAAATCCAGTTTGAAGTTGCTTGTCTTACAATACTTTAAAAAAATTTAAAAAAATTTTGCAGCTTTATTGGGCATTTTGGAAGTAGAAAAAAAGCCCAGTAGTGGAAAGCTGTTGCTGTTGTATTTCCATACTAGGAATTATTACCTGATGATTGTTATAGAGTATGTAGTACCTAAAAGTGAAGAGCTGTAGTAAGAGTTCTGATGCTTCATCAGACTCTGTAGTAGATGGGGTTTTTTAGAGAATATATCCTGTTATAATATTTTTTTAATAAATGGCTTTAAAATAGTTTTGGGGCAGACCCTCAACTACATGAATGCATTACTGTGGATAGGGTGATAGTGATTTGCAACAGGAAAGGATTAGATTTCCTCCAATTATCTTAGTGAAAAAATAAAACCTTCTGTTTAAGTAATAAAAACTTTTTCTCCTGAGAAAACCATGAAGAAAAGGGCTGAATTCTAGTGTTACAGTTAAATATTTAAACTTGCATGGTATGAAATGTATTTGTAAAGTATATATGAACTTAGATAACCTGTCTAAGTGAGATGAAGTCTTCATAAAGTGAGCTTTTGGATTCCAGGACAGTTCCTGTGTGTTGAACATGGAGGATCCACTCACTGATTTGCACCTTCATCCCAACCCCATTTTAGAAGCTTAATTTTTGTAGCTGTTTCCTTGTCAAAGATAGGCTGGCTCTGACTTCCAGATCCATGTGAGCTGGACAAATGCTTTAGCAGTACAAGAACACACTCCACTGTCAGCAGAGTTTGTATCCTGCTTCTAATTTCCCTGCAGGCTCAGGGCATAAATTTATGGGATGGAATCTAGGAAGCAGTCTGCCTCTTGTGTACATCTCTTCTTGCTGTGTAACCTTTTGAAGCCTGAAAATGTAGAAATCTCTGTGAAGGTGAATACTGTAACTGACTGATTTTACAATATGCAGTGCATTATTTTTTTACATAAATACTGATTTTTGTATCAATTTGTCTTCAGCTTTTCTTTTTACTTGTACTCTATGTTTGTATTTTTTTTAAAAAATCTTTTGACTTTTTGTGTTTGTCTTTGCAGAAACTTTCAATTTTGAATTTATTTTAAGTGTGTTGAAGACATGTCAAGATACTCTTAAAACCTAATAGACCATTTAAGAAAAAAAGGGGAATGTGGAGCTTAGCAGCAATATTTCCACTTAAATTTCAAATTTTATGGCAGAGTAGAACAAAAAGAATTAATATTGATGCTTATTGTAGCACAAAAATTCTTACTTTGTGCTTATAACTAGAAATGTTTACTTAACATATTACAAATGGCAGAATGGTCTTGAGCCGTAGGTTTTGACTAATTTTTTTAATAGAAATGAAAAACAGCTCATCTCAGTTCACCTCCAGGTAACGCTCATGAACACTTTAGAAAAGTTTTAAAAAATGCAAAAAGCTTCCATTAAGTAATTCTGCAGAGTATTTGTCTGTTTCAAGCACACTTTTAGTTGTCTAATCCTTGTTATTTTAAATTTAGGAAAACAACCTACTTTTACAAACAAAACCCCAAATCTGGCTTCTAAGGGAAACATTTAGAGACACTAAAAAGACTGGGAATCCAGATAATGTGATAGAAACCTGTTATGCTCCCAGACATTTGGATACCTGATTTTAAGTTTAGATGCTTAGAAGTGTAGAGCTTACATCCAGCTTGGGAATTTTTGTCTCTCTAGTTTTACAAACATTGTTTTTTCTACAAACATAGTGAGTACTAACAAATTACATACCTTTAGGAATCAAATTTTTAATGATTTATTTGTTATAAAGTTATTATGAAGTGTAAAGTTTAATAGAAAAATATGATCATCAGGAACTATGCATTCAGTTTAACTGAAGATAAATCTGTCTTCCTCATGCTTGATTAGTCTCTATGTCATGGTACCATTATTGTCTCTTCCAAAGGGATCACAGTCTCATGGCAAAGAGATCTGTGTGAAGATGTTAATATCTTATTTGGATGAACTTCTGTCACTCATTGTAGACAATATGAAAAGCAAGCTGTCCCTTCATGGGACTGAAACACCCTTGTGTGTGGTGCTTGGGCCACTGCCAGTTACTAAGGTGCACAAGCTTTATGAAAATGTCTGTCCAGTTATTTGTAGTTTTGCTGAAATTTAGGCTGTGGTGACCTTTAATGCCAGTTGAATTGGTTTTGGAAAGCTTTTGGTTTAAGCTTAGAATGATAAAGAAAGCAGATTGGAGGGGGGGGGCAAATATTTTTTATTATTCTTATTTTAAACATATTTCAAAAGAGAATGGAGTTGCCTTGTGCTGGTTTTGACCTAAATTTGGTCAAGCTGTAAACTTCTGGCAAAATGCTGATTGGAAAACTGAGCTGTCATTGTATTTCCTGATTTGTACCAGATTTCTCTCCATACCAGACATACTCCAACCATTCAGGCTTTCCACACTTCCATCTGTACATTTTACAGAAGAGGATGACTAAGAAGCCAGCTCTCTTCCTTTTCCTCCTCCCAAATTATACTTTTATCTACACAGCATGGAAAAGAAAGTAGCTACAATCTAGTGGTGGGAGTAGGATATGGTCTGGGTCTGCTTGGAAGGTTTGGAAGCACAACATGCAAGAGGTATAGCTGAAGGTGTAATGTGTTAGCTGTATGTGCATTCTTGGGCTCTTTTTTGGAGTGGAGATACAATGAATTACTGCTTCTTATTAATTCACATTTATGGCTGTCATAGTGTTTGTGGCAGATTAAATGGGGTGAAACTGAGCACTAACTTCAGCTTATCTGTAGGAAAACACTAGACTTCTGGTTTCTTCTGCCTGGTTTATAAAGGTGTCTCCAAATGTGTAGACATATGTAGAACTTCCACTCCTTAGAAAGCTTAACATATTTTTCATTGTCTGTTTTCTGGTTCAAAATGAATGATTTTCAACTAGCAAACAGGTTTAACAATATCCATTTACTGGCAATGTGATTTATTTTTTTTTACTTGACTAAGTGGAATATTCATGTGTAATTAAAATGAATGTAGAGGCTTTTTGTCAAGATTTTTAAAGTAAATTATCAATTTTTTGAGTAGTTACTATTTTAACTCTCTTTCATGGTAGCTAATGTGATTATGATAGTTACTGTGGCTTTCCTGCCCACTTTCCTATTTTGTGAATGGATAACAGTTGAAACAGCTCCAGTGATTTTTTGTGTTAAAATAAGTTGCAGAGAACTATAATGTGAATGTGTGACTTCTATTAGCAGAAAGTGGATTCTTCTGTAGCAGGGACAATAGAAGTAGGAAGTAGTGGGAAGGTACTTCTCATCACCATGGATCTTGTGAAAGATCTTGTATCTGTCTTATGGCCTTTTTGCTGTCAGTCTGAGCATTATTCTGTGCACAGGAACTTAGAAGTGATTTTACTGTTTTCTTTCTAATCTCTTTGAATATCTTCTGTTTCTTTTTTGGAAGTTCAGTTTTGTCCAGCTGCATTTTTCTGTACATTTGAGAAGAATAACTGAAATTCCTACAGAGTTTTACACAAATAACAGCCAAGTTATTTGCTCAAGTTGTCCAAATAGGCAAAGCATGAACCCAGTGAGTAAAAAATAACTAAACATGAGTTTAGTTATGCACCCTAGGTTCCCTTGGGAAAACAAAACATGTTTGATCTTTCTAACACTACAGAGAAACATTTGACAGCTTGCTTTCTGTATTCAACTGCCAAATCTTAAATAATGCAGGATAATTTCCTATAGAAATGCAGGTTGCCTCACAGTTGCACTGTAGTCCTAGTAGAGTATTCAAAACTATTACTCAGGTTTCAAAACAGAAGATGTTTACAGAGGTAATAGTGAATTTTCCAGTTCAGGAAGTGAGGAGGAAATCTCATTTTAAAGTAGTTCTCAAAATCTCTCTCTTGTAACCATTTAGTGGATCTATACAAGAACAGCTTGTCCTGCAAAGTTGTCATGAAATTTAAGATATGTTTGTCTCCTGTGCCTTTTCAAGCCTTCATGGGCCTATTAAAATTTTAAGTTTCTTGAAGGGATTTTGAGTAATTGGAAATTCTTGTGTTAAAATTCAGTTGTGTCTCTTCAGTTTTGTGGTTGCTTTATGCACAGCTGCAGTCAATTCTTGAGAGAGTCCTCATTTAAACTTACGAATGTGCATCTTCCTGTATATTTGCTTGCATATTTCTGCAGGGCTTCTTTTTGCTCCCTTCTGCCTTTTCCCTGCACTGCTTTTAAAAGATAATCACTAAGCTCTTCTTTCATTTGAATGCTCATAAAATTGCAGGAGGTATTATTACAGGTCTCTTTGCAGAAACCTGTAATTAAAGGAGGACCTGTATCCCTGCTGTGGTTGGGTTTTATTTTTTCTTTTTCTTCAGACTGCTGTTTGATGATGTTCAGGTAGGAGGAAGTTTGCAGCGATCAGTAAAGTCATTATGGTCCTTGAGTGATCATCTGGTAGTTTCTTCCCTGAATATCTGTTCTCTTGGGGTAGATGAGTGGCTGGTGCCTGCCTACTCCATGCATATGATTGCAAGTTTCTTTAATCAAAGCAATGACCATCAGTTCTGTTAGATCTGGATTTTAAATGCTTCTCCTATATCTGGGTGCCACCTTAGTTGCACAACCCAAGGACCCAGTCTATTTCCACTTACAGATTGTACAATCACAGAATGGTTTAGGTTGGAAGGGACCTTAAAGCTCATCTAGTTCCAACCCCTTCTCCTGGGCAGGGACACCTCCCACTAGACCAACTTGTTCAAAGCCCCATCCAACCTGCCATGAACATTTCCAGTGATGGGTATCTACAACTGCTCTGGGCAACCTGTTCCAGCATCTCACTACCTTCACAGTAGAGAATTCTTTCCCTCATACCTAATCTAAACCTTCCCTCTTCCAGTTTAAAGCCATTCCCTAATCCTGTCACTAAAGCCTTTGTAAAAAGTCCCTGCCCAGCTCTCCTGTAGGCCCCCTTCAGGTACCAGAAGGCTGCTCTGAGGTGTCCCATCTTTTATTTAATTTCCTTGCTTTAGTTTCTGTGGAGGGATAGAATGTAAGAAAATAAAGATAGTGCAGAAGGCAGTCTCACACCTGAGGAGCTGCAGCTGCACCAATCACCAAAGATTAGGAACAGGCCTGCCCTTAACAGGCCACAGCTGTGTCCAATAAGAATATGAGTGCCACAAAAGAGTGGGATAGCTGGGTGGGGAGAGAGATGGGGTTTGTTGGTTGTGCTCTGAGGAAGAAGGATTCAGTGCTGTGAGGAGCTGCCCATGAGAAATTACCGAGAAGGTATGGGAACTTTACAATAAGATGGCAACAAGTTTCCAGGTAATCCATAGGAATAAAATAGAGAGATAACGAGGAATGCATAATTTTTCACAACAGGAACTAGATAATTACAGATTTCTGAGGTACAGTTAACAATTTTGAAATAGTTCTCTAGCCTTGAACTTATTTCTGATTTGATGGATGTAAGGGTTAGTATCCTTTGTTCATCAAATGATTTGACTTTTCCCTGTGTCAGCTGCTTATGTGGAGGGATGGGCAGATAATTCTTAAAAAACCGATTCTTTGTTTACTGTGGATTACAAGGAAAAGAACTGTAACTTGTCACTGTAGATCCTTAGTATCACCCTATCTAAACTCTCTGAAACTAGGAATAACTTCCCCCTTGCTGCTGTATTGTACTGGTTTTAGTTGTTTCTTAATGGTCATGCTAAAAGGGGAGGGGAAATAATGCAGTTATTTGTATCTCCTTGTTAGTTCCTGGCCTATTGTTTTTGAATTCCACATGACTCTTGAAAACCAACTACCAAACCTAATTTCAGAGTCTGGGTCAAAGCCAGAGATTTGCACTCTAACACCCTCATTTAGGAACACGGGTCACGGGCCATACTCATAGATTAGACATCAGGACAGTTTCCTTGTTCTGTTTTACCAAAGCAAATCTACAAAAGCAGGACTTCTCAAGTCTGATACAGTTTGTTGCTGTTCTAAGAATGCCAAACTTCAAAAATACAGGCATGTTATATTCTGAAAGCATATTAGAAGCCTTTAAGCATATAATATAACCCTAGAGTCTGTGTTATGCCTACTTTTCAAGGTACCTGTTGAACTAATATTCTCACTCAAATTCCCCTTCCCTCTTTTCCACAGATAATTTATTGATTTGTCTTCTTAGAGCAAAGCAAACATTTGGGATTTTGCTTTAATAAATGTTCACCTGAAACCAAGCTGAATTTTGCAAGGGGAGAAAAGAGAGTGTGAAGTTTGTTTCCTAGAGGTTGTTTCTGCACTTCAGACCTCTCTAAGGCCACAGAGTGCAAACTTGGGGCTTTCCTGTGGCTTTCTCACCACTTGGAGAAGTGCTGCTAGATTGTGCTGTCTTTAATTTTCTTATTACTGGCATAGAACTCTGATAGCTAAAAATGCTTTTTATGCCTTCCTAAGTGGCCTTTCTACTTTCTCCAGCTTGTGTTAAATTATTAAACTGAGATGAGCAATTCATTATAATTTTCTACTACCTTCATATTCTGGGAGGTCACTTTCCCTCCTGTTCTTCCTTTGGGTCATTTAATATCATGCCCTCATTTTCAGAATTATAATCTGGGTACAACAGATCCATATCTTCCTCTATGTCTTATGAATGTTAATGTTCTGCCAGTCATTTCTGTACACATTTTACTAGAGTAATTCGCATTCAATCAGTCTGTAATATTTATAAGAATAGCTTTGGAATACAAAAGGAGATGTAGAAGTTATCCTAAAATGCAAATCTTTGTGGTTGAATTAATGAGTATTTAGAGCATGATTTTTAGGCTTCCAAGAAAATTAAAGCTATGTAATCCGTTTCAACTAATGATTTAAGACTAGGAAATCAAATTTAGTTAAAGCTAATGTTTTAGCCTTATAATGCTGACCTGACCTATTGTGTCTCACTGGGCAGCTGGTGTCTAAGAAATTCTGCTTCCCTATTGGATTTCATGAAACTTCAGAATTCTGTTTTACTTCACTCTTTTGTTTTACATTTTTATGCCATGAATATTCAAGGTGAATTTGGATTGCAGATCTAAGCCCAAGAAATAAAAACCCCCAGTTTTGCTACCCAAAGTGTGTTATGTATGTTTTTCTTTTGATTTGGTATTATTCATCAGTCTTGGGTACAATTGATGTATTGGGGGTTTACTCCCTCTCGTCTTTTCTGCTTGTTCTTCCTGGTTTGTCCCCTTTCTTCACTACCCCTGCAGTCTACTTGCTGCTTGTCTTCTCCAGGAGTTGGTGTCACTGTACCTCTCTGATCTTTCTGGATCTCCCTGGCAGTTGGATGTGTTCTGCCACCAGGATGCAGAACCGTGCTTTCAGAACCGTTTGCTGTGCCAAGGTGACTGTACAAGTTCAAGCCAGACTGTACAAGTTCACGCCTGGAGCAGGGGTGCTGCTTTGTCCACAGTGCTGGTGCGTGAGCGCCGTGTCTGGTGCACACAGCTACTGCACGAGCACCGTGTCTGGGCACCTAAGCGTGTTCTTGACCCGGCGTAGTGCAGAAGCAGTGCTGTGTGTTTCTTCATTGTAACTTGGGGAATAAATTCAGTTTCCCTTTCAGCTTTGTATTGACTATTACAAAATTGTAACCATATTTATTTTGCTGTAGAGATAAAGGCTTTTTACCAGAGGTGTGCTTTCAGGAAGAAAGCTTGGCTGCTGGGGCCATTAGGATTGAGAGGAGGTGATCTGAGCCATTCTGCTCGCCTGGGGCAGGCAGACTCAGCTGGGCTTCTGAGAGCAGCCGAGCTCCTGGCTGCCAGGGCACCTGGTGTCAGAGCAGGGCTTGGTCTGTGCCCTGCTCCTGTACGTGCTGCGTGACCTCCAAGGAAGAAGCAGTCTTCAGTCAACTCTTCTTTCTGTGAAGGTACAAGGAAAAGAAATTGATTTATGACTTCAAAAGGCTCAAACAAAATTTTAGAGGGATTGCTGAATGCGATAGAGTGTGCAGGGTATAAAATGTTCCTGGCTGAAAAATTAACAGCTGCAAATAGCCCATTGAAGCACACAGGGTTTTGAGAAGTACCTTCTTCACTAGTCCATAAAAACAATGAATAAACTGAGCAAAAGTTAGTGATGGTAGGATACTGCTTAAAAACTAGATCAATATCTTATTTTTGCAGTAATCCTATTTTGCCTATTTTGATTAATCTTTGCCCAAAAGGATAGGGTGTAATTAATGAAAATTGATTTAACTTGAAGAATAAAGCATTAACAATTTTCTATTGTAAGAAAAATGAAGCAGCTAGCAAATCCGCAGGTTTTTTTATGTGCTAGACCTCAAGAAGTCTCTAATTACTTATTAATTATTATTTCAATTAGACTCACTTTATTAGTGTACATTTGTCAAATAATACATCAAGAATTTTTATTTATTTGCACAAAATAAACTTAAGTATTTTTATAAATTTTAGAGTCCAAGGGCAACTAATACCTTTTTGCAAATACATATGTTTTGAGAACACCACATCCTACACCATAACTTCATAACTCTTAGATGTGAAAGTGCTTGTTCTCCACATAGAATAGTATTGTGTCTCTGAAAAGGTGTAATTTTTAGAGGAGCACGTTTGTGTGGTGCCTTGTGCATACCAGCACTCTTCATTTTCATCTAAATTATGACTCTCTGATGATGCAAATTTATTTTTTTTGTATCAGTAAAGCAAGTATCCATTACTCTAAACAGCACTGGAAAATGCAGAGAGTTTTGTCGTGACACCCACTTGCACCCTGGCAGGCAGTAGAGGAAACAAACTGAACCGAGTTTCCTAAACAGAACCAATTAGCAGTACTGTGCCTGACTGAATTCACTGGCTCAAAATATGCTTCAAAATATCCCATAAGCACAAAGGAAATACAATAATACACACCCTTCAACAAGAAGGATAAATACAGACCTTCTGACCTCTTCAGAAATCCTCCCCTAATTAGTTTTAGTCCTGAAAGTAGATGTGTCAGAAGCTCCTTGAAGTCCATTAAGCATTTTCCTATTGATTTAGTATGAAAGTGTTCAGATACCCTAGCAATGGATGGCAGCATAAAGCACTGATAAATCAATTAATAAAGTTTGGCCATGGGGGGAGGATGATGGTTCATCTAGTCTCATCAGTCATAAATCACAGGCCATCAAATTTCTCCCTGCTACAGCTGTAATGAACCCAGTAATTTATTTGACCAAGGGATAACTTGTGTCCAGCTAGCCCATGCCTTTCTGAGAAATGTCCAGTCCTGGTTTGTGTGCATGAAGAAAGGAGATGCTTCCGTTTGGCTGATTGTTGCAATGGTTCATTGCTCTCACAGTGATCTGTGTTCCTCAAGTCTCATTTGAATTTTTTCTGGTTTTAGGTTTCAGCCATGGATTCTTTTTATGCATCTCCCCACTGGGGTAAAGAGGTTCTTAATATGCTGCAGTTTCTCCTTGTGGTGATTCTTAAACGTAGCAATCAAATCACTTCTCAGTTTCATTTTGGATAAGTCAAACAAATTGAGTTCATGAACTTTTACTCAAGCACATCTCTTAGGTTTTATGGCTCTTTTTAATATCTTGATCAATTTTCCAGAAGCCTCCTTAAAATATGGGCACAGCATAAAATATAGTATACAGGATTTCAGTATAGTTAAGGATTTGGTAATTTTAATACATAGGTAAAATTTTCCTAGTACTTTCTAAATTTGTACATTGAGTGCTCATGTCAGCACACTTTCCATTCCTGAGCTTGGATCTTCATTCCGTGCTGTGGGGGCATTTGTCTTTGTTGGAGTGAGCTCAGCCTAATGCTGTTTCATCACAGTAATGCAGATTCAGCTGTGGAATTGCTGCTGTTATCATTGTTTATCATCTTACCAGGTGTTGTCATCTGCAAACTTCATCAGCTGTGATTTTATATTTCCTTCCAAATTACCAGTGAAAGCTTTTAATAATGTTGTCCTTCATAACTTCACTTGAAGCAGCTCTTTGATAAAGATTTTCTATCAAAGATTATTTGTTGAGAGTGGCCAGTTAATCTTGCAGGTTTTTTGTGTTTCTGGTTTTTGTCTGCATAATTTCAGCTTCATGCAACAACAGAATTTATTCAGGAATAAATATCACACTTGTTTGACAAGCTTTATTTTCCTGGAAAGCACATTGATTACTTCTGATTGTAGTATTTTGTTTTAATTTCTTTCCAGATAACTGTGTTGCAACTTCTATGATATTTTTTGTGTGTGTGTGTGTGAGACAATAGTCTCATAGCAGTCTTAACTAAAATTACTCAGTATTTTAAAATAATTTTAAAATTATTTGGGTTGTTTTGTGGAGTTTTCTGGGAATTCTAAGATTTGTTGAACCTATTAACAGCAGTATTCTTCCAGAAATTCCTTCATGATTTCCTACTGTCAATTGTCCAGATCTGCTGAATTTGAAATGTTTATACTTGGTCAATACAGGCTTAACTTTCTTCTGGTTTGCTAATGGGCACTAAAGTATTTCAACACAGACATGTGATGCAAACATATTTTATTTCTGAATTCAGAAGACTTAATGCCTTCACATTATCAACAACATTAATTAGTAATGAACACTGTTTTAATTTCTTTTGTTCTTAATTTATTCCCAAAAGTACAGCATAATATCCCGCTTAATTGGGAAGGAAGGTGGCGGGAAGAAGTGTTGTTTTTCAAATTAATTCATTGGTAAGAACAAATACCAATCATTTTAGAGCTGGTGTCTTGGAGATGTGTTGGAGTGATGTCTTGCTAAGAAAAAGGAGATATCCTAGTCATTTATCCCTAGTCATTGCTTTGGGATCATGCTACAAGGTTCAGAGAGGCTGTGACACAGTATTGACTCAAACAAAAAATCAATACCCTTATTCCTATCTATCTTTCTCTCTCCCTTTCTTTGTTTTGTGCACAAAGTTGCCTGTACATGTATAGTACAGAGACACAGGGAGGAACATTCCTTACCTCACCTTCCAGATTTTTTAATATCAGACTGAACATAGGAATGGAAAAGTAATGAACGATGGTTGTTGCATTCACTTTTCACGGATGTGAAACAGCTGGTAAACTGAATAAGAGTACACTTTAGAGCATTAGCAGCAGAACCCAAATACAGAGTGGTTTCTAGATCTCCTAGAAACATCTTAGAATCACAGAAGGATTGAGGTTGGAAGGGACCTTCAACCCCACTGCCTAGGCAGGGCTACATAGAGCTGTTTGCCTAGGACAGTGTCCAGTTGGCTTCTGAATATCTCCAAGGACTCCACAACCTGCAAGAGCAAACTTTGCCAGAGCTTGGTCACCCTCACAGTAAAAAAAAAAAAGTTTCCTGATGTTCAGAGGGAACCTTCTGCATGTCAGTTTGTGCTTGTTGTTAAAATTACTGAAAGTCAAACTCCTCAGGGAATGTACACAATGCCCATTCTCTTCAGACAACAACAAGAAGATGTTTTGCAGGCGAGGCCAGTACCTGCTTCAGAACAGAGTTTGTGTCTTGCAG
This sequence comes from Melospiza georgiana, assembly GCF_028018845.1. Lineage (NCBI taxonomy): Eukaryota > Metazoa > Chordata > Aves > Passeriformes > Passerellidae > Melospiza > Melospiza georgiana. The sequence continues at coordinate 52,505,405 of NC_080433.1, forward strand.
CGTATTTTCTCCTTAAAGTTAACAGTCTAGTTGTATCACCTCAGCAAATTACTAGGAAATAAACAGATGACCAACTTTGAAGGAATTGAGATGTTTTTCCATGAAAACATTTCTGCTATTATAGTACATTCAGTTTATTTCCATCAGAGTGTTTTAGCTTTTGTGGCTGGTGTCCTTGAATGGACCTGTAAGTTACTTTTTGTATGGCAATTCTTTGAGTTGCAAACTTGAATTGATACAAAACCATTATTGTATTGTAATTATTGTTAATAGTCTCATGTATAGTTATATTGGCTAACAGTTCTGAAGTAGTTATTTCTGTTGCATTCATGTAAAATTTAGGTGCAACTCAGTTCTTTTTTTATCGCTGTAATAATATTGAACCTCATAACTTTGTAATGGAAGAGAAGGATTTTTGACTGTTGTTTATACAATATACCAGGTACTACTTTTCAAATATTCTTTGGTGCTACCTGCTAGGATCCACCCCTGAGGCCGATTAGAGCACAGCATCCTGCTGCTTTTGCAAGTGGCCAATTGTTTGAGTCATTAACCTTTAATATTTCAGTGTTTCACACTGCCTTAACGAGGGACTCATGCATCAGGAAATTTATAGCTCCTTTACTGAAAACATATATTGGATTCATAACACCAAATTCTCTGAATTAATGGTTCTACACCACCATTTAAAGGAAATTCTGTAGCTTGATTAATCTCATCCAAAGGTAGACATAAAATGTAAATCAAAGAAATTTTACTCTAAAAGCAGGTTTTTTCTCCTGCTGATAGAGATTAGGAAATGAGCTTAGAATCAAGTGCCAAAATGCAGGTTCCTAATGTGAGCTAAGGTGCATCCCAGCCAAAGCTGGGATCCATTTAAGTTTTATTCCTTGCTATTCCAAGTATTTGTGAATATGTCCAGGAAATAATTTTTCTTCCTGAAACATTTTTGAAGTTATTTAAGTCTAATTATTGGTCTGTGGTTAAAGAGAAATCAGTGATACGTGTTCCACTTCCTGGCAGGATAATATCCTGCATTAGGGTTCCTCATGCAAATACAAATGTAATTTTTTTTCCCCCTAGCTACTACATCTGAAAAATCCACTCTGTGTTACTCTTGTTAATTACTCTTGTTAGTAACCTCTAAGGTGATCTAACAATGATCAGTGAAGTTCAGATTGGGTGTTAGAAAAAGGTTCTTCATGGAGAGGGTGGTCAGTCACTGGAACAGGCTCCCAGAGAGGTGGTCACAGCCCAAGACTGCCAGAGCTCAGGGAACATTTGGACAATGCTCTTGTCCTTTTGGTTTAGTTAGTCCTGTGAGGAGGAGAGACTTGAGCACAATGATCCTTATGGGTCTTTTATGGCTTGAGATATTCAGTGATTCTAGAGAAGATTAGCTTCAGGTCAACTGACTGTTGTAGCATCTACACATTACATCTGTAGACTATTGCTGATCTGAGAGTTTTGGCTGATATGGGAATTATGGTAATCTCTGTCTCTGCTCCTCAGTCAGCATTTCTAATTCCGGCTGCTGGTTCATTTCCCAAAGTCCTTTTGATCACAAAAGAAGGCCTTTGTGTAGGTAATGCATAATTAAAATCAAAAATACTGAACTTCAGAGACTGGTAGAAGACCCTTATGCCTTTCATTTCTGGGAAGTAATCCATCTCTGCCAACAAAGCCAATTAGGAAGTTTCCACAAGTTACTGTCTTTTCATTTGTGCTCTGTGTGCGCTCATAAGTACTGGCTAGACAGCAGCTTGAACAAGTCTCAGGCAAATACTCATATTGGAGATCTGGATTCATTTTCAGCATTTTCAGCATGCAAACCATATTCACCATGTTCCCACCTACTGTGATACAGGGTTGAGTAGACATAGAAGGCCCAGTAACTAAATTTCTGGGCAAAGGTAACTGCTGAGGTAGTTCCAGGGAGCTACGAGCCTTCAGCCTGACCTCGATGCCAGGGAAGGGCATGGAGCAGAGCATCTTGAGAGCTGCCATGCAACATGTACAGGACAACCAGGGAATCAGGGCCAGCCATCAGTCGTTGAGGAAAGAAGGTCCTGCTTGAGCAACCTGAGCACATTTTTTGACAAGGCAATCCACTTGGTGGGGGAAGACTGTGGATGTAATTTCCCTGGACTTCAGTAAAACCTTTGAAACTGCCTCCCGTGGTGTTCTCCTGAAGAAACTGGCTTACCATGGCTTGGACAGCTGCAGTCTTCACTGGGTTAAAACTGGCTGGATGGCCAGGCCCAGAGAGTGGTGGTGAATGGAGTTACATCCAGTTGGCAACTGGCACCAGTGGGGTTCTCCAGGGCTCATTACTGGGGCCAGTTCTCTTTAATATCTTCAGTGATTTGGACAAGAGGATTAGTTGCACCCTCAGTAAGTTTTCAGATTACACCAATTTGGGAGGGAATGCTGTTCTGCAGAGGGATCTGGACAGGCTGGATCAATGGGCTGAATGTGACAGTATTGAAGTTCAGTAAGGCCAGGGCTCCCCATGGGTCACACAATGCTAAAGATTGAGGGAAGAGTGGCTGGAAAAGGACTGGGAGTACTGGTTAACAGCTGACTGAACATGAGCCAGCTGTGCCCAGGTGTCCAAGAAGGCCAATGGCACCTGGCCTGTATCAGGAGCAGTGTGGCCAGCAGGAGCAGGGCAGTGATTGTCCTCCTGTACTCAGCACTGGTGAGGCTGCACCTTCAGTGCCATGTCCAGCTCCCCCTGAGAAGGAAGGAGCAGCAGAGACATGTGAGGAACTGACTGCAGCCCCCATTCCTCATCCCCCTGTGCAGGGACAGATGAAAGGGAGAATTGACCTTTAGCCTGGGAAGAAGGGAGGGTTTGGGGGAAGGTGCTTTTTAAGATTTGGTTTTATTTCTCACTGCCCTACTCTGATTTTATTGGTAAGGAATTAATTTTCCCTAGACTGAGGCTGTTTTGCCTGTGACAGTAACTGAGTCAGTGATCTCTCCCTGTCCTTATCCTGACCTACAAGCCTTATGTGCTATTTTCTCTCCTGTGTCCAGCTGAGGAGGGGAGTGATGTGGCTTTTGGTGAGTACCTGCTGTCCAGCCAGGGTCATTATACCACACAAGGTTTAGTGACAATAACTCTTCCTCACTATTTCCAGCCCTGAGTTTTATAAGGAGATTTTGGGAGTGGTTTATGAGTGGATTAAATACTTTGATACTGTCAGGCATTTTCCCTGGGGCTGGCTCCACTGAATTCAGAGCTTCCTCTGCCCCATGCCCACGGCTCTCTGTGGCAGCCCCACACACCCAGCACACCTTGTGCCCCTCTCCTCTCCCCATGAATGTGGGGTGAAGCTGCAGCATCCCCCAGCTCACCTGGCTCTGATGACTGCCCAGTGTGGCTGCGCTCAAGCTGCAGTGAGGCAGGCTGTCAGCTCTAGCCCTGGATTGGGGATTGGTGTGAAACCCCTGCAAATCATGGCAGTGGGTACTGAGGCTCTGGCTCCTGGCAACCTCAGGAAGAGGCAGGAATGCCCACCAGATTCCTTCTCATGGTCCTGTTTATCTGGTCCATCATATGCTGTTTCTTTTTCATCTGGAGATTGCGATACAACACCAAGGGTTTGTTTGTATTTTTTTTTTTTTTGCCTCTGGAAGATGTAGCATTTACTGCAACAGTCGTTATCAATGCCTATTTGGTCTCTCACTGCTGGTCTGTTGAGTGTCAAACCAGCTTGCTTTTTAACAGCTTTTACATTGGTATCTTGCTGCTCTGAATAGCAGGATTAATTTGCTTTGCATTTCACTAATGAAGTAGCTGAATGTCACCTTTAGTATTGTACTTAAAAGTAACTAATCTTTTGATACCCTAGGGCTTTGAATCAAGGGTTTTAAATCAATATTTTAGCTTTAAAGTTACTGGTTTTCTTCACCCTGCAATCTATGGACTGAAAATTGTTGGGGTACATTTGGGAATTGTAGAGAACATGGGATAGGCAAAGAATTAGGTGTTGTGTTCTTTTGGGAAATGCATGAAATTAAGAAAATTAAGTAGCACTCTTCTCAATAAAACCTCTAGTGTTATCATTGTTTTCATGCTGTTTTGTTCCTAAATATCTCTTGGGCACTAATTGAAAAGGAAACAGAATTTTATTTTTCAGGAGGCAGTGAAATCTCAAACAGCAATTAAAACAAAGAATGGTTTGGCAGTCTGTAATGTAATTGGTTCTGTGGACAGGAAGAGCTCACAAACTGCTTTGCATTTCCTTCACATTCGGTCTTAGTTTTAAGAGACCATTACTGCTTACAGTCATCTTAGGAGCCCTAGATTCAGCAGAATCTCAGGGGACAGTGAGCAACTTTAATAGCATCAGATGTATATTTATCTCAAGCTTTTTAGTTTGCTTTCTAAATCTGTTATATTAGGAGTACTACTGCAAGTTGTGTTCTTTGAACTTCTTCATATGTATATTTTTGAGAGAAGTTACTAGGTGCAAAACTGAGTTTTCTAAGAAAAAAAACTTTAAATTAAACATAAAATTAGTTTCAGTTTTCTTGTGTGTGAATTCAAAAGTTTCCTGTGGTCTGGAGTAAAACAGAAAGAACATGGCCGTGTTTTTGATGCCCAAAGCCTTGTTTTGTTAAAGAAGGTTTTCATGATGGGTTGGTTTTTTTTTGGAAAGAGATGCTGTAGACCTTCAGCTGGTCACTCACTCCAGTAAAGTGATGTCAAGTCAGAAAAATGAAAAAATACATGTAATTCATTAGCTATAAGAAATAGTTATTCTATAACTGCAGAATAAACTGGATGGTACAGTTTTGATTTTGTTACTTCAGCAGATGAGAAAAAAAAGTTCACCAGATGTTTTCACCCCAGACTAGTGTGAAGGATCACAGTACTGTATTTCTCCAAGGAAGGAGAATGACTTCCTGTATTCTCTCTTGGACTTCCTGAACCCTGTGTAAGTGCCCAGTGAAGGGCGAGAGACAGAGGAGTGCTGAAATTTATATATTGGGGTCTCACTTTTGGGGTGAAATCTGCCTACTTTTGGTGGTGTTCTTTTAGTCTAGTTGTTTTCACTAGTCACTGACAGCTTAACTGTTAAAGTAAAATCCAGTTGGTAGTCTCCCCTTGACTGTTACTCTTTTTAATTTCCTCTCTGGATTTATTCCCTTGTTCCCCTGACTGACGGGGGCTGCTGGCTGGGCCACTTCCACAGCAGGCTGCTCTGTTGGGCCTCGTGGTGCTGCCCTGCCAGCATCCACAGCTCGCTCCCCCTGCCTCACACCTCACCCTACACCTGTGTGTCCCCGTGAGGTCTGTCCATGGCCTCCAGAGCCACCATCCCATCCTTAGGGACACCCTGGTGGGAATGTTTCCACTGTTTGCTCAGCCCACAGTGTGAGAGGCTGTGATGGAGGCTGCAAACCCACCTGTCTGCTCCCCTCCGCTTCTCACTTGTTTCAACCTCTCCTCATGTGCTGCCATCAGCCTAATTCACCAGTTCGTGGCAAGAGACAGCTCTTTACTGCTTTTTACAATCTCAGCTGCTGGGCATCAATTCTGAGATAAACCAACCATCATATAAATGGTATCTTGACACAGCAGCAGCCCACAAAGTCCAAATGAAATGCAATGACAAAAGCAGCTCTGTCCAAATTAGGATGATGATGGCAGCTCCATCCAGTTAAGGATTCCCTACAGACCAGACCGTGACTACCCTTTCATTCTGGGGTCTTATCCAGGTGCTTTTGTAAGCTGGACCAAACCATGGACTGTGGATCTCTGCAGGCTATTAATAGAGCTGTCTGACTTGGTAATGATTGATACGAAGTAAGTTATGCAAGGAACTCTGATTTCTTATTTACACAGGCCTGTAGAAGGGCAGTGACAGTGGCAAAGTACAGCTTTTCCTTTAAGAGAAAGAGTCAGATATGGCTTGTGTTTCTTCTGGCTTGTTGATACAATAAAATATCCTTACACATCATGGACATGATTCAGAGCTCAGGGGAAACAATCAAAACATTTCTACTGCTCTTAAAAGTAAGGAAGGGTTGAATCAACCTTTTTTCTAATAGGTTCCACTGAAACCATGCTAAATGAATGACAGGGCTGAAGTGAGCAGGACATTTCCAGACTTTTCCAGCAGGTCACACAGATGTTTGGTCCCTCTGCTTCCTGGTTTGCATTCATTGGCATCTATCACCTTAAAAGGTGCTTAGAAAGTCCTATTTTCTTCATTCTAGCTCCTCTTGTGAAGCTGTAATAAATATGTAACCCCTCTCTATTTATATCACACTGTTAGGTTGGTGTTGGTTTGGGGATTTCTTGTGAAGGTTTTGTGCAACTCTCACTTTGTTGCCTTTCTTTGGACATGTGCCAGTACCTCAATATTCTTCTTGTAATGAGCAGCCGAAAATTAAATGCAGGATTCGAGGTGTGGCCTCACCAGTGCTGAGTACAGAGGAGCAATCACTGCCCTGCTCCTGCTGGCCACACCATTGCTGATACAGGCTGGGTGCCATTTGCCTTCTTGGCCACCTGAGCACACGCTGGATCATGTTCAGCTGCTGTTGAGCCACACCCCAGGTCCTTTTCTGGTGAGCAGGTTTCAGGCACTCTTCCCCCAGCCTGTAGTGCTGCCTGGGGTTGTTGTGACCCAGGGGCAGGACCTGGCACTTGGCCTTGTTGAACCACATACAACTGGCCTTGGTCTATTGATCCAGCCTGTCCAGATCCCTCTGCAGGGCCTTCCTTCCTTGCAGCACATCAGCGCTCCCACCCCGCTTGGTGTCACCTGCAAACTCACTGAGGGTGCACTTGATTCCCTTGTCCAGATCATCAATGGAGATACTGAACTGAAGGACTCCCCCAGTTCCCTGGATCCTCCTTGTGGCCCCTCTTGTAGATGGGCATCGCATTTGCAAACTTTCTGTCACCTGGGACTCCCACATCAGCCATGACTCCTGATACATGATGGAAAGTGACTTGGTGACTTCCACCGGCTCCCTCAGCACCCTTGGGTGGGTCCCATCTGGTGCCACAGACCTGTGTGTGCCCAAGGGGGGTAGCATCTGCTACAATATTTCTTTTCTGTTCACAGGACAGAAATCAACCACTTTTCATCATTCCTGTGCTGATCAATGGTTCATATTGGTTGTGCTGAAGACAGGTTACCCTCAGGCTTGCTGGGCATTTCAGGAGTCACTGGCACCACTTTTCCTAACTCTCACATCCTCTGCAGCCTGTGATGTGCATGCCTAAGCCTGATTTTCTTTTTGAGATTCCCCCAAAGAACTTTGGCAAATAAAGGCCCCTTAAAAGCCTCATCTTCAAATGGCTACTGACCATGAGCAGGATTTGCACAGAGATGTGGGCCCTGAGCATATTAATTTTCCTGTTGCTGAGGTGTAGGCATACTAACACAACTTCTGAGTGGTTTATCATAGCAGTGTTTTAGCCTGAGCTAGCGGGTCTGCCAGATGCCATGCCAATATAGTATCACATAGATATAGAATGTCAAATTCTGTACTTTTAAAAACCACAGCCATGCTAGTCCCTCCAAAGAAACAAAACTCCTTGCTTTGCTTTCTCCTTGTAGCTTTTCACAACTTACTGTGAACCTGGATCTTCATATGTCTCTCTAATTTTGGACTCTCTCCATCCAAAGCTCATGGTCATGCATTGTTGGATGACAATGACCTTCCATATTATATCCTAACTATTTGCAAAACTTAAGGTAAAGATGGTTTTCTTGCAGCTTTTGTTCTGAAACATTTGCAGGGCTGTGCAGCAGGTGGTGCTCTGTTTCCCTTTCTGCTAGAGGCTGTTGTCGTTCACTAAACTTTTCAAACTGAAATTAATAATGTTTTCTGTACTGGCTGAGAAATTGGAGCCACATATTTTCAGGGATGGTTTACTTAGCCATGCACTGGTTTTGTTTAAAGGAGCAAGAGAGCATAAAGTCTGTTTGTGGGTTAATTTACAACACTAATCTATCTTCCCAGTGCAGTTAGAGCAGAGAAGTGACTTACATTTATTAAGGTATTCTTTTCATGTTTGCAAAACCAGTACTTGTTTTAAATGGGTAATTATTCACTAAAATGAATGAATCACAAAGGAAAGTACAGGTTGAATTTAAACATCGAATCACTAAAACTATCAGAATCTCTAAATCCAGCAAGGAATTTCACAACTTAATTAACCAAAATGTTTATCCAGGTACCTGAAGTTGGACAAAATAAAAATGTGTTCTTTGTTTTTATGCTGAATAGTTGATTTCCTGCTCTTTCAGCACAGTAAATTCTGTTTTCTGGCACTTGGCGCAGTTGGCCCAGGCTTTCATGGGCTTGTTTCACAAGTGATAGCTCTTAGATGACTAGAAGTGGTGTGGAAAGTCAAATCCTTTTTGAGGATTTGGAGAGATACAGCTCCATAAGCTTTGAAATATTGCAGACTGCAGTAATACCATAGTAATCTTCAACGGCATTAACAGCTTAAACAGACAAGCCTATATAAATTGGTTTAAAATCAATCAGGTAGAGAACTTCACTAATTCAAATTAATAACTCTATGGGCTGTACTGTGAATGATCAGATTTTGCAAATTAGAAAGTAAAAGCATGATGCAAGGCTCATGGAAATCAAAGGAAATACTTCCACTAGCATTTCTGCGCTGACATTATCCCCTTACCTGGATTTCTGCAACAAAGACACCAAGAATACTGAGGCACAATAGGTAACTTGCTCATAGGGACAATTTTGCTTTATTTGCTATCATTTTATGATACTACCTATTTCACTATGTGACTGTGTACTTGATAAATAATGTGTTGCTCTTTGTGTGGTGTCAGAGCTGGGAACAGCAGTCACTCACCTGAGCCAACAGCAGCTCTGTGCAAACATGGACTGGAGGGACAGTGCCCGACCTCACTGCCCAGCATTTTGCCATTGGAGGCTGCCTTGTGAACAGCCTATCAATAAGACATCTTTCTCTGAACTTCTGTGATTCTATATATAGTATTTCACACAGGGATCTCTACATTTATATTTCAATCAGAAAGAACAGCCTTATAAATTTATTATTTTTCTTCTTCATTCAGAATCTTGGAGTTGGTCCACCTATGAAAAGATAAACAAAATTCCATTTCTGTTGGTTGATACCTACTTGTTAGCAAAGTATATATCTCTTAAATAGATCCAAAGTGTCTGTTTCTCATAGAAGATTTATTTTATTTTATTAGGACCATTTATTTTCTAAAAATAAATTTATGAGTTTTTGTCTTTTAAGATGTGAGGAAGAGTGGTACGAACATCATCAATGAGAAATGAATCAAAATCCATATCTGTCTTTTCAAGAAAATAAAAAAAAATGATATTTTTTTTCTGACTTGGAGAGCATTTTTTCCAAGCTGTTACCTAAGAAATGTGTCTTCAGATGGATGCAAAGTGAACTATTAAATATAAGTGTGGTTTATCCCTGACTTAGAGATATGAGGAACAAGACATACAGAAGAAAAATAAAAAGAGGACATCAATTTCTTCTCCATTTTAACATGGTTCCATGTAGACTTATAATTATCAGGTGATGTGTTACAGCAGTGTATAATTTCCACATGGAGAGCCAGGACAGCTGACTTAGACAACTCAGATTAAGGTAAAATCAATCTGGACTGGCAACAGATGGAACATGGGGAAAGAAACGTGGCACTTCAGAGTGCAGGAGGTGGCAGAAATTAGTCAGGCATTGAGTTCATTGCATAGGGCTTATGACTGGGACCAAAGGGGCCTGGATTTTCCCTGAAGCTTGGCCTTCATTGAAACCAGCTGAAATACAGTAAAAGTGGCACATCTCATATACAACCTGTACCACGGCCTTCAAAAGAAGTGCTAAATGGATAGATTGCCTCTGTCACCCACAAAGGAAATCTTGTGGACAATGAGAAGGGAAATCTGATTCCCTCTGAGGCCCTTTGAATTCAATGCCAATATGTTTTAATCCAGCAGAAAATGGTGATAACTATATTCCTCCTTCCTCAGTTGATTTGATGAAAATTAACTTCCAACATCCACATCTGATCAAATCACAGGCTAAAATTATGTGCAAGCATGAAAAAGATGATGGCTTATTCCATAAATACACACTTGGTTGTAACTTTCAAATTATGTTAACAGAGTTCACACAGTATTAGTCAAATCCCTATCATTAAGAAATGGTATTTCATAAGAAAGCTGATAATAGGATACAAAGATCCTAAAATTATTAGATGATGACTTGCTAATGGGAATTCCTTTTTGTCATAACCAATGATTTTCAGTTTACTCTAAGATATCTCTCTCTGATGGGAGATGGTAGTATAATAAAAATCTGGAAATTGTGTAAAGAAAAGAAAATAAAGATTGAATAATAGATTCAATGATTTTGTGGAACCAGGATGATTCAATTTTAAAGACATTGTTGGGGAAAATAAGGTAATTCTAAGGCAGAGCCTGTGCCACTGCACAATGCAGATCTGTCAAAGCCCACCTCCTACTCTATTCTCCTGTGGGCGTGCAGTGCCTCCCTTTCAAAGCAGCACTCAAACCCAAAGAAGGCTCTGTACAGGAAGCTTTCTGTCCCCTCTGGAGCAAGAGCTCTGGCTGGCAGTCCAACCACACTTCAGGCAATGGCAAAGGTCTCACAGAAAGGTCTCTTACAATTGATGAGAAAACTTTATTACAGTTATTAAACTTTATTAATATTACAATTTTTTCCAGGGATTGAAGGATCATTTTCCACCAAGTCTAATTATTTGAGCTGACCGATATATCAGCATACCTCTCTCATCAACATTTTAATTTTGGCTTTGTAATTATAGGTCAGAATTTCTGGGTCTTGCCTTTCTTTGTTTTGGGTATACTACATTATCTAAATATCAAGAGGTCAGGTTTCACTGACAGTTTTTGTGTGTATTTGTGCACTGGTAGCACAACACAACGTTTGTGAGGACAAAAGAAATGCACCTTTGGATTGCCACAGGAATGCTCCCCTCTCTGATGTCCCAGCAGCACCATCTGGGGCTCAAGCTATGGGTTAGGGAAGGGCTTTTCCTTTGCAGCCTGCACACACAAACAGCATTGGTACCTCTGCCTTCCTCAGGGGGACTCACCTGCCCTCCTTTCATTAATTGGCTCTAATGGAGGAGAAGGAATGTCATCTAAATGATTTCGGCTCCTGGCTGAAAACCTGTATGATTCCTGAAAGAAAAACACCGCAGTCACTGAATGTCAAAGCAGTGATTAAAAAGCAAAAAGCTGACATGCTGACATGGATACCACTGTAATAGGGTATGTCTCAGTGGGAACCCACTGCCACCATCAGCTTTTCACGGTTTTTGTATTGCTAATATGAAACGAAATGCACCACTAGGAATACTGTTGCATATCAGACTATCTTATTTCATAAATTATTACTATATTACCCTTTAAATGTCCCAGTGAGCATAGCAGCATCAAAATATGATGTAAAAACAATAAAACCAAGCAAAAAGCTATTATTGAAGTGTTAGGTATGTACAATAGTTTGTTAATTCCTTTCTCTTTGTTTTTATCCTGAATAAATTAACAGTTTGCCACAGATAGGGTCATTCAACCACCTCTGTGGTACCCTTGTTTCTGAATGGAACAGGGTGGGTAATTACTACTGGGAATGTGTTGTGACAGGCTTTAAGAGTGGGTAAACTGGAGAATGACTTTTGATATTCAAATTTCCTCTCGTTTCCATATTCTGCTGCTGGCACTTACAAAGGAAGATGTATGATGTGTCTCATCATGCACTTGGAAGGGCTGAGAACTCACACATCTTCTCCCTTCTCAGCTCTCCATCTAGGAGCCAGTTGGAACAAACTTTAGGCAAGAAAGATGAAAAAAAGTATATATGAAAAGTCATATTTTCTCAATTTCAGGAAATCATGGAGGATAGGTATTCATAAGCCATAACCTCTGTGGGAAGAAGGTTGATCAGTCAGCGACCTCATAAAACCTGGCTATTCTATTTCATGGGAAGCTCTGCAATTTGAAATAAATTCCTAATCAGAGCAAATATGTCAAAATAAAAATTCTGGATCATTTATTTTTCACTTGTTTCTTATGTAATTTTACTTCATGCTGGGTTATTAAGTCAAATAAGTTTTCAAATATTTAAATATTTGAAAAGAAGTTCATTTAAAAAAAAAGTTCTTTTCCAAAAGATTGAATTTGTTCTGTTGCTCCTTATCAGAAAGTATTTCCAAGGGAAATTAGTCAGGTACTGTTGAAATAATCAATTAGACCATTCACCAGTCAGCATTTTCCATGGAGAAATACTGTATCATAAGATCTATGAGTGTATCATTCATTCAGAATAATTTCAATAAAAACAGGAAGGGTAAGATTTATATGATTTGTCTGAAGGTGAGAAGTTCTATTTAAAACTGTGTCAAAGTTCATTTGGAAGATACTGTCTGATCTTTACAGATAGACCAGAACATAAATAATGTTCTGGCAAACAGCATTAATAATGCCTTTGACAGAGATACCATTAATAATCATAGTTTATATGGCTACAGCTCCAAAATAAAAGGTTATCATGGTGCAATAAACCAAAGAAGTACACTCAACTGGTTTATGGCTTCATTAAAGTGGTAAGCTATAATTGCTACCTTGCAATCAGCAAATGCAAATGGTCTATTTGTAGTGCAGTCAGCTTTATTTAATGTGTAACTTTCTCTTCAGAGAAGGGAAGCTTATCATATTTTTCTTGGATTTCAGTACACTGAAAGTTGATTCTTTGGCAATATATTAATAAGCCAGAAATGGAATTGGGATTATGAAGTATCTGACGCCCTTTTTGTACATTTATGGTGTGCCTCAAGCAAGAGCACAGCTTGTAAAATACAAAAGGGCTAAAAAGAATGTAGTTGTCATGACAGTATATGTGTCCAGATTGCAAGCCAGAAAACTGTCACTGATAGTTGGGATATAATTGACCACAGTATATGATAAGCACATTATTGATTGATTAATGTGACCTGGTTGTATTTGAAATGTCAAAGAGGAAAATTGAGTTGTCATTTTATATCATGTTCTTTTTCGAGTAGCAGATAAATACTATAATTAATGACTTTTCACTAAGGTTATCTAAAAAATTTAGGGAATATTAAACATCACATTATTCACAGTCACCATGGGTGAATATATTATTGATGAATATTGATAAATCTTTGCTTATATGAAACAGGCATCAAAAGAAGTTAATGTACTTTAATACTGCTTTTTAATAAGACATCTTTTCTGATTACAGTTTTTCAATCATTTAACTAGGTGAATTGACTCAATTTGCCAAATTACTTTTACAGTTTAGCAAGGCTTTTTTGTCTGTGGCAAACTGGAATATTGAACTTGAAGGTTTAAGTTTGCCTTGTTGAAATCCATTGTGAAACTCCTGTTGTCTAGAAAAGGGTTGAGAGTTGACACATGCCTTGATACCCTTTTTCGCTGTTTGGAGAAAAGAGCCCTGAATTTTCTCAGGTATTTGAAAAAATGTGCTTTTGCAAATGAATTTCCTAAAAGCTTTCTCAACCTTGCAGTAGATCTCAGATTGCTCCAAGCTGTTATGGATAAAACAAAACCAAAAAGCATTTGCAACAAAACACTGAAATGTTGTCACTCACCATTTGCCTAAAGTACACCTGTAAAGGGAACTCTGTGTCACTAGGGGACTTTTTGCCAGAAAATGCAAAGTCTACAGCATTTTGAAGAAAAAGGAAAAAAAAAAAAAAAAAAAAAAAAGAAGAGTCAGAAGTTTAACTGAATTGCTTCAAACTTCATATTTAATTTTGGCAAATTTGGACTTCTGTCATGTCTTTCAGGTTTGGACTCAGAGTAAGATGATAAATTCAGTTGATATTTATATCTTATGATGTGCTTTGAAGTCCCTGAGTGCCCAAAGTTTTTTCAATGTTTTGACTTCTTTATATCAGTTCAGTTGTGTAAATTCAGGATTCCTGTGTGACTTCGAGTGCCCCCGCCATGGATGTGACACTTGTGACAGTTGTGACACTTGGTCCCTGGGAGATGTGTACCCTCCAGGATCAGCACCCAAGAGGCAGCTGGGATCCCCCAGGGCTCTCAGGTAGCTCTGGGCACCTGCATTCAGGTACAGAGCTGAGCCCTAACGTGGCTATAGAAAAGTGGGCTTAATCCTGCTTTTCTCATGCGGGTTATTGACTGAAACTGCAGAGATGGAATGGAAACTTGGCTTGGAATGGAAGCTTCACACATAAATATGTATTTGTAAGTTCACATGTAAATATGTATTTATAGGCATGCAGATTCTCATGTTTCAATCTGGGGCTGAATTCTAATCTTTGTTATGTGAGCAAACATTTTTCAGACTTATATGAATCACTGGAAGAGTGTTCTGGTTTTTCTGGGATAATTTTAAAAATATTGGGTTTGTTTTCTCTGGCAGTATCCTTGGGAAAGAAGTGGGTTTAATCAGAAGAGTGAGTGCATTAGAGAATAAGCCAAATTTACCACAATACATTTAAATTTTCTTTGATTATCCATTTTCCAAAGCAAAAAATAGCAGGTAGAGGCTTGCTAAGTTGTTCTCTAAAAAACAAAGCCCAATCAGTCTGCCTTCTCAAATCCTTTCAGAATTTTGACCTGGCAGGTCACACTCTATCCTCAAGTCCAGTATTACACAGCCAACATAGTTTTGAGTTGTGCTTCTGGGAGAAACTTCATTTTTCACCTGAGTTAAAATGAGGAAAGACTGAGCAAAACTTCAGCCTGTCTCAAGCAGTGCAGCAAGCACGGCCCCTCTGGAGTAGAGGTGCCACGGACAGAAGGGTCAGGTCATCACTTCATCATCATCCCTCAATCATCTGCAACTAAGTCAAAGGGCCTTGCCCCAGGATATTCTCCAAAACAGCTGATTGCATTTTTACTTCTCTGTTTTCTCAGTAGTGGGATGTTTGCACGCAAGCACGCGTGCAGGAGTGGTCAGCAAGGGGAGCACAGGACCCCTTGGGTGGGAAGGAGCATCAGAGGGACACCTCACACAGCCTCCTCCCAGGTGAGCTGGTGAACAGGCTGGTGAGAGCAAACAAGGGCTTATTCTGCCTCTGAACTCCACCATCAGGAGCCAACCTGCCACAAAGCTCCTTAATCTTCCAAAGAGTTGGGAAACAAAATCATATCTTTCTAAAGGACAACCAGTTGTTTGACACAGTTATATACTCTGGGTAATGTTTTGAGCAAATGTTTAATTACAAAAGGATGGTACCTAAATTGCCATAATTAATCTGAACCTGTGCTAGAGTTCACAGCAGCCAAGACTTTTTACACTGCTGAATCACTCTCATTGAAATACTCAGTCCTTAAATAGCAGGAAAAGCTGCTATTAGAAATCTCTCTAATAGCTTTTATGAAAGCTATGGCTAATTTAGAGCCCAATTAAACCCAGAAATCCAATTATTTCTGAATAACATAATTGCAAAAATGTAACTAGCACTGTAAGTATGCACTAGCTATTATGGAAGATGCTTTAATAAAAGAAAATCAGCTCTGAGCCACTGAAAAGATATGTTCTTATCATAAGGATGGTCAGCAAATTCAAAAATTCTTCTATTTCCACTGCTTTGCATTGAGGCTATGTAAACCTTGGTGCTGGGTAACTGCTATTACATGCGTTTTATGGGTCCAGTTGGAGAGCAGATAACAGATGCTAGAGCAGAGCCATTTATACAGGTGCTTGAACAACCTCCGTTGAACGAGACAGTAATTATTAATTAGCTGTGGGTGTGATTGTGAGTCTGGCCACTACACACACAGAAAGGTTAGAGAAAACAAGGCAGAGCAAGCTCCTGCCACGCTCTGGCAGTTTTGCTCCTGCTGGGAAGGAGGGTCGCTCCTGGGCTCCCCTGGCTGTCCTGCAGGGCCGTGGTGGAGCCCAGCCCTGAGCTGCTCACCTGGGCCCGTGGCTGCGGCTGCTGAGCTTGTGGCACCCTGGGCACGCGTGTCCCAGCCCTGCAGGGCCTGGCAAGGGTGGCACTGTCACACCCTGCTGCTGCTCCCCAAAGCCCTCCGGGCAGGCAGGCAGGCAGCACAGAGAGCTGGGGCTTTCTCAGCACTGTGGGAGGCGCTGCCTGCAGCTCCGTGCCCTCGGAACAGGCATGGCTTGCAGGCATGGATGAGTGAGGACCAGTTATGATGGCTTTGGAAAATACTTCATCAACTCAGGGACAGACTTTTCCTTTGACATTTCCATGGAGGCGAGTGAAGCAGAGGTTCACTTCACCTAACATCTCTACTTGCACTAACTGTACACTTTTTTACCTCCAGAGCAACAGTTCAAATTTCAATTACTATTTAGCAGAAATTTCACTATTAAATCAACTGGTGTTTTGCTGGAGTGAATATATTCTAGTTAAAATTTACTTAAAATTTACTGATTTCATTGCAATCTGTGTTGTGAAAGACAACATGAATAAAGGCCTGACCCTAAAGGAAGGCAGAAGTAGGAGAAACAATGCCTTGCTGAAGGAGTAAGGATTTTCAAGTTGCTATATATGTTAATCTCTCATCTGCTCAGTCATATGCAAGGAAAATAATATTTCATTAAATGATTGAATTCTATTACAGAAATACTTGCTAAAAAAACCAAATAACTTCAAATGAGTAGAGGGCTGGTGCAACAAGGTTATCAGCCCAACACTGTACATAAAGCTTTACACACCATACCTCCTAATTTGATGGAGTTCAAGGTCATTCAAGATAAAATAGTTGTTTTAAAGACATCTGAGTCATGAGCATTTAAAAAGCTATCTGAACAGAGCTGACAGAAGGAATTTATTATTTCAATTCTGGAAACACAAGAAAAGAAATGAAATAAACTCTAGCTCCAGAGTATAAGGTAAGAAAAGAAAATGCTCATTTTCCATATAAGCTCCCATCAATTTTGCATGCTTAGACACAGTAACTTTGCTTAATATGTGTTGGAAAATAATTGCCTTAAAGGGAATCAGCTATATAAAATGTAAGGCACTAGTTTTACATTTTGATTTTAGAAGGTTAGTAGATGTTTAGTATTGACAAAAATAACTTACTGTGTACTATTCAAGAACAGAGCTCCTGGTCCCAATTTGAGACCATTTTAATGCTAGAAAATTACATTTTTGCTAATGATGGTTTTAGCATGAGGGAACCTTTGAAAGCTGCATTTGCCAATATCATTGTTAGATGAAGGATTTCTTCAAAAATTATCAAATCAGTGATCAGGAAAAGATTTCACAAATAGAGTGCATTAGCATTGTTGCCTTGTAAAGTCTGCTAAAGAAACAATCTCAGAGAAATGGAATGATTCTGCTACTGCAAAACATAATGATTTGTGTGGCTGGAGGAACTCAGCCAGAATCCAGTTTGAGTGAATTATAGGTCTTTATAACCAAGTACTTAGTTGAATTTTTTTTAATTTGGTTTTGCCATCATGTCAAATTTACATGTTTGAGGTATAATTAGCCAGTCTGATTACAAAAAAAAAATTTACTATAATTTAAAAATATAAATTAACATAAAATGACAAGCATTAAAAGTTAATATCAACTCAACGTTCATTCTTTTGCATTCAAATGAGTCTTATTAAGTTATTATGTCCATCTAAATATCAGTATAACTTTCAAGCAATACACAATGTGTTTCATAATCTGCCTCTCCCCCTAGCCCTCCATTAGCTGTATTGTTTCTCTACAGTTTGTTACTCTAAGAAACCATTTTAGAATTACATTGTTTCATTTTTTACATAAAGTGCCTAATTTGAGCTTAGAAATATAATTTTGATGTGCCCAAGACCTTTAGTGACCATGTGTGGGCTCTAAATATACTGGTACAGGCAATGGCCTTTTTTGAAATGCACAGAAAGGAGCAATAACTGAATTTTAACAAGCAAATCAACCCAATTGGTTTAGAATTATGATGCTTGGCTTTCTAATGCATATTCAGAGTGGTAGAAAAGAAAGTATGAAATTTAATTGTACCATAAAACTGTCATAAGAAAATATATACTGAATATCAAGCAGGATTACATTTCTTCAGTAGTGATCATCTGTGGAAAACTACTTAAAGAACTGCTGCATCTCTAATGCTGTATTTCTGGTCAGAGAACTGTTCTAAGAGCTACATCACTGAAAAAAGTGACAAAATATGATTCATTTGGTTCATCCTCTAGAGTTTAATGTTTCTGCACAAACTCTGGTACTAATGTCTGTTTGGTACAAAAGGCAGAATAGTGAAAAAAGGTCAAGCAGCTCCTATAGTGTTTTCTGGTTTTACATCACTAGCACAAGACCAATAGCAGTCTGGAAGCTACAAAACCAGAGAAGTATTGTCTGATATCTGCAAGGACTCTTTGAACAATTTGTATTATTTTTTTGCCAGACATCCTACTAATAAAATTTATACTGTCCCTCATTACATGTGAAAACACACCTTATCATAATTTCTACTACACTGCAAGCAATTAATTTTATGCACATACATGAATTCAGCCATTGAAATTGTTGTTTATCTTCACACCTCTTTAAGAAAGTAAAATGAAAGGCTGATGTACACAAAATAGAATCAATGTATAAAACATGGCATGAGTACATGTATGTATGCACCAAGATATCCCTGAAAAATGAGATTTCACATTTTAGTAAAGTGTTTTTACATCTTTCAATGGCCATGCTGCATGAAACGGTCTCAAATGTCTTGGAGTCCAAGGAAACAATCCTGACCTAACTTGGATGGCCTTTACTGAGTCCGCCTGCTGCTACTGATTTGACCAAGCTGAAGATAGAGATGAGCCCATTAGGAAACCAGTAAATTAAATTTACTGATCATACTTTCTGCTATATATATTTAAATGCATAACTAATTAGTGCCATCTACTATGATGATAACTAATGATCCAAAACCATTAAAGAAAAATAATATTAATGATATTGTGCCTTGCCACTGCACCAGGAGTAAGTTTAAAGAAAAGAAGATACTGTTCTTATTTTTTCTCTAGTTATTTTTTTATCAAGCAAGAAACTCTGTTATGGAGTTAGTATTTGTAGCCTACTTGTTTTTTTTTTATTTTTCTTTTCTTAAGAGACAGATATCATTCCTGTACTATTTTATGTATGACAGTATTGAGAAGATGTTCTTTACTGCCAGTACCTTAATCTCAAAAGCACAGGACCCAGTTTGGAAATCTTCCTGAATAACCTTTTGTTAAGTGATGCATTCTCCTCTTTCCAATATGGAGACTTGGCAGTGGAGAAGTTGTGTTTGTTGTGCCCAGCTCTGCTTCCAGACCCGATTGAAAACAGGAGGTGTGGGGGCACATAAAAACATTCTCTGTGCTGTGCACAAAGAAGTGAAATCTGAATTGAAGTCTTAGGTCCAGCTGGTGCAGACACAGCAAAGTTTTCATTGGGCAGAGACAAAAATCCATCATGAAAAAGATTATGTGAATTTGCAGGAAGACACTTATGAGGAATTCTGTCACCTGTGTCCAACTGAGAAGTCTTCTCATCACCTGCCAGTGGCCTTGTCAACGACCCCTGTGAGCTGTGGAAAATATAGTGACTATCCTGAAAAGCAAAATTGGCTGGCCAATAGAAAAAGAACAATTTAGTCAGTGATGATCTTAACCTCACAGACAGAGATCAGTGTGTTCATAATAAGTGACTTAACTAGTTGGCACAACTTTCTCCTTGCAGTGATTTGCATTACTTGAACTTGAGGGCTGGCTGTGCCTAATCAAGTGCCTTGGGTCTTTGCCCCCCTGTGGGATGTGTCCAGTGGTGAAACTTCTCATACAGTCTTTGCTTTTCAGTGTGCCAGACCAGAGCACAGCCCCCCTGTCAAAGCAATGAAGAATAATACCTAACACTAGGACACAGGGGTGCTTCTACCCTCAGGCCACTGCTTAAAATCCAGCACAGTGTCCAATCCTATTCTGCTCCAAAGACTGTTACCAAGTGACAGGTGTCTGGTAGCCTGGTTTCACTGAGAAAGTTGTATTGGCCTTTTCTAGGGAAAATGTGCTTGCATGGCTGCTGACATGCCCTTCTCACAGCAGAAATAGGGATTACCTGAGGGACTCCAGAGAGTAAATTGCCATTTCAACCCCGAAGCTAGTCCTTCCACAGCATGTTGGCAGCACAGGCCTGTGTGCCCTAGTCTTGGTTGTCTTATGTCTTTTTTGAATGACAATAGGACTCCTTCCATTTTTTCCAACGCATACCAAGGAAATGATATCATATCTATGATACCTATGCAATTCACCATTTATATTTCTAATATCCTTTTGTCAATATGCTGTCTCAGGGGTTTTGAGAAGACCTGTGGTCTCCTCCAAGCAGTTGAGAATCTGAGAGAAACAAGAGGCACTGTGAGAGAGCTGAGGAGATCTGGGAGCTGGGGCAAGACCAAAGGGAAATAATCCACTCGTGGTAATCTGTTTTGATCACATGTCCTGTTTCTTACTGTGCACAAGGTTTGGGGTTTTTTCTTCAACATACAGACCATTAGCAAAGCTTCTCTCATCTGACAGATGGAGGCTGAACCAAGGAGACGGGGGGAGAGGATATATGGAAAAAAGGTTGCAATGACATGGTGTGATGTAGTAACATACAGAGCATGTGTGCTAACAGAGGTGTGCGAGAATTTCCTTAGTCCCTCCCCAAAGAAGGCAATTCC
Organism: Melospiza georgiana; assembly: GCF_028018845.1. Lineage (NCBI taxonomy): Eukaryota > Metazoa > Chordata > Aves > Passeriformes > Passerellidae > Melospiza > Melospiza georgiana. The sequence goes on from NC_080433.1 coordinate 52,526,144, forward strand.
TGCACAATACTTTCATTCCTTCACTCCCCATGTCTGTGGGAGAGGACACACACAAATACTCATTTTTCTTCCCATGGTTGGAGTTGGATGCCATTTTTTTGAGCAAGTCTTCAGGAGTCTGAGCAGACTCAGGACAATGTGGTGTGCTAATGAGCCAGCACCCTTGTTGGCTGGGAAAAGGCTTCCCTCAATCTTCCTTAAGAGCAAGCTACAGACCATCACCTGCACAACAGAGCTACAGAAACTGCCTTACTTGTTAAAACTATGGTGGTGTGCTTGATTACATTTACATTCATAGTTAATTGCTGGCACTGCTGAACATATGAAAAGATAATTATGACAATGGTGCTGGTTATTTTTAAATGGCTATATGAATATACATTTTTAAATTGACAATGTTAAGCACTTCTTTATAGAATGAAAAATGTATGTCTGCTATTCATTCATTAGTGAAAAATTTGCATCCCCAGTAAAATATTTAGCTTTGACTAAAAGAAGGTTTATTACTTTTCTAAAGCAAAAGCACAGAATGGAGTGGAAATAGTCCCTAAATTTTTGTTGGCAATGTGCTAGAACAGTGAGCAACACAGCTGGGAATGCTGAGGACCCCAAAGATTCCTAGTGCCTACGACCCAGATGTTGTTCATGCCTCTGCTACTCCCATCAGCAGAAGGTAAATGTGTTTGTGTAAGGAAAGGGCAAACAGACCACTGTGTGTATTGAATTTTTAAAAATATATTATTGAAAATATACACTGAGACCTGTTTCAAAGCATACTAGCAGGACACTGGAAGCTATGTTCTGAGGCTCTCTTAAGCTCCTTACTTCTTAATCACAAGGATTGCTGACTGTCCTTTCGGGGCAAGGCAAGAGTTAGAAGGCTGAGTGATAGACTCCTGATCTCTCTCTCACAGATACAGACTTTGATCCAAAGGTGAAAGGTGTGTGAGTACCTAGCTTAGGAAAAGAACTTCATTGTCCAGCAAGAAGAAATGAAGAAATCTGTGAATATGCGTGCTTCAAAGAGTGTCATTGAGTATTTGTGACTCTCAGGCAGGCAAATTAGCAAAATAGGGGAGATGAACAATGAGAGCGTAGGGTGGGGGAACTTCATGCTGGAAGACATGATGGAAAGGATCTCCAGCAGTGTGATCTCTATTTGCAATGCTAATTTCCTACTCTGGAGACTCTGAGCAGCAGTAACTTAAAAAATGTTCTTCAAAAATCTCTTTCTTCTTGTACACTGAACTGACATGGGGCAGGGAAAGTGAAAACCAGTTGCCCTTACATAGTTACTGCCAGCATGCAATGCACTAGCACTATTGTCCAAGAACAAATGCCCTTCAAACCTTCAGTTATTTCTTGGTTTTGAGTAGTTCTATGAAAAATTGTATGCTGGAGGAGCTTTTGGCAAATTCCAATTAAATATTTCTCTTTGTGATTTCTTGCTCCAGACAGTCCTATGATGTACTTGGTGAGGCAGCAAGGCCCCAACACTGAAAATGTGGGTTTAATTAGTAACAGTGAACTTCTCCTGCATGCTGTCACTAAGATCTCTCTGTGGTGTTTTATTGGTGGTAGGACTGCTTTTATCACCACAAGGATATGTGCAAAGCCCATTGAAGTCAGGGCATATTAACAGGCATGGTGAAGGCAAAATTGACATCCCTTGAAATGGGAGCTAGTAAGACACTTCTGAAGCTGTCATTCTGTGTTATTTGCTGAAAGCTGGAACTTCTTCAGACTAGGTGACAGTCCAGAGGGAACACATCTTTTTCAAAAAGTTCTTCAAAATTCATTTCTGTATCATGTAATGATAACAACAATAACCTTTCAGAGTGTTCTGGCTAACAAGTCACTTGCAGTTTTACTAGTGAAATTCAGTGGCAATTGGATCAGCCTCACAGTGAAGGAAACCTTACAATAGCAGCTAAGGCAAATAAGAAGAATGAACTCTTCTGGTGCCTAAAGACTTTAAATCTTCCAAGCATTTGCTTTATCCTTGTTCTCTTTTGGAGGTGACTGGAATTCATCCTCGTTCCTGGACTGGCAGTAGAGCTCTGCTGCATGGGTGATTGCACGAGGGATTTGGAGATCAGTCAGGATCCAAACCAAGCCTCAGCATCTCAGTCCCTTTCTGCAGTAAGTGCTTCTTTTGTATGAAAAGACAGAAAGCTATACTGTTGAAATAAATGACAAAACTCCTGCTGCCTTCATAGAGGATCATTTTCACTCTAAAAAGTGATGGTATGTTTAGTGCTACTAAACAAAAAGTTTCAGTAGGAATCCCCTAGTAAACGACATGTTGATTGATCCTGGACACAATCTTGAATAAAAACTTATTTCATGATTCAGATTGCAAAGAAAATCAGGTGAGCTTAAAGATCCTGGGAATTTTAAAAGTAAATAAATACATGCCTTAGAGGCAGTCATCTCCTGGCACTGGAGCTCTTCAGACTCACATAGTTACCTGCTGAGAATGCCCCCCTCACTCAAGAGAACTATAAACTTGCTTATCCTACAGAAATAAAGAATTTACTTTCCAGCAACAGCATGAAGAACTAACACTTTTAAACTAGTGATAAAATTGTGATGGCTGGCAGGTCACAAACCCACAGGTAACTCATTTAGCATGTGCTTTCAGTTGTGTTCCTGGGTGCAGGAAGGGAGTAGGAGCATTGCTTCTCTGCTCCCAGAGCTGATGCCTGGCTCTGGGGAAGAGGAGGAGGACTGTGGACTGGGATGGTGGGAACCAGGTCCCTCATGAGGAGCAGGTCCTGGAACAAGGCACCTGGACAAGCAGGATGTGCACATGAGATCCTGAAGGACAAGGATGGCTGTGAGTAAGTGTAAGCCAGGGCCTGTGGGTATTAGCAGGACAATGGGCTTGTGAGGGTGTGGGGAAGCAGGGCCTGGAAATAGATGGGACCTAAGGCCCTGCTCTGAATATTACAAGATAATGAACACACAGATGCCAAACTTGTCAGTTAAAGCAAGAGAACTCAGAGATGAAGACAAAGATATTTAATAATTGAAAAAACCCAGGCAAAACCACGTGATGCAAAGGCAATAATCACTCATCACCTCCCACCAGCAGACCGATGCCCAGCCAGTCTCTGAGCAACCTCAGCCTTGGAAGCCAAAGCCCCTGCACCTCTTTTTTACTCCAACCCATTACAGCATGATCCTGTATGGCATGGAGCATCCCTTTGGCCAGTTGGGGTGAGCTATCACAGCCACATCCCTTCCCAAATTCTTCAGCCTACCTCTGGAGGGTAATGAGAGGGCAGAGCAGGAAAGAGATGGCCTTGATGCTGTGTAAGCGCTCCTCAGTAATAGTCTAAACATTGGTGAGTTCTGGACATTTTTTAGCTACAAATCCAAAGTTTTGCACCATACAGGCTAAGAAGAAAGTTAACTTCCCTTGGGGCATACCTGTTACAGTATGACATGATGTTTAATTGTATTATGCTGGGAGTGTGAAAAGCCTTACTGAAGCGTTATTAATTCAGGAAAAAAAAAGAAGAAAAATGATCCCTTCCTTTGTGGAATAAATAGAGGAGACAATACTGTTGTACCCCAGAGCTCAATGCTACCTTCAAATCTGGCAAACATTGAGCCAGAGCATCTCAAATGTGGCTGCTCTGTGTCTGAGGGATTTCATGGACTAAATCTGTGCATGGTTACTCTGACACTTTCAGTTCACATCATACTTACTGTATGTACATGAACCATCTGTGTACCACATATGTCATTAATTTGGTAGACCCTGGGGCTGCCAGATTTCTGGCTAGTCAGATGAAGCTACTGTGTGGGTATCCCATAAGTTGCCATATACCTGGAAGTCCAGCAAATGCAACAATCTCTTTCCTTCCTCAAATTCTTCCTACTTAAATTTTCAGAAAATAACCAAATACAGCTGATCTGTACAATATAATCTCATACATGGTACCACACTTGCAAGAACATCTTCTCTTTTACAGTTTACTATTTCAGGGGAAGGGATTTATGAAAGACAGGTGAAAAAAATATGTGTTATTTATACATACAAACAGTTTTTACTCCAGTGTTTTTTAGTTGATGTGCCCAGTATTCTCAACAGAAATTTTTGTAGCAGACTTTGGTGAATGTTGAGAGTGCATAATGAAGGCTTGAGTGAACAATACAGTACAAAATAAGAACAGGACAGATTGCTCACTGCAAAGATAAAACTAAGAAAAGGAAACTAATTATGTGCTACGTGTTCAAAACCAGAAAAAATGGCAATAATGTCGTGTATAGCCTTCCAATTTTCTCTTGTGTGCTGCTTTGCAGGTGTTCTATGGTTGTCTTTGTGAGCTTGAGTAACTAGTGAAATCTCTCTTATCAGCTACTGCCTGGACACACCAGAGCACAGTGGCTCTTTTGCACATTTATGTAACTTGGGGGTCTATATGAAAGACCTGTTTCATTCAGTTTTAACATAAAGAAGAGTGAAAGCACCCAATTGTACAAAAAATTCCCATCACACACTTCACCAGCCTGAGCACATGGGCACTGGGAATTTTCCTTTTCTCTTATGTACTGCTTTTACTGCCTGGGCTCCCTTGTGACTGTCTGAGCAGCTTTGGGAACAGCTGGGAAGCCCTGCAGAGAACTGGTGTGGAGATGCCATGTACTTCCAGCTCCTGTGGGCTGCACTCAGAGTTGTTCCTGCTCAGTGCCAGGGACAAAGCTGCACCAGGAATAGGAATGGGTGGACCTCACTATGCCCAGTTTAAGGAATGCCCCCACAAAGGAAAAAAAAAAAGACAAGTTAGAGTCAGCCAGTAAAACACTACATGACTGTGGTATAAAATTAGCAGTGATATTTAGGGAACACGTTGCAGAATGGAAAGCAGGCTGGAATATATGTTTGATCATGCATAAGACAAAATAGGACAAAAGTATTTTTTCTTTCTTGTTAGAGACACTTAGACAAATACCTTTCCCCCTCTTTAATTTCTTCTGCTCCTAAGAGAAACAATCCACCAAACCCTTGAAAACTTGCTAACAGCTTAGGCTAACAATGACACTGTCAGAGGCAGGGCTTTTTCCAGAAGGCCCTGAGTCCATGCAGTGCAGAGGATAATAGTGAATCAAGGCAAGAAAGAATATACATTTTGCCTGAAAGGGCTGTGGTTCATTTGTTAGTCTGGTCATGCTAGACATCCTGTAATGCAAGTATGATCCTTACTGTCAGCTTCAACACCTTGTCTGCGCTCGCTGGTTGATTGATCTGTAAAACTCCTCTTGGCTTCCAGGAGCTGGAAAAAATCATAGAACAAGGTCTTGCAATTGTAGCTTGCAGCATGAAACACAGGCAAGAGCAAGGATAAACCGGGGTTGCACAGAAGTATCATAAATCTCTTGTTTTCTAATGTCTACAATTTTTTTTGTTAACATTTTTCTAATGTTTTAACACCACTAAGGGAATGGAAGAGAAGGGGAGAAATGATAGACTAAGAGTATCCAAAAGTTTGGAAAGGTCATTTAAGAAAATTTTATAAACAGAGTTTAACATCATTGGGAGCAGATTGAGGGCCAACAGTGGACAGCATGATTTTTTTTTTTTTGTGGGTGGAAGTCCATAAACACTGCTCATATAGCAAACCAGTGCTTTACTAGATGTCTGCATCTTTGTTTTTTGCATGTATTTTTCATACTGCTCATGAAAGTTCCATTTGAAACCACTTTTCAGAAGGATTAAATTTTGTGGCCATGGATTACTACTGCTTCATACCCGGTGAGACAGTGTTATTGATTCATAAAATTAGGCTTTTGATTTGATTGAATGTGAATGTGTGTTGATTAATATTTACACACTCCTCTGAGGTGCATGGTGCTGTGCAGAGTGTAGAGATTACAAGATCCCTGCCCTGGGATGCTCACAAAAGAGACAAAACAATTAATTACATTGGCTAAGAAGAGTCACAGCGGGGGTGAAAGAGGAAAGGAAACAACAGAAAGCAAAAAAAGGGAATTTGTTTCATGCAATACTCATTATTTACAAAGCATGACCATCAGGTAATTTGATTCCATTTAGCTTTTATTTTGGATTTGTTTTTCACTTTGTTTTATTAGGTTTAATGATCAGGCATGGGTGAGATAGCATATAACACTAGAGCTGAGATTAATGATGAAAGGCCAAGAGAAAGCTGTGGCTCTTGAGGAGGGATTTCAGAAAGAAAAGCATTTGGTTTTGCACTCATTAGAAGCAGGCAGGCTCAGGCACAGAAGAGTTTCACACTTGTGTGAAACTTTAAATTAACCACATGTGTAAGTCTTTGTGGGAATAGGGGACTAATTGGGTAGATTAGAATACAATTAACTGTGAAGTCTGGCTAGCACTAACTGACACTGTTCAAAGAGTGGAAAAGCTGATAAAATCCTGCCTGGTTAAAAAAATAGCTATGAAGACATCTGAGGAGGGAAGGGGACTCTTTGCCATTACAGGATGAGTGCCAGCAACAGAAGTACAGATGAACTTGGTGCTCTCTACTGTTGCTGTAGCCTTTCTCAGCTACACTGATTTTTCTTCCAACATCCGTTTCAATTATCTCATGTCAACTAAGCCCACTGCTGACCTATAGAAACCTTCAGCATCCTCAGTCTTCACAAACAGGAAGATACTGTGCTGCCCCAGAGCTGGCAGGGTTGGGATGGCTCATAACCACCTCCTCCAGAATCTAGCACCACTTCATCACAATGTCTCCTGAAAAGTACTAAATCCTTTTAACTACTACTTTAAGACATGATCACAGTTATCCAAGTGTTAAAACTTTGTGGGTATATTTCCTGAGCATTCAGACATCTAATAAAATATAGATAAAAAGTCCTGCCAGAACTTTCTGAGAGACACCAGGTAGTTTATTTGATTCATACATAAAATTTAGTAATACATTAAAAAGGAGTCTCTCTCCAAGGTACTCATATTCCACCTGTCAAAGATGCAAAAACCATTCTTCATAGTTTTGAATTGTCTCAAATTTTATGAATTCTTAAATGAAAGGCTGACTTTCCTAAGGTCATCCATCAGATAACATGATTTATAAATACAGTTTATATGCCTGGTATCTGCAGAAACCTGGACTTCATGCTGTTAAGTCTTAAATAATTTGCAAAACACTTGAGAAAAGTGTTTAAATATTTTATCTTTTGGAAAGATAGTATGGAAGAGCTGGACCCTGTATTTGAATCTGTTCGACCTGCAGTGCTCAAGTGCCCTTCACAATGCAGTGTCTGAAGGCCCTTGTGTCTAAATGGGATCCCCGACTGAAGGAGGGTGTTGGGTTTGCTTAGCCAGGTTTTGATGTGTGTGTGGGCTGTGGGGTGGCTTCTGTGGGAAGCTGCCAGAATCTTCCCCATGCCAGAGAGAGCCAATGGCAGTCAGCTCCAAATGGATCCACTGCTGACCAGGACTGGGCCCACCAGCCATGGTGGTAGTGCCACTGGGATAACAGAGTTAGGACGGGGAGAAAGCTCCTGCACAAGAGTAGCTGCCCCCAAAGAGAGTACTGAGAATATTTCACAGAAACAACTGTGCAGGCACCAGGGTCAGTGGAGAAGGAGGGGGAGGAGGTGCTCCAGGGGTCAGAGCAGAGATTCCCCTGCAGGGCAAGGAGAAGACCACGGTGAGTCAGGCTGTCCTTCTGCAGGCCATGGAGGGCCATAGCAGAGTAGTGATCCACCTGCAGCCTTGGGGGGCCCCACACAGAGCAGGTGGGTGCCCAGCAGAGGCTGTGACCCCATGGGAAGCCCACACAGGAGCAGGCTCCTGGCAGGACCTCTGGCTATGTGAGAGAGGAGCTCATGCTGAAGCAGGTTTTCTGGCAGGATTTGTGATCCAGTGGGGGACCCATGCTGGAGCAGCCTGTTCCTGGAGGACTGCACTCCATAGAAGGGATCCACAATGGAGTAATTAATGAAGAGCTGCAGACTGTAGGAAGGATTCATGTTGGAAAAGTTTGTGGAAGGCTGTCTCCTGTGGGAGGGACCCCATTCTGAAGCAGGGAGTGTGAGGAGTTAAGGAGCAGCAGAGACAATGTGTGATGAACTGATCCCAGCCCTCATTCCCTGTCTCCTTAGGCCATTGAGGAGAGAAGGGAGAGCATTTGGGACTGAAGATGACCCCAAGAAGGGATTGGTGTGGGGAGATATTTTAAGATTTGGTTTTATTTCTCATTATTCTACTCTGATTTGATGGGCAATAAATTGAATTGATTTCCCAAAGTTAATGTGATGCCAGTTGCTGGGTGATCCCTCCATTTCCTTATCCTGACCCACAAACCTTTCATTCTGTTTTCTCGCCCTGGTCCAGTTGAGGAGGGCAGTGATAAAGCACTTTTGGCAGGCACTTTGCACCCGGCCAGTGTCAGCCCCTTGCAAGGAGGAAGGCAAATGTTGCAGTGCCTCCAATGGTGGCAGTGATTGAACTGAGAAATTTATCAGCTCAACACTGGTGAAAGTTTAGATGCTTGGAGTTGAGAAAGAATAACCTATAACCTACTTTGAGCACTGTATGTTAATGGCAGTTTAGGTATTATTTCCAAGATAACAAAAATAAAGTAGTGCATATAAATGTCTGACCAATACAACTTTTCTGCTTCTTATAGATAAATAATTAACCTTGATGTCTTTTTTGGTTTTCTTCCTAAATATTGCATTCAGCATCATACATGACCTTACAGATGGTCATATACACAAGTGTGTGCTCAGGTATGATCAAAGACAACCATCTTCCATTCTTATATCCCGAGTCAAGGTCAGGACTGTCATGCATCTGAAGAGAGGACTATATGCTCCTGCACAGAACTGAGATCATGTTCAAAACAATAGTTATGACACGTTTTATAAAGCACAAAAATTGTATCACCTGAGATACAGGATCAAAATTACTTCTGTTGTCTCCTCTACCCTCACTGGAAAACTGACCAATCCATGAAATGTTTCAAAATTAATCACTCCAGTTTTACTGTGGGTGTTGGAAAAGTTATTTGAAAAAATATTTCCAACAGAGTTTCTATTGTTTATGAAGATTTTTCAAAGAGAGTTAAAAATTTGGCTTTGTTAAACTCCCCATTGGACAACAAAATCTTTTGTAGAAGTGGAGCCCTGAGTGTTCTGTATTAATGGTGCTTCATGCTGACCTTATTGCATGCTGTCAATAAAGGGTCAATTTCAAGAACTTCTTTGCCCTGTCAAGGACTTACCCCTCTAAGAAATGTGAGTGAAACCAGGGTGCTTCCTGCCTCAATACAGGCTGAGCAGTAAAGATGAGAGCTCCATGATCTAGTCCTGAAGACTCGTTAAAAAACATAGAGGAAGCAAAGCTTTCTTCTGTGTTATCTGAATTTTATGATAATGTGCTTGTTTTGCACACCATCTCTGATGGTTAAAAATCACTTAAGAAGAGTCACCTCTGATTTTTATGTACAAGATATAAAGAAGTGTGGCAATATGATTATGTTTGTATAACATAATATAAACACGTTCATGAAGGCAATATCCGTAAATGTGAGCTGCTGTTGAAGTGAATGCTCTTATTTTGGTATATTTCTGTTGCTGTGTGTTTTCTATTTCCTTACTCCCATTTGAGCCTGCCAGTCTTCATCCTCTATGCTTTCCAAATTAAAGTAACTTCTTCTTTTTGCCAGGATCTTTATTAATTACTTATCATTAGGCTGCCTGGTATTATATTGCTTTAAAAACACTCATACAAAAGATTAATCTGATATGACTTTGAATTATACTAATGGTGACAAAAGGCCTGACTATATTGTGTATGCTCTAGAATATAAATCCCTATGTGCAAATATTTCACCACTGGATTCAGCTTGAGTAACTTATATACAGCCTGGGTGCATTCTCATTTTAAGCACAGCTTTTCCATTGCTGTCAACAAAGGACAAGATGTTTACAGTTGAAGTGAGTAAATTTTTTGTCCCTCAATTTTTCACTAATTTAAAATATGCTGAAATTATTTTTAAATACACCTTTTCACAATAGGCATTAAAGAAATCCCCAAACTCTGACAGTCTTAAGTAGGACTTTTTTTCTTTTTGCTGATATAAACATCAGTTCTTAATGTGGATTCAAGCATTTGACTAATTTAAAATTTATTTTTAAACTGCTGTGAAGTTATATTTGCAAACAGCTGCTAAGCATGGCCCTGTAGCTACCTTTAGCAATGTTTTATTATCTTGACTAAGCTTGTAATGGTGATTCTCTGCTCTACCACTGACATCTTAATGGCTGCCTCACCAATACTGATGCTGAAGGAAGTATGTGGGACTGACTTTTACATCTATAATGATATGGTAATGTGAATCATTACACTGTCAGTGGTGGTTTATTGGCATTATGGTTTAAGATTATGAGGGTATTACAATGTCAGTGCAAACAAATACTGCTGCTTTTAAAGTAAGCAGATGAAAGACAGAAAAGTGTTAAAACAGTTGTAATATTAAATTCACAATAGCAAGATAGTGTTTGCTTAAGGCAGCCCCTACCCTAAATTCATGTGTTATCTGCATAATTCAGCAATGCATACTGTGCAGTCATCTCCTGGTGATTCCACAGCATCAGGCAGAAATAACAAATGACCCAGGGTAAATATGTTTGCCCATTTTGAGCATTATGGAATTCACCCTAATTTTAGACCCTATCAACTGGAAGATCAGAGCCTGCAGTCAGAAACTGTCTGATATGTGGAAGAATACCTCTGAATTGCCAAAGCCAACAGTGTATAAAATAGATTTGTTGTTGTTGTTTTGTTCCTGACTTTTCAGTTCCAAAAGGAGGCAAGTTAGAAGAAATAAGAAACAGCAGATATCAGATAGCGCTGTCTGATAAGAACATTTATAGATCTAAACATCAGATCTATGAACACAAACTCTGTAAGCTGATCTGAAATTCACAGGTTGAGGTTTCCAGAGGAGGGTTTTGAAATGCATTTGACAAAAGTCTGTTCCCATGGAATCCCTATTTGCATGCTCCATCAAGCTTTCTTATCTAAACTCTTCACACAAAATAAAATTTAAAAGTACAATTTTCTATAGACTTGATAGTAAGTACTTTATTAACACTTTGCAGGATATTTGTAGTAGGCATAGTAAAGAACTGCTAAGAAAGGACTAAAAAAAAATCAGTTTTACATAGATTTTGTGTTATGAAGGACATGGTAATTTCTATCTGATAAGAATAAGCAGTTTTATCTACATAAGCAATACTGTGGTGCAACAGGAATAAATCTATAAAGAAAATCAGTTGGTGCTGTGGATCCAACACCCCAGCCCCATTCTTCACATTTTGGGGATTTGCTGCAGATTAGTTTGTGTCTGGCTCTTCTGGTCTCAAGGACTCAGCAGTGGTTATGATGGGAGAGGGTCCATGTACCTCTTGATTGCATCCTCTGGGTTAGTTTTATCTGAAATGAATCCAGTTCATGCCTGTACAGCTCTGCACACAAACACTTCTAAATTGGTGCAGTCAGGAGGTTCACTTCATGGATCTGTTACTGATCTGTGCTAAACACTAACAGGGATCTCAGAATCACAGAATATTCTGAGCTGGAAGGGCCCCACAAGAATGATCAAGTCCACCTCTCCAGTGAATGGCCCATACAGGATCAAACCACAGCCTTTGTGTTATTGACATGCTCTGACAAGCTGAGCTAATGCCAGAGGATGTGCATCAAGGGAATCCTGTGCTCCTCATCCAGTCCTACCAATGTCAATTTCTTGTGTAGCTCTGATGATTCTTTTTCTCAGTGTCCTCCTATCTCTGGTGAAATACAGGGGGTGTGGAAAATGAGAGCTGATGAAACTCTCTCAGCCTTGAATTTGAGGACAGGATCACTTCTGCAGGGTGTTCCAAGTGCAACAGGACTGAAGGCAGCAGAAGGCAGCAATTGTGTGTGTAATGATGTACAGACCAAGGGGTAGAGGACACAGACAAACATCTGATACTGATCCTAATCCCCTCTGATTGCTGACCTTACAGAGCTCTGAATAATCCTGCTGTAGAAGTGGTCATTGCATCTTAAAAATAACTGAGGTGTTTATTATTTCCCCTTCTTTCACTCAGAGGTGATACCAGAAATCCGCTCCTCTCACAGTTAGAGGCCTTTTAATTTCTGCATGTTTGTTTAGGTAAGTGTATCCCCATTTAGTCCTGGGTCAGCCTTGTGTCTGTGGAAAAAGACACTGGTCTAAATCCACCAGGATGAATTTTCCTTACTGGAGCTTGACCTTGCTGGAAAGACTGGTATATCCTCAGATCCTTCTGGGGTCTTTTTATTGCCATAATATACTGTCACTTCACAGTCACTCATGCACTCACCTAGTATATCCAAATTTATCTATTTTCTCTTATTTCTAATAGGGGTGATCCCAGCTTTTAACAGAAACTTTTTCTGTAATATAATATCTTTGCAGGCATGACCTTTCTTGTCTTTTATTAAATTCTCTGCATTACTTAAGTCTTCAAGGTTACACAGCCCCTATATGACACTCCACTCTGGATCTTCTCTGCAAAGAATGCCTTGGCAAATTTTAGCAGTGTACCTTTTTTTTCCCCTGTATATTTTTCACGCATAAGAATCCTTCTAGCCCAGGGTTTAATTTTTCCATTACAAACAGGATCATCTCTCCTTCTGCTAGTAAGCTATGCAATGTGGAAATCTCATATTAATGTTCATCTTTTAGTCTTTAATAAATAATTCCTCATTTGACATTGAAGCTTATAATTTCTAAATACTCTATGAATAGCTCAGTTTAATCTGTCTCAAAAATAACACACAATATCTAAGAGTTTAACTTGTAAACTTCTAAGCAGATTATATTAACAAGTTGAGCTACTTTCAGTCAAGCAAAATGCTCCAGAAAAACATGAGACCTGTGCATAAATCCCCAGTTCTAGTCATGTATCTGTTAGGAAACATATAGTCTTCCTCTTAATCAAGACAACATGGACATTTTACCACTGAAGTTTTTTGGGCACTCAGAAAGTTTGAAGAATCTGGAGGCCCCCAAAACCAGAAGCAATTTGTGGGCAATCTGGTCTGAGGTTGAAGGAGACGATGAAGAAGTTTTTGCATTATTCACCTGTGTTGTCAGGATCATTTCAGGTTCTGTTTTTCTTCTAAAGTAGATATCTGATTTCCAATTTTTGGTTTATAATATCAAAGGTATTTCCACATGACTTACTACAATGAAAGTAACAACAGCACCAACAACAAACCTCCCCAAAGAATTAAAAACTTTACTGTTGTACTAAGCTCACTGTTCATATATTAAAGGTGGAACTGTTCTTTCAAGATCCAGAGTAAACATCTGGCAAATAACTGCAGAATTTCAAGAGTTCTCTACAGCCTGAAGGACACAACAGTTCAGCAGCTGCTTGTTGATCACTGTTAATGCACTCAGCAGTTGGTTATTTGCAGGTAATTTTCTTTAGGAATAGTTTGCCACCATCGAAAAGGTTTCATTAGTGAAGAACCAACAGTAGGGCTCAGGCTTTGCCCAAAGGTGAGCTAACTGTATTGCCTGAGCTGGTGGCTTGGGTGATATCTGAGGATGGCAGCTTCCGGATTGCTCTGCAGGTTCTCTGCTTTCGTCTTTGCAGTCATATCTAAAAAGGAGTTTAATTCTAGGTGGAAATCTGTGAGATGGCACTGAATAGTTAATTTTCATTGTTAAAGCCTAGATGAACTATGATTGGAAAGTAATCCTTGACACTGGAGATATGGAAAAAGTCTGTGAACAGACATCGTTTGGACATCATGATTTTCCTTTTGTCTCTTCTAGTGGTTCTCAACTCTTTAAAGGTGCAGACTGACCAGATGTGTGAACCTCTGTAGACATTTCTCATATACAGCCCCTTCTATAATAAGTAAAGTTTAGCTTTTCTTAATCACCTTTTGCAAACTCTTCAGAAGCTGGGCACAAACTCCTATGGGTCTCTCAATCACTGGCTGAGATAACTGTGTTTGGTAATGAAGGTATTTTATGTTAAGGGATCCTGTTTTCAGCTTGGAAGGTAATTAATCCCATTAAAAGCCTGGATACTTATGTGGCATAGATAATAATGAGGATTGCAGTAGGAAAGGGAGACTGTTTGTGTTACTGCTCCGGAAGCAGGAAAAAATTGAACATGGAAAAAATTGGACATCTGAAGCCAGCGAAACTGGACTGGGACCTGCTGTGGGAGGATGGCAGAAATGCTGTTCCAGGTACCATGCATCCAAGAAAGGAAAGCTCAGGACAAGGGCAAATTATGAAAAGTAAGATTATAGTTATTGGGAGGAATCAGACTAAAAGAGGAATGTGGAGAGGAGCATAAGGAGATAGTGTGTCTTTTTTCAGAGATGTGAGAATCCAAGGGTCTTCTTGTCAAGAGGTAGAAAACAATATCTATAACAAAGCTTTGTACTCTTTGATTAACAGTTATATAATTTTTAACAATTCATTTGTGAAAAGATTTATACAGCAAACCTCCAGGTAGGATCTATGGAAACAACAGAGGCAGGTGCCAGCAAAAGGGAAAAGAGAGGTTTAGAGGCTAAAGTAGGAAACCTACAGAGTGGCATAATACGCCTGGCATGTAGATACATATGTATAGCTCATCAGGTCTTTCTCTTTGCCTCTGTCTCAGCAAGGAGCAGCTAGTTATCTCACCCACTGACCTGTGTCTGTTAGCAGGCTGCTTGGCACAGGCAGCCAGGAAAACTAAATCTTCACTGCAATGGGAGAAGTGGGAATGCTGTGAGGGACTGCGTGACACAGTCAGATAAAATGCACAAGTAGAGTAAGAACCTGTCTGCAATGCCTAGAAAAATTGTCACCATTTTCTTCAGTCATTGTATCCAGCTGAGAGCAAACAGCCCAAGCTCTGTCAGCTCAGCTGGGGGAAGTGTTCAGCAGAAATTGCAGCATAAAGTGCATGGGACAGGGAGGAGGGCACCACCAGCTCTAATGTGCCATGTGCGTCTGGTGTGCCACAACACTGGCCTCCTACTCATTTCTCAGAGAAACAAACTGAGCTTGGGAGCTTACAGTGTCCCTTCAAAACCCCAAGTTGTCCCTAGCACACAAACACAGGTTTGCAGAATCACTTGCACCTGGAAGCATTGCTCTGCAAACCCATTGACATGATATCACAGCCAGCTTTAGGAGAAAATTAATTTTCCCTGAAAGACCCAGCTACCATATCTATTTTTACAGAGTGAGTCAAAGAAGGAGACATTAGTAATTTTCAGACCTCTACTGACTCTGAGCAGGTCAGACTGACAAAGGCCAAGCTACTTCCAGGGATCCACAACCCTCACCAACAGGATCTAGGCTGGGGAATCATCAGGTCATTTTGCATACCAGGAGGCCACAGTAAAGTCATTGCACACCAACAATTTTCAATACCTAATATATTTGATTATATGTCAACTACTGAACTTAAGTTTAAGTGCTTTTGCACTCCTCAAGGTGACCCTTGCTCTTATTGCTCTGGTGGACATTGTATGCATAACTGTACACTCACATGGATAGGCATGCACAAATGAATCAAGAGCTAATAGTGCAGGATCAGCACCACACTTCATCCAGTAGATGAAGCATCCCTCCATCTGGGACAGTTATCCTCCTCTGCCAGACCCTAACTCAGCCCAAGGAGAGATGCAGAGGTCAGGCTGTGATGGTACACTGTTTGCTTGGGCATACTGATTAAAGAGGGAGCTGAGGATTTTCAATGTAAATCTTTCAAAGCCTTCCAGAGGGTAGGGTGCCTAATTCTATATAATTCTAACAAGGAGTGACTTTCCAAATCCCTCAAGATTACAATGTTCCTAAACTTCAAAGGAAAATCCATTTATAGTTTACTCCTGAAAGCTGTTGAGACGGAATTTTGACGTGAGTTGTCATTAGGTTAAGAGCATTCAGAAAAATTTACCAACATCATTGTAATATCAAGCAATTTTTCTTGCTTATATTTTGCACAGGAGTCTACTCATTGTTTCCAATCTACTCCATAGCATTATTAGGGGCTTCCATTTGGGACTTTGGATATTTTTATCAGTGATCTTCCCTTGTATTTAACTTTGGTGCATTCATATACCTCTGGTCTTTTAGTCTTTAGTTTGATTACAGAGTTTTAGTTTGACACAGAGTGCTGAGAAATAATTTGTTGTCTCTGGTGAGCAAGGCTTTGTGAGACAGATATTCCAGGAACAACAGACCTAGAAAGACTAGAAGCTTTCTATAGTCCTATACATTTGTTCTATGCACTCAGTAATTATTCTGTATTGCTCTTGATTGCTGGGAGCTTGACTCAATGATCTGTGTGATCTTTTGCAGTCCTGTGCTCCAGTATTCCCATAAATGCATGAAGCTTTTAAACATCTGCTTCTTGCCTGAAACAGCAAACACTTACTGTCCCTCTCATTTCACTCTATGAATTATGACTTTATCAAATACACTGTCTTATAAGTCAACTGGCTCAAAGCTCAAGTTCCATATTTCAGTAACAATATTAACCATTAAGCTGGTGCTTAGTCTGGATAACGGCTGGCTAGTGAAATCATTACAAAGCTGTGGCAAATTTCCTTAGCTCTAAATATCCTGACAAAAGACTGCTGATAATGACTGCTTTGTCAAGAATTATTGATAAAAATATTTTTAAGGAATAAGAAAAGGGATGTGAATGAAGATGGCTTTTTTTCTCCCATTTTTCTTCCATATCAGTAGTGTTAAAGTTGATAGTGAAAAATTAAGAAGTGGGAAGCTGGCACTGACAATCAGTTTTAAGGTTACTGAGTAGAGCAGTAGGTATGTAAGTGCTATGGAAGGTGGTCTGTTATTGTAAAATCAGGGCACCCCTGATGAAGGGAATTATTGGCATCTGACTCTACTGATTCAGAAGGCTGAACAATTGCTTTATTAAACTATGCTATATTACATTAATACTATATTATATTAAAAAGATTATACTATGTTATGCCATGCCATGCCATGCCATGCCATGCCATGCCATGCCATGCCATGCCATGCCATGCCATGCCATGCCATACCATACATTACATACTAAAGAAAACTTGTGACTGTCTCACGACAGTCAGGACACAGCTTTTTCTAATTGGCTATGGAAACAAAACAATTTTCAGCAGAACCCCATTGATAAATCACTTCAGGTAAACAATCTTCCTAACACATTCCACATGTGCAAAAATAACAGGAGTAGCAAGTAGAGATAAGAATTGTTTTCTTTTCCTTTCTCTGTGCTTCTCCAGGAAAAAACCTGGGAGAGAGAATTAACTATCTCTCTGTTCAGGGAATGTGAATGCCACAGTCTGTGTTGTGTCACAGCTGCACAAAGCTCATCCTCTTCCTTCTTTTCTCTAACACAAAATTAAGAATGGTAATTTTTTGAAATGAGAAGTTCAAATATTAAATGTGCTGAATTGCTTGAAAAGTTATGCTCTTCACTGTAGCTGCATATATCAAGAAGTCATATTTGCAGAATCACAAATTAAGGCTGAGATGGAAGGGACCCACAAGGATCATTGAGTCCAACTCCTGGTCCAGCACAGGACCATGACCAAGAGTCACACCATGGTGCCTGAGAGTGTTCTTCAAACATTTCTTGCACTCTGTCAGGCTGGTGCTGTGACCACTTCCCTGGGGAGCCTGTTCCAGTGCCCAAACACCTTCTCGGTGAAGAATCTTTTCCTGATATCCAACATAAACCTCCCTAACACAACTTCAGGCCATTCCCTCATGTCCTGTCACTGATCACCACAGCAAAGAGATCAGTGCCTGCCCCTCCTCTTCCCACAGAATACCTGTGCTGACGCCCAGAGAAGTCTGTTGCTGATACACAACAGTGTTTTTGTCCCTTGGGGTTTTCAGGAACAATGGTTAAATCAGAACATAAAATCTGTCTCTAGAATTCAGCTGAAGGGAGCAGAATTGGCAGCAAACCCAGATTTTTATTTTATTGATGTTTTCCAACTCTTTCTACATAGTTTACTCTTCTGGATGACTGCGATAATGTATTTTTTACACAGAAAGATATAAGATGCTGTCATGAGCAAAAAACTACAGAAATGATCCTTGCAACTATCCGGACAAATCCTTCAAGCTGGATGTGGTGGGAGCTTTGGACAGAGACACATTGGAGAGAGAAGAGAAGAAGAGCAAAGCTCCTCTCTTTGAAAGTTGTTTTCCATGACACAAGGACTACAGACAGAAATTTGCAGGAAGCTGCTGGCCCCCCATTGGTGTCACTTCAGTGGCCCAACACACCAAAGAGCAGTGCTAGGATTTGAAAAAGTACTTTTTCCAAGAAATCAAAGTGGTGATTCCTCTGTTTGATCTCTTTGATTGCTTTTCACAGAGAGTAGGTTAGATTGCACTACAGGAAAATCAGATTACATTACAAAAATAACATATTTGTATTTGAGTGAAATTACTATAGATTGCTTAAATTTAGCAAAGACCCGAGTAGAGGTTTATAGCTGTTATTCACCACAGCAAGTTCTTGCTGTCTGAGAAATAAAGTTTGCATCCCTAATTTTTTTTCACCTTTGATAAAGCACTGGGCAGCAGTACTAGTGGGAATCCTTCTGCCAAGACATTTGTTCAGAATCTGTCAGCTGTAACAATCCAGTCCAATGATTGAGAGGGACAGGGGAGCTGTGCTAAACAGTTAAATCTCTCTCACATCTGAATGACACTTGGCAAACACTGACACATTTTCTTATTGATGTGCTTACTAACTTCCTTGAATGTTATTGGAAAAGATATATGCTCACTGAGGAATGAAAAAAGACATACCTCATTTAAGGCAGAAGCCACATTCTTGTTGCATGTATTCTAACACATCTTGTCTTGCAGCCAAGAGCCACAGGCTTGCCCATCTCTTCTGCACTGACAAACCGTGACTGGGTTGCTCAGGTAACATGTTGCCTAAAGTTGTATCTCACTAGGTTTCCCTGCTTTTTCTTTTCCTGCACCATAGGTTAAACATTACTAATTCAGTTTTCATAAAATTGCTTCAGTGCTCTTCTTTTCATGAAGGTGTCTCAAAGATAGCTGTGTAATATTCTCTAGCAGTATGTATGAGCAGAGATTGACTGGACTGACCGTGATCACAGAGGAATTGGAGGTGGCTTTGTTTGCTTTCAAAAGGTTGAATTGTAGCCATGCTTTTTTACACGACCCTTAATTTTGAGGCTAATGGTTTGCTATGCTGAGCCACCAGACTACATTATAAAGTGGCACCTCAATCCTGGGAGTTGCCCACCATCCCATAGCCCTGTCTCCTGTTTGAAGCAGGTTGTAATCTCTCTCCCACTCTCACACCCAATGAGCCAAGCAGTCATGCCCGTCAGTACCATGATTTATGGAGCATCTTTGAATTGTGAGCCCAGTAGGCCCAGATAAGCTTCAGGATATGAAATGAGCCTCCTCTCTGGTGGCTGCAGTGCCTGTGGTCCTTGGGGTCTGCCTTCTTCCCTCCCACAGCTGGTAGGAGGAGGAAAGGAATGGCAGCTTCAGCTCCAGTCCTGCATCCAGCTGCTTGGGGTGACGGGGGAATGCAAGAACCACCAGAGTTTGCTGCCATTGCCACAGAGACAAAGAGAGGTGTGGGACGTTGGGTGAGATACAGCCTTGTCAGGAATGCATTGTCCCCCCAGGCAGGGCAACTCTGGAAGCCACAGCTTCCTCCAAGCCATGGGTAGGTCTCAGTCTCTCCCCACAGCTGGTGTGAGACACTGGAGAGGCACGTTCCCAGGTTCTAAGTCTCAGAACACAAATTTTCAGTCTAAAATGGGACTCAGATGAGGTAAAAATAAATGAGGTAAAAACAAATAGAATGAGTGCACAGGTGAGTCATGGCATCAGACTGTCTTTGGGAATCTGTGTTCTTGCAGAGCTAATTCCTCTCAGTAATATTAAGGGCCCTGAATCTTATCTGTATATTGACTTATTCATTAACAGTTTGTGTCTATGAATAATTCACCATCTACATACTGTAGCTCCACTTTAAATGCATTGCAAAGCATATATTAGACAGAGATTGACCTCTACTGTGGTTAACATCATGATTTATTGTTCGAGGAAGCTTCAGATATATTGACTTGAATCAAAGCCTGAAGGTTCAATTAAAGTTGATACTGTATTAACAAAAGGCCACAAGTCACATTTCTTCTGTACTCTGCTTTGTGAAAGATGTCAGTTCTCTTTCTTTAATTCTTTTCTACTGGGGCTGGAGTATAGCTGTGATCATAAGCTGCTTGCCGAGCTCAGCCTGGCCTTCCTGTTTTATTTAGCTGCCTCTGGGATCCTTGCTAGAACATTATTAATGGGATGTCTTGCTCTAGCCTGAAAATAGTATTTGTGTTTTCATCTACACTAGTAAATGTTTTTCTTTCTAAAGCCATTATTTCAGTGTAATGTGGCAGACTCTCTGCCTTTTTCACTTTAACCCAGGAGCAAGCCTACATTGAAAAAAAACACAAAGAAGATCCTATTCCAGTGTGTTGAAATGGAATGGGATTGCTAACAGTAAGGCAGGACTGGGAACAAAACACTTTGAATTTGCCTCTGCTTTTGTCCCTCAGAGCTGGAGGTAAATGAGAAAAGAATATTTCACAGACAGGCTCAGGAGTATGACCTCCTCTCTAGCTGCTGCATCTGATAATGTTCCCATTTCTCTCATGATTATTAGTGTGACCTTTTTATCCTGTTCCTTTTTCCTTTTCAAAAAAATGCTCTGGTATTTTTGCACCATCACCATGTGCTGCACATTTCATTGCTAAGCAACAATCAGCAGGGCACAGCCTGGGCACCACATGTGAACTTTTACTTTCATCTCCAAAGCAGAAAAACTTTCACTCTGTATTGCTGAAGCTCATCCTTGAAGGATGTGCTCCTTAGGTGGGGTGTGTGGGGAGCCAACCCTAAGGAGTTGATGTGTGTGCACTCCAGCTCCACAATGGTGCTCTCACAGGGAAATCTTCCTTACTTAGACAGGAGCATGCACACTCCCACCATGCTTCCATTTGGAAGAGATATTAAGGACTAGAGTCACATCCAAAGAGCCAAGATAACCCAAATTTGAGGATGGAAACTGTCATGGAAAGAATATTTATTAAAACCAAGGAAGAGAGAAAAGTAAAGGCACTTCAATTTATTTCAGTCTAAAGCCCTCCTAAAGGTGCCAGCTTGGATTTAGCGTGAGACCTTCCTGTACTCCCAGCAGCACAGAGCTAAAGCAGGAAGGGGAAACCAAGGAGTGTTGAATAAGAAATAAACTGAGCAGGATCTTAAAGTTATGGAAGGTAATGATGAGATTTACACTTGTTAAGGAGAATAGATTTTTTTTTAGTGCATGAATATAAGCCTCCTCAGAGACAACTTACTCCTAGACACAAAACACACAAAAAGGGGTAAGGAGTAGCATTTTCACAGCAAATACTTGTTCTCCTTGAAGAATCTACTGAAAAAGCCCCCAAACTACAGATCACTCAATGCCTTGAACTTTCCTAGATTTAGTCCTGGAACAATAGTATTTCTTCTGATCTAGATTCTAAATCTTCAAATTTATTGCACCACAGAGAGGACACAGAGAAGAAAACCAAACTGACTCTCCAAAGAGACTGTCACAGCCTCAAGCTCTGACACCTGATTTTGGTCCAGAGACTCCAACATAAAATGAAGGCGTGTGCTGCATCAGAGGCAATGTGGGCAGATCAAAGTAAAGCAAATATAATATAAATATCTCTTACCACACTGGTGGCTTCTTACATTGTTATGCATATGTTATGCAGTGACATGGTGTTAAAAATATTGTCCAAGTAAAAGGTAGCCAGAAGTTGATACCAGCTAATAGGAATGGGAGAGTTGCTGTAAGCAGTAGTTAGTTATCTACATGAGGTCACTCACCATTACACTTAGCTAGAGTGCCTGAACATATCCATAAATCTTACTCAAAGTTCAGATCCTGGTCTCACAGTGGATGCTTATGAGTCTCAGTGGGAACTGGTGTAAGATCCTTTGTATGGGACTATAGGGAAAAATTCACCTTCTTGCCCAATATAAAGCAAGCGGGAGAAATTCCAGTACCTGCAGGACAGATTCCTGATAATGAAGGGTGTCTGATATATTGCTTGTTGTAATGGATGGCTCCAAGCAAAGTGTACTTAGCCTGCTTTTAAGTATCTGCTTTAATTGCTTCATCTTGCACTCAGCTTGTGGCATATGTGGCATCCCCCTGATTGTACAGAACTAGGAGTAGATAACTGCAAACCACAGGCCATTATCTACAGCTTTTCTTCATGTTGAGGGCAGATGGGAACTTTTGAATCCATTCCTTCTCTTCTGGCCATGACATGTCCTCGGAGAGCAGGTGTTTGCACTGTCTCAGCTGGAATTTAAGGGTGTGCTAATGGTTCTTGCTTAGTACACCCACATGACATGTTCTAGAAACCTGCCCTTCTGAAGGCAGTGCCCCTTAGTGCAGGTGGAACTGTGGATACTCTTGTTAACAGAAGAGGCTGCACAGCAACTGTTCCGCTCCTGTCCTTTCCTTGAAAAAGGGAATGCTTTGGTGTTTGGCTCATTCTTTAAAATACGAATTCCCATCTACTGTGGGTGTGCCAGTACTTTAGATGTGTTCATAAATATCCCAGAAAGCATGGCTTTTTGAGCGGCATGATGCTGGGTCTACAAGAGTATAGATGGCCATTGAATCTTAGTATGTGTTGTATAGGTGGCCTTTGAGCCATAGTGAAATATATGTATTGTATAAGTGGCCTTGTCCTGATCCTAGTTGTTCTGAATGGGCTGCAGCTGTGATGTCCTTAACTGGGCAGCAGCTGTGGCTAATGAAGATAACTGGGGTAAAAGGGGGTGGGTTGGCTGGTCAGGGAGAGCCTTTGAGGAGGTCTGATGAAGAAGCAGGAACAACACTGCTGTGAAGAGCTGTGTGTGAGAAAATCACCCAGAAGGCATGGGACTCTAGAAATATGATAACAACAATATGATAACAACACAAGAGCCTATTAGCAGAGTGATGGTATTTTTTCTATTCCTAGTAACAATTTGGGTAAATGCTTTTGTGAGAAAGAAGGCTCATAAATGATAAAATCATGTTTTGTTACTTCAAATAGGCAGCTGTCATAGCAGTTTCAAAGTCACCGCTACAGTCATATCTGGCCCAAGAACACTGTTGGGTTCTTCCCTGTTCAGTTTTTAGATGTAAAGAAAGACTGCTCTCACTAAAATCAAGGCACAGGCATAATATGAGTTACCTGTTACCTTTGGTGCAAGTGGCACACACCAATAATCATTCTTTTATCATGAACAATTAGTTGTGCCTTGCAAGCCCCACTCAGGCTTTGGCACAGCACACACTGGAGACCACCTAACTCCCAGAGCTCCAGCTGGGGGGAGACACTGGCACTGCTGGCATGGGCCTGAGACCACGGTGGCTCATTCAGAGATTGCTGATTTTATTAGAAACAAACCAGGACCTAAATATCCATCTGCCCATGGCTGTATGGGCACTGCAGAATCTCAGTTTAACATGCTGTTGGTAGGAAGGTAGCTTGTTGACCTCTGAAGCCAAAATGAAGTTTGTCTATCAGGATGTGTCTGACAGGTGCATTAACCTTTCCCAGTCCTTTCCAGAAAGTGTGAGCTATAACCTCCTGCTCTGAATGTGCAGCTGTGCTCTGTGATTTCTGTATAAGATGAGAAGCAAGGGCAGAGAGCGTAAGGATGCCACAACTCTTCATGGGCTGAACACACAGATGAAAAAATGTGTACTACCTCCAGAGCTGCCAGCAAACAAAAAGCTTTACAAACAATTTGCAGGCTATTTTTTTCCACAGGCTCTGAAAAAATTGAGGTTGGAAGATATCTGAACTAAAATTGTCTGATATCATTGTTTGTGAAGCTTTTCTCTACACATCTGGTTTTTTGTATTTTTTACTTAGATTTCTGAAATAAGAAAGCTATTAGAGCCCTGACTTCTTTGTTTATATAGAAATACTCACTGCCCCTTGACTGCAGAGGTGCTCTTGCTGCAGTAAAAGCCAGGCACACCTAACATATGTGCAATCCAGGAATGCTCTGGCTCCTTGCCAACAGTCTACTTCATGCCTGGTTTCTAATAGTGCTATGGCTAAAACAGTTGGGGAATTAGATATATTGTGAGCAGTTTTTCTCTTTAGTGGGCATGTGTGTATCTGAAATGCTCCTTATTTCTACATTTTAATTGTTCCAAATAAGTGAAAGTAATACATTTACTTAGCTCTTTTTTATTTTTATTTGTCTTTCTAAAGCTTTTTAGTACTAGTCTGTTCTCCCCTAGAAATTAGCAGGAAATCTTTCTCAAGACATGGCAAAGAACGCCTGGGAGCTCCTGTCTCCAGTGAAGCTGGTGGGAATTCTGCCATTGTCTTTCATGGAGACAGATTTCTCCACGGGACTTTTCTGCCCTGTTTGATAAGCTTTTCAAATCACTGTAGCTTAATACTTCTTTCTGGCTGTGTGTAATGGTGTGTCACTTAGGGTGAGCTGATCTAAATGGTTGGTGTCTCTCCGTCCCCATTTCCTGGTTTCAGGGTGTGCTCTCTTATGGATTCCCAAATAAATAGACCAGAAAAGGGACAATACTCCCTGCCATCCAGATTCTGTCAGTTTAGTGAGCTGAATGGTCTTATAGAGGCATCTAAAAAGTGCAAGACACAAAATCAGGAGCTGGAGAGTAAGTAAGTGGGGCATTAGGGATGCTCTCTGAGAGGCCCCTAGCCATAATGGCAGCTGCAATGACCCATGAAGCAGCATCATTCAGTACAAATAAAGGCATTTTCACTGCTCTTAACTCATGTGTTTGTATAGGGAGTATCTGAATATCCTTAGCTATGTGTCCTTTTTTAGTTGGCTGCTTGAGACCTGAGGTCTGTGCTCTGGGTGTTATGCTCCTCTCAGGTCTCTTCTGACCCACAACCCTGCAGTGGGGGGCAGCTCCTGAGCTGCTGTGAGTGCTGCCCCTTCTCAGCACTCAAGAGTTCTCATCCTGTCTCTCATTTGTGTGGCAGAGCTGTGCACTGCCAGAAATGCATGGTGTGTAAACTACATATGGGTCTAGAAGCTGGCAGGTGGCCTGTGCATTCAGTACCCTCAAGATACATCTGGGACTTCAAGAAGAGCTAGGTGCTGGATCTGGGTGAATTTCACCCCTTTTAGTGTCTATATGCACCTCACATTCCTTCTCCTACCTTGTATCTGGAATTATGCATAAAAAGGTCTTTGATTGTAAGGGAGAGATCTGGATTGACTCTCAAGGGTTTATTTAATGAAAATTTTAGAAGTACCTCCTTGATTTTGTGACTGTTTTACAAATGCTAAACACATTTTCAACCTGGCTGTGAGTTTTCGGATATGTTGAGATTTTCAATCCTTTCCTTTGAGATGAAGAAGGGTTGCTGGTTTTCACCAGCATCTAGACATCTGTAGTTTCTTTACCCTACCCAATCTTTAGCTTTGATCTACAAAAATACAGATTAAATACTGTTCAATCAGAATACATAAAAATACCTTCTCCCCTAGAATTTGTAACTGTCATAATGACCTCAGCCTTGGACCTCTCTTGAAGTTTAATGGCCAGTTGGGTTTAATGGCCCAAAGTTCCACCTCAGGCTATTAACACTGTCAGCAGTCGTTAATTCTCACAAAATGCCCAGGGTCTTTATTGCTGTTGCTAAAGTGATGCTCAAATGACTGTGAATATTTACACCCCTGCTGTGGGTGTAAGAAATAGGCCCAGTGCACAGTATTTCAGATTTCTCACTGCTTAGAAAGGTCTGAGTACTTGCTTGTAATCTCTTGCATATCTGAGGTTAATAAAGTAACTGTCAGCTGGCCATCAAAAGTAAGAATCTAAAATTGTAGTTACTTGCATAGATGTGTACTTTGCTTTAAAGAAAGATAAATGTACAGGCAGACTCCTTGCCTTGAACAGTTTACATGCCAAAGTCTGTGTAAACATATGCTTATCTTTGTTCAGAATACTTTCAAGGGGTTACAGGCATGTTCTTGTTTATATACAGATGCTTCTAAATATAAGTCAATGCTTGCAAATTTATTTTTGTCATAACACCTTAAAGGTTTTTCTGAGATGAGATGCAGGACTGAGCTGATCAAGCTCCTCACCACAGCATACTCTCTTCTAAGAAGAAATCATAGCATTGCTTGACAAGTTGTTTAAACAGTCAGTTTTTGAAGAGAAAATGTTGATTTATTAATATTATTATTTAGGAATTGGGACCAACCTTGTGGGACATGAGTCAAGTTTTTGTTCTCTTGAACAGTGATGTTAGATCACTGTTAATAAATGGACTGAATTCAGCTTGAAGAGACTCAGAGATTTTCATTCAAACAGCCTTCTCAGTGCCTGTTTCAGATACTCACTGCTTTGGGGATTGGACATTTTCTGAAAATGCCCAGTAAAAATGTATTCATAGCCAGTTTGGGTCTATTTGTACTTGTGCCAGCGTTGGCTTTTAGACTAAAGAGCTTTTCCTTTCCCTGGTGCTTTTACATTGGATGTGCCTGCAGAGAGGCATGATATCCTCTGTCAGCTTGTATTTCCCCAGCATTAAAAGACACAATTTGGCTTTCTGTTCCCCTGATTATGATCTGCACTTGCTCCTGGCTGACACCTCCAAAACGGTACACAACAGGCTGGGGAGCTCTTTCCAGTGCTCTGGGTAGGGAAGCTACAAAACCAGGTGAAGGGAGAGGGCAGTAACAGAGGCAGCAAAGCTGCCTGAACACAAAGATGGAAGAAGTAAGGTTTATTGATGACATGAAAAAGGATATCAGAGGGATAACAGAAACATGATAGAATACTAATTGCAACTGGTGTGCAAGTACTACAGGGTGCACACTGTGAAAGGAATGCAGGAGAAAATGAAAGATAATGTGGTAGCATTATACATGAAGAATATGGCTGGCAGTAAAGAAATGTTAATTAATGGTATGGATAAGACAGGATCATCTTATATCAAAATGTTTTGGGAAAGGGATCTGTAGCGGGAAAAGTAATGGGTTCTACAATGAATGTTGAACTTGGGTTACTTTAGCATCATGAGAGAAGTAAAGCTACCTGGTGATTGTATCATTACAGGAGAGTTTAAATTCCACATTTATAGACTGGAGAATGGATGTTACATCCACAGAACAATCTAGTAATTTTTCTGAGTGGAGATTAGAAACTCCTATTTGAAGAAACTAATGGAACTGCTAAGAGTTTATAGTATTTTAAGGTGGTGATGGGCAAGTTGCAAAGTTATTATGCAGAAAGTAATAGAGAAATTAATGCACTATCAGGAGCTGACAGTACTGACCCAATTCCAATTTAAATGAAATAACAGTATTCACAGACAAGTTGGTAGTTGTGGTGTTAGGCTGTAAAGGCTTTAAAACTATATTATAATAATTCACTCTGAACAGCAAAGACTCTGAATTGGGGTAGAGTGCTGGTCTGAAATTTGTATTCTTAGGCAATGGAACTCCAGGCCTCTCTAGAAAAATAATCCTAAAATATCTGCCGAAATCTGTCAAGAGATGTTTGAGACCAGAGTCAGAAGAGATTAGCTCAGAAAAAGAGACCAGAGCTTGGAGGATTGAAAGTGAAAGACCAGAATGTGAACTGTGGACTGCAGGGATAATTTAGACCTGAAGAAATCAGAAATAAGAGTTAAAGATTCTTCAGTCGTAATAGATAAAGAGCTACAAAAAAAAAAAAAAAGTAAAGACACTATCTAAGGCTAGTGTAGGGATGGTGCCCAACAAATAGTACTTTTTCTCTACCTCTGAAGACAAGCAGGTGGAACAGAATTGTGACAGCAGGACTGTTTATGGGAAACAGGATAATAGAAAATGGAAAAGGCTCCACAAAAGCTGGCTCAGAACTCCCCACGCTGATGAAGTTGTTATGCCCATCTGAATGGAAGTCAGCATGAGTCAGTTACAAAAACATGCTAAAGGGCAAACTCAGCAGCCACAGACCAACTCTTCTGATGTGCAATATTTTAGGGAAAATGAAAGCCATGGGTAGTAACAGACAATTTCCTAAAATACAATAACAGCTTACTAATGGGGACCAAGTTTTAGGCTTCTTTAAAGACTATTTTTTCCCCCCAAGGAAAAAAATAGCAACAGAGTAGCTGTAGACTACCTGTTCTTCAGTAAAACATTTTATATAGTGGTTCAGTATTCCTTGACATGAGAATTAGTACAAACTCCTCCTCAAAGGGCAGACAGTGATGGATTATGCTGAAAGAGAAACTAGCACTATAAAACCAGATTCCAAAAGATGTTCCTTAATTAGTTTTATAAGTGATCAAGAAGTCAATGTTCAATAATTGAATTTGTTGAAGGTACAAAGCATATCAACAGGGCAAATTCAGTAGAAATCTGGTTAACTTGATGCCAGCAATTATAGACTGGAATTAAAAACCAAGGCGATTCTCTAAAGAAGGAATAACAAGAATGGTTTCTACCCACTGAGAATGGGTAGGAAAAAAGACAAAAAAAGATGGGTTTGTATATTTCAGCCACAGGATGTTTCTGAGCCACTGGCGTGACAAAAACAAACAACAACAACAGCAACAACAAAAAAAAACCCCAAAAATACAAAATCCCCAAAAAACTCCTAAAAACCCAGCATACACTAGGCAGTATCAGGAGAAGTATTTCCAGTAGAGAGAGGAAAGCACCCATGCACTGTCATGTGTTACTTGGAATCACTGTGCACATTCATGTTCACCAACATTCAAGAAAGAAAAATTCAAAGAAAGAAGTACAGAAAGGTGCTGCATCACAATATAACAGGAAAAGAGCTCACCACACAGGAGTAAGGGGCTTTTGTTGGGTTTGGTTAATCAAACAAAAGCAGAGTTAAGGAGATAAGACCACTGCCTATAATGCATTGATGTGGTAAAAAAAAACGACCAGAAAGCTGTTTAGCTGAAATGAAAATGTTCACAACACCCAGCTCCCCAAAAAATCCATAAATAAATTTATGCTACACATTGAAAGAGGGCTACTATTTACCAGGTGTATTTGTGGTGTACAAAATCCTGTATTTTTTTTTAATGGAGCTTGACAAATGTGAGGAGGTGACTATGTAGGTAGCCAGAAATATCAAAGGACTGGATATATGACCCAGGATCCGCCCCTGCCCCCCAGCTTATCCCTGGATTTCCTAAATTTCTGTAATGAATAAATTCTGTACTTGGAATCTGCACCAGGTCTTTTGACCTGGGGGACAAAGTTATTAAGGTCTTTATTTAGCTGAGCTTGGTTTTAGCCACAATATATACACACAGGACTAAAACTTACTTGAGTTGTTCTAAAGAAACCATGCAATGATATTTCTCTGTGCAAGGCTGAAGTCAGAAGAATTCCTCCATTAGAAACCACAGTTTCTAGCTGCACATCCCCTCATGTGCAGATGGAGAGCAGAGCACTGTTTCCTAGCAACTACTAAGGACCACTGGCTTTATAAAAATCAATCTCTGCCAGGATATCACAGAAACCACGAAAAATAGGAAACATTTAGTAGTCAGAAAGCTTTCTACTTCCTTCACTTTCTGGTCTGCACTGAACAGTCTTTTCAAGAAGTAGATAATATCAGCATTTCTTCATAAGTGGACTGAATTCAAATCCTTGTTCAGGTGACTTGTTTTTCAGCTCCCTGGGGTACATGTTCTCACATCCATGGATGGTTCTTCCTTAAAAAAACAGTTGCTGGCCCTTCTCAAAGACAAAATTATATGAAACTTCATTTGGGGAAAAAAAAAGAAGAAAATGAAATGCGGATAAGGAAGGAATGAATAGCAGTAGAAAAAACTCTAGATAGCCCTGGGAAGATGGGGTGTGACAGCAGTCAGTCAAGGGCTGCAGATGCAACTCTTCTGTGTACTAAATTAACTTTCAGTGTCCAATTCATCTATAAAATTCAAGTAATATCTGATTGACTGCAGCATCCAGTAATTTGATTTTTTTTCACAAGTAAGAATTTCTATTGATTTCTCTGTTTGTTTATCCTCCTCATTTTTCAAGCTTCCAGCATTCTCTGATGCAGCTAACCGTGTGAACTGGAATGTTATTACATTGGAAAATCCCATTTCCTTTTTGTGTAAAGCACAGGAGAGATGGCTCTCTGTTCAGCAACTTTCATTGGGGATTTTTATCAGAAATACACCTGTGGGTCTTTTCCACTCTGGTAAAGTCAGGGTTACAAAGTCCTAAGAAGCTCCCAGCAATATGTAAGGGGAGAAAAAACCTCTTCTAGTACATTTAAAAAAGAAACATTACTGAAGGGGTCATTAGATAGGCAATTAATATTTTAGTCTATAGTTTGATGCATGTTTTACCAGCCTGCTCTGCCAACCTCACTTCTAATTGGGTAACAGTTCTGATTATTTAATTTCTAGCATAGAGTGATGTCCATTGTGAAATCATAGCATCAATCTGAAAATGCTCTGTATGTCATATTTTTCCATGGGCACTAACACAACAGGAGCAGTAGGTGAGTTAAAGATTAGTTTCAGAAAAAGAGTACTCAGGATACTAAGCTTTGTGATTGGTGGTATAATTTGAGAAATCTGATGCTTACACTGTGAGTTCTTTAAAGTCAAAAATTGCTTATATGTCACAGAAAAGAAGCCATGCACTTCTGTGATGTCATGTAAATAGTGTGCACTCTTTCTGCTTCTGAGAAGGAACTAAATTTAGGAAGGGCTGACATTCTGTGTTTCAACTTTTTTTCTTCTGTTTTTAGAAACATTTTAAAAGTTTCTTTTCACTGACTTATTTCTGCTTCGTTATTATTAGTAATATATTGTAATCACACAAGTTATTTCCTCTTTCACTTGTATGGTTTATTACTTTGGCTGAATCAATCTATTCAGAGATGGGTTTGTGTTATCCTACCATCTCAGATTATTCCTTGCCTGTTTGGTTGAGTGCTTTTGAAGAAGACGGGCTTATATCCCCACTGTTCAATCAACAAAGTATGCAATTACACATTTTTGGTCTTCTGGTGTGTTTAGCAAATCTTTTCAGTGTATGATTTACCACCTGTGGCTTTTCTTCATCTCTTGAAAATGCTATTATCTTAAATGGCCTATTTCTAATTGCAGTGGTTTAATTGCTTGGATACACAAGGGTCTGTGTTGGCTACTGCTGTTTTCTGGACATGTTGAGAAAAAATGGGTGTCTGTGTACAGATGTTTCCAGAAGGGGAAAGAATTTTAATGCATGTTTCCCCTCAATAGGAATGGATGTCAGCAGGTTTACAACAACATTCTTTGGAATTATTGCCCTCCTGAGAAGAATTTCTATTCCAGACCATCTCTGTTGGAGATCTCTATAAAGATGCTGCCCTGGCCATATTTCTTGTGCTTGGTACTCTCTTTGAAATGTATGGTGGCACTGGAAAACTCTGTCTCGAGCCAAATGCTGCTGCTGTTTTCAGGAATGTGTTTGACAGTGGCATATGTGGTAGTATTTATTTTAAGAAGTGAGATGAAAAAATCGTTCAAAAGGGAGAAGGTTTGTTAGCAGAAAGCACCTGGACACATGTAAAATTGAACAGTGCATCTATATATTCTAATTTTTTTCCCAGAAATGTATGGTGTCATCTTTATTTGCAGAGTTATGTTGCTAATTTGCAAACATTTGGAGAACTGTCAAATGTTTTTGTGAATATTTATGAGTCCTCAGTGTTTCACTGCTTTTAGCACAGGTGGTCATTTGCCCAATAATTCCTCTAGGAAATGTACTATTTACTGTTCACCATTCATCTTTCTATTGCTTAAAAGGTTTGTCATCCAGTTAGGGAACAAAATAAGTGGCCTGTGAGGCAGGACACAGAGTAACACTTGCAGTGGACAGCTGAAATAAATAGCTTCAAACACACCGTACACAAGTGCAGAATATTATTTATTTAAACAACTAAGCAAATATTTATCAACTGTATGGCCTCCAGGGCACACATTATCTTTTTCTTTTCCTATTTATTCACCATCTACTACAATAGAATTGCAAACCTTGTAAAAGTCTTTAGGCATTAATATGATAAAAATATACAATAACAAAGATAACAAATGCTATTTAAGAAATCTTTGTTGATAGTTGACAATTCAGAAATAAAGCTAGATTAGAAACAAATTTCCTCCAAGTAGGCTTACTTCAAAATCAAAATATTGCCAAATCTTTCTTGTTTTACTCACATGAGTCCTCAAGCTGAAGAAAAGCTTCTAAGGCAGACTATAAGATTTCACTCCATAGACTGAGAATTTGTATTTTAACAAATCAGAATGAAGTTTTCAGAACTGTAAGCTGTGTGAAATTTGCTCCAGGAAGTAATTTTAATGATCAAGAAAAAGAGAAAATATTTCAGAACCCAGACTAAAACCTTTGAAATTTATTTTGGTGTAATATTTTAATTCTAAGTTTTGATTTTCATCCAGCCATTAACATTCAATAACTACAAAGAGGAGCAGAAAAATATCTAAAAATATTTTTTTTCTGGATGAACCTAACACAGGGGGGTCAAGTGCATAAATTGTGCTTGCATTGTAACTACTCACACACTCTATGATGACAACCAGAGATTAGGTAACCCTAAATGTTACATCTTATTGTTTCAAATGTTGATGCTTAGCAATATTTACTGAATTAGTTACCTCCTGCAGCTTATGAATTGTCATCGTTCTTTTAGAACTATGCACGTCTTTGCAGCAAGTTAAAAAAATTAATATTATTTTTCATTTTGCTGTTAAAATTCCAGGCTCTTGTTACTCCAGGTTGATTTAAAACTGTGGAGAAATTTTTTAATCACACATGGCAAGAGTGATCAATCAGGCTTCTATTAATTTTCCAGAGAGCCAGATCCCCCAGACAAAGATAAATAAAAATTACTTAAAAGATAACTAACTTCAACCTTTGCCTTGGCAATCTCCCGCTCTTCCAAAGGAACCTGTGGTATGCAAGCCTTGTCCTAACTCCATTCAGAGGAGCTAACATTCAGAGATCTTTGCTTCCTTTCTTTCAGATGTTGGACTGGATGACAGATAGTACCTTCGGTAAGGTCAAGATCTTGAGCCCCCCTGGGTCTGGTAGATGTCTGGTTTTTAGACTTTCCCCACTCCATCCAATTGTGAGGTGATATCCCAAGGGATTTCATTAAGTCAGTTTTTGTAAATGAGCTGGGTTTGTGACAGAGACAATGTTAGTTGTGCAAAGTCCTTTTCTGGCATGTACCTGAGAGTAGCACTGAGTAAAAGCCCTCATGAAATGCTGCTTCTGTGTTTGTTTTTAGTTCCTAGGGATCCTCTGAAACATGAATCAATTCAACTGTGTGATCACAGACATCTTCTTGAGGCACCCTTGGGGGTGCCGCAGGCATTTGCTCAAGATGGCACCTGTGACAGAGCCTGCTGGGGACACACACACTTCTGGGGAGCAGCGACCACCCAGGCCATGCCAGGCACCACCAGACACTACGGAGCTCAGGCAGTCCTCATCCGCACTAGGAAGGGAACCAGAGAGGCTCTCTCTCTTGGGTTGGGTTTCTGTCAAATAGTCCCTGAACTCATGGGGTGTCTAGAGCAAACTCTATCAGTCTCCAGACTCCCAGGGTCTCCTGGCTAAATCTCCAGGGACGTCAAAAGGAATTTACATGGAATTTACATTTACAAGGCACAAACAAATGCTCCCCATTCCTTTCCCCAGAACCTGCTCTTTGCTCTTTTGACCACTTAAAGTGTACTTTGAGATCATAGAATCATTAAGGCTGGAGAAAACCTCCAAGATCGTGAAGTCCAACCTTTGACCACCCATGCCCACTAAACTATACTGTAAAGTGACACATCTACTCAGTTTTTGAACACTTTCAGGAATGGTGAGTCCACCACCTCACTAGGCAGCCTGTTCCATTTAATTCTTAACCACTATTTCCCTGCAGAAATTTTTTCCTAATATCCAAACTGAGTCTCCCTTGGTGCAACTTGAGGCCATTGCCTCTTGTCCTGCTGCTTGTTATCTGGGAGAAGAGACTGAGCCCCACCTTACCACAACATCCTTTCAGGTAACATGGTAGTACAACTGTCCATGTCCTCACAGACACACATACATAAGATCTGTGAGTTAGGCCTGTAACTGTGTTACTGTTGTGCTTACAGTAAAATCTATAGAAACTTTAGTTACATTTCAATTAGGCTGTTGATTAAATGTTTAGTTTAAGTGCTGTTAAACCCTGTCAAGTCCAAGGATATGTTTGGCAAGAAGGTTCACCCTGAATCTTGTGACTCAACAGGAGGGTCTCTCTTATTCCTTTTTATCCTCATTTTTTTCACATGTTTATCTTTTTCTATTCCCAGCCTCCATGTATATAATTTTTGACTGATTTTAGTTTTAGATTGATTGATTGATTTTAGGTTTTAGTCCAATTTTTCTCTGTAGCTTTGACCATCTAGTAATTAGAAGAGTGAACTTTGCCAAGAAATCTTATCACACTTTCACTTTTATATCAAGCCTGCTTTGCCGATACTTTTGCTGGTGATTCTTTGAACAACCTAAAACCTCATTCATGGCAGGTGGCTGTAGAGAGAAATAAAGTCACCCCTGAGCTTCCTTTTCTCCAAACTAAACAATCTGAGTTCCCTCAGACACTCCTCATATCCTGGGTGCAATTGGTCCCTGGTCACCCTGCTGGCTCATGTTCAGCTTTACTGAAGTTCAGGTAGACAACACCCACAGCTTTTCCCTCGTTCACTAGGTGGATCACCTGGCCATGAAAGGAGAGCAAGTTAAGTCAAGCAGGAGGTACTTAGAAAAGGCACAGTTTTACCTCAAAAGCATAATATAATCCTGTACTCAGTTGTGATGTACAAATTGGCCCATCAATACCTATTAGGTGCAAATGTCTTTTAAGACAATTTGTCTTTCATGGCTTCAATTCTTCCACATCCAGTTCCACATCCAACCAGCACTGTGAGAGTCTTATGAGCACCAATACCAGCAATAACCTTACTATTACTTAATGTGCCTAGTTCTCCTCTCCTCCCTGTTCCAGGTGTCAGAAGGTGATGTCTGTCAGGCTGAGGCCAGCTGGGAAGGCTGCAGGAGCATGCTGGGTACTAGAAATATGCATGTGGGATGTGCAGGTTCTTCATTCAACAATACTGTTGTTCACTAAGGAAAAGGACATCTTCTAGGGGTGGGATGGCATCCTTGGCATTGCTGATCTAACTGGTCTGTATGCTGTCAGGAGATGCGCATCAGCTGTGTGAGATACTGTAATGCTTCCAGAATAGCTGCTGCTTCTGTGCAGCCTGGGGAAAATGTCGCCTTTCTCACTAACTTCCTCACACTTCAACATACAGAGCCAGCATGAGCTATTTTCGTTGAAGCTTCTAAATCCTACTTTGCTTTCGTGTAGCCAGACTGAGAGTAGCCATTTTGTCCTCACTTCTTCTCAGTTTCAGAGACTACTGCATACCACACTGTGGTTTTGCACAGAAGTGGTAAAATTCAAATTTATTTCTTTTTTAAGGGCAGGGGTGGAAAAGCAATTCAAGGATGAATTTGGAATACATTTCACTTGAAGGTTGCACAAAGACAGGGATGGAAATAGAAAAGATGTAAGGCATTTCTTACATCTCAAGTGTGATCTCAGCCCCACTGAAACTGATGGAAATCTGACTGTCTTCAAAGCTCATTGAACCTGGACGTACTGAAGAGCAATTAAAGCTCAATATTTTTTACAGAAGAGGATCCTGCCCTGAAGCCAGCAAACAAACCAAACAGAGGCTAGTAAATCCTCTCCTCTATAACAATGGCTCTTTGCTTATCAGCCCTTCAGAATTCCTGTTTATCAGCACCAGGTTGCTGCTGGACTTTTTCGATTTTGCTTGTTAGTGTCTGATCAGTGACTGCCTTTGTCCAGCTTTAATTATGCATGAAACCCAAACAAGGATGCCATAATGGGTAGAATTTCTTCCATTGTTTTAAAAAGGTTTGTATAATCTTGCAGAACAAGAGAAAACAACAATTACTGCCTTACGTCAAACATAAGAAATACAACCAGGTTTGGCTATAAAAACAGATGTCTTTCCATCTTTTTAAATTTTTTTTTCATGTTGTTGCAGCTTCTGTTTTTAACAATCTCCTGGTGAGGCAGATAAGATCCTAATTCTATTCATGTTGTTATCAAAATTTGTAAGGCAAGTGAAGCTTACAATTTAGTGGTTTGTGATCCTAAGAAATGTCGGTAGAATATATCTTTAATGTTTTATAATCAGCACTAGAAAACATTATACTCCTAAGGAGAAAACTTTCTGTTTATCATATTTACTCGCACAAAATTCTTGATCAAACAAGCAAAATATTTCTCTTCGGCTGAGATCACTTTTAAATAATAAAGAATCTAAAAAAATATATATATAAACATGGACTCCACTGATGTCCTCTTGTGTTGATGCAAGGATCTGACTCTTCTGAGAAGTCAGAAATGCATCAGATCTAGAAAATACTGCTAATGCTTAAAATTTGGTCACATCACATTTTCAAGCTCCCCAGTCTGAAGCAGGATTAGAAGAACCAAATCCAAATCTCCTTTGTACATGCTTTTCAATCCTCTTGCATCAGGCATTTGTTAATATAACTCCACTGGTTTTACAGACATACGTTAGTGATATTATAGGAAATAAGGAAGTGTTCTTAATGGATAGCTCTACTGGGCACTCCTGAGGGACTAAATAAACTCCAGGAACTTTAAAAATCTTTTATTTAAACTTCAGTTATATGGAGAGAGAATGCTAAGGTCTAAAGATTCTCACAGACCTTGTGATATAGGCATCATAGTCTACAAGAAAGGACTTTGGTTAGAATATTTTA
This sequence comes from Melospiza georgiana, assembly GCF_028018845.1. Taxonomy (NCBI): domain Eukaryota; kingdom Metazoa; phylum Chordata; class Aves; order Passeriformes; family Passerellidae; genus Melospiza; species Melospiza georgiana. The sequence goes on from NC_080433.1 coordinate 52,563,136, forward strand.
GTTATGCATGGTCAGGTGTGTGATCACGTCAGTCACAGAATCATCATAGAATTATTAAGGTTGGAAAAGACCTCCAAGAGCATCAAGTCCAGCCTGTGAGCAAACACCAGCATGTCAACTAGACCATAGCACTAAGTGCCACGTCCAGTCAATTCTTAAATACTTGCAGGGACGATGACTCCACTGTTTCCTTGGGCAGCCGGTTCCAATGCTTGACAACCCTTTCAGTGAAGATTTTCTTTCTGATGTCCAACTTGAGTCTTCCCTGTCACAGTTTGAGGCTACTTCCTCTTGTCCTGTTGCTACTAGGGATCCCCACCTTGTTGCAAGCTCCTTTCAGGGAGTTGTAGAGGGTGATGTGGTCTCCCCTGAGCTTCCTCTTCTCCAGGCTAAATAACCTCAGCACCTCCAGCCACTCCTAATATGACTGGCTCTCTAGACCCTTCACCAGCTCCGCTGCCCTTCTCCGGACATGCTCCAGCACCTCAACATCCTTCTTTTAGTGAGGCAGCTCAGAAGTGGACACAGCACTCAAGGTGTGGGCTCACCAGTGCCGAGCACAGAGGGACAATCACTGCTCTGGCCCTGCTGGCAACACCATTTCGGTACGGGCCAGGATGCTGTTGGCCTTCTTGGCCACATGGGCACTCTGCTGGCTCGTGTTCAGCTGCTGTCAACCAGAAACTCCAGGTCCTTTTCTGCTGATCACGTGGAGATTAGTCAGATAAAACTGTTATTTGTAAAGGATATACAGTGCCTGCCAGATTACAGGAAACAAGTTCTGATGGTAAATTCTAAACTCATAAATTGGATGTTATTGATACTTGGCATTTTCTCTGGATTGTTGTAAAGTTCAGGAATATTTGTTGAGATCCTAGTGCAGTTACAAATATAATCACAGATATTGCCTCTAGATATTGATTAGCTGCAGAACCATCTCTTTTTTTTTATGCTTCTGTTATGTGATGAAGCTGTACTAAATCCAGCTAAATTCATACTGGTGCTTCCTGCACATGTTGGTATATGTGTTTGTTGACCAAGTTACTCAAAATGCACATGGGCACACTAAATCTTTGTTTCTCAGCAAGGAGTAAATTAAAAAGTCAGATTTTATAGGGTTAATTCTCTTTATAGAAGGATGATATTGGCTGATTTTATTTATGTCTATAATTCATACAAGCGATGCCTTAGACATCGGATATTTTTTATATGCAGGAATCCAACCTATGTCAATTGGAGTAGATGTAAAATATGATCCCCACTATTTGTGGTCACTAAAGGACCATTTTTTATAAATCTGCTGATGTAAGTTTCTCCTTGGCTTTACAAGTGGCCTGCCTTAACTGTACCTTTCATGATCACAATTTTCTAAATTATTTCCCAATATTCTCCTTAAAAACTCTGTGGCGGTATTTGTTACAGCTGTCCCAAGTATTTTGATAATAATCAGAAGATTTCTGTACATGTACCAGTTTGGGACCTGTCAGATGGGAGGTACTTCAATAACAAAAGGCAATATTTTTATAACTGTTTATGTTTTTTTAGGGGAGTGGTATTACCATTTCAGAAAGTTCTGACTTTTTACATGCAATATGATCACCTTCTGTTGGTATATTATATTAAATAAAACCACTTTCAAGTCTATAATGCATTCTTTTTTTTAATGGGATCCACATCAAAATAGAAAATGAACACTTTAAGAACAGAGAGGAGGTAGTAGTACTTAGAAAATTGTTGTCATAATTCTTATGACATTTTTTTCTGTGTCTCAGTGAGTTGAATGCAAAGATGAAATTATCTTTTACAATCAGCATTACTTAGAATCTTGAGGTCTATGCTATATTTATTCCACTGTACCACCAATATACAATGATTTAAACATTTGTTTTGGCTTTTAATCTTTGCTCATATATATACACCTGCAAAATAAAAATCAGTGGAGTATGCATACCCATAAATCTGTCCAACCTTCCACTCTTCTGAGATATTTCACTAAAGGCTTGACGCTTGTAATCAGAACTAGGTTTGGATGCTGCCTTCAATTCATTCAGCAAACACCCTTCCCCCTCTTCTCCATATTCCAGCCTCCTTCTTTGTTTCATTTTTAAACCTGAAGGTTTCAAGGAGCAGAGAACTCCTTTGAAGGTGCCCGAGGAAGAAGCCTGGCAACAGCAAGAGGTGCATTCTTAGGCTAAACATCAGCTATTTTATTTTGCACCATAAGCATGCTGATTTAATATATTTAATGTACTTGTACTGTAGTGAACATTGCATAGTTTTTACTCCTCAGAGCTTCCTATCTCTAAACACTGTGTGATGCCTACTCCATCTTTTCATCTACTGATACCCCATTGTGCCTTCTTAGCTCTGCCCTGGGAGACTCTGCCAGGCTGATCAAGTCTGATGAGATACTGAGACAGCCCAACAGCTGCCCTGCTGATACTTGAAGCCAGTTTCGAGAATGATGATGATTTCCTCATGAAATGGTTAATGATGCAATATGGGGCAGTGGCCACAAACCACAGCTCACAAGGTCTGGTCTGGACATTGTGAGAAACATCAGGAGAACATCACAGCACTGACCAGAGAGACTGTGGAATTACTACACCTTGTCTCTTTGTACCATAAAGGAGCAGCAATATGAGCCAGTGCCTTAGCACAACACCCAGCTCTGCAGGCAGGAGGAGACCACCAATGTCTCCCAGGGCAGCTGGAGACACACAGCCATGCCAGGACAGTGTGGTTAGTGGTAGAAAGGGTAGTCATGGGCTTATGGGGATCATTCAGACCAGGCGGGGGTTTGAAAGCTATTGGATGATTCAGACATGTATTTGTCTGGGAAGGATGGGAGGGTTTATTTTTTCACAGGACTCTTCCTTGCAGTCTCACTTCCTTGTATTTAAATAGCATTGAAACCAAAACAGGAAAAAAACTGTATTCCACACAAAGAAGGACAACATTTAAAACAGTATAGCAATTGGTCTGGCTAGGCAAATGCTCAGGTAAGCCAATGCTGTGTGTTGTGTTCAGTAAAGAGAGCATGGATTGAAACATGAAACTGACCTCTGTGTAATCTGTTTGTGCAGCTCCATTGGTCAATAATTTCTATTTAACCCAGAGAAAATGTCCCAATTGAAAGGAATTATTTCAGTTTAGTCACTCTGGATTTGAACAGTGTATCTGAGATCAGAACCTGGCCCAGAGGCTATAGGAATAAATGGGATTGGGAAGATATATTGTTTTAAAAAGGAAAAGGTAATTTGATATACTGGGCAGCAGGAGAACTATTACTGTGATTAAAGGCATTTTTCCTTCTAAGTTTGTGTTTGCAGGATATATTATTTATTGCTGGGATATGGCAGATTATTAGATCTTTCAAATCATTTTGGTATTTGATTATGGAGCCACGTTTTCCTTTTGAGATTTTATAGTGCTTTTTTGTTCAGCACAGAATTTTCATTGGTTTGTGCTCTTTAAAAAAATAAATAAATGCCTTTTTGTTATTATTTCCAATATTGGAGAATGAAAGTTATATTGTATTGGGAAATGTTTCCTTCTTCTAGGATGACATATTCTTACTCTTTGAAAGGTGAAAGTAAAAAATAAGCCCAGATACCATTTTTTCTAGTTCCCGAAAACTTTAAGTGCTAATTAAGTAAATTATCAAGTGTTAAAAACTTTCTTCCTTTCATGTTTCAAAGCTGTAATTTCTTGCCTCATAATTTTTTCAGATTACTTATTCCATATCTCATATTTTTCTTGGAATTTGGTCATACAGCAGAAGATTCTGCTGTAATGGACTAAATTTAAATGATAGCTTAAGAATATCCCTATATTTTAGTTGCCATCACACAATAAGCCTTTTAAGTTCTTGCCACATGGAGCAAACAAATCAATAGAAGTTACCTGGCAGACACCACTCTCAGACCACCATAGATTTGTCTCTTTCATTTGCCTTTGGGTAAAAAAAAACCCCACAGAACATTTTCTGTCAAAGCCTGCTTTGACAGAACTGGACAAAAACAGGTTGATGAACAGTCTTTTCTCAGAGATCAATTCCATTCCCACTGAAACACTCCATGACAACTCATCCATTTCTAGTGTTTCTTTTTGTGGGAAAATTTTGAAATTATGAGGTTTGACTTCACCATTTCATTTTGTGGGGATTTTAAGCTCGTGCATTTTACATTGCAGCTGAAGTGGCCTAAGAGTGTGCATCCAGACACGTATCATTTCTCATCAGACACACAGCACCTGGTTAGGCAAAAGGAACCTGATTGTGTGCAGTGATCTCAGAGGCTTTGTCTGTGGTTTTGGAGGACAAGGGCTTGAACTGGTCTTTTCAGAGCTCCCAGCACTGATTGCCCATGAGTGTTCAGGACCTGAAGTGCTCTCTCTCTCTAGGAGAGGAGATGGGCAAATCCTGTGAACCTGGGGAAGGGGCTTGGCCATTTGCCTTGTTTAATGTCATACTGCTGCTTGGTGCTGGAGCCAATCTCTTCCCCTATTTGAGAAAAGCTTTACTGGCATGTGTTCCTTGGTTTTATCTTGTGAAATCGCCAAGACACAACTTGGGACTTTAATTAACTTCGACAGAAGAGAAAAACTCCTAAACCCCAGTGTTTGAAGGGCAGTGGTTAAAGCTGATACTGAATCAGTTGTGCCAGCCCCAAGCTGCCTGCCTGTGCCGAGGGAGGCAGGAGAAGGATGCTGGCAAGCTGTCCCAAGCAGTGAGCTGGTGGCAGACTGAGACTGTGGGGACAGCTGTGAACAAACAGGCCTGGAGGGATCCCACATGTTGCACTCTGGAGAGCCTCTGTGATGCTCCTGTCACTTGGTGCCATGGACTGAGCTGCTTATGTGGTTAGGCATGGCCCTGAGCCCAAGTCCCTAAATCCCTGGCAAGGCCTGGGAGCATCTAGCTAGACTGTTTTCTCCCCAGAAGCAGACTTTGCAATCTGTTCCATGTTCTGTGTGTGTTTGGAGAGCAAATGGAGTGAGCAAGATAAAGGAAAGCAATTAGATTGGGCTAAGGTGCTACTTGCATGCAATGTTAAAGAGTCCTGCTATCTCTTTATCTATTTCTAACCAGACACAAATTCATGCAATATTTAAAGGAGAACTCCTAACCTTTGATACAACAATAATTTAATTTTTCAAATATATTTACAATGCAAGTTTAATCTGCCAATAGATCTTTTCCAAGAGGCAGAAGGTAGGGAGAAAAAAGGAGAGATAAAGTCATTGGAAAAAGATCACAAGGTTGATAACAGAGAAAGCAGCAGTCAAACTTATGTGTTTACAGACTGAAAAAACAGGAGTGGCATTTGTTCTGTATGCTTCAGAGATCCTCACTGTGTCTTTGTCATTTCAAAAAAGAAGTCTGTGTCGCTTCTCTCAAGGCACATCTGCAGCCTGCTCTTTCACTGCAGAACATGAAATCACACCAGCACAGAGCAAAAGAGTAAAGGGAAGCTGAAAACTTGGAAAGAAAACATGGGAGAGGTGAACTGAAAAAAACGAGCTTCCGTATTTTCCTGATTCTCCGATCCACAGTTTTGTGGTCCTTCAAGCCCCCAAACAGACCTGTGCCCAACTCAGTTGTGGTGGTTAACCACCTTCTGCTTTACTTTTGTCTATATTGCTCCTAGAATTAGACCCAGCTGTTGGGTGCTTGAGGTGCTTGTCTAGTTGCTAATGATGGTGTTGTGTCAGGGTGCTGGGGAAGGGGGCAGAGGGTAAACAAAGCAGAGCTGTGCTTATGCCTGCATCTGCCTCTATATCTATATGTGTAGTTGTCTATTCTTACTTCTATAAGTATTCAGATATCCATTATCTATGTCTATGCTTATATCTCTATCATCTAAATCAACATACCTAAGCCTTTATGGAGAGCTAGATGAGATTAACCCTGCTTGTTATCAAAATAACAAAAATAGATTTGCCAGCCAATGCAGAGAAAAAATGATGAAAGCAGGACCTGCTTTGGATGGCCTGAGAGGTGGGACATTTTTCATTCACCTCTCAGTACTTAGTAGCAGTACTGCACTCACTCCAGTTTCCCTAATCCAAGACTCAGCTCTCCTCTGAGTGTGGCAGAGTAAGACTCTCTGTGTGTCCAAACAAGTGATAGGATAATTTATTCTAGTAGCACAATATCACACTGGGGCCTTATCTCACTCTGTATGAAAAAAACATACTCTGCATAGGCAAGGCCTCATTTACTGACCCATCACAGCACATTTTTATAGGATATTCCACTATACATCTCCACAGAAACAAGTTTCCCTTTCCCATGGTTGGTCATTTCTCCTTATTGAAAGAAGATACACATGGAAATGTTATTCTTTATTATTATTTCCCCTGAAAGCAGTGCACAGAAACTCTGTATTGGTGCATTACCAGCGATTTTCTATTGAGTAGTGACTTACCTGTGTCCTGATTTGCATTTGGTATTCTGCAACAACATAACATTTGCAAGTTGTGTTTACTGAAAGGCACATTTCATAACCATGCTAATCCAAAGTGTTTCAAAATTGTAATATCATCAGTAAACTGTAATATCATCATCATTAAATAGGCAATACAACGTTATATGCTTTACAGTAGACTATAGGTCCATAGACAGCCACACAAATTAAAAAATTTCAGTCAGAAGTTAGCACATTAGTCCCTGAGAGTACTCTTTCCCCAAAAATGCCCAGTAATTTTTAATTAAAATACACACATTTCAAAATTTCCTGCATGAATTTGTACTCAAGTTAGAAGCATGGGTTTTACTGGAGTAGAGCAGTGCCAGTGTCAAAGCAAGCTCTGTTTGCTTATGAGCTGCAGGCACTAGATTTAACCTCTCCTACATGTAAAAGAATTGTGCAGGAGATCTATACAAGGACTGTTTCCATGCATAAAAAACCTCAGATGAAAGTCCAGGTAATGGATGAATAATTCAGGTGTACAGGATGTACAGAATTGAGTGCTTCTGACTAGGTTGTGAAAACTAAATTTCTCATATGTCTTATACCATTTATATGACACTGGTCATTTAAGATCGACTTTTTAGTAGGAAAATCCCGTACACAAAAAGCAGCTTAATTGTGCATTTTTTCCCCCCATGAACATAATTCATTTCTCTGTATAATTTCAGCTATACAGGTGAACACTGCTGAAAAAATGTAGCTGTTCAAGGAAATACACAGACTCTTTTGAAAATACCTTTTCTAACCTGAATTTTATCTCCATGGTCCCATGTCTCTTCTACATGAAAGAATATCTTCAGAAAAAAAATATAGTTCGAAAAATATATTGCATCAATCAGTCTTGAGTTTTAAAGTTTCTAGATCTTGACACCAACCCTTGCAAAGAGGGAGGCAGGGAGGGTGGAAAAGTGAAGTAAGAGAAGGAATAGCAAGAGAAAGAAGCTTGGTAAGCCAGAGAAGGAATGGCAAGACAAAGAATCTTGGTAAGCCAGAGCTCTTCTTGCTTCAAGACTCGATAAATATTTTCTTCACTCTTCTGCCTGGGCTGGATCAAAGCAGCCTCTTGAGGTGGGGTGGGAGGCAAGCACAATAATTTTGTGTTTCCCCAGTCCTGAGAGCCTAATAACATTTTTATATCTGAAATCATCTGAATAGGAGAGCAAAAACGCCCTTTTCTTTTTGCCTGTCCCTGGATCTATTAAAAACAGAGCAATTTGGTACATGCTGCATCCTGACTTGCACTGGTCTGAGAGGTGATATATTGCTTCGTAAATCATTTGACTTATGTACGCATTAACCAGCTTTATGCTATATATAAAAGAAAACTGATAACAAAGACTATGTATTACAGAAACATTGCTCTACACTTGATCACTTTTAGATCCCATTAAAACAAGCTGTGTTTTTCCTGTATGTAGAATAACTCTCTCAGAAGACTCTATTTTGTTCATTGTGTTTGGCAGTCACAGCCACATAGTAAATGATCACATTATATGCAGCATCCTAATGTGCAGAATGTAAATGCTGAGGAGGATAATGAATAGGGCAATTGGAGAACAAAATTACATTTCCTGCTCACGGCTCTGATCAGCCCTAGTTAACATGCTCATAAGTAAAGAGTTAGTTATGGGAAGGTGGTTGGTGATTAAATGAGTGAAAAAACCACATCCATTTTTACCAGCAGAAGACTGCTAAATAGATGTGTGTGCATTAGAGCTCCCAGTGGATGGGCTGCACAGGTGAATGTCACGTGGGCTGCTGAATAGCTGTAGTTCATCCAAAGGTCTTTCCATTGTCAGAGTGGTTTCTGCATACCTCTCAACATTTTTCTTCCATTCATCTCCAACAGAATTCAGATCTCCCACTTGACCTCCACAGAGATTCTTTGTAAGTGTCTTCATTTAATCACATTTCTTTGAGATACTTAAATTCTGAACTAATGTGGAGAATCAAGAAGTGTCAATGCTGTTTGGGAACAAAAAATTAAACTGACTCCCATATTATTTTGGTATTGTTATCTCCAAAATGACTCTCCCACTCGTGAATAAAAAATGTTACTGATTTTGATCTATAATATGTGGGCACATGTGTGTATATTTAGATTCTGGTTGTTTGGAGGCTTTTTTTGGTTGGGATATTTTTTTTAATGTTAATGCTCAATACATGATCCTTCCAAGTTCTCCACACTTCTGAATTCTTCCTGTTCAAAAATGTTCACATTTTTGGCCAAGAACCAGAAAGCCAGACATAAGGTAGATCTTTGAAAGGGGATGAGAGGCATGGTTCACAAGGCAGTTTCGTGTTCTCATCAACAGCTACTGCACTGCTACAGCAACAAATTGCACATTCTCTCAGATGTGACAGACTTTGTACAACAAGAAGCTGCCTCTGTGTGGGAAGGGATGAGGGAAGGAGACTGAGGAAACCCTGAAGAGTAGTTGTTACTGTTTTTCATCCCAAGTCCAGCAGCCACAGCTAGTTGTGGCACTGCAGTGGATATGATGGAAGGTTTACATTGCGTAGTAATCTCCTACACAAATTTGTTCCTCTCAAATACCAAAGGACTGCTCTTCAGACCCAATGAAATATGTGTTATAGACATGTAACAGTGGGGCTGCAGACCTTGACGTGCAGCACTCATCTGGAAGAGTTTTGTACGTAATCACCTTTTAGGCACTGATTGTGTCCAAAATGTGTTTTCATGATGTACCATTCCCTAAGAGCTCCTATGTGTAAGAAGAGCTAGAAAAGTACATTTGAATGAAAAAATAGTATTGGTTAAAATGGGCTTGTTAAACTGCATTGATCCTCATTATAGACATTCTCATTCAACATTAAAACAGCTCTAATTCAATTTAGTTTGATCCATTTTGGCAGTGAAGTAGAGAAAACTGACTTGCATTCGTTAAGTGCCCAGGCAGTGCCAAATTCAGGCACTGAGCCTGTGCAGACATCCTAGACATTACCTGCACACATCCAGATTCCTCTCCCAGGCTGGATATCCCTTAGATCAGCTTGGGCCATTTCTCTGAAGTGTCTGCTGGGGTTTCACATGAGAATGTCTGTGATGATTGTCTGTTTACATCAGAAAAGATTAACCAGTTGAACTGCTATGGCTATGGTATTCGTCTTACAGACTGCTTTAGCCTCATTTTCTTGTGAAGTATGCACCATAGAATATGTTTTTCTATGATTATTATAAGAAGATTAGAGTACTCCTAGAGATGTTTATACTTAAATGGATAAAACCCAAGCAGATTATTCTGTCAGAATTTAAGAGACAGACATCAAGAAGGACCATGAAGCCTTCAAACATCTTGACTCTGTCAATACATTTTGGTCTACTATGGGGCAGTTCTATCCCTTTACAAATACAGTACTGTGAGAGAACTCATCTTGCAGTGGAGGATGTTGTGCTAGAGCACTCAGATCACCATTTGTCCCAGCATTGATTTTTCTCATCCATTTTTCTTAGACCCTTACATCATATGGACCATACCTGGGAGGTGGTGCTGCTCCCTCACGTTATTGCAAAGGAAATAGAGTTATCTTGGCTGGAGGAAATAACCCCAGGAAACTAGACATAATCCACTTCCAGTCCCTTCCTTTCCCCAGAGATGGAGCAGAAGCAAATAGGCAGCAGCATCCCTGCTACTGATAGAGGTTCTGGGGTGTCATGGAGGCAAAGGTGCAGGGAGAGAAAGGCCAAGAGAAGTGAGTGTGATGGGTTAGGTTACAGAAGATTATGCAGGATGAACCATAAAACTAACAGTAATGATATTCCAGTGACATTGATGATAATTAGTCTGGCTACTGTTTGGATTCTAGGAATTTCGAACTGCTGCTACTATGGAAATATTTTATAACCATATTAATAAAAATACCTATTCTCTTTCTGAAACATCAAAACAAATAAATTCAAGTCAAACAAGCACGAGGAGATGCTATTTTCAACTGAAGCTAGCAGCTCTGAAGCAGTTTGCTTATGCTGGTAAATTAGTAGCTGCTAATGTAAAAACTTTTATGGTCTCCAATACTCCTTATGTTTTGTAACAGTAATCGTGCTGCAGATGACAGGTAATGCTAAGATGTTAACTGCTTGTCCTCTCTCCTTCTGATTTCTGCAAATTAAATTAGGCACATCAATTTATGTTAATTTTTCTGCTGAATTCTTTCCTCTTTTTGAAATGTACAAGCTGTGCTAATTTTTGCTGCTGAGACCTGACAGCTACCCCTTTCATGGTGCCTTTGGATTGCTGTTTTCTCAACAGTGAGGGAGGCTGCTACTGTTAGGTTATCTCTGTTCATAGAAACTGGATTTCACACTTGAACAGATAATGCTCTGTATTATCATTTCTTGGCTAACCAAATGGGAAAACCAAGATAATCTAACTGCAAAAACAATTGCAGATTTCCTACATTTCTGTAAAGGAACTCAAGACAATTAAACCTCATGAGCCCAATCCTGCCTCTAGAAAAATCAATGGAATCCTGGTGATTTTGAATTGAAATTGACTCCTACTCCCTGCTTTTGTCTCATCTATCCTTTCTTTCTGTGCCACAATTAGAAGTGGGAACGCATTTGACTATACCTATGCTACCTCTTCTGTCTAAAAAGAACTTTTGTGTCTCCTGGGCCTGCAACAGCTCCCTTCAGACTGAGTCCAGTCAGGAAGCATCCCAAATCACTTTTTGGGCTTTGCTCTCAAACTTGTTAATAAGTCTCTCAGCCACCAAAGGGACAACAAAGTGACTAACAATACTGTCTTTGCATTTCTCTGTTTTTATACAGAGAAATGTACATTTTTCTATTTTCCAAGTAATTTTCAAGTGGGTATGTATCTTTTATCTTTAAGAGTTTCTTGTACTAAAGTAATGGAAAATATGATTCCAGAAACTGTTTTCAAATGTATGGAGGACTAGAAGCTGATTGTGAATAATCAGCACAAATTTATGAAGGAGAAATCATGCCTGATTAACTTGATAGATTTCTGTTATGAGGTGACTCGGTTGCTTATCTTGACTTCATCAAAGCTTTCTACACTGTCTGCCATAAGATCTTCCTACAAAAACAGGATAAATGGACAGCAAGCTGGGCTGAAAACTGGCTGAACTGCCATGCTCAAAGAACTGTATTCAGCTGTACATGTCCAGTCCCTAGCCCTGAGATCCTAGGGGTGGCTATTGGGATCAGTACTCTTTAACAGCTCCATTAATGATCTGGATGATGGAGCAGAGTTCCCCTTCAACATATTAGCAAAGCTCAGAGGAGTGATAGATAGACCAGATAGATGTCTTTGCTGACATTCAGAGGGCCAGGGACAGGTTAGAGAAATGTGACAGCAGGAACCTCCTGAAGGACAGAAAATAGAAATGCAATGTCCTGCACGTGGTGAGGAATAAATCCAGCCACCAATACAGACTGGGTGGGAGCAGACTGGCTGGGAAGTAAGTTGGCCAAAAAACAACTGGGGGTCTGGTGCACACCAGTTTGAATGCAAGCCAGCAATACAGTCGTGAAGTAAGGAAGGGTAAGTGTATTCTGGGCTAAATTTTTTTGCACCAGACAAAAATATAATTATAGTTGTTATATTTGTTAGATGTATGGTAAATTATTTTGAAGAAAACATGACTAAATGAACATATGAATCATGGTTCCAAATAAATGCCTTATTTACTGTGACCGTGGTCACAGGGGTTTTCAGGTGAAAGGAGAGACGAGAATGTTGACTCCATGTTCAGAAGGCTTGATTTATTATTTTATGATGTATATTACATTTTAACTATACTAAAAAGAAAAAGAAGGAAAGATTTTCTCACAAGATAGCTAAGCTAAGAACAGAAAAGAATGAATGACAAAGATCTGTGTATCGGACAGAGAGAGAGCCAGCTCTGCCGTGAGTGGTCACAAAATTAAAACATCCACATGAGACCAATCATGGACCCACCTGTTGCACAGCAGCAGATAACCATTGTTTACATTTTGTTTACATTGTTATCCACAGCAGTAGATAACCATTGTTTACATTTTGTCTCTGAGGCCTCTTAGCTTCTCAGAAGGAAAAATCCTAAAGAAAAGTATTTTCACAAAAGATATCTGTGACAATTTACATTATGATCAATAGCATAAAACTTCATTTCCTGATATTGCAGGAGTCTCTGATAGAATCTACAATGTTCTGCAGAAGTATGAGTTTAATATAAGGTATGCTTGTGACAGAATGGCTATAGAAGACAGTGGTGTATTTAACAGCATTGTCACATTTTAAGTAAGTACTTCAGCATATGTGAAGGCTGTTACGGTTATCAGCTTCTAAGTTGGACAATCTCAGATCTTGTTGATAAGTCTTTAAGCTTCTCTCTGTATAACCGAATCACTTTATTCCATTCATTCCAGGAAGTCTCTCCTACTCATTTACACTTTAACATAGTGTGGTGGTTTGACCAGGACGAAGTGGGAATTCTGGGATGCGGTGGCCAAACCAATGGGTGCTCGGACTTTGATATTGGCACCTGGTTTGGCCAGTTGGGTTTGGACACACCTCCGAGAACACACAGGGGTTAAAAGCAGAGCTTTGGGCCTGGGAGACTCTCTTGGGACTTCGAGGCAAAGAGGTCGGATCTCCCTTCCCTTGTCCAGCTGCTGCTGCTGGGCCGGGGTGGGGCAGCCATGTGGTAGGCCTGGGCCTGGACAGAGATGGGAGGTGAGGAGGCCTTGAGGATGGAAGGGTGGAGGAGCCCCAAGAGACAGCCATCGGGCAGCCATATCCCCCCCCCCCAGCAGAGAGAGAGAGGAGAGCCGGCGTCTGAATTTGATAGCGGCCGGTCCAGGAGGAAAAAAGGGGGGGGAATGTGGCGAGGAGGTGCCGGCCGGAGCAGCAGCGAGTGTGGGAGTGCCGGAGCTCTGGGACAGACAGAGCCTGAAATTTTTAACCCTTTTTCTTACATGATTGGGACCTCACAAAAAATGCTGATCCTCCTCAGAGCTGGATAAGGAGATAAGAGATGAGATAACCAAGGATCTGGCCTGAAGGACGTGGAGAAGGCTGGCTGAATGGAGAGAGAGATGATTGGAATGGCCTTTTGGCTGGACTTTTCTTGTGTAGCCATAGACTCAGTTTTATTCCTGTGACACAGAGACTGCACTTAGGGGGAGGCAGTGCCTCAGAACCAGGAGGGTTCATTGTGAGGACCCCTCGGCCCCAGGGAGTTGGAAAAAAATGGGGGGGACAGGACAGATGTCCCAAAGCAGAGACTGTGCCTTTTTGGAGTGGGACAAGGCATCCTTAAAAGACAACCCTAGAGGCAGCTCTGGTCCATGCACAGTGGTGAGAGCACTGGGCATGGAAGGAAGATGTCACAAGCGGCAAAAGGACTTTCCAGGCGGTGCCGAGTGACATGGAAGCACACAAGATTTCAGCGTGTTTCCAGGGGAAGCCTATGGTGCAAGAAGGACTCCTCTCCTCTTCATGGACTGAAGTTTGAATATCCTAAAGGGTGGTGCCAGACTGGGCAGTTGGTGATTTGGGGGAATGTATCGGATTGGGAAATTTTGGTGGTGGGGGAGAGGAAAGTGTTTTTTGTAAGGTTTTCAATTTTTTCTCTTATAGTTTTTTTCCCTTCTTTTCTTGTAGTTTAGGTAATAAAGTTTTCTTTATGTTTGAGCTGGAGCCTGCTTTGCTTATTCCTGGTCACATCTCACAGCAGACACCAGGGAGAAGGTATACTCATGGGGGCACTGGCTCTGTGCCAGGTCGAAACCATGACACATAGAGTCCTTCTACACATGTTCAAGCCATCTTGGCCACAGTCACTCCTTTCTGCCTCTCCTGCAGTATTTAGTGACAGCTTGTAGACAGAACAGCTTCTTAGTTCAGCATCTCTTGCTTTGACTAAATGGACATTGCTTTGACTTAATGGACATTGCTTTCCCTGATCAGGGAGCTGGGAAATGTGATGAGAACAACTTGCTCCACTGAGCCAAGGGACTGCACTGTTAAGATTTAAGTTATTTCTGGGGGACTTCCAGAGACCAGCCAGAGAGAAGCTGTCTTGTTGGAGTTGACTAAGCTGGTACCCAGGAATGAGTAAACAAATGGCGTTAAAAATTCTTTCTCACTACACTGGCTGAATTAAATTATGTTGTCAGTTTATTTGTCTGTTAGTTGCTCTTTTGATCCAATTAAGGCTCTTTTCATGAAGTTAAAAGAAAGTATCACCTTATTGAATTGTGGGAGACATTTTTTTACCTGGGTTATTAATAATACCTTATATTATCAAATTTAGAAGAAATTTTATAAACTAATTCACTATCACCACAGATGCTGCAGTTCATCTGTTTTATCAGTTAATGAAAAGAGCTCATTTCTTCTTGAGCTTGATTCTCTCCTGAATTGCTCTTTTGGGCCCAGTCTACCTGATTCAAAAATCAGATTAAAAGTTCTGTTGTTCTGAATGGATCCTGATCAGGCCAGTGGGACCTCTTAAGACAGGATTAGCCCCTTTCTGGCTTTTATTCATTGGTGCAACACTTCTCTTTCTTAACCAATTGCTGTTGTGCATCCTAACAACCCTATTTTCTGTATAATTTATACTTCCCAAGAAACTGAGAAAAAAAATCACACAAATTAATTTTTCTTCAAACAAAATTTTCAGAATTAAATAGGTCTGTCCAAATCCTTTTAGTTGTAGTTTTAATGATATATTTCACCTTCTTCCAAACTATTTTTTCTCTTCTTCTCAATTTGTGTTTAAAGTACAACACAGTTAATTTTTAAAAGATGTGGGAAATGAACATGAACTTAAGGTCATTCATGGAAAATCTGAAATTAAAAAGTAACTTTAAAGCATAACCCAAATAAACCAAACATTAATCTGAAGAGGAAAATATTAATAAGCCTTTGTGAAGAATGTATTACTTTCATTTTCAGGCTAAATCACAGGCCTACCTAGTTGAAAGGTGAAGATGGCTCATCTGTTAAATAGCTGTTGGAGCTATCTGATATATGATGATTAATTATAATATGCAAAGTTTGTCCCAGGCGTACACACCTCATAAAGCTGAAGACAACACAAGTGCATTATTAGCTCCCATCACAGTGGTAAAATAAGCCAACTTGACCTAATTATCAATTTTTAAAAGATATGGATGTGATTATAATGAGTGTTCTGATAGCATGTAATGACAGAATTTAAGTATTCATATTTTTATCTGTAGTCCTTCATTTGGTTTAGTTGGAAAATGTAATGCTTGATTTGCCAGGAAATCTAGAAATATGGTTCCAGACTCAGATGATTTTTACTGTATTACATACTGCGGCTGCCCCTGGGAAGGTATTTATTTCTTTTCTCCTTGTCAATAATGAATGACCCTACAAAGCAGAAACCTTATTAGAGTCTATGTTTAATGATTGCCCTAGTGATATGAGTGGTCTGGTAACAAATTGAAATGTCAGACACTCTATGACCCTCTAATAATATTGAAATCTGCCAGCCCCTATTACTGCCTTCAAACTGTATTATCCTGTGGTAATAGATCAGCTACTTACCCTAATACAGTTACCACGTGGGACACTGCAGAACAATCCCTTTGATCAAAAGAGTCAAAAAAGGAGTGGAACAGTGAGCAAAAATGAGGCATTGTCATAACAAGTCATGATGAACCCACTTCATTAAGGTGGAAAACTGCCCGTAAAGGGGGCTGTGATTGATCTTCGTTCTGGTGTGTCATCCTGCAAAGAAAAAGAAGTAACTTTCAAATTTGAATTAACAGGATTTTGTCTCTCTCATCCTCTCCCTCCCGCTATCCCTGTTTTAATGGATTATCTTACTCCATAAGCTCCTTTTATAGGTCCAAGTGCAATCCAATGTGTCCCAGTATTGCCATAGGAAAAGACACAAGAAACAGAAACACTATTTTGTCATTATTTCCAACAACTCTGCATTTTTAAGTGGAGAGCATGACATTAGTTTTTTCCTGTTTCCAAATCATAAAATAAGGAGTATCAATAAAAAAAAGTAACCTTTTTAATTTTAACAGGGAAAGCAAAAGAAACAGCAATTTTAAATATAGAAAAACAGAATCACATCCTTCTTGCTTAGGACTTGTCCCTCTCTCACTGAATTATGCTAATGCACAGAGGTCATATTTACATGGCATCATTAATTGCTCTTGAATTGGAGATTTGTGCATAGATTTATCCATAAGATTAGAATGATAAAGAGAACTCTTAGTAATCTCAGACTGTATTAAAGCACTTGATTCTCTTGAAGCTAATGAGAACTACTCTTTCTGTTGTTAAAGGCTCTGAATTGTGCTTGCCTGTGGGATTCTTTGCCCCCTTCCTTATTATGGAAAAGAAGATGAGGTTAGATAGGAAGTCTGCCAAGTTATAGTTTCTAGATCCTGCAATTTTTAAAGGGATATCTTTCTCAACCAGGGTATAGCCAGCCCAAGGTCATCTTTCAAACTTTGTGACTTTCCAGCTGAAGTAACTTTGATTCTGACTCTCTAGCCACTCTTCTGAAATGCCTGGAACATCCACAGGTTGTGCTTCATAACATACCCAAGGGCACACTTGTGTGCTGAGTAGACTCCTCCTGTGACCTTCTGTCTTTCTCCTGCCCATTTCCAAATAACATATCAGCTGATGTGGGACAAAGTAAATATTTCAATGTTCTTCCCAGGGGAGTCCTGAGCAGAGCAAGAGAGATAGGTAGGAGATTTATATGGAGTCTGAGTTCAGGTTTGCACACAGCTCAGTGTGGGAGCACACCGGGCTTGAGCACTGTAGGATCTGAGCTCTAAAAGCCTCTATACCATAAGCCCCTAGATGAACAATCAGGATTTATACATTTGATATATATATATATGACATGCACCACTTGTGTGGAGAGGAACATCAGCCCGTTTCTATGTCTTCTTCCCTGTCCTGCTGCAATCTTCCCTAGCAGTACCTCCTTCTATGTGCTTTCTGCCCTGCCCAGTGTCTCCATGTGTACCTCTATGTTAAGGTTTTGGATGATGCTGTAATCAAACTACTGAATCATAAATCTCAGTTATCTTTTCTGTAGAAACCATTTAAAGTCACATCCTAGGGCAGGAGTCTAAAAGTCTTAGTTATAACTGACCCTAATTCATGTCTATAACGAGAAAGATCAAAGTTACAGCCTGGCTTCAGAAAGATTCCCTGCAGGAACAGAAACCTGGGAGATTTTGCAAGGAGTTTTGTGTGAGGAATAGTTAAATTCACCTCTGTTCTGAAAAAAAGTGACCTTGTGAAAATAGCTCCATGTTTATTGTCATTTCATCAAACAGGCATAGCTCACAAACAAAAAGATGGCCTTTGTATCTACCATTCCTGCAAAGTCACCATGGGCTTTTACTGTCAGCTGTTAGCTTCCCCCCATTTTGCCTGCCATCAGCAGCAATAAAGACCTGCAGGCCAAATGAGTCCCCCTGAGATGGCTGTGTAACACGCTGACTTATAATTGTGCTCTCATTGACACCCCTGCAGCTCCCTTAATGTCAGTGGTTTTCTGCCTGATCTTAGCAAATATTTCACTGAGGATATATGAAAGGTGTGGTAGCTTGCAGCTCTTTTCTGCCTTATTCTGTGAGGAAACAGTAGGGAAAACGAAGTAAGCTCTAAAAATTAGTTAAATTTTCATTATCATGTAATGCATTTCATATTTGATGAATTCTGCAGAAATTCTTTCCATTGTTTAACAAGCCTGAACTGCTTCTACCTATCTGAAAAATACATAAAAGCTTGATTTGTTTTCCCCCAGGGGCAGCTTTTGATTGTGAACTGCACTTGGAAAGGCCCTGCCCGACTGTGAAATGTGCCCGAGGACCAGGAGGGCCAGCATGGTCTCACTGTGGGCTGGGTCCTACTCTGACCTGACAGAGAATGCTCCTGAGCTCTGTTCCACCCACTGCCAGGAGCTCCTGTGAGTTCCCTTTGGAGCTGAAAGCAAAGGCACCACTTGTCAGCCATGAAGTTAAGAATCAACCCCAAGGATCACATACCTATTCCACCGAGAACAGATGTGCTAGTGGCTTGGATTTTCAAATTAAAATTTCAAATTTAGCATCCGAGATTATTTGAGACAAAATGCTTATAAGTTTTACCAGCTGAGATTTGCTTGGGGACATTTTTTTCATAACATGGCATGTGCTTCCATTCACTTCTGAGTGCAGAAATTGTTAAGAAAGGCATAAATAATGTCAGACAAATCAAGAACACAGTCACTCATGGATACAATTTTTTTAAAACTATTTGTTCAACTCCATTGGAACTCTTAACCTGAATAAAATTGAAAGCCCTGGAAAAAATATGTTACAGTTTTGTCATGTACCTGATTAGTTTGGTTAGAAACCAAAGGATTTCATAAAAATTCTTGTTTATTTTTGTATTTAGCATTCTATAGTAACCCATGTTGTTGAACTGAACATATATTAAGTGCCTTCCAGATTTTGTCATATAGTTTTTCCTACAGCATAATTTATAATTCTGAATGTCCTTCTGTCTTAGTAATTTCCTTTTATCCCCAGTGGCCATTTTCACTCTTGCTGTGTCTATTGTGAGATGGCATATGGAACCTTTGGGCATGCAGGATATTAATCCATCTTTGATCACATTCCCCTGTGTATCCTCCCCACAGCTTCCTGATTTTTATCCAGAATGAACTCTGAAACAATTCAACATCTTTATTTTTATTATTATGATTGGTTCACTTTGGTTGTAGTTGACAACACGAGGTCCAATAGGTTTTCTTTAGTGCAGCGGTTTTTTTTTTATTCTTTTAAACATTGCTCCTGTACTTCAAAACTGATTCCATAGAAGTTTCTTCTTCTTTTATTGCTTTTGTTTTTATTTTCCTGAATCTCTGTTTGCTTCATGGAAGTAAATATCAGAACACACAGCTGTGACACAGATCTTCTAAACTTAATATAGGTATCAAAGAAGGAAAAGGTTTTTTCTGTCATCACCATCCTATCAATTCGGGGCTGCTTCTCCAAAGTTATCTTGCTCATGGCCCCTACTCAAAAAAACATTCCACAAGTAAGATCCTCCAGATATTATGACTAGTTTACACTAGCAAATATTAATTTTTTGCTCTTGTATCTTAATAAAGATGACAACAGGACTACATGTGATTCTTTTGCAGGATTGAACTGCTCTTTTTTTCAGGCATTTGTAGGACTTTTTTCTGTGGCATACATTGAATGTGTTGTTTTCTCTGAGCTCACTCCACTTTACCTGCTTTCAGATTCTGTATCCCAAATGCCACAGACTACACACCAGAAGCTGTCTGTAGAAATTTCACCTCAAAAATACATCTGAGTTAGGGGGTTGTCATGTACATTTGTCTTGGAGCTAAATTGGTATCCCTCATAAAACCTGGTGGCTTGAATCTCTCTGCTTATGGGCCAGTGCCTCTGCATTTTCAGCCCACAGCTGTGCTACCCTTTGCACCCATCTTGTTGGGAATGCTCCTATGCCATTTGTTGCCCATTGTTACCTTGAGGGTTTTGCCTTCTATTGAATTTGTGGCTTCCCCCAGCCCAAGTTATTCTTCCCTCGTGGCATGCATTAGCTTGCCTTTTAACAAGCTGAATCTCACTTTGGTATTCTCAGCCTGTATTTCTCTGAGCTGCTCTACATTACATTTCTTGATCCTGACTTGTATAATGTCTCCCAATTTAGCATCATCTGCAAATTTAATGAATGTGGTTTTATTTTGCAATCTTCATGACTGTCAATAAAGGTGGTAAAGTAAATATTGGTCCTACTTTAAGTCTGTGGCTCTGCACTTCCCCCTTCACATCCATGCCTGATTCCCCTGCCCCTCAGACTCTCTGGGCTACAGTGCCTGGCAGTACTCTCTCCTTTGTGGACTTTCACATAAATCTAGTCTGCATGTTAATTTGTTATATAACAGATTCACCAAAATCCATACCTGTAATATAGACTGTACTTCAGACATCCAGAGATTTAGGAAACATCACAGAATGCAGTGATGAGTTAAATCTCATAGGTCTGCTACCCAACTCTCATGCAATACTTGCATTAGATCACAGTAGTGCCCCTCTTTTCTTGGAACCAGTGGCAATTAACCAAGTTTTGACTTCTCATTGGTTTTGATAAGCATGTGGGATGTTTTCCTCTTTACATATAGAAGGCAGTTTTTAGTGTGGATTCAAGAAGACCACATCATCTGTAAGGCAGTTACCTTAAGGGTACCCCACATCATCTGGACACTCATTCTTCCAGAACAGGCATCTTGATATTTCTCCACAGCAAGGGGTGAACAGCCAGTAGAAATTCCTTGTTTGAGAGTGACTTTGCTGACCTGGTGTGCTATCATGACTGAAAAGCCATCTCACTAAGCAGCACAGATCCAATCATACATGGAAATTCACTGGCAGAGTAAACTGGTTTTACAGAAATTGTCCTCAG
This sequence comes from Melospiza georgiana, assembly GCF_028018845.1. Classification (NCBI taxonomy): domain Eukaryota; kingdom Metazoa; phylum Chordata; class Aves; order Passeriformes; family Passerellidae; genus Melospiza; species Melospiza georgiana. Next base: position 52,584,077 of record NC_080433.1, read on the forward strand.
AGGAACGGTTCATAGAGGTTATAGCAGAAGATTGAAGGGGAAAATATTTTTTGGGTTTTTTTCCTTTTACACAAGACATGTCTTTCAAAGAAGGCTTTATTCAAGATTAACAGGTACTTAGCAACTTTTAATCTCAACAAACATATACCAGATATTTAGGCCAATAACAGAAGGAAAAGAGAGAATGAGTAATAAATATATGGTGATATAAGTATTATCAGCAATGAGAGCTGCTTCTGGTCCAGTTACCAGTAGTAGGATCATTCAATTTTAAAGCTGTGGAAAGCACAAAAGAAAGAAGAAATTGGGATGAAAGCCAGAAAAAAGGTGATCTAGAAGATGGGTCACTAGTTTACATCTTCCAGTTTTCTGCAAAGACCCAGCCTATGCCCATGCCCTTTGCACATCACACAACCTCCTCTACAAAATAGATCAATGTCATAAAATCATGGAATTATGGATTGGAAAGGCCCTTGAGGATACCATCTAGTCCCAATCTCCCCCACCATAGGGGATACCACCCACTAGATCAGGTTGTTCATAATCACAGACTAATTTGAGGCCTCCAGATAGCAGCATGATCAGGCAGTAGTTTTAGCTTGAAGCTATCTGCTAGGTCTTCCAAAGGCAAACATAGTTCAAGTATTTAGTAACTAATGTCTTCCCTTTCCTAGTAAGTGAAATTTTAAGAAAGGCAATTTACTCAGAGATTACATTCAATTATGCACTGGTAGATTTCTAGGCACTACCCCCAAAATAATCAGTCCCCAGTCACCCTCTAACTGTGGTGCAGACTTTTGCATCAACAAAGTACTCATGACTAGTAGAAAGTATAAAAAGCCTATGGAATTTTATGCCTGTGTAGCTCTTCCACTTTCCTACCTATTATTCTGTTGTGAAAAATAGATTAAACCTCAGCAGCATATTTCAGTCTCTAGACATTTTTGTGCCTGGTTATTGCTAAAACATCTTTTTCTATTTTGCTTTCTTTCCCTCCTTTTTTTTTTCATTGACATATTTATAAATGTTCTTTTCTTTTCCTCTATACCTGTAGCTGGCATTTACCTCAACTTTTTTTGTTCTCAGCTGTGGCTGAATATTCTTGCTTCATTGCCTCCTTCCTTCTTCATTTCCAGTTGACAGCATCATTGTAAAGATGAGCTAAAAAGAAAATTGGAAACGCTGCTTACTTCACAACTATGCACTAAGTGCCCCAGCTATGCAGTCTCGCAGAGAACCTCACAATGAGATCATGCTGCACCACAGACAGGACTTTTCTCTGCAGATCTCAACATATCTCACAGGAGCAGCTGGTGTTTAGCAGTGCTGTTGTGTTGCTGCGCAAAGTGGCCTTGAGCAGATTGATACGGGACAAGATTCACTCTATCACATATACATTTTAAATCTTATTTCTTATTCATCCCTACTTATCATCCTGAGGTAAGTCCTGATCCTTTCCCATCAAACATGTAATGCTTTTTCTGACTAGGTGAGTTGAGAATGACTTCTGGAGGATGGACCTCCGAGTGGGTTGCAGGTATTTGTCATAGAACTGTGTCCTGTTTCCACAGGTCTGTGCATGGGAGACTGCAAATCTAAGGGTGTGCCTGGTGGAGGTCAGGTATAAATCATCACAAATATATCTGCTGCTTTAATGTCCTGCTTCCATTTTGGGAGTATTTCTGGAGGAGGAGGCAGAAAGTGAGTAAATAACAGAAGGAATGACTTCATTTTTGCCTGATCTATAAGGTCTGTATCTTTCTGAGCAGTGAGAGTTATTTTTAGTGATTTGCATCACTGGCTCTTGGCAGCCATGGCAACTAAAATCCTCTTCTACCCAGCAAAAACAGGGAAAGGAGAGAAGACAACTTCACTCTTACCCTGGCCTCACTTTCCTGGTTTCTGTCCTCCCCAGTGCAACAGGTTTAAGTTTTCCATTTTGAGCCTAACACATTTACCCTTATATCTCCTGCTTCACCATAACCTGGAGGAATGAACTCTAGCAGTGAGGTTTCCCAGTTCTATACTTTGTTGTGTTTGCTGTGTTGCCATCTCAGTCTTGGATTAGCATTTCAATGAGACGTACACAGCACCACGAGGTGAAACCACAGCCTGTCCTATGACAAGTGCCAAGCCCAGACTTCTACTTACTCATCCAGAAACCATGGCTTCTTCTCAGTGATAAAGTTTCTAGGTTTGTAAACAAAGGCTTTTTGCCATAAAGCACTTCCTTTTAAAAAACAGAAAATTAAATGCATGTGAATGGAATGTGCTTTGGTATTTCCTAGCAGAAGAGGGAAGAATGAAGAAATTCTTCTGTATTTTTTTCCACTTCTGTATGCGTAAGTCTGCCACTGACTGCCTGTCAACACTTCCTCACAAGCTACCAAACAACTTGTCCAAACAGGACAAGGTAACATCCTTCAGTCTCTATTGACTTGGAAGGATCATATCTAACAGACTTGAAGTGAGATTCCTTGTCATATTACCAGTACCCTCCCCCGGTGTAATAATTACCAGACTCAGTTCATTTATAAACCTCTCATACATTGTCTGTTATCTGGGAATGTCTTTCTATGAATGATTTTTTTTCTGTATGAAAATGGAGCATTTCATACATGGATGGAACAACCGTCTTGATGCTTTGAGAGGCTGCCCAGAACAGAGGCTAGGCAGTGTTAAAGGAATAAAGTAGGTGTTTATTAAAAGGCCTTCCAAGGACACACCTTGGGCCGTACCAGAGCCTGGCTGTGGCTACACCAAAGATGGGTGCTGCGTCACACCTTTTCACACTTTTATAAGTTTTGGTCCATTTACAAATTGGAGTTAGTTGTCCAATTACAGCTTCAGGTTATGCAGTCCCATCCTCCCAGATTGCTCTCCCCAGTTCACTGTTTACACTTTTTGGGCCTGAAGCTGCAATGATGTCTTTGGTTCTTGGGCTGGAAAAGGATTGTTTTGTCTAAATAAACTGTGAAGAGAACTTGCTATGACTTTGTATGAAGTTCAGAGTTGTATACTAATGCAGTACAGAATCTGGAAAATATGAAAGCTAAAACTTAAGGCATCAATCTTTGCAAAAAGCTTTCTTAAAAAGGACAACTAGAGAAGGAATTGGAGAAAGGAGAAGGTAATTGGGAACAAATGGAGTGGTTTGGAACAGTCTGAACCTGTAAGATCTGTGTTACTGATGCATCTTTAGGAAGAAGCAAAGCATCAAAACCTGGACACAGTAAAGTTGTGGGTTTCCTGGCAGACATTGCAATTACCTGGGCTTCTGAGGAATCACAAAAAGGGCCTGTGGAGATATTTGTATTGTTTGTGTTCAATGTCAATTCTGTCTCCAAAGATCAAATATACAGGTTCATTCATGCTTTTATTTTCTTGGGAAGTATACTCATAACGCACACAGGCATTGCTTTGAGGGGCAGATGGTGCCAGTTGATTGTATATTCATTATTTGTGGAAGAGATCTCATGGATTCTCACATTTTTGTGTGAAATCATCCCCTATGAGATGCTAACGTGACTGAGATTATTTGACTGACTCCTCAGCACAATCCCTCTCACAGTGCTGCTGGGTTATGTTTGACAGCATTTCTACCCTCAGGAGCTGCCAGGCCCAACACAGGAGACATTTATTGCTGAAACATTGTGGGATGGAGCCTCAATAGAACACCTGCCCACCAGAAGATTTATTGTTCTTGACAATGCCAAATAATTGTCAAATCAGAAAGGAGGCAATGTTATCTCTATAGAAACAGAAAATTGTTACAAAGACTTAACTTCTGTATATATCTTGGCTAAAAATGGCCATTTATAAAGCCAGATTATAATTTAATGAAGATGAGAAAATGAAAATAGGAAAATATGAGAAAATCTGATATTCTTTGGATTGATGCTATCTGTCTGCTCCTGAATCTGCTTTCTGGGCAGTGTTATCTTGTCTATAATACAAGTAGAGAGGCCAAGATTTTGTCTGTAAATTTTTTTTTACATTTGTTGAGTCAAGGAAAGGATTGACTGCTTAAAAAGCTGTATTTCCAGTAGAGGTTTAGAGATGGGAACTCGGGAGTGTCATAAAACAGATACCATTTCCTTCCTGGCTAGCCCGATAGGATCAAAATTGGGAAACACGGTCTTCTGTGGGAAAGTGATCTCTGCTTTCCAGAGGGGTAAGAGGCTCTTTATCTTATCTTTCTTATCTGTCTTTCCTATCTCTAGCTATATTTGTATGAACATGATATAGGCCTGGGACCATTCTCATGAAATATACATTTTTGTGTCAACTTATTTCTCCAGAGTTATATGATTTAACCTTGTTGAGGAGATACCTGTAAAATAAATTCCAGTATTTTAATAGATACAGAGGGACAGAGCCTAAATATTAGCCTTACTCTGTGCACAGGCACAAAAATAATGTTGCCTGAAGTAAACTATATCTCTTTGCCCCTCAGAAGCTCATCTGAGAGTAATTGTACATAGCCAGCTAAATCAAAAGAGAGCCACAGTTTGATGCAAGAGATTGGATTAGAGCCTGTGACTGAAGTATTTCAGGCTTCCCTGATCAAGGCAAGCTATACAGCAGCCATCAGAAAAGAAAGAAGGCAGATGACAGAAGGCATGACTGTCTATCAACATCACAGATATAATAATACAGGCAGGAGAGACCTTTTGCTGTGCACCTTGTGAACGAATTCCATGCAAGACTGTGTTATGCACTCATAGAAATGCTTCTATTTCAGTGTGAATAGAAACTGCTCTTCCTACACAGGCATTAAAAAGGATCAAAATTTAAAGTTAAGACAGACCAAGCTTTTCAGAATATTTAAAATCATTAAAATACTTTATTCAAGCAATAATCTCTTTAGAATTGGTTATTACCACTATTAATGACTTGCTAGTTAAAATATTAATGGATCATAACTGAAAACTGCTGGCAATGTCTGATTTCAAGGGGTATTATCTCTTAATTAATGATATTTCACCTATCTGCAGTCAGTTTTGTAGGTATCTATTTTACTGTCTGTTGCAGGATACTAAAACCAGTTATTACAAATGCAGGAGAAATTACAAAGAGTGTGAAATAGGTGCTTATTTTCTTGGTGTTTTGCATTTTGTGGCCTGTCAGCTAGCTTGTATCTCAATTTACTTGTCTCTTATTAGTATATGGCTTCTTATTAGGCATTTTATGTGCTTTGAAATTTCATGTTGGAACTGCATACTGAAAAGCAATGCATGTTTTTGGGGAGAGGTTAGTAGATGGAAATTTAAAATATTTATTTTAAATCAATGTTTTATAAATCACCTCTTTTTGACCATTTCTTTCACAATATTCCATTTTCACCAATTGTTTTGTCATATCCTGTTTAGGAGCCTTGTTTTACCATGGTTTACCTTGTTGAAACCATGGTTTTTTTAGCTTATAATTTGTACACCATATTGCTCACAAAGTACCTAGGATTATAACTGGTGGAAATAAAGGAAACTGAAAGGCTAGGTGGCAGGAAGTGTGGAGGGTGTGATGAACATTTGATGTGATTACTAAATATTCTCAGACTTCAATTTTGTCAGAGTTTCTGGGTGTCCATTGCTCTCTGTGCTTGCAGCTCTTTTGCTGAGGAATAGGACACAAAGCAACTTCTCAGTAACAGGCATTTTAAATACCAACACCTAATTCCTTCTTGTCCCTGTACTGCCTCACACACTGAGTACAGGAATGAGAAAACAGCTTCATACAGGGTTTTTACCTAAGTACAAAATTAACTGTGTGCCTTGGATACCTTCAATTCTTCTATGACTATGGCTTCTCAGGAGCTGGTCCTATAAACCCTTACAAGATCAATCTTCTCGTCCTGAATGCTTCCAGGTCACAGCAGCAGAACTGTTCTGGGGAGTGATAAGTTGATCATTCCCTTGATCATAAATCTGACTGTAAGCTCAAGCTTTTAGATATTCAGTAGTGCTTCCAGTGAGCCATATTATTCTCTAAAAATTAATGGAATTATTGACAACTTTTCCAGTGTACTTCTGTTATTCATTCTTTTTAATGGAATATTTCAGAAAATAGAAAATTTGAGAGTATACGCTTCACATTGAATAGCTCTGTAACTTTCCAGGTATTAAAATTTTCTTTTTAAGTCAATTTTGATAAGCTCTGTGGAACAACTCTCCAGCCTGCCTTATTTCTAGATCTTAAGTCGAGACACAGAGAACCTTACTAAGAGCACAGGGAGGAGTTCAGTAGACACACAGATGGTAAAACTTCAGATCAAATTAAAATTTAAAAAATATTTAAATCAAAGATAATCTTTCATTTTCTAAAAAAATAGGGTACACTTACTACAATAAGGTTGTTCCTTGCGCTCTTGTGGGCTTTATTGCTTTCATTTAAGCAAATTTTGGGCTACCAAAAGATGATAATTTTAATTTAAGATGAAGGAATACCATCTGTGAATATAGTGGACTCCTTTCCCCTATGTATTATCTACGCAAATAACACCCATTTTATTGTTTGGGGAATGTGATGAAGATAATAAAAGTGAATAGAGACAGGTGCTGATCAAACAGATGTTATTTTAGTCTGATTTCTTCTGTCTGTCTCATCAGTGTTCATCAACACAGACATGCATCACTGCTAATATTTTAAGTCTGAGCTAGTCCTATTGGCTTGCATTGTGAATTACTGTGTGAACACCAAGGACTAAATAGACAGAATCAAACTCCAGTGGTTTTCATTACAGATGCTTAGAGGTGAAAAGCAGGGCACTTTACTTTTGTCTCTTGTAACAATCAGTTTTCCATGGATCTCAGTCTTTAATTTTTTGTCTGAACAGATATTTTCAAATGAGTGAAGTGAGAGGAATGGCTTACAGGTATTGAGGAATGTTTTCACAAGCAACTCTGCTATACAAAGCCAGTGTTATTGCACAGTCTATATCTGAACTTCTTCAGATACAGAATAAATTATCTCAATGTAAACTATGTGGAATGTAGGCTAAAGCTGATTTTAATGCTAAACTAAAACTGTTTTGAATCCATTTCAGTGATATGGTTTAATTAACCAGACCACTTCTTCTAGCCCCATGTACTCAATGCAAATTAATGGCACTTGGAATATCCATTCTCTCAGTGTCTTGCCTGCTGTTTGCTGCCTGTGAATCCTATCTCGCATCCCACACCTTGCACTTGCACAGGTAGTGATTAACTACCTCCAGAACTCATTTCCTCCTAAGTGGCTTCATAATATTTTTCTTCCATGGGAAGCAAATATGGTGAGTGAGCCAGCACAAAACCATTTTCAGAGGTGTCAGCACTACTGTGCCAGAGCATCGTTTCTAATATCTTGTGCTAAAATGTAGAACACAAAAGAAATATTACATTATTTACTTCATACTGTGTCACTTACCTAAGACCCCAACTGAAGAGTCTGTTTGTATTAGAAATATGCTACTTGTGCTAGAAGGTGATGATGGAAGATTTATGCAGGCACAGAATGCAACTTTTTAAAAAATATGTCATCTAGATAAAAGCCTGGGAAATTACACAACTTTCCTGCAGGGAGCATGAGCAGCCAAACCATGTTGAGGCTATGATATGGACTTAGTCACTCTAGTATCCTCTGTAACCAAGACGGAATGCCATTTAAAAGCTGGATTTTCTGCTTCATGAGATTCTCACATGTAAAACTTCTCTTGCCAGAAGGAAATAAATAAGAAATGGAACTGTTGAAAATCCTTTCAAGTCAAGTTCTGACAAAATCCAGTTTTCTCAGTTCTTACTTGAAGAGCTCTGTCAAAACGTCGGGTTGAGGTGAAGCCCTGACAGGTCACTTTGGCAGAGGCTATAGAGAGACCTTTGAAAAGCTGTCTTTGTTTCCATGTGCTCTTGAGCTTTAGTATTCCTGGAGGCCCCCAGCAGGCAGTGCAGCTCTGTCAAACAGGTGCCTTATTCAATCTCTGTAACAAAGACTACTGCCCAAAAGGACCTCACACTAAAAGGCCAACAGGACATAGGTGATGTGAAAAAATGCTGCTGTACGTACTGTGACTGAAATAAGACCTGTCTAGATGCTCTCTTCTACCAACAGCAGCAGGCAGAGGCTCTAATATAAACACATGAGGCCTTGGCAGATCAAAAAATCGGCAAGATCACCAATGTGGGTGATCTGCAGACAGGCAGCTAAGTCAAGAATGCCACTGCATCACTACCTACAGCAGCAGGGCTCCAGGTTCCTGCTAAAAGATACATCAACCTGGCAGCCTCATCAGTGCTAAGGGGAAACTGCTGTTTCCAGTACCATAAAAACAGGAGCTGCAGGTTCATATCCTATGCTTCACATCTCCTGTCAGATCTGAAACCTCAGAGGAGCTGGTGGAGAAACTGAACCTGATGGAAATTCACTACTGGAAACACTGACCTACTGTAATTTGCTTTTCATAACACCTGGGCTTCTCAAATGGTGGTGCTGTATTGAAAAGTTAATGTGCAACTGGAGAATTTTTCAGAAAATTTTGGTTGAAAGATAATAATGCTTTTTTTGTTCTACTTTGCATCATTTTCCAGATGTGATCCTTGTGGAAAGACAGTGTTTTCTCTCTACATTTGGAAGCTTCCTTCTCGAGTAAGTCACAAGCTGTCATCACTTGTATTGTTGAAATGTTTACATTAAGTGTTATTTAAACTGTCTGTTGCAAAGGAAACATGAGAGTCAACCTTACACTCTCATTCAAACATGAAAATGAACCTTACACTTGAAAAAATGACCTCCTTTTGATTCATTCTACATCCTGGCCATGACCACCTGGGTGCTTTCCCTGCACTCATGTGGGTCCCAGGGCTGGCTGAAGTTCTTTCCAGAGGAGAACTCAACTGTTCCCTGTAAGGTTGTGGGGTTTCCCATACAGCTGCCTTCAGACTGACCTTAACACCATGTGGGGGCAAGGATGGGGCAACTTTGTGAGATCAGTTCGCTTCTTAATGTCAACTCCACCCATTGGGCAGCTTCTACAAGAAAGAATAGAGTTTAGATCATCAGAGTTGCTAAAGAGGGTATGAAATGACTTCTAGGTGCTATACATATTTACCCATTGCACAGTGGATACACAGAATAGTCCAAGGCTCAGTGGCATCTGATGCTATCCAAGGACTTACTGAATGGTTCATTTAAGCCAATTCTTATTATTATTATAACTAGTTAAAGTAACAGTTTAGGTGGTATTTTATATATTCCTAACATGTCTGATTTTTATTAAATTAAAAAAAGCCAAACAGCCAGTGAAGACAAATCAAGCTAGCTGAGCAAGGTACATTTTATTAATTTTCAATTTTTTTTTTTGAATAGGAGGGTGGCTTAACTATCTGCTGGAAAGGCAGTGTAAATCAGTTCACTTCACACCTTGCAGAAGAAGAGAAAAGATGTGACTCTAGAAGGAAAAGTAATCAACAGAAGGGGTGGAGAAAAAGTATAAATCAGGATGGTTTATGTTTCCTTCCACCTTGTAGATTGCTTTTCCTTCTGTAACCTCCCTCCCTCCTTCTCCCCCTTCCTCTGTCCTTCAGTAAGAATTTAGCTTACCTCCACAAATACCTTCTCACAGCATTTGAATGTGTTATAAAAGCAAAAGCATAGTTTATAGAATGTTCTGAGTGTTGTGCTAAGTCTCTTCATTCTGGACAGGGAAATGTCCATTTCAGGGGAAATTTTTGATCAATAATAACTCACATTGAAATGATGCTTTGTTACTAGTCTATATACCAGTAGCAAAGAGAGCTAGATGATCTTTGTTTCTAAAGTGTCTGAATCCCAGCGAGGTGGATGTACTGTGTGTGAGTGCAAGACCACACTGATGATGTCTTCTGAAGAACTTTGTAGACTTTGTCATGGATGGGATCCTAGTCTAAGCAATAACCAGTGAAAGATTGCATTGCAGATTAAAACTGCTAATACGACTTCTCATGGGACCGGGACAAAAAGTGGGGTCCTACACAAGGACAGCTTCAGTTTTCCTGGGCTGTATTTTCAATTTGTGTCTATTGGGATTAGTGTAGAATCCTCATCCTTTTACAAAGCGTTAAAAAACCTGTTTTGAAGAGAATTGTCACAGAGATTGTATTCTTTCCTTTTTTGCAATCTTCATTTGAAAAGATAATCTTAGCAGGGTTCCAAGTCTTAGTTCTGTCTCTGTTTTCTTAACAATGCGTGACAGCCCCAATCTTTCTGTCTTCTGTCTAGTAAACAATTTCATTTAAATTTTGAAGAGAGAAATGCAATATTCATGCATGTTCCTTGGTGTCAAACTATAATAAAAAAACTTTTGCTCTGTCTTCATAATCCTCTTACAAAAAGTAGTGCATGATAGTTCCACCCAGCTATATGTTATTGGCCAGAAATGCATGTTGGTGATGTTGTGAGGAGGGATTTGGGCTGCATTAGAGTGCAAAGTTAAGGCCCATAGTGATGGATGAACTTGTGCCAGTACATCTGATAGAAACACGAGATTTGTTTCAGAGGGTGAGTGCAGTCAATGAAAATAAAAAATGCAGTCTGTGGAAATTTAGAAAGGGGATGTCAGTCAGACTTCTGGTTTCCTGAAAATCATGATTAGGTTTGCCTTGCTCAAACGGTAGAATCTACAAATGCCTGATAAAATTTTCTAAACTTGCAGGTACCACCCAAACCAATACAATACGTCGGATGATTAAGTCTGAAAAGGGAATCCAAACTTCCTGAAGAATGTTTTGTTCTTTAATTCATATAACAGCTTCACTTTTCAGTCCTGTTTATTGAGAACATATTTCACAAAGCTGCTTAGGTGATATCAGGGTTTTATGTTGAAATGTGAACATAGCTGCTCTACGGTGGCCTGATTTACTGAATGTCCATGAGGGCAAGCAAAAACAACATCACATTTCATAGATTTTTTTAATGGATTTTTTTTCCATTTTTTCCATGTGAGGTAATAAAATGATATACAGTGAAGCCAGACACAGGATTGCAGAGTTTTGTCCTTTGTTATAAAGCATAAAGAGTTCTTTTACTCCAGGGTGAAGATTTCTAGGTGGCTGATGATATTGGTGCAGAATGATGTATTAATCTTTGCTCTTAAAATAGATTTCAAGAGCTCCATCTTGGGAAAATCTGTTAGCTGGCTGTTATCAGTGACAATTGTTTGTGTTTCCTCCAGGGCTTGGCTTTTGGCATTGTCATCCTAATCATGTGGGTTAAATCTCTGAATTTATAAAAACCAATTTGTGCACTTGTGCCCTATTTTATCTTCTCTTCAAGTTCTTAAAACATTTCCAAGGCTGAATTTAACTTAGAGGAAGGCAAGTGATTCTATTCTTATTTACACATGGACTAATTAGGACATGGATAGGTTTCTTGATGTATGTTAGGATGGCAGAAGAAGTTTTGACAGAAATAGGGAAAGATTGCAGATAAACAGGAAGAGAACAGTTTCCAAGTTACAGACACCTGAAATATTCATTTCTTTGGCTTTCTCTTGCAGAAAAGAGCAATATGTTTTAGAGAAAATATGGAGGAATACATCACAAATGTATTTTTTTCCATTTGGCACCCAGAACATCCATATGGTTCAATTGATTTTTTATCTTTTTAAAATTTATATTGAAAAACAAGATACACTAGAAGGTAGTACACATTTCCATTATGTATTCAATTGTTAAAAAGTTTCATGATTAATTGTGTGAGTTTCTATAAAAATATTTAACCCTTTCTATCACAAGAACTTATGCAGCTAAGTACAGAGAAAGAGACACCAGAGAGCAAAGGAATATTTGTTTTATTTTTTCTTTATATGCTTTCAGAGATAAGACATAAATTACAGCAAAGTTAACAAAGACCAAGATCCTTTGACATTTGACACAAGAGCCTTTTCTCTTTAATTTGGCATCCTAATAATGCTTGGAATCCCTCCATTCAAGCAAGTCGGTGGCAGATGCTTTATTCTGTCTCTTGTTTCTCCTCTGGGGCTGTACATTAGGTTAAAGTATCACAAATAGCTGCTATTAAAGTGTGAGTCACAGTAGCTATAATTTTTCATGACAGCCAAAGAAAATGTAACATGTTTAGGAAACTCTGTCACTGATGCTAACACTCAAGTCTTCAGGCAAATGTTTAATGACATACTCAACATACAGTGCAAACTCGGCTATCTACCAAACAAAAGGTTACTACCAGAGAGCTATAAATATTCAGAAATGTCACTAAACAATAAGAGTTATTTTCTTCCTGATCACTGAAGGCAATGTAGAAATTGGACTAATATGTGAACTGGGGAAAAAAAAGAGGCTTTTTACATATAAAATTATTTTAGTTTGGCTGCTGTAAATCACAGAATCACAGAATCACAGAAATTCTAGGTTGGAAGAGACCTTTAAGATCATCGAGTCCAACCCATGTTCTAACACCTCAACTAGATCATGGCAGCAAGTGCCACATCCAGTCTTTTTTTAAACTCTTCAAGGGATGGTGACTCCACCACCTCCCTGGGTAGATGATTCCAGTATTTGACCACTCTTTCTGTAAAATGCTTCCTCCTTAATTCTAGCCTGTATCTCCCTTGGCACAGCTTGAGACTGTGTCCTCTTGTTCTGTCTGTTGTCGCCGGGAGAAAGAGGCCGACCCCCAGCTCACCACAGCCACCCTTCAGGAAGTTGAAGAGAGTGATAAGGTCACCCCTGAGTCTCCTTTTCTCCAGGCTGAACAACCCCAGCTCCCTCAGTTGTTCTTCATATGGCTTGTGTTCCAAGCCCCTCACCAGCCTCGCTGCCTCCTCTGGACACACTCAAGCATCTCAACGTCCCATATCTACCATCTGTGGAGATGTGCAGAAGCATGGCTTTCCTATATTGATTTGATTCAAGAAGTTTTCTGGCATTGAGCATCCAGTTCAACTTTTTATTCTACTCTAAAGGGAAGTAGGAGGTAACTAACACATATGAGTACACCCTCTGAGACTGCAGGGCACAAAACAAGAAGTTCTTTCTGGGAGCAGGGCAGTGCTACCCATAACATTCCTAGTGAGATCTCATGGGCTCATGGCTCATCATCACTTACCTTAAACTAGACACTACATAGCTATTCAATCCTTATGATTGCTGTCAGAAATGGGGCGGTTTTAGGAGTACCCAAATCACAAATAATGCATTGGGAAGACCTATGACTTACACAAGTAGTGCAAAGTGCTACATTTTGATCTAAAAGTGATAAGACGTATTTAATACTCCAATGTAAGTTTGGTCATTTAAAATCACTTGGGAAATTCAGCAGTGTGAAGGAGATTATTATTCTGTGCCATCCATAAGGACCAGCAAGGCTGTGAACAGTAGAAGTTTAGAATTTTCCTGGCCAGGGAGCTGGGCTCTAGTGCTGCAAATGGCTGTCTAAAATACCCACTTGGCTTCCCTCTATTTCCTGTGGGGTGCAATTGATTTTGCCTTTCACTGGAGAGTGAGAGTGTCTGGTGAGGAAACAGACATGGGCTTTCAAACTGTTCAAATGTATGATGGATCTTAATCATGGTATTATGACAGGTTAAGGGTTTAAGCCTGCACAGCTTGGAGATGATGAAGCTGCTTGGGGATTGCAACTCACTGCAGCATATTAGCACCTAAATCAGGGTTATGAGATTTTGGACCAGGAGAAAACTGAACAAAAAAAAGCAAGAGCAGAATGCCCTGTAGATTGAAGCAAAGGAAACAGTTTCATACATTTCTGCTCTTGGAGGTTGAGGATTGCTCATTGATTTCTTCATCTCCAGAGAAAGGGATAAGGGGTTTCCCTGTTTTACTTTAGAGGGGAATAATATCACCTGTGCAGGATTCTCTCCTTTAGGCTGTGTCTGCAGTTGCTGTGACAGGGAACACAGCAGCTGCAGGGTTCATTGCAGTACTCTTACAGACACACTCCCAGGGGAATGCAAGGGCCTTCACAGCCACAGTCAGGGCTGGGATGAAGCACGTGGTGTTTCCACCAGGTCAAAGGGGGCTGCTACAGCAGACACTGCATAGACTGATGCCTGCTTTGCTGTGTTTTTATTGAGCACAGCTAAGCTGTTAAGCCACCCAAAAAGCTGTGTGAGCTGAGATCTGTGTGTGAGTTTGGGCTCTCACACAAAGCACAGTGTGGGGAGCTCTTCTTGTCACAAATTTCTCTGCCTTACCTGGGTGCCTTCCTGGGCTTTGTATCCTTGGTGTCAGAGTTTCTTCCATTTGGCACCCAGAACACCCATATGGTTCAATTGATTTTTTAACTGGGGGGCTGGTTACCAAAGGGCAAATTTATAGCAGATAACAACTGTGATATTTTTCAGCATGGTTTTAACAGTAGGTCCTGTGCACTCTGTGGGTATCTATTTCCAGATAAGTGTTTTGGGAAATTAATCCCCTCTGAGCTCTGTGGTAGCTCACACAAAGACATGAGAGGTCCAGAGGAAAACATGTTTAGGATTCATCTCCTCAGAATTTCCTATTCACTCATTTTACAGCATGTTTTCCTGAGCACTGCAGCACTGGATAACTAGATGTACACTTTTTCACTTGGCCAGGGAGAGCACATCAGGCAGCCTCATCACTGGATGGAGTATTTGATTTCAGTCTGGACAGGTGCTGTCTGTAAAAGGAGCTGAGGAGAGAACAATTTCAGGCTGAGCACAACTAGTTCAGGGATATAACACATGACTTTTGCAGTAGTAGTTAGAACATGGTGTAGAAAAGGGAAAGGAGAAAAAAAGAAGGTATTTCTTCTTCTCTGCATTAGCATCATGACAGCTGGGAAGAAGGCACAGACCATCTTCAAATAAATGCAGAATTCAGGGTTAGGCCCCGTGCCATATTCATATGGCAGGAAAGGCATCATTGAGTAATAGGCTTAATCACAGGAATTTGCTTTTTGGCAAAAGGAGGAGCTTGAACCTGTGGATCTGAGGCTGGGCAACCATTTTTATGTGGTAAGTGGGGTTGGGACTTGTGACACATTTTCCTAAGTAATTTTTTATTATCTGCATGTGAAAGTGTCATGAAGGTGCAGTCATGAGTGATGTGTCCCAAACTGGATTGGAGAGGCTAATCTTACCCTTTGCTACAGTCTGAAAAGTGTAGGAATATAAGAGAAAAAGTGGATAGCAGAGGCTATTCAGAGCAATAGACATGTCTTGAAGGCTGTAGCAGTTATTCAAAGCAGCCATCAATATGTCATTTTCAATTATTTTCAGAAAATGCAAACTACCCCAAAGCCCCTCCTAAAATATTTGGTGATCCCTTACGCACACTTCTGCAGAGGTGCAATGCTGGTATTAAGGATGCCTTAGCAGGAAGCCAAAGAGGAGCACGGGGAGGTCCCGGAGGCCCAGTGTTGTGCTGCAAACAAAGTACAGCAGAGGAAGATTGGCAGACATTAGAGAATTACTGTCTGAGCTAACATCAATGGAGGCTTTGATGCAAGCCTCTTTCAGGGAATTACAATAAAAGGTAGAGTGACTGAAGTTGAGGCAGGCTTAAACAGGCATTCAGATACAGTTACCGATAGAGATAAGAGACTTCGGGATCTTGAAAGCAAAGACCTGAAAAATAGATAATTTGGGGAACTGAGGGAGAAGAAATAACACTGGGTTGAAAGAAATCCCAGACCTGACTGACATAAAGAAGGAGGAACTCTTCAAAAAAGTGTTAAATACCTGCAAAAGGAATTTTGGAGCGAGAGAGATTCTGGATATGTGTGGGTGGGATACCTCATACACACGGCAGAAAGCTACGGGCAGGAATGGTTAAAAATTATAATCCCACTTAGATTCTATGACAAATGAGCACAGAGTTCATCAGAGTAAGAGGGCAAGCGTTGATTAGAGAAATAGGATGCCCAGGACTTGAGTGACACAAAGTGGCAAGTCCAAAGAGCCAGGACACTGAAGTTGAAGCTTCCCATGGAAGGTAGGGGAGCTGAGGGTCATGCTGCAGTCCTGGGCCATGAGCTCCCTACCTCTGTTTTACCTGGGAGCTCACAGCCAGCTCTTCAGGACAGACACACACTTGTTCTTTTTGATAGCACCAAGCATGGCTCACCTCTTCATGCAAAAGTGTGACAGCTGAGAGTAGAGAAAGAGGAAGACATCATGTCCAACCATATCTGCCCACAAATGAGGAGACCTGAGGTATTTCTATCTCACTTTTCCCAACCCAGAAGCACCATTCCCAGCATTGCTTTTCAATTTTCTATTACAAAGTCATGGTCCCAGGAGCAGTGATTAAAGTGTTAGCCCCTTCACTCCTAAACAAGTGCAGGTAATTTTAGGATACAGGTGTGTTCCTTCTTCATCCTTTTCTCTGGCTCCATAAATCCTGAGATTTGAAGGAGAGCTGAATCCCCTTGGACAGAAGGAAAAGTTGTGCAGGTTTCCCTTTTCCTCTGAGAATATGACAGCCATTAGGTCAAGACACACTAAGATCTATTGTATCTCTGACAGAAAAGAAGGTTTGGAACATTTCTCTTTTATGAAACATGTAATTCTCTTGCTATGAGAATATCTGCTTCTAAGGGTCTGGGCAGTGAGACATCTGGCTTACATGCCTATAATAATTTACACCAATGTAAATAATTTTAAAAATACTTTAGTTGACCCAAGGGATACTTACACAGAGACTACTTGAATTGCAGTATTGTGTTGTTTTCAGTAAGTTCTTTCTAGGTTTAGGAAGAGTTTTGGATTTTAGCAGCTTAAAATCCTTCCTGATCCTAACTGTTCCATTACCACCCTCCGCCTTCATTAAAACTGAATAAATCACCATTTCTGGCACTTAAAGGGGTGTTTTGATGGGTGTTAAACAGGGCATACCACAGGGGTGTAAGCAAAAAGTGTATTTAATTTGCAATTAGTTATTCCTATCTAACCAAAACTGATGGATAAAGTAGTTTCAAAAGCTCACACTGTACACTAAGATAAACAGCTGATATTGAAGTAGTTCAGACCCCGGGTAAAAAACAGCTAAGAGAGTTTAACAGAAATAAATGTGAAGGAATATGTGAGGAAATCATAGATGACTAAAAAGAGCAGGACAAAGAGGCTTACAGAAGCATTAAACAGGGTAAGGGGTTGACTTGCAGCTCTGTTAAGTTTCCTGGCATCCCAGCAAATTTCAAAATCAATAGAAGCCTATCTTTAACTGACTTGAAACCTAACGACAAATTTGATTTTGCCTCTCAAAGCCCTGTCTACTTGTTCTATATTGACACTGAGATATTCACCAAGTCACTAATGGCTAATAGGCTGGACTCTGCCTGATTAGTTAGTGCAAAGCAGAGAAGCTGTGTCCAAGGGCACTAATCAGTAGGTAATATAAAAAGAATTGCAATTGTATAAAAAGTATGCCATTGCACAGTGATGCAAAGGAAGTCCTAAAAGGACCTCAATTAAGTGATTTAGAGAGGAGTCTTGGATTGCATGGATAATGGGAAAGCATCACAAATATTAGATCAATACATATGGTTCCATTATAAAGCTCCTTTGACTGGAGTCAAAGTTAACCACAATTCTTTGTGCTTTCAGCATATATTTCTTTTCTGTGAAAGTCTTGTCACTTTTGCAGAAGTTAGCATAAAAATTCCATCTTGCAGGTACAATATATAGAAGGTTTGGAGAATGAAGTTACACAAAATATAAATTACATTTTAATGATGATTGCTGACCCACTTCTTTGCAGGCTACTGTAATGAAAGAAATTAAGAAAGAATTCATGAAGTTATAGAAAATCCAAGGTGTAGTCAATTAAACCAAACTTCTAGCATTAGTATTTCAAACAAGTAAGGCTACTCACAAATCATTATATGACAAATGTGAACTCAGTGAGAAAAATCTTAATCAACTCCTAAGGAATTTCTAGCATCTGCCTCCTGGGAAAAAGATACAATGCAAATTACATTCCTATACCAGAAAAAAAAGTGGAAAAGATTTAATACAAAGGAACATGCCAATAATACTGTGAACTGCTAGAAAGAAATAAATGAATCTTCTCACCATGGATATTATTTCAGACATTTCTACTGTCTCTCCTTATTCACTTGCAGAGGACTTGTAGTCCTCCATTTTAGCTATCATTCAAGCACAGGAGTATGCCATCTTCAAATCAAGTATTTAATGTAGAGCAGAACTGAGAAGAAGATCAAAAGTATTTGGAGCATTAATCCTTCACCTGTAAGTGCAGCTGGATGATAACATGTCCCTGTGGAAAGGACCCTGGTACCAGTCAGCCCAGGCAATTTATACATCTGTTCCTGTATCAGCTAATACTTCAACAGATCAAAAGTGCTAGAAGGCGCTCCTAAACATGACAATCCTTTTTTCCATTTATGTCATCAATGCCAGTAAAGAGTAATTAAGTATGGATGTAGCTGGGCTCCAAACATCTCCTCAGTGAGTCCTGGAGGGCAGGCCAAAAAACAGTATGGAAATATTTGGACTATTTTGTGTGTAATCGATAAAATCAAGACCAGAACAAAACAACAAAAAAGACAAATACTTAAGACTTTGTAAAGAGAGCAATGTTTTCCAAGCAGGTACACTGCTGTACCTCCAAAATGAGAGGCAGATGGGCACAAAGCCAAGCTGTCCATGCAGCACTTCTAAAGACAGCCTGTCTCATGCCTGCAGTCTGACCCATGAGCTCACCAATTATCAGGACTCACAAAAACAAGCAGAGAAACAAGCAGCCTTGTCTTGGATCAAGAGTGCTCCTATTGTCACGTGTGGCTGCAGAAACATTTGAGTGGGGAGGGTACACAGCCCTCTGTGCTTCACACATGTCTTTTCCTTGTCCTAATGAACAGAATATTTACTGTTCCCATCTGCATGAGGGGACGAGGAGAGCTGAATCACAAGAGGCATTTCACTGTGTCTGGCAGCAAGGGTGGTGGGCCTGGTTTCAACTACAAAGTTATTTGATGTGGACTGAAAACAGAGAACCTCACACTTTTGTGATGGGAGTCAGCCACCGAGTGCTGCTACACCAGAGAGGACAGTATCCCTTCCTCCCTTCCATCCTGAGGCTGCTGCCAGCTTGATGACAGGAGCAGTGGCTTTGGGAGAGCAGTTGAGGTGGGAACCACAGTCCCTTAGGCAAAAGCACCAGCTGGCCCTGGGAGTGGGGAGACATCTTGATCCATCTCTGTCCCTGTGCAACTGGAAGGGAAAGTGTCACCTTTAAGACACACTCTCTAGTTAGTCTTTCCTCTTAACTATTTGAGACACATCTTTCCATCCTAAAATTGAGGTTGTGCAATATTTACGGTCCCCATGTAGATCTGGCTGTAAAACTGTTGCTTTCTGGGTAGTGAAATTCTACCAAATCTTTAGCACAAGTACAAGCAGCTCAGCATTGTTTTCCCATTTGCAGACAGGCTGAAACCGCACTTCTTTCATGCCATTTAAGGTGTTAACCAAATAAGCTTTTTACTGGCTTATCTTTAAAGCCAAAGCATTCACAAGTTCTGAATCCTGAATCTCAAATAATTTCTCAGGGCTTCCTTCATGCCCCAAATCTCAAATTACCTTCTAGCCAGCATAACTGCTGTCATTGAGCCTGATAATTTTTTCACTCTCAGCTCTTCATTTCCCTTACATTTCAGAAGCAGTGCAGAAATGCAGGTGCAGGGTAAAACAAGCTTAATTTACTGTGGCAAATAATGCAAGAGATATCTTTCATGGATTATTCATTTTATACATTTATTATTGCAGTTGAATGCAATAATAATCTCATTCTTTAAAATTCACCTGAAGCTGCAGTATTTGCAGTTTGCTGTGTTAGAAAGTCAGAGAATCCAGGGCACTTACTGCATAATTTAAGCCTCTTTGTCACAAATTGGACAGGTTCTTACCCATTGGAATTATGGGGAAACAGATAATTAGCAAGATCTATGGTAACTTCAAGGTGGTTACTGGATGGGAGCTAACTTCTAGCAGATGCTACAGAGAGGGGCAGCGAAAACCTAATTAGTATTCAAAATATTTTAACCAAGGGATGTCACAGACAGTCTGGGCAAGAAGGGGATCTTACTCTTCCATCTAACTGTAAAGCTACATAAAATACCCATAAAAAAGATAATAGGCTATATTCTACACAAAAGAAGACAGCCATTGAATAAATAAGACACTTAATTGTACATGCATCTTTCAGCGTTGGAGAGTCTCTC
Source organism: Melospiza georgiana (assembly GCF_028018845.1). NCBI lineage: Eukaryota > Metazoa > Chordata > Aves > Passeriformes > Passerellidae > Melospiza > Melospiza georgiana. The sequence goes on from NC_080433.1 coordinate 52,604,279, forward strand.
TTTAACTTATCTGCATCCCACAAGCCTGTTTTGGGGACTGAAATTATGATGAGTTAATGGATCAGTTTTATTCATATCAAAGCCAGAAAACAGCAGAAAATAAATTTTATCCATACATGGATACAGGAGAAATGGTATCATAGTTAAAGTGATGGTTAATGTAACATGACAATTAATGTTAAAGATAACAAAAGAAGGATTTCTGATGTTACAATGTGAAGACTGAGCAGAAGAAAATCCTACAAGAATAAGCATTAGAGACCTGGATGACTCCTTCTTTTCTCATGGCTACCCCAAGGTGCCCTCTTTTGTTTGCATTGATACAATAACATTATGTGAGCCAGATAATCTGGGTTAGCAGTTACAGACTAGTACACAGTTTAAGACGATAATTATCTGACATTTTGCTACAAGTAGAGAAGGGATGAAAGGTTAGACTCAGTTTGACCATACAGTTGGCCTGAAGAGATTTACAGGGATACTTTCATTAGTATGGTAATATTTGTATCAGCAGATAGTCCAAGGCATAGAGTGCTATTACAAGTTAGCTGAAGCATGTGACTGGGAAAAGCCAGCTTGGATTCACTGTGGGCAAATCACACCTAACAAACCTGATTGCCTTCTAGGGCAAAGTAACCTGCTTGGTTGATGTGGAGCAAGTGGTGAACATTGCCAGTAAAGAGTAATTAAGTATGAATGTCTACCTGGATTTTTCTGATGCTTTTGATGCTGTTTCCCACAGTCTCCTCCTGAAGACACCGATACATGAGGCTCTAGATAAGTGGTCTGTGCAGTGGATGGGGAACTGGCTGCCAGGCTGTACCCAGAGGATAGTGGTAAATGTTTCAAACTGGCAACCTGCCACAAGCTGGTTCTCTCAGGGACTGATATTGTGCCTGACACTGTTTCAGATTTTCATATGTGACACCAAACTGAGTGGGAAGTGGACACTTCAGAAGGGGGAGTCCACCTGCAGAAAGATCTGGATGGACTGGAAGACTGGGCTAACAAAAACATTATGAAGTCCAACAAGAACAAGTGTAAGGTCTTGCACCTGGGAAAATATAATCCATGACTGCAGCACAAGCTGGGATCTACCCAGCTGAGGAGCAGCCCAGTGGGGCTGCATCAAGGGCATTGCCAGCCCTTATGATATTATAAAAAAGTCATTATCCCACTCTACTTAATGCTTGTCAGGCCATATCAGGAATATCATGTTCAATTTCGGTCTGTGCTACACAAGAAGATGTGGACAGGCTGAAAGCCATCCAGAGAAGAGGATGGAAAAGGACTGCAAAGCTTGGTGTGAGGAGAAGCTGAGCCTCAAGAGGGCCTCAAGAAGAGAAGGCTTAAAGGAGATCTTAGCACTATGTTCCAGTATTTAAAGGATGGCTATAGAAAAGATAGAGACCCTGTTTTCCAAGGAATCACATGGAAAAGATGAGGGGTAATGGGTTACTTCTGGGGACATTCCAGCAAGGAACATCTCAGAGACTGAAAAGGTTCATGCCTTAAATATTGTTATAAAGGATTTTGGCTCACTGTAACAAAACTGTATAAAGAGGTTACAATTACTATGGCCCAACCCTCTGGAGACTGGAACTTTGGATTGTGAGTTAAACTGCCTAGAGAAGATAAAGGGAACACTATTGTTCAATCATCTGTCTAGAGAGAAGTAAACAAGGCTGAGGGAAAGGAATGCATCCACAAGAAAGCCAGACCCAGCAGAAAATCATCCCTGGCTGGGGTTGTGGTGGGGTAGGCCATTCCCACAGAGGCCAGGTTAGCACTCATCCTCCCTTACACAAACTGGCTCATCTATGAAACCCCCAACCCCAGGAAGGCTACATCCATGTGAGAAGTGACATTCATGTGAGAAGTGACATTCAAGTGAGAAGCAGATGACAGATGAGGGGGTGTCATCATCCATCAAACATGCCCTGAAGTGCTCCCCAGACTTACTCCTGAGGCCTTGCTCCACAGGACTGCAAGTGATGCAATGATGCAACAGATCCAGGGGCTGCTGCCAGGGATGGTATCAAACTTGCCGCCCTCCATCCCCCCTACAGGAGAGGTACCTGGGCATTCCTATCTGGCCTTAATATATATTAATCAATTGTATTCTTTGTTTTTTGAGGTACCCTCACCACCAAGGAGACCAGCTGGAGAGGATTAGGACACCCAGGTGGGATCCACAGAGTGGTGATATTTTCTTTAATCTGTCTCTGTCACTATCTTTCTGTTCCCCCTTCCTCTTTTCTGTTTCTTTCTCTTTCTTTTTTCTCTCTGTTGCTCTCTCTCTCTCATTATTTACTATTAAATAAGATCTGTACTTTGGCTATGGCCTCATTTGCACCTTAATTTGGGCAGAGGCATTTCTAATAATTTTAAGAACTGGACTGTAACAGCGCAAGAGGAACATTTTTCACAATGAGGATAGACAGGCATTGGAATAACCTCCCCAGGGAAGTGGTAGATTCATCTGGACAGACTGTTGGGCCATCTTGTCTAGACTGTGTTTTTTGCCAAGAAAGGTTGGAGCAGACGATCCTTGAGGTCCCTTCCAAGCTGGTATTCTATGATCCTGTGAAAGGCCATGCCTGCTCTCCACTTGCTGTAATCAAGGTCCAGGATCCATGAGGAGCTGCTAGAACAACAAAGGCTGAATTGTCCTAATTTTCTTGCTCCTACAGGAATGCTTCCAAATGAAACTGTTTCTAGCAACAGGCAACATCTAAAAGTGAAGGACCATATTCAATCCAAAATTATAGCCAGCTAAATATTGGTGTGGTGTATTTTTTCAAGAAAAAGCTATTCCCCCAAGGCTATAGGGGAAAAAGGAGTGGGCTATGTTCCCATACCACTGCCCATACTGTCACATACTAATCTTAGCTTACATGTTATAATTTGTTTACTCAACATCATCAAAATTCTGATTTAGATTACAGTAATGTAATTTTGGACTTCAAGATCGTCATGTTCCCCTGCTTCAGGCCAAAGACAAAGAACATTTGGTTCCAAATCACTAATAGCTTTTGCTCAAAGGTCTGGCATAAAACAAATAAATATGCCAGAATGGCATTTATTTCCTGCTTGTATACAACAAATAAAGCCTCACTTGTTTAAAAGGAAACTTCATTAAAAAATCTTCTAAAGCTTTCTTGTGAAGCTACCCACAGTGACCTCAGGCAAAGGTAGACCAACCATAGATAATTGAGTTCACAGATCTTGCAACAGATAAGACCTGCCAATTTTTAAATGTTTTTAGGCTAACTGCATTATTTACTCATTAGGAGTGGTTTGTATTTACAGAGATCACCATTCTGTGTGCACACATGGGGAACAATGGGGTCTGCTTACCCATCACCCCTCAGAGGCAGCTCTGCATCCCACTGCTCCCACAGGAGCAGGGTTGGGTGGGAAGGAGGGCAGAGGAGAGGGCACTGCCCTACTGCTACAGTGGCATTGCTCGTTCCTCCATCTGCTCTTCAGCTTTGCCATCACTCTCCACTAATAATGTAATAATTTTAATAACAATTGTAATAAGTGTAGTCCTACACCTGTGAGGGGATTTTTTCTTTTTAATATAAGGACTACATGGCACAGCCAAGGGAGCATTAAATTGAAGCAGCATGAGGAAGGCTGGTAGGTGGTAGCATGGGGACATGGACTCTAAGGCTTTCCTTCTATCAGTCGTAAAATATCACTAAAGTTAACAAAACCCCAAATTTAAAATATTCTAATTCAGAAGACATTGCAAAGTGAATTTATTTTCAGTTTTATTGACAGATGTGAAGGTAAATAAATCACTGGGCTGGAAGAAAGTGCCTGTATAGAGACCAAAATTGTGATGATTACATTTATTGTGGCCAAAGAGTACGGCAATCTGGAAAATACAGGTCTGGTATTTTTGAAGGAGTCAAAAGACAACGGAGTCAACTAGGAAAAATAATTTAGATTTCAAGAAGGTTCATTATATAGCAAGATATCAATGAATTCACAGTCAAGAGAGAAGAAATTTTGTCCCTAGGTGCTTTTTTTTTGCAGGGGTGAATTGAAAGAAGCTACCACAAATGGGAGAAATCCAACAAAATGGAACAAAAGAGAACAGAAATAAACAGATAATAACCAATATATTTTGTGATGTTAACATAATTGATAAGAGAGGCTAATAATATGTCTCTGGGAAACATATAATGGGAAGCTTTTTAAAAGTATAGTAGGAACAAATGAAATCCCAGCAATAATTCAAACTCATAACTAGAAATGATAATGCCGTGAATAATGAGACAGGAAAAGGAAATGAAGGAGTGTACAATAAATAAATCCCTGTTCTGTTTTTGAAATTAAACTAGAGGAATTTCTTTCACATGAAGATTATGAAGTTCTCAGTTAAGAGCTGAAAAAGATATTAAAAAAAATTCCAATGCTTGTATGGGGGATAATTGCTTGTAATCAGCAGGCCTGAGTAACTTATAACTAAAGATTCCATCAAACTGATCTTAAAAGAGTTGTGAGACTATACAGGTGTCTCTAGCACAGGTAATCTTTAGGCGATCAGACCTAGACAAAATAGCAGTAAACCAAGACAGGATTCAGTTAATTATGACAAAAAATATGATTTTCTAATAATCTCAACTACATATGTAGGAATAATTAATTTTTTTGGTTTGGTTAAGCAGGCTTTTGTAAGGCATTTGTCTTATTCCTGCCTGCCACAATTAATGCCCCCACACAACATCAATGAAGTTTGCATTAAATGGATTAAAGTCACGCTAATAGACAGACCTGTGCAACTTGGCACCAATAATCATCTATGAATGTAGATGTTTTACAGAATCTTGTGTCATTCATTGGCACAGAAATAAACAAAAATGCCACCACTGACAAAATGTTGACTAACATAATGATTGGCTTGACCACCCCCAAAACAGATGTAACAGAAAATATGAAATTACGAACAAAATACAAAAGGCAGATTTAAAGACTGTTAGAGGTACCACAATAACTGTGACTAAGTTTTTAAATCTACAGTCTCCTTGTTTTTTCATGTGCCTATTCCAAAGCACTGCTCAGAATATATCATCCTCCATCCTAAGCAATGAACAAATTGTAAAAGTGCTTGCTGTGTGCCCTCTGCTCCCCTTCCCAGGATAGGCAAAACAAAAAATGAAAAGGCAGCAGCCTGTTCTTTTTGAAGGTCTTCTGTGTGGGAGGGTAGAGGGCTGCTCTTTAAACCATTATCAGGATCCATTCCATCAATCAAGATAAGAGATGCAGGTACCCTGTCTCCCAGATAGGAAGACTCAATTCTGTAATTTCTCAGTAATTTCTTAGGCGCTACTTAAAACCCCAACAAGCCAACGTGGGATATCTAAAAGGTATATTCAAACTCTGTTGATTAAACTATCATGTAATTTGGTGAAGACTGCAAAAATTCCAGGGTCAGAAGGCAGGATAGCTGCATTGTGCTAACTTGATTGCAAGCTATGATGAGCCACTAGGAAAAATGGATGGGCAGTACAGATCAAGAACTAGAGCCCAGGACTGGCACATAGTACATCTTGAGTAAACTTGGGGTTTTTATCCTTCTTCCTTGCTCTCATATTTTGAAGGTGTTTGTGGGTTTTGTGGTTTTGGTTTTTTTTTGTTTTGTTTTTGTTTTTGTTTTTGTCTTTGTTTGTTTGGTTTGGTTTGGGTTTTTTGTTTGGGTTGGTTGGTTTGTTTTTGGGTTTTGTTTGTTTATTTGGTGGGGTTTTGTTTGTTTTGGTTTTGTTGGTTTAGTTTTGTTTGGTTTGGGGTTTTTTTGGTTTGATTTTGTCTGGTTGTTTTGGTTTTGGCTTTTTTTGCAGATGGAGGAGCTTCATAAGGACACTGGAATGGAGGATTTCTGTAGAGTTGGGAGCAGGGAGTTGCAGGTCTAAATGAGACACAGCAAGAATGAGTTTAGCCCCATCTCCCACGGCCTAGTTTAGGCTGAGCTGCAGGTCCCCGTGGGAAAGGGAAGATGCCATCAGCTGCTGTGATCTCATTCCAGCTGTACTGGAAAAGAAAAACCAGCTGGGATGACCCTGGCTGCATGCCAGGCACCCACCAAAGCCTCTCTATTGCTCCTCTCCACAGTTGGACAGGGGAGAGAAAATATACCAGAGAGTTCATGGGTTGAGAGGAGGACAGGCAGAGATCACTCACCAAATAGCGTCAGCAGCAAAACAGACTCAAAATAGAGCCATTAATTGAATATATTATTAACAGAATCAGGATAATCAGGACAATGAAAAATAAAATAAGATCTCAAAACCGCTTTTCTTCTGCCCTGCCCCTCTTCCCAACTCCACCTCTTTCCCCAGCCTTGCAGGGAGACAGGGAGTGAGGGTTATGATCAGATGTCACTTGGTGCCATGGTTTAGTTGAGGTGCTAGGGCTGGGTTGGATTCTATGGTCTTGAAGATCTCTTCCAACCGAGTGATTCTGTGAATTCTGTGAATTCTGCAAATTCTTTATTCCAGTAAGATCTTTGACTAAGCCATACTAGTCATATGCAGCTATAAAATTCAAATGAGAGGTATAATGCATAAAATGTTCTGGCACATCTCTAATACTAAAAGTATATTGAACAAAGATACCAGAAACTCAGAAAAGTATAGGTGGTAGCATAGTGTTTCCACAAGCTTAACATCTAATTAAAAAATACAGTTTATGTAAAAATTTAAAGCAATAATCTTTCACTAACTCTCCCTCTCCACTAATATGTGGAATTCATCAATGGCTTTTAGAAACTGGCCAGCAAGAGGAAATGTTTTGCCTGTAGTAACATGTACTAAAAGCTCATACAACTTTAGCTGTCATGAACAAGTTCTAATTAAAAAGAAAATCAAAAAATGAGTAACACCTTACCTAAATGTCATCAGTTCAGAGTAACACATGCTATTGAATCAATCGGTCTCACTAACAAATGTTAATAAAATTAACTGTAGAATGACTCATACCAGTGAGACAGATGAGTGAGTGTCAATATATAAATTTTGAGGAAGAGGAAAGCAAAACCACATGAAGCCTAGGGATCCAATCCAGAAAAGTTTGAATTTTCTCTAAGTTTGCAGTCATTAAAGAGAACTGAAGAGGTTCATTTCTTGGCTAAAGTTAATTGCCGCAAAATGTAGCAGATGCCAAAATATCAATGGGTTTTCAAAGCAACTGGAAACATTAATGAAAGAGACCATTAATTAACCACAGCCCTGTCTCTGCTATTGAGGCTCAGGAAATTCAAGAAACTGAGGAAGCATCACTGGACTCTTCCCTTACTGTTATATTCCTGCTTTTACAAGATACAGGGGGAAATGAACACTCAGTGTAATCTAATAGAAGCAATCTGAAGTTCTTGTTATGTTTCCTATCTCCTCAGAGTATCTATGTAATATTTCAATGAATTGTACTTCTAAAAAAAGAAATGCAGATCAGGTGCCAGCTGAGATACCACAAGCTGTTTTCTGCTTTGCAAAGGGACAGGGCTTTCTTCATAACTAATTGCACACCAAGCATGCAGCAAAGTAAGCTTCTTGGGAAGTAAGCCATCCAAGACAGTTTAACTGTATCAGGATTACATACTCCAGGGATTTAGCTGAAGCAGAAGGATTTGCATGGTATGAGAAATCTCTCAACAAAAACATTTTTTCTTTCATTCTTTCATGTGGTGTGTGGTCCAGCAGCTGCTACTCAGTGTTTGGATTTTATTCAACAATCCAAATTATTGAAATACACTTAGTATTCTGAAAGCCAGCTACACTCTTCACAAGCTCTGAATAATTTTTTAAAGAGTAGTCTCTGAGGAAATGGTTATTCAGAAGGGTTAGGCAGTGGTCGTCTTCTGTTGTTGAAAAACCAAGAACTCATGAACAGATGAGGATGAGACTCTTTTCAAAAGTATATATATTTGCTGAGAATATTTATGTAGGATAACATGAAGGGAACTTTGTCCCCACACCTTCAATGACATTTTATTACTTATTCTAAAATGTGTAGGCATGGCAAAGTTGGTCAATAGTGCTTGATGCATTGGCTTTCTTTGACAGGTCTGGATACCAGTATAATGTGGGCATCATTCACCTCCATTTGCTTTAGGTCATGTGTTGTTCTCCAGTTCATAGCTTCATAGAGCTGTGGAACAGCCTTTCTCCAGGAGAACTTTTGAAAAAAGAACACAGTAAAAAGGATTAGATGTAGCCATAAATATGATAAATGTCTTGCTAGAAACTACATTAAATAGCAGTGATATCAGCCCAGAGATGAGTTCTGCAAACCTGAGTGGATAAATTATTCACCATGTGCTTGCTTCTCATGGACATCATTTCGCAGAACATCCTATGTCACAAGTCATTTGCACTCCAAATGTAGAAGACTTGTGTGTTGCTGCTTAACATTTCATCCCACTTACCTCATTCTCCAGACATCCATTAAATGATGGGAAAAGAAATCAGATATGGTACAAACTGTGCCTCCCACTCCTTTCTCTAGGACTTTGTCCAAAATCTTTTGACTTGTCCCTCTTGGGGTTTTTTCTCCCCTTTTGCAGTTGTTGTTGAGTTTTATTTGTTTGTTTTCTTTTGTCTAGTCTGGTCCAAGTTATGCCCACTGAGCTTCTCTGCACCACAATGCCCCAGAGTGCAGTTCTGGATACTCAGCTTAGTGTTGAGTCCTTCAGCAATGTCCCAAGTGCTCAAACACAAAGTTTGTCCACATTTTGCACAGTGGCTCTTTTTCCACAGTACTCCAGGGACCCTCACTGAAAACCTACCCAGCAGGTAGGTTCATGAATGAACTGCTCCCTGTCTGCACAGAGTTACACTATATGGACTTAGCTCTTATTAGAACTCAGCCCACCACTGGATACAAACTACACACAAAATTTCAAAATGTCCAGGTTCCATCAGAAATGACTCTTGCTATATTTTTCCAAAGTATGTGTCTTCTAAATAAAAACATCAAATACTCATATACCATGGCTAAAGAAATGTTTTTTTTTTAAAGATCATTTGCCTGGCAGGAAGTATTTCAGAGAAGAAAAAAATGAAATAGAAGAGCAAGCCCCGATGATGAAACCTAACAAAACCTACCAATTTCAGGTGCTTGTGGAAAAAACGTTGTAGCAGAAAAAAATAGCACTTTCTTTGACAGTGACAGCAAAGATTTGAAAATAGGAACAGAACATCTACTGACAGGATGACTCTATTATAGACTATGTGGGGATTTTTATCTCTAAGTTGCTTGCAGCAATACATCTCATTCAGCTCCTCAGCCTCACTGATGCACCAAGCTTGACCCTGTGTTTTGGAAATGTACTCGCTATCAGTCAAGCTTGTTTGCATTAGTGTATCCCACTTTTATTTATCATAGTAATATACTCCATTTATATTTATTGCATGCTGCCTCCTTTAGTTGAGCTTTGACCTGAGGTTGACCCAGATGTTTGTATATTGTGCATGCAGGTACTGTTGCTTTTGTGGCTAACATTGACTGAAGAGCAGACCTGCAAAGAGACCTGGGGCCAGGCTACGTGCAAAAACCCCTAGTAGAACAGACATATCAAATTGCACTTAAATCCTGCCAAATTATTTGCAACATCTCAAAAAATATTTTTAAGCCTCAAGGGCTTTATAACAATTATTTAATGCAGAATGTGTATTTTTTCAACTGCTGCCTATAACAGATATTAGTTCTCACTGTAGCATGAAAGTCATCACTAAAGCTATCTTGCTTCAGTGTTTCAAAGTAAAATGAGAAAGCTTCAGCCAGTAATGACAGTCTATAAACCCAGCAGGTTTTATTTGGCTCTGAAGGTTTATTTGGCTTTATTTGGCACCTAGCATACCTTCACTGATGTATAAATAAAGAAACCAGACATACTTTTGTGTTCATGGCATTAAACTACATGTGATCAAGCCACATTGGTGCTGGCTGACCCCTCTTGCTTGGCATGTGATTCATTCCCTTATGTGAGAGCACTGGCCTGGAAAGATGTGTCACATTAAAGGAGAACAAGAAATGCTCCATGCCCATTCTCTCTTTTTGGAAAGATTTCATAGGATTTATTTTCTGGGAAGCCTGCCTCCTGCTTCTTCCAAACCATGGATATACAAGGACTATTGCTAGCAACCAAATCAGTGAGACGTAAGGAGTTACCAGCTGGCAGATGAGCTGTGCTGTCTATTTGCATAAATGTTCCTTGTCTGCTACAAGTGAGAAGTAAAATGTGTTAGCTAAAATAATGGAGGTGGTTTGTACTAGAAAGAAATCCTTTATTTCATCAACCCTTATCTCAGTGCTACTTACACAAAATAGCAACTGTGACCTTTGCAATGTTTTAAGCGAATGCTTTTTTGTTCCACATATGGATTAGGCGACATATACACATACATCAAGCCATTCCATCTCAATGACCAGTGGAAACCTATGGAAATTAACTATAGAGACTAAGCTGCTTGAGTATCTAGAGCTTGGCTATCTTCTCATATCTGATATTTGGTTCAGCTTTTTCTGTCAAAAGTCACAAGAAAGAGGTAAGCTTTGAAATTAGGAGAACTAAAGTAATTTGAAAATTTGAATAGGATTTCCATGTACATAAACTGAATTGTTTATGGATTCAGGGACACAGGCAATGCAGCAGAGACTGGAGAACACAAACATGAGGTCATTTATTAAGCTCATTCTCATGAGCTACAATGTTGAGCATCAGCTTTTCCCCCCCTCTGTTTTCAGTTCTTTATCTTGGCCTTATCTGACCCCAGGAGGTTTGCTACTATAGGCTTGTAGATGGCTATTAGTAGATCTAAAGTGATTTTGTTATTTGATTTTCCATTCCTGTATATTTATCACTTTAATAGATTTGTTTGCTAAGTCCTTTAAGAAACCAGTGCTTGGAAATATTAGTCAAAACAGGCTTGAGACTTCTCCCTCTGCACAATGGCTCATGTGGTATATGACTACAGCTACTGCAAGGACTTTAAGGCTTCACAAATGGACAGGATCTATAAAAGAAGTGAAAAGAAAAAGCAAATTCAACTACTGCAGCACTTTTCTTAAGTGAAGTCCTAAGGGCCAGATTCTGTGTCACTCCACATTGTGTGCACTTCAGTTACACCACTGGAAATTGCAAAGCAGATGTAATTTGCTTCCAGCTCACAGTACAGCAACACTTTACCAGATACTGCTGTTAGGGGCCACTGAAGAATCTACCAGAGGGGTTATTTCCCTCCTGTAAAGATGTGAAATGGTCTCTTGAAAGAAATGGTACAAGCGTTATTGAATGGACTTTCTCTCATTAAATGAGCACTGGGAAAGGCTTGAAAAAATATAGCAGTCTGGTGACCTGGGAGTCTCCTCCAGCTCTAATTTCTGTGATCAAGGAGACGAAGGATAGAGAAGGAATTGAATTATGCCTGAGGCACAAGGATTCCTGGAGCTGATCACCTCTCCCAGGAAAATGTCAGTCTAAAAGGTTTTCCAATACTTCTCACTAGCAGTTTTGACATGTGAAATTCAGGTGTTTCTCTGAACTCTAGCTGATGTTATTGATAATATTTATTATCACAAATGTCAAGATACTGTCCCAGTTGCTTCATTATTGAACATTTCTAACGTGACCTTCCACATGATTATTAGTTTGCAGTGATTTGTGAAACTTCAGAGGGCCCAGCATGAGCGTCCTGTGGTGACAGGACAGTAAATGATTAGAAATCCTCTATCTCCACCAGCCATATGGTCAGCTATACAAGGACTTTAAATACAACTCTTTTGTTGTTGCTTTTACCCTGTTTTTTCTCTTTAATTTTTGACCCAAGCAGTTCAGATTGAATGCTTGGGATGCCTTTCTCATAGGTTGTGGGGAGTTATATTTAGATGTGTGCAACCTAGGGAACTCAGATATAGAAGGTTAGAAACCTACCTCTTCAGAAAGCCCTTTCAAACCAAAGGAGAAATATGATCTCTTTCATTGGCCCCTTGACTCCAGACAATGCTACTCATATAGTGGTTGATTCCACTTTCTAAAGGTTCACACTTTGAAAATTCTGAGCAAACAACAAAGAAAGGGAAGGGAAAATGTTTCTTTCCATGTCTTAAAATAGTATTTAACATTGTGGTAAAGAACTTGAGAATCTACTTCCCCTTTTCTTTGAGATGGTCATGTGCACTTCTTCAAAGCTGGTGCTGAAACTACTGTCCACCTTGCTAGCATTTAACTTAGCTTTGTTTCATTTGGGTTTCCATAACAAAACAAAACAGGAGCCTTGGAGGAAAAACATATTTTGTGTATTTTAGGAAAACACCCTTAGTAATCTGAAATTTTTTAATCTTTATTTGCTTTCCTCATGTCCCAGCTTTCCTCATGTCCCAGCGATCTGCTCTACTGTTGCTAACACTGTCTGGTTATAACAGATATTTTCACCTGTCTTTTATGGGTTTTTCTCAGATCTGACAAATATCTTAGAATCAGGAAAAGCACAAAGAGACATCTATTACTTTATGGTACTTCCTTAATTTTATCTATTATCAAAGCTTCACTAACTATGTCTATATCTTTTTTGACAAGCTAATACAATCAACCCTGCTACTTTAGCTCATCTACTATCAAGATGGGAATATCATGTTCCAATGAAATTGTTAACCATTAATAGGCACAGTGCTGAAATATTAATCCATTTTGTCTCTCCAGGGCATTATAATCAACAGATCGAGTGGGACTTAAAATGTATGTGTGCAGATTGCCACAGTACACAGCACATCATACTGTGACTGAAAACATACTCTGAAGAGATCTCTCCTTTTCATATGTAATATGGAACTGGAATGAGAATTAGAGGCAGAATGTTTATCGATCTTTCCCAAGAAGATGAAAAAAAGATGTCTACTGCTACACCATCAACTGTTTTATTCTGCTACTCTGTAAGAAAAATAAGTTTTAAAGGAAATACCATAATGAACTTCCCACACATATGAGTTAAATTGAAAAAACCTCCCACCAGCATGCATTATGCAGATTGCCTTATTCATGTCTGTCATATGCTTCTGCACAAACACCAGTCTTCTTGCCCTCAACTGTCTTGCCATTTGCCACCCTAGTCAGTAAAATAAATTCTAGTATAATGCATGAACCTTCAGTGAGCTTCCGCATTTCACAAAATCAGAATAGCAGCCATGAAAAAGGCTTTCTTTTCTTAAAGGACTAAAGCTACACTCTCGATACAGCCCAAAGGTGCTAGCTCTATCTCCAATATTGTGTGCCTGCCATTAACTTTCACTCTGGGAGCCCCCTCCTAAGGTATAAGCCAGAATCAGAATACCTGATATGTGAGCTACATTATTTTGCTGATAGCTTTCATTTTGTTATAGAAGACAGTGGCTACTAACACATAGCTTTGACCATCGCTGTGTACCTCTAAGATGATTTTTGTTTTATTCTTTGCAAAAAGTGGATGAGATGAATATCCTAGGGATGATAAACCAGAGATAGAAAAAGACTCTTTCTTTCCAGCTTTCATTTGTGCAAATTATAAGGCAGCCAGGTAATTCTGCAAAAAATGAGGTCAGTCATGAAGAACATCACAATTTTAATGGTGTTTTGTCTTTCCTTTTCCTGACAATGCCTTAGATGTGTTTAGATACCATTATTTCTGGAATGTCCACAAACACAGCTCTGATAATTAAAAGAGATTTCTTGCCCTTAACTGCTCATTTTCACAGTGAGTGTGTTAACATGAAGCATTACCCAATTTTTAAGTCTAGATATTGATTATTTCAAGCTGTACACGGACTAATATTGTTTTCCTTGTGGACAGACTAATGTATTTGTCCACAACAAAGGACAAACAGATGTACATCTTTTCTTCAGAGCTCAGAGATTAATTTTAAGAAGGAAACTAGACAAAATGATTTGCACTGCTGTTAAGCAGTTTCTTTCTCTGTGTTCTTTCTTCTCCCACTGAGGGGACTAGTGATAACACAATACTTCCTTTTTTGCCACAAAAAAAGTAGGGAACAGCTGTTTCCATGGAGGAGGAAACAGGAGCTTTGTAGAATAAAGAAAGCTTGTGCACTTTTTATTAAAATCTGCACTTTACAACTGAAACATAATCTAAGGATGAAACCAGCTGATATGGCTATTTTGCTGGTTGTTAAAGAGTTTATACTACATTAAATTGACTCCCATGGGTTTAATTTTTCAGTGCTGTTACAATCACCAACCTCTCTTATTGAGAGGGTCAATAGGCACAATGTGAAGTCTTGTAAATCATAGCCTTGCTATTTTTGTAATATATAATGTGACCTTTTCCCACACCTTAAAAATTATAAACCAGAGCACACACTGTATATCAAACAAATAAATCAGCTGCTATAAATGCAGTCTTTATTTTGGTTCTGGAAAGATTAATTCTACTGCATTTCATATGTTTTAAATTGTTTTTGGCTTCAGAGGCAAAATCTGCTTTTGTGCTCAGAAAGCAAAGACCCTGGACATAATCTATTTTAAAAGCTTAATAGAGAAAAAGTGACCCTGAAAGCACATTTTAAAGTTATTCCACTAAAAGCCTTAGAACTATAAATGTTAAATAAATTAAGTCATTATACTGAAAAAAAAATCTGGTCAGTTGATAGAAACTTCTAAGTGAAATTTTGAGAAGGGAAAGAACAAATGAGAATTAAGCATAACAGTGACCTGATAACCTATTTAGTGCTCCAGGGATGCTTTTTTTTTTACAGGTGTATTTACCAGCCATGCTTCCCATGCAAACTGAAATTCTTGATGTGACATCTGGGAAAACTGAGTCACTGAAGAATATGTTTTACAATGGAAAACTGTAGTGTTATGAGGAAAAACTTGTTTAAACAGGAGACTGATTACTCAGCTGCCCAGAAAAACCAGATGTTTTTCCCCCTCATATTCTTGTGCAGTTTCCTTCATGCCTTTTACCACCTACATTAAAGGATATTGTTTCATGCCTACAGTCTTCTGCATCAGCCAATAGTGAGAAATAGATGTCCTTGGTCTTGCTTAGTATCCTAATCCAAAAGGTCCCAACTTTCCTAGTCCTCACAGTTTCTGTCTCTGCCAATGGAGGAAAAGGCACTGATCTGAGGCATTTGAATATGAAAGAAAGGGAAAATATCAGAACTAAAGTGATACAGCTTTTTAGAAGAAAGAGCTGCAAAAGTTCTGAGACCTGTGAGGTTTTGTGTTCCTGCTGTGCCAAGTCCAACCTGCAGAAGATGTTTCTCAAACACCCCTCAGCCACAATGAAGTGACTTTAGCTTTGGGCACAGGCAATTTGGATGGAGGAAAGGAGAAAATGTCTTCATTGAACAGATGTCCTACACAATGCTAGCAAATTCCATGTGGTGGAGCTAAACCAATGACGAGATGCCCCTTGAATTTCAGCTGGTGAGTGCTCTACAAAGGCTTCACAGCTGCATTCCTGTGATGTACAGATCATCCTGCTATTGACTTTGCTGAAGAAGTTTAATATGACATTTTGCCTGGTTCCTATTTACATGTTTTTATCTATTTTATCATGTCTTCATCACCTTGTTGTTCTGATGACCCTTTTGTTCTTCACTCCCCTATTTCCTCAAGCCAAGATTTTTAGAGTATTCATTGTTAAAATAAACATTCATGAGGAAAAACTTGTTTAAACAGGAGACTGATTACTCAGCTGCCCAGAAAAACCAGATGTTTTTCCCTCATATTCTTGTGCAGTTTCCTTCATGCTCACTGCAGTCTTCAAACGACTCAGAGAGACACTGCTCTGACTGAAAGTCCAGCAAGAATCTAGTGCATGAGGGTTGTCTTACATGGTCCAAGAGAGCTGGGAAGTGCTGTTTATTGGCGAAGTAGTCTTTTACCTAGCTCCATGAAAGAAATTAAATTTGAGGTACAGTGCTTCCTGGATTATACATTTATCCTTGTACAAGGCCAGACAAAATTTGACATGACATAAAATACTTTCCCATGAGAAGAATTGGATATATCTATAGATTAGGTCTAGGCTGACAGCCAAGTTGGGATCTGTACAGTTCCCTGATACAGGCTTGCATTCTTTTTTTTTTAGAGAATATTTTTTGTACTTGGCAAGTTATAACTGACACTGTCCTACAAAAAATAGCAATCAACTTATGCTGGAACTGTAATTAGGGAAAAGGTACTGCTTTTTCTTTGTGGTTTATTTAATGTAAAGGTCAAAAGGGTTTGAATTCAATGATCTCATGATCAAATCAGGTCTGCTTGCATTTTAATTCATGAAAATAATCTGTATGCTCACATTGACTTTTTTTTTTCAGGCAGAAAAATCCCTTTGATTTGAACATCTAAGAGTTTTCCTCTTCCTTTTCCTTAACCTCTTCAGCGAGCTTCCCCAAAAGAGTTGTCAGATCTGCCATTCAATTCCTAGCCTTTTCTCTACAGTTCCTCTGAATTGACACAGCTGAAAAAGAAGGCATAGCCCCAAATATTCTTCTATCTCATCTCATCTCATCTCATCTCATCTCATCTCTTCTCATCTCATCTCATCTCATCTCATCTCAATTTCATCCTAAAAATTATTGAAATTTAAATGCACATATAATAATTTTATTATAAAACTTTTTTTTTTTGCCTGTGGCAGTCTTATTATACTCATTAGGCAACAGGCAGAAGCTGATGCATAGGAATTTCCCCCTAAATGTGAGGAAGAACTTCTTTACTCTGCACTGGAACAGGTTGCTCAGAGAAGTTGTAGAGTCTCCCACACTGAAGATATTCCAGAACTGCCTGGACACAGCCCTGTGCATTGTGGTCAGGGATGACCCTGAGCAGGGAGGTCAGGCCAGATGATCCACTGTGGGCCCTTCCAACTTTATCCATTCAGTGATTCTGTAATATAAATGGGATGGGAAATGGCCTTTTATGTCCATATTCACTGCACCTGCAAAAACTGAGCTCAGCTTCATTGTCTTGTGTCTGCTTGTTTTCTTTATTTTAGAACACTGCACTCCCAAACAAACAAACTAAGAAACAAACAAGCAAACAAAAGCCTAGCCCAAACCTAATCCCATAATCCTGAGATCTTTTAAGATTTTACTCAAAAAAAGTCTGACCTATTTCAGTTTCACAGAAAAGCAGTACCTCAGTCAATGACATAACTTACTAATTCCAAATGTAAGACTAGTTGTGAAGGACTTGGACTAAAGTGCATTTGTAAATGTAACTGTGATTGGCTACAATATAAAAAGAATTTTACATGCTAGAGTTTTGCATGAAACTTTTTGTGAAAATATTTGGCAGTGTCATCAGTATAATATCTACCATATTGCAGTAAGCCACAACATTGTAATTGACACACAAGAAAAATAAAATAAAACATTAAATATATGAACAGTTAATACAGTAACAAAACCCAAGGTAAGCTTTATGGCAATCTAAACAAGGAAAATCAAGACTGGATAATTTATTAATTATTTGCCTTCATAAAATTTCCTTTAGAAAAGTGTGCTATATAATGAAATACACATGTTTCACAGGATAGACAAATATTTTTCTAACAATAAAATGTCCACTATCCAGCAATAAATACAGTCATATAAGTAGTTATGCTTTTTGACTGCCTTGTCTTCAAGAGTTTTAGATCTTAGTAATAATTACACGGTGTATTCATTTATTTTCCTATGTTAAAGAATATGCAATTTACTTTGAATGACATTAACAAGCCTGAAAGCTTGCTTAAGCTTTCAAAATATTTCAAAATATTAAAATAATCAGTTCTTACAGTTTTTAAAACAGAATTTCAAGAACATTGTGATTTTTCATTGAAAATAGGTGTTCTAATATGTACAGTGATATTACTAGATAATTATGTAATTTAAAATGTAGTTCAGTATCTGAACCAACCTGCCCTCTCTAATCCACAATTCAAAGGATGTTGGATGTTAAAAGAATTTCATTAGTTGAAGCAATGTCATATTGATTGAATGTAATAGTCTTCTGGGAAATTTCTCAGATGTTTAATCAAAATGGGAGTGCCCAAGGGCACAGGAAGTTCCTGCTCTGCCCTGTTGGTCATGGAGACCATGGCAAGATCTGTTCACTGATCCTGGCAGTCATTCATGATGTGTGTTTTATGTGGATGTCTGAAACAGTACATTGCTGGAAAAGTCTTATTACTCATGCTTTGGTTTCCACTCCAGAGTTCTACATGTATCAATGGTCTGGAGCCCAGAGCAGCTGTAGCAAGGTGTGGGGCCAAGGGAATTGCAGACTTAGGGCTCCGTCCCTTCATGCTTTAAAGCTCTTTTGCCCCCCTCTCCTTCTATTGCTTGCACTCCTAAAGATAGACATGGCACACAGACAGAATGCTTGATAAGTTGTGTCACATTATACATCCTACATTATACATCCTATATTCTCATCCTATAAGGAAATTGGCTTTCCCATGGACCTCTGTCTTCCATTTGCAGCTGCATGACCCAGAGCTTTTGGGCAGTGGAGCTGAGGGCTCGTCCCTCCTGCAGTCAGTGACCCTTTTTAGGGTGTCTGCTCTGCCCATTGTTCTTTCTCGAGCAGGACATTTTCCTTTATTGAATCCTGCACTGCAAAGTCAGGACAACGCTGCAGCGAGGGGTGATATGGCAGCAGGGCTCTCAGTGACCCTCCGTGGGGAACACGGGGAGGAGAGATCTGCACCAGGGGCAGCCTGGCTGCTCTGGCTGCCAAACAAGTGCCGTGTGTTAAGGGGGTTTCCCTCTCTCACCTCTGAGAAGATTCAAATCTGTGCTGCAAAGTACTTCAAGCCAAATACTATTTGGGATCAGATCTATGCTTGGCTGGAGTTCTGACAGCCTCTTCAAAGCAAGTTTTACTTTATTCATTTTTAGATCAACTAAAGATGCTCTATTGACTTCCTTCAGTGCAATTTAATAAAATGCACGAAGATCTGTCTGTCTCCTTGCAATTGCAAAAGACAGAAAGATGATTGGAATGGAGATCCCTGCCAACTCCTCCTCCCCATCTCAGAGAACAGAATTATCCCACATCCCATGTCCTGGAAAAGCATCTGAATTGAGGTTGCCTCTAAATGCAGGGGGTTCTTTTGCAGAGGAGCCACTGAAATATGAGGATTATTAGTGCTAGCATTCTGCATGGCCCCAGTTGCCAGGGTTGAGCATGAGGTGGAAGGTGGAATCCAAGACATTCAGGCCCCAGGCTATATTTTCCTTTATCATGAGTAGAGGCCACAATTGGCATGGGAGTAAGTGTAAATAGGAAGCCAATAATTTTGGTAAAAACTTGGCTTTGTATGTTCAGCTGCATGGTGGCAGCTACCAGCAGGGCAGTGCCATTATGATGTAGGTCTCTGGAAGTGAGGGCAGCCCCTGGAGAAACTGGTGCCAAGGGACCTTTGCCTCACAGGCTGCTGTGTATGCCCTTGGTCAGGGGCTGAAGAAGTGGCCTTGTTCAGTCACTCCCCCAGAAAATTTTAAGAACTTCATTTAAAACAAGAGGCTTGAATTTGATTGCCTACAAGGTGAATAAGGAAATTTTGGTTTTCAGAGATGCTGAACACCTACAGCCTCTGCTGAGCTCAAAAGACTAAGATGGCAGCAGCCGCATGCTGAGCTGCAGAAGAATATTTTACTTGAAGCCCAGCTACACACTCATTGCAGCTTGGATTTGGATGCTTCATTTAGGAAACAAGAGATAAATCTTATGGCCTTTGACCCTGAACTCCATATTTCAGTTTTATCCTCCACGGGGAAATAATAAAATTTACCTACAGTGTCTTGAATACAATCAGGAAAAAAAAGTGAAATACACAATGAGCTGCATTAGTGTATAATCATACACTTTCATTGTATATATAATAAAAAATAAAATAGCATGCAATTAAAGAACACTTCATCTTTTAAATCCCTGTGATGCTGATTTCTTTCTTTTTTTCTGAGCGTAAGCTGTGAGAGTGTGTGCATATGTTTAGCAAAATGCCCTTGAGAAATAAAATAACATGAAACTCATTTTTTATTTTGTGGGAAACTTCATAACATTTTCTCAGATCGCATCCATGGGATGGATTTCTAGCTTATCTTATGTATGAGAAAAGACCTTATAACCTATATGTGACAGTTGTTTGGGTTTTATAAAGTGTCCTGCTCACTGTGGCATTAGTCACAGATATTTCTGTGCTACTTCAGAAAGCAAAGGAAAATGATGATTCTTCTATATTTAACTACAATGTGTTCTTTTAGTCCCATGTCACTTAGAAAAATCCTGCACCAGGATAGGTCTGCTTTTAAATTGGAAAAAGAAAATAGGTTGGTTTTTTTCCCCTGTAGTTGGCTCTGGTTTTCAGCGCTTTGGACCCTCAGCTTTATTTTCTGAAAACAGTTTGCCAGACCTTTAATTGGCTTTTGTTTAAAGGAATATTTCTATGTAGAAGCTGCCACCTGTATGAATATTGAGGAGGTAAATTGATTTCTGTGTAGAGTTCAAGGAAAGCTGACAGAAGAGGAGGAAACACATAGCTTGTGTTAGTCCTCTGAAGGATTCCTCTGCTGGGAACCAGGGAAAGACTAAACCTAAATGAGTTTACTAATAAGGTTAATTTAAAAATTATTCTAAAGCATTGTTATTACTATCATTATGAGAGGTTCATTGTAACTTCTCCTATTTTCAATCTCAAATGCCAGCAATAATGACATCTTTCACGAGAATAGTATTCATTTCAGTGCCCTGGGGCTGTGCACTCTCTTCACCTTTTTTATCTCTGACTCTCTCTGCTGGTTTTAATTCAGCATTAGGTACAATGTGAATGTCCTTGCAGGGCACACAAGCCACTGCACACACACCAGCTTTTCTGAAAGCAGTTGAGACTCTGCATGTGAAAATGCACCTTTGGTTAAACCAGTGTCCACAGCAATTAAACTGCCAAATATTTCATAGGCACCACTGATGTAAGAAAACTGGGGAAACTATGGCTCTAAATCACAAATGGGAGCTTTGGCTGAAGGCAAAATGAAGAGAACCATTAGTATCTCTGGAAGAAAATGGATAAAACAACAAATTCTGCAACACTTGTTCCATATTATTAAAAGGTGTCATGATAAGGTTTCTTTTGCAAACACAAAATTATGCAGAGCAGGGTTTTAATATAATTTATTTTCCATGCCTTTTATTGAAAAATAGCTAATGAAAATTACTCACATTTTCACTTTATCTTATCAAGCCTTCTTAATGGAAAGCTCCACTGTTTTGCATGGATGTTTCAAATTTTCAGCAGCTTGATTTAGTAAATAAAGTTGTCACTCAAACCTCATTTCCTGTCCAGCTGAAATGAATCAAAATGGACTCTGAATTAATGCTGCATATTTTCTGCATTTGATGTCTCTGTCACCAATGAGATAGCTATAATCTATCTCATTCTTTTTATGTTTCTGAAATGGGTCTGCATTACTGATGATATTTATTTATTTATTTGTTTGTTTGTTTGATGATTAGCAATACAAGGACACTTAAGAACAAGCACAGTGAAACCCTTCTAGCTCATGGTGCCATGTCATTCCCTGAACAGTCATGAGGTACAAGATCTATCCTAACCACATCATTTCAAGCATGCTAAAAGCATAGTGAACCAAGTGCAGAATTCATATGGCACTGCATGATTTGCATTAGATATAAGTGCAGTATTAGATTAGGATTTTGTTTTACTTGGAGACAATGCAATAGAAATCACAAATTGAGCTCTCAGTTTGGTTATGGCTGCATTATAGAGTGTAGGCAGTCTCAACTAACAATAAAAATATTTGATGACATAGGTCTTCTTCTTGGATAATATTCACAAGGGGGTTCGTTAACCATCCTGAGTTCTGCTTCAAGCTGTGTAAGTGCCTTGCAGAAGGTATTAATCTTGTATGTTTATATTTGTGCCATAAGATGTTTTTATTTATAGATTGGGAACATGTTAATTTGCTCACTATGTTTGCAAGTATATTTCTCTGTGTTTCTTGCATTAAATATACAATCATCTTACTTCTACTAGAGAAGCCATCTCCGTAAGTCGTGTTTGGTCACTTTTATTTCTACAAAGTTCATAACTAGTCACTGCTTTGTTGGAGAAATCTGTGTTCATGTTGATGATTCCTGTGGCACCGATGGATGTAAAGTGAGACATCTTCTCATTTCAGGCAAATGTCTTCCTCAAACACCCTCAAGAGAGCTCAGCCAGGACTCCTCAGGACCAGTTAGAAGAAGAAGAGCTCAGTGAAGAAGCATGTTTTAAAACCCTGGTGTGTATATGTGCTCCTGTGCCTAAGCTGCTTTTGTCTTCCTTCCTGAAGTAGAAAACTGTAGTTCCAGAGAACTACCATATGGTCAGCCTTGTTGACTCCACTGAAGAGCCCAGAATCCCTCAGATATTTCACTGCATGCCTGGAAATTAACCCAGCACTGCTGAATCAGAGCAAACAAGGTAGGTCTGTTGAGATGGACCTACAAACCTGGACACAGATCAGAGGATCATGTGTGCCAGAGTCCTCAGCCCAATAAGCACACACAGATGTGTGCAAATGAAAACTAATAGACAAGACTTAAATGGGGACTAATATGGGCATATTTTGGAGAGAGTTGTACTCAAGTTAGTTGGTGAATAAGAAAATAGACATTGGTTCTGAGGATGAAAAGTGTAGTGAAAGGCAACCTGTAACAAACCAGTGCTACAGTCTATTAAAGCAGAGGACACAGGGAAGGAGAACTGGATCCTCTGACTGGTGAGGGAGCTCTCTGCCTAGGCTTCAGATCTCCATGTGTGTGCACAGTGTGACAGGATGCCAACAACACAGCAGCGCATATTTGAAAGAAGCCTTTTGCAAGAAGTAAAGAAACTCTAGGCTACAGAACTCTAATGGGCTGGCTCCTAACATAGCAATCTGTCCAGCTAAACTGGAAATAACTATTTGGTGGATCATGCTCAATAAAACAAAGACCAAGGATGCAGATCTGATCCATTCTTGGTTAATGCCTTATACTTTTCAAGCGATGTTTATTTATTGCTGTTAAAACAACTACCTGTTAAGAAAGTGACTAGTAATAAGGCATCTTACCTTGATTTGTATCTCTTCTGCTGCATCCCCTAGAAGCTCTAAACATAGTCTGGAGATGCCTGGTCCCAGCAAATAAAACAAGATCCACATGTGATTTGATTTTCATGCAGCCTCTGAGGCAAAACTCGATCTGTGTTTGATGCAGTACTCACAAAAAATGAGAAAATTAGTATGCAGTAAAATGCAGGCACACAGAGAGCTGGACACTGTTCAGATTTAATGTTTGCCTGTTTCTGATTTATTAACCCAGTACAGATGCAACTATTTCTTTTCAGCAATGTCCTATTCTCTCCCCAGTGTTCCACTTGCACTGCCAGAGGCACAGCAAGAATAGCTGGCTTGCCAAAAAGTGCACAGTGCCTGCTGGCTGGGGAAGGATAAGGCCCTCAAGTAGTCACAATCTCATTTTAACACAGGTTTACTCTATTATTACTGCATCCTTTAGCAGCAACTAAAAGCATCACATTTTATTTCAACACAGAGTCTCAGCAGAACAGACAAAAACTGTTATTGAAGGAGAAGACAAGTAATCATAAGACACTAACTCTTCATGGTTCTTCCATGGGTTCTCTGTGTAACCTCAGTGAAATCACACGAAGCATGGTTTGCAACCCTGGATTCATATTCTCCCCAAACCACCAGTGGCTTGGCTTTACCCTTGACCCTACATTGTGTCTTGAGCATCCAATATGCAGCTCAACACTCTGCAGCCTTAGTGATTGAGTATGGATGGACCAACACACTCACCTCATCCCATCACCCATGCAAACACATCCTATTGCCCAGGACTACTTGGAAAGAGAATTAAAATAATATTTCTAATGGCAAGGAGCAATATGACAGCTGATTTACAGAACAAATTGTTTCTCTCTGTGTTGTTACTAATCACCAGGTCAGGAATCTTTCCTGTACATCTATTCACTGTGTGGTCAACACGCTAAACCCAAACCCAAACTCTTTTAAGATTTTATTTTAATGAATCCCCTCCCTGCAGTGCATCTGAAATTCAGCTGGAATTGCCAGCATCCCTAGTTTCAAGTCTGAACCACAAAGTCTGACATGGCTTGCTGCCCATAAACATTTAGAGAATGCTTTTCTTCTTTAAAGCATTGCACAGCTTGTGAGGAGGCTTTCTGGAGATGGACTGTATCCCCAGATACCACGTCTGAGGATGAAGGAATATGTGAGGAAAACAAATCAGAGGCACTAAGCCTTTCAAGAGATTTCCTTCAGTTAACATCTTTCCAACATTTCAAATAGCAGCAAGAGCAAATTCGGTGTGTTGGGCAGGGTCTTGTGGGCAGGCACAATCCCATGGCCACCTTCCCTCAGGGGGCAACCAGGGCTGCTGGACCCCCAGCTTCCACCTTCCCTGTAACTCCTTCCACTTCCTCCAGGCTGGTGAGCAGCACCTGCCTCCTGCAGCAATAAACCTGCTTGAGGGGTCACAGCCAGGGCTGATGTGAGCAATGCAAGGCAGCAGTGCAGAACACACACTTTGTGCTTCCCCATTTGTCAGACACTGCTCGTGCTAATGGAACTGTAATTCTCTCTGAGTGGGGATATGATCAGCAAGCACACTTACTGCAAAAATCAGTTTAAATATTTAGTTACTTTGGTTATTGAAATAAGAACTCCGAACAATTTTTGAACATGCATAATATTCTTGTGGGAGAAAATAGTCTCTGGAATATATGGATATTCTGGGCTGTTGTGGAAAAAATACAACTTTCCTCTAACATTTTAACTAAAGATTTTCTGAAAAAATATCAGAATAAACCATATTAAAAAAACCTTTACCCCAGGCTACTATAAAGAAGAAAAAATGTTCCAAATGTGAACTAATGAAGTACAAAGTAATGAATATTTAATTTGCATAATTTACCAAAGTGCAGTTAGGAAACCAAGCAAAATTCTCCATAAACAAAGTGTTCATTAGGCATTTACTGTAGCTTTTATGCAATCATTACATTTTTTTCCCCTGTATTGCTATTACTGTGGTATTACACAAAGGTGAATGAGCATCTCATGAGAGTGTCTAGAAGGTTCAAAGGAAAAAACTGAAACGAGGAAGGCAGTGGTGTCTATTAAATTTAAATAAGCTACCTGTTTACAGTGAAGAAGATAAAAGACTAAGCACAGCAGAAGAGCAACTGAGAAAAGGAATGGAAAAGGTAATTGAGTTTTACGTTACGGGCTTCTTCACTTGGCAGTGTGAATATTATTGAATTAGCCCTATTACTATAAAGATTACACAAAAGCAGAGCTGTGTGAAGGCTTGCTATGAAACTTTAACAATATCAATGGAGGTAAGTGTTACCCAAACGGCACACAGGAATGTATCAGAGAAAGAATACAATGGGTTTTTTTTTTTTTCCTATAGAACTGAACTGTGGTGTGATGTGAATTTTAATAAGAGCATACAGAAAAAATAAAAATGGGGACTGCAAAAAATGTCCATGCACAAAGGGAACGATTTCACAGCCACTACCTGCACAGTAAATATCAAGAGGTGAAATATTTGTATTAAAGGGAATGTCCTTCATAGCACAGCTTTATTTAATGCACTATTCCTTGCCACATCCCCTCAGTCTCTAGCTTACCAAGCTTCTTCTGGAACAAGGTCACATATTTACCTGAAATATGGATTTCACACTGTTTTATAGATTCTAAGTGAGAATTAAAGGTCAGCAGATTTAAATTACTGAATGTGAATCTAAAAACTGCTTTTGTTTGACTGCAGAAGATTGAACTAAAGTGGTGCTGCATTGCCTCACCCTCTTTTCCAACTTTTCCTTCCTCACTACAGCCCTAATTTATATCTGCTCCCTACACATTATTTATTTATCTACTGACACAGGTTTTTCTGTAAAGCTTTTCCATAGGGTGTTTGAATAATCTCTAAAATCATAACATAACTTACTCAGTATTTCACAAATTTCTTCCAGAAGGTACCAGGGATATCCTGTAAAAATAACTGACTCAAAATCAAGCTCTTTTTTCCCTACCTCATTGAAGTGGGAGAACGTGGCTGCTGCGCAGGAGAACTTACCCTGGCAACAGGGGTCTTGATTAACCATAAGAAGTACCAGTGCCTCAGGCTGATGAGAAAGTCTAATTGGGTATTAAAAGAGCATTATTTTGACAAATTATACATTCTAGGAGTGAATACAGACAGCATGCTGTGTTCTGCATTTTGTCTCCCTCACCTCTGAATGAAAGAGTGAATTGCCCTTGCCATGGGTCACCCCGTCTATTCCCACACACACCTGACTCTGCCCTGTAAGTTAGCAGCACGCCCCAAGTGGAAGGAGCTCTGGACAGCTGGCAGGGACAGCCCAGGGGCATCTCCTGCCTGTTTGATGCAGCCCCTGCCCACCTGAAGGCAGAGCAGGCAGGGAGCTGCTCAGCCTCCCAGGAGCTCAGCCCTGGCAGCTGCAGGCGCTGGCTCTGAGAGAGCCCAGCAGGGCGCTGCACCCACAGCCCTCCATTTAGCAAGCTGTTAGCAGACCATGGGAATGCAGCGTGGAAATGTGCAAATGATGGTGATCCATGAGAGACTAATGACAGAAGGTGAAGCAATTAAAAAAGTGAAATTAGGGGAGAGATGGAAACATCAAAACATAACCAGCGATAGGTCCTGAAAAAAATGTGTATGAATAGACAATTTTCAGGTTTTTTCACAGATATTACTCTTTCAGTCTTAGGGTAATTTAACAGAAAAGTGAAAAATTCTTATCTTTTTGCTCCTCCAAGAGACCATTAGTGTTGTGACACTAAGGAGGGTGAAGTGAGGCAGTAGGATATGGAAAGCAGATTCCACAGTAGTTGCTATAGTGCAGGGAAATGACATCACTGACATCACTGCTCAGGAGCCTATTAGCACAATGCCAAAAGACCAGTTTAACAGACTGCCTCAATTTGTAGGGGACTCCATTTCCATGTACCTTAGCTGGGCACATCAATATCTCCCCTGTGAGGACAGTGCTGTTTTGCTTGAGTAGCCAGCTGCAGAGGACAGTCCCTGTTTAGAGCAGGTGTTACACCAGAGAATCATGTATGATTTTCTGGAAGTCAAGAAGAATTTTTATTTTATGATCTGTGACATAATCATAATAAACATTGCCCGGATTTCTTCTGAGTCATTGAAGAATTTTTAGGTAGATGGAGGCTGGAAGGTGGCCTCCCTGAAAATCCATGGACAAGGTTAATCTGAGAGTAGGAGTGCTCTTTCACCACCCACAGGTGCATTCTGCAGTGGGAGGGTTTAGCCGTGACACCCTGTGGGTACCAAATGCCTTATAAGCTGCACCAATCCAAACTGTATCCCTACAGTCTTCTGTTCCTCCTCCTCCATTCATATGTCCAACTCATTCATTTCCTTTTTTTTCTATTCCTGTGGTAATGGCTGCTCCCCCATGTACATTTGCCTTCAACCCATCCCAGCTTTATGTATGCATTGGTGACGAAATAACAGCTCTGATCACCAAGTTAACAGTACCTGGGTTTAACTGGGATCTGTGATGATGACAGTTGTTTCATGCCCTTGGCCTCATCTACAATCCAACATGTAAACACTATGAAAAGTGTTATAACAAGGATTAAACACTCTGACTGTATCAAATAAGACTCAGGCACATCAGGTTTTGTGTGCTTCAGGCTGTTACCGTGTAAAATACAAAGGAAAGTTGGTGACATGGGTGTGCACAAGCATCAGTGCTGAGCAGGCATGAAGTGGGTGTGGTGAAGAGGAGATGGTGTGGCCAGGCCAGCTGGTGCCAGCTCAGAAAGCAGCTATCCCATTCTGAGCATTCACCTTTCAGGCAGCACTGAAGTGTGTTTCAGCCAAAGCCAAATGACGAAACTGGAGCTGAAGTGCGGCCAAGTGTCTAAAAGTAGCCTTTTTCCTGCTGGAATAACAACTATGTGTTGATGAGTGGAACAGCAGATGGACATTTTGGAGGGAAATTTAGTAAAAAATGACAAGTTTCTATGCTGGCTTCAGACACAGTTAAGTATGATCCAACCGTCAGAATCTGAAATAGTGGCACAGAGAAGTGGAGAGCTATGATGTGAGCTGTGCATCCAGAAAATCCCAGCTCTCACAGGTTTGCTGCAGCACTGCACCACTAGCAAGAGCTGTGAATTGTACCACTGTGTAGCAAACTATCTTGTTCTAGCTCCCCAAAAATGACCCAAAAGTGATGCTGGTACTAAAACAACTGATATCTGGTTCTGCTTGGCAGGGAGTGGGATGCTATTCTGTGGATGAAATGTAAATATTTTCACTGTGTCCAGTGGATCTTTGCTTACCCGAGGAGCATGGAGAGCTGCATCAATCTCCTGAGAGCAGTTTTTTGCTGCTTGGCCCCTGGGACTTTTCAGGGTGCTGCTGGCAGCATGGGCTGCTCCCTTAAGATGGCATTCTGATTAGAGATGCTTCCCTACTACAGCTCCAGAAATACAATGAACTAGCCTGGGGAGTAAGTAATTTGTATTGATGCCTTTCCAGCCCCAAGAATGGGACATCCCCTAATGCCCTGTCTTCTCCCTCCTGCAGAAACTGGGAGGAGTTCCCACAAAAGAAATGGGGTAAGAGTGCAGACTTGAAGGTAAGCCTGGCTCAGATGGGAAGATTAAAGGCAATGCATTACTCACATTGAAATTATTTTTGAGCAATATTCTATAAATATTGGAAATTTCATCAGTTTATTTTTATCGTATGTAAGCATATTCCTTCTCCTTCCTGAACATAAATGAACTGACTTAATAGGACTCCTTTTCATTTAATAGAATTATTATTCCTTTTGCATCTCCCCTGCTGCTTCATATCACTGTTGAGTATTTATTAAGAACTAGTAAAATTCATGGATTTTTCTTGCTTGCCAGGTACAGAAAAATACAGAAAGTAGGCAAAGGGCAATCTTTTGTGCTTACTTGGCAGAGAAGGCTATGGCTATAATACAGTATTAGATTATATAAAGAAAAGTAGTAAAATTGTTGAAATGAAATAACAGTTTCCCTATCTCATGACCCTATCTTACAGAGGGCTGATGCTGCACTTTTCACAAAAATCCTGGGATGATAAACAGGAAGACTGTGGCAGTTTCCATTGCAAAATGATACTTTATGGGAAACACTCAGGACCAGAAAACACAGTTTTTCAGTCTGGTTCAGTCTGGGGATAAGCCTAATATGTTTTCTCTCGAATACAGACTTTGCATTGCAAATTGAAGCCCCTAGTCAGAATGCTGTCCTTAATCTTCCTTATGCCCAACACCAATTTCTTTTTATCTTTTCTTCCCCCCTATTTCTTGTCTTCTCCCATTTTTCTTTTTTCCCCCTTTTTCTCATGATTCCTCCAAGATATTTCACTTTCTCCAGGGATCTACTTGTTAAAACTCTGTTCTCCAGAAAAGAAAATAAAGACCCTGTTTCTCAAAGAAATCTGTGCATTTAATTTTCATCAAAAAGATGTGGGCTCATGTTAGCATGTTTGATATTTGCAAATTCAAAATGTATCTCTCTAAACTTCTCTGAAAAGGAATTATATTCATTATGCACCGAGTATTCTCAGTTGATATTAATAGTAAACATTCCTTGCAAACCAGTAAATTATTTTGATTTTTTTTAAATTTTATAACCACATCTCAGTTATAACAACCAACTGATATAAAACCTTTAGCATGTTAAAAAAATAATTTTCAAATACTTGATAATATGTAGGAGTCATCCAAACAGTCACAAATTTGCAGGCAGACTTTCAGAAATAATTAAGAATGTTTTATTCAGGTGTTTGTGAGCCAAAAGTGTAAATCATTTTTTAAGTTTGGCTTTGTACTGAGATTATACTCTCAAGCCTCGTCTTTGGCTCCATAAAAAAAGCTAACTTTGTTTCCCACAAAAATGTGAAAACTACCATATCAGGAAAGATAACATCTACATAGATTACTTGAAAGATTTCTCAATGCTTACAAAAATGATAATCTTCCTGTGTGCACTGTGAGCATCTTCTAAAGAGAAAGGCACTGGGTTCCTTATTATAACTGATTCCAGCAGAGCTAAGGCTGCAAAAATGAACACAGAATACTTCATGCTTGAATAAAGACATTATTGTATCATTAAAAAATTATATCCTCTTGTCTCAGGAGAAAGCCTCCAAAATTACAAAAATAACAAAAGTAGAGTGAAACTCTCTAATAATAAGATTTATGGCTCTATCTTTCATTCCATGTGTGTATTTTATACTTATAAACAAGAAAACATATTTTATACTTCAAAGTGTTCCTTTGCACCCATAATAGAGGATTATTTAAAGATTCCTGAATGTATTCTTGGCCTGTGTGTTTGTGTATCTGTGCATATGAAGGGCCTTGAGGGAAAGCCATTGAGGAGCAGCTGAGGGCACTTGGTCTGTTCAGCCTGGAGAAGAGGAGACTGAGGGGAGACCTCACTGCAGGTACAGCTTCCTCGTGAGAGGAAGAGGAGGGGCAGACACTGGTCTATTCACACTCATGACCAGCGACAGAACCCAAGGGAGTGGCTGGAAGCTGAGTCAGGGGAAGTTTAGGTTGAATGTAGGAAAAGATTCTTCACCCAGAGGGGTGTCAGGTACTGGAACAGCACCAGCCTGACCAGCTTTATAAAGATCATGGAAAATTAAAAAGGTATTGGAAAGAAAAGGGTACTGGGGGAAAATAAGAGGAAGCTGAAATGACCCTCATTTGCTTGTCACTTACACAGGATATATAAAAATCATATATGGATCATATGGATTGCAGCCTACAACTTTCTGGAAAGGCAGAGCTTGAGCACTGTGAACTTCTCAGTTAGACTGGATCTGTCTCACCAAACTCAACCTTCTCACCCTATGGATGATTTGATCTGGAGCAGCAGCTAAAATACCCTCTCACAAGGTAAAGGGTGCAGGTCATGGCTGGTGCTGTGCTTATGTTCCACCTTACTCTTCATCCTACTGAATAATCACTGCCGTAGGTGAGCTTAAAGAAAGCAAATAAATTGTAGAATACCTAATCCATCCCCGGCCATTAAGAAGATTCAACTATATTTTAAATGAATAATCACATTGAGAAATATCCCTGGAAGTAGGAAAAGGGGTATGAACAATGTTTTTGGGACAACTATAAAAATAAAAATAGTCTCAATTCATATAAAGACTTGAAAGCAAGGATTCTGAATTTTGTATACTCATGGGACCCAAGGAGGAGACATAGAGGTGAGGCAACAGGAAATGTGACAGCAACAACTTGGCTCATCTGGAAGAATAGGTGGCAGAGGTTAATAAGTGATGTCCCAGAGAGGTGAGAGAAAGTCATGCCACTGACAGTGCTGGAGGTGAGGGAAGCAGAGATAACTTCAAGGGCAATCCTGAAAAATCACCTCTGGAGGTAGGGGGTTTGATATGGGATGGCAGCCAATCCAAAGAGAAACATCCAAGAGAAGGAGGCATGAGCCTCAGAGCATGCAGATGCAGCAGAAGAAAAAGTAAATTTGAGAATTATGAATAAAGCCAAATGAATCAATCCACTCAGCACTAAGGAGAACACTAGAGGAAGATGACAGGCACAGACAAGAAACTTGCACTGTCATTCATAATTGGTTATAACTTTAGCTCCCATTTATCAATACTTCATTTACCCAATGAGCAGGTTCACAGGCAGTTAACATAATGAGGAGCACCCTGGAAATTACAAAACAGAGTGGTGAATGTATGGCTCGACAGGGGAGACACAGGAAAATAGGTGAAATGACCTTCACGGTCCCAAACACCATAAAACTAGGTGCAAACATGACTGCAAACTTTCATGCAGACAGAAGTATGACACCTGTACAGAAAATGAATGTGGAAGCACACCTGGCCATGACAAAACCTTGCTACTGAAGTTACTGCTTTCCTCATTTTCTCAGCACCAATTCTTTGAAGCAGTGTCATTTTACCTTCCTATTTCAACCAGGTATTTAATAGCAAACAATTCACCACAGGATCTCTGATGAATATCAAAGACTCATTTGTAATGAAATAAACTGAAACTGCCAAAAGTTAAAAAAGCAAATGTGTAAAACAAACCTTTGCCTTTGAAATTAATGAGTTTTGAAATATCTCTTACACCAAAGCAGAGCAATGCAGGAAAGTAAAGCAAACAAGGAACCTGGAGAGACAGGAGAGGATGGAACCAGACCAAATGACAGATCACAAACCTGGGGAATCAAGTAATATGCAAATAGTGGTAATCAACACGGATAACAGGAAAAGCATGATCAAAGCTAAACCCTTCTGATAGAAATGACTCCTATGCTAGAAGTGCATTAGCACCCTGTAACCAAAATAAAAGAGCCAAACTAAGTAATTCAAATCAAAGAGTAGCATGCAAAAAGAAAGAATTCATTAAAAAGTAACATATGGTAAGCAGGTTCCACCTATTACCTACAATTAACTCAAGAATGTGACCAATAGTCTCACTGAGATGTATGATATTAGAACAAAAATTAAGGAGGAAGAAGCCCCAAACCCCAACAATAACAACTGGGAAAAACCAAACTAGTAGTGAAGATTCTGCATAAAGGTGTAGAAAACATTTGAGGAACTAAAAACATGCTGAAATATAGGAAGCCTCTCAGGACCATGGAACTAATCAAGACTAAGAGATTCTCTAGAGATTTCCTAGAGATTCTCTGTGCTCCTCATCTTCTCTGGTAATATATCCATCTGGTTCTTGTGAATTCCACCTCCATCATCTGTTACATTCCCTCTTCAGTACTTCAAGTTCCATCCACGCTGCTAACCCCATGGTCTTGTGGGGACTCTTATCACCCTTCTTACAGCCCCAGAGTACCCTAACAACCCCCTGACAACAGCCTCATTTCTCCACCCCCATTCCATGTCCCTTGTGGCCTTCAACATCATCCTTCAGCATGTTCCATGTTTCTGGCATCCCCAATTAGTAGGTTGTCCTCATCACTTCCATGTGCCTTATGCTTCACCAAATCACAGAATTGCAGAAATTGGAAGAACTTCTGGGTGTCTCCAGTCTGACCCACGTTGCCCAAGCAGAGTCAGGTAGAAGAGGTTGCTCAGGGTCATGGCTGGTTAGGGTTTGAATACCTCCAGCGAGGGAACTCCACAATCCCTCTGGCCAGCCTGTGTCCACCCTCACAGTAAAACAGCTTTCCTTATTTTTAGGAGGAATTAACCATGTAATAGCTTTCTTCACTGACCCCAATGTGTTCCCCTGTATGACCAGCTCTGAGCCATACCGCATTCACCTGCTCAAAGTACTTTTAACATTGAATATACATATCTTGCACCTCCACGCAGAGGTTGTCATCTGCTGTGTCTTCTACCAAATGTGCTTCGCTTGCTGATAGGCAGAGCCTGTGACCTTGGCCAGGATGTGATGGGCCATGTGCATGAACAGCTGGCAGCCTTTTGGCTGCTAGGCAAACCAAATAAAACCATCAGGGCTGAACTCCCTCTGTTTACCCTTGGTAATTGTCTTAATAAGCTCCTTTCCTACACAATCATCACTTAAGATCTCTCTGACAATGCAATCGTCCCTTCACTTTTCTCAAAACGGGCAGTGGCTTCGAAAACTTTTGACAGGTGTTAACAAAGAGTGCCCAAACTTAAATGAAGGTGCTTATTCTTTCCTATTGGCAATGCTCTTAAGTTAGACTCTGAAGATACTTTTATGTGTCCAAAGGTGGGAGGAATTAGGCCAACAAATAACAAACACATTGTAAATAAAGGTGATGAGACTGGGTAGGGTGATATGACCCAGAGACATTTCAGATATGTTCATGATGGATATTATTGCCACCTCTCTTCAGTCAGGGAAAATACTTGAGAACCAATAATAAGATCATATCTGAAAAAAAACCAGCATACTTCAAAAATCTTTAACTATACCATGTATTCCAAAAAAATCACAGGTACTATGTTTCCTGGGTATTGGTCTTTTTAACAAAGCTTTCAGGGATCAACATAAGAGTTGAGCAAAAGAAAAAAAGGTATCACGCCAAATTCACATGATAAATCAGAGAACAGCAGGCACTGAGCATACCTTAGGCTCAGAGACCATTTTTCTTTCTTCCAAGAAACCTGCAGAACAAGATTCATATAAAAATAGCTTGTAATAAAAAAACAGGTTGCCTGGGGAAAAGAGTAAAGCTGTTCTAAAATAGCATCTGAATCTGTGAATGGAATGAACTAATTTAATAACACTGAAAAATATTGCAAG
This sequence comes from Melospiza georgiana, assembly GCF_028018845.1. Classification (NCBI taxonomy): domain Eukaryota; kingdom Metazoa; phylum Chordata; class Aves; order Passeriformes; family Passerellidae; genus Melospiza; species Melospiza georgiana. The sequence goes on from NC_080433.1 coordinate 52,638,652, forward strand.
GACCAACTTCCAGCTGAGACAGGTTTGGTAAAGCACCTCCTGGCTTAGTATTTTGGCTCACCTGGTGGAAATGCACAGAGGGTCTCAGCTGGAAGCTCAGCTGTGCTAATGTGCAGGACATACACTGGAAGTCCAGATACCAGATGGGGGATTTTGCTAACTGCTTAAATTGGCTCTCATGGCGGGCCACCAATTGGCAAGCACAGGATCATTTTAGGCTTGTATTATGCTAAAAAGCACAATAGAGGTTGGGGGGAAATGAAGAGCATGAAAACAAAGGTAATCCTATTCTCGAGCAAGCACAGAGTTGGCCGCTTTCTGTGTGATTATAGGAGCCTTGTATTTGCCATTAAAGTCTGGAAAGTAATGATTCTCTTGTTAAAAGACAATTAAAGTTAATGCAAATAAAAAACCACAGTGCACATGCTACATGTACACACATATATGCTTCAATTCGATACAGCTGATGTCTTGATCCCTTTGTGACCATTGAAGTAGGAATGATGAACATCAATGCCTGAGGCTACAGTGGCATGTGGATTGCAGGTGATTCTCAATCAGAACATGAAGCTCAAGGTTTTTAGAGCTATCTAGGGACATCTATCTCATTTGCAACTTTTTGCTAAACAGAGACCTCTTGTATTCTTTCAACCAAGTTACCTTTTCAGAGAAAGGAAATGACTTTTACTTTTTTAAATTTAAGAGCTTTGTGCTCCTCTGAGATGGATTAAACTATTAGCCTGTGGTAAAGAATGCATAAACTGAGTAAATTTGAGATGAAAACCAGCCATTCTCTATAAATTACAGAAGAAAGGTATTCAGGACTAGAGTCTCAGCACAAGATCTCAAAAGGAAACTCTGTTTAAGACAAATTAATAACTTTTGCAGATAACTAGTTTTGATTTGTGAGCCAAAAGGATATAATCATGAGGATGAGAGGCAAATAATCCTCAAGTGGAACAATTAAATTCCTATCAATTGTGACATAATAACAGAACAGTCTTCTAAAGCTCTGGAGATGCCTAACCTTTCTTTTTATTAAGCAAAGATAATCTACAATTACACTGCTTAATTATTTGCAAAGATTCTCAATATTTTCTGTGCTGTAAAAATTGCTTTTCTAAATTGGTTTGTTTTTAGCATGGTTGTTTTTCAACTCTCAAAAGTAAATTATTTCGTTTCCCTGTTCTTATGGGGTATTGAGCACTTTGGGTTTTTTTCCCCTTATAATACTGAGCACAATTTTGTAGCCTGGGTTGGGTCCCCATCACAGCCAGATGCAGTGTTTTTATGCTTGGGGTGATGTTTGAGTTTGTCTTTCTACTCAGCAAGCCACTTTGCAAAGGACAAATGCCAAACCACTGCTTTTTGTCCAAACAGCCATGGATCTGTCTCCTGCACGGGTGTCAATGCAAGGAGCTTCCAGTTCTGTGTCCTGAGGATTTTACGGTGATGATCAAGGACATGCTTTGCAATCAGAGCTGCTGGTGAGGGTATAGCCAAATATATATAAGCCAAAACTAGATGGGTGAAGATGGGTGAAGCCTAGACCTACATCTGGAGCTAAAATTGATCTTAGGTACCCTTGCTCTGACTTAGAGAAACCGCACCCCACAGCCTTGTCCTGAGTCTGGACCTACCTGGCAATACAGATGAGGTGTGTGGTACAGCCCACAATTCACACCAGCTCTCTGTGAGCATGTTGTAGCTTTCTTCCTTACCACACATCCAAGTTTTCCTTCACAGAAAGCCAGGACATACTCATTCACCCATTTTTTTTCCTCAGCTGCCTGTGGAGAAGGAGCCCAGCTGTGCCATGAAGGGCGATGATACCAGCATGGGCTACACTGGCAGGGTAGAGGACACAATTCCCTCCTGGAGAGGCTCCTCTCTCTCCACTGGGAATACAGGGACCTTGGGGCAAGCAGGCCCCTGTGCCAAAACCTTACAGCAAGGGGAGACCCGTTTAGACAACCTTTATTGAGGAAAGCTGACACTGTCACCTATTAGTGGGGTCACACTCTAATAAACTAACTAAAAACCACTAACTAACTAATAAACTAAATAAACTAACTAATTAACATGCTAACTGAACATAATCAGGTTTATCTCAGCTTGTCAGATTAGCAAAGCCTGTTTAAAAGAAATAAAAAATTCATTAAGAAACATAGTAAGATTTTCTTTAAAATGCTGATGTTTTGAAACCTTTTTATATTTCAGGTACTTATATCCCACACCTAGAAAAAATGTAGTGAACATTGCCTCCATGTTTAACAGGCATTAAAGGGCTTATTTATTTGTTTGCTTAATTTTGAGGTTTCCCTTTGTTAATGCACAAAATTTTCCTTATTTTAGTGCAGATATTTTATTTTCAGCTACAAGTCAATCACATAATAAAAAAAACTCCTCTCTGTGATACATATGTTTCTAAGAGAGGCAAGAAATGAATTGTAATATCTAGAGTATTTGCATTTCTTCTTCCACTAAAGAGGGGAAGGAGTATAATCTCAGCATTATCCTGATTTATACTTCATGGGAATGTATGTAAAAGAACATAAATACTATTGCTGCAATTTTATATCATATTTCATGTGGGTTTTTTTTCCTTTTTCTTATTAATGCTTCCCAGTTTCATCTGCTTGCTGCTTTCCTCATGAAAGAAATGAGGATGCTGATATAAAATATTACATCAAATACACCTGTGAACATGCACTCCTGTTTCCAGGATTTTAGAAAATAAAGAGTTGCTTCCAAGCTTCTGCTTTTCTACAGAGCGAGGGGATAAGCAGCTTTGGTTAATATCTTTAAAAGTGCTGAGAGACATAAAAATGTAAGTGGCCTTCCTGCTTCATTCAGACATTAAAAAGGGGTTGGAAGGTACTTAGGAACAGAAAGAAATGGGATTAGAAGAATGAGGCTGTTTTGTGAAGCAACTAGAAGAAGTCCCAGTTGGAGTTTGTAATAATATTAGAATTAATGTACCTAGCCATATTGCCACAGTCTGCAGCTGAAGAAAGGATTCTGGGAAAAAATGAAGGGTTGTGTATGTTTTTTACATATAATGGCAGGTTCTTTCCTAATATTGCTGTTGTAGCAGAAACCATATTTCACGTTAATATTACTTAATATGTTATTCATTGCCCTGGGCTCCAGAAACGAGCGGTGAATTAGGTCATGGTGAATAAATGCCTATCAGTGTCCATCAAATGACATTCCTCATCTCCTTTCCCCCTTTTTTTGTTTCATGTGGTATCAAAATCTCATTCTCTTGTTTATCAGGCAGTACATGACAGAGCAAATCTTTCTGGGGGCATCTATAAATATATAGCTCACATTACCGCTAGCGTCAGCCTCAATACAGATGGTGAGACTGATGTAAATCCCTCTCATTTCGTCAAGGTATGTGCTGCATTTGGTCAAATGAGCACATTTTAAATGACCCTGAGCTAATTACCTCTCAATGATATGGCACAAGACCAAACCAAGGGCCAGCTCAAGCTCCTAGAGCTGAAGGGTCTCCACGCTGTACCCAGGTCCATCAGTTCTTCTCCCTCTCTTTGCCCAAAGCCTCACCAGAGCTGATTTTAGCAAATGCTGGCATATGAGCAATGACTTCTGAAGCTGTTCATCAGCAACTCCTATTTGCCCAATCCTTTTTCTTTTTTTTAATTACCCCATATTCTTTTTATCTCATGTCCCGCACCTCAGACAGTTGTTGATATATTGCTATTTTGATATACACTGACATATGGCTCCTGAAGTGCTACATAAGTGATTCAGGCTGCAGCAACAGTTAATTTATAGCCTGCACACACAGCCTTAGCTCCCAGTGATGCCTAGGCTAGGTAAAAGTGACCCTCTCCACCCTGCAAGGGGCGGCTCCTCACACCTCAGCATTGCTGGATAATGGAAGTTTAGCAGTCTACCTCATCCTGATGTGATCAGACCATTAAAATTAATGGGATAGGTAAAATTAATGACCTGCATTTAGCAATGCACAAGTGCTACGTGACTTTATTTGCCACTGACCTCTGTCCCAGGCTCACCTCTGGCTCTGTGGATGCTGTGTTGTGTTCAGTGAGAGCCCAGTGCTAACCACCAGAATGAAAACTCATTGGGCTCTGCCAAATAAAGACTGAATGGAGGTCTCTCTGTAGAGAGTTTTCTGGAAAAACATAGATATATGCTTGCAATCTGAACTAAGGAAGAAAAATTAGCTTTTTTCTGTGTGATAATTTCAGTCAGCTGATAAGAGGATGCTGCTCTCTTGTCACCTGGTTGAAATGACAGCTAGTTTTGGCTATATATTTTCCTATTAGGGGAAAATTCACTTTAAATACCTAGTTAGAGACCTGTTACTATTTTAGGGGAATGCCCTGAAGGTCTTCACCCTGTCCCTTCTATTTATGCATTTATACTGCTTTAGTTAAGACTGTGGCAGCAATGCTGTCAGAGATACTGTATTTTCAAGAGGCCATGGGATCTTTTTTAACACTGTAATGTGGTCATAAAAATGTGCTTTGGGCTGCAACCTGTATTATGAGATTTGAGCCAATAAACAGACTCATTTAACCAAAGAAAGCCTTCCCATCTCAAATAGCTGGATTTTTAAAATTCTACATGTGCAAAGAATGAACATACCTTAGTGACTTGGATAAAATTTTGTTGGACTACATTTCAGCAAGAGTTCCCAGCAGTGCAGGGAATACAGAGGAGCATGCATGCAGCTGTGAAAAAAAGTGTCTGCCCTTCTTTCATGCCAGGAAACCAGAGACAAAAAGCACAATACAGACATCCTGGCAATACAGTGCCACTGAGCACTAGAATAAAAAGCTGAGCCATGATTAACCCCATCCCAGGCTGACAGGAATAATGTTAATGGTGGTGACATATTTAGCTACTAGAATAATGGTCTTTCCTATATATAGGTTTTTATGGTCTCTCCTGTATGAAGGTAGAATTAGTCTGTGCTCATGGAATTTGACTTGGCTTTGCTTCATTTATTTGGTGCTGCTTCTAGCTCTCTTTTATGTGGTGCACTTAAAAGAATTGTCCTGCCTGAAACATAGAATAGACATCTGTATCAGTCAGGAATTTCACTTTTGCTATGGCAAGAGTTCTAACAAAGATAGACAAAATTGTCATTTGCTTCAGCCACAACAAGACAGCATTTTAAAGAACCTGTGGACAAACAGAAAGGGGAAAATGGTCGTGGAAGTAGAAGTGGAACAAGGAAAAATGGGAAGACAACGGGAGTAAGCTACAGAGCATTAAACCACTAGTGGCTGCTTTCACTTGGAAATGAAATGTCCTTTACTGGCTGTGGATAACTTCTAGAAGACACTCAATGTAATAATGCTGACCTTACATATTTAGGTCATGTGCCTCACCTCTTCAAGGTGGCCTTGTGCAGAGGAACCCTAGTGAACACAGCTGGTGACTCTTCTCAGCTAAGCTGGATTTCTGCAGATAACTTCTGTCAAGCTGGCACTTCTTTTTATTTAAACTGTACTCAGATAAAGAATCAAACTTTCTAAGTTTCCAAGGAACTTTAAGGAAGGACTGATCCAGACTTCTGATCCTGGTCTCCAAAAGGAGAGGATATTCTTTTGGGTGAATGGGAAGGACTCCCAGAGTCAGCGTAAGAATGATTGGAAGTAACAAATGAGATGATACACTTAAATACTGGGGTTGATAATGTTACCAGGTAAATATAGTAAATGGACAAAGCTGAAATTTTGTACTCATAAAAAGCAAGATAAATGTTCAATGAATAGGAAAAATGTATGTTCTTATCCCATAAACAAACTGAGCTTATTCAGAATTTGCATGCACTAGACAAGACTCAGGGCAGTTTTGGAGAAAGGAGTTTAAGTTTTGACTAAAACAGGCTAAAATATTTGGATGTTTTTAAACAATTCTCTCTTTCTTGAATATAGGCAATTATAGCCTCAGGGGGATGTGCATGAGAGAATCATGACACAAAAGTCACACCTGAAAATATGGTTATGCTTCAAGAGCATCTTCTGTCAGAACAATGTTGGACTACACTGATAACACTGTGCAAGGCTGGAATGGCCCAAGGTGGAACCAGGACAGGAATGAGTGGCAAGGTTAGCCATGAAGGACAGTGGCAAATGAAGGGCTGGTTGTTTTAGGGTGCGTGTTTGCTCAATACCAATATGCACAACTTTTTCGTGTGCTACACTGCATAGGCACAGAAAGCCTCTCTTTTATGGTGAAACAGATGCTGGAGATAGTGACATATTTATTTACAATAATTTATGCTAATTCATGGTGCCTCAGTAGTCTTTTCTACACAATATCTGAGGGTCTGAACAACTTTGTACTGTCCTTGGAATTATCTAGGGTGTACAAAAAATCCAAGGGGACGGTGATTAAAGCTGGGGTAGCTCCAGCTGACAAATACATTACAGACAAATTGGTATTACTGATCATTGTTTAAAGCCACTGGACACTAGATTTGGCAGACTGATTTGACTGTGTTCTTTTGTCTTTTCCCATGGATAATTTTTTATCTTCTCTTGCTTCAAAAGCTAACTCGCTTCCTTTGAAGGACATTAAGCTTGACATGGTTCAAGCTAAGCTTCTTGAACTTAAATCCAGCATGGATATCCCCTGACTGAATCAGCTTTGACTTGAATTGTGTGTATCTAATATTTCACACCGTTTCAATTATACTCCACAGAAGCTGAGGACTATGTGAATTCTAGTGCTAAATTTAATCAAATGCTCCTCCAATGTGGAAGAGAACATATTTTTGGAGTTAATGGAAAGAGACAAATGAAATCAATTCCTGGGATCTTGGTTCTGTCCACTTTGCACCAGAGGATGTCCCAGAGAAAAGACCTTCACTAGCAACTGAAGCCTGAAGTCTGATAATGTGAGAACTTAAAACTGCAAGATATGAAACCCATGAAGGATGGTACACTTCATCTGGCCTGTAGAATCAACAAGAATTTAATAAGTTAATCAGATCATCACCATTTGAGTGCACATAAATTTGAATTGTTTCCCCATTATGAAGTGGTTGTCTGTAAATTATTGCCAAGAAAGCCATTTTCAAATTAATGTCTGAGCTATTAGAAAATACAAAGGGCATTTTCATTAATTGGAAGCAGCTTTTCTTCCGCTCTCTCTATCATTACCTTTGTTGCCCAGAATCAGTTTAGTGCTCAAATTTATTGATGTGTATGATTCAGTGGCATTATTTGTTTAGAATTTGTCCTATACCTGATGGAATAAACTCATTAAGGGTAAATGAATAGTTATGTAGTCATCAACTAAAATGAGTCACTGCAGTTCTCTGAAGTCATTACAGTGCCTTTGAACACAGCTGGAGAGAAAGTCTCTGTGAAGGTTACAGCTTCCCTCTCAGAGGTAACCACATTAATTTTCATTCCTTCTTTGGTACAGCTTCTTTTTTACAGAAAGCATGAATCATTCTTCAGCAGAAGACAGTGGGTTCTTCTTTTATCCAGGAATGTATCAAACCAGCTTGTGAACAGTTTCACATTTTTGCTGCCACAATGCATTGGTTTTGCAGTATATAGAAGCTGGGATTCAGAAAGAAGAACATTGCTTAGAAAAATAGGTGCTTTAAAACCACTATTTTTGGAGTTAAGTATGATGTACATCTACAGCTGACAAACATTCTGCCACTGAAGGCTGAAAGAGGAAGAGGGCTTGAAGACTGCAGAACTCACTGTGTAGGTTCTCTGTTTCAGTAAAACTGTCCACAAGGGCAGGACTTCCTGATTGCATGTTACAACTCATGCAAGGGAATGTACTGTAAGAAATCAAGGTTAGCTTGCACCTGGGCCTCTCTTTTTGAGAAGTAAGCCTTTATTTGAGAAGTAAGTGTCTCCACAAGCTTTGCCTACTTGTTTATATGCTTGATAATATAGGTAAACTGAACTTTGTTTTGTTGACACTCACACCATCCTCGCACTTATTTTGATGTCCAGTAAGATAGAGACTTGTAAGGTGTTAGCAGTGAGGCAATACAGCTGAAGGGAACAGACAAAGGATTCCTACCCACCTTTTACTGGCAACTGGAGTATCTCAGTGCACCAGAGGTAAATATCTATAAAGTGATACAACCTTTTTCATAGTCAAAATGCATCACACTGTAGTTAGCATAAGCCTTTTGAAAATCCTATTGCTTGAGAGCTGTTTTACTGAGAATGCTGTAAGGAGCATAAGGAAAAAAAATCTCACTAAAACTGACAGTATCTAATAATCTTTCTCACAGCCACAAACAGCTCAGTTACTTGAATTTCTCATCAAAACAGTCCTAATGCATTTTGTAAGCATGTTGTCTGTGTATCTTCTCCCTGCTGGCTCAAAAGCTGTGCTCGTTTGTGGTGAGGCTAGAGACATCTATGGAGGGATTATCAGCTGTTTATGGCATTTTTAATACTGCCCTTAGGCCTGTGCATTCCAAAATACTTTGGGCTCCCTCCACCTGTTTTTACAATGCTGGTGGAGCACAGGTATGGTCACAAGAGTGTTAACACAAAACTAGAGCCAAGGCCCACTGAACTCAGCAGGAGTTTTTCTTTCAGGTTCTGAAGAATCTGAAAGATTTCAGATCATGTCCATGTTAGCTGTTATTTCACTTTAGACAACAGGAATTAGTTATAATTAGTTATGATTCTTATTTTTCTCCCCCCCCCCCCCCCAATGTAGGTGCATAATTAGACTTGGGGAGACATTTGAAATGCAGCCAATGAGACATTTGATATAGCACACGTAAAATTTTCTTCAATTAGGAATGCAGAATTGTATTACACAGCACATTAAATGGCACATTAGCAGATGTAAGTGCTTCCATTGAATTAAGATTGGTTAGTTTGCTTGTTAGATTAATTTTTGTAATATTAAATGAGTAGTTTTCTGGTTTTGAACAGCACACATAAAAGAACTGATCCAACTTTTCGTCTCTACTTGTGGGTTCTAGAAGTGGACCAAGAAAGCTTCTCTGCCTGGACCACTGTGTGTGCTATGGTACATGAAAGCATCTGAGATAGAAAATGTTCTTTTAAATTGCATGCTTAATTCCTAGGGGAAAAAAAGTTTAAACTTCTAAAATTCTAATGTATTTTAGATGTCTTTTGAAAACTGCTCCAAATATTACTTCTATACAGAGCATCCATGTTGTAAAAATTCACCATTCCTGGAAGTAAGAAAACAAAAAGAGCAGCTGAAAAGTATTTACAGGAGAAAGACAGCAATGGAAAAAGGGTAACCTCAACTTGGTTGAAAACTACTGGGTTATTCCCCAGAGGTTTTCTCAGGGAAAGATATCTGTGTGGAAAGGCAGCTCTCCGGTGTGGGAGAACAAAGCAGGAGTCAGGAAATCTATGTAGAAGATGCTGCTGGAGCAGAAGGGCTTGTTGTTGTGTCTCCATCTACAGCAGATTATCCTGTCATAAAGATTTGTTTATAGCAAAGCTGCACCTCAGGCAAACTGACCTCCCAGAACCTTTTTACCCTGCACCAGTGTCACTGGGAGAGTACAGCAACAAAACCCGCAAGATACCAGTGAGTTATAGAGGTCGGTTCTTTAACCCACATCCTACCTGGAACACATAACTCCTAACACCCCACCCTGATTCCCCACTGAACCTAAATCCAAGCATTTGAACTTTTCATGGGATAGAAGCTCAAAACCTGCCAACATGGAACATGATAGCACTGAGCCAGGAGCCACCTCAGTTGATTGCCTGCACTTCTTTTGTCCCTGGAGGGCAAGGAGGACATCCTCTTTCTGAACTGGTCCTGAAACATCTTCCCTAGATTTTGGAGGTGCAATAATTATTGCAGCCACTCAGAGACCCCAGCTGAGTTCACAAACCTTGGCAAAACGCTGTGTAGCAGAATGTCTGGAGCACTCCCACCTTGTGCAGGCTCCACTGAAGGTTTTCCTAGTGCATCTCCTACAGCAGGGAAGCTCCTCACTCTCAGGCCAGGCTTACCTGACCTCACAGGGAAAAACTGATGCAGCTTTTTTCCAAAGCCTGTTCCTCTTAAATGCTGATTCTGTCTTGTAGACCTGAGTTAGATTTCTGTGACATAGACTTGCAGACAGGGCCACCTCCTGCCGTCTGAGCTCTGCATGAAACAGTGCAGGTCTGGCATTACAAAGCACAAGCCTGGTGTGTAGGACTGGATGAGGTTTCTCCTTTCTTTTCTAGTCCTTCTGCTCTTGCACTGCCACACTCAAGGGCAGCCAAAGACAGAGCTGCCCTAGCAGTATGTGTGAAAGAGTCACGATTCCTCTCAGCATTTCCACTTACTTTTGCCTTCACAGTCCTCTGAGATTCCTCACACAGCCATGAAACACTGCAGTATTTGCTTTCTGAGCTCTTCATTCAGTCAGGTTTGAATCTACTCACTGCACAAAGCATCAATAACATTATCCCATTTTCTGGCAACTTTTATGTTCATTTGCCTTGTAGCCAAGTCACTCAGAAATGAGAAATGAAGAGTAAACTCTTCAGAAGGATCATAAGAGAGTTTTCATTTCCTGATTGAAAGACTTCTGATCTTAAGCAGTGGAAAAGCCACAGCAAAACCATACCTTTGCTCATTCATCTCAGTGTGTAAAATCAGATCATTACAAGCTGCAACAGCTTAATCAAGCAGCCTTTGAAACACAAAGGCTTCTGACTCAAATGGAGTTAATGGAGGTGGAGGGTTTTTTTGTTTTTACTGCTGCTCTCATAATGTTAAAAGTCATTCACATTTCCACAGAGTGCTTGCTGATGAGTATAAGCAGCAAAGCTTTGGATCCAGTTATACCTGTGCTTCCATCTGTTGTTGCAGAAACCAGTTCTATTATCATTCTTTCTGTTAATGACTTCTTGAACTCATTCAAGATACCTGTTCCCTTGCTCTCTTCTTCATTGACAGTGTCAGTGGAATTGCTGCTTTTATATTCAAATGTCCTGAGCACAAAAATTGCCAGTTGAATTACGTCTGTCCTGGGTGTTAATCTGGATAGAAGAGAACACATTCATTTTCTACAGCTTTTAATGAACTGCTTCTTCTGTTGTTGAGGCACAGCATCTGACAGCAGCTCCTGGTTTGGGAGGATGGTTTTATATTCACTACATGTCATTAATGAGCAATGTACCTATGTGTGGATACCTGAGAAAGGAGCTGGTATTCAGCCAGTTTTTTCTTCACTTGCATATTCACTGTGACAAATTGATTTTTTCCAACAATACAACACCCACCAGAAGACTGTTCAATGGTATTTTTCTCCTTTTTAATATATTTTGCAAAGTGCAGTTGTATATTATTCAAGAAGATGCTTCCTTCTGTCCTACTTTCTGAAGAATATTTTCATGTTACTTTTGGATATTTTTCATGATCTTCAGTGATGCTTCACAGGAACTTATTGTCCAGAGCAGTACTGCATGACATTTGAAACTCAGAGACTTGTCTTTACCCATCATCAGTAAAACTCATGACCCTATTCTCGCCGAAAATACATTTTTTCTCTTTTCTCCAAGGTAAATTACTCATGTCTCTTTAATTTTAATGCCTTTTATTGCAGCCCAGGATTTGTTCCCCCTACTGTTTTTTCTTCCTCTTTGTCCACAGCAGCTGGGCTTTATTATCTACTCCTCCCAGTGCTGCATGGCTGGAAGACAGGTCCTCTGTTATGTGCCCTCACCTCTTTGCTTGGAGCTGCTTTCCAAAAGAGCAGAGCAGAGTCTAGAGTCAGGCAGGCATGGGAATCACAACAAACATAAATCTCACAGCAAACATAAATCTGCAGTAGGCTCCGTTGGAGAAGGTAACATAATTACACTTTTATTTGGTGAAGAGGTCCCATGCATGTGTTCAGCAGCATTCCCCCACCCCACCTCTCATGGTAGAACTCACTGCCCATCACTGTGCTTCTGCCTGGTGCCGAGCATGGCAGCTCAGCATCACCCCTCTGCATCACTGCACATGATCAAAGATGTAGAAAGCAAGCAGGCATAAGAAGAAAGATCATCAGTGCTTACCAGCCCCTTCAAACTGAAGCTCTATCGCTTTTACTTCCCCCTGACACTTTAATTAATGTACTATGTCTACTAAAGCAGATAGGCAATACCATGGGAGAAGAGAGCTGGTGGCCTGCTTTACTAGCTGAGAGATACTGTTTTACACCAGTTTGTTTTTTGGACATGTTGATTTGCAGCGCTTGAATAGGCAGAAGCTGTCAATACTTTAACATCTGGGAAACTGGAGTGAACTTTGCTGACTGGAATACCATAACTGAAAGCATTTATCCTCTCTCAGCTATAATGGCAGGATAATTTTATGTGGTCTCTGCTTTCTTTGCTTTCTTCAAAGCAAAGAAGATAGTTAAAAGAAATGTGTGTGTGTGAGAGATTATATTAATGTGGCTAAGGCTTGTAACCAGTTCATACATGTGCTGATATGGTAGCTGCAGCTGGATGTAAGTGGTAATGGTGAAGTTTTATTTGGTAAATGTTTGAAGTAATAACATTAAAAAGCTATTAATGGCTCATTCATTTAGTACTGTTATTGTAAACAGAGTAATGGCCATTGCATTGGTGTTTTTGTGTTTGCATTTGAAAGCAGATTTTCAATAATAACAAGGCTGGAATCAGTCCAAGTCAGATCATATGTACAGTTAAATATCTACATAGTAAAAAACAGAGATAAGACCTTTCATTACTGATGTGAAATAGAAAGTTCTAAGAAAAATGAAAACATAATTTGATGCCTTCCAACCTCCTTAATCCCCTTGTGGAGATTGTGCTTGTTTGACCTGATCTAACTAGGTTTAGCTCACTTTGTTGTTCCTGGAATGCATTACTCCAAATGCTAATGCCACTATGTTCACTTTATTTATATAATCCACACCACACTGGCAAGAATACCCAGCTCTTGCATCCTGTAGGTCCTTACCCCTCCAGGTATGCATATGGTTTTCTGCTTTATTATTTTACACTTGGACTTCACAAATAGTATGAGAAAAGCAATCAGATGAGTGCCTTGAAATTTCAGTACTAAGCCAATAAACTCTGAATATGTAATGAATTTTTCCTTGTCTACAGCAGTGGTACTGTTTCAAAGAATCAATAGGGTGCACAAAATAAAACTGTATTTAATATCAGCTAGTCCTGGTCTTGTCTGCCTGAAGTCAGTCATTCACTGTCTCAAAGGCAGACCACTGGACAGCACAGTCACCCTTACTAATGCAAAGGGTGCCCCTGACTTTTCCTCTGGATTAGCTGCTGAATCAGCAAAAGGTGGTTGACAGGCTTCTCCAGAAATGAGGGATTGTGAATGAGAGGTAAATCTGAACCTCTGATATAGTCCTGATGCTGCTCCTGATGTTGGATGTAAGGAGGCAGCAGATCTGCACAGACTGGTTCAGCTGGGTGCAGGGGGCTCCAGCCTAGAAGTCTAGCTCTGAACTGTCTAGCACAATGCAGGTAGTGAAGTAGAAAATAAAAAGCAACTGGTTGAGTTGGGGTTTGGCCTCAGAATTTGTCAATATGGTTCTCAAGAGCTAAATTTGGATGAAAACCTTCAGATTTTGGACCAGCTAGGCATGCTGAACTGAATCAAATGAGCAACAAGCAGAAGGAAGTATAGCCTCCATGAGCTTGTAGAAATACCTCATTTTCATCTTTGTTCTTACTTTTCCAAGGAGAAGATTTACATCTGCAATAATTCTCTGTCTTTGGACTTCAAAATTAGGCAAGAGAGAGAAAATGATTATGCATCAAAAATAAAGAGTCAACTCTGTGTTTCTATTACTTTTGATTATGAAATGGCACAGCAGTGTACTGCACCCTGGAAGTTAGTGAGACCAGAAAAAGTTTTAGAAAGCTTCTTCTGCACTGAAGATGAAGCTGTTTTAAAAATTTGCCTTATACAGTTTCCCTATACAAATATAAATGTTTTGAAAGGCTTCACTCAAGATATCAACCATCTTCATAATGTTAACGACTATTAAAAAGACAACACAGTTGCATTTATTATATTTGGCCACATTGTAAATATGTTCACCCAAGAAGGATGACAGGCAATTTAGTAAATTAATGGTGATTGCGTTCATTTTGCAGTATTTACTTTCTTTGAGATCATCATAATGCTGTACAGTACTAGGGGTAATTCCCTGTGGAAGGTACCAGTCCCTTAGCACTCAATTTGTTTATCCATTCTTAGTTGTAGACATTAAGTGAAAATAATAATAATAATAAAGCAGCAATATCCTTTGCCACCCTGGTGAACATAAAAATTAATAATCTCAGAGTCTGTATTCAACCTGACACTGTGAACAGTGCAAATATGGTACAAAGTCTATCTTTACATTTATTTGCAAATGTGTATAGATATGCTTCATATAAATTAATCCTCTATTTCATTATAAGGAAGGAATTATGTCTGTGGTCAAAAGGGTGGGGTACACTTAATCTGATTTAGCACAGCATGGGAAAAATTAATTGAAAGTCAGAACTGCATAGTGTTTATTATAAAGTAATTTCACACCAGCTCAGGATTAGCATGGTAACAGGTGACAATAGGTCATTACTATGTTAATTGAAAGACAGCATGCTTTTATAAAAAAGGAAAAAGAAGAAAAAAAAGAAAAAAGGGACAGAGACGAAATGAAAAGGAAAAAATATTAAAATGCGGTATTTTATCTAGGATTGAGCTGCAGTTCTATGGGACACGTTCTAGGGAGAAGATAACTTCTGAAAAGAATTCATTGGCTTTTGGTGATAACCATGCATTGTTCACAGTGCCATGAAGCATGGCAGATGCTCATGCACATGTCTTGCATGAGTTAAGCTGGTCATCTGTTTCCACAAGAACGGGCTGCATCTCCAAAGCAGTGCCCTGACATTTTCATCTGGCTGACGCTGCTCGCTGGCCCAGGCACGTGGAGCCAAGCTGGGCATGAGGGGAGCGGAGCCCATCTATTTGCCAGGCTTGCCCTAAGTCACTGGGAGCTACGAGATTTTGCAGCAGTGTTTAACAGAAGAAAAGACTCTGGTTTTGTTACTTGACAAAAGGATTAATAAAATAAAAAGTCTTTCAGACCACCAATGGAAAATCGCCTGTCACTTCAATAGCACGCCGAGGCATGAAGCGGGGGCAGGCTGATCCTTGCACTCGAGCTGCAATGCCATTATCCCAGCTCTGAGCAGGGATGGGGGCTGCAGGGCTCGGCTGCTCTCCCCTCGTGCAGCCTGACAGACACCAGCGTGCAGGCATTTCCCATTATACGCTCCCACCTGAGCAAGCAGTCCAAAGCTGCCAGCTTCAGCCCGTCAAAAGAAATCAGGAACCTATTTTTCCCCTTTCATTTGCATAATAGCAAAAGGTGTTAAATCAATTTTGGGAGCAGAAGATCATTCTGAAGGTTCTTCGGTTGACAGAATACAAAGGGTACAATATATGCACTTGTGCAGAGGTGAGCAGGACAGAAAAGAACTCTGTATTAACTGCAGTCACTACAAAAGGATCTTTGCTAATTGCATGTTATAATTTAAACAAGGATCCTTTCTGAAACCAAAACAATACACCTATGTAATGAAACTAGCTCTTGTTCAAAGTAAATGGAAATTGAGAGCCACAGTTGGGACCTGAAAATGGGAAATTCTGATTTTATTTCCTGGAAGAAGAATTTAACCTCTTCGGATACCCTCATGCAGCCTGATAGATGAGCTGATGAGGAATGTGACCTTTCTGTTCACCCTGCTTCAGAAAGGTTTGCAATTCAGTCTGACACAATCTGTTGTAATATGTTAATTTCAATGCAGTTCTGCTAAAAACACTAAGAGTGATCCCTGAGACCTTTACATCCCAGAATACAATCATTCCAGACTTCATTCTCACCTAAAAACATCCTGATTAAGGTGCTTACTTATCTAATAAAGGTCAAAAGAAAGAAAAGTGTAAATGTTCTTTGATTTCTTACTAAAAAGAAAAGAGCTCAGACAGAAGATGGTGCTCTTACATTCAGTGCACAAATGTGGTCTGCTGAGTTAGAGAGAAAAAGAGTAATGCTGCTCCTGGTCAGGTCACACACCATCATCTGCAATCTAAACTACTGCAGAGCTAGGGCAATAATGAAATTCAAGTATCCCTGCAGTAGAAGAAATACTTGTGTCCTTCTCCTCAACCATACAAAAAAGCAATATAATAGAGATATTTGCTCAACCTCATCAGGAAAATCTCTAGTGATAATTAGGGCAAAACACAGCCTCAGGTCAGGCTATGCCCAGGAGAAGTGTTTTTCTTGATGATAAGACAGAGCAGTAAAGTGGAAAAGTAAGTGATTAAGTTCACCTCTACAAACACAACATTTCAAAAATTATATTAGAGCTGGTGGTTCCTTTTTTGGCCATGGTCTAATTATTGCCCAATAAAAGCATCCAATGATTGTTATTTTTAATGGTTTGTCATGTCTTTGCATCTCAGTTACAGTAAATAAAAGCCCCAAGTCAGGCATTTGCAGCAGGCACCTGTGCTCTGAGGCTATTCCTCCTCTGCAGCCAAGATGAATCATGAGCAGCAGCGCTGCTCCCTGCTCATCCCCCTGCCCCAGCTCAGCACCTTGAGCCAAGCTGAGCCACCCACGGCCAGGGGCTTCCCCTGGGGACTGCCAAAAAGTCACAGCCAGCGTGTCCCCTCCCCTTGGGCTTGCTGTGGTGACGGCAGCTGATTACCTTTCTTACTTGTTCTCCTTTCTGCTCTCCATTTATTTAAAAACAAAGCTAAACAGGAAAAGAAACAAGAAGAAAATACCCAAACTCTCAAGCAAGGACGACAGAGTGGGAAGAAGAAAGAGAGTGTTATAAATCTGTTGGCAAAACTGATGGGACAAAATAGGAAAAACCTGTGTATGAAGCTGCGGCAAATGTAATCTCAAAGTGTTTCTAAAAGTAATTTTCCCCTATTCATTTGTTCTTGGCTGTCTCTGCTGTTTACTCTGCTGTTCTGTGTTCTTTAGCAATAGCAGTTTCATTTAAACTCTGTGCAGAAAGGACTCTGCCTTCTCACCTTTCTGTACAGCTCAAGGATAGCTTACACAGCCATGTTATGGCTGTGCCCTTTCCAGATGAGGAATATGTTGATTTGGTTTCAGTTCATTAACTCTCTAAGGAATCTCTTCCAGCTTAGCTGTCTGCAAGGCTGGAATCTCCCATACTTCAGGATCAGGGCTTTTTTTCTCTTCAAATTTCTGAATGGGTGTCCCAACAGACACAGACACTGCAAGGAACCCTAAAGAGCTGCAGGATGTACTTCTCTGGAAATGAGCACCCTCTCTTGGGATAATGAAATTTTGTGTGTTGTGTTTGGTGCTCTGGGATTCATAAAGGTTATCAGTAAGGCATTTATAATAAAAGTTCTTCCTGCTTTTCCTGGTATACATGGGGAAGATGGGAGTGTTATCATTCTGACATTTCTGTCAGAAGTGGTATTTGAACCACTGGATGATTCCGACAAATGCCACTGCTGTCATCTGCTGCTCAGTTTTAATTATATCTGACTGAGTCTTTCAATGGCACCAAGCAGAAAACTTAATTAGCTGGTTTAAAGGCTGATCTTCAGAGTCTGAAGAATCCAAACAGTTTACAGTGTTTATGCATGGAGACTGCCATTTTCAGGCTGATGATGCAAGTCAGAAGAATTAACAATGCCACTTATAGGAAGGAAAAACAGAGAAAGACTTACAAGAATATCCTTCTACAAACCCCACCATTTTAGTACATGACATATCAGTGAGGCAACCTCATGTCTAAGAAACTGCTGTGCTGGCTCACAGGTGGGTCTCAGACAAATGGTAGCAGAATGCAGGCAAAGATTGGGTGCTCATGGGAACATAGAGCAAATGAACATCTGTTACCTTAAACAGAATGTATATGTTTATTCTGCAGCGGACTGCAAGCACTGCACTATTTGGGAAGACTGAAAGGCTGGCATTTTCTCATACACCAGTGCACTGTTCAAACAAGCTGCTTGAAAGGAGATTGCATTAACAATTTATACTACCTCTGTGTTTGCTTTCACAGTGTTAATATGATTATATTTCTCCACTATATCCTGGAAAAACAAGCATTAGTAAGATGCAATGTCAAACTGCTAATATGATGCAATTAGAATTTAACATTGCATTCACATACTGGTTGCAGACTGCCTGCAGATAGCTATTTTCAATAGCTGGGGGGAAAACCCCAGCTAGTAAAACCACATTGTTTTGCTCCAGAAACCCAGGGATGTGGGTTTGGGAACCCTCATGCAGATGTGGACTGGTGGGCTTTGCTTGTTTGTGAGATCACATCCTCCGGAATGGTTCGGCTGGTGTCCTTTAAGATATTGCCAAATTTCATCATTTTCAGGGAACGGGCTGGATTTTATGTATAAAATGTGCCTAGGGCTCTCTGTGGGCTTCAGTCAGAAAGCAAAGCACTTGATGACTTAACACAGCCCATGTGACTGATCAGCTCTCATTGTCCTCCCCTGCTTTCAAAAGCTTTGTGCTTGCAACTTAGTTGACCACAGAACCACTGAGGCTGGATTGCACATCTGGAGATCTCCACATCCAACACCCTCCTCAAAGCAGGGTCAGTTAGAGCCGTTTGATCAGGAATGTGTATATTTAATTAAGTTTTGAATATCTCCAAGGCTGGAGACTCTCCAGCCTCTCTGGATATCCTGTGACAGTGTTTGACTATGCACATCAAAGAAAAGTTTTTCCTGTTTAATCAGATTTTTCAGTATTTCAGGATTTTTTTCACTGCCTGTTTTTCTTTTGGTGATCTCCACTGAGAGCATTCTGACTCCATTGTCTTCCCTCATCAAGTATTTATACACATTGATTAGATCCTCCTGAGACTTCTCTTCCCAGGCTGAATTGACAAAGCTGTCTCAGCCTGTGCTTTTCTGACAGGTGCTCCAGTCCCTTAATATGTGTGTGGGTCTTGACCCAGTTTAGCATGTCCATGTATGTCTTGTGGGGGATCCCTGGACTGGCTATGGCACTCTCCACTGACAAGGACAGGGCATGTTTCTGGCTCATGTTCAGCTTTTCATTCCCCTTTATTGACCTTCAGGATATGCCTGTTGGTCCATCTCTCTAGCCTGCCCAGGTACCTCTGGATGGTAGCACAAGCACCTGCCAGCAACTCTTTCCAGTTTTGTATGTTATTAAACTTGCTGAGGGTGCACTCTGCAACACTGGTCAGGCCACAAATGAAGAGTTAAGCAGAGGAGGTGGGGGAAATGGCTAAATGACTTTATGGCTTTTGTCACTATATTCTTCAAAGCCACAAATCTAGTTGACCTCACCCTGCCTGGATTGCTGCTCTGTTGAATGCCAATCCACTGGACTTTTCAGGTCCATGAACCCATGTAGGTGTATGACTGGAGATGAAAAGTGAGCAGTCAATTTCATTGGTCTTTTTCTGCAAGCAAGAAGGGACCTTTTGTCCATCTCTCCTGCACTCTGAATGGGATAATGAAAATATCCTCTTGCTCTGAGGGAGGCTTTTCCTCTTCTCTTTCATGGATTATTGTGTTCTTGGTGACTCACCCATCAAGATGAGTAGAAATAAACACAATAACACACTGACCTGTAACATTCAGAAGAGTTTAGTTAAAGAATCTCATTTTGCCTTGAACAGTACTTTTGCCAGTGGACATAAAGCAGTGTATTTATTGGATATGTGATATGTTTTGTTTATCTTTGACATTTTATATCTTAGCATGTTGCAGCAAAAAACTGCTGCAGTTACAGTAGGCCTCACTGTAGCATGGTGAGGAGCTGCTGTGGATGTGAGTCTGTGCAGGGGGCTCTAAGCACTGTTGCCTCTGTACAAATACAGCCTCCTGCAAACTGGTGCTTTGGTACTAAGCTGTGCACACCAACTATGTGGTAGAGGATACAAGAAATTTCCTTCTTTATCCTTAAGTGCTGAAATCACCGCTTCCATCTTCCAGCTGGAGAATGTTGCACAATGTCTATTCTTCATTGTCACCATGAGGAAAAGAGACCACCACAGCATCTGCTACTCCTTCTCATCCTTCTTACTCCCTATGCCCTGACCTTAGCAGTTCATGAAAGCTAAGCTGATTTTTTAATTTAAAAGTTCTTAGGCCATGTTCATAAGGAGCTTTGTATTTCAGCTCTGTTTTGCTGCCATGTTCACAACTGAACATCTCTGTGCTGGGGCATCCTGCTGAAGGAGAGGAGGTGGCTGGTGAGCAGCCCTGCAGAAAGGGATCTGGGCTGTGCTGTTTGGCAACAGGCTTGACATAAATTAGCAGAGTGCTCTGGCAGTCAGGAGGACAAACTCCTTCCTGGTGGTGCATCAAGCACAGCATCACCAGCTGGTCAAAAGAGGTGATTATCCCACTGTATTCAGCATTGGTGTGACCTCACCTGGAGTGCTGTATGCTGGACTCCACAATTCAAGAATAAGGTGAAGGTACTCACATGTGTCCAAGGGAAAGCAACAAAGCTGGTGAAAGGGCTGGAAGGAATGTACTGTGAGGCACGGCTAAAGGCTCTGGGTTTGTCTAGTTTGGAGAAAAGAAGGCAGAGCTGTGACCTCCTTGCTCTCTACAACTTCATGGGAGAAGGTGGAGAGGGAGGTGGTGATCTCATCTCCCTGGGATCCAGTTATGGGACATGTGGGAATGGTGCAACGCTGCACCAGGGGAGGTTGAGACTGGACATCAGGGATCAATTATTTACTGAGAGGATGGTCAGGCACTAGGCATCCTAGAGATGTGGTCCATGCCTCAATCATTTGAACAATGCTCTAAATAGCATGCTTTAACTTTTGGTCAGCCCTGGATTGCTTGGTCAGCTGGCCTAGATGATGGCTGTAGGTCCCTTCTGACTAATATCTCTTTTCCCCAACACCTCAGGGTCTCACATGCTTTGTTGGTTTTGTTTGTTTGTTTGGGTTTGTTTGTTTTGGTATTTTTTCCCCATAAATTTCCTGCTAGGCAAGCAGCAGCATTCTCTCTCTCTCTAGGATGTAGAACCTGGAATTCATTGAGATTAACCATAAAAAATCCACAGCTTATAGGGCACCAGTGTTTTCAGAGGAACTGTGGAGTGAAATGGCCACATGATTAAGGTGTCTTGCTGAGGCTTCCAGGATGCAATGAGTCTCCTTTCTTTCTAAAAACATTCAGGTAAATGTCAGTATCCTCTTTTTGCAAAAGCCTCTCCTAGCCCATCCCTGTGCTCGATGATGGCTGCAGTGTTTGCAAACTCAGCCTTTTGACTGAGCTGTCATTCTCCATCATGCAGCTAACACAGTGATTGCTGTATTACAGACCCTTTATTTGACACTGAGGATACCTGGTTAATACATTAGCTAAAGGGATACTGAGAATAGTGTGCTGCCTTTAGCGGGTAATATTGGATGCTTTTGTCTTTGAAAAGTCCCACTGGTCTTTCCTTTGTGAATGGCTGTAAATTGCTTACTGGAACTAAAATGACACTTTTTGTCCAATTCTTTCTTGATTTTACCCACGAGGTACATAGAATCAGTTGATTAAACCACTTGGTGCTTTTTTATGTCTAAGAAAGACACATGAGTCTCTCAGCATATGAATTTAGGATTCTTTTAAAACAGGTAAAAGAGGAGCATTTCATACACTTCATTTCATACATTTCAAATCAACCTGTTTTGTATCCTTTTTTTGAAAGCATTAACATAATTTAAGACAGATCTTTGTTTTACTTTGCTAAAGCTATATAAAAGTTAGAGGTCCAGCTTGAATTATTTGAACAAATATCCTCCACAGGACATCCTTCCTAAAGAGAGAAATCAGCTGTCTTTTGGAGGAGTCTCTTCTGTATTCCTGAAACTAACTTAAACTCTTAACCTAGATGGCAAATTTAGCTAGTATCCCAGTTTTGAGGTCATTACACTCAGGTGAGGTGATACCCACCAAAGCCTGCAAAAGCTTTCAATTTTTTTTTTTCCTTAGGCATTTTCTCCCTTTTAATTTTGCAGGACAGGCACATTTTAAGGAACATCTTGGTTTTACAGAATCCAGGGATTATAATAGTGCAAAAACAAGAAAAAAGAAAAGAATAATGCTGACTCCTTTTATCTCACTCCCAAACCTCCCAGGAAGCACACACTTGTTTGGTAGTGGGAGCCCCTTTGGATCCACTTCCATTCCTCAGACAATGGGAGTGCAAAACCCACAGTGGATGTTAATTTTTATTCATACCAGTAGAAATGGAAAAGCATTCAAATTTGCACTGAAAATTGAGATGATGTAAAAAATGAGACATTTTGTAAATATAAACCCTTTAAAATAAAATAATACAGATGACATAAAAGTGTAAAAATTGTTACTGACATGAATAATTCACTAACTATTGAACGGTATAAGTCACCAACTAATGTGTATTATGTGCCATTTAATAGTGGATGTATCTGAAGAAATATGGAAATTGGAATACTTTAATAACTTCATATATGAAAGATGATGAGACTGCCTAAATGATTAAGAGGAAGATATGTTATAATGAACTAAAGCCACTCGAGTGTAAGGTAATTTTAATTCAAATCTCCATCTGCTTATGTATAATTAAGACTCATTTAACAAGTTAATGCCTAACAGAGAGAACTGATAAGTTTGGTATTAAAGAGCTTAAGAGAAGTAAATTAAACTGTCGAGTTTGAGGAGCTTTCATTTGAATTCCCTGTACCTAACCAAAACACATCTTCCAGGTGCATTTCTTTACCCTGACTATGCAGCCAGGTCCCAGATTTGGAGAGAAAAAGAAGATGAAAATCATAATATCTTTGTTATATTTTCATTTTAGATATCATGTCAAGTCGGGAGTTTGACAGCATCTTTGCTCATATGAATATTTATACTGTTCAACCTGCTCTCCATATAGTGTCTATACACCATTAAGAAGATACTTTTCATTCCATCAGAAAGATTTATACATTGCAGAGATTGCCAATGGGTTAAATAACTTATGAAAATAAGAGGATTGCCTTTGATGTGTAAAGAAAGTAATATTTTCATCACTGGTAAATTTTATGTGCTATTCACCCACTTAACTTTTTCTTTCAGTCTTTCTCCAAATATCTTTCTTGCAAATTCCAGTAGTCAAAACAGTGACTTCAACCTTTTCATCTTTCATCATGCAATTTTAATTTCAATCTTTTGGCTTCTTCTTCACTGTCAAGATGAGAGTTTCCTATATTCACTTTATTCACTTCATACTTAAAATTCTGTGTGCTGCTTTTTTTTTTTTTTTTTTTTTTTTTTTTTTTTTTTTTTTTTTTTTTTGTCACTGGAGCCAGACATCAGCTTTGATTTGCTCCTAGTGCTCTGGAATAAGTTAGACACTTTGGGGAATGTACTGGAAGAAGAAATACCACAGTATGTCTAATGCTTATTGCAGTGCAGATGCTCCCAAGGGTTGACAAGTATTAAAGCTATGGGATTTGATGACCAACACCCAATCTCAATGAATGCCTAACACAGACACTGCACTAATTGAAGTTTACTGCTTTGTTCCTAGGCCAAAAAGACTTAAGCATCATTCTGGTTTAGTATCAGTCTAAGTGCAGAAAAAATAGGGACTGAATTGTTTAAAATCCATTAAAGAATACAACCAATGTCTTACTTCTCAAATTGAGTTTTGGGCATTGGAGGTCCTTAAAATTCAACAGCAAGTGAAATACCTCTTTTTATATATATCCACAGATTAACACAATTTACTATTTGTAGCTAATCTCTTCATTGTGAAAGCATTTGGGTTAATATGCATTTTTGTATGTGTATCACAAATAAGTGAGCATATGTTTTAAAAGGTCTTCCTTTCCTCTAGCATTTAAAAATGCCCTCTGTACTGAGCCATCTCCAAAGACATTTGTAGCACTTCAGCAGAATGAACTTCAAGTGGCATAGGAAATGTGTCAAATGAACCAAACCACCTAAATTGACTACAGCTGAAAACTTACAGTCAGACAAGGGTCTCAATTTGTGCTGATAAGCTGACCTATGAAAAAAAAAATTGCTTCTTTTAGTGAAGCCTGCCCTTCAACACTTACTACCTTTCAAGTTCAGAGGTCTTGCTTCCAGAAGAAAGAGGAAATGAGAGAAGAAGGGAAGGGAGGGGAAGGGAAGGGAAGGGAAGGGAAGGGAAGGGAAGGGAAGGGAAGGGAAGGGAAGGGAAGGGAAGGGAAGGGAAGGGAAGGGAAGGGAAGGGAAGGGAAGGGAAGGGAAGGGAAGGGAAGGGAAGGGAAGGGAAGGACTTGGTTAAGAGTTCAATTCGATCTTAGAGACACAGGAAATCAAAATTTCAAACCAAAATTTAAAATCCAAATGCAAAAGAAAAAAAGAAGGAAAAATAAAAGAAATATGAAGAAAAAGAAAAGTCAGAAGTTCATACCTACACCATGAACTAGTCTGGATGAGGAGGCCAGCATTTTTGTGAAACATTGCTGATGCCCTTCCCTGGTACCTGAGTGTATCCCAGAACACATTGCAATCTCCTGGATGACACTCAAATTATAGATTTTTGTATGCCAGAAGGACATCTTTGTTTTGGGACATCTTGTACATTAACTGAAGAAAGAAGCTACCACTAGGGAATATTGGCACGAGACAGACTAATTAGAGAGTAAGGACTCAGTCCCTCCCCATGGTCTAGTGCCTGTGAAAAGCAGCACAAACATTTCACTTTACAGTTCCTATCAGCTGTAAGCAATATGCCTGTAGGTCAGCCCCACTACCCACAGCTAGGGTGGTATCTGAGTATACAAGATAATCCTTCCTTCCTTTGAGCTCCATCTAAGCAATCCTTACAGCAGAGTAATTTCACTTCATAACCACACAGATGTTAAGGTTCTGAACCTCTACACAAATGCCATTTTTTCCTGGCTCAGAACCAGATGAATTGGGCAATGCAAGCCAAGATCCCTAGTTGCCAGGAACAGGAAAAGCTGGACATGGCTGAAGGCTCTGACAGTGAGAGGTGGAGACTTCTCCTGGAAGGACAGGAACCTGCTCTCTCCTGGAAGGGCCCAGGGACTTTATACTTGAGCTTGCTGCCTTGCCAGGTGCATCCCAAATCCCAGACAGCACCTTCTCTCAGAGGTATCATCCAAAACCGCTCCATCATTCATGCAGTAGCTGACATTACAGCAAGATTAGCAACATCTGAAAACCTGGGGAAAATCTATACAAGTCTTATAAATGCAGCAATTGCCATCCAAGCATGGGGAATGCTCTTTAAACAGAGAAACATTTCAGAGCCAAGGCGTTTAAAGATAATAAAACCTGCTAATGATCCCTCTGCAATATT
Source organism: Melospiza georgiana (assembly GCF_028018845.1). Lineage (NCBI taxonomy): Eukaryota > Metazoa > Chordata > Aves > Passeriformes > Passerellidae > Melospiza > Melospiza georgiana. The sequence continues at coordinate 52,664,024 of NC_080433.1, forward strand.
CTTTCTCCTCCTACAGGTATCAGCCAACTGGTCTCTCTGAGAGTAACACCACCAGGTTTCTGACAGCTGCTCTGCGCTACTGCAGCCGAATGCAAGCTCCCATAACCTTCATTTTATCCTCATTCCTGAAGAGAATTTAATACTCTTAAATTAGCAGTGGGTGCATGAAATAGATATTAATAGAGCACTCAGCACATATATGTTTGTTATCAACAGCTTAAAGGTTAAGAACCTGTGGCAATTCCAGCTTTGAACCAGGAAATATTTTAGCATCAATGCCACGTCATGAATAAAGGGTGCTATTTTATAATTTGTACCAAGAGGTACAAATGAATATTAGTTAAACAAAACCAAATGAAAAAGTCAAGCATCATGGTAGTAATGAATAATTAAACCCCTGTGAGTGCAGAAAGTATAACACTAAAGTTGTTGTATCATCTCTTTCAAGGTCCTTGCTCAGTCTCACAGGGCAATGTATCAAGCACAGACTAGATTTCATCTCAGATTGCTTGTGTTCAATTCAAATAATGTTACCATTCCCATGCAGGTTTAGTTTATTGCCATGATCATACCCTTTTCCCTTTTAAGATACTTACATTGAGAGGATGATTCAGGGATCCCACAGATTTTAACCTTACTTATGGTGAGCGGTGCTCCTAAATCAGTTGGCAATACAGTTGTCAAGAGGAACAAGGCTTTTTACAAGGCCATTTTGTTGTCTTCAGAGGAAAAATTACCTCCCACTGGTCTCAGCTGGGTACCAGTGTTGGGGGAAAGATGAGTGGGACATGAACTTTCCCAGCAGTGATGTGGCCATGGTAACATATCCATGCAGCTACTCTTCCCTGACTTTTGCACTTTATCTCAGAGCAATCCTGCTAAACAAGATCTGGTCTTGTTCCAGTTGGAAAGCAGTTTTATGTTCCTTCATATGAAAAGAGTTCTCAGCAGACAAAGTTTTTAAAGATTTATGACAACATAAAAAGCATTTTGTTCCTTCTCTTTTAATTTGCCTTAGTGCTAAAATGTTATTGTCCTCAGTAAAAATAATGACATTTTGTAAAAAATGTATGCAGGAATAAACCACATGTGGGATGTCAGCATTGGATTTCACCGACACAAAATTTGCTGGAATGAGGGAGTGCAGTGCTGAGTCCTGCCCTGCAGAGAAACCAGCTGAGAGCAGTGAACAGTAAAGCACTCACCTGCCATCCAGCCCCTGCACACCACCACCCTGGGTGGCCCTGCTCGGGGGCTGCGTGGTTATTTTCATGCTAGCAGCAATGATCAAGGCATTTCATCAGGCAGAAATGAATGCTTCTCCCCAAAGCTGCCCAGAGAAAAAGGAAAATGACACTTAATAACTGTAGTTTAGAAGAAAGGAGAGAAAACTGTGGGCTGCTGGAAACTGCCCAGATTAAGGATTAGATAGGGACATGGTATTTCAGCAGGTGAAGAACAAAGGAGAAGGTAGCTGGGCTCTGGCAGGTGCTGAACTAGAAATCGTGTCAGGTGTGCTACCAACAGTATCTCTGTATATCATCTCTTGGTTTTCTCTTTTGTTGTACTAGATTTTGACAGATCTCCCTAGATTTGGAAATATTTCCACTTACAGCCTACTAGTGCACTATAAGTATTGTTCATTCTTTATTTGTTTCTCTAATTATTATCTATTGCTTAGCTCCTCTCCTCCCCTCCACTTGGACTCTCCACCCCACCACCCTCCAGTCAGGACTTTTCTCTAATTAGATGTGGATTTTCCTACTTTTATTTCTAAGTGATGAAATATTACATTTTCTGAAGATTCATGTTGTTCTCTGAATGAGTGTCACACTAGGTTGATGGGAAAACTCTGAGTCATGATTTAGTAATGGGAGAAAATCAGTAAGTACTGTGTCTAAGGGAAAGACATAAGAGCAGCCATTGTCTTGAGCTGATAGCAGCTGTACTCAGATTAGAAAAGACCTGTGTTTAAGTGTGATTTCTGGAATGCAATAAGGGAAACAGCCAAACCTCTGGGCTGTGATGTCTCCAGAAGAATATGCACCTTTCTAAATGCCTTAGGTTGGTCAAAGACGATTCCTAGGCCCACCTGGAGAGAGAATCTGGTACAGCCCCTTGAAAGCAATACTATGTGACCCTATGATCCTTTCTGGTCAGAGATTCCATACTTTTTTTAATTTAAAAGAAAACAGTGGAGGTGTTTTTCAGTGAGCCTGAACAGCTGTATGTTTGCTGAGGATTTAGTGTGATGTCTCCCTGAGTCTTGAAGTGAGAATTTTCTGATTATCAGACTGTGAAATCTCAGTGGCATAATTTTCCTAAGTACTTGGAGAGCAGTGCTTTTACAGTATTTATATGCCTAGAGATGCAAAGAGTACTGCCAATGTGAACTAATGCCAAAATTGTTTAAAAACAAATGAATGATTCCCAGAATTTGGTAGTTTTGAAATAACATTATATGCCTTTCTGCAATGTTAAGCATATATTTTAAAGCCTGATGCCAGGTGACTTCAGTGCTTTTCTGTTATGGAAAGCACTACAATCAGTTAGGAACTTGTGTGAGTCAAGGACAGGGACAATGAAAATGGAGCCATTAGGCCATTTCTTCAACCCCACAGACTGCCCCAGACTAGTTGTTTCAGCTTGCTCTGTCTCACTGGGCTGCCAGCAGCAGCTCACAAGATTCCCCAGTGGCAGCAGAGGGGCCTCTCCTGCATGGAGAGTCAGGGAGTCCCATCAGGCACCCAGACAGCAAATTGCCATTGCTCCTGAGCTCCAACCAGCTCCCACTGAGCTCTAAATGACTTGGATGCTCCTCAACAATAATTTTACACCCTTAACTCAATTAGTTGCTTTTCATTCTCTGTTTTTCCTTAACTCATGTTCTATGAAAATGTCACTGGTAGTTTTTCTTGCATGAGATTTGGCTCAAAGTTAGGCATATGCTGTGCTTATGTTTTGTATGTGTAGAACAAACAGCAAGCTCAGCCAGAGAGAGGACTCATGGCAGTTACCTAACATCTTACAACAAAGAAATACAACAATGAATCATTTAATTAACTAATAATAGCAGGTAAGGAAAAGCCAGAAAGACCCACTCATTCTATGTGTTCTGCAAAATGAAAAGCTAATTCATAAGAAATATCCTATGGAATCGTGTCCTTTGTTCTTGAAATCTCTATATGCTGTAAATGCCATGCACGAATGAAATGGCTTATACCCAAAGGAAAATTCTCAATCTAAATAAAGCAATGCTTGGGTTTTGTTTATTTCTTAAAGATAAGCAATAATTTATTTCTCTTTCATCTTCACAATTATCACATACTGTGCAGCTACAAGACCAATGCCACTACATAACACAGGAGAATTTCTCACCTACACTTTACTTGGACAAGTACAATTACAATTTACAGAATAAATGTACTGTAAAATATGCAGTTGGAAAAATGTAATTCTTATCTATATGATGGGATGTGGCATATGTTTTATGAACAGATTCAATCTAAGATGTAAAACTTTAAAACTGTTAAGCCAAGGATACAGTATAAAGCATTTTGATTTGGTATTGTATTGTTACTAAAGTAGAAAAAGCAAAATTAGAGAAATAAATCCAGATCTTAAGTTACAGGATATGTGTTAGGTTAAGAAATTTTTTGCTTTACTTTTCTATTTTTTTTTTACAAATGAATAATATGAATATATTGCAGGATAAAGAAAGACTGCCAGATAAGGAAGGTACTGTTATATGAAAAACAAATGAAAAATACCAGGTCATTTTGCTTACAAAAAGATCAAACTATAAACAGTCACAAAATATATAAAAATGCCACATTGAACGAGGCAATTGTACTCTACCTAAACTGGTAGTATACTCTCTGTTAGAAGTTGTGTTCATACAGTAGTAACTGATAAAAAGGCATTGTGCACTCTTGTGCCATCTGGGGATTTAGCACCATGTGTCATCAGTTCTTGTATTGTCATCCAGTTGTCCAAGATTTTCTTGTTTCTCTTTTTCATCATCTTTTTGTGACTCAGTTCAATAATGTTGATTTCTTTTTTGCCCTCGCTGCCACTCTGTGGACTTTCCTTGAGACACTCCAGCCTGCTCCTCATCATGAACTCCCGCCGCCTCCTCTGCTCCTTGGCGCGCACCAAATGCTGCTTCCGCTCCTCCTTGCTCCAGTAGCGACCCATCTTCATCTCGCTCATCGTGTCATCATCTGTCGTCATCCCACTGCGCTCCTCTTTAATTTTTAAGGCACGTTCCTTCAGGATTCTGTCTCGAACTGGTCTCTTTGTGATGTACCTCGTCCCATCACTCCTTATTTTCACTTTCCATTCCATCTTGGGCTCTGCGCACTTCTGCGAGTCTTTGCACATGCTCACCAGGCTGAGCTGGCTCTGGGCGTACTCCACAGCAGACTTCTGCTGGATCAGCTGCATATAGCTCTGATAATGCTTTGCATGAGCAGGGATGTTCCCGTACCTGTAAGAAGAACTGTGATATGGAGACAAATAGGGAACGTGCTCGCTGCCTTGCCTGTCCTGGTCTGTGAATTTGCTGCTTTCTGATGCCAGCACTGCATTCTCAGCAGCACTGTTTTGCTCAGTGGGTTTGGTTTTGGCTGAGGTTGTCTCCCTGTTGCTTTGTCCTGAGGATGACTGATTAGCAACAATTGTGGTCCTCAGGTTTTTCCTGTTGGTTATGCTGATTACCCTCTGGAGAGAGTTATCCGGGGATCGCTCCACAGTCAGCGGAGTGCTCCTGCAGCTTTCAGCAGTGTTGTAGGCACTGGAGCTGTCCTTGTCAGACTTCTCAGGGTGCTCCATGATGTCATCCAGTTTGCCTCTTTGTACATCTGTGCTGGTGTTATAATTCCTGAAACTTTCATCATGTAAAGACCAAATGTCTCCATACTGGTCTCTCACCTTTTGGAGCCGGTGAGCTTGCATAATGTTCTGGCATTCAAGTTCAATGTTCCTCAGTTCCTCATTGAGTAGCTGCAGCTCATGCTCCACTCCATCTTGGTCTCTTCTGTTGCATTCTATCATGCTGCTTGAGTAATAAAGATCATACTCCCCATGGTTTCGAATCTTGCACTTCAGTTCCAACAGCTGTCGAAACCTTTCACATTCTTCCTCTGGGTTTCCTATGAAATCAGATTCAATGTATTCCCCAGACACAAAGCTTTCATTGCACTGGAGCTCAACACTGCCTAAAGTGTCCTGGCTGTGGCCCAGATCCCGTTTGCTCTGCAGGGTAGCACCGTTCTGCTCCTCAGCTGCATTTTCCTGCTCTGAGCTCTCATCGTTGCGAAGACTTTCATCTGTAGGTCCCACCCCACTGTCCTTCTCATGATTATTGGATGATGAGGTTGCAGTGTCTGTAGTGCCATCTTCCTCTTCATGTTTCTTTGGCTAAAAAAAATGAGTAAACCAAAAGGATTACCAAATGCAGATAATATAGAACAATTATTTTCCAGTTCTGTTTTGCTTAAGCAGCTGGGATCTGATTTAAGCTCAATTAAAACAGATCACTAAATAGCAGTCCTACTGCTCATAGCTTTTAAAGATTTCTGAGAGCCATGCTGTGGTTTCCATACTAAGCAAAGTAAGTGAATTACAGTACTAGTGACATAGCTTCTCAGGTCTGTAAAGAAATACTTCCCTCTCTAGCTAAGCCATCTCTTGGCAATGCTTAAAGATAATGATCACCAGATGGTAAGCTGGTTTTGATTCTGGATTATGGCTCCACTGGTGGAACTGCAATCTTCTCAAACTTGAGAGAAAGCTTCAGTACTGGTATCACTTCAAACAAACAGAGCAAGCAGCCAATGAAGCAATGACTAGTGCAACCTAATAGGGTGCAAAAAGACTACTGTTGCTTTTTTTAAACAGTGAACTTTTGTTTGCTTCATTACACCCTCCATGGCCTTCTCCTACACTTATTGTGCTCAGTAGCCTTCTTCTGAAAAAGTGTTCATTTCAGATTCTAGGATTCTGCTCAGAAGGACCTCAGTCTGTTTCATCCCTGGAAACTTTTTTTGAAAACTCAATTTGTTCCATTGTTAGACTTTATGTTCCTTAAAAATAAAAACAGTCTTTCAATATTAAGTGCAGAACAACACTGAATGCTTTGCCATGGATATAATGTCAAGCTTTTTGACTGCTGATTAGCACTCCACTCATTGTACCTCACCTATTTATTCTCAACCTATTTATATTCCATAGAATATTAGCCAGAGATAATACCTGTCTTAAGAGACAGACACTTTATTTTTCAAACCAGATAAGCAAAGAATCAGGCAGAGTGCAATTTGTATGACCAAGTACCTAACTACACACAGTACCAACATCATGTCTCTTTTAGGAGGTATAATTGCATAATTATGTATAATGACTGTAATAATCAGGAGAGAAAAAAGGTACCGTGCACCCAGTGAAAGGAAACAAACTTAAAGAGGCCACTGTCATAATTCCCTTTTATCTACTTTGACAAACAGTAAAATATGATGAAAATGTGTCTCCTATGTCATCCCTTCTCCTCTCTTCATGTGCACCTCATGATCACATGCCCTTCATCTGGTTTCATTTCTTCAACTGTTATGAAAAAATAATGGCCTAGGGTCAGAAAAACAAAAATAACCTCCACCCCCAACTCAGTGTTAGAGTGGAATAAAGCAGATATTGAAAGAAACACACCACACAGGAGAATTTTGTGTCTGTGACAAACCAGTTAAAAATTTTTGAAAAGATGCCTTAGGAGATCTAGGTTTCATTTAGTATCCTTCTAGTTCACCTCCTCCTGGTGAGTGCTGCTTCATTTGCTATTCTCTTCCCTTCTCTCACCTGCTTTGGAGTGCTGCAGCTTGTCTTGACCTCCTCTGCCCCCAAACCTTTCAGCAGAGAAGTGACTCCAACCTGGGCAGCTTGCACTTCACCCCAGCCATTGCACTGCAATGAGCAATCCATATTTCTCACTGCTCTGGAAAATATCTAACTACCGACAGGAGGGAGAACAGCTCCACCAGACAACAGGAGGGCAGTGCTGCAGAGCAGTCAGGAATCTGGGTGCCTGTTCCAAATGCAGGGCTCCATTCACATGACCAAACGAGGATGGTCAGGATCTGCTCTTTGACTCTGGGCATGAGTGGAATTACACAATTTGCATCCATATGACTAAAACTCCAAAGAGGGTGGTTTATGTGTTAGCCCAGCTAGACAGCTTACAGGAGCAGAGCTTTATGATACTTCCTCTGATGTATTCTGCATGGTATTATACCACCCAAAGCATATATTTGAGCACTTCTGAAAGAAACCACTTAATGAGGCTATTTGTATAGGTGTTGGGAAGAGACTTTACAGTTGAGGCCCATGCAATCAACACTTTCAGAACTGGTAGGTCTTGCTTTCCACACCCCTTTTATCAATAATTTAAGCTTTGCTTCTTCAACTTGATTTATACTGACTGAATATAATACTCTGCCATCTACTGAAGTTACACTATTGGGAATTAACACACACACACAAAAGATGTAAACAAAGCAAAGTCCATCTTTTGAGTCAAGTAGAAACCAGATGAGTGGGATTGATCTGATGAAATGTGTCTATAGTACACACATCTGAATGTCAGATAGGGGCTTTGGGTTCCCTCAGGGAAAAACAAGTGCCTATACATTCAGATTCTTCTCAAACTAAAGCAGACATCCATATCACATTAAATTTTTCCGCAGTATGTGGATACTTACAGCTAAGTCAATTAAGAAAATGGAAAGCAATACAGATATTTATTGTACTGCAAGTTTTTGAGATACATTTTATTAAAAAAATCCATTGTGACTAAAGTAAGGTAGCCCCTGACATTTTTGACCTGGACATTTCATGCTCGCCAGAGCTCCTAAACATGTGCAGACTGAGCAGTCTTTTACAGCATGAGATAATTTTAATTTTATTTTGAAAGACAGCAAGCCTAATTCCACATTACATCTCTTCTGAAAAACAAGAGAGAATCCACAATCTTCCGTGTGTTGCTTTTTCTGGTGTTATCTGCTATTTATCTAAAACAAAGTGTTTGTTTTCAAACATACATTGTCAATCTCTTCCACAATTATTTCTGTTTGAAATACCAAAGGGCTCCTTAGGCCTCATCTTTGCAGTGAGAACTCAGATAATGAGAAGGTAAACCCAGCGGTGCGTACAATCAAGCAATAAATGAACCTCAAAAGATTCTGCATTTCAGCTCCAGCAAGAATTCCTGCCCATAAAATAGCTAATCTTGCGGGAATTCAGGCACTGTTCTATCCTTTTACAATTTATAATGTATATTGGGACTCAAAAGCCAGGCTGCTACTAAAGTCTGAATGCAGTATGATTCAGCTGAAGCCTCTAACAAACCTGGCTGGGCTCTCTGGTCAGTCTCTGATAGTGAGAGGGAGACATGTCACAGGGAGAGGAACCTCCAGGGGCAGGCTAACCATGAGGGAAATTTGGAATTTATTTCAGTGGTTCACTAAAAGAGAAAATGCTCTTCTGCCAACAATGCTGTTTTTTTAAAACAGGCTTCTTTCAAAAAAAAAAAAGCATTTTTCCCCAGACATTTTCTCTGTATTTCAGCTTTGAATGAACCAGAATAATTCTTTTTATCTAATTCTTTCTTCTTCTTCTTCTTAATAGGTTCTGATATATTACACGATACCAACAAGAATTTCTGCATGGCAAATGTATGGCAGTCTTCTGAAAATTATCTCTGCTGCACAATGAACCATGATGTCGTAAAGGGAAAGGAACACAATGAATTATAAAAAATGGAGAATTACATCTTTCCTTGAGGCTTTTTGGATTATTCCATACAGAGCAGATACAATTCTTGATTGAATTCTACAGATTAGGTAAAAAACATACAGAAAAGACACGACTATCTACTTGACTCTTCTATTACACACTGTAGCAAAATTTTATGTGACAGTTCACATTAAATGTTAAAATGGCATTCTGTAAAACAGACTTGTATTTGGAAGGATATTCTGATAGAGTGTATTCATTCCTGCAGCTCTCGAGATTCATGATGACAGACGATTATGAAGCCAGAGGACTACGTTTTTGTTCACAAAAATCAAGGCTGGTCTCCATGGCCAGCCAGGGAGCTTGGAGATACTCAGATTGGCGACTGGCAGCTGCAATCAGAGTGGTTTCATAGCTCCAATGGATGGTGTGATTCCCCTCAGGAAACTGCTAGATTTCCCAGCCTAACAAGGAGTAAAGAACCAGTTTTCTGACTTGACGAGTCACTGCATAGAGTCTAGAGAGACAGTAGCTGTCACAAATTACTGATGCCCCATTACACACCAAGCTGCATTTGGTTGATTCGATTACTCATCAGAAGGGCAAAGAAATGTCTGGCTGTCCTAGAATTACTTCAAGCAATGCAATGTCAGATACTGACAGATCACAACTGACCACAATTTTTTTCCCAGTGTACTGTTCTTTACAGTAATATAAAATCTCAATATGGCAAAAAATATGTTTGGTAAAAGATTTTAACAGGGAATAAACAAATTCAATGGGTTCTGTGAAAGCACATCACAGAATATCACTGTTTACTCATAACACTATCCACAACCCAAATTCATCCAAAGCAAAAGTTTGACAAGAACTTTGCAGTGGAAGGTCACAATGGTAAAGTGATTGCAGAGGTCCCAACATATGATGTCAGTGCCTGGTAGGAGTTGATAGACAGACTTGTTCAAGAATTTCTACCAGAACGGGAGGTTTGTATGAAAATGTCACCATGCAAATGAAATTGTTTTGCAAAGAGCAAGTGGTTTTTCTGACAGGAAATATTTGGTATCCAAGATAAAATTTTGGCTAAAACAGTAAACAAGATGCCATATATCAGCTGAAAGTAGCTAGCAGTGCAGCAGTTAGCACATTTAACCTGGGAAACTGAGGCTTGGCTCACTGCCTGGAAAGAAGAGTCACATCTAAAAGGCTGGTAAAAATCCTGTTGCAAAGCTCCCTTCCCCCCAACCCCGGAGTTATTTCACTTGGTGTAAATAATTAAATGCTTATAAGATCAAATATTTGTAATCTGATCTGTCATTTTCCAGAGAATTGACTTAATTATTCTGTCAGTGTCTGTGTCCCAATGAATATTTCATTGATATACAGGGAAGAGCTTTACTATGAGCTATCACCTACTCATTGACCCAGTGTCAAGGCTGAAGGGGAGGTCAGGAGAAAACAGACTAAATTCACATTCAGGCCCCCAGTGTAGACCAAGCATTGAGGCATTTGAAGTCAAAGAAGCTCCCTGGTTCCCAGAAAAGAGAAGGCTCTCACAGTCTTTCTCCCTCTCCAAAGAAAAATGCCACAGGCTCTCTTTCTGACCAATTCAGAATGGGGAAAAAATTGTAAGTCACAAAGTTCTGTGGGTGGAAAAACAGTTTCTTCCCAGCTGCATAAATCCAGAAGCCAGGAGAAGCTGAATTTTATTTCTTTGGCTCCACATAGGTGTGCATACTGGCAGATCATCTGATCCAGGAGTGGGTACTTACACCTTTCACAACAACGTACATCTGAGAAGACCACTTGATGAAACTGTAGGGTATGTTTGCCACAGTCACACAGCCTACAGAACATATGGGCAGGTAAAAGTCAGGATAGGAGCAAGCTGAGACTATGCTAACAATAGCTTATTTGTCTCCATTAACAAAACAAATGCTGAGCTGTGCGCTGTCGGTGCAAGAGAAATACACTCACATTAACAAAACACCTGTTGTTTATTTAAACATGTCTTCCATCTTGTTTTGCAAGCTCTGATGCAAGGCTGGCTCATACATTGCATCCCAAAAGGATCAACAAGTCCAGCTCTAAAGTTAAATCCCCCATATGGGGATTTAACCCATGACCTTGATGTTATTAGCATCAGTAAAAAAAAACTGACATGAAGTTTAACATCATAAATCCCAAACACTTCAGAATTAAGGAAATTAACTGAAGGAAAGCAATATTACTCTGAGAGTTCGGAGAAAAGGAGAAATGTGCACTTATCACACCCTATTAAATTGTTTATTAACTTGATATACTGGGTCCAAGCATGTATTGCTCTCTTTTTCCTTACATAGTGTGCCAGAGATCACAGCATTTGGAGAAAGAACTCTATCAAAGCCTTTGACTCCATTTTACAGCACACTGTTTCATTCTCTATTAATAAAAAAGTATACCTAGAAAATTTTCAAATTACATGTTTAATAGTGGTCGTACCTGCTCCACCTCATTGGCTGTGTACTGCATCGCTTCATTATGCTGCTCTTCCAACATTTCCAAGTTTAACTCCTCTAAGAACTCATTCCTTTCATCATCCAGCCACCCTTCCTCCAGCTGCAAAGAATACATCAGTATGTTATTTTATGTTAGCAAGGACACATGCTAAAATAGAGTAAACCCAAATGGCAATGCTTGACTAGTTCTTTTTATTCTAATGATTCTCTTCAGAAAGCCAGGCAGTAGGAGTTCAAGTTCACGTCTCAAAAAAAAATAGAAAAGAAAAAGGATAAAAAGATGGGATTCATGTCTTTTATCCTTTCGTAAAACAGTATGACTGATTTTCTCTCATAATGAAGGAGACTGCACAGCACAGACATTATTTCCTTTCAAAAGGTATGAAAGGCACAGCGCACAGTCCTGAAGCTGTCGTGTTCATTACTACTGAGAGACCCCGCATGGCAAGAATGGCAGTGTCACTAATAGGGCCAGGAGGCAACTGGGCTCTTCTCTCTAACAGCCTCCATTCCAGCCCTGCTGCCACCACCTCAATGGAAACCTTATGCTGTGTTTCTGTCACTATCTTCCCATTGATCTTCCAGGTAAACAAATAAACAGAACAGGGTGATAGAAAGATGAGGTACTTGAAGGGAGGCAATTTTAGTTCTCCCGGTGTGTCTGGAAGCAAGGTTTATCTGTTTGCTTGGTTTTTTCTTGCCAAGTATAAAATAGTACATTGACATTTGGTGAACACAGTGTTGCAAAAGGACAGGAGGGGATGCCATGTTTTCTGTCAAGTACATATCTCTTCTGAACCCATTTCACACCCTTCACATCTTTCAAAACTGATAAAACAGGCACCTTGGTCTAAAATGCTCTTCTTTCAATTTTGTTCATTATGCTCATGTGTGCACATGAGCATAATGATCCTTTGTACCTGCAATCCCTTGCCAGATGGCACACTGCATCAAAAAGAAAAACACTGGTCAGTGGCACTCTTGGCTATAATGACAGGATTGTAGCAGAAGGAAACACTGATTGTTTGGTCATTGATGAAGGAACCCCAGGACAATGGTGACAAAAACATGCTAAAAGGAAAAGCCTCAGCATAAGACAATTACAAGAATACCAAGTACTCATGTCCCAAGATAGCCAGAGAAATGAAGCACAGGCCAACTCCTAGAGCAGAATTACCACTGCCTCCAAGCCAGGATATGTCTGGTCACAGATATCAGTCAGAAAAGTTACACTAAACTAGTAGCAGCAGCAGCAGCAGCAGTAGTTGTAGTTCAAAGCTACACAAGGAGTGACTGATGCTGTGCAGTATTTCTAATGGAATACTGGTAGAACATCACTGTTTCCTTAATAAACTCTGATGTGGTTTTGCCCATGTCAACAAATTCAGTCCTCTTATAAAGAAGCCTTTCATCATTTCCTCTGGTAAAGCCAGCCACGTATGGTTTGGGATTAGGAAGAGACTTTCTTCCTTGAGGACATATAATTTTTATGTTTGTCCTCAATGGGACTTTCAAACTGTTCTGTGAAACATCTGGTAGTTTTGTTTACTTGTCTTATTTACTTTTTTCACCCCAAGGAAAGCATGAGCACAGCCTTCCTCTGATGTAAAGGACATAGTTTAATTCACCTCAGGTGAGAAAATTGCAGAGATGAACAACTTTGGGGGATGAAGGATGAATCTCACTTGGGCAAATCTGCTCATTTGATTGTGGCAGTCCCATTATATAAGTAATAAGAACACTTATGTTATGTTACTGCTTTTGAAAGAAAACTAATACATGCCTTGGCATACACGTGCATTACTTACACTGTGTACACATTCACACATGAGAATGTCTGTGTGTGGTGTGATCCTCTGGTGCTCTGTTTCAAAACTTCATAATTCACTGCACATACATGCGGTCAGAGGGGTTTTCTTCCCTGTTACTGAGGGAATGTGCTCAGCAGTTACCCTTCAAGGCTGCAGCACTGCCATTACAATTTTCTATGTAGAAATGAAAGCCTGCCTGATGCTGCTGGCTTTTGGCAAGTCAAAGCAACACAACTAGCAGAAATCAGCTGACAGCCTGTTCTCTGACCTACTCCAGCTTTTTCATCAGTTTTGTATGAGGATGTGCTTAAAACACATAAACTGAACACAAAAAATCCAGCACCAAAGGCCCAAACCTAAACCAAACCCCACTTATTATTTTAAGGTGTATTCGTGTGGAAAGCTACATTGGTACACATAAGTAACTCCTTATATTAATCTTATCATATTGACTCCTAATTTCATGTTGACCAGTCTAAACAAATACAGAGACTGAACTTTCTCTGGGCGTGTATTTTTTATAGTGGATGAGTTTCTGTACCCTACAGAAAAACAGAATCCTAATGAAAAACAGTGAGAATAATATTGAAAAATCTCTTTCAAAATTTCAGCAACTGAGAACTATAATTTTGCAGTATAAAGTGAGGCACACCTATTTTTGCTGTACTTTGTCAGTGGTTTTATAAGAATTGTTTAGCTTCCTGAAAAACATAAAGGATATGAATGTTGACATTGTGACTCTTTTATAACTACAGTATTTAAGTAGAGATTCTAAGTGGCACTGAAACACATTTTAATTTAATTTATACAGAATATGCAGCTAGTGAGACTGAAAATATCAGAACAATAGCATGAGAGACAAATGGCACTTTAACCAACTCTGAATTGTGTGCAGATAGAACAGTGACAATATAATGTCCTTTGGCTTTGCAAAGGCCTACAAATAGAATATAAAGAGATATAAAACCAGCAGTCTTCTACCACTATACCCCTTCTTTATCTGATAATCAATCTAACATTTGTTCCCTTCAATGATATTAAAAATTCATGGAATAGCAAGATTCTTGGTATTGGCATAATTTTATTTTTAAAATCATAAAAATATTTCTAAAATGCTTTTGAAAATGCATCTCCCAAAATGAAGGCACATATTTGTGACCAGGGTGCTGTTATAAAAATTAGATTTCCATTTGTTGAATGAGACTGTGGAGAAAGTCCCATAATTTATACATACATTAATAGTTTACATGCCTGGTTATAACAACACAGCATAAAACAACCCCTCAGAAATGACAAGCTACTGCTTTGTGTAAGTTCAGATAAATTATAAACTTCATATAAAAGATAAAACTGATAAACGTTAAGTATGGGAAATTTATCCCCTGAACAAAGCAGAATCCTCTAATGAGTAATGCATAGTTCTCAAGTTCTACTTCATATTTTACTAGTATCATATTGGTGCTGCCAGCTTTATTTATATATCTGCTCACTCTGCTGGAAAAAAACTCGTTTAGTTTGGGGAAAACATGCCCTAGTAATATCATATTATTTTCTTTGTTGGATAAAAAAAGAGCAAAGCTCCACAATTAACTGTTTGCTCCTTTTGTCAGTGACTTTGGCATTCCCATTTCTTGGCAGTTCATTACTTGCAGTGACAGTGAATGCATGGTATAACCCAGGTTCTGGCTCAGTGCATCTGTTTAGTCTAACCTGCATCTCTGGCCTCGCCACCAGCAACACAATTTTCCTGCATTCTTCGCTGGAGAGCAACGCCACTGCCTCTTCCCTATTCTGGACATCTTGGCCATTTATCTAGGAAACAAATGAAAGTGGCACATTAGTTTCTATTTCCACAAAGCAACACACAATAAAGGGCAGATATCAGCTCATTTGTGCTGAATGCATGGACAATGAAAATTGCGCAACGGGCTCATCTTCAGCCCCTCGGTGGTAAGTGCCTTCACTCAATTATGCGCTTACTGTAAGAGCTGTATTGATCGTTGAAGGATGGTGGACATCAGAGGAAGCAGTTATGTTCATAAATGTCCAACCTGCGCCCTGGCAACATACATCTAGCAACACAATTAACCAGCCCCTGACAGGTGACGTTCATCTTTCTCCGTTCAGAGTAATGGAAGTGTCACTCTGAGATAATAGTGCTGGTGGAAGAAGACTGGTAATGCTACAGCTGAAATCAGTCACACTGAATGCTGGTAGAGAGCCAATTAGAGAGCTACAGTATTATCTCTCACCAGGCAATACTTTCAGGCCACTGCTTGTTGCTGCTCCATTTAATCATTTCATATTTGTGCGGACAGCTTAGTAGCTGCTACCACACAAAACATATGTATCCCCCTTACAAGGGGATAATCAAAATAAAAGTGGTTCTTCAATGAAACTCGTCTTTTCTTGCTACCTTTCTTCTATTCTGTAACCCCATTAAAACAACAACATCAATGACTACATGGTAACAAACACAATTTTCATTGTCCAAAAACCATTTCTGAAGGAATCAAATAGAAATCTTATTTCCCACAAGAATTCAGTTTTGTCCAATTCACAGCACAAGAAGTGGATTATTCTCATTGTGGCAACAAAACCTCCAAAATTCGGTCTATTTCAAAGAGACTGAAAACAAAACTGGATGGCAGAAATACCTGAATATTTTTGGTGGGAAAAAATCTAATGGTTTGATTTCAAAGTAGAATTTGTAATTTCATTTCCATTTCTAGTCCATTTGAACTTGTAGTTGAAAATCAAAGAGAAAGTTGCATTTTTGTACATATGTTTGGCCTGAAAGCCCTGATTCAAAAGCATAGCTTTAATTCAGATTAAACGAAATCCCTGATCACCTAACTGACAGTGAGCAAAATGTCTGAGACTCTTCAAAGCTTACATGATGGGATAGTTGTGGTCTGTGGGAGACCAGGTAACACGGAGCAGCCCTAAGAAGAAAAGCAGAGATGCAGCCACAGAGAGGCTTGGGAGCAGATTTGCAGCCTGTACAAAACATCCCCAGACATGGTGGCTCCTCCAATAACTCCTATCAGCTGAGTAGCTGCTCGCCATGTCCCCAGAGGAGGCAGCCGGGCTGTCCCCACACTACCTGAAGGTGCCCACCCCATCCCGGATGCACTGTCATTCAGCCTGCCCCATGGGCTGTGCTCAGCCTGCAGGTTCTCAGCTAAAAACATCAGAAGGTCAAGCAACTACCACGAGGACTGCCCTCTTAAAACTTTCCCTTGACATTGTAACATTTTATTTAAAATACTCAGGCAGTTTTCAGATGCTTAGACTGTAAAGACTGGTGGTTTCTGAGAATGAAAAGGGGGCAGTTGCAGCCTCAAAAATGAGACAAAACCTGCTGTCATTTTGTGAGGAATACACATAACAACATTCCCCCCATAGCCTTAACCAATGCTGCCTGCCACCCACAGAAAACACCCCTGTGCTCAAGGATCTGTATCTCTCCCAGCTTCAGTGTAATCCACCCCTAATGGCACCGTCACCTTCTATTTCTCTGAGCTATCTCATCAATAAGAGGAGATAGAGGGTCAATGTGTTTTCAGATATGAAAGTAAACCCCACATAACTCTCCGGGTGTTAACTTTAATGATAAAATTCATAGCAATATATCAGTACTGACATTAAAGTAATGCTTCAGTCCACAAGAGGATGCCAGAATTATCTATGTTTTCTCTCACCCCTGGAGTCTTTACTCAAAATTGAAATGAATTGAATTTCATTAGGAACTGGAGAACATTTGCCTGAACTGCTGTAGGCTGTCCACCCAGGAATTTTACAAAAAGGAAAGGAGTGGAAAGTTTCAGCAAAGATATTTCATGCAGAAATGAAAAGATTGGAAGGAAGGAACAGATTGATCTTGTGAAAACCTGGAAGCTCATCTGCTTAAATTAATGAAGGGCAATTATGGAACATGTTACCGAAAACCAACCTGTCATCACCAGGAGTTTCTTGTGGGGCTTCAGTGAAAAAAGGCAAAAATACAAGGCAAATCAACTTGGAACTGGAATTTAAATGCTACAATACAGCAAAAAGTTTCTAGTCAAGTGATTTTTGGTAGCTGTTTCATGATTTTGCACAGTGGTGAAAAATGAACTACCCATTACTGGTTGAAAATGGAAACCCACTGCCATTCTCGCTGTTTCCCTCACTGTACAGGTGCCCTGCCCTGTGCAGCAGCCAGCCACACACAAACCTATGCTGTAATGCACAAACCTATCTTTGGGGTAGCTCTTTAAGTAAGTGGATCAACAGAAACAAAGGGAGAAAAAAAAAAGCCAAGGTGGTGGATTAGAAAATAATTCAGAAGAGCAATGTATTAATGGGGAAGGAAATAAAATATTAACAAAAACCTAATGAACCCCCTCCTTAAATTTGTTCAAGATCATCCTTCTCTAAGCAACACATTTTTTGTGTGAAAACTTATTATCTATGCTTACCATAAAAGAGTTTTACTCAAATTTATGCAATTGGTTAATGATCAGCATGTCTTTGACACTTATATTTATGTCTGCAGGATTCTGTTTAGAATTTGACACTGAGATGAACATAGTGGAAATGAGATTTTCTAATAAATATGGAAAAAAAAAAAGACATGGGATGTAAGTGCATGAGCCAGAACGAGTTTGTCAGTCTCATTTTTCAGTACACACACTCTAGCTCCCAGCTATTGTGTTAAAAAACAGACGAACATGGATTTTCTCATCGATCACAGTAACAAAGAGAACCATCTTCCCTCATTAACAGTCCACAGAGAAGATGGCACTGCATGTTTGTCTGAAGAAAGAGTTTAAGGAAGAGTCTCTCATCACATACTTGCAAAATGCGGTCTCCTTCACGGATCCGTCCATCTCTGGCAGCAATGCTGTTTGGATCAACCTGCGCAGGACAACAACCAGGAACTGAACATGAAAAGACTTTTATGGGAAATTTTAAGAGCTGCACAATTGCAAGAGTTGAAAAAGTATAATTTTGAAACAGTACAGAGGCAAGCTGAAGTTTCCTTTAGAGTAACAAAAATGAAGGAGTTCTTTGAAGGATCATATATGAGCCTGTTTCAGAAAAAAGCCTCAAGACAGAAAGGGTTGGGAACATATGATTTTCAAATTAATGCTTTGCCACTGTTGGGCATTAACCTTCACCTGTCAGAGCATTAAAAATCAATGAAACACCCTTTTCTCTGGAAGTTCACTATGGACTGAGAAGCTTCTGCAGCAGTTGATACCTCTATACAAATGGGCCTGTCTTTGGGCATGATCCTTTTTCTTCCATGGAAACATTTACTATTAAATTATTATCTTAGTAATCAATCTGTTCACAAGGAAACATCAAAAAAACCCGAAGGATCCATATTGTATGGATCACTCACAGGTCCTGTAAATCACGCCTAGTCTGAACCAGTTGAATATAAGTTAATTTAACCTAAACAGAAATTTAGGGCTCCAGTGATAATTTATCAAAGACACTACAGCTCATCCCTGAATAATGACCTACTGTTTGTTGCAGGACAATTCAATCTATCACCTTTCACTTGATGGTTATCTTAAAACGTTTATTTTGCCTCATCATGATATAAGTTCTTTTTTCAAACCAAAATTTTGAGTTGGGCATTGAGTTTGCGGGATACATCTTCTATGTGCTAGACACTATTTTCTTCTTTTGCATTGTCATAAAAAAAACCAATGAATCCAAAGTCCTTAATCAAGTACAAAAGATAATATCAATACATTCACTTTCAAAGGTCTGAGAAAATTTTATCATGCAGGATAAACAGAACATTTCAGA
Organism: Melospiza georgiana; assembly: GCF_028018845.1. Lineage (NCBI taxonomy): Eukaryota > Metazoa > Chordata > Aves > Passeriformes > Passerellidae > Melospiza > Melospiza georgiana. The sequence continues at coordinate 52,682,925 of NC_080433.1, forward strand.
TATAATCCTGGAATATCTTAAGAGATTCCTGAACTTTCTTTGCTCTCACAAGGTCAAACGACAGCTTATACAACTGGTGGAAGATATATTTGTAGGTAATTTATATTAATTCCTCATTCTTGTTCTAAGGCTTTGCTTTTCAGCTTATTTAACATTGCTACTGGCCTCTTTATGTGTAATCTTGCCTTCATCCCATTTGCCAATACATAGGAGAATTCTGTATTTTGTGATCCTCTCCATCCATGAGCTCCACTAAGAATTCAGAATCACAGAATGTCTCAAGGTGGAATTGACCCATATGGCCCCCATTAAATCCAACAACTTCCTCCTCAAAGGACTACCTAAAAAACCCCACCATATGACTAAAAGTTTTGTCTAGTTGCTCCTTTAACTGTGACAGGCTTGGTGCTGTAACTACACCCTTGCATGGCCTTATTCCAGCAAACTACCCTTTTAGTGAAGAACCTTTCCTTAATGTCAAAATTTGGTTCAACATGTCAAAGAAGTGACCACCTGGGATCACAGCTCATGCAGAATAATCAGCAGTGACCTTGGACTCAGAAGAGTTTTGTTTTACACAGAGAAAAAAAACATCTTTGAATGACTGGAGACTCAAACTGAGATGGTGCACTTGGAAGTCTTGTGGACTGACCGTGTGAAATGCTAACAATCTGTGCTGGGTGCCAAGTTTTCTGAGTGGAGCCAGTGAAAACCTGAGCACTCATCCCACCTCAATATTTAGAATTCTATATTTTGGTTTTCTAGCATATTATTAATATCTCAAGCTACTCCCTCTACCCATCTCTGGTATGTCTGTGTGTACCACAATTGTAACAAACACAAAAATAATACAATAATGTTTGACCACTTTTAGTATTACTGAGGCTGTGGCAGAGAGAGAATGCAAGCAAGGTTGTCGAGAAGGCACTTTTCTCCTCAAAAGCTCTGCCTGATCTCCATCATAAGGGCACATTTATTTTAAGATTCAGACCATTCTCAGACTGCTTTACTAACTACAATGTTGTAGTTCAAGGCACTTACACTAACGAAGCCCACTAGTAATTATTACTCTGCTTGGGCAACATGACTTGAGCTGATAATCTAAATTAATTGAGAGTGACACGAGCTGGTCGATGACCAACACTTCTGTGCTCCTGTCCAAGAGCACTTTCCTGTTGATTCCCTGGCACGTGTAGCCCTCCATGAACCTCTCCCATGCTGCTCCCCAGTGCCATGTCCTTACCTCACTGACATAGATTCCCGTGTCCTCCTCATCATCAGTTCTGTAGCAGACAGTCAGCCCCAGCTTCTCCTGGCTGCCAATGCGGCACAGCTCCACCTCCTACAAGAAAATTCACAGGCTTTTGTGGCGGCTCTTGCCAAGGGTGGAAAGAACTGCACAGCACAAGGGAGCACCAAGCTGCTGAGATATTCATGGGGTATGACCTACTCCTCTGCTCAATCTTGAGACACAATGTTACAGGTAGATCTTTAAGGGAGAAATTATTCCATGAATTAAGAAGGAAATCCCAGTACAATGCAAGTTCAAGCTATACAGAAACTCTTTGGTGAGACATGCCAAACTTTGAGAAATATAGCTGTGCACTGATTTTGCAGGTCTTTGACTTTTGGGTAATAGAAGCTGACTTATAATAGATTACATAGTCCTTCTAGTCACATCACAATAGCAGATTTATAGCATGTAAGACAGACTGGATACCATCAATCAATCCATCACAGAAGTGCCACTCCCTTCTGACAGCAATCCAAGCCATAAAGCAGAAGTACAGGCTTCCATTAATGGCATAATTCCTTCCCTGGCCAGTGTACTGGTGCTTCATTGCAGAAGCTGTTAGATAACAGAAAGATGCTTCAAGGAATCTCCTGTGGAGCTAAACAGCAGTGGCATCTTCCTCAATTGTGAGATGGTGCAGAAAACATATTTTTAGTGTCAGATGTCCCAGCAGTGCCATCTCATGAAAAGTGCAAGTTTTTGGGCAGATGGTAGAGTGATAACTATTACATACACCAATCTGAGTTAAGCATCTTTAGAATTTCATAGGGGAACCATTCACAAAAAGGCAAAGCTGCACTTGGTTTGAACACTGTGAAACAGATTGTTGTAATAAAGCAGGATGAACCCAATAACACAGAGTATTAGCTTGGTTTCAAGTAGGAAACTTTGGTTGGTGTTTGTACATAAAGAGAGTCTTCAGGTCACATTTTGACCCTGACAACTTCTGCTTCTGTGGCTATGCAATAAAAGGAGGGAGACCAACCTTTGCTTCAGTTCTCAGACACAGAATTCTCTGTGATACAAAGCCTGTTCCCCCCCATTCCCAGACATGTCATACAGACTAATCCACAAAAAGGCACTGGGTGCACAGCAGTGAGGATCCACTACTGAATCCAGTAAGTTGTAGGGCCCAGTTGTCAAAAAAGCACAAGTTACAGAAAAACGTGTACTTCACACACATGGGTTAGCCAACAAGCCTCGTGATGTTTTCATTTCAGCTGAAGATCTTTTACAAAGTGCACTGCTATGGCTTGCTCCCCTACTCCCTCATGAGAATTCAAATCTACACAGGTTCACTACCTACACAAATCCTAGAAGCTTCTCTCTGGACTTTGGATATTCAGTGTCTTCATTAAAACAAATAAAATGTAGAGAAAACTCATGAAATCTGTAGTATTTAGATTTTCTTACATATGGCGGGAGTTCTACATAGGGTGGTAAGGAGTGGAATTATTCATCTGCACACATTACACATTGGGTTTGAAAGAAGAAACACAGAAGCATGTTTTATTAGGGAAGAGAAGAGCCGTGACCTGATTTTGGCATTGGGAGCAAAAGGATGTGTACTGGAAGGAGGCCTATTCAAAACCCAGAGTAATTGATGCTTCCAGAGGGAAAGACCACTTGACTAGAACTGTAATATTAGGGAGAAATTACAGTAACAAAATGGCTTCAATTACAGCAACAAGGTATACTTTTAAGGAATAAAGAAGTTTGTGGTCCCTTGGAGGCCTATAAGGAAACCTAAATACACCATAAAGGACTGAAACTGGGACCTTTAAATCAAGGCAAACAGGGAGCTGTGCACAAGCTTAAATCCATTAACTTTCATTGTCCTGCTGGCACAACCTCTTGTATCTCCAAGCTGAGGGTGGACAGGGGCCCCAAGGACTGCTCAGAACACAATTTCTTCAGATGTGAATGACCTTAAAATTCTCATGGATGTTTCGACTCAAAATACTGCTACAAAACTACCAATATTTCAGGCCGAATTCTCTTAGTGTGCTGGCTCAATGAGCAGAAAAAATCAACCATTTAGGGCATGAAAGAGCAAAGGAAAATGAGGATGAGCCTAGAGGCTTCATCCTGTGTGTACAAGAGATTTGCCAAAACCAGCTCAAGGAAGCAGCTGATGACAAGTAACAGTGACTAATGTCCTCTGGCCGTGCTGCAATAGCCCTGGCTGCACACAGTACCTGAGCTACCACAGCTCTCATTTCTCTGCCCAGTAACAGATCTGAGAGCTGAGGTTAGTACTAGGTAGTCCTGGACTATCTCTTTCCTAAATGACTATATGGGGTATATTCTGATGACTGCACATGGCTGTGGCTGCAGAGAAGCTGTAGATACCTACAACTGAGATCCTGGCACTTAGTAATAAAGTCCCCAACAACCATTTTTTGTTTTTCAGTACATATGCCATACTCAAGTACATACTCAAGTGATATCTCATTCAGCATGAGGGAGAAGGTGAGTAAGGTCTGTTGCTTTGCACTGGAGGTCATTCCAGATAACTTCCTTTGGCCCATAGCTCATCTGCACTACTAACCTCATGGCATCTCTTTTTTTTACAGGAAATACTATTCTTCCTGGTCACAAGCAAACAAACCAGAGTTGAAACATATTTTAGGAAAATTTAAAACCACTTTGCATGAAATAGCAAATCATCTCTCAGAGCAGAAGCCCACTAATCTGCTAAGTCTGAGTAATAAGCATGTATGAAACAATTTCAATGGAAGAGCAGCAAGTGAAACACTAGAGAATCAGAACTATCACAGTCAAATACATTTGACATAGTATTTTGCAACAGATGCTTTATAGTGCTGTGGAGTTTTTCTCCTCACAACTGGTTTTCAACAGAAGAAACAGTAGGTTTGGCAGCAGCAATGAATTTGCAAATAATTTCCTTCTCTGAAATCTTTTTTGATATATGCACGCACACACACACAGTCGCTTTCTCTTTGGCTTTTCTCTGTGTGCATGTAGGGACTGAACTTCCAGTCTTCAAGACTCAGCATTTTCAAAATCTATGAGAAATGGTATTTGGACATTCATGAATAGTGCTGACAGACAGATGGTGGGAGGAGAGGGACTGAAGCTCAGGAAGAGCTCAGGAGATGACAGCCTTCCCCTCTTTGGGCACGCTGGGGGCAGCACCTCTCAACACTTGGAAGAGTACTTTGCTGCCAATTGACAGAAATCAATGCCAAATGGCTAAATCTTCACCTTGCTGCTTTTTTTTCTCTGAGCGGCCAGAACAAAAATTCAGTGCATTTTCACAGTAAAGACAATACTTTAAAGTGTTTTGCCATAAATTATTTGGTTAAAAGACAGACATGGAAATCAGAGTAAGGACTATCCCTTCTTGAAAGACTGGGATGCAAATTTACAAAGTAGCCAATTTCTGCAGACATAGAAAAGTCAGAAAAGAGATGCAGATCATGTAGGATTGAAATTTCCCTACCATCTCAAATTTATTGCACTTTACAAAAAAAAAACCAAAAAGTAATATCTTGCCTCATAAGACAGATTTTTTTGCAGAGTTCCAGAAGTTTTCTGCTTTTAAGTCCCTATTCCCTGTTTGATTCTAACTGCTTTCTTATAGTCACCTCATACAACTTTTTGTGACTTGTTTTCCTTATCTATAAGCAGAAAAACACTACCAGAGTAGCAGCACATTAAAGAATAAATGATTGCAGAGCATTTGAAAAACACTGTAGGAATACTATAAATATTCTACATCCTTCTAAAAAATCCCCATCTGCCTTTCCAGCAATTGCTGAACCCATTCAAAAGACTAAGACAGACTATCAAAACTGTCACAGCTACTGAGCTTTCCTCATCCATGCAGTATCCAGAGCAATGGGTCCAATGAACTCTGCCACTAGAAGGGGCAGCATCAAATCCAACCATAACAGTATTTTTCCTAAATGGACATTGTGTGATCAGTTGACCTTAAACTCTTCATTACAATGAGAATATTACCTTGCCACTGAGACAAAAAACAAATTAATAGTCAAAAAACAAATTAATTTTAATTAGTGTTACTCCTCAGTGTAACAGAACCTGTTACTCAAAGTTTATATTTTTGTGACATGGCAAGACAGAAGATCCTAAACATTTTCAGTTTGTGATACAGTCAACTATTTAATTTCTAAGCATTAACTAGAATCTATTCATTCTGTTTAGCTCCATTGTCTTTAAAGGAAAAGATCAGTATAGTCTAGCCTATAAAACCAAAAGACTCTTTCCTCTTTCTTCCCTCTCCAGTTCAAACAACACTCCTAAATAGAGGGGAAGAAAAAAAGACAGGAGTGAGAAGGGAAACTTTGCGGTTTACAAGTATGAAAAAACCAGGTTTTAAATTAAGAGCCAGCACAGCAGGACACACAGAGGCTTTAGAAAAGGAAATCACCACAGCATAGTGCAGAAGGATTCCTACTCCATCAGCAGAAAGAAAAAGTGCTGCCAATCTGAAAAACTCCTTGTGTGGTGAAACAAACAATGCAGTTCAGTGATGCTTTATCTTAATTCTAAAATGTTTGAAATATGGCTGTCAAGTTCAATTTACAAAGCCCACAGTAATGTAATGGTGTTTTAAGGCAAAAGAATTCCAAGAGACGCACTCTATGGACATGTCTGTGGGTTCAGCAATTTTTCTGTATCAGTGAAGGATTACTAGTACCTTTTGGACCAAAACCCAGATTATAATTCTTACTAGCTGAAATTATTGCAATATCAAGGGAAAAAAAAAAAAAAAACCCAGAAAAGAAAATGTTATCTTTGTAGCCACCCAGAACGATGCACTTACCTCTAATAAGTGAGTTACTGCCCACAGCTAAGTAAGTGGTCATGTGCAGATTCTGAAACACCATGAAATAAACCACCTTCATGTTTTACCCCTTAACAGTCCACCACCAGGCAGAGCTCCAAACTCTTTATACAATTTACCTCAGGGTGAGATGACCTAAGAGTCTGGAAATGTTAAAATACACAAAGGTTCAGCTTACAGGTTTTTTGATTATGTCCTTGTTTACCTGTAAAGCAGTGTCTTGTGTCAGGCAAGTTATTCTGTGCCACAGCCCTTTCAGAAGAAATCAAGGCTTACTGAATGGAACAAGGGGCCCAATATCTGATGATCCAAAGTGGAGAAGCATAGTGTCTAGTGCACATTTTAAGAAAAAACAACACCAAAATAATAAAGCAAAATAAGAAAAGAATAGTTACTTATGTCTTTGCTTTTCCTTGTTACCTGTAGCAATTGCTGACAAGCTGCTTTTACTGTTCATCTTGCTAATGGTATAATTGACAGAATGAGTAATTGAATGAAGGAAGCACAAAAGGCCGAGATCAGAGTACTTACAGAATAGCTCAATAAGGAATTAACTGAGAGAGTGCATTAAAGTCAGACTTATTTTAATAAATTAGTTACACTGAAAAAAAATCCTCATCTTTCTGAGCTAGTGCCAGTCTTCTGAGGCCTCAAACAGAAGAGCTAAGGGACTATGTGGATTACACACCTTAAAATTAAGATTCATTCTGCAGTATCATCTTGATTCTGCACCTTTATGGGTGAGACCTCCAGCTGAATTTTGGCTGCTTTTCACACTTTCTGTCACAGTTACTATAAGAAGTTTCTGCAAGTAATTTTTTTTCAGCTTCTTGTTAGTTTCTGTAAACTATGGAAACTAAGAAAAGATCAGTCTCAGTCTCATAAAAGTGTTTAGTAATTCCAACTCTGCAATTTCTTGTCTCATCACTTCAATGAGACAATTTCTTGTCTCATCACTTATCTTGCATCTCAATGATGCAAGCATTGGGATAATTTTCAGACAGGGCTTCAAAGAGCCAGGAACCTGGCAGATCTTGCTAATAGCATTCACTTTCTTGGTCTTTTCCTCCACCTGACCTGAAGGATTTACCTTTCCCAGGCTGCTAAATCACCGGTCGTTTACATTGCTACTTTGTATTATATTTAATTTTCATAATGCCACACACTCATCATCACTGGCAAGTAATTCTGCTCATGAAATAAAAATAATACAAACAGAACCTTAACTCTTCATCCAGGAACAGTTCAATCTAATGAAGCCCTAGGAGGGATAACAGTGGAACTACTAAATAGAAAAAAATTCATCTCAAATTCAGAAGAGATGATAATGGTATTACATGTCACATAAAATCATGCATTGCAAATGAGAGGGTGTAAAACAGAGAGTTTGTAGCAAAACAAACATCAGCAGAATAAATGTGATTCTTTAGACTTCACTTTAAAGCACAGTTTATTTCATCTCGAATTTGTACTGTGCAGGAGTTGTGAGTGTCATGTACAAATCATCAGGGTGTGTACAATGGGTAAGATACACACTTTAAACAGACAGTGTTTCAAACAGGTATCATGTGTCTCATAACCCAAATCATACTTCCAACACTGAGCATGCCTTTTCTTAGAGGTTATATCTTTAATGGTGACCAGAAGTAATCTGAAGAAACTCAGAAGAAAGAGATGTAAATCTTAGCATTGGTAGAATTCATCAAAACAATCTATTTCAACTGTGATCTTTTTTCTATGGACTACCTATCTTTGTTTAGATGAAGAGAGTCTGTGATGCCTCTGCTGTATATTTAACAAAGTAATTCCATAATAAGGAAGCTATTTCACATTCAGGGTTGTGGTGGATGTTGAATATTTAATTCTTTACCTGCATGTGTCTATGTGTACAAACTTTGGTATATGACTATATAGGCACTGCAGTACTTCTATACCTGTGCAGTGCTTATATATCTGTATGCAAATGCATGCCAGGCAGGCCAGTTACACCGCAGAAAATCTTTCCTGGCAATCATCTAACAGTTAATTTAAGAGCATGATTACAAATCTTGAAAACACAGTGACAGGGTATATGCTTATAATGAGAAGGTGAAAATGTCAGATCACCCCACAATCCTCATAATCAGAGTAATGACATTTGCAGCCATCTCTGGATTTCACTAACTTTTAATGACAAACCACATAGACTACCTATCTATTCATAAATGCAAAAAGAAATGGCAAAAGGAAACAAGAATTTTCAGTTTCTAGAAAAGCTCTTCTGTCATAAGATAGATCAGTCTAACATAAAGCCCTTCTCTCACTTTACCTCCATGACAACTGAGTGTTTAGGGTGAGCTGCTCTAAAGAAACAGCTCACAGGAGAGCCTGTATAGAGGAACTGCCTATCACTGCAGCTTTCTTAAGTGTGCCAATAAAAAAAGATCAAAACCGCCTGGGATTCTGGGGCTTCCAGACAGCAGGCAAGCAATACTGCAGGCAAACAAAGGCATCCTAGACCTCAGAACTATCCTAACATCATCAAGAGTTATGCTCTCCTGTCAAAGGGATTTTCCAGGAAATACATTAATGTCTTTGTAACACAGGCTAATTGAAGGCTATGTTCCAGAAGTATTCAGTGTGAAACAGAGTGCAATGAAACAGCCCTCCCCTTCACAGGTCACCGCAGGGTCCTAGCACATTCTTTTCACAATGAATAAACTTGTATTTAAAAGCTTGCAGAGGATTTAATTTACAAACACTAGCCACTTTTACAAGAGAAACAATTCCTCTGTCAGAAAAGCAAAGCTCTTAACTGCTCTGCTATCTTCACCATGGAAGGTTACAAACACTGCAGGATTTTAGCACATTATACATCAGTTTTAGAACCCATTCTGTAAATGTCTATGGAGATTTGGTCGAGTTCAGTGTTTCACTTTTAAAATTACTGACATTCTCAAGTTGTAAAAATAACCTAAAGAAATAAATTATTTTTCCTCTCTCTAACAGTCCCAGTCTGTTCTGTTATTCAGATTTCACACAGACCGGCACATCCACCATGTACTTGGGGGCTATTTGGATGGAAATAGAAAAGCTATGGAGCAAGACAGAGCCAGCCTAGATGTAAACAAGTTGGAACTGCTGGCAGCTGTGCTGTTACAAATAAAATTGCATTCCCTGGTGTCTTCCCACTTATCAATTTTGACAGAAGACCGTCCTGACTTCTCATAAACAGCATCGAAAAGGACAAATCACATTGGGTGTCAGATTTGCCAGAATGGATTTGGTTGGCAGCTTACCACAAAGAAACAGAGGGTTATCTCCATTCCACATGGTGGGGAAAAACAATGCTCAGTCCAAGGGGTGGGGGCTTTACCTTATAGGCTGATGTCTCATATAATCCTCATTTTTTAAAGTCTGGTTTAGATTTAAGAATCTCTGACACAAGATTTGTTTACATCAAAGCAGAAAGTAGAAATATCAGCAAGCATTTTTCAAATGCATAATCCAAACCCAAACACAATGTAGTATGAGAAATACTTAAAAATAAACCCACTTTCCTACTGATCCCTGCTTTATAGCTACTCTTAGAGCCACATGCTCTTTTGTGTCCAGACAAAGAATGGATGGCAGGATGCTGTAGACAATGATACCAGTGTTAGAAAACAAAACAAAAGAAAACAAAAGGAGAAAAAGAAAAAAACTAGCAGAAAACCCCAGAATTAATATGCTTAAATATAGCCACCTATTAATTAAATATCATTGTTCTGGGGGAGCAGAATTTGGCCCTGCTGCTGCTGAATCCTTTGATAATAAAGAAGCTCCAGTGGATGTGGGAATTCACTCTCACCCTGCAGCTCTGGAGTGAAAATTTTTGGTGTGCATTACATTTCTGTGTGAAAAACCAAACAACGGAGAAACTTAAGGCATGGTAGGCCTGCCAGTGAGTATTCAGCAGTCTGATGTGTGATGACCAGCTACAGCCTGCTGGCCATGAGTGGGAGGAGGAGGACACCCTGGTTAGCTGAGACCCCCTTGGAGTGAGGATGAGGGGGACAGCAGTCATGGAGCAGATGGGGCAACTGCTTGGGCTGGATGAATGATGGAGCTGGACTACAAATATGAGAAAACTGTGATCACTGTGCTATGAACAAATTCAGTGTTGCAGTGGGAGGAAGGGTCTGGAGCATATGAGGATGAGATGAACACCTCTAAGTCTGTGGGCCTGGCAGACCTTGTGTGGCCTGTCTGACTTGCATTTAAAGGATATTCTAGCCTAAAGACACATGGTGGACTTTGGAGTGAGTGCATGTCATATGGAAGTCAAAGAAGCAAAAAAAAAATCCTTTACCAATTACAGGCTTCCTGGCTGCTAAAGGGTCAACAGCTGACAGTGTATCCTGCAGGAAATCACAAACCTTCTCTTGAAGCTTAGTTAGTGTGCATGATACCAAATCTTCACATTCCAAAATGACAAATCCAAAAAATCAACACTTATGAGAAATATTAAGCTTAAAATACTCTAAATGCTATTGAAAAACAATTTTCCCCTATTGTCTGCATGATCACTTACTGGAAAGTAAAATATCCACTGTCTTCTTTCAAACAAGCCATGATCTTACTTTTCTCCCTGATTCTTCCACCTTCCTATTTGTCCTTTTTACTTTTGTTCTTCTCCCATGGTGCAGTATGAATGCTAATTTATTAGAAATACTTGACTACATATCTATATTTTCCTATGATATATATGCATATATATTTTCTCCTGCTTGAGACTCAGCACCCCTTCTGGTATATTGTGTATCTGGGAAAAACATGCATACTTGCTTTCTGAGCAGAGAGATCCATGATGAAATGCTTATACGTAGAATTTTCCAGGAGTCAACTTTGGTCCTTGCTATTGGTGTTGTCCTCAATAGAAATGTGAATTTGCAAGGATACAAGAGGAGGTTAAAGTATAATGAGCTAACTGATAATATGCAGTGAAGTGTTTCTTTTTCACTGATCTCAGACCCTACATTGTCACTTTCTTCTCATTAAACAAAGTAGGTGGGAATAGCACAGACAAGGCAGAAACTGAACCTTATGTTAAAAAAAGATAAGGAGATTGTAGTAGTAACTATTCTATTGAGCAGTGTGTGTGAACATGCTAAACTGTCACATTGGTTTTTGCTCCTTGAGGGTGGGGGAAACAAACCTAACAAACCAAACCAGTTCAATTTTCTCTTCTTTTTGGGGATTTCCAGAACTTGCCCCCACATCTGTTTTCCAATGGAAATGGCTCTGATGTAAAATGTTGTAATGGACCTCCTCTTGGTTTTCAGGTAGGAATACAGTACTCCATATCTGACTAGAAGTCCATTACCTAATTAGAGGGCTGGAGTACATCTCCAAAAAGGGAAAGCTGGGAGAACTGCATTTGATTAGCTTTTTGAAGAGAACTCACCTACTCAATAAGGAGATATTGTTGCTTCCTTCAGACATCAAATGCAAGAGTCCAGAGAAGTCAGAACCAGACTCTTTGAGATGCATTGTGACAGCCACACGAGACAACAGACATCAGCTGTTACTTGGGAAATTCCAGTTAGATATTTAGGGAAGTGCTTCTTACTATGAGGATAGTCAAAGACTGGAAGAGTTGTCCTGAGAAGCTGTAGACTGTAACTACAACTTCAAGTTATAGACTATAACTACATCAGCTGTATAATCAGCATCCATTTCTTTGCTCCTCTACAACAGGTTCACTGCAATTTCTGGACTTGTCTCAAATAGGGGTAATTGAAGGCCACTTGGAAAATTTAGTGGTAATGTCTACAGAAGGGAATGAGACAATCTTAGCTCATGACATCAGTGCTAAAATCTTTACAGTGACTTCTACATTTCTGTTTATCATTCATTGTGTTGGAGATTAAGGTCTGGAAGGGATCCAAGACGTGCAAAAGCTCTCTGTACTTGGAAACCAGTCTCCACACCTGAGACTGTCAGATATATTCTCTGTGTCCATGAATGTCCTCTTTGATACTATGGAGTTTTCCAGGCCCTAATGGTATAAAAACATTCAAGTCTGACACACTTCATTGGGTAGAAGAAAACCTGTTGAAAGTAAGAATTCTGATAAGACCAGGAACTTAAGGTCCCCAGATGATAGCTGCTCCCCTTCCAAAAAACCCATCTACCTCAGTTGTTTCTGGTTTCCCATTCTCTTAAGTCTAATAAAGAACCTCTTCATAGCTTATTGTTCTTTCTAAACTGTAGCAAGCACCTTCTTCTAGACAATATACCTTAGATACACAAAGTCCAGAGATTTAAGGGGCATCATAGCTGCAGTTCAGATCAGCTGAAAATCACTTAGAATAATTAGCTTTCATGATATAGTAAATGAAATAATAAATTAAACCAATACAATACAATAAATTTCACCTAGTGCAGGTAAAATCATACTTTATATTTGCTGTATTTTAAAATGCTACTGCTGAGTACTTGGCTCTGTAAACATCATTGTTACTGCTGCCTGCCTGCTTTGGGCCTGAAATGTGTCAGAAGATTTATCTGCCTCATCAGCACTTTCTAAACACCCAGGCAGCCAATCGAAATGGGGAGGCATAACAGATGTGCCAACATCTGCTGCAGTAAGCATTTATCTGGACAGCGGAACACATAGCTGCAGATTCAAACTCTTACCCAGTTACAACTCCATGTGTATGGACAGCCCAGATCTACAACTGTGTGAAGGCTATTTTGGGATATTAATTGAAATCAAGTGAAAATGTAGTTTTTCAATTACATTTGTGAGAAATATACCTTCCTGTAATTCAGTTTATGCCTTTCAAACACAGTAAAGGCAAAATACTATGAAAAAGCTAATTTTAAAGTTGAACTTAGAAATTCTTAGAAAGCACTATTACAATTCCATCCCATCTATGGTCTTGTTTATTTTAAGGTACACACACATTAAAATATGTATAGTTAAAATATGCACACTTTAATCACACACATGTGCCTATAAATCAAGCACATGAAGAAATAAGAAATTACTTCCAAAACACATTTTGATTTTCCTGGCACCAAAGTGAGGTCTATGGGCACCACATCCATGCTGAGTTTCAGCTGTTCAAACTTCTGTTGCACACGGAATGCCCTCTACCCCCCTAACACACACTTGTGCAGATTGATAAAATCATGAGATGAAATACAAAGCAAGCTCATCTTCTGCTTTTTGATGCACAATACAGTTTCACCTGTATTCCTGCTCACCAAACCATGCCCTCTAGGAATGACTATCACATTCTCTTTGAAGAGATCCCTCATTAAATAAAAAAGCAAACTCTCGGAGAAAAGGCCTCTCCTGCTTTTTTTTTGATTTCTCCTCTGAAAGCCCAGCATGAATAATACTGAAACCTTGTTTTAAGCCCAGTTTATTGTAAAAGGTTCCCTCTTGCTAGGGTGACTCAGCCCATATTTCCTGTGCTCAAGGATTTCCTAGGCTCTAAGCTTTAAAATAGTAACATATTATAATAAACTGGCTAACATGACTGAGGTTACTTTTAAAAGAATATGTAAAATAAATTATTGCCTCTCATATTTTGTCTGTATAGCTAGATTTCATGTTTCCAAGACAGACTACACGAACATTCAAGTAGAAGGCATATGAAAAATAGCATTAATAAAACCCTTAGAAACATTTTGACTCTAAAGCATATATGGAAGTATGTGGGATAATAATGTAAGACCTGTCTAAACAAAGAATTTCTCCAAAACAGAAGATTTATAATCCACAGCTTTCCATAAATATGAAAATATTACCAGCACCTTTCTCTTCCTTCACTGACTGAAAAGCACATTCCATATATTGTAATGTTGCCCAGCAATAAAGTGTTGCTGAACTAAAGTCACTTTTCTTCATTTTCATGGAACAACATAAGCTCTGACAACAAGTAAGAATTTTTATTAGCTTCCTGGTGAAATAAGGAGTAACCCTGAGCTTGTTTTATGAAATCATGAAACAGAATGAATATCACTGACTTGATATATATTTTCTCTTGTTTTAAAACACAATAAATGGTAATAACCTTGATAAATTTGTCCATTCCAGTTTTGTGTCTTTTTCTCCCCATTCTCTCATGATCCTCTGCAGTCATGGACACAATTCAAATCCCTAAATTGGCATATTTGTTACTTTGAGGAAGTGAGATGACAGCAAATTCATTCACTTTGAATGTCAGGATTTTGTGATAATATACAGCAATACACTCAAAATCAGCGAACAACTGTGGCAGAAATTACCCTGACATTGCCTTGTATCTAAATGACCCAATGACTAGCAAGGAAGAAGAGTGATTTAATGGCCAAAAAAAGAGATGCATTACAATTAAAGGCTTCTGGCTTTTACTGCCAGTTCTGCCACTGATTGACTTGGCAAGTCTCTCAATACAACTGTCCTTAGTTCACCCGCTTGTGAATTCATGTAGCAATACAGGACATCATAACACTGCAGAACCTCAATAGAATGGTTTTGTTTAATTTATTTATACCTGAAAAATGACCTCAATACTTAAAAGACAAATGAAAAACTGAAAGAAAAGGGCTGCTCCTTTTATCAATCCTTTGCTCATTTACAGTGTACAATTGACCGCAGCTAGGGAGAAATTCCATGTTTATTATTGTCTAGGGGTAAATTATACTGACGTAAATTCAAGGGTATTTTAAAAATACATAATCTTATGCTGTTTTATGCCAAATGCACGCTCAGTCTTCTTTTAATTATTATCCAGTGTTATTAAGAGAAATAAAGCAAAAAATATTCCAGTGCCACTTTCCCCTTTTTTATTTCAACTGTGACCTTTTCTATTTTTAGTCAATAGCTGGGTCACAGGCTGGGCATTGGCCACCCAGAACTCTTTTGAGTTAACAGGAAGAAATCACAAGGAAAGGTTTTAGAAGCCCTGACCATTATAAGTGCTTCCTCAGGTCCAACTGAAACAACTCTAATAATCTATTTACTAATCCAGGAGAATTCTTTGCAAGATAGCTTTAAAACAGAGTCCATTTTTTCTCTTTATATTTGTATGATAGAACAGGTGGAATGGGGAAAAAAATGGGCAAATCACCCCAAGTTCTCACAAATCAGACCTTCCTAAGCAGCCAAGACCACAAACTACAGGCACACACATACTTGTTCACTTTCTCCATGATACTTCTTATCAGCAAGTACCATATAATATTAAAAAGTGACACAAAAAAATCAGAATAATGGTGTCAGTAAATGTCTCTATACCATGGGGCAACCACAATTCAGCTGTAACTGCTAGGTTTGAACCAATGGTCAGAAAAGAAACAATGTGCCAAGTGTGCCTCCTGTGACAACAGACTGAGAGAATTGGGGTTGTTCAGCCTGGAAAAGAGAAACCCTCAGGAAGAACTCAGAGCAGCCTTTAACACCTAAGGGGGGCTGCAAGGGAGCTGGAGATGACCTTTATACATGGGCATGTCATGACAGGACAAGGGGTAAGGGCTTTAAAATCAAAGAGGGCACATTTAGATTAGATATTAGGAATGAGTTCTTCATTATGAGGGTGGTGAGACACCCAGAGGAGCTGAGGATGCTCCATCCCTGGCAGGGTTCAAGGCTGCGCTGGATGAGGCTTTGAACAACCTGGTCAAGTGAGAGGTGTCCCTGCCAATGGCAGGGCTTGGAACTACACTATCTTTAAGGTCCCTTCCAATCCAATCCTTTCCACAATTCTATGATGAAGTCCCAAATTATCTAAGCCCACTTTGAGCTGTCAGTTCAGTCCCTCCACCACAACAGCAGCTCTATGAAGTAAGGCATGTGGTGAGAAGCATCTGCTTTTTCCATTGAAAATCTACAGCACAGCAAGTTTGTTCCTATTTCTCCTACCATACCAGTCAGGTCTGATGACAATGAAGAGACACAACTTTGTCCACCACTTCAGCTCTTCTAAACTACAACACTCATATCTCTATAAAGATCCATATTTCTTGAAGCCTTCTCTTTTAAATTATGTCTGGTGGTTGCTGAATTCAAAAACTGCCTTTTACTTCCTAGAGGTGCATTTTGTGATTTATCTCCAATTTTAAGAAGTTCAGGGTAAAATATAAAGATTCCAGTCACAGTAGGAAATAAAGTGAAACAGCAAGCACAACCTGATATCTAGCTTCATTGTGCAGAAACACTCATCAAGTAACAAAACAAAAGAGCCTGACAGCAGCAATCAGCAGCGCTGGCAGTGTGTGCACAGAAGCTGTTTCCATAAAAACCTGTTTGTTCAGGTGCTAGCAATTGAGGAGGAGTTCCAGTTGTGTTGCTGCAAGCTCCTGTAATGCTCACACAGGGGTGTTTGCAGACTATCAGAGCTCTGGAGGGAGCTGTTACAGGCCATCAGCTCACTAATCCTCATGTTAAAAAGGCCCTAAATATGTATTCACAAGATAGACAGATCTGTTTGTTTTATTGTTTAAGTAATCCATGTGTTGAAAAGGTCTTAAATAGGAATTCACCAGGCAGGCGGGTCTCTCCTGGACTATTACAGCAATGGTGGGCTGTTCACTGAGAATGAACATCACTGAGACCACTCTTCAGTGGCCCAGGAGAGCCTCAACCCATAAATACTTATAGGTGTTCCAGCAACTTTATTCAGAAAAACAGCCTCACTCAGACTGCTAATCTGAAATTACTCCTTTATTTCTAAGGAAAAAATGCCAATAAAAATCAATCACGTCAAAAGTGTAATGTCACAGAACTGATAAATTTGAATTTGCTCCTGAAATACCTTCTCTCATCACAATGGGATGAGTATTACTGGAAGAGGGAACCAGTGTGTTACTGCTGCACTGTATCTACTGCAATGCTCAGATATAGTAGAAGAAATAAGAAGAGCAGGGTAAAAGTTTCCCCTATGCAACTTTGTTCAGTGGAAAGATGTTTAAACAAAGACTTATGGCCAATTCCAAAAGGTTTCTAGTTCATCTCTATGCTAGACCCATTTTTAGTTGTTTGTGAAAACAGCTGGCAGCATCTGATCCAGAAATGTTCAGGTCAATAAAAAACCTTAGGAATTTCAGCAGGTTTGGATCAGACCAATAGTAAATTTGATGGACTAATCTAAATTTACAGTTAACAGATTTATGAGTGCAAATACTTATCAAAACATTTAAATGAATGGCTGTGCATAACCATAAATTAGCATTTGCATTCAACATGCATACACACACATTTATTTCCTTATTCTGATGGAAAAATCTGTCCCTTGGGTCTACAAATCAGAACATGATCTTAAGAGTAATAATTTTTGCCCTGAAGTATTAGCCAGCCCTCATAGCACTATGCACTGCTGTGCTCAGGAGGAGGATGATGCAGTACAGAAACTTGCATACGAATATTCTAATTTCCAGAAGTCCTATTTTCTATAGGATGGGAAGAATCCACACAGCATGTGTGTAGTTTCCAGCTCATGCTCCAAGTGGGAAAAGTCTCACATGGCTTTTTCTCAAAATACCATGCTCTTTCCTCCAAGAACTCTTATCCTTTCATTGCCTGGACACAAAAGGCTCCATAAAACATGACCACAGAAAGATTTTACCTGCACATGATTCACGTGGCTCTCTGCATGCTTACTGATATACACAAAAAAGTAACTGAGCAAAAAAGTAACATAAAGCTGCTCAATGGTTTTTAAGTGAAGAGCACCAGAATACCTCATAATTTCATATAAGGTCAACTCTATCCTAAGCAACTTTTCAGAGGTACTGGTCTTAAAACTGTCCCAGTCTATCAGGCCTAGCATTGGTCTGCATTAGAACCAAAGTCATCAGACACAGGTGGGCTAACACAATGGCTGCCATTCTGCCTTTTTCACTTTGAAATGTTTCACTCCTGATATGATGGACTGTGATATAATTTCCAGGCTCCTGAAAGCTGAAACAATCACTTGTGCCTAGAAATGAAAATAATCAGAGCTAGAAAGTATTTTAGGCAATTATTCTTGCTTCCTTTGTGCATCCACATTGACTTACACACAACCTTCCTCTAAAAAACAACACCTCAGTGTTGACAGCAAATTTAAGTATAGTCTTCCTCAGATATGCAACAACAGAAAATGCAAACCACTTCTATTCCTTCTCAGGGATGTCTGCTTTTGCTGTTTGGAAGAAGCATTCAGCTGGAAATCCTCGGCTTTTCCTATCTGAGATATATGAGGTTTTAAAAGCTGTAATCCCCCAGCAGAAAGCAATCACCTCCCATTCTGCTTTTGCTCAAAAGCCTCTTCAGTACATACATGGGATGAAGGTCTCTGCCCATGGATAAGGACCTGGTGACTAAACAGCACTACCAGCTTGTGCCTGCTTGTAACATCTTATTTTCTCATCTCATTAGACTTGATTGCACAGGACCAGACATCAGTGATACTTTCTTTTGACCAGCTCTGTCTTTACAACATTCTTTGTTGGTTATCTTTTTTCTACCTATTTTTGTAACTGTACCACCATTTCAATGACTCTGTCCCCTTGATTTCTGTATTACTGTTAATGCTCTGAAACAAGTATACAAAATTTCCCTCTCTTGGATAGTAGGTTTAGAAATAATATTAAGTGTGCACCATTAGCTTACTTATTCCTCCCTAGTACCTGCAGCCTCTATTCTTACAAGGACAAATTTTAGAGCAAAGTTTAACACAGATTTACTGGGGACTGTGATGTTTTTAGTCATTTCACCTCATTGGAACCAGCAAGTGGGATCTATAATCTAAACTCACTTGTCCAGCAGCAGAAAGCCACTCATAGTCAGGCTGGGTGGGTTTGTTCTGAATATTTCTGGCTCTCTTTCAGTGATATTGATTGCAAGTCCAATGGAGCACTTACACATCAGTCCATTCCTGCTTCTTAAAAGTCCTCATGAGTATCTGGCTATGCAAGAATTGCAAATCTTTTGATGCCTTTCTGCCAGCACTGACTGATGTGGGCTCTGCCTTACCATCTACCAGCAATTCAGATTTCTTTTAGGACAATTTTTGCAGTAACAACACAAGAATGGCCAAGTTGGCAGATGAAAATCCCCCAGCTTCATCATCTTCCCAGCCATTTGTTTAAAGTGTGGTACTGTATGGAGCCTAATGAGCCTCCCTGGGAGTGCATCCTTCCAAGACAATTGGCTCACACTTGAGTTCATTGCAGTGTGACAATCTGACCACAGCCCACGGGGTTTTTCTAGCTTACAGCTGGAGTAGAAGAGTCTTGTAAGTGTCTAATCCTACCACTGCAAGTGTAAGTCCATAGCCCCAGTGCTGGCCATTATATATGATCCTCCTCTTGGGCTCTTATGGTGGTAGCTCAGGTACTTAAACACTAGCACATATTTGTAAGCAAGAACCAAAGTGATCACAGTTTTTCAGGTCTTTCCCTTTCTTGGAAAACATTTTTGTTTCCAGCGCCCCCTTTGCTAATCATCTTATTTCCTTACTTCCTAATGTGGCCATATATTTTGCGTTTTTGTCTCAGAACTGATGCATTCTTCATTTACAAACCATTTCTAGGAAATAATGAGGTGTTGTTGTAGTTCTTTTTCTGCTCACTATCTTGTTTCAATTTCTTTCTGAAATCTCCACGTTTGGATTTTAATCCATTTAAAATTTTTGCCATGGAGACCTGTGAGCTACTTGTCTCCATTCTTTTGTACAATGGGAAAATTAATGTGCATTTTGGAAACAGAACCACGCTCTTGACAGCAGACAAGTTTTTGGCTGTGTGTGATTAGCTAAAGTTCAACCAGAAAGTTGTCACAAATGAAAAAACAACTATAAAATCAAGGAACACTGATAAACTCATCCTTCTAAATAAAGCACAGTAAAAACAATAAACCTCTTTCCCCTAAACACAGGACAAATCAATCAAATGTGAGATAGAGAGCACTCTGTGGCTCTTCCATCCAGCCTGCAGACTGAGGGGTGGCACGAGCAGGGCTTCTGCACCCTTCTCCATGCTGCTTTCACCCTAAGATTGTGGATATGATGTGTTAAAAATCTAGAAACAAAGCAACACACTTTTGAGACAATTTAATACAGGAAGTAATATAAAAGCTGGTCTTTAATTGGAGATCTCCAAAGGAAAGTGAGGAAAAATGCCCACATCACATAGGGCGAATACAGTTTTGTAAGTTTAGCATTGGAGCATAGCCTCTACTCCACCCCTGCCCTGCTGCTTCTCCCCAGGACTGGCAACAGGAGCTGGGAATTTCTTTTTGACTCTGAGACTCTTTTTTGGGATGGAGATGTATAACTCTGAGGACAATGCTCTCAGTTTTTCCAGATCCCTGGTTATGGCAAGGGAGCTTAATAAGCTCTTACAGAGACCTGAAATAGCAGATAATACAACCAGTAAGTAACCTAAACCATAATATTACCATATGGGCTTAAACTTTGGGAATATCTTTAATGCTTAGAGCTCTGCTAATTAAAGGCTGTGAGATATTCTTGTTCCTCCTAAAACCGCACATATTTAGTAGAAAACATTCTTCTCAAAGGAGTCTAGACAGTTTCTTTCCCATTTAAATTTCACATCAAACACTTTATTTCAGTCACTCAGTGAATATGCCCTAGGCAACTGAATCACAGCTAACAGCAAATTAATGACTATGATGTTGTGATTAGCAGAGAACACAGGCAACTGAGAACCTGTTCAAACATTTACTGTAGTCACAGCATTTAGGCCAGCCATTATTAGGGATAAATAATGGCCACAAAGAGGACTTGATTCCACCAGGTAGACCCTTTAAAAATTGTCACTGATAGTAATTTATAAATGTTGAAAATTATTTCTATTTTACCATTAAAAAAAAATCTAGATGCTTACATTACTAATTAAATTACATACTACCAGAAAAAAATAGTTTCTATTACATTTCAGGAACAAGCATCATGAACAAACACAATTGACAGAGAAATTTAATATTGTATTACACAGGGGGAGCCAAAATAAAACTTAAAGTCTGAGACTCTGATGCTGTGAGACCCTAAACCAAAATCCAACTGGGAAGAAATAATCATTTCACTTATCCATAGCAATGATTTTTTGAGGAGTTCAAATAAAAGTTTGCTTGTTCTGATGAGATCCACTGAGTAGACGTTATTTGATTTTCCAGATTCCCCTGTCTGCTAGAAGAGCAATGGGCTGAATGTGCAGTTGAGTGTCTTAGATGCTAAAGACACAATAAAAGTGAACTCACTGAGTATTTGCCAAGGCTTTTGCCTTTCATTTAATTTCCAAATGCCATCCAGTTATATGAAACCTTTAAAAGGGTTCCTTAAAGTAGAGCAAACAGGGAGGTGAGAAGTTTTTAATCTTGCATTAAAGATTTTAAATTATTTATAATCATTCTTATTTAAAACAGAGTAACTTGAACTTACGAAAAGACTCGGCACTTTAATAATAAAAAGAACCATCTGCTTCTTGTGCCTATTCCTATAAATATTTTGTTACTAGATGACAGTGGAAAACATGAAAAGCTAATGACTGACTGACAAGTAGATAATTTAGATATTGAAATTAAAATCTAATGAAGAGCAACATCACTAATCATATGTTATCATTTTGGGAAGCTTCACATAATGATTTTCCAGTGACTCAGAAACACATCCACCCTTGTCACCAGACAGTGCAATACATTAGCAGCAAAGGGAGATCTGTGGTACAGAGCACAATCTCTTATAACTGCAATACTTACAATGTCAAATATCAAAGAGCAAGTAATAAAAACTATATTCATTGTCCAATTTGAAGCATGATCTTAAAAACACTCAAGCACACACCCAAATATCTAGAAGACTGATTTCTAATGCATGAAATACAAGGACAATTGATTCTTAAAATTAGACGCAGGAGGAGGAAAGCAATTGAGCTTCCAGTAACCACTTGTGGAAAGGCCTGCTTTAAAGTGTTAAATCTACTAAAGAGAAGCATTTGAGTTACAGTTTCCATTGCAGAAAGACAGAACATGTTAAACAAGCCTCCTAGACTTGTATGTAGTCACCTACTGCAGAATTCTGCTTTCAAATTTCACATCTTTAGCCTAACCCTAGCCTATCTCCAGTAAATCCGGTGACATCACACAGGTATAGCACAAAACTGCCTTTTGTGATGATTTTTAAGAAGCATTCCCACTCTTCTTTTTCTCAGAGGAGCCTGCTATCAGCTGTGTAAATGTCATATCTGTAATAACAGAAAGAGAGGGTGAAGTGTGCCCATGATCTTACCTCATACTCAAAGTCCTCTGCTCTATCTGCATCAGCAGGCAGGCTGGAAAGATACTCATTGCCTTCATAAAATTCATGCTCCACTGGGTGAAGAGAATGGCAGCTATGTGGAACAAAGCAGTACAATAACAATAGATGAGAAAATATGGGTTTTTTAAATTAAAAGGTCCCACCTCACCCCCCTCCACTGTCACCTCCTCCCCCTGCTGCCAACCCAGTCTCACTTCATAGTTTTCTCATCTCAGAAATGCTTGTCTGAATGGCTGGGCAACCTGAAAGAACCAAGTACCTGAAAGAGGCAGTGCCAAGAAGCAGCACAGGCTATTTTTCCCGAAAAGCTCATGCTCTGATTCAGTTCATTTTGCTGGATTCATCTTTAGGCATATTTACACAGGGTTATTTCTTATAAGGATCTGGTTTGAACCAAACTGCTTCACTGTGACATTTTGGATTTCTTACACCCATAAAAGTACATAACTCCAGATTCAGGTGCTGTGTCATGGCTGGGGGCAGCTCACTAATTATCTGGTCATAGTCTTAATCTACAGGCCATATCAGGCTCACAAACTGCTCAAGAATTTATGTAAAATAACTTGCATTATCCTCTTGTGTTAAAGTGGTAACAACATGGTGAAGTGCACTTGAGCAACTGCACAATTAAAAATGTCAGTAAACTGTACTGTTAAATGGGTTTGGAACACAAAGAATGAGGTCTTTACAACATCCTTAGACCCAAGGCTGGATCCCAACCATGTAGTATCCACGGTGGACCTATTTCAGCAGAGGGTGAAAACTCTTCCCCATTCTGAGGGCACAGGAACTTCAATCACAGTAGCCCAGAGTTTAGAAATACCCAGTAAAAACTCAGAAATACATGTATCCTGTTCCTTGCTGTGCAGCAGTCAGCAGTAAGTCAAATCCATCTAGCCCAGAATTTCTAAAAATGGACCTGCATCAAAGTTAAAAGTGTCATGTTCTGCATTAGCATCAATTCTGCAACTCCACACAACATGCCAGCAAATCAGTGAAAAGGCTCTAGGGCTATAATATTTTTTGGCAGGCTACAAAGGGTCTGTAGGGTCATCTGAGGTCACCCACGACATGATGTTATTTATGAGGTGGGGTTAAAAGAGGAAGAACCCTACACCCTATTTATGTATAAGCACCACCTGCTGGAGTTTGCATCCAATTCAGTTTCAAAAAGAGATAATTTAATTAATATATTTTGCCATATGACAGATGAAATGGTACTTTTTGATATCTATATTTTTGGAATTGTTTTGCTTTTGATAAGGGGAACTTTATATTAAATCACTTGTTTCCTTGATTTGTTTTTGTAAAAATCTTGGAAGAAAAGAAAGCAAGACAAGCTCTTTCTAGGTCTGAAGAAGCCTTTTTGGTACTTTGAAATACAGAAGTGTTTTTCTTCTTGACTAGGGCTTAGCTTTGGATGAACGGATACATAAACACAAAGTAAACATGTCTGTGATTCCTCCCTGTAGCCTTAATCTACAAGCAGAGTTTAGGAAAGCTGTCACTGAAGCCTGAATGGGATAGTGGTTATCAACAACATTTATTATTTATTTAGAGTGCTCCTGAGATTTTTCAGGAGAAGGCTAAAAGATCATCCCTGCAATGCCTCAATCCCGCAGGTAAACAGCAGAAAAAGATAAACCATACCTATCTGAAAGTAGAAAAGGGCAGATATCTGGAACTGGTGGTGTGGAAGGCCTTAGCTTGGCCAGAGCCATGATGTGCTCAAAAGTGATGTCAGTCTGAGTGCTGGCATCCGTGAGCCGAACATCCTGAGAGCCGCCGTGAGCCTTGGCAGCTGGGGCTCGTCGTAACACCTGAACTACGATGGGCTCCTTGGCATTGCGGAAAGCTTCCACGGCCTCCTCGTGAGTGGCCTTGGACAGGTCCTTCCCATTGACCTAGGGAAAACAGGGAACACAGCCAGGGTGAGAGAAAAGGCAGCATAAACACATGGGTGTAAAACATAGGGGGATGAATTATTTGTGCGGCACATCAAGCCCCTGATGACATCGATGAGCATATTTTGGTATCCCTGCAAGAGGGAAAACACAGCTGGGAGGAGAATTAAGTTCTTTAATCTTTCCCAGAAATTAGAAATGGTTTGAACTCTTCCATAACTGTCCCACCCAATGGAATCCAAACACAGCGAAACACCCCCAATATTTAGAAAGTAATTTAAATTATTTCCTCTTATCCTATTTTATTAACTTTGTAAAATACAGCTAAAATAGGAAGGGTGCCTTTAATTTTGAATTTCAGCATTTTCTGTGGTATGCAATTGTTTTAAAGGATTTCTGGCATAGCACTGTTATTAATGCAGATGTCAATAAACATTCTCTGATGTCTAAAAAGAAACAAGGCCAATTTTCAATGTTTTGTCACTTACCTGCTATGGCCATTATACAACCATTAAGACCACAGATAGGAAGATTGAACTAGCACAGTCAGCTGCTGGTCTTTCAAGGAAGGAGAACTAACTCAATAAATAATTTGCTATGAACAGACAAATAATCAACCAGAGAAAATTACATTGCAAATGTAGCATAGCTTGGCAAAACTAAAAGACTGTGCCAAGGTTTCTCTCTGCTACAGGCAAAGCAGCAAATTCCTCCTGGTCTAGATGAGGCCTAAAATAATGTAACTGCAAGGTTTGATTATGCTAAATTTATACAAATTCAGGTGCTTGGGGCAAGATTTGCAAGCATCAGCCCACTACAAAATGCGAAGGGTAATTGCTCACTGGCAGTCAGTAGCTAAGCCCTTGAACACAGGGCTGTGCAACATCCTTACAGAGAAAATACTATTCCACTGGTTCTAGAGCAGTGGGACCCCTGTTGACTGCTACACAGGACCTAACTGTTGTGAGCTACTGTGGAAATGAGATGATCCTGTGCTGGGGTAGAAAGGTAGGGTTTTCTAGTAAGAAATGTGACTACCTGAAGGCACCAAAACCTGCTTAAAATTTATATTCCCAGGAAAATTTCTACACGGCCAGCAAATCAGAAATAGGAGTCTGCCGCAAGGTCATGCTCAAATTATCTTCTTCGTATAGACAATGTGTCATAAAACTTCATAAAACTTAATGAACCCTCCCCAGAAATGGGACAGACCCATAAATTACTTTTCCGCAATGTTTGCAAATAGTGGTGGAAATGAAAATTTCTTTGCGACATCACTCCTTCATTCAAGAAATTCTTGGAAATTTCTTGTCAAAAAGGACAAAAGCAAACGGGAACAATGTCAGCAAACTCAAAAGAGCGTGTGTAACTCAGCAGCCTTCAGCAACATTTTGAAGAAACTTGTGCAACCATAGTCCTATCATATTTATGTGCATGGCTAGGACACTGCTTACCATTAATTTCAAGTACATATCAAGTGAGTACATTTCCAGAGTATGTACACAAGTACAAGGTAGCATCATCTTTCCTCTGGCTTAATTTCCAAAGAATCAGCCCTTTCACGCCCATGTCACTCACGAGGATGTGCCAAATAAATGTAATGTGATGTAGCCACCAATGTAAAGGTCAGCTGATCTTTTTAGCTGGACCTGATGCAGTGATGAGAAGCCTACAAATTTTGAACACATTTCTGTACATATAAAAGCTCAAAGCTCTTCATGCTGAGTGCCTGGGGCACCCAAAAGTACCACACCACTGCAGCCTAGACTGTGACCAGGTAAATTCAAAAGGCAGCTAGGCTGCTCACCTAAGCTCAATGCATATCTCTGGTCTGTCTGATAACCGAAGCAAAAAAAGTAAGATTTAATGTTATAGTTTTATCATTTAGACTATCATCCGTAAAATCATAACTAATTACAATATAATTTACGTTGGAAAATATCAGTTGTATCTAAGAGGAAAAGCCAGAGCTGTCAAATAAAAAAATAAGTTATAAGAAAACCAAAGAAATTTCCCCCAGCAGAGAACTTCTGCAAGCCCTCCCTGCACAAGTGACGCTGCCAGGGTGTTCAGACTCAGCGCCATCTAATGGAGGCAATTCGAGACAAAGCTTCAAGCCTCCTGACACTCTTCAGTCCCTGCTTCATTCTTGTTTCTAACTCAGATCCTATCAAGGTCACAGTTTTCCAGTGTCTGTGATTTTTGTAAAAAGAGTGGCCTATAGGCTGTCTGACGGACGCTCATACCTAAGGCCCTACTAATAGAAAAATTACTTTCCTGGTTCCCTAGTCCCTTTCAATACTTTTTCAGCTTCAGACAACTATATGGTGTTTCTCCTAAAAGTACATGTTTGGGAATAAATACCACATAGCAATGTATCAATTCTTTCCCTCTATTCAAGTATAAAACACACAATCCTTCTGTATCCCAGCTGAACCATGTGGATATTGGCACAAGATAACCATTTGATCACAGATCCACATCAACAATCTAAAAGACATTTGGATAGCATACAAAACACTTTTTTTTTTGAAAACCAGAAGCTCTGTCTATTCACATCAGTCTACACTTATCACTTATTCTGAGGAAATAGACATAAATTCACAAAATTGCCATTTACATGCAAATTTTATTTCTAAATAATAATAATATTTTAAAATCACATGAATGTGAAAAATCACAAAAGATACACATTTTCATTTATCCTGGGAACCTATGTCTGACCTCTATTTTCATTTAAATGCCTATTTAATTTGAGGGCTTTAAACACATTCTCTCCTTTATTTGGTTTCTTATGAAACACAAGCACAGTGGACCCAATACTTGTTTAAATCGTCACTTGAAGTTCATCAACACACTCTGTCGATCTGCACAGAGGTCACATAATTTACAAATGCCTCCTTTTTCAGAAGAAAATCTATAGCTGAATTACTCTATGCTGGCAGCTGTCCTGCCCACTTGGGGCGGAGGAGAATTTTTTAAAACCCTGAAGCCAGTACTACATATGGGGCTGGAAGCACTTTCCCTGCAGGTTCTTTAAGGATCTTCTTCCTGCATTATCCCCCAACTTAACTCTCACATACAGTTACCCTGGGAGTTAAAGACAGCTGAGCACTTATTTACAACAAGCCATTTACAGGTTCTTAGTGGACGATTAAATAAATTCCTCGCCTCTGAAAGGTTACTTTCAGTGGAATCCAGGGTACTATTTTAAGTGGATAGAGAAATCAGTCACTTTTAACAGTCAACACAAAGACAAGGGAATACATTTGTTGTAGCAGATGGGCTAATTAATCCACAAGCTAGTTGTGAATGTTAAGTAAAGAATATATCTTTTCTCATGTAAACCATCCTCCTGCCCTCTTTGATTAAGCTTTTGTTTAATGAAAGCTCTCTCCCCCATCCCCGGCTATTGGACACACTGCAAAGTCTGGGCCACTTGTCAACATCTCCCCCAGAGTGACTAGTGGCCACTGCCTGGATCCTTGCCATCCCCTTTGGATTCTTGCTCTAAACCCAGCCACATGCAAAACTTCATCAGCATCAGAAAATAAACAAGGAAATGGTTTTGTCTTCCATGCAAACATCAACTGACATTGGCCAACTGCCACTTCTAATGCCAGCACCAGTGCACACAGGCTGTTCCCACACAGGGAGGTGGGCAGCAGAGAAGGACAGGACTGAATAACAAAACAGTGACTACGAGATATGTAGAAAAATGGGTGTTAGATTATCTTAATGTTATGAGTGCTAAAGAAAAGGTGAAGAAAAATCAGTCCTTCAATGAAGACTGCTTCCAGGACTTAAGTGACTGTGACTGAAAATTTAAACTGCCTTGTCTGTCACTTTTCTGCTCTTGATCTTGATTTAATGCTGGGCAGAATTTTTGAAAGAAAAGAGCTAGAAACGTAAATGTTTTCAGTAGTCTTTACTTTTTCCATATTAAGAGAAAAAGGAAAATAGCAGAAAAAGGGGAAAAAAAGGAAAAAGTATGTATAGTCATGTGAATACAATCATCACAAAATCATAAGCAGCTCATGAGATAACCTCCTACCCTCAGCAAATATCTGGCATATGCAAGTTTAAATTTAAGATCACCTCTGCTGAAGTAAAATCCTTTGAGACACTTCATTTATTCAGTAGAGGCAATGGGAAGAATAACTGAAGTGTTCTGCAAGAGCAGAGATGTCTAGACACACAGCTTTCCTAGCTAAATGACAGAGATGCTGTCTGACATGATGATGGAGTTCACACAAGGCTCACTGTCCTAGGAGATTTCAACACCCATGCAGAAGATGCCCCTGACCTGACAGGTGCTAAATCTGCTCTCATCACAGCAGTCTCCTCACCTTCAATCTCTCACCCTAAATACACCCAGGCTACCATTCCCTGGGTGCATCCTTGGACAGCAGACTGGCACAAAGATCAAACACCGTCCTTAAGTTTGACCAGTCCTTCTTTAGGACAGGAATTTGAGCCCTTCCTAACTGCAGGCAACAGAGAAAAAAGAACAAAACCATCTCAGCTTCCTTCCTTATTTACAGCTTTTGGCATACAGAAACTCTAGAAAACTTCTGCTGCTGAGGGCCAACAGCTGCGAGGCTCCCTGGGCAGGACAGGTTGGCATTGCACATGTCACAGTGCCAGCCTGTCAGCTGCTCCCAGTGACACCCGTGCTGCTGAGGACACTGAGTCTTCTGCTAACACTCGTGTGATAGCTCATCTACAGGAAGGGCATTTGACACGCTGACATTTTAGGTTACAGTTTAGTACTAAGCCGCATTTCTTCAGCAAGTTTATCTGAAAGACAGCAAATTCAGCCATTATCCAATACCACTATCTCAGTCAGAGTTCATGCAAGCTCAGTAAAGGCACAACTTCTATTATGCTGGTTAATGACATTTTCTCTTCCTTGGCCAGGTGAGTTAAGCGACTCTTGTTCCAATTTGATCCTTTGCTGCCCTGACTGTGAAATCTTGTCATCTTTCCTAAAAGCTACACAAGCTGCTGAACATGCAGGTTCTGGCTGCTTCCCTCAAGCTGAACCACAGGCTTATAACAAGAATTACATCTCTATTACCTGTAGAGCTGAGGTTTGTGCTGTTTGATAGCTGGTTTGTATAGGTGGTTCAACAAAACTGGATAGGCTCAGGCAACAGCCAGTACTGCAGCCTTCCGTGCATCTCTGTGTGTAACCAGCACACCACCTCTATTTGCCAGTAATTAGCAGAAATCTACTGTGGCTGAAAAGCCAGTGGGTAAGTCTTTATCTGAGCAAGACAAAATAAAGGTTACAAAAACTGGGAAAACATAAAAATGTACCTATTTCCACTCTGTAAAATTTCCTCTCAGAGCGAGACAACCCAGTGACTTCTAGGCAATTTTGATAATTTTAAACAGCAATTGCCAGAAGAAAAGCACCCTCCTTTCAACTGACCTCAAGATGATGCTTCATTTTGTCAGAGTTGTTCACTGAGATCAGTGCATCCGAGGGCAGGTCTGACAGCTATTTCTCTCTATGATGGACAGACATGACATATTTTGGAAAGACTCCAGCAAAAAGCTGGACACTGCCTGGAAGTATTGCCCAACAAGATGTCCTAGGGAATTCAGAAGATTTTCAAACTGGAATGGAAAAAATTGTCCCAGGCAGATGTACAAAGAATGGACAAATAGTCCTCATCACATCTGCAGTTAATACAGCAAACTAGTGAGCAAGGTAACTAACACCTTGTGCTTGTGAAACTTTGGTTCTCCAACAAATAGAAACTCAGTATCTTTTTTCTTTGTGATTTTGCCTTCTCTACTCAGTCACCTCTAAATAAAACAAAAGCACTGCTAGAAGCATCTCCCAAAATTGTGTGTAGAATCATGCTCCATGTTTTGAAAAAACATTCAAGTCTGTTGTAAGCAAAGCAATCATTGAAGATCTCCCCAACTTTGGGAGGAGGTTTTGGGGTTTTAAATCCCAAACGTATCGACTGCCTAAATGCATTTATGGTATTGAGTACAAGAATTTGATTGTGTTTTAGGTGCGTGCCTGCAGCCTGCTTCTAGCTGGCTGGATGAGGTACAGTGATCATTCAGTACAAATGCCTTTGAGCATTTCAATCTCCCTAACACTGCAAGGGACATTTCAATTCCTAAAGACTGTTTGTGGTTCTGGGCCCTCACCTTGGGACATCTCTTAAAAACGACTTGGATGCTACAATTCTCATCTCTAGGATAACTATCACTGCTCCAACAAGTTTTAAATCATTACTCAGCAGCTTTAATTTGTAGCCAAAATGCAAACTTAATTTCTGCATTTCATAACATGAAGCTTGGCAGTCGGTGCAACTGGAGAATATTTCCTCCAAATCATCACTGTCTTCTAGAACAATGCACATCTCACAAAGATCCTTTCAAGTCCTTTAATGCTGATGTCAAACAATATCAGAACAGCTCAGAAAGTTCAGCCTAAAAAGTACAAGAGCTCAGAAAAATTCATTTAAGTTTTGAAAGAGTGAACATAACAATTAACTGCAATTCTCTTGGTTTGTGTTATCTGCATTTGTCACGTGAGTGAAATGAAATCACCAAATTAAATTCAAGAATTACTGCATTAGTTTCAGAGTGAGCTGCCTGGAGACAACTGCTGGTAGACAAGTATTTGTGATCAACTGCTGTTGTCTTTTTCCAACTCCCTTAATCTACCCAGCAGACCTGTGATTAGCTGCAATCACCATCTTTCTTGCATGCTCTTCCAGTTTGTATTCCCATCCTCATTTCTCCTTCCCTTTGCTGCCTCTGTTCTCTCTCTTAGTCTGTTGGCTCTTCTCACTCTGCCTTTTTCTTTCAGTGCAGGCCCTTCTTTACTCCCTAGGACTCTCACGCCTGCTGATTCCCAAACCTGCCATCTTTCCTTTCCTGAACTCTTCTCTGCAAAGACCTCCCACTGCCCTCTCACTGAACCTGTCCCCTCCCCACAGGCTGGGAACTTGTCATCCTCCCAGGGTGACAGCTGGAAAGCTGAGCACTCATGAGGTCTGCCTTCACCAGCACCTCCTGGTACCAACACGAATGCTCAGCTAACCCAGATGGTAGTGTTGCAAGGCTGGGGTATATTTACTATGCAAATTGCTTTTAATATTGACAAACAGTTTTTTTGATGATATTAAGATTCTGCCTGAGGGCAATAAAGACTAAACTAGCTGTGGCATGCATAAAATACGTGTGTTACTTCTTGATATAATTAGGACATCATTCATTACATTAATCATTGCAAACTTTTTCTGTTTGGGGATAGGGCATTGAATAAATCTCTCAAGAGATCTACCACATGCAGTAATCCTTTGATGATGGGGAAAATACAATCAAAGGCCAGCCTGTGTGCTCAGAACGAACATTTTTTATCTCTAAGCCTTTGCACTGAATGCTATAGTCTTCTGTGAACTTCATGGTGTCTCTGCTCCACCACAAGCTCACTCTCCAATTTCACTTACAAGATATGTACTTTTCTCAGAGAAGAGGCTCTTCAAAAGGTAACTGCCATTAAAGTTTTAGGAGACCAAATTAATGACATTCTTTAATCATCTGCAGTTCCCAAAGAATAATGGAAGAGGCTGAATGGCAGATTTTAGGACTCTAAATAACATATAGTCACTTTTTTCCTTTTAGGGAGTCATAGTCCACATTTCACTAACAGAAAAAAACCCCAGTCACGGCTGGCATCGCCACATGAATGTTACACTTATCACTGTCATAACAATTCATCCACACACAGACGACTGAAACTCCTGGTCTCCTCTGAACCGAGTAGTTTAAAAAGATAGATGGCTGCCTTCTGGCTAATTGTGGGAGTTCTTTCATTACTATAAAAAGACTTGTTATATCTCAAGTGACTTTATAAGCAGTGAATAATGAGTCTTAAAGTCTTTGGAAAAGACTCCGCTGATCAAATGCTGGGATAACTTATGGGCACAGTGACCTTTTCCTCAGTAAGATACTTCAAACTGCTGCTGTTGGCCCATTATTAAAACTTCCCATTTAAGGCATGCAGTTAAGCCCAAGGCAGACTTTATTTTTTTTATTTTTAAATTCAATTTAAGGTAGCACAGCAAGACCTGTATCTCTCCCAGCGTGGAGGACTAACTCCTGGCCGCTCCAGCTGTGCAGGAGCAGGACAGATGGCTGTGGAAGTGCAGGCAGCTGGCTGGGTCTCACCACCCTGCTTCTGACAGCACTGCTGGCACCAGGAGCCTGCATCCCATGTGCCACAGCGCTCCTCACCCCTGCCAGGGAGCTCCTTCCAGCCAGCCCGTTCCCCAGCAAGCACCAGAACACGGGGCCAGCTCCTGTGTCCCTGCAGGGGGAGCAGCCCATCGCCTCCAGCTGACCTGGACAGCTGAGCTTGGCCCGGCCAGGAGGGTGCTCCGAGTGCCAGCACTGCACACTGCAAAACTGCAGAGACAATAAACACAACAGCACAGCCCTGAGCCTGGTCTCGACCCTGGCTGATACCCTGGTCAGTTCCTGGGCTCTGCCACACATCTAGCACAACACAATGCCCCACTGGGGCGCCACACACAGGAGGTGCTAAGGTTAGAGTGACCCCTAAATGCACCTGCACTCGCTTTTTTAATGAAGGTGCAACAGACTGTCTCTGTATTAATATTAATGTCTTACTGAGCATTTGTTTTAATTTTATCTCAAAGAAACAGAAAAGGTTCCTCCTCTTTGGAAGCAAAATTTGTAGAGTCTCTTTCATTATTTTCTCATTCTTCTCTCATGCTGTCTTGAAACTAATCTGACACTGTTGTTCTCCATTGATTTTTATGGCTTTACTCCAGAACAAGCATATTGGTAAATTATTTTGGCATAACAGTACTTTCAAAAATTCATTCCAACGTTTTACAGGACTAAATATTTAAAAAATAATTTAGACAAGCTCACATGTATTTAGATTTTCTCAGTAATATGGGCTGACAAAGCAACAGATACATTAACTTCATCCTGCCTCTGGAACATGGCTTCCTAGACTCTTTTTCAAAGATGAAAATGAATTCAGAGAAACAACTCACTTGATAAAACAATGCAAGTAATGGGGCCTTACCTGCTATTCAAAAGTTCATCAGATGCTTTTGTACCAGAAAGTTCCCCATAGCTTTTAGGAAGGCTTAGCAATAATTTTTATTGAACATTGAGAAAGCAGCTGTAAACTTGTAGGTACACACAATGAACACAAAAGAAACTACGTGCAGAGGCATAGAAAAGGAATCTGATGAAACATAATTGTGACTGTTTCTTCCCTTTTGTTTCTCTCTCTCCTACTTTGATCCTCTTTTAAAGACTATTTATTCATGTAGGATTACTTCAGTTTTCTACTGAGTGATGACGGCTTGCTGCGCTGACACAGAAATATTTTAAGTTGCTTCTTCCTAAAGTTTATTTGTTGCATTCCTTCTTAGCAGAAAAAAATTGTAAAGGATGTGAATATTAGTACCAGCTTAATTCTATCTTATTTAGACAGCACCATGACTGTGTACACATTTTCTGTACTAAGAGCTGCAGCTCCTTTCCTGCTAAAAATCAATTACCGTTGCTATTTCTGTCCCTGTGTTTCCAACTCTATTCCTCCTTCTGAAGCCTTGTTCCTTCCTCTCTCCCTATCTCTGCCTTCCTTCACCACTTCCTTCCTGTGTTTTATTCCAGTTGCCTCTTTGGCTTCCCTCCCATATTTTTCACTCACTCCTTTGACTCCCTTTATTTTCTGGGATTTGGTCTCTGCAGTGGTAGAAGCAGCAGCAACTGCTCCTGTATGGCTTTACTATTTAACACCTGCAAAGGGAATCTCTCCCTGAATGAAGTCTACAGGATGTCCCTTCCTACAGGCTTTAGGAGAGAATGAAGTAGCTGACTCATTCCTCCAATGGACTCTCAAAAAATCAGCAAGGGCATTTTCTGAGGAACTTTATGTAATGCTCATCAATTTTCTTTTCCCAGGCAATTCCAGGTGTATTGCAAGGATATCAGAGCTGCAATTCCAGCTCTCCAAGGCACATCAAGGCTGTTAAGGCTCAAATGGCTGAAAAATACATCAGTGAGCTTATGCACTGCTGGTAGCCAAGGCTGTGCTGCTGACTGGTCACTGAATATGTTGCACCATTGCCTTGCAATATCACAAATATCACTGGAATACAAACAGATTTTGAAGAATCTCTTGTGTTAACTCTTCAGGAAAAAAACAGGCCTTTGGACACATGTGGGCAGTTCTTGTTGGTTTCAATTGCCATGCACCTACATCAGATGGTGAAGTTTAGCACACAGAGCAGAAAAGACCTTTAGTTATCAGGAACAGACTAATTCTTTCTGCTCAGAGAAACAGAATTGTACTCTAATATGAAATGAAATTATCTGACACGCTTTTGATTATCTTAAAAGCAGCATGAGCAACTTAATTAAAACACCAAAAAGAATATGGCAACCTACTATACTTATGTATTTGGAAAAAAACTGCCTAGGGGAGGACTGTCTTTGGCTGTATAGTATCAAGCACCAGAGAGCTCCAGAGTAAGTAGGGCCTTCTAGATATTGCTGTAGTAAAAATAATGATTATACATCTGTGCTGAGAATTTAGACAATGAATTATAAGGGGACATGAATTAAAATAGACATGCTTTAAAATAAAGTTTATGGCCTAGACAATGAAAATACTTTAATCATGGCACACTGGGGGATATCAAGACAAGGACAGTGTCATCTTTGTTTTGTCTCAGGAAGAAAGTCCTTTTAAAAATGAGCATTTCCTTTTGCAGTTTATATGACATTTCATATCATAAAAAGATAGATATCACTGAAAGAAGAAATAAGACCCCTTATTTTTTACATTATATATCAGAAAAGATGTGTTAGGTGCACACAAATTCCTGATGGCAATATACAGATTATATACAGAGGATAATTTATAAAGGGAGATATAAATTCTGTATGTGCTTGTAATAGAATTATTAAGAGTAGACTACCTAGGAATGCTTTTAGTAAGTAATAAAAGTGTTTGTAAAAACAAAATTCCTGACCTAATGAAGACATTTCACCAAAATCAACAACATTGAAATGCTTCTCGGCTGAACTTCTTAACTAAACCTCATGGATTTTCAGATGTCATATCTGTCATCTTACCATGACTCCTGCATTGAAGTGTTTGTTTACACTAACTTTGGCAACTTTCTTCAGCAGGAGGCAAGGAACTGTGGTAAAATAAGAAATATCTATGCTGTGCACAAGCATGGACTAGGAGAGGAGTGGCTGATGAGCAGCCCAGCTGAAGGGACCTGGGCATGCTGGCTGACAGCAGGCTCAGGGAGAGTCAGCATTGTGCCAAGAGGGAAAACCCCATCCTGGGGGGCCTCAAACACAGCATCACCAGCCTGTCAAGGGTCGTGATTATCCTGCTGTATTCAGAGCTGGTGCAGCCTCACCTGGGTACCTGTGTGCAGTTCTGGGACCCAGCATTTGAAAAGGATGTGAAGGTACTTGCATGTGTTGCAGGATAGCAAAAAGGTGGTGAAAGTGCTGGAAGAAATGTGCTATGAGAAGCAGTTTTGGAGAAAAGGAGGATGAGTGCCAACCTCATTGCTCTCTAGAGCTCCCTGAGAAGGGGAAGTGGACAGGGCAGAGTTCATCTCCCTCACAGGCAGTGGCAGGGCACATGGCAACAGTGCAAAGCTGCACCATGGGAGGTTTCTTTCCTGAGATGGTGGTCAGACACAGGAACAGGCTTCCTAAAGAGGTGTGGCATGCCCCATGCCTGTCCACATTTAGGAAACATTTGAGGAATGCCCTTAACAACATGCTTAAATTTTTGCTCAGCCCTGAAACAGTCAGGCAGTTGGGCGAGATGATCATAGTAGGTCCCTTCAAGCTGTAAATATTTATTCTATTCTAGTCTATTCTCACAGAAACAAAAAATGATGTTGCAACATCACAGCTTGTAAAATTTTTGTTCTTTAAAAAGGAGGCAGGCAGGGAGCAGCATAAGCTTGCAACTGGATCGATAAATTGTAGTGAAGTGCAAATTTCAACCAAGTCCTGTGTGTTCTAACAGCTCAGATGTACTTGGATTCAAAGGCTTCTTCTTGGCTTATTTGTTGAAAAGGTTATGTTTTAGAATGGCTCAGTTGACAAAAAGTGTATTTTCCCCCTTAAATTTAAAGTCAAGTGGACTCCTGTTTCAAAACCCACATCATGTACGACTGGAGAGCAGCTTTCTTGTTACTGCTGATAGATATATTCTTTAAGAAAACCGTGTTTCTTTAAACTTTCATGGTAAGCTGGCTTTACAAGCTAGTAAAGCAAAATGTCACAGCATAAAGTTATTGGTGAAAAGAACCGCATCTGCAAAGCAGAGACTTCCAATAAATTGAGAAATGTCTGAAGCCAAAATGGCAGGGCAAAATTTAAACAAACCTTCCCCACCTAAGGAGAGGCAGACAGGCATAAACCATTCCCAGCAATCAATTCTGCTATTTGAATTCATCCTGACACTTGTTGGGCTCGGTTGCTGATGTGGAACCATGACAGAAAGGCCAGGCCACCGGGGAAATTTGGCCAGCCTCCACATCTGAGAGTGAACCACCCGACTGCAGGTCTGCAACCCTTCTATTGCTTTTCTTTGTGTTCCAAGCATAAACTGCTTTGTCCACTGTGTTTCAGGTCTGCCACAATAAAGAAAATTCTTCATTCACTGTTCATATAAGAGATGGGAAATACTGGAATGGTAAGGTTGCTTTTCAGGCAGACAGTTTAAAAATAAACCTGTCAAGTTAATATTAATGATTCTGTTTCTCACTCTGGCTACTTTGCAGTTAATTATTGATATTGTTAGACAACAAAGAAAACATCTGAGAAAAGGAACTGCAGGTTTCTAATTTGTGAAAACTTGTGAAAATTCAATATTTACATACATTGGAGACAAATCTGCTCTTAATGGAGATTCTCAGAGATTTTTGTGGGAAAGAATTTGCATACTGGCCCTGAGTGCCTTCATTAATACCAAACAGAAATATCATCACACTCTTGAGTTGTTAGTGCCTAAGTCTCACCAAATCACAGTTAAGGTAGCCAGTGCTCACAGATACTCAGAAGATACATTTTTTCCCCTGATCCTACCCCTCCA
Source organism: Melospiza georgiana (assembly GCF_028018845.1). Classification (NCBI taxonomy): domain Eukaryota; kingdom Metazoa; phylum Chordata; class Aves; order Passeriformes; family Passerellidae; genus Melospiza; species Melospiza georgiana. Next base: position 52,720,387 of record NC_080433.1, read on the forward strand.
AACCCTAGCCTTAGAACAACCCAGAAACTGTGAGGTCAGGCACCCAGCCATGCAATCTTGATCTCCAGCTTCCCCCTGCGGACGTCTCAGTCAGTGGGAATAAGCTGCAGGGCAGCCATCACATCCTGTACATCACACAGCTCTCCTGAGCGAGAGGGATTACCTGGAGCAGATTGTGATACTGTGATCTCAGAGGGCAGTGCCATCCCATCTGACATCCTCATGCATGATCAGCAGCCAAGGTGCACAGGTATCAAAAGTTATTGGTGTCCTCATTTCAGCCTGAATTACTTGGGTAGGAGGAGGCACAGGCTCCCTCAAGGCCTGCCAGCAGGAGATGCATGTGGTCCATGGGGCAAGCCAAGAGCCACTGTGCCCAACAGGTTGGAAGCAAACTCAAAAGGTGCTTTTGGAGCTGCCATCAAAGCTTTGCAGGTAAGCAGACATGTCTCCCCATTAGGTCTATGCTTCTATTCCAGGCCCAGGACGGTCAGACTTCTTAAAAAGCTAAGTCAACTAATAGAACACAATACTTACTCTCTCCCTTAAAAAATGAGGACAGTATGGATAGGGAGCAGTAGCAGCTGCATATTGACACATTAGCCTAACAAATAAGTTATTTGCCTGGAAAAAAAATGGACAAAAGGAACTCAGCATAACTGTATGAAATCACACCTTTCTCTCTGCAAGGCAGTCTTTTCATCAGGTTACTGAACATTCTGAAATGTAAGAAATTACACATTGCTTTCTGAAGCTTTAATTTAAAATATAATCTAACCACTTATCAAATAGGGCTGGGTTTAAGGAGTTAAGTATGTGGTTAGATGGAGGTTACTCTTCTGAAATGCTTACACCATCCCAGTCCAATAGGTACAACAGCTATGTTTTGAAATCTTCCAGCAGTGGAACAAACGGGAGAAATAATGGGTCTAGTCTGAGCCTCTTTATTCTCATTACTGCACTCTGATTATTGTACTTCCATAAAACATGGCATGTCTCATCCTCATTATGGCATGTCTCTTTTTTTCTCCATCTTCTTGCTTCACCATTTAGCCTTCTCCCCTCCTCCTCTCTTTTTCCCCCCAGGGTTCCCACGTAAACCTCCCAGTCCTGCTGAAGCCATCTGTATTTTAAAAGACATTAAGCATGTCATTAGGAATTGGCAGGTGAAGTTTGCTGATATTTCCACAAATGTCACCAATAAAAGTATTAAATAAGATCACTGCAAAGACAAACTCTTCTGGAGTCCCAGCAGTAACCTCTCCTCAGCCTTTCAATTTCCCTTTTAGCACTACATGGAGTTAGATACACCTGCAGAGTCAGCTCCAGGTCCTCCTTCCACCCACTTAGATCTAAGTGCTTCTCTTCCAATTTAGCTAGTGTTTTTCTTTATAGTATCAGAGCAGATATTTTTGTTTATCTTAGTCCAGATAAAGGGGACCTACCACAGACTCTTCATCAAGATAAGGCATTTGCTAATCAAAAAGACTATCATGCTAGCCTGGCTTTTCAACCTGCTTAGTCTGTGATTCATTATGCTGCACTTACCCTTTGCCTTCCCTAAATGCAATCATCCTTTTCTTCAAATTGTACTTTAACACCTTCACACTATGTATTCTGAACCTAAAGACGGGCAAATCCCATAATGATACTAAGCACAGGTATACAATTTAATTTTATTCCATGAGCTCCTCCATGCTAGACTAGATTAACAAATCTTCCTATTTGTCCTTGCTACTGCTCTCTCAACACTTGAGAATCTCTTGCCTCATAGTTTTGCCAGTATAACTACCTCTGGAGGTTACCCTAAAAATTGAATCACTGAAAGATCCTGCTTTGAAAATCATCCCTATTAAAATGTTAGTGTTATTTACCCTACAGACAATTGCCTTCTCCTTCCTCATTATCCATGTTTCCCTCAAATCCTCTCTCCTACCGCTTCACTCTTCAGGTGCTTTTCCCACACACTCAAAACATATACCTGTGCAAATCTTTCTGAGAGGTTTTAAACCTTTCTGCTTGACACATATTGTAACTCCCCAAAAGGCAGAAAATCTTCAAAATGTTCAGACTGTGATAAAATGACTGCTTTCCTGGACACAAGGCACAGGGAATATGCAGTAGAGCCAGCCAGGTCCTCAGGTTGAAAAGGAGGACAGGCTCTTTAGTACTAAATAACTCACATTTGTGTGAATATGCTTTCAATTTACTAAATGACATTACCTCGGTTTTGGAGGTCTCTCAAAGGAAAAAAAAATCAGATATGAAAATAAAATCAGTGAAAGACAGGGAGAGAACAACTCAAAATACTGAAAAATTATAAAGATTTACTATTATGGCATTTGTTAATCCAGGGAGAACACCTCTATTAATAGATAGCAATATTCAGGGTGTTGTAAACCTATTTCCCAGGATGAGGTCTGATTTATAGTCTTGGACAGAAATTATTCTTCTCATGTCTTACAAAAACAGAAAAAATCTTTCACTCAGCATGGTTTCAAGCTACACAAGTACAACACAGCGGAGACTCTGCTGCCTCTTGATGCCTTCTGTGTTGGTGTAAGTTAGCTCAAAGATGGCTTTATTTTTTAGAGTGATATTTTACAGGCTGTTAATCCAGAAAGTGGATTATTGCCTTTGGGTATTTTGTGAAAAAATAAAATAGAAATCAATTGAGGTATTTCATTTATTACATCTGTTGCTGTGCACGGGCAATCATTTTTTTTCTCCCATAATATATTAGTCTTCTCTGCACTAGAACTTCCTGAAGCAGCCTCACTAACATAGTTCACTCTAACCCCCTTAGAGCCTGTCTTGTCAATTATCTGTGAATTTAGAAAGACTTACAAAAAGATCATAATGAACTGGGTTTGAAAGAGACTGTAAAGGTGAAAGGTACTGAATACTGAAGTTTGGAACAGCTATGGTGTAGATATGTCTTGTGCCAGGTCTTGCATTCAGACAACAAATGCTTTTTCATTTAAAAGTTATGTTAAAAAAGGTGGAAGCAGAGCTGTGAATTGGATGGGGCAGAACTGGGAATGTCTGAGTTCTCCCTTTATCACTGGCATAGCCCTGTTGTACAGTAACTTAACCTTGCTTAACTGCATTTTAATACTTTGCTGTATTTTAAATTTCTCCCTGCCTGCTGCTATGCTGAAGATAGTTGACTTCTACTCTGACTTCAGTAATAAATGGTTTATTTTTTTTTAATCTAGAATATAATTATTTTTCCATATTTGCAGACAACCATCCCCAAACATGATGTATGCTTCTTGCATCACACCTCAGAAATGCAGTGTGACTGAGCTCATGTTTGCAAAGCACTTCTGAACCTCAAAAAAGAGCACATTCACAAAGCAAATTGTAATAAGGACAGATGTCAAATTTTGATAACAGCTGCAGCAACAGCACAAAGCAAAACCAGGCAAAAGTCATGACTGATATCTGACCCTCATTCATGTATCTCCAAATGCCACCAGTGTTTAAGACTGGTACCAAGAGGGGAATCACAGGAGTGTTAGGTGAAATAGGACAGTCCTTGTGCCAGCATATCTGGATTTCCAATCTATTTGACAGCCGAAGGACTCCATTTAAGGTCTGCACTTTAGCTGGCAGATGCAGATGTAAATGGCTTGCAGGTAGAGCTCCTGGAAAATGTGATGACTGCAAAGAACAGCTCCCACTGCGGGCCCTGTGCCTGGCTCCATCCTGCTCTGCCTCTGGCACATTGCTTGGCAGCAGGCTGGCACCAACACCAGATCTGCCCTCAGGGTTTTGCCTCTCAGCTTCAGGAACACAGTGGATACAGGCACAGTTAACCACAAAACTGGGGTCTCTGTGTACAGCTGGGTCAGGACACTGCTACACCGGATCGCTTTTAACTTGTGACGTGTAGCATATGCCTGTTTGTGCCTGGAGTCTGTTCTTTGTCAGATGGTATGAGAGAGGCTTTTAAACCACCATTCACAGGATGTTTGACACATTCAGAAATTCCCTTCTGTGTCAAAATAGTAAAGTGGAGAAGTCCTCAGGATAAATAGAAAAAACTAGAATATATGTAGTTGTATACACTGATTAGCCCCCTAGAATGCACATTTAACAAGGATGGTGAATGCAAAATTAATCTTAAGTTAAAAAAAAAAAAAAAAGTTTTCTGAAAAAAAGCTAGAGGGGTATTTGATAGGAGGCCAGAGTATTGTTGCCTGAAGTAGAATGATATTTACAGACCAAAATGTGCAAAACTGGAACATTGTTTTTGTCAAGTACAAATTAAGCTAATGTACCATTAAGAGCTAGAGGCTCATATACATTAAAATCATGAGGTTAGGACACAGACTGTGCTATGACAAACTAACTGTGCAGATATGATAGGGATGATCCAGCATCCAGCTAGGATCTTGGAAAGCAACTTGCTGCTTCTCCTGTGGCACATTTAGGATGAGCCTTCTGAATACTAATATTACTCCAAGACAAGATACTCTTCCATTTTTGTGAAAAGAACTAACAGTTGGTAAAAAGGAACAAAAAGATATGGAGTCTAATGAGAGGTGAGGCACTACTTCTGGAGCCAGTATATATCATTTTGTTATGATGAACAGCTCTTCCCTACAACAGATCTTGTATTCCTAACCTTGTAGCAGCTTCTTGAAGCCACAGAGAGGAATTAGAGGAATCTTGAAGCCATAGAGAAGGAAAAAGAAGGATTAAGATGGAAAAGAAGATTATATCCTAGAATCATAAACTCAACTTTAGTCAGACATGGAGATTGTCTTTACATTGTTTTTCTCCACTTGCAGCTACAAAGTAAAATTTTCTTCCATGCTGACTTTGCCTACTTCCCTTGTAATGCCTCTCTGACCTTTTTGATAATAGATATTTTCAGTATTAAAAAGTCACTTGCAACTTTGCCCCATCTCATTAGTGGGAAGCCACAGGAAGAAAACAACTGAGAATTAAAATAAACTATGAACATCAAAGCAAAAGACTGTTAACTGTGGCTCACACACCTTGTGAAAAGTGAGCACACCCACCTGAGGCGCATGGTCTGATACAATGGCTGGAATGGCGACCAGGAACAGACAACCTGACGAGACCCTCCAGGCCCTGGAGGGCTGAGGCCTCTGTGGGAGCTGCTCTAACCACAGGGCCATGAGGTAGTGTGCTCTGGGCAGCTCTGCTGCCACCAGAGGAAAAGGACAAATGGCTGGTGAGTGACATGAGATGAGCAAAGTGAGAGACACCGCTCTGAGCAAAGCGCCCTTGGGTGTGTGTGCCCTAATTCCTCCTGGCTCACCACCAGGACCTGTGGGGCTGCCTTTCCTGTCTCTGGAATGACAGGTGCTCCAGCCAGTGACAATGCAGCCCTGACCAAACACCAGGCTTCCTTTGTTTAACTTATCCCTACTGTGACATAAAGGGTCTGTGACCCCCCTGCATGACCAAGAAAAAGCATGGAATTGCCAAAAATCACAGGCTTTTCTACTTTAAAGGACAAGCTGTCCCGTCTAAGGAATGTTTTACCATCTACAAATTAATCCCTCAAAGATTTTTGCTGAAAATTCAGCAGGAATGAGAAAGAGCAATTTCAAGAATACTGATGGCAGACAAAAAAACAAACCCTGTGGATTTTTGTAGGAGCTCTTTGCTTTCTCAGTACCATTGGAAAACTCAGCCCTAACTTTTTCTCATAAATCATGAAAGAAAACATAGCCCCAAGCCACCTCCCAGCCACACAACAGTCAGTTCAACAAAACAGGAGTGGGATGCAAACTGCCAGACAGCACAGAGAGATTCCCAAGCTTTTGAGGACAGCCAACAAGAGCCTGTACCTCTAGAAACAAAGACAAGCTGCACACTGAAAAGCAAACACTTCATTTCTGCAAGTCTCTGCTGCTGCTTTTTTTACCATGTGTCATTGCTACGCTGTTTTCCACATTTGCTTCATCAAAACAATTATCATCTGCAGCCTTTCGAAATTATTTTCCAAAGATAAAACAATTATGTCAAGGACTAGTAAAAGCTCTTCACTGTTCCATATCTGCACAAATTACCTTGTATTTCAGATGATTTTATGTACATTTAATCACTACAGATTAATTAGATGGCATACAGCAACCAGCAAAACTGAAGAGCTAACTTCAGTTTAAGTACACATGCAGCTAACTTGTGGCTTTTTAGAACAATTTTAATTAAAAGTTCTAGAAAAACCATCCAGCTGAAAACATTGGGAGCTTGGGATGGGCTTAGCATAGCTAATAATTTTATATTTAATCAAAGCAGCCTTTGGCTGTAATAAAAATCTATTTTCCTCTGGTAATAAATGGAGTAATTCTGTGAAACAGAATACATAATTTGCAAAATTTCGTATGTACAGAAGATCCATGCAGAAAAGAGATCATTGCAATCCCAACCTTCAGAGAGCAGGTTCCTTTCCTTTTAAATATGTAAGACTATTTTGAAATCAGCTTTAAATATTATGCCATAACAGCAATTTCTGAAAAAGATGACCCAAAGTGCCTTGGGTTCCTCCAGAAGAGGGAAAATAATCTAAAGTGACAGTAATTTTGAATGAGGCTGACTTTTCCAGTGAACCAAGGAGAGAATGCAAGAAATGTCCCAAGGCTCAGACCAGCCACCAGCGTAGCTCGCTTCCAGCGATGGCAGTGGCAAACGTGTTCAGAGGGAGGCCCCACATGAGGCAGCTACTTTGGCAACCCATCCCCATGTACCCTCCCAGGCACTCATAGAATCTTACAGACCATCCTTTAAAATGTCACTAGCACAGAGAACCTGAAAAACAGCCTTTTTGACTTTGTTTCTACATAGCACAGTATAATAGCTGGCAGATTTCCAGCTCTAGCCAGCCTGGCCAAATGCTGGATTTGATCCATGCAATCAGATGAAAACAGCCCCATTAATACAATATAAACCTTCCAGCTTTGCAAGTCACAAAAACACTCATCCATCTACTTACACAGTGACAGCCAAGAGCTGCTACAGCATCTTTTCTACTAGAGACTTCCTTTCATTTATATGACACAAATTCCCAGTTGTGCTGCTGTAACATGTTTTTCATGTGGTCCTGCACTGAATTATATCCACTCCTTTATACTGGGTAGATGCAAATTTAAATAAAACAGCTACATTAATATAACATGATGCATCTTCTGCTCCTAAACTGCCTAATGTTTTAAAATAAATTACAGCTTTGACTCTCTGCTTTTTTAGATGGGTCAGAATGCAAAATATTTTTCCTGCATTGAAATATTTCATTCATTTGTCGTTGTCAAAATACTTTCTTACCATTTTTTTTCAGTTAACACAAGAGACTGACTAGAAAATTATTGGTCTCTGCACCCTCCTGATACAATTAAATTGGCAAACAGATTAGGTATTGATCTGCTAGCAAATATGTATTGATGAATTCCTGCTTATTGGGAATTAGTGTTGAAATGAAAATGAATGTTTCATTTATAATACATATTATGTGTATATGCACACACTGCAACCTCTGGCCATTAGGACTGAATTGCAGTAAAGTTATAGATCCTTGCTTTACTATAAACACGTGTCAGTACAGCTGATCTGCATAGATTTTGGGAGAGATGTTATAGCTCTAAGTGCTTTGCCTGTAGTAAAACCTATTGCTGCAGTTCTCTTTTGTTGTCTTCTTTTCTACTTTATGTGTATATTACAAGTATATTCTCTCCCTTTCTTATCTAAGAGTCAAAACCTGCTCTTCCTGATAGCACTGATGCAAGTTCAGTCTTTATCAGCATGTAGCACAGATTTAAGTTGTTGAGTTGGCAGCAGAAATCTTCTTGAAAGCCTTTCCCAAGGACCTCACTTTCATGGCCTGCTCTTCTAGCAATACATCAAAAAAACTTTGGTGCTGCAGTCAAGCAGTTGAAACACATCTCTTAAGGCATCTTTACATCTCAGCAGTACTTTGTCTAAAGTGTTTACATCTCAGATTTACTTTGTCTAAAGTACCTGTTGCAAAGGTATAGCATTTAAATGACTTTTCAGTAAAAGTGTGAAACACATTTAGAAATGCACAAGTAGAAACACAGAAGTAGAAACGCTCTTATTGCCTTCCAAGACCTACAGCTAGGCCTTTTTTCCATAGCAAATAGTCCTAGTCATTATCAGCTAGTTCATTACTTTTGTTCTTGTCCATGCAAAACAATCTCTGGAACAGGATTCTTCAAACTAATTACCAAGGAGCTTACTCTCATATTTACCTTGTAACCAGCATTTCCTAATAGGAAGCTATTCTCAGTATGCAGCCACGTTTCTTCACTCTGTTGGATCTCACTGTTGCTAGCTGCACTTTGTTTGGGACTTTCCACTGCCCAACATATCATCACTATTTTTCCAGACACTGTCCAATTATATGATAGTGTATATCTTTGGAATAAAGACATAAATACATATGTCTGTTCTCTGCACCAAGAATGTGCAGAAAAAAGCACAAGTCGTATTTGGGCTCCATCTTGATGACAGGCTTTCCTAGTATTTTCCATCCAGCCCTATTTTTAGATGTCACCCCAAGGATACGTTAGCCTTACTCTGGCAGTTTGTTCTATAAACAATAAAGGCCAGAAATGTCTTTGTAGAAAAGACAGATGTTGAACAAGAATCAATCATAGCCACAGAATTTGAAGTATAAAACCCTTCATTTCTACCAGTGAATCCTCCAGAACAAGACACTTATGCCAAATTGTAATACCTTAGAACTGATCAGAAGATAAGGATGATATTTTGAAGTAGTCAAAATTAGCTGTATTGCTCAACAACTGTGCATTTAAGAATAGCAATAAAGACAGATGAGACAGTATGTTCACCTGCACATGGTACCAATAACATTTCACATCCTGAAATGATAGAAAGCTTCATATCTGTAACACTTACTATGGATGTCCTTGAGCATTGCCTTCTGTTCCTTTACACAATTGTTTCCCTCTGCATATTTCATGGGAAGGAGACTGGAAAGAGGAGTGCTTAATAAATGGAACCATTAAAAAGATTGGATTGCTCTTGCTTTCATAGGCATTATTGCAGCAGAAACCATTGATCTATTCTGCTCTGAGTAAATTTTGTACCTAAGTCTTAGTAAAAATACAAGTGCATCAAGACAGTAAAAATGGTAATCTGATTGATGACCAAAACTAATCAAAATGCTGCTTTATAGGTCCTTTTGCTGATATAAACCTTCAGGATCTGCTTTAAGAAGATACAAGAACAACTGATCATTAGAAAAAAAAATCAAAACAAAATGCGTATACACAATAGGTCAGAATATGGAGTGTCTAATTTCCACTGTAACAAAGGAAGTTGTACTTGATCTCATCTCCATTGTTTTCAATAAATGATCTAATAATAGAGCATTTTTCTGTTTCAGTGACACCCAACACAGTGCTAGTCATGGTGTTATCGCTACTATTATCTAAAGACATCAGAGCAAAATACATCAAATGTGATAATGTATCTTGTACAATAAAAGGTCATGCAGCACTTCCACAATTTGCTGATCCTAAATATATGTACAGTTGTATCACACTGCATTATAATCACATTTCTGACGTATTATCAGCATGCACAATAGCAAGTTTGTGGCACAGTGCCAATTACATGGCGTTGTGGGAGAACAGACAAAAGTTGAACCAGCATAAATTTATCATGGTGCAGACAGATTATATCTGATTTGGTATTAAGTATAAGCCTGCTGTTAGGAAATTAGCCAATCAACATTTTTTTCCACAAAACTGAAAGATGAATTTTATCACAGTCAATGGTATGTGAGATGCAGTCACAGAATTTTCCCTCTTGTATTTATGAGTCTTGGAGCAGCATTTACTGCATCACTGAATCTCAGCCCAAGAGAGAAAGGGAATATACATGGAATTTGGCCAGGAAAGCCTTTCTCCTCATCCAAAACAGGCACAGCAACTTTAAATGAAATGAGGACTGGAGCAGTTGCTCTGATTTAAACACAGCTGTATTAATTATACAAAGGCTGACAAAAGTGTGGTTAGTCCATGTAGAGCAAGGGGTGATGAAAGCAAGGAGGAGGAGCCCAGAGAGAAGAACAAGGGATTAGCAGGTTGGAACAGTGAAGGGCTACCTCAGTCAGATGTAGAGGATGAGATAATAATACGATATGCTCAAATTTCTCCATCTAGTTCATTATTTGGGGTATGACTGACATTTGTCTGTCTCCTATGCAGAGCTTCCTGTTTTCCAGGTCTAGTTATACAACAGATTTTATTGTATTTGCAGAACGAACAAGCCATCATAGTAGTTGTTTTTTATTAATTGATGGAGATTGGAGTCATTATTAAAATGGAACAAAAATTAGATACTGTTTCTCTAAGATTCTAAAAATGAAGTTTCTGTGTAAACGAAATGGAAAAAAAAAGAATCTGTTGCTATTACAGGACAATATCAATTAAAGCTGGAATTAACAAGTTCTAAAATAATATTGGCTACATTGGCACAAGGTGATGTCAAATCACATCACCAATTAAGAATAGAGAAAACTGCAAAACTTGAACAAAATATACAGAGATAATTAATCCTGTAATTAATTAATTAATCAATCCTCTAATTAGGATGCTAAAATTAGATCAGGAATTGAAGGGTGAACTGCTTTAATCTTCGCTTATCTATGCAGAAGAGTTTCCATATTTTACTTTTTAAGAAATTATTAATCTTTTCAATTCTGGTGTATCAATGCATTTTTTCCAAAGGTAGATGACAAAGACTGTAAATCACATGTGCATCCCTGAGTTTGAGAAATTTCCTGTCTTGGTTTAGGAATGTACCCACATAGATAAACTGGAGAAGCAAACACATGACAAGCATTCTTTGGATTTAGAGTTGAACTGAATTTTCGGAACTTAAAAGGAATTTAAAGCTTTTTAGGATATGTCTGAAAATTTCACCCTTTACATATTTCCTACTTAGGAAGTTTTAGCTTTTTATCACCAGTTATTGTACAGAAGTCTTGCTCATAGAAGCTTGTGTCCCATACTTAGGAGATGTCCTCTGCCAAAGACAGTAAGTAGATCACTATTGAAATTACTGGGCACAATCAGTCTGTCGTCATTCATAAAACAAAGTTTTAAAAATAATGAACTGCAGACCCAGGCCTTGAAATGATCCAGAATTAATCACCATTAGATCCAGTAGAGTGAGTCAAGGCTAGAAGTACCATCATGCTGCTGAAGGGGGATTTGCGTGAAGAGAAAGGAAAGAGATGAAAACAACAAAGCATCTGCTACAACTTCATGACAGTCTTGCACCAGGGAAAAGGTTTCAAGTCAATTTTATCTGTCCTTCAGGACCACAGTGAGCCCATTTTTTAGTCAAAGAGAAAAGACAAGGGATTCACTGCATCAGTTTTACAACAAGTCACACTTGAAAAAACAGGCTAAGTATCCCAAATTTCAAACCTGCCATGACTGGGATTTCATCAAGACAGAGTAATACTTAAAAAGCAGGGCATAGCACATGAATTGATTGAATTCCAGCTCCTGCTACCACCTTCCCTGGTGTCTATGTCCTGGCTGGTACATAGGCAGGGCAATGGAGAGCAATGGGAAGAAAACTTTCAGGTTTTCTTCTTCAAATGAAATCCAGGAATAAACGTGTTCCAGCTTTAAAGTCTCACAAGTTTCAAGCACATCTGTAGTTATTCTCTAAATAAGATAAGGCACCAGGATCAGACACAGTACATTAAAAAAGAAACCCTGTAGAGAAAGGCAAAGCTTGTTCATTCTTGTTATAGACCACTTACAAGGTCTTTTTTTGGTGTTCACATCTTTGTTAAGAGTTATTTAATTTTTTTTTTTAAGTTGCACGACTTTTATTGGTGAGTAAAACAAGAACAGCAGGATCCAACTCCTATCTCTGTAACTCTTTCATCTGCTTAGCTGACTGTATTAGCCACTTTCCCTGAATGGAGAATGGGGGAAAGTTCAACAGCAGACTGACATAATAATGAGGACACAAAATATAGATGAAAAGAATACATGCCTAAATGTCTGATGAACTGATATTAGCATATAAATGCAATATATGTACAACAGCAGCCTTTGAATTAAACCACAAAGAACACTGTCTGCTTGATTAGTTGTTTATTTTTCCTTTTGAGGGAACACATCAGAGCCACAGATTGATACTTTAATAAGGAACATGAAAACCTTTAGTCAAGATTAAAAGGGCTAGTAGTTAGATGTCATAATTCATGGATACTGATTGTGCAGGACTTTGACAAGAACCATTAATTGTCACTGTGTAGCTTCCTTCTGAAGTCACATACTCAATTTAGTTCTAGTTCTTACAAGATGTGGTAGGATCATTAAAGGAAGCTTGGGGCTAAGCACTGATAATGGGACTATTTTAATATTCTTAGTACTTTCACAAGGGAACAGCATGTCATACATCTGTTCTATGTATTGCACCTAAACGAAAAAAAGTCTTTTTGTTGTCTCCACTGTTATCTAAGACAGTGAGATGTTAGGGTTTCTGCACTCTTTTGCAAGCCTGTCATACAGTAGAAATTTGAAAAAAAAAAAGCAACACAAAAAGGCCCAGCTCACAGATGGCTTTCATATTTCCTTTGTACCTTTTGGACTAATCTTACAGATTTTTTTCCTTTTACTGTGAAAGAGTAGTCAATAAAAACAAAGGGTGCCTTCTTTCTTTCTCTGAAGGTTTCAGGAGTTCTAGAATTTTCTTCTCCAATGACAGTCAGAATGGATGAACCCCCAGATTAATGTAAAATTAAACAGAATTTTTCCCACTCTCCTTTATTTCTTGTCTGCAGTTGCTTCAGAGCAGTAAAACAGAAACATGGCAGCATAAACAGAGGCTAAATGTGCCCACGCAGGCACAAAGCAGAGGAAAAATTCAACATGAGTACAGGTCTCAGTGTTCATTATTAAGGCAATAGTAGGGTTTAGGTCAAATAAATAAGCATAAGAAAGGCATGGGGGCAAAGAGGGTTCCTTCAGGCCACCAGGTCCCTCCTGCCTGAAGGACTGGCAGGTTTATTCCACTACACTTATACTACTACAAAACCACAGGATAGCATCCCCCTCACCTGCCTTTTAGATATCTGAAGCTGTATGTCTATGTGGCTGCAGGCTTCCTTTGAAGTCTGTGGGGAAGACTTCAAGCCAATGCATCTGATCTGTTTAAACTCTGCTAAGGCAGAGCTTAGCTGCTCTCTGATGGTGCTTGTTTCTTACCCTGTTTTTTCACAAGTCCAGACACATGGTTGAAATAAGGAAAATTAATCTTATTCAAGCATCACTCATTTATTGACAGCTTGGCTGTTGATCTCGGTTACTATGAGTTACTATTTCATCTGGGGAGCAAATGGGCATCAGCCTCCATGGAGAGGAAAATATACAATTAAAAAATCCAGCAAGTGCATAATTAAATAAAAATAGCTTAACTAACAATCCACCAGAAGTTTTCGTTCATGTAGTCTTACTTCCATGTCCTTTTTGCTAACTAAATGCAGATGCTTGCTCATTAAGATCAGTGTTTTAATGGCTTAATATAAATACTGTCACTGTTCACACAGGACCACTTCCAGTCTCGCTTCAGACAGATATTGAACTCAGGATCTGGCTCTATGCCTCAGTCACAAGGGTTTCTATTTTTCTTTTCTTTCCCCTTTTCTTTTTTGAGAATGAGTGTGAGCTATTTTTCAAACCAACAAAACCGGTATTATTTCAGGATGCTTCAAAACGGAAACCAATTCACTCATCCTACAAAAGGAAACAAAGCTCTAGAAGAAGGTTCAGCTCTACAATATCCCCTGAGGTTGGCCAATTACTTTTGGTTGATTTGGAAGATTCAAATCCTGCTTTGTTTACAACTAATTCTATATTATTTAACACATTATTGCTGTTGACATCACATTAATTAAATAAGCACAGAGACAGATTGTTCCAGCTCTTGAAAACAAAATGAATAAAAGACCCCACAAGAACAGATTTCTCTTCCTCACACATTGCAAACACCAGATCAGAGCTAGAAGTATTTCCTGTCACAAATTAAATTGGTATCTACCAATCTTTCAGCGTCTGAGCAATTTCTGTTTTGATTACACACAGCACATGATAAATTAAAAACTGCCAGAAGTTTCACAAAAGCATTACTGGAGCTGGTAACCACTTCCTGTGTGTCTCTCTCAGATCACATGCACCACAAGGGGAATTAAGTGGACTCAGAGGTCATAGGAAACTTGTGTATGAGGAGGGGGTTCAGTCTCTGCAGCCCCTGAGCAACACTGATTCCAGAGTGGAGTCATGTCCTCTTTCCTGTGCCCTGAGGAGTTGATTTAGAGCAGTAAAGGAGAAATGTATCTGGGAGAAAAATCACAGAAAGCAGTTTATAGGTAGTGAAAGCCATCCCATTTAAATGTTTACACATAGATGCTCTGGTAGGGTACACTAGGACAGCTAATCTAGGTACACTTACCATTCAATAGCTACTCACTCATCAATTAGTTCTTGATGCCACCAATGGAAAAGGGAGTATTTCCTTTGATTCCTGGAGACTGTGAAGGCTGCTGCTGAGATCCTGTTTGGGATCAACAGCACAGCAAGTACCTCGTTGAGCAACACTGCTCTTAATCCCTCCCACTGAGCAATATCCACCCAGAGCAGGACTGCTGATGTTTTGTCTCGTGCTGAAAAATTACAATTTCTCTCCTCAGTATTCTCATAATGAAGATTTTCTCTTCCACCCACTGATTGTAAGAACCAGAATAACTGCAGATGTTTCTGTTGCACACCTTTTTCATATTTCGTTTTATGCACTTTTTTGTCCAAACTCCATCTCTTCTCCCAAGCTAACACACCATCTCTTATCCAAGGAACTCCCTCTGTGACCTCTGTATCTCCACGTGTTCAATTGTAATGGATGCACTACAGAGAGTTCATTTGTTTCATACAAATGGACTATGGGAGCACCTTGGAATGACCACACATATTTCAGGTGTGCTATTAATATCAAATAAACTATTTTAACACATCCTTAATCTTTCTTTAATAATCCATTCTAAGTAAATTATCTTGAAGCAATGCTGGACTATGATTGATGGGTCTTTCTATAAAATCTTGCTCGTGGCTCAGCACAAAAGAAATATCCTACCAATTACAGAAAGCTCACTCTGGATATTCAAACCAGCTTCTTGAAGAAATAACTGGATGGAAGAGAGACTGATATTTCTGAGAGTAGTTCAGTGAGTCTTGCATTCTCTATGAAACAAGATAGATGCCTTCCTTTGCTTGCTCACAGCACTAACAACTCGCCCTGTATATGCATCACCAGAGTTATCACCAAGTGCAGCACCACTGTACATGAAGTACCAGCACTTCCATGCAAACATCCCTTATCAGAACTGTATTTGCACATCTATACAAGGTGACTGCTTTAAAGGCATGGACATTTACTGGAAGAGCCTGTGCCTATGCTACTTGAATTATTGATCAATTACAAACAGATTACTAACAACTCTGAATCGTTAAAACCTTATAATAAATCATGTAGATAAATAAAACATGCCTGGGGTGAATAATCTTCTTTCTCTCTTCCTCTTTCTGAATTCACTACCAGAAGCATGGCACTAACCTACTTATAGTAAGGCTACCCTCTAAAAGCCCAAAGTCAATATTTAAGAAGCTGGTGGTCTTCTGAAGTAAAAAGAGCACTTCCTTAGGCTTTATTATCTCAGCTGACAAAATAGACACTCCTAATAAGTTTACCCTACAATACCTATGCCTCTGAAAAAACTAATCATAAATAATTGGCAAATAGGGTAACAAATTGCTTTTTTGTTCCTTTTAAAATATTTTCTTCCTGTAATTTTAACAAAGAATCCTTGAAAAAATGCAGTTAAATTATCTAGCAATACAAATTACAGTGCCCTAATTCAGCAAAGGCATCTGAATATTAAAAAGAAATAAATTAGGTCAGGTAAGGTAAGTCACAGTACCTGAGAAATTAGCTTTGCTAACCTATATTTCAGCATTAGTATGCTGATTTCTAATTTCACAAGGAATTTCCATACTTCATCGTAGCATTAATTAGCAAACAGACCCCTTTTTCCTTCCTCAGAAGGAAAACACTTAGATTCTGGTTCAAAGCCTTCCAATGCCTAAAAAAAATTAGAAAATGTGAAATTTAAAAAATACTCAAGATCCTAAATAGTTTGCTGGGTCTAGGCCCTATTGCTCATGCCATAGGGCACTAGTACTTGATGTATCAGTCTTCTCTGCTTGCTGCTTTACTTTGCTCTACTAAAGGGTAAGCTGAATTTTACTCACTGAATAAGCCACCAAATTTGGGGTAGACCTGGGTGGTCCCTAAAATTTTACCAGAACCATTGTCTTTAAGAAAAGAAATGAGTAGAACATAAAAGAAAAAGGCTAATACTCCAATGAAGTAGCTGGTTTTCTAATTTCCAATTATTAAAAAAAGTCTCTAAACTTTCTGACCAGAAGTGAATTGGTGAATACTCAAAATAAAAAATTTGACATGAATTCACAAGGTCATTCTTATTTTCTCCAAAGCCACATCAGATTGTGCTCTGTGAAGCCAGCATTAATCAAATCTAGCAGGTGTCACAAATCTCTTATTTCACTAAGTCATGATGTTGGTTGCTTAGAAACTCAACAAAGTATTACCAATTGTATTTTACTGTTTATTTTAATTTCTCCAGAGAATAACCCAGGCTCAGCAAGCTTTACATTCTTTCAACTCACATAGCAGTCTCTTCAATGCAAGATACCTTTCTCTTTATTCTACATACCCCTGAGTCTACAAATAAATGCCAGTCTGGATCCCACTACAGAGGTGGAATCCTTATCACACCCACATTGCTACAGGTGCTTTTACAGTTACAGAAGAACAGTAGTAGCACAACAGTATTTACACACCCTTGGCACAGAAACTGCCCTAATTTCAATTGTCTTCCTAGACACTTCAGGGCTGTGCCCTTACAGAAGTAACATAATTTATCCCAAACTTTAAAGCATTTTTAAACTCAGAATAAATATGTAAACTGTAATCCAAGCAAATATTATGCAAGTGTGGCTTCCACTACTTATTCTGCAATTGCTCATGCAAAAGAGGCAGACTCAGAGCTGGAGCTGTCAATATTGTGACTGTCAGTGCCAAGAAAAAAACCCACACCAATGCTGCTGGGAATATCAAAATAAAAGAAGACTTCAAGCTTTCTCCAGGACAAGTAAAGCCACAACAGAAGCCTTGCCCAGCAATGTGGCAGACATCCTCTCTTGCTGATAGAAGTCCTTCTTGCCTGATTTTTGAAGAGTCGAAGAGTTTTGACAAAACACTGGGCAGTAATAATTTGTCTTACCCTAGCCATGATCGTCACTTCTCTATCCAAGTTCATCATGTATGGGATGGTTAAATGGATGCAGCTTAAGCTAAGTGGCCCTTTTGGCACTTAAAGGGGAGGATTTGTACAGCAGAGCATCCTGCAGGCAGGAGCAGACCAGTCTGCTGAGAGCAGGATGGTCTGACAACAAGGCATGGGGCTGAGCAGGCCAGCAGGGGCTTGCTGAGGAGGTCCCTTTCAAAAACTGAAATAGGTTAAAGGAGCATGAAGTATGCTTTCCTCTTGATGCTATAGATAGTGAGACAATAGCAGGTTGCTGCAAACACTGTTTGTTTTATCTTATTCTCAAGGACTGCAGAAAACCCAAAAGTGCTTGCACTCCCACTCAGACACTACTGCCCAGAAGTATTTGCTTTCTTGTACACATACAGGGAGGGAGATGTTCATAAGGAAACACAGATTAGTATTATTAATGTATGTCAACATGTTAACAGCTACACAATGTGGAGGATTTATCAGGAAACTGAAGTGCTCTCTTAATATGAATGCATAACCAACAGTCTGTGTCTAGAAGAGTTTGTATATCAGTATATAAGCAAAATAAATAAAAAAGCAAAAAATAAACTAAAAAGAGGAACACAGATTGGCAACGAGTCTGTGAAATTTGCTGTATCAGCATACTATTTATGTCATCATCATCTTTCTGTAACTTACTACTGATGTTAAATCACATCTTTTTTATAAGACTATAATTAGTGCCCCTTTAATGATTTAGGGAATTATGTGCAACTTCAAGGATGCAACAAAAGGTGAAAAACCATCTAAACACTGGAGGAAACTGGACCTTATTTTCAAACAAATGCTTCTGACTCTTCAGCTAATGGAAAACAAACAAAATATCAAATACTGAACATCTCTGAAGATGTCAGCACTTTCATTTTGATTTTAATTACATGAAACTCTGCAAAACTGAGTCAAACACACATCAGTAATCCCCAAATGGATTCCTTTTGTTACATTTCAGTAAACCCCATGTGTATTCCTTCATTAACTTGGGAAAAGAAGGAAATTCTTTCTTGCAATATATTGTTTTTTCAGAAGAAAAATTATTTTAACTTTAGGATTGCTAGTTAGTCTCAAAATAGCATAAATTATCCTGCAAAGACTATTTACACAAAAAGAATATGAAGTTCTGTCCCTTAAAATTAGTGGTTTCTGCTGAGATTGATAAAACTACGCAAGCCATCAGGGAGTCCTCCAAAGGCTGTTTTAAGCAAAGTGAGCTGAGATAACTTGTAACTTCAGTGCTTTGCTCTACATCCAGAGCCAAAAAGTCAGTCCAGTCTCTCAAGACAGGGGTTACCTCAGTGATGCCACCAACAGTACAGAGAGGACAGAGCCAGGCTGTCCTCAGTGGGCACAGGCCAAACCCAGTGAAATCCCAGCCAGACATCAGGTAAAAAGCCTTGCCACAAGGATGATGGAACACAGGTTCTACAGGGAGGCTGTGCAGTTTCAATCCATGGAGAAAGCCCTGAGTGACCTGCACAAAACTGGCTCTGCTGCGGGAAGGAGCTGTAGCTGGTGGCCTCTGGCCACCCCCTCCAACCTAAACAGTTCTAAATGAATCTGTACACTGCATGAGTACACAAGGGAAGAGAAATAAACAACTTACCAGCCAGCTGGGCATTTTAAGGGAAAAAAAGGGTCCTTACCTGAAAAACATAAGAGAAAGCAAAATGTTAACAATTCATCAAAATCAGCAGGGTAATGAATTGTAGTAACTCTCTGTACATAAACAACTTAAACAATTATGCTTTCACAACATTGCAAACATTGGCCCCAGTATTTTCAAACTCTGTAAAAGAAGACACAGCTATGCTGAAATGCATACCAGGGTCTCCCCACAACTGCACCTCCTGCAACTATGCCCAAAGCTCAGGGAAAATAAGTTTGTCATCTGTAGGCTCTGTGACCTGAACGTTTTCATACTCACTTCCTCACTATTTCAATTCATCAGACATGTGCCAACATTTCTTGTAGACAATTTTACCTTCAGTCCCTGCTGAGGATCTGTCCACTAATGACCATAATGAAACATGCTTTGTGTGAGAGCCTGTTCATTTATTTTCATTCCCGTGAGTGCCTTCAGAGACCAGTGTTGCAATCACGGCTACTTACTATTTAATTCCCAGCCAAATTTATGGTCAAATTGAAAAATGGATGCAGGCTGCCTGATGCAGGATGCTTTTGTCTGAAGTGTCCTCATGGAATCATTATACTTGCATTAATCTTTAATCTGCAATTAAACAATCAGTTCTATGTAAAAGATAGCTGCAAACAGATCTCCTGAATGTGTACTAGGCAATATATCTTAATGAATGCATGTGTGCTGTCGAGGGTCTGCAATTAGGACAGCATCCATCACTGGGCCCCAGGTCAGCAAAAGGTTAGGGGGGAACCAAACCTCCCCCAGGTCCTGAGCGTCCAACCATGCTACCTGTCCTGCTCTAGGGCTGTGCCTGCAGCAGTACAGAACATCGAGAGAAAAGCCAGGTGGGGGTGGGAAAGGAGACACAATGGATTAAGGCATGGCCTCGCTGATAAATCTGTCTTGGCAGAAGATGCAACCTGCTTTGAATCTGTTTCTTTCCAATTAAGAGACCTGCTTCCAGCTTGGGCAGATGCTTAATTGGAGGCTGAGGCTGCCAGGCAGGCACCAGAGCCATGATCACTAACAGGTAGTTTGAAGCCATTAAGGTGCTCCTGCTTGTCAATTCCCCTCTCATATACTACTGACATAAATAAATGCATCCTCTTCCCCATGGCAGCAAGCTCACCTTGCAGGGGGATTTGCACACGTGTGCCCTGCAAAAAAGCCTTTGGTTTCTGGGACTGTGAAGTTATTACATCAGCACCCAAGGCATGTGAGCCTGCAGGGAATACAAGGGGCCTTCCTGCCCGGTGTCAGTGTAATATTAGAATGGTACCAAATGGCTTCAACAATAGGTAAGCAGAAGGGCATCTGTTTCAGATTTGACTAAAATTGTATAATTAGATCTTGGTAAGAGATCTGTCTGCTCAAGTGAGGTTTTATCAAATGCTCTTGCCTAATCCATACAAGGAACCAGTTTTCAGGCCTCAGTGGACAGCATTTCTGATGCAAACTCGGGCACAACCCTAAGAAACTCTACACCTGTGCAGAGTATTCTGTATGAACAGATGACTGCACCAATACAGCAGGTTTTTAATTTAATTTAAGAACATGGGGAAACAAAACTACAGTGATACCCATGAATGCTGTCTTATTACAGCACATTTGTCCCTTCCCCATTTTAGACCTAATAATTCCCTCACTGGTAAAAAAAAAAAAAAAAAAAAAATCCACTGGATTAATGTCAAGCAGTGAGATTCATTTTGTTTTATCTTACAAGGGTATCCTGACAAAAAAATCACAACTGCCTCATTTAATGATGTAAAGAGTTCACTACCATGTACCATTTGCAGTTTACAAATTAGCCAATCTCGACAAATATACACTAATTAAGGGCAAGAAAGTAAAAGACACTTATTGATTGCAAGGTCTGAAGCACCAGAAAACTGATTAAATATATGTTGTTAAGGAGTTAATAAATGAATTAACTCTGCTATGCCATGCTCCATGTACACACAAGGCTGTGGTAGCTAAATCGCAATTCAATCCTATAGTCTTCAATTATTTCCAGTGGGCTAATAAGACAAGCAATTAGACCATTGTGTTCATTTCAAACCACTGCATTAACACACTCACTTGTGCAAAGGAATAAATGATACCCATCAGGTGGGGACAAAACTACCATGTATAAAATATTTTGCAAATAGAAGACTCATTTGTTTAAAGAGACATCTAAGTCAGCTGCTACATAAAAATAATAGAATTTTACAGCTGCAGAGTGATCACAGAACCTCATAGCTAAGCTCCACCAAGAGGGAGAAAATTTCTACTTAAATACATAACCTTTTAAATGGATTCTATCCTCAAGGTAATGCAGACCATGATGGACTATGATGACTGCAAAATGATTAACCAAGACCCTTTTTGGTCCCTTGGTCTTTGTCCCTTTACTTGAACCCTAGTCCAAGTGGTGTAGCATCATTGTGAATTGTAGCTCAAGTGGAATGGTACCATCTTACTGCACTTTGGGATAAAAGCCCAGTAGTTCCTGACTTGGGTCACGGCCAGAATGGAAACTTACTGATGACCAGATCAAATCACCTTGCAACCCCATAAACAGCACTCGTAAGTGAGGCCCTTTGAGCTCTCCTGGACTGCAGCAGCTCCTTCTGAGTGGGACACCTCTCAGAGCTCATGAACCCTCCAGCTTTTGATACTCAAACTGTCACTGATGATGAGGCCTAGGCTAATTCTGCTCCCAACACATAATTCCATGCTCCTTGAGGTGCAACCCTTCCTTGCCTGCTGGGAAATGCAAAGGAATTTGATGTGAGTATTCCACTGCACCTCACACATTTTACCCGTGTGTGTACGAATTGATTGTGGCATCAATGTTACTATCTCAAATCCATAGTTAAGGCACTGTTATAATTGGTAGTTAGCCCTACTGACCTGCTTTGTAAAGGGTAAAGCACTCAGTGATTAAGTGCTACTAAACCCTTTTGCACCCTTATCTGTGTATCCATATCCTTTGCACCCTTACCCTCTTTTGCATTTCGAGCTTCCATGCAAATCATTGCAAATTGTTTCTAATTTGATCTTCCTTTATATGCTTTAACCTGTGTAGTAAGTTATAGAGTGAGCCTTGCAATCAAACTCTGTAAAGCTGCATTTTCAAAAATATATGTTAAACCCTATAATTCTTAGTTATGTGCACATTTATTCTTCCTCCTTCCTCTGTTTTCCCCTTCCCATAAATTATGAAGCTGTATACTGAGCCATGCTGAATAACCTTAGCAATAACGGGTACTTCACTATTTTGACAATGCCAAAATTAGAGCGAAGCATGTGTTGCTCTGCATCTGTCAGTCACACAGCAGTCTCCTTTGAGGTCTGTCAATGAGCACAAAGTGACGGGTGGTCATCTGAACAACACACTGTGCTTCCATACTCTGCTCAGCAGTCTGCACAATTGTAACCAGGGAGCTGCAAGGATAAGGAGAGCAGATTTTTTCCAATCAGGTTAAAATGTTTCAAGTGGCCCATTTTCACTTTCTGTATACTTCTGAAAGATGACTAGGAGTCAGTGAGAGAGATTAAGCTCTGTTGGAGGTGCGCTGTATTCATAATATATTAATAACCAAGAATGCCTCAATTTTGGTCTAGTGGCAGTAGACTAAACTACAAAAGGACACAGAGGTGACAAAGAAAACTGAAGGAAGTGACAACAGGTCACTCTCCAGTACTAGAGGACCTTGGAAAACTGTAAGAATGAGGTTCTGTTTGCAAAAATACTGTAAACCAGTTGTTGCTGAACAAATTTCCACAATGAAAAATTGCCTCTATGTACTTAGTTTTTTAAGCTCTAGGAGAGTCCCACAAAAGCCTGTGAACAAGTTACAGCAATGGAAGGAAAGAGGTGCTACTAATGAACAAACTTCTTACTGGACTATGCCAAGGGAAAAGTGTTTCCTAAAGGATTGGGATAATTCAGATTTTTCTGGCTGCTTTGCTATTATTTCCTTACTGTGCTCCCATCTGTGACTGGGAGACTCACTGAACTGAAAATATATGCAAGACGCAATTTCAAAAATCTGAAGACATAACATTACTACAAAACACTGGATTGAAGCATATCCTGCTTCCTTACAGAGGCTTCCAATTTCCTTTACCAGGGACTGAAATTCTACAGCAACTATGTCCATTAGGTATTTCTGGAGGCTAAGCAAATCCCCACTGAATTTAGAAACTGACTTTAAATGGATTCAGATATTATTTTACACATATTAACTGAATATCCAAACCATAAACTATATGTGCTCAATGATCAGGAGAAATCCAACTCAAAACAACCAAAAAACCAAACCCCAACTTCCTTGCTCTTCTGCACCTTTATTTAGCAACTGCAAGTGATGAGGAGAAAATAATTAAATAACTTTTATAGCAGCAATAACAAAACCCGATCACACAATAGTAAAACCGGAATCAGAAAATTATTGTATTGATCCTGAAATGTGTGAAGGATTGGTCATTGCTGTAGGTTACCCACAATCTGATAATGCAAATTTTGGCCATTTCATCACACTGTGCAAACATGTCTTGCATGCTGCTGGGAATCGTCTGCAATCACCAGCTTTCCTAGGAAAGACGAAGTCCCCAAAATTCTTAGGTCTAAGGCTCTTAACTCTTCATAGCTCTCTTCAAATGTTGTTCTCTTGTCTCTAACAACTTCCATTTGTAATTTTCAGAAATATTCCAGCAACAAAGTACCCCCAACAGAGTAAGAAATTAAGGACCCCTTATAACAGTTACCCAGGTGCTCTACTAATATTTACCACCCTTCCACCTTCTGACACTTTACCACATAATTTTTTGTAATGCCATCAGCTATTATCAGCTAGTGGAAATACAGATCATATAAACATATATGAACCACAGACACATAAAAAGTGCCATACACATGAGTTCAGGAAACTTAATGTCCAAGGAAAACAACCAGGGAAATAAACACCAGGAAGAGAAAAGGACACTAAAGAAGGCAAAGGTTATTTACTAACTCAGGGTGTTCTTGTCTTCTGTGTCTGAAGATCAAGACCATGCATTGTAAAGGGATCTAACATTCAGGAATATGCTACAAGTCTTGTATGTTCTGTGTTTTTTTCCATTGCAAAAGTATGATCTGTAGATGATGTATAGATTGGGGATCTGGTGGTAGATCATAACTTCAGTGGAAGGTGAAGCCTGCATTTGTCTGTGGGTCATGGATTTTTATAGTCTTTGCTTGTAGTACATAAAAGAATGAAATATGCTTTACCTGTATGATCTCTCTCAGACATTAGAAGTAATGTTTTTTGGTTTGTTTTTTTTTTTTTTTTTTCCTGGGGAATGAAGCCTGAAGAACAAAACATAGCACAATGTGTATTCATTTTTATTTCACTGGAAAACACTGAGCGGGAGGGAAAGGGAAAAAAAGACAAAAAACAGACACAAGAAAATCTCTGATTTGGGCTAACTTTTTATACTGCATCTCCAAGAATGTTACAAAGATTAGTCTGATGATGTGTAGATGCTGCACCTACAGGCATTACCTATGCAAAGAAGCCATTCATTTGGCACTTGAAAGAAGTCACAGAATGTAAATAGGAAGGCATGATATATACCATGAGGTCGGTTCTGTCTTGTATTTTTCCTTTACTTGTAGACACACTTTAAAGCTCAAAAAAGCCTATTTTAGCAATCTTGCCATTAACTTCCCCAAAGAAAATAAAAGCAAGAGATGGGCAGCTCACTATTCTTTAGGTTTTCTTCTGCAAAACTTCAAATTTCCTAACAACCTTTCTCCCATACAGTCTACTGCCACCCTTAGATGTCATTGAAACAACGTTAATATCTGTAGCTGGGTATGACACTCAGCCACCAGGAGCAAAGCTATTTGGCACTGTAATGCAAATGACTGCATTCATCAAATGAGCTTTGTTAGTTATTCATTGTGCTCCTTATCATTCCTTTCCCAAAGCCCAGTGCCTCTGCATTGTGCACGGAGGTGTGTCCACAGCAGCATCCCGCTGTAAAACCCACCCTTATCAGGCAGAGCAGGGTGCCACCCGAGTGACCTGCCAAGTCACTGTGTCCCCTCTCCTTCCCGCACCCTTTTGTGCCCAGTGCTCTCTTTGTCCTCACCCAGGATCTGTCTCCCCCTGCTCAGATCATTGTGCCAGACCCTCTCCCACAGCATAGAGAATGATTTGCAATGAAAGAGACTCTGGAGAGATGGGTAATTCCCTCCTTCTTTTAGCCCAGCTCCTCATTTTCCTCTGAAATTGACTGCACCAACCAACTTTCTGCAGGGTTGGGCTTTTAGAAACAACTACAGCAACAAAACCGCCCCAGCCCCTGCGTGCATTGTGGCAGCCCAACAGGCTTGCACAGATGGAAAATGGTATTGACAGGTTTGGAAAGGGACAGACACGGACTCTCATGCAGGCAGACACTGGGGGCTTATTTTTCATTAAATCTTTCACTGCTTAACACAGTTCAGCATACCATTCTGTACCTCCAGAGAAAAGCTTTTGGGGGATGGAGCCAGAGATTAATCCCTCTGTAATTTCTACTGCTGCTGGCAGTACTAACTGCCAAGGGATTTTGGGGAAAGATAATGGCACTGTTAACTCGTAACCTAGGTGTAAAAGTGGTTTTAATAAAACTGGGATGGTTGAGGCCCCATCAATAACCACCACGCACCAATTTTATTGGATGTAACAGATGCAATCTGTTTGATGTGGTACAGGAGGCTCATCCCAAAATGGTAATTAATAGAGGTTGGGGAGCCACTCAAAAAATTGTCTGCCACAACAGCAAAGCATCTGGGACAGTCAGTTTAACCTGTAAAGCAAAGTAAAGATGTAAAAAGAGCTTATGTATAAAATTGCATTTTACACTGCAGAAAGATCCAGATCAGTAAGAGGATTGGTCTGGACATTTCTTCAGTGTAAAATGCAATTAAGCAGGGTATAAAAACCTGTGTATAATTAAGCTAGTTTGGAATGATTCTGCAGATATTCCATAATTAGTGTTTGTATAAGAACAGATTTTCTGTTTTGCAAGAATCAGCAGTTGATTGTTAACCTGAGAAGATGCTGATACCAGCATAATTATTTTTACATATACCTACCCTTCCATGAAAACCTAGGTTAGAGACAATTTCTCAAGCCAAAAATCAGGTCTAACAACACAAGGCATAATAAATTGTTCCCAACAATTCCAATTCTATTTTTCTGTTTACCTTCAGCAGAGTTGTTCTTTTTTATTTTGGAGTGTGGAGGGGAAGAGGTAGAAGCACTGGTTTAATACTCTTGGCACTATATATAATCTTGAGCAAAACTTTCCTATACATTTTTTTCCCCTGGTACTTCCTTGTCACAGATCAAGATTACTCTGTTAGGCTGATGGATGCTTTCATACTATAGTTAGGATAAACAAGGTGACTAGAATAGTACTATTATCTGCCCTGTGTAATGTACTTACAGATGCTTTATGAACCAAGTGCAAGGTTCCTAAATCTTTTGTTGAAAAAGAAGAGTGCACAAAGATTTGAAGAAGTTAAAGACTAAAACAGGAACAGAATACTAGGAATTTATCAGTGCAATAAAGAAAATGGGAGCTATTTAATACCCTGATACAGACTGCTTTCACTGGAATCCTTTATGCTTCTGGTCATCCGTTCTCTCAAATTTTCAGGAGCCCTCTTAGCTTCTTGAATGGAGCAAGAGTCTTCATTAATGGTAACTAAAATTAGGTTTACTCTAACTTCTTTTAAACTTTCTATGCATTTTCTGTGCCCAGGTTGTCAAGAAGGCTAGTGGCACCCTGGCATTTTCAGCAACAGTGTGGCCAGCAGGACTTAGGGCAGCAACCATCCCCTGGTACTCAGTGATGCATGTCAGATTCTGTGATCAGTTTTGGGCCCTTCACTACAAGAGAGACATTGAGGCGCTGGAGTTTTTCCAGAGAAAGGCAAGGAGGCTGGTGAAGGGCCTGCAGCACAAATGCTGCATGGAGTGATTGGGGGAGCTGGAGGTGTTTAGCTTGGAGGAAAGGAGGCTGAGGGGGGACCTCTTGCTCTCTACAACTTCCTAAAAGGAGGCTGTAGTGATGTGAGGGTCAGTGTCTTCATCCAAGTAACAAATTTGCCCTGGGGGTTTAGATTGGATATTAGAAAAATATCTCCACAGAAAAGGTTACTGAGCATTGGAATAAGCTGCTGAGGAAAGTGGTGGAGTCACCACCCCTGGAGCTATTTAAAAGAAGTGTAGCTGTGTCATTCAGAGGACATGGTTTAGTGATGAATTTGACAGTGTTAAGCTTACAGTTGGATTCAATGATCTTAAAGATATTTTCCAACCTAAATTCTTCTATGAATTTATGAATAGTCAATATTAAGGAATCAGCAATCAGTTTCTAAAAGCACCTCCTTGACTTTGATAATATCTGCTGTTATTACTAAGTTTGTTCCCATTTATGATCTTATCTTATTACGATTAGGAAAGCAGTTTTAATGTAGTAGAGAATCAATTTACAATAATGATAAAAAATACAGCCTTTAAGGCATGCTTGTGTTAGCCCTGCTATGCATTTTTACAGAGTTTCTTTTCTTGTCCTCTCATCTTTTTCCAGTCATGGAAAATTCACCACCATGTAGAACACCTTCCAAAGCTCAGACACTTTTTCAGGCTCTTTCTCTAGGATGTCTATCGACCATTATCAGGAAAAAAGTGTCAAATGCCCACTGTCACCTTCAGTCAGCTGCCAGGGGCTGGAGATGTAACAGGCTTCATCCCTACAGCTGGTTGTGGTGCCACAGGACTAGCACAGCATTTCTGAAAGATCACTCAGGTGTATCTCAAAGATACCACTTTCCAATTAAATTTGGTTGGCTCCATCTAACAGGGTTTAAGACTGAATTGTCCACAGAGCACTAAGAAAATTGCTGAAACTGCTTGAAATTCAATTGTGACAAACACCTAACTCTGGATAAGGGTCTTTGAAAATCCCAGACAAAAAGACCTGAAAACAGGAAAAGCAACAATATAGAGGTATAGAAGCACACAAAACTTACTCTGTCCAAAGCCAACAACACACTTTGCATTTGTATAAAAAACACTTACTAGAACAAACTACTTATCAACTTGTACAATATTCATCATGTCTGTACCAACTTTAGTGACTTTTTAAACTACACATTCTACAGAAAACATCACCACTGGAGAAACACCTAGGAAAAAGGAAATGCTGCTTATAACCCTGGTATGCTGAATTATTAAATGACACATAAAACAATCTAGTTGCAAAATTTTAACCCTTAAAATGAGATGTAAACATATTATAGTGCAGAAAAATCTAAAGGTGTGCTTTCTGCAATGCTTTCCTCTTAGCAGAGGAAAAAAATCTTTCAATTGGCCACAGACTCCATAGTACAGAAGATTAAATTTCAGTAGAAAATTATCAAATCAGCAGAAAATAAAATTGATTGTTCCCATGCATACTGCAAAAGCAGTATTTTACTGAAAAGACTGAATACCTCAAATACAACATAAAAGCTTGCCATAATGACAGATAGTTCTATTAGAAAAGGTACTGAGTGCATAATTAACCAGTGCTAATACCTATCTGAATATCTGAAAAGAAGAAAAATTTATTCAAGTGGAATATAAACTATTCATCAAAGCTGGGGGAAAAAAAGGAAAAAAATAAATTGCCACACTGAAAATATGCACTAGTCAGGCTATGTTTATGATCCCCTGACAGAAATGTATAAATAGGAAAAATTTACCACTCATTCACTAGGGGCTAATGAAGCAGAACTAAGATCACACGTTCACTATCACTCAAGTAGAGAGTATTTGCAGCTTCTCAATTTTATATGGAACTGCCTGCTTAAGTCACACATTCTGTAACAAAGGCCATATTTTTGTTTCAGTCTAAACAGTAAACTGTAATTGGCTCAGAAGTTTCATTTTTCTTAAACTAATGTTAATTTAATGAGTATTTTCTCCACATTCCTGGATATAGGTGATGGAGGACTTTGCTTTCTTAGTTTCCCAGTATCAATCAGTTACATATAGTAAAGCATAAAATGTAATATTTAATTGAATTTTCCTGTTCTGTAAAATGACTTATATTCTTCAATAAACAACCACAGCTCTAAAATTTTGGATTTTTTTATAGCAGTTTACAAAAATAAGGGAAGTCAATCCTGCTACGTCCATACAATGGACAATAAGCTACTGCAACTATTTAGTTGCAAATGTGAACACAGTGTGTATCAACAATTTTAAAAAATGCTTCTTGAGCTATAGTATTTGTAAAGGCCAATCAGAAGTTTATACTGTGTAGAAAGGTGCAAGTAAGGTCTAAATTCTCAAGCAACAGCAAGTTTCCAATCCCTGAATGTTCATTTGGAGTAACACAAGCTGCATTACTTTGCAGCCAATAGAGGCATATGGACAATATTCCTGAATATACTCTCAGCTTTGAAAGTTGTAGCACTTGCAACCGTAAACATATTTCTGAATTTTCAACATCATCTCACTCTGATCTGTGTCAAGTAGTATTTTCTAGAAGCTGGTTGTGAATTAAATATAAACTGGGGAGATTTGAAGTACTTCCCATGAATTTACTTTCTCAGATGTCCTAGCAAAAATGTTGCCCTGCAGTTTTAGCCAGGTGATTATCCCTTGTACATTATTTCCTTCCTAACTTATTTACACAGCCTATAATTCACTTAATAAAGATTTGAGTGTGTGAGGTATTCTGTGAATAAGAATAATGTTTATAAATCTATAAACAGATTTAGAACTACAGGCCTGTTTCTAAGAAGAGGAAAAAAATTGTACCATGTGCTTCCAGCAGCATGTTAGGAAAATATTCTCTGGAGTTCTGCCTCTGTTCTTCAAATGGATCAACATACTGCCAATCTATAAGAAGGATAACTTTTTTCCTGATCTAAACATAAACCTCCACTACACTTAGAGAAGTATCCTTACTGGAAGCTTTAATTCTGCATATTGTTTTCTGCAAGCATGCAGACAGCTGAAAGGACAAAGAGAAAAATATCTTACAGCAACTGGTCATGTATCTTTGACTTCACTCTGCCTACAGTTGCATATCTGGAAAGGGATGACCAACACAGACCTATTGAACAAAGGTAACCATGAGAGGAGCTTGCTTATGGATCACCCTCTGATCCCCCAAGAAAAAAGAGAGCACCCTGTAAATACTGCAACCAGCATCACATCCTGCTCAGCAGAGGCCAGGGTGATCCTGGCTTCCTTCTGCATGGGCTGAAGAATAACTATGCAGGGTGAGGCAAGGCAATGCTGTGCTTTCTTCTTTAACAGCAAGGTAAAAGACCTAATTGCCCACTAGGAAAAACAATCTGGAACAACATTCACAGTACTTTAACTGAGGATAGTAAAGTTTTCTCCAGAATGGTGTACATGCTACTAATGCCAGTGTAATTGGTATTATTCAAATGACTATGTGTGTGCTGGGGAGTAGAAAGAAAGCTGGTCAATCAGAATTCAACAGTTACCAGTATTGAACACATCCATACCAAACAGCAAATCTCTCTCTGGAGGAAGAAAAATAGGAACCAGAAAAGACCTTTTGCTTGACATGGCTTGAGGAACATTTTTATAACATTTTTTACAGTTAGCACATTTAATTGTGGTTGAACTGGTAAATAAATCTTACAGAATGGCTCATATCTTTAATTCTTTAACATCTTTTAGTTGTTGCAGAGGCCCAAACAACACCACCTGTGGTACTCTAATTTTGTTTCACCAATGAACAAAGATTGATAGGGTAGGCAGAGAATCAAATTAGAAGGAAGAGACAGGAGTAAATATTCTGTCAGTGTTGTTCAGTGTTCCTGTGCAATAAAAGGAAATCCAATTGTCTCATCCCTACTCTTGTATTCAGATTTACTACAAAAAAAAAAAAAAAAAAAAAAAAAGATAAGTAATTCTCAGTGTCTTCAAAATCAAAAGTGTAGGAATAGCAGCTTTTCTAAAAATCTGTTACCTAGAGTGGATTCCAACTAAAATTTCCTGAGGCATGAGGAAGTGGAATGCTGAGATCTATTCTTTCTCAAGTCATACTAGAAATCAACAGCACTACTATTTGCATGATGACCTTTCTGTATAGTGCTAAGAACTGGTTTTCCTTGGCAACAGAATTAATTAATTGGGACCTAGTCCCAGCAGCTGCTGCAGTCACTGCAATCCAGAAGGGTAAACGGAAATTTCTCTCCCACTTCCAAAGTATTTCGTATCCCACTGAAGACACATGCATGGGAAACCATTTTTGGGGTGCAAATTTCAAAGCATCAGCTACCTGCTGCACACTTCTGCAGGGTGCATTCTTCCACAATCCCTTTTCCATAAGTCATTTTAGCACAGAGTAAAAGAGAGGCAATACAAAATTTATTCCCCTGGGGTTACTTGTTCAAGTGCCTCTAATGCTAAGGGTGAGAATGTGCTTTGAATAGTCTAGAGCTGTTCTGCCAAGATTAGAGTACTAAGTAGGATCTGACTGCAGGTCCATTGTATTTTTGCTTAACTTCTACTCATTTCAGGAGTTAATTATCTGTAAAAAGGTTATTGTAAAATCATGAATCCACTCTCAGCTGGAGGTCAAGTAAGTAACTAAAGAGAGAAGAGACCTCACAGAGAAATTATTAAATTAAGATTCTTAAAGTCTTATTTGCCTATTTTAATCTTAATCAAATTCCTCTTCAGGAATTCTAGATAGGAACAATTGTCTTTATAGTAAGCCAAGGGAATCCACTCCCAACCTAAAAGTATTATCCACTTCACAGTACACCATCTCCAGACTGAGAAAAATGTTGGACAAAGCAACAGGCCTTGAAGACTATCAGCAAGCTTAAATAATTACAGATTATGGTGTAAGAAACAGTCTTTCAATACTCACAACTCTCTGAAGCATTTCCCAGCCCACAAGCCAAGCACACTTTTTGAGCTTCAGACAGAATACCCTACTAAGCCTGAATTAACAAAGGATTAATATCAAGACAAAGTCTAAGAAACCCAGATTCCTTGCACAGAAATATATGAATCCAGAACATGTTTGAGCTTTGCATGGAAATAAACTTTAATGCATCTGAGTACCAGAGGAAAGGGAACACAGCTGCATACAGCACTTGCTGAAATCTCTAAAAGAACATAAGGGAGCCTAAAGGGGTCCATTAGGTTGCATTTTGGGGGGCATGCAAATGCCCATAGTCAAAATTCAAATTTGAAAAAAAAAAGAAATTACAATCTCATTACTATGCACAAATGGTAAAGAACTGTTGGCTGCTATGCTGAGAAGGCTGTCATAATTCTATAAATAATCAGACATACTGATCACTTGGGAGCTTTTCCTTCTGAATTCCCTCGGTGTTTTGCCTTCAGTTGTCAGTAACTATGACATGTGTCCTCTCCATTGAGCTGGCTAATGGCCCTCGTCTAAATCTGAAACATTGGACTAGCACCTTGTGAAGCTATCTCTATCCAGGAAATAAAGATAAAGCCAACACTACAAAGTCTTTTGAATTTCTAGTCCACCATTAATTGCCCTGATGAACTTAAGGTAAGCAAGCACTTACCACCAAGCAGAACCTTGTGACATCCCACAAAAGTGTGCTCCCAGCCTACATGAACTGTGGACAAGCAATGGGTTGATCCTCAAAGGAAAGGCTCAGCCTAGTCAAACATGCCTCCATCCTTTCCTAAGAGGGCAATTCAGGCATGGCAGCAATATTCCACAGGCAGGATTACCAGAGGCAGTTGATAAATCTAAGAGAGTTTGTATGTTCACTTATTGTCACAAAATTAAATGAGAAAATATTGATGCAAACTTACTACTCTCAATATAATATTGGGAAAAAAAACCAAAATAAGGGATCTACTGCTAATATTAAAATAAAGTAATATAGATAAGCCTAGAAATAACTGCTCCATTTACTCTAAACAGCAGTGGAGTCTCATTTGCTCTTTCAAAGGCATAATCAGTTGAAGGGCACATTTTTCTTCTTTGTTCTTTCCCATCAATTTTAATAGGTGCAGAACATCAGTCACATGAAATGTAATGGGACAAGAAGATGGATGAATACATTTGAAGCCACTAGTCACAGGACAGAAAGCATCCTGACAAAGTGACACTGGCAGCATAGGGTTCAACAATAGAGCCTGGACAATATTTAGTAAGTGAAACTCCAGTGCTACATGATTTGGTATTTTCTCACTGGGCAAAATCCTTTCCCTGTCACTATTCATCATATTCCTACCAGTCAGGCTTTCAAAGACATTCCCCTTCTGAACATGGCCAAATGACATTTTTAAATCAGGGAAATACATAAATCTGGGGACAAAGCGGTCATTTGGAGATAAATTGGAATGACCTCCTATGTTAAGAACTTCAAACTACTTCATCAAGAAGGTTTTAAATGGTTTAGTTAGATTCACACCTGAAATATGAAATATATTGTGGAACTGACAGCAACAGAACTCTACTACTGATGAAAAAACACCAAAATCCCCCTGTTTCTACTAGGGGAAATGTATCTTTGACTTTAAGAAAGCAGTACCAACAAATTAACAATTAGAAATTCTTTCACACTAAAAAGCCTCTGATGTGCATACTACAACACAATACACTAAAAAATCAGCCTGTCCCATTAGCTGCCTGTGAAGTAGTTCTGGGAAAATTGTAATGAAAATTCATATAAAAATTGAAGTTGAATGTACAGTGAAGGAAAAAACCAGCCATCCAACAAACCTAATCAAGCCCTTTCTGAATGTTGACGAAGCATTGGAAATGCAGGCAGGCCTACACCCTCCTGCAATGATCCACTTGTGTTATAACTTTACAAAAAAATGCCAAGTGGCTCCATCCAGCACTTCACGATGGTTGTTGTGATCACTATCATCGTTATTAGGCAATGCTAAGTCAGTTTCTTCATTAGCCACTTGCCATGATCTCTACAGGTAATCTTTAAGGTTTAAATAATATCAAACTTTATACAAGAACAGGAAAAGAGAAACCAGAACTTCTTAACATATACCCACAAGAGAAGGAATTAGAGCCAGACCTCCAAGTCCCACTGCTGCACCAAGTATATATATATATATAGATATATATATATATATATATATATATATACACTATACCTCAATATACTCCAGTCACCAGTGGTATGCAATATCCAGAAAGGAGAAAGACAGATTTTGGCAAATTCTCTTAAACAGGGCAAAATTCCTCTCTAGCAGCACAATATGCATTCATGGTGGGTGGTGCATTCTTTTTTTGTCAAATACCTTATTGGAAGTTGCTTACAGCTACTGAAGCTGTTCTTGCCACTTCCCTCCTCTCTCACAAGACAGAGACTGCTTTCAAACAAATCTCTACAAGTGTGTGCTGGCAAATAGAATTCCACATAGACAGGAGTTTCCCCAGTAAGTCACGTATTTCAGAATGGGAAATCCAGGGAGAATGGAAATTCCACATTAAGAGAAGATCTGAGATTTCTCAAACAGTACACCTAACTCTGGAAAGAGCAAAACAATTTTAGATAAAGGAAAAACTTGACTCACTTTTGGCTTCCAAATTTCATACTACATGAAATAACACACTGTTTCACAAATTATTGTATATGTTTCAAAAGTTAATCAACCTAAATATTCAATTATGATGATATATAAATAACATCCAGGCATTTCTGGAAATTTTTTTCCCATGTTTTTTCTGTAAGTCCATTTTTGAAGAAATATCTAAATTTTTTATTAAGCATTTTGATGGAATTATATTCCTTAGTGAGAAACAATGTAGATATCACCCACACTTACTGTAAACTTATAATAAACATTTAGAAACTTATCTGTCTCCGTCTTTCCCAGCTGTAATAGCAGACTACATGACAAATTCAAGTGGAAAACTATATTGTAATGGAAGATGTCATCCCCACTTTCAGCAACCTTGACTTCTGAGAATGCATTCTAAATGCTGAACTTTAACTAATAATCAACCTTTTCTTCCATTAAAATTTATTTTGAGCTGGCAGCTCCTATGACCCAGGATATCATGAGGAATCTGAATATTTCACATTCTAGCCATGGGGAAATAGTCAAAGACCTGAATAATGATTGTTCCCTGAGCAGTTTTCCCTGCAAATTCATCACTATAACATGCAAAAAGCACATTACAAATACAATCAAACATATAACATGGGTCAGTCAATTGCTCTGCTTTATTACAGGTAACAAAAAGAATCCTTTTCTCTGCTTATATCAATTGTTCAGTCCTCATAAGGATTTAGCCAAGTCCACCCAATTCCATGCTCCCTGTGGTCCTCAGGACACAGGTTCTGGCACTGCAGTACCTCTTACATTACAGAGCAATGCTGCCAACCACAGATATGCAGAAGAATATCAAACCAGAGTAACACTGGTTCTAAACATTATCCATTAAGTTCATCCCATTTCCTTTCAAATTTCATAAACTGAATTATTAAACCTGATTGGAACTTACAAGCTTTTCTCACTGATCATAAATGATAGTGCTACTAATGAAAAGTAGTTTTACATTATGATTCCAGGAACTAGGAAAATACCCAAACAAATGCTCCACACCCCCCTCCCCCCAAATACTGAAAAGTATGAAATAAAAAAGAAAGAATTCTCCAGCTAGGTGAAGAACTCAAAAACTAAGTTTTATCTAGACAAATTAAAGACACTTGTAGACTTTTTGCAGACTGAATCCTCTCAGGTTCAAGAATGACATTAATATACCTGAAGCACAAGAATTCTTGTGTGATGTGGTTTGGAAGATTACTTGTTCTACTGTGCCTATGTTGTTTCAGAGGTCAAATGTCATGGTTAAAACCTCTAGGGAATAACTAATACCATAAAAATTCAGAAGACAATTAAAAAAATTAATGTTTGTTTTGCTGCACTTTGCTTATTATCAGGGTTTGTTTTTTTCAGTTAAACATATAAACAAACAAACAAAACCTCCAACTGTCATACTGGAGAAGAAAATTATGTATTATTTTTTCCACCAGAGAGAAGAATATGTAAAATGT
The DNA here is from genome assembly GCF_028018845.1 of Melospiza georgiana. NCBI lineage: Eukaryota > Metazoa > Chordata > Aves > Passeriformes > Passerellidae > Melospiza > Melospiza georgiana. Next base: position 52,756,570 of record NC_080433.1, read on the forward strand.
CCTAACTTCCTAAAAGTTAAACAATAAAAACTCACAACAGTGGGAGTCATGGAAGTCTACATGATCCTATTATGCAGGAATGGCCAAATAGTCACCCTGTTTTCTGCCTTTCCACATCAGTATTTTAAACTAAAATACAAACACTTAAAGAGGAGACTTTGCAGTGCATTACATATATAAAGACAGTATAATTCCATTTCTAGGTCCAGTCCTAGAAATAGCATACAAGTATTTTTGAAATTCTCTTTCTGACCCACTATTTGTTATATTATAGATAACCTTTGAACAGTAGCTGATTTAATATCCTCTCTTAACAGACTCGGTTTTGTTACAGTTATTGAACAAAGTAAAACAAAAGCCAAGCTTATTACACAAAAAATAGAAAAGTAACTATCTTCAATGCAACCACAAAGTAAGTGTATCGAGAGTTATCAGCACAGAAATTATTAAATTCTTTCATGTCTTAATATTTTGAGGTGATGTTAGCAAACCTGGAAATCTTCCTGCACTTGAAAAATAAAATCTACTTAGGAGTATCATCAAACTACTTTGCATTAAACTAAAAGATGAGAAAAGCCTTTGTGATTGAAATTACCAGTGGGTTCAAAGTTACAGGCTTGACAGAAAAGCAAATACTATTACAAAAGCTCATGCCATTTCAAATAACAGGTCAAACATAATCTGAAGCTAAATAGTCTTAAAGCCAAAGATCCAAGAAGTTTTCAGTACTTTTTAAAAATTATTTTGATAAGACCTCAGCAAATCCCTAAGGGTGGAAAACAGCTAGTTTTCACCAAGCCCTGCTGCATTCATCCCCATTAAACTCTCAGATCCTGAGAGAAACCTGGTGAAACAATCTACTGTCAGTTAACCCCACATACATGGTGGAGTGTTTGGCTGACATTTTAATGCCCTTCCTCTTCAATGAGCCACAAAAATAAAAACCAAAACTGAATCTCTAAAATATACTTCTTTTTTGACAGAATGCTCAAGGTAGCAAGACTGGCTTCATCACATCACTGATGTATAGAACTCACATAAAGATACATTTTGCCATAGGCCTAAGGATTATATCCACACCAAATCATATCAGGAAGAAAGCCTCAAGAAAGGATGGCTCTGTAACAATGTACAAAAATCTGGTCATTAGAAGAATCCTTAATCCCCATTGCTAAATTCAAGATGCAAGGAACAAACAGTAAAATGAGAGAGAAAATCATGCTATTCAGTACCTGAACTACTTCTTTTAAAAAATTTTCATGGCATTGCATGTGGAATTGTAGAATCAAAGAATATCCCTGCAGATTACAGATATAATCTCAGTATGGCTTTTTATAGGAGCTTGTGTTGTACCCATCCCCTGAATTCTTATCTCACATACTATTGTCTGCTTTCTTATCTCAGGATGACTCTTTCTTTATCATTCCTCTTGAGGTATGCACAGGAACTATAAGCCTTTTACAAGACAGTAAACAAGGACGGAAAATGAAAGCTTGGCCTCAATGAAGTCAGTGGTAACTCTTCAGAGTTTGCTGGATTTTACCAGAAAAAAAAGTTTTTTATCATTTCTTGGTTCAAGATAAAAAATAATACTTAGCTACTTGGCATGTAATTCAGGTGTCATGGTCAAAAGAATGATCAAAAAACCTCCTGCTAACAGGTTTAGGTTTTTAGAGAACCAGATGACAACTCCTACGTGCGCAGTTGTATGCATGGATGTCTTCTGTGCAGCCACGACCCAACCAGACAGCCAGAGCTGGTCATTTCAGGCCGCCTGTGTGTTCCCAAATCCCAACCCTGCAGGACTCCCCAGGGAGCCTTTACACCCAAACAGAGCTCTGTGGTAAGATCCTAAAGTTACACAAGAGGTGACCTGAAAGTGTCTCTTCTCTTTTAAGCAACTGGCTTGCGGTGACTCAAACCCAGGGCTGAGGAGTGGCTGCCCAGGGCTCTGGGGACAATTACTGCTGCAGCCAATGTTCCCTGCCTCTGTGGCACGGTATCCAGTGAGGGAGAGTGAGCTCCTCTGTGGGATCTCAGCGCTTCAGGACTGATGTGCAGAGTGACCGAGACCACCCTTGGGGGGCTCGGGAGTCCTGGAATGTTGCCAGAAGTGTCTGGTGGCAGGACTTTGATCCTACACAGGAGACGACACCTGTATGAGGACTGGGAGGATTTCACTGGGTGAGTGGTGAAGGGATCAGTTAATTAGAGTGCAAGACACAGGGTTTAGGATTTCTGTACAGGGGGGTCTAAAGAAGTAAGATGGAGGAATTGGGGCGTGTCCTGTCCTTCTTCTTCTTCTTGGCCTCCATCTTCTGTGGTGATGTTGGCACTTTGGGATTGGTTATTACTAAAAGTGCACTGGTTAATAAGGGTAAAAGGTATTGGGGAAAAATGATAAATATTGTATACGTAATTTCGAGTATAAAGATAGGTGACTGCCCCAGGGGCTCTCAGTGTGCTCATGGCTGGCTGCTGTGCAGACCTCTGTCGGGCCAAGAGAAAATCTTTTAGATAAACAATTAATAAACACCGAGACCGAGAAAAGATCTGAAGCCTCTTCTCGTCCTTTGAAGCGCGGGCTGCCCAAGGCCACCCCGGGCCTTTCCAGGCCACCTAAACAGCCGAGAAACCGACACTCCTCTACCAGGAGCAGCTTGTTAACAATGTCATGACACTGCTGTTTCTTCCTGAGCCTACAGAAACATTATGGCAAAGGGATTATTTTTATGATTTAATTTCTATTGTTTCATGCTGCTTAATTATTGGTGTGAAGGAAATAATCAAGGAAACGTGAGAACCAGGAAATCTGTGCCTGCTAACCACAAAGATAACCTCTTATCTAAAAGAGAAGTCAAATTTTTAAACTCATTTTTCAGTCTTTTCAGTTCAGCAGAGGTTCTTTAAAGAAATGCCAAGAAAGTTTTTAGGACATGGCTAGAAATGTATGACAAGCTCTACTTGATTACATCTTTAATATTACATTACTACTATGAGACAGTGCATTTTAGAGGGGAATTACATAAAGCAGATCTCTGAAAATGTTCAGTTAAACAGTACTCCTGCAAGTTTGTTGACTTTTATTTTTGAACTTTTCAAATAGATAAATGAATATTCAGAAGAGCTACTTAGAGAAAGAAAAAAAACAACTTGGGGGATTATCATATGTTTGTTTAAAAAATTTAGAGGAGTAAGAAGAAAAAGAAAGGTAATGCAGTAAGATCAAACCAGATCTACTTTTGCTACTGATTTAATTAAACTCAGATAATTCAGCTAATTTCCAGACAATTAAATTCAGATTTTTTTTCTTTCATATCCTCCAGAGGTAAAACTGTTCTGCTACAGAATTTCTCATAAAATGAGAGCTTAGATACAAACCAAAAATGTGTTTCTGCTGATGCAACACAAGCTAGTACTTTCCCATAGCTGGTGAAATTCATGAGGGGCATTTGGAGGTGGCATTGGTATACAGCAAAAAAAGGTACACAAAAGTTGTGGCAGGTATCTACAGAAAAGAATGAGAGCTAATGGCAACGCCCACACTGAGGAGCCGTCATGTAAATACCTCAGATGGCATAAGGACCGAAAGAGAATATTAGTGGCTGAAGGGGGAAAATGAGTATTGCATCATCCAGCTGTCAATTCATCTTTGGAACAAACCCAAACTTCCTCAAGACCAGAGAAGGCAGGTCCCAGTGCTGGGGAACACTGCTTGGCCCCCAGTCCTCCATATTCCAATGCCAGCTGCAAGCAGCATCTCCTGAAACTTGCAGAAATGCCTCTGCTGTTTCAGTGGGCAGGCTTGATGTCTCTCTTGTGAGCAGCTTTGAGTTTGAAGAGCTGTTCCACTAGAACTCAGTACAAGTAGCCCAAGGGATATCAAAATGAACATAAAATCAGAACTCTAAAATGATAAAAATTTGAACTTTATAGTAATTATGGAAACCAACATGAGAAGCAAACAGCATAATCAGTCTTCAGAGGATTTAAAAATGCTGTGAGCAAGCTCTACTATTATCCCAGGTCAAATGTGAAACATAAATGTACAATGTTCCAGTTTTAATCCCAGCTCCACCACTGGCTTTGTGAGCCATCAGAGATAGCTCCTCTTTTCCCTTCTGGCTTCTGTCCTTTCTCCCTTTCAATTCTATGCTCACCTGAGCTAGATCTGCTTCTTAACATGCAACTCAAAAAAATTGGTTTGCACCATTCTTTGGTTTACTTCTAAAAGCAGTGTTCTCTCTCCAGCTTTCCCCACTTTTCCTGGGTTAACTCCACATTTTGAAAACAAAGCACAAAAATTCAAGCAAACAGAAATGGTTTTATGACAGCCACAATATTCTGAAGAAAACCTGCATTTTCTTGAGTCTCAGACAAGGCTATTTAAGATTACTGCTGATTCCCTTCAATCCTAGCCATATTTCTCTTATCCTTTCTGCTAAATGGGAAGAATCCTCACCATGCTGTAAACAAATGACTTTAACTCACTTCTTTAACCCCTGCAGTGGAAGAAAAAATCAGCTGAGTATGACAGAGGTCTGCTCTTAATGGACAGGAGCATACACCAGATCCCACCCTCTCTAAGTGACTTGACATAGCCTTCCTGGATACACACTCATTAGCTCAATCCTGCTTATACAGCACACAGGAAATAATATTAAAGTGCTCCACAAAGTAGTATGTAGGGTCATAAATTTCAAATTCAGACATCTTTCATTTCTGCACTGGTAGGCATATGGAGAAGAGGACTTGAAGGGGGTATGCCTGATACCTTCCCCCAGCGAAGCCAAGAAATAAACCTGAGCTATGCTGAGGACTGGTGAAGAGGCACTCAGAAGCATGAGGGTCCTTCACCAATGCATAGTGGTATCTCAAAAGCTTTCCTTCTTAAAATATGACTATTTGACTTTTTATTTTGATCCCAATCTGCACATGCAAAACACAGTTATCTAAATAAACATATCCATCATACCAGCAAATGATGGTTTTGGAGATGGCTCCCATGGTCTCTGAACTGCTACCAAGCAAAAGACAAGTCTGGAGTGAAGGAATGGGGGAAGAGTGAGAAATTATACATATTCTAATGATGCCTTCCTTTCCCAGCAGCTCTTCAATAAAAATCCCTGTGATGCTGAATCTGACCTCACTAAAAACAGTCACAGCAAACCTGCTCCACTGCAAGCATTTGCATGGTTTTCCTCTGCAAACATGCTTTCCTTTGTTTACTATATTTTTAAGTGTATGAGTGCACAGACCACCCACAGTATCAGGTAGCCCAGCATGGGAAAGGTGGAAGATGAGGCTAGGATTGCTTCTTTATATGAATATAAATTAATCTATCTGATCCACATATGTTAGTGAGCCGCAGCTCATCCTCAGTCAATTCATGTCCCTGACAGGCTAACTTGTCCCAAGCTCTCCAGAAATCATGTAGATGAAAGAGCCCAGCCTGTGGTATAGGAATTACAGGACTGGAGAGTTAAAAAGGGATTTGCAAATCAAGTAGTAATGCCTGCCTTGGCTTAATTTAATTTATCATATTCTACTGCTGCTCCCCCCTCCCAGCAGCAAATCAGAATTGTACACAGAAGCAGTTATGGTGTGAGACACTACCTGATCTTTACTGCAGCACCTGGTTAAAAATATGCTCAGTATCCTTTGGGCTCTGACCTGCACACACTGAAACAAAGATAGGGATGAGTTTACAGATGAACACAGGATGTGGCAGTGAGCACACTAAGTCATTTCTCTGCTCTCCTTCTGCACCTTATCAATGACATTTCCCTAACAGCACAAGATGCAGCACCAGGCTCACTGCATTTCAACTCCCCAAGGAACATCCGTGAGATCCTCCCAGGGATAACACTTTATCTGGCAAGCACCAGAGTAAAAAGTGAAAGCATTAGTTAATTTTGCACCTTGGGTGCTCACATCCACTGACACTCCAACTCAATAGCAGAGAAGATAACAGATAGAGGCAAGAATTTCTCTTGAATCTCTTAAAAACCCCACCTCACAACATTACTGCAAGGAATATTTTGAAAATGCATTTACTCTAAACCAGACACAGTCTTTATCCCATACACACACGCAGCCCTTTAAGAAATGTCTGATTCCTTTCACAGCAGAACCTGCATTTCTTATTCCCTGGCACAGAAATGCAGACACTGACCTACTCTACTCCATTTTACACTTTCAGATCAGTTTGGCAATCCAGAGCTGGGGAGAGGGAAAGGGAAGAGAGGGAAATGTGCTGCTGCTATGCTTTTCCCTGTGCTGTTGCTGTAAGACAAAATGATGATGGGATTACGACTAAATATTGAACTAAAGGGAAGTGTTCCACCTAGAGACCATCTTCATCAGGCAAGGCAATGGGCATGCTACCTGCAAACAGACACTCTTTTAGGATTGAATACACTTGCTGGTTCTGTGGTAAAAAATGATGCAGAGGTATGGCCCCCAGTAGTAATTAACAATGTTAATCTTCTTCTTCCTCTCTATGGTGATAAAAAGAGTCATTTTTATATTTAATTAATGCAGAGGATCATTCTGGAAACTGGCTAATGAGGCTCTGATCACATTACCATGAAAATGTGCATTAACACCACAACTGAGGAGGCTGCTTCATGTGTAGAGAATCCACTTTGTAATTAGCCCACTGTGAAATGAATCACGTCAGGAGCAACTCGGAGGGAACCAGTCGGCACTGGGCACTTAGCTGCTGCTGTGCCAATAGACCACCAACATTCTAAGCTGTTTTTTCTCCCCTGCACTGCCTGTCAGCAGCAGTGCAGTCCAAAACTGCCAGTGCTCAGCCTCTATCAATGGCAATGTGTCAAAGCCAGAACAAATTATAGAGAGGGAGAGAACAGATGCTGAAAGGCACTAAACTTTAGTATGCATGAGTCTGCTATGCCAAGAGGAAAAAAAAAAAACAAACAAAAAGCTGCAAATCAAATACTGATTCAATAGGATCTGAGCAAAAATTATGGGCTATTATGGGGAAGTACTTGTTTCGTCTTTTCTCATCTTATTCTGAGGGAGCTGGGAGCAGAGCAGCAGCAGACTGCTACTCTGCTGTGCACTACACTGTTAGGATGCTGAAAGAGACACCAAAATACCTAAAAGGGATTATGATCTTTGTCTAGCAGAATACACAAATAACACACACACAATGAATGAACGAGCAGCACACCTTACCCAAGGAACCCTGTTGTACTCAGTACCTGTTTAAAGGTGACAACACATTTCAGAATTATTCCAATTTTAATTAATCTGAAAATTTAACACACTTCTCAGCCAGCACAGACATACCATGAAAACTTCGTTCCTTAACTTAAAAATACCTGAGATCACAGACCTAAGGCTTTCAGAGGCAGCAGAGCGATTTATCTGAAATCAGTCTTATTACCCAAGCCAAGGGCTCCCTTAAAACATCACCGACATGGTTCAATGAGAGTGCTGCTATATGACTGACATCTTGGCAGAAGATGCACAAAAATGTTAAAAGAATCCCACAGGAAGTCATCTGAAAGGGGGAGTGGCATACGAGCAGAAAACAACAGGCACCCAAAATACTAATAATTACCAATCTCCCCCCAAACAATTTCACTAGCAATTTTGCAAAGGACAGAAAAAAGGCAAAGCAAAACAAAAGCATCTCTACTTACTATCTGTAAAGCACACACATTTTTACTCTGGAGATGCTGGCAATATCCTCTGCACTCACCTGTGAAACTTCATAGAGCAGTTTGTAGTGTTCCTCTCTCTTCTGAAAAGTGCAGAGATTGCAGCCCATCCTAATAAGCAGCACAAGAGCAAAGCCTCTAATTTCCCCAGCACTGAAAGGCAAATGCACTGACGGGGAATCACCCTCCAGACTTGTCTACTGTTTTTCATCAGTGACTCGAGCCCCGGCACACAGGCACTGCTAGCTGGGAGCACAAGGCAGGGCAGCGCGTAGCAGCATGCTCTTCTTCCCCTTCCCTAACTATCTTACACTCACGTATACACACACAGAGTTTCGACTCAGTTCATGGCAACACTCCCCCTGTCTCTGCATCAGTGCACATGACTACACAGATTCCCACTCATGAATATTAATAGCGTCTCATTGATTATTTATGACAGAACGTGTTAGCAGGGAGGGGTGTCATAGCTGCCGCTGATGACAGATGAATATTCACTAATTAAGAAGCAAATGTACTGTGGTTAAACAAAATTCACTTGTGTCAATACCAACTCTGTTTATTAAGGTTAGAGAGACTAAGCTGCATGTATTTCACCCACACTCGTCTCAATTTTTACAGTAATTGTGAGACTAATTCATTAATGGAGGTGGGAAAATCACAAGTCAAGTCTTATGTTAGGTCTCCACCTTGTGCAACAGGGATCACAGAATACATTTAAAATATTTGTAAGCATTTTAGGAGAGTGCTTGTGAAACCTGAACTGATGTTGCTAAAAATTTAAAGAAGGCAGGAGAGAAAATTAACCCAGATGGTTATACTGATAGCTCCAATATACTGAACTCTGACACTACCAAATTTAGCCAAAATTCCACTGTACTCATAAAAGACATAATTCCATAACAATTCATCATGCAAATGTAGGATATGTGGAAATGCAGGGGTGCATGATCTAGTGCTTTTTACATATAGACACACATTTTACTGTTTATTAAAAACTCTCATATTCCAGTCTCTTTCTTGCATGTATAACAGATTAATTGTAACTATAGGCCAAATTTCTCAGAAACTCAACAGATACACCCTCTCAGACTCCCAGGTATCAAAGCTATTATTTTAACATATCATTATATACAATTTTACCATTTGTAAATTAGATTTTAATAGTGCCACAATTCTTAATGTGTGTATAAAGGAAAAATTTAAAATTAAACTAAACCCACAGCTTAAATATTAAGGCCAATGGAAATAACACTTAATTCAAGGCTGACATTAATTCCTGTATTGTACATCATATAATCCAGTGGTAGTTATGCAAGACAAAAAGCCCAAGCTATAACAAACAGGATAGAAAAAGCAAAAGTTGCTCCTTTTTTATCTTTACTTTCTCAGCAACTTTGCTCATTAAGAACTATATCAAGTGCTTATTTAAAAACATCTTTAATCTGGAGAGGATAGCAGGTGGAATCCAAAGCAGAAATAATTACTTTAAAACCAATGAATTCAGTTAGTTAAGATGAACACTGGGCCCTACAGAATTTTATTCACTAAGAAATTATGTACAGCTACTATTTTTTTGGGTGCAGTTCCCTAAAAGTGCTTTGTCAAATATTTAAAATCAATAACAGTAAATTATTCTAATGAGCACTAATTGATAAGAAATTGGCTTTGCATCTAGCAGCACCTCAAACACCAGCAACACCGGGTAGCAAGCAGATCAACAATCATGTGCTGCTTATCAGTTCAGCCCCTTGGGATATAATAATCCGATTTTCTGGGCCCTAATTTTACCTAATAGACAGGATGAGAGCCAAGCAGAGAAACATACAGGAAAAACTGGGCCATTGCTGCAAACTCTGCATAGTAGTAAAGTTTGCTAGAACCTCTAGGTAAATTATAAATAGGTTGAGACTAAATCTTAATTAAATTTCATCTCCTTTAATAAAAGTGCGGAGTCAGGAAGAATCTAATAATGACCATTAACAGAGCAGGCTCTTCACATACCAGCTTCCAGCAGTGTTCTGAAACAGAACAGTAAGATTAATTTTCATTTGGTGGAAGAACCTGAGCAGGCAGGTTTGGTTATGAAATTCCTCCAAAGCCCAAGGATTTCAAAGACGAACCATGGAGGCTGGTTCATCATTGTTGGAAAGAATCAGCCTCTGTTCTACTCCTCCACACTCACATGAAATGCTGTTCATGCTGAGAGGTTTAAACCCATGTAGCAAACATCAACTCAATCTTTGAAGGTTTCTGTATTGTAAGGTGCAGAAAGATTCTCAGATGTGTAAATTTTGAACTTAAGAAAGTGAGATCAATGAACAAGACAACAGCCATGCAAGGACACCCATGCCATCTTTCGACGAAAGTGTTCTCTTCTTCCACTGACACAGCTTCCTTCTCTGACACATACACAGTTTGAAAGCTAAACTGCATTCTTGAAAGGAAGCATTATTTACCTTGGTATATTTTTGATAGTTTCTTAAAATTAGTTCTTAAAATATCACGGAAAAAAGGACATATTATTACAAGATTCCAGTTATATACAAGAAACAACAACAACAACAACCACCAATTGACAATATAAGCAATAGAAAGCCACAGCTAAGCTTTCAGCAGTTTCCCCTTACAGTGTCTATTTTGTTCTTTCTCTGATTCTTTTGTCTACTTCTCCGGAGACAACATAAGCTTGTCCATTAATTTATCAAGTGCCTGCCCTCTGTTCATACAGAGTAAAAAGGTTCTGTCTTCTGCTTCTGCAACCACTAATGGGCACAGTTGGAAGGGCTGAATAGATTTGTTAGAGAAGGAAAGGTGTACTCCCAGGTTCCTGAGCTCCATCAAAATATGCAACTTTGAGCATACATGTGGTCAAAATACAAAATTTTGTGCAGCGTATAACAATATTCAGGGCAAAACTTGCTAGAACTATAAACTAAAAAGAATTATGTGATGTACTTTGGTCAAGTTATGTCAAGAATTTGATATTGTTAAGAAAACAGTTTCTTTCCTTCCCTCTACTTCATTTTTATTGCCCTCCAACATTTTGTAGCTAAAGGGATCAAAAACATAATCAGGTTACTCTTATTTTATATGTAATTCATAGATATTTCAATAATTCAACGCTTTTCTTAATTTTGGAGTTTTCTATGATCATTTCCTACAATTAAGTCTTACCATAAAAACTAAAGTCATAATTTACAGTCAAACCAGCAATCAATAATGCAGATGGATGGAGTTTAATTTTCAGAGAGTTACAACAAAAATTGTTAACATTTTCAAACAACATGCCCTTGTTTAGATCCCCTAATTAATTTCAAGTATCTAGGAGATTACTTATATTTGGTATAAAGTTACCTCATTGAGGTACAGCAATGCCTAACTATGAGCACCCATGCTTGAATATTTATCATTGCAAAAAATTCAAGACAATGACACTGCAAATTAAAGGCCACTCACTCCTTTGTATTTTCTTTATCACACACTCAAAGACAGATAATAAAATATAACGTTCATTTTAAGTAAGGATAATGAAACTGTTGGTCCAAACTCAGGAAGTGATGAAACCCAGGGAGGTATATGTGGAATTCCAAGTTTTCTTTGCAAGCCCTTGAATTCACACGGTCCTCCTGGTGTACCAATCCCACAGCATTTACTATATAAATTTTGAGGAATTCCCAGCAAACTGGCTTACAGAACAGATGGCAATGCAATTTATAGTCTAAGGGCTGCATAGCTGTAAAACAGAAGTATCACAAGAAAAATGGAACTGGAGAAAGCTTTTGCATATCCCCACTGTTCTGAACAAAGGCCTGAACTCATAAAGTTTAACCTCAGTCTGGGTAGATCTTTTAGTCTGTTGGGATATTTAATGTTTGTAATGAAGCCTCAGCTGCTGGAATCAGGTGATCTTATGCATCAGTCAGTTTGCATATTAGAAAAACAAGGAAACTTCCAGACCTATAATTGCATAAAAAAACTTAAAAACCTTGCATAAATATAACCCAAAGACTCCGAATTTGCACATAAGCTAGCTAGCTTGAACTCTAAAATAACATAATGTATATATGAACCAATAGGATAAATGAAGGTGCAAACTATGGAAGTACAAAGTCACTGAAATGGGCTTAGGCTTCAATAAAATGGATTTTTGCAAATATAATAAACTAGAAAATCTTACCACAATCCCTACAAGATACATGAAATCTTACTCAAAGTAAAAATGCTTTATGTTTTCTACAGTCATCAGACCATACTTGAAAAAGCATGAACATAAAAACTAAGAATTTGTATCTATGACAAAATGCAATATTCTCTGGAACATTAAGTTAGGAAAGACATTTGTTTAATCTCATATCCTTTACCACAGCTACCAAGATTTCATGCACTGGTCAAAGTCACAGCAAAATTAAAGGTGGCAAGAGAAGAGGGAGGACATGGAATTCCTATGTTCTGTATTTCCCAGGAGGACTGTAATTTCTCTGAAGACTATTTAGGTCTGCCTGACTGTAAATCAAGTGGCTCCATAAGTGGAATTTTCCATTGCCTAAATCCCTGTCTTCCTCCCTGGAAGGCAGGGAGCACCCATAACATCATATTACACAAGCCCAGTCTATTGATATCTATTGATTGTTTTTCCCATCCATGATTAAATTGACACGGGAACTATGGGATCCTATGGGATTTATGGGATTCCTTGTCAAAAATGCAAATACCTGTCTAAAGGGAAATGGAAAGCAAGCACATGAGGAAAGCTCTCTGCCATGATTGCTTACAATACAAGTTCTACTTGTTCTTTTTATTCTATACAGGAAAAAAAGGAAACAACTCCTCTGTTTTAACCCATTTATCTATCAATACAATGTGAATGAGCTGGGTAGCATTCTTTGGGAAAAGCACAACTCCTTTACCACATCTGCTTCAGACTGCTCAGAAACTTTTTGTCTCTTTTCTTTCTCAAAGAGTCGTCCAGGATATTTTTTTCCCATGGTTTTTACCCTGAGTGGCTTCCTTATCACCCTTAAACTGGTGTCATAATAATTAGGGAACTGTTGCAGAAAACCAAATTATGCCTAATACTGAACTTTAAGGCCTTAGCAATACATAAAGGTTGGTGTCAGGACTTGGTTGACATGTTCTAGAAGGACCTTGACTTTCTCTTGACTTTCTCTATCTCATCAGTTAGTTACAAGAAAACCACCTCACACAACTTCATGTTTTTTAAACCATATGATCATGTGAAACCAGGCTGATGGATCTCAGATGCACTGGAGAGTTTTAATGCCATGGAGTACACAAAGTAGAATTACTCATAAATAAGCGATTGAAGTGATTTAAAGGAAACAAGGATTAATCAGGATAGCCAAACCTAAAGTGTATGAACAAAGTTCTGGGGAAAATGCTCTGATTATAGATAAATTTAGATGTGAAGTCCCATGTCAATAAGCATTAAATAATGCACTTAGGGAACACTGCTAAAATATTCAGTCATGGTCTCTAAAGTAATTATATCTACTCAGAAAATAGGTTTGGAGTTGTGGATAGTTTCCTCCAATTGCCTGAGGAAAAGACTAACAATGGAACAGGAACTACTGAAACTGCACAAACACCAGAAATATCCATATTTTATCCATATAGCCAGCAGTCCTGGTCTTTCCACCTCTAAATCATTTCAAGAAAACAGAAGAGCTATGAAGCATAAATGAGAAATACAGATAACAGTTCACTTTCTCTGCATCTTCCATCTTTGTAAGTATTTTCCTGACAGAGAACGCATTCCTTCTAACATTTCATGATGAAATAATAAGATGATACATTTAAAACAGTAAAAGAAAGTCTGGATTTTTTTCCAAGAATTTTGACAGTGGAATGCATTACCTTCAAGGAAGCAAAAAGCAGAAAAGGGTTCAAAAAGGTATTAGACAACTTTACAACAGGTAACTGTTCACTAGTCATCTACCTGCCTAGCAAGCTCAGAATTCACCAACTCCTGGGAGCTATAAGAGATAGAACAGCTCTGAGATTTCTCTCCATGGATCCCCTTGCTGATAGCTTGCCTGTGTGTATTATTTTTCTCTTTGAAAATCTAATATTGGCAACAGGATCTTTTACTATTTTAATTCTAAAGCTCCAAATTTACCAGTTCTTGCACAAAAGCTAGAATATCTCTTTAACTGAAAGTTCCTTGGCTAATGTTAGCTGCTAATACAACATAAGAGTCCAACAGCATTAATGATCACATCACTTTGAACTTCAAACACATCTATAAAAGTACATTTTATTGTTGTCCTGATCAGTTTCAAAGCTTTTCAAGTTACATCTGTTTCAAAATTAAAAAAAAATAAAAAAGGATTTTCCTCAACAGCTTAAGATTCTATCTGAGCTTTTTTATACCTGTGTGGGAAATAAAGACCATTTGGAACTGATATGCCAAGTTCAGGCCCAGATCAAACAACGGCAAATATCAATGAAAAGCCTCAATGAGAAACTGAACTCACAGTACAAAATTAATTCAAGGGCTGAAGCTGCAGGGACTGGTTCAGAGGACAAGAGCAGTGGTGAGGAACTCCTTGGCTCTGTTCTTTCCTCTGATACCTGCATCATTAGAAAAGCTCTTCCTTTTTACATCCTTATAAAATAAGTAACACCAGTCTTGCAAGGGCATCCATTCAATAAGCTTTCTAAGACTTTACAGAGCTTTTCAAAGAATGTGTTATGGAGGGCTGTTACACCCACCCAAGCTCTGCTGAGGCCACCCTTGCAGTCACCAGCACTCAAGTTAATTAACATGTCTTGTGTTGTTTCTCAATTAAAAGTTTTAAGTTTTATACAGCTAATCCACATAGAAGTATAAAATGAAAAATTACTCATGACAAAAAAACCCCTTTGAGTGTAAGTGCCATTAGTTCAATAAATCTACAAGAGTAGTAGACTTGAATATTTCAAAAGTGAAGATGCTGAGAAGAACAGTTTGTCATGAATATGGCACAACCAGTGCAGAGACACATTTACCAATATGGACATGCCACTGCTCACATTCAAAGCTCATACAAGTGGCAATCTGGAAAAGCTGTCGAGGGATACAGCAATAAAACAGATAATTCTGTCTTACCCCATAAAAATTTTCTAGGGCCTACTGTGCCCTAGAAAAATACTCCAGGATTAGGGAAGTTTTCATGGCCCTGAATGGATTTTCATGGTATCAAAGCTGAAAAGGCAAACTGTATTGAATCAGGCCGTAAAAGCAGCTGCTTTTCTCCTCCACCAAAGTATAAAGATGTTGTAATGTAACTGTCAGAAGTTAAAATTACTATAGAAAAAAAATAGTTTCTAACATAGATATGACCTATGTCTCTCAAGAAATAGTTAGACAGAGGGGAGTTGGAGGTTTGGTGTAATTAATCATGTCTTTATCACCCTAAAGACAGTATTAGTGGCGAATGGGATTGAATCTCAAACCTGGCTTCCAACACACACTTGATAGAATGATGGATGCAGGAGTACACCACACAGTGCTGCAGGAGCAACTGCCTACACTACTCCCATGGTCTGTCAGCTAGTCAGACTGGCTGAGTTTGGTTTAGACTGGTGAGATTGATTTAAAATAACAATGTAAACTAGAGTCAACTCTGTTTGTTGACAGTCACTAACTGACCACCATAACAGCACCATTAATTCTGTTGTCAGCAAATGCTTTGTAATGATTTGAAACGAATGCAGCTTCCTCTTCTTGAAAATCCCCACAGCATCAAAGGTTTACTTTGTACACTGTTTGGGCTTTCTAAAGTTTAAAATCACAGCCAGTGCACCTGCGTTCTACAAGATCATTAGGTAAATATCCCAGCAAAGCCCAATCAACCTGGCTTCAGTTACCTTACCGTCTGCTCCAGAAGAAAATTAATGTTATTAGATGTGTCTTTCCCTGGAAATTGCTGGTGTTTGGTTACTGTGGCAGCTGTCAGGGAGGTGCAGGGGTCTTTCTGCTGGATGCTGGTTTGGCAGGCTGCCTAGGCACAAGCCTGGTCCCAGCCCCATGCCACCCGTGTCAGGGTGCCCTGAGCCCTCAGAGCACACCAGAGCTCAGCCTTGCCAGTGTGCCCTGCCAAACCCCAGATCCCTGCAACTCTCACCCATCAAGAAATAGAAATGTCAGGTCTGAACTCAGGTATAAAGAGTTAGGAGAAAAATGTAGGAAAAAAAAAAACCAAACTCCTGCAGACCTACATGGATGGAGACAAACGAAATCCGATTAACGACGCCTCTTGTTCTTCTATTTTAATGTCCTGTGGAAAAGAAATTAGCATAGCAAATCCTGCTTTATCTCGGAAAGAAATTTCAGATCCTTAGTCTGAACCCCTCTCCTTTTTCCTGGAATAAAAAGCCAAAATGAAGATCTTGTCAGCTTCAGAGGGGAGATTTGTCACACATCAGTGGTTTGCAGGGGTGGGTGCCCACTCAGCCCTTTCTGCCTGGCCACAGGGACACCACTGCCACCCAGCCCCTGCTCAGCTGCTGGCTTGCCAGGACTCCTGGATCATCTGAGCCCTCTGGACAGGGGCATTAAAACTCTTTTTGAACATAGCTTTCTAAAATAGCCAAAGGACAATATAAAGTGGAGGAAGATAATTCAATTGCATTACAAAGAATGGTGCAAATTACAGCACCTAATTTGTATTTAGCATGAAACATATGAAACAATATAAACACCAAGATCACTTAAAAGAAACCTCCATTGTAGAGGCAATGGTCTCATTCATTTTGCTAAGCCTGAAGCAGATAAAAACCATCACTGCGCTCTGAAGAAGAGCTGCTTAGCACCCTTCCTCACTGGAGGTAAAAGCAGTGCATTTCCAAAACTCACGTGTGTTTTTTACAGAAATAAACTTTGCATCTTATAAAACAGAAAGGTCTTTTAATAGAAGAGGAAATATTTAACCTTCTCAAAGTCAATGTCTACTCTCTTCTCTATGATTCCTCCTGCAAAGATGTGAAACAAATCACAGCAAAATAAAGAAAAAAAAGGGGAAAAAATCAAGAAGAATAACTGATTGGGAAAGGGTGAGTGTTTTTTTCTGCAAGACCTTTGCATCTAGTCTGAATATGTTTCATTTTTATTCAGTTCTTGTGCAGGACACTAGGATTATATGTATCAACTTAATTCAGTGATAAGAAAATCCTTACTATAAATCCTACCATGTGGGACAAATCTGTCAAGATCTTGATTATCAAAACAAATGAACAGACAGTAAAACGTGACATACATAGCATACACTTTACATGACAAATTAGCCCTAGCACAACTGACACACATACTGTAAGGAGATGTTAAGGTTGCTATGGCAAGCAATGTCTTTCCTTCCCCAGCACCTGAATCACAAGTTTTCTGAGCCAAAGGCTTCTATCAAAAGATAAAAAATTTTCTATAGTTAAGCATTATCTGCGTATAACAGAACATATTTCTCTGTCCCACTGCGGTCTCCTTCAAAAGTTACTGCCTTCAAGAGTGACCTCACCCTGTCACTGGAGTGACTAGCCAGAAGCCCTAAGGTTGTTATTTGCCCCTTCAGCAGATGTGTTAGGGATTTATTATAATGCTTTAGGGACCAGATAGTGATGGTTAAACAAATTAGGAAACTCATGCAGTGAGCAACAACACCGTCAGCTCAGGGAAAACAAGAGTCCTGTCTCAAGCCATAGATCTGAATGGAAATGCAAGTATTTCAGCTACCAAAAATTTTGGATGTTATACGTTCCTCAGAAATGGGCTGTCATGTAAGAACTGAGGATTTTTTCAGAAACATTCCCACTTTTGGTTGAAATTAAAATTGTAGGAAAAAACTCTGTGATTCCAAACCACTGTGATTTCAGCATACTTCTCATCCAAAACTGTGTTTGGAACTCCTAAAGCAGAAAATCAGGGATACATTTAAAGAAATGGAGTAAACCACAGTGAGAATTTAGTAAAAGCTATTCCTGTTAGCAAGACATGACTGCACCAAGAGCTCTTCTGCACGAAGACCAAAACACTGGAGAGACATTCCTGACACAAGGTGTTCAGAACCTACATCAGGACAGGCTCACCCTTGCTGCAAAAATTACAAATCTTTTGCAATAAGCCAGCTGACAGCTTCACTGCTTACTCCTCCCAGAAATCCACCAGAAATTCAAACTAGATTCGCTTCTCCCAGCTTTCTTAACAAAACTCATAAACAAGTGTGTTCTCACTGACCTCAGAGGATGGGTCAAATAATCAAAACCTATTATTTAGCTGTTAATTTCTGTGATTACAGAGTGTCTTTTTTCTTTTAAGTTATGACATCCATATATTGATCACCAGCAGACCCAGCTATGACCAGATCAAAATCACCGTGAGAAATGCTCAAGTTTCTGTATGTCTAGGAGGGACTGCAGAAGACTATTGTGTCATCTTTCTACTGCCTACTGTAGTTCATTGTATAAGCATTTTACAAAAGGTTACAATTCAACTGAAAAAATGAATCATTTAGGAGCTTTTCTGAACATGTGCTATCCTGATAAACTGATAAAATAAGAATGAGAAGTAAGGATCTTGAAAAACTGCTATCCTCAGTTGGTTTGTTTAAACCCTCTCTGTACTGTAGGTGAAGATTTATACAAAGATCTATTTTTCTGTTTGAAAATACTTTTTATTCCTTCACGTGCAAGAAGAAGAGCAAACAATTCTATGCAAGTAAAAGAGATTATGTAAAAATAATTAAATTTAACTCATACAAAAAAAAATCCTAGGAGTTAACTACTTACATAACAACAGAAGTCAAGTTTAACACAGAATTTTTCATACAGAGGTATCAAAGTATCTCATAAAATCAGGTAAAGCTGTCACCATTTTATAGTGTGTGAATAATGAAGAAATCTAGCAATGCATAACATTGAAATGTGACGAATGATTTTCAAAACTTAGCACCAGTGTAAAAAGTACCAAGAAACCCCATAGTGAGGGAGCTGCCCAGCACCAGGCAGGTTATGGCACACACACCAGGGGATGGCATCCAATGAGCCATTTGGGATAACAAAACCATTTTGAGATTTTTATATACATTGCAAAGAAACAAAACCAGTATGATATTAAATCTGATCTTGAATGAAAAACTCCTTGAAGGCAGCTCTTAGAATAGGCTGCAATGAACACATATAAAATTCATATCAGCTTCCAGCCAGCAACACAAACCTATGCAATTTTACCACATTTTTTTCTTTTCTTACCTCATTTATTGTATGGTGAGATTTTAATTTTGCATATTCTGCTTTGTATTTCCTTTTTCCTACACCCTGCATAAATTCCATGCCTTGACACAGCTCTGCATTTATCTCCCAATTCACCCATCCATGACTCCAAACAGGTCCCTGCTGCAGTGCACTGCTTTTGTTCATCACATCCTGCTCCTTCCCAGCTCCTCTCTACTTTACTTCCCTTCACCCTTGGCTTCAGAACTTCCCCAGCATTATTCCTCCTGTGCACTTCCCAAGAGCTGAACTCTAAAATAGGAGAGGAGAGGAGAGGAGAGGAGAGGAGAGGAGAGGAGAGGAGAGGAGAGGAGAGGAGAGGAGAGGAGAGGAGAGGAGAGGAGAGGAGAGGAGAGGAGAGGAGAGGAGAGGAGAGGAGAGGAGAGGAGAGGAGAGGAGAGGAGAGGAGAGGAGAGGAGAGGAGAGGAGAGGAGAGGAGAGGAGAGGAGAGGAGAGGAGAGGAGAGGAGAGGAGAGGAGAGGAGAGGAGAGGAGAGGAGAGGAGAGGAGAGGAGAGGAGAGGAGAGGAGAGGAGAGGAGAGGAGGCCAAAACCTTTGGAGTAGCCTGAGCTCAGCTACACGTGCCCCTGGGGCTGCTCCCCATGACTGCCAGCTTGGATATTACAAGAAGTAACAGCTACACACCTGTTTTCCCAGTGCACAGCAAAATAAACCATGATGCCAGGGCCACAGGTTTAATTGATTCTCTTTGTCTTTCACCCTGCTTTAGAAGTCAGTCTGATCAATGCTATTTCACACTCTCCACTGCAAGCTTTACTGATCTAACCTCTGACTAAACACAGATTCATCAAAGCAGCACCGGGGGACGCAATATTTATCCTTTGCAACACACAGGGAATGTCATGTTACAACTTCCTCCTGGCTTTCCTCTTCTATTAGGAGAGGAGGGGAAGGAGGAATGGAAGGAGGACTTGCACAGCTGAAGTGAGTGCCGGCACTGGAAACTAATGTCATGTATTTATCCACTCACATTAAGTATGGAAGAGGCAGTCACAGTTCGTGTTCCCTTGGCACTCTTGAAATTCTTTTCCTTTCCATCTTCCAGAGGGTGACAGAAAATAGCAGTTACTGACAAATGCTGGGGGAAAGCACAAGACCTAACCAATAAATATTATATGCATCTATATCTCTAAAACTCTCCCTCAAGTCTAAACAAAGTAAATATGAGAATCCCCAGAGGAAGTCATGGAAGCTGCCAATTCCTTTCAGAAAGGCAAATAAATGAATTTTCGTGATGCTTCTCTACATTTCTTTAATAATCTGAATAAAAGTTGCCAACTGGGACACAGCAGAACACATTCCTTTGCTGACACAAGCCAGCCTTTCCCTTGTCAAGTGCCCAGGTGGGAAGGGAGGCAATCACTGAGGCTGTGGGAGCATTGCCCTGGTAGTGCCACACTGGAGGTACCCAGCAGACACGCTCACAAAGAAATAAGGCTTTGTCATGTCACATAGGGGAGAAGATTACTTCTTATACAAAGACAACATCTAAAGGATCCCTATGTGAACCTGGTGTAAAAAGTTCTTCTACCACTTCAAGCACCTACTGGTTTCCTCGCCAGCCACCTGCTCTTACTCTCTCTTAGCTTGTTATCTGGATGCAGTTTTCTCAACAACAGTTTCTCAGTTCTATTCAATGGTGGGTCTATTGCTGACTCCTTTAGTGTCTTCTCCATACAGAAATGATTGTTTTGCCATATGAAGTCAAAGGAAGGTTGAACCACAGCATGGCTTGGCTATTGTCAATCTTGCCAGCTGTTGATTGAATATTTCAATTTTGAGTAGTTTTGCTGAGATAACATATTTTTAATCACTTCCTATTCAAGGTGCTCACCTTCACTACCAGAGACCCAGATATTAAAAGCTTATCTGTCATTCTTTCCTATCACTGTCCCTGCTTACATAGCCCTTACCTTATCTTTCCTAACTTTTTTTTTGTAACTCATCTTTACTTAATTTTTAAAAAAATAATGTAACATTCTTCCCCTTTCATCTCTCTTCTGCTCTTTATGAAGATCTTTAACTTGGGCATAAACATTCTCCTTTTTTTCTATGCCAAACCTCTTGTGGGATCTCATTCCTATATCTCCAAATATTTCTTTCTGTCAAGGATGCCTTCTCCATCAGGTCCCTTACTATGAAATCTTGACTCCTCTTCCGCTAAAACTGAGTTCTGAGTTTCTAGACAGATAGACAGTGAACAGCAACCTCCTGAAGGTCTGTCTTCTTCTCTGAACTCAGCGTGTTAGAGAACATCAAAGAAACAGGCCTCAAATAGATCTATTCCAGGAAATATGTTCCCAAACCTGACTTATTACTGGAATACAATCTAAACTTAAACAGCAAGTGGATGATTTTAGAGACTTTACTAGCAACTCAGAGCCAGAAATAAGAATCTGCAAGTATTTCTGATGACTTGAACAACTGAAAATGTTTTCATGGAGAACACACACTGAGCCTGTAACTGAATGTGCTGTAATCAAACAAGCTCTCAAAAGCTGAGAGCAAGTGCTTACCTTAAGAAATCATAGTAGGGCATCAAATAACAGAGTTTGAAGTCATCACCCTGAGTACTTACAGTTCAACCTCTGGGTGCAAAACAAGGACAGTGTGCCTTCTCACTCCCATGCTAATACCTAAGGTATCACTACACGTAATTACTACTATATTTGCAAAATGAACCACAAATCTCCCCTCAAAATGCATGTGTTTTTCACAGAAACCCATAAAAATGGACCTGATTATTCACCACATTCCCCAGCACAAACTACAGAAAGCTTCAGCCTCCGGCCCTGCGTGCATCTGCCCTATGCTGTGTGCTAATTGAACCACGGATGTGCTGAAACAGCCGGCTGGAAAAGAGCCAACTTATCTTTGTGCTCCAAAAGAATTTTTAAAAGAAAAGGAAACTCCTGTTGTGAATTATGAGAATGAGAATCCTTCAAATACTGTTAATAGAGTGATAAGAATTACCTTTTATTCATGTTTGTAATACTCCTATCAGCAAGGACTTACCCTCTTCTCCCTGAGCTTCAATTTAAGGGTTTTTTTTCCTACAGAATTACTTTCCAGAGATACATATTAGCACATTTTTTTCAAAACAGATAAATACTGCCAAAATAATTACTAAACACATATTTTCCTGCAAAGCCAACCAAGGTCTCAGTTCTGAAAACTTGTGTTATTAATGAATGGCACACTGCTGCAAACTAATTGTATGTAAAGTCAATGGGTGCATGTTTAAGAATTTTAATTACTGTTCTGTGATTGCTTTATATTCAATAAGTAACATAAAGGTAACAAAGCCTTTATGATGATAAGCAGTTTAATTAGAAAGCCAAGATAAGAAAAAAATGCCTTTAAGTTACAGAATTTGTTCATGCTGGCCATGTGATAACCGGAGTACATGGTTTCTCTAGGTATTTTAAAATATGAAAAGCTAATTCTACCAAAACCTTTGTTTCCTCACACTACTTGAACTGCCTTATCTGCCATTTTCTTCTCCCTCTTATGGGTGCCAAGAGCACAGTTTAATTAGCTGACAAAGCCTGGTGTGTGAGCAGGTCCACGGGAGCCCCGCGCTCCGCGGCCTGCGCGAGCGGTGAGCTGAGAGAGGCCTGGGCCGCGCCGGCCGCGGAGCACTCACCCCTTCAGCAAACTGTCTCGGAGGATGGCCATTGATTTCCCAGTTATTATGAACATGGAATTATTGGATGACAGATGATAGAGTGTTAGGTCCTACAAGTATTTTCCCAAATGGGCTATCCAGCCAGTGTTGCCGTGGCAACGAGGCTGTTTGACAGCGCTTATGACAAAGAAGGCTTTGCTCAGAATTCGGCTACAAAAGAGCTCCTTGCTTCCTATCATATCCTCCCTGGTTTTATCCAGCATCTCCTTAGTGCCTCCCCAGCTTGTGCCTCCAGTTGGCTGCTCCAACGCCAGCCAGGGTATGGCACTGCTGACAGCCTTTAGTCCTCCAGGAGAGCACCCTGCCCTGATGAGACATGACACTTTTGCCTATGATAATGCCTATTCTCCTAAGGTGAAATATTAAGTCTGTCAGTCCTGAATCCACTGGCAACACAGGTTCTGCATCTGAACACACAACTGAAGGCCTAGGAGGAATCATGCTCACAAATCAGCCATTGTCTTGCACAGTTAAAAGTTAAATAATTTCTTCACCTTCCAGCCACGACTCCTTCTTTGCTTGGAGGTTTCTTTAAGCCTTTTTTCTACTAGCAGGACAATACTTGAACACTTTAAAATAAAACCCAGCTACCCACCTTCTCCAAGTGCTGTTATATTTGCTCAAACTTTCTGATAATTTCAGAAAATGCCTCTCCTTTGAGCTTCTGATTCCCAAAAAAGCTGTTTCAAAAATCCAAAATTACATGCAATAACGGGTTATTTAAATGGGCTTACTCCCTTTTAATTCACTGGACGGTTTTTCAGAAAGACAATGACGGGAGAGGGAATTACTGCAGAACAGCATGAACAGCTCAGGCTGGTTGCAGCAAAGTACCGTAAAGCTGCAGCCAGAAAGCCTCATATGCCTGGGCTTTGCTGCCCAGGATGGCAACTACTCCTCACCACACACAGTTACCACCCTTTTCCACTCTGTCTCAGTCCACAATGAATTTTGCTGTACTTTCTTCCCAGCCTGGGTGAGATGAGCAGCACCTCAGCTGCCATTGCTTGAGTAGTGGTAAGTGGGTAGGAAAAGATTTATTGAATCTACTTACATTTTCAATAGGTATCAAGTTACCTCTCCCCAGGTGCACTACTTGGAAAAGTACCCCTGGGAAAGATGGAAGGAGGCCCCATTGTGAAAATATAAGCTAAAAATGTGCCCAGATATTCCCTGATATCTTTAATAAGTGAGAGGGTTATTCTCTTCCAATCTCCAATAAAAATCTATCCCAAAAGGTGAGGTTTCTGTCAAGATGGAAAAGTACAACTAAAAACCTTTAAAGCACACACCATTAATTGAGGCAAGTACTGATGAGATTCCCAGGAGAAATTGAAGACTAGTTATGGAATGAGAAAAGTGAGGTATGTGTCTGCAATGAAGCTTAAATGTTCTGTGCCAACTCTCTTGTTTCTGTCTAGAAATACTTTAGGTCTTAAAATACTTGTAAGTGCATTAAAAAAAATATTCCTGGTACAGCCACATCTGCTCCTAGCAGCACTTTTATAGGACAGCTTCAATTAGAGCTGGCTCTTGATGAGCCTCATCGAGGTTGTGCTGCACAAAGCAATAAACAAGGCACTGAAAGCACATGGAAAGCTGCAGCTTCATGCTGCCATCAGCCCCCACTGTCATATTTTCTCTCCTTTCATACCCTCCTTCTAGCATAAGCAAAGCTGTAAATGTTTTAGGGCTCTGTGATAGTCCCTGAGAAAAACAGGGAGCATATGTAATGTATTTTCACATGGAAGAAAAAATGGAGATCCTAATTTCTAAAGTGTGCCTTCTGTCCAAAGTGTACCCTTGACACTAACTCGGCTGTGATGCAAATCACTTTACAGAGATTATTCAGCCATAGATGATTCCAAGGTACCATCAGAAGGGTATTAGTCAACAATTTCTCATGAAGTCCAATTACATGTTTTCTATATAATTCCCTGACTACCCACTAAAATTTTGCTGATATTAGCCCATCTAAAAGGCATTCCAGGGACCAGGAGCACAGATAATATCCATTACAAAACCATTCTGTGGTTTCTGTCAAATCTAAGTTAAATGCTCTATAGGGACTGGAAAGCTGCTACGAAATTGCAGATTCAGGATCTATACAAAACAAAGACAATATGTCAATATACTCTTATTTTTAAACAGAGAGAGACATTCAAATATATGAAGACTGAGCTACAAAGGATGCATCTAATGGCACAACATGCATTCTCTCTGAGTACACTGTGATCTAACTTTGAGGATGTGCCTAGCCCATAGACATAATTGATGTAATCTGGATTTTCTCAAATTTCTCATGCAAATACAAAATCAGTACCAAATGCATGTAATTATAAATAGGAAAAAAAAAGGTTTTTTTAGTAAAACTCTTTCCTCTTCTCTCTTTTCAACCAAATTGTCAAAACATGTCCCTTCTGAAAACATTTAAATGACTAGATGGTTAAAGGCACAGGTAATGGTACAAACTCCCTCAACAGCAGGTCATAAATTTGCCTTCAACCTCAGCTGGAAGTGACTAAACTTTACTATGACCACACAGCTGTTTAATGTTCTATCTGAAACAAGCCAGCAGTTTCAGCCAAGGTGCTACTGGGCAGGTGTTTGCATCACTAAAACACACCACTCCTTTCAATAACACTGTTGGGAGTGTCAGCAAAGAGGCCAAGGATGGAGTGGACTTGGGGACTGCATATATTTTCCTGAATGAGAATCAGAAAGCTTTGGCTACTTTGGGATTGATGAGTAACAGAGAGAAACATAAGCTATCCTTTATTTCACTCAACTTGTTCTAGGAAGAAGATAGGGAGTTCTCTACCTTGTCATAAGCAGCCAAGTCTTTCTTAAATCTTTCAATTCTTATCAAGAATTCTTTATCTGATACAAATTTTCATATAACAAAAAAAAAAAAAAATCTGAAAGACTTCAAGGTGGAAACAAGTCCCTTTAAATAAAAGACCAGTATTTTGGAGTGGTAGGGAGCTGACAAGGACATACATTCTGGGTTTTGTACTGCCTTTATGTACTGTTTGCCAAAATAGAAGAGGCAAATTGTAGTTAAAAAAAAAAAAAAAGAAACTACAAAAGAGAAAATCTGCGAATCCTTAAAAAAAAAGTATATTTCCTATTTGTGTGATCTCCAGGAAAACAATTGCTGCTTTATTGATTTATGCTACAAAAATAGTATAAGAGAGTACAGCATTGAAATGAAACTTCACACAAAAAAATCAACCTAACTAGTATCTTTAACTGAAGTCAGTGCAGGTAGCTCATAGTCAGTGTCCCAGAAAGTAGGGGATCAGCTCCAGCATTTTTTCCCAAAGACAACAGTGGCCAGCCAGTCATCAGGGTATCCCGATGAAAAATTGTTCCAAAAACTTATATTCTCTGTACTATCTGCCCCTTGGCTTCATGTAGAAGGGAGCATGTTGCTTCTGTCAAGATGAGAAATTTTGGGGCCATTCATGGGCCAAAGGAAGCAGGAAGAATATTACTGAAGCTGTCTGGATACACACCAATTACCCTCTCTTGGCTAAGTTTTTAGAAGTAAGATTTTCAAGGATGTGAAAGAAAATTGTAATTTGATAGTGTTTGGCCAAGTTAGTGGAGCAAAAAATGTACAGAGAATGGCTTTCAAAAGAGAAATTTAGGGTGTTCCTGAAGCTGTTGAGTTGAAAAAAAAAATTTACTGCTAAGTTGGGAAAGTGGATGCTAAGGAATATCTCTTTTTAGCTTCCCTGAAAGTTGCTTGAAGTGATCTCGTGTGATTAAGACTCTGAAAAGTAAATTAAGAAAGTGAAAGGATGCTTCCTCCAAACACTTCAGTTTTAAAATCTTGACTACAGTCTTAGCACAGTGCAATCCTGTATAAACACAGTTGTTTAAAGATAACACTAGTTAACCTTATTTTGCTATGGGCAATACCAGCAAGCTTTAAAAATAAAAAGAATACATTTGCTCATGAGGCAGAATTTTCCTATAACATAAATAGCAAATTCAATCTGCTGTTAAAAAAACTACTCTGTTTTAAAAGCAATTAAGAAGGGCTTTTCCCCCCCAGATTGACTTGTCAATCCTATTAGACCAAATTCTAATTAAGGGTGGAAAAGTGACTATTGTATCTGCCAAATGAAAATAATTTAGTGTGAGTTAATGAGGACTGGCTCATAACTGATTAGTCATTTTGATTCTGGCTTGTTACAGTGGTAGAAATTACTTTCAAAGGATACAGTAGGATCAGCAGTGATTTTCACTCATTTGAAAAACAAA
Organism: Melospiza georgiana; assembly: GCF_028018845.1. Classification (NCBI taxonomy): domain Eukaryota; kingdom Metazoa; phylum Chordata; class Aves; order Passeriformes; family Passerellidae; genus Melospiza; species Melospiza georgiana. Next base: position 52,783,503 of record NC_080433.1, read on the forward strand.
CTGAACTTTCCTTCGTGACCCGATCTGGCATAAAAATACCTGAAAACAGGAACAAGATAGGTGCAACAGCTTATAGCTTGTTTTGAAAATATAAATTACTTTGAATGATAATAATAAAATCTAAATTATTAAGACCTGGCAATCTTTTCTCTATATCATACTTTGAACGAGTAGCCTTTACTAACAAAGGCCTAATATCACTATGAAAGAGGAATGACCAACCTCACAAATCTTTACTCTCCTGAGCAGATTTGCATCACTATTTTACAATGTCACACAGGGATGCTCACGTGAAGGTCTCTAAAATCAAGTTTATATGTGTAATGTACATTTTTTGAAACTAAGCTCAATACAACGTGCAATAGCAAATGCTGCATGAGAATAACAAGCCCTGCTAGTCCTTCACAAATGGATAAGGAGTTGCTTAGCTGATTCAGAAGGCATCCCAGGGCAGCTGGCCTTCAGTGTGCCAGGACACAGGACTGCACAAAGCAAAAATACCTTAAAACAGATCACCCTGTTCTATTTCTTATATCCTGGATAACTCTGTGGATGTGTAAAATTTGCATTTATCAGGATCACTTGAAAACATTCAATTCTTTCATGACAACTGATGTATTCTACTCCTGTGGCACCTCACCTGTCCTTGAGAACCATACAGAAATGGAGTGATGACATTTCACTTTCAGCGTTTTGTGTAAAGACACAAAATAATGTCAAACAAAATCCTAAAGCCAGATTATTGGATGCCTGAAAACTCATCTCATTTTTTCATATGGACACAGGTACCAATCTGTTTTCAGAAAAATAAATTAAAAACAATTAAGTCAAGATTGAACTGGTCATTTCACTACCTCAAGAAACCAGATTAATGACTGATTTATTTCAATTGAAGCAGGCAGGTCTTTTCAGGTAATTGCCACCATTGCAACAAAGTAACTCTTCTACTTGGTCTGTACAGGTCCCAAAGGCCATAGCTTGGTTCACTCTTAGCATCAACCACCACTGAGATATTACTTGGCTGATATTATTCATACCTAATTTTATTTTGGTATTGTGACTTTTAGTAGCTGATCTTCTCCAGAATCGAAAACAAAACCTGGAGAACGGAGGTAAGAAAAAACCCAGAATCTCTCTGGGTATGTGGAAGACAATCTTTTCAAGATGTTTAGGCTCTTAAAAGTTCAGAAACATACTTTAAGTTCCTCAAGTACCTGACCAGTTCCTCCTGAACTTTAAACATCTCCCAGCATCCCAATAACCCTGAAATCAGGCCACAACAATTAGCTGCTTAAAAAATACAATAGTAACCTAGTAAACAACATTCCAATACTTTAAAATGACAATTGATATTCTACTTGAAACAAATACTGTTTTCTCTTGTCCCCTCTCAGCAATGATTCAGTATTTAGATTTGACATTGAAAAACACACAGTCTGCACTTAGTGACATAATGTGGCTTATAAAACTTTATTCAAGGTTATGTCACATGGACAAAGGGAGTTTGTTGGGCACTTAATTGTACATCTTTATATTCACCTGCACTTCTAGTTTAAAGGCAGCCTCCAAAATAAGTCAAAATTAATGGGGATGTAAAAGAATCAGAAAAAAACTTTGGATGTTTCCTGTAGCCTATTTACATGCAAGTTTCACAAAGACTTAGAATAAAATAATCTAGATCCTTACATAGGACTGTGCTTACATATAATGCTGTATCAAGTTTTTAGTAGTAGATACATGTCCATAATCACCATGATCTGATGTTCATCATGCTAATTGCATGCAGGTCACTGCAGTTGGAGCGAGGCACACAAGGCCACTGTGGCTCTCCACTGCATCCCAGAGCAAAGTGCTGGGCAGGGCTGTGCACACGCCCTCCTACCTGTCAGAAATCTATAACTCCACCTGCTCTAGTCCACCTGCAAGAGAGAAATAAACTTTGCCCCTCAACCAGGATAGTTCCTAAGCACCAGCTTCCAATTTCAGTTAAGGAAAGAGATCCTTCAGTTTTAAAAGTGTGCAGCATGTTCATTGCTCTTTAATTTCACATAGTCCCCCTGAAGCACTTTACTACTGAACAGCCTTTAATATGATTTGAAACAGATACCACTCCAGGGCTTTCTCATCTTCATCACTTGTTTGTTTTGACCTTGACATTTATTCAATTAGAACTGATTTGCGAATCATGCACAACGCTTCCTAAAGTCCATTTTCATACACCAGTGCATAGGCCCATCCAGTTAGCAATGATCTTTCCACGTGCCCAAAGTAAAAATCTACAAAACCAAGGAGCTTCTAAAATAGCCAAGGTGTCTGTCACAAAGCATCTTCTATTTTCTTTTCTACCATTGCTCTCAGTAAATGGAAAATAAGAGAAGCTATGAAACCTCCTTTAGCAAATAATAAGTTCCAGCACGGCCTAACTGTCAGATTAATCAGCTCCCTGAAATTTGCCTCAGGAGGGAGCAAAAGAAGGAATAGTTCACATTCAGGAAAGCAGGATTCATCCCATGAATATTATGGCAGCTCCTCCACAGCTGAGGAAGAGAGGGGAGCACATAGTCCCTATCACATCTCTGTCACATGCTCAGTGCTGGGAGAGGAAGAATTGTTAAAATTGTCAAGTACCATTCACAAATTTATGCCTGTGGAGTTGTTCCTTCTGGAAGAGAACCAAATAACTCATACTTTTTGAAAATTGCTTGTGACAGCTTCTCAGTCTGCTTCAGGCTGGCTCTCAGTGATGATTTGTATTTTCATATACTTCTCATACATTAAGAAATTTACACCTGTCAGGTCCTGACAGAGTGTCTCCATCTTCAGCCTTTTCAGGGAAAATTCTTTGCTTGCAGACATTATCCAAATAAGTTTCTATCAGAAGTCTGGGTGACATAACAGGTGGGGGTCTAAGAAATATGCAGCAGGCAAGCACAGAATTTTAATGAGAGACAGGAGCTTCTGCACCGGCATAAAAGGGATGGAAATTAAAGTACTGATTCCTGTCACTTTAAACTCATAAAGCCCGTGGATAATTCTTAGGGGAAGATATAAATGCCCACTACAGAACTTCCTTTACTACCCAGGCTGACATAAGAATTTTTATTTCTATTTATGGAATCATGCTTGGGGTCAGAAAAGCATCTCAGAGAACAAGATTCTTCTTAAATAAGCAGAAGGATGGTCATCCCTGCTGGTACATTTCTTGAGAGCAAAATAAATGCCTGCTCCCCACAGCCAAAGTGGCCAGAAGAGAAGCTGAAGCATGTGAGGGATGTGAGACATGCTCAGGCATGGGACTCCTTGGGCATTCAGCCAAGCCCTGACCTGATCCTCAGAAAGCTCACACCAATGAAGACACTTACTATTCACCACAGAAATACTACACTTTTGAGACCCTATCAGAAAAAATGTGAACTTTGTGGCTCAGATTCAGTGCTATGTCAAGTACCACAGTCCTCAGCCCAAGTATTTTGATGAGAAGACCCACAGCAGTATTTCCAGCTCAGACAATGCATGCTTGCCATGTGGCCAGCAGCATCCTGGTGCAGCAGCTCCTTCAAAAAGCTCACATATGCCTGCAAGGACAAGGGACATCTGTCTGCAAATCCTTCCCTTCACCTCCCTGCTCCTCAGGATGCAGGAGGTTTCACTCCATGACTGCTCCCAATACTTTGTTTTCGCATGGGAGACAGAATTTGCAAAGAATGCAGGGTGACATGATAGCAAGAGGCAGTGGGCAAGAGGTGACACCATTGCTCATGTAAGAAAAGCAGTGTGGAACACCTGGTCAGGACTGTACCTCCATTGGCTGGGGACAGAGGCCAACATGACTTGGGTCAGGAGCATGAGGAAGGGAAGCAAACATCACTCAGTGTTTGTTTCTGACCTCTTTTTAGTGCTGGCTGAATGAAGACCCAGACAGGATGTCCAGAGAGGGCTCCTGGCTTCCCTCACCCTGTGGCACTGGAGAGATGAAGGGGTGTCAGCAGCACTGGCAGTTTTGTTATGCTCCAGTCAGCAGCAAGCAGAAGACACAGCACCCACACTGGTCACCTGTCCCCCCCAAGCTCCTTTCTCACTTCCCTGAGAAATGACTCCATAGGTAAAATAAAAGAAATATGCTGCAGATGGCCTGGACCACAAGGCAGCACCACACCGCTCCTGCCTTCCTCCCCAGGAGAGCAAACATTTGCATTCTCTCTAACATTGTAAGGCAAGTTATTTCACACCTATTCCTGCTGTAACTAACCACAGTAACACTGATGGACAGTAATACTTAATTGCCATTGCTTTTATAGTTTAATGAATGGTTGGATTACCGATGCTGAAAAGACACAATTTGTCAACTGTAAATTAGTGTTATTCAAATTAACTTTGGACCATGGAGAGGGCTTTTAATGTCACTCATTTATTCCACCCTTACTGCCCCTGTTCTGTAAGTGATGTGCAAACTGCTAAATTATTTGATTTCTGCCATCTTTTTTAATTCTTTATTACTTGATACCTTCTGTTGTACTTTAATGATCTGCCATGCCCAGCTCTTCCAAATAAAGGGCTTTGTTAAAAGCCCCAAAGAACCACTTAACAGATTAAATCTTCTCCTTTTCCAACACCTACTTCAAGCCTCTCTTCTCCCTTTGATTGCAGAAGGAGCCAAACCTCCAATATCTACATTAGTTCTTGAACCATCTCTCTTGTTCAGGCAAGACTGCCAAGGTTGCTTGTTTCCAGCAAGTTTTAAGGGTGAAGGTAACTGTAACACACATGCCCATAGTGCTGGAGTGAGAGGAGACACCCATGGACTTGCTTGAATGTTTCCAAAAAGGTCACTTCAGTCCCAAAGATAGTCAAACCAACCCCATTAACAGCACAGTCAGCTGCTTGCTGGCATTAGCTTTTTCAAAAGGCCACTTTGAGGTTCAGGCTACTGAATGCAGACTCCAGTTTTATTTCATCTAGAGATGCTTAAAAATTCAGAATTTTTTTATGTGCGTGCAAAGATTTCTGAAGTTAATTGCCACATTTCGATGGATTTTTAATGAAAATACTGCTTTACCTAACTGGAAAAGTACTTCATCACATGCAGAATGAAGCATTTCTTTCAGGTTTCATTGTTCTTTGCAAAAGCCCATAGATGAGCATCTTTTTTTCTTAAAAGATGTCAGTTGCCAAGTATCAAATTAAGGGTTGATAGATATCTGAATGCACACACACACACAGAGAAATAAATTGTATCATCCTGTATCAAATGAATGTTTGCAATTAATTTAATTAAAAATTAACAAATATTTGTAAGTGGAGACTTTCTATTCAAAGATACAGCAGCCTGTCAGTCAAGGCACAGCTGATGAACACCTGCTCTAATTCTATATGCAGCATAAAGCCTAATTGTTTTGTCATTCTTGCTTATCTAAGGGAGCCTAATCACAGGATTTGAGGATGTGCCAGCATAAAGGCTTGGAATATGTTGAAATTGGTCTGAACATCGTGTAATGAAAATCTGGATGAGGGCAAAAAGACATGAAAAGAAAACAAAATAAGAAATAAAATAAATATAGTAAGTATTGCAGGATTTTATCCACTTTTTTTAAGTGGCATCTTTATTTGTATTGGGAAAAAGAATGAAAATCCCTTTAAATGTCAAAGCAGACAGAACTACATTGTGGAAAGTTTGAAATACCATGAAGTGGGAAAAAACCAAACACAAATATGCAAAGAAACTGACTGAAATGAAAAATACAGGCAAAATACAAAGTAAATGAGAGTAAAAGCAGCTATGGTAAAATTAGTTGTGGCTAAGAGAAGGAGGCAAATGCAAAAAAGTGTGTGAGATCTTTTTGACACAGATGTTAAAAATTAGTGTTGCAAATGAAGTCAGAGTGAGAGCAGAAAATTTGGCATGTTGGGTATACAGGAGTGCAAAAATCCATGTTTGTCACTGTTGGAGATTGACTGCTGCACATTCACATCATAACAACCTCCACTTCTTTTCCAATAAACCACTATCTTTCAATCTCAAACACTGAAAACTTGTTTCTGATTTTTTAATGGAAGAGATGAGCTTCCTTTGTCCTCTTAAATTACTAAAACCAAAACCCCCTGGAACAGCTACAGTGCAGTAGCTTGAGAATGATCAGTTCACCCACATAGGCTGAAAGGAAGATTCTAAGCCACTAGAGTGAAAGGCAGAATATGGGATGTAGTTTGCATTTTTCCCTCAATCTACACATGTTTAAATCAACCAAGACATTTTTGCAGCTTCTTATTTAGGTAGAACTAAATCCTTATGTTCTCCATTCAAATATCTCCCCTACTCTGTTATTCATGCACTCAGGTACTTCATTACATAATATCAGAAATGAGACTGTAAAATTCACAAGCATTAACAGTTTTTTCAGGTACTTTTCCCCCCTCCCATTAGATTCTTTCGTAAGTGTTTGGTAGCTTAAAAAAAAAATGAAGGCAGGCAGAAGCTTAGCGGTAGCTGATCATCCCAAATGATTTCTCCTTTTTTCTATTTAAATTGATTTCACTGTATCTGAAAATTATCTCAGCACAACAAATCCACTGCTAAAAATGGAAATGAGAAACAATGATTTATTTCAACATGGTATCATTTAATACCATAAAGAAATTAAAAATATTGGGGATTATTTTTGTTTAGTGTCATGTATTTTGTCGTTTTGTTTCAAACAGTCTACCAGACAGCTACAGTAGGTTTGAACAGAATATTGCCCCAAAGCCAAAAATCAAGCAGATTTTTTATTAGTGAGCTTATTAGATGGATCACTGGAAGAGAAGAGCAATCCAAATCAGTGTTGTAAGCATCCCAATTTAGATTTGGTTCTGTATCAGAAAGCAACTTGCTTCCTCCCAAAGCCACAAAGGCTCTTCAGGCTGCAGGCAGAACAGACACAGAGGAGTCTGGTGGTATGGCTGGCTTCCTCCTCAGCAGCAAAGCAGCCACGTGCCCCAGCGAGTGCCTGATCCCTGGTCAAGCCAAGTAAAGCCTCTTGCTCTCACAAATCCTGTCAGGAGCAGCTGAGAGAGCTGGGGTTGTTAAGCCTTAAGAAAGGCAGGGGAAACTTTACCACTCTCTCAGCTACCTGGAATGAGGTTGTAGCAAGGTGGACTTCAGTCTGTTTTCCCAGGCAGCAACTGACAGGACAAGAGGAAATGGTCACAAGTAACATCAGGAGAGGTTTAGACTGGATATTAGGAAAAAAAAAAAATCTTCATTAAAATGGTGGTCAAGCACTGGAACAGGCTGCTGAGTTCACCACCCTGGAGCTATTTCGAAGGTGCACAGATTTCTCACTTTGGGACATGGTTTAGTGGTGGCCTTGGCAGTGCTGGGTTAATGGTTGGACTTACTGATCCCAGAGGTCATTTCCAATCTAAATAATTATGTGATTGAATCATATCCTTGCTGAACTGCCTTTGATTAAGCTATATTACCACCTTAAAACCAGATGCTTGAAATCAAGGGATGCTGGCCTTATAAGCCCTACAAGGGGCAAACCACATGTGACACACACGCCTTGGAAACATGCAGTCCTGATGGGGTCCTCTCCAGCAAGACTGAGTCAGTGCCAGCCTTACAGCAAAGAGCTTGCCTCACAGCCACCACCACGGCCCAGCCTCTGAGGGAGCCTGGCCCTGGGAGACACCCTACTGCCCTGACCAGGCTTCCTTTCAAAGAAGCACCTTTTGGGGGCAGAACAAAGAGTCATCCAATGCTCTGTTCCTGTAAAACATGATGCACTAGGCATTGGCAGCAGCAGGTGACTGTTTTACCACAGCTTGAATTAAAACCATCAGCATAATACTCCACACATAACTGGCTGCGTCTCACTAACAGGACAGTGTGGTGCTACACAAACAGAAGGCAGGGGGAAGCTCAGAGACCAGGTGGAACAGGCATGAGATGGAACAGGCACATTGGATAACCAACAAGATAAGTGGAATATGTGTGTCATCAGTTCATGTGTTGAAAAGGAGAAGTCTTATCCTTCACTTTGCAACTCCAGTGTTGTGCCATTAAGAACTAATTGGAAGTTCTCCTGTATCACTCTGCCTAAAATCCACTGCAATACTGCAGTTTCACAGGTTACAAAAATAAACGGACAGTTTTTGGTGAAAGATGAAGGAAAAAGGACACAATGATGACATATCTGCTTCCACCTTTTGTGCTATTTTCCTCTTTTCAATAAAATTGTTGGACACTGTCAAGTCAAAGTTGGAAGAAATAAATAAAAAAACCCAAAAAAGAAAACATTACAAATGTAAGAGGAGAAACCAGCACACAACTACCAGTACTAATTTAGGACTAAGTCTTCAAAGGAACATAAATGCACAGCTTGGGATATTCCATTTATCCATGTCTAATAGCTTCAGTGTCCCTCATCCTCCAGTCAAAAATTCTGAAGGAATTCTTTTTTCTTTAGCACTAGCTGCAGCATTTGTCTATTCTTCATCATTTCCTCAGATAAAGTTTCTTACAGAACTCACTCTCTGACAGGCATAAAAGTCTTTTCTTTGATGGCAGCTGAGAGTTTTACCAGGAAAAAAGAAACTACCTCTGTTTTGTCATACCTGGACATTCATTTGAGGGATATAGAGACCATCTATCTTGCCTGTGTCAGAAAGCTAAAAAGAAGAAAAAACACAATTATATGATCCCCAATGAAACAGATCCCAAGAAGGAAGAATTCTTGAGATTTTCCCTTTCTGCTCTTAACACCAAACGTGACCGCTAACATGGAGCAGCCTTTATCCCTTTCCTTGCATGTCCTGATAATGACACTGAACTCCCACACAGATTTAACAAATGGAGAAGCAGGAGGGCATACAGCAAAGGCCCTTAAACCCCCAGTATTCTCCAACTACCCGTTTGCCAGAGAACATGAAGCTCTTGCTGCTGAGAGCCAGGCCATCAATTGCTGAGGAAAAGATGTCCCCAGGAACAGCAAGCCCTTCTCTTATGGCCAGGCAGACAACCTTCCCAATGTGAGCCTCTATTCACCTCTGGATCTGCAGTCAGACGAGTGAGATACCTCTGCTCCTCCTCACAGCTTCTCAGAGGAACAACAGAGAGGAGTTAACAAGCAAGGGAATGGCAGAAGGATTGCCCCAATATGGGGATATTAGCCTTGCTCAATAAAACAGTGCTCAGCAGACACAGTAACTGGGGAAGGACAAATGGTTTGAGGTATAACACCAGACTGTTTCTCCTCTCAGGGCAGTCAAGTAGTTGGAAAGTAAAATATTAAAAAAAAGTTGTCGGATTAAAGAAAAAGAGAAAAGAGAAAATAATTACATTTTCCCACTCTCCCAGGAACTATTGTAGGGCTAGCAGTCCCTAGTCTGCTAACAACATACAACTTCTTTAGCCTTGCAGGAGTCCATAAATTAAAACCTAATAGAAACTTCTGAACCCATCTTATTCCTTAAAATGGAAATGACTTCTTCAGATTTGGCCTTCCTTAGCAAGCTTTTTCACTGCTTCAGTCATCAGAAACTTCATTTCTTTGCCCAGCACATGCCTAATATTTTTTTTTACATCTTAGGACAGTATCAATGCCTCTGGTGGAAATCTTCACAAGATGAGATATCTACTGTCCTTCCAGGACATAAGCAGAGAGGCTCTTTTTTCTCAAGCAGAGCACCACACACAGGGGTTTTACAATCAGACACACTCAGAAGAAAACAAAATGTGAAAAATACAAATGGAAAATAGTTTTCCCCTTAGAGTTTTTAAGTATTAAGTAAAAACTGCCACATTTTTAAAGGTAATAAAGCAAATCATGATCAAAATACCTGTGTCTTTACCTAATTTTTTTGTGTAAATTTTGCCCTGATTTAAACAATAATCTTATTTTTGTGGCTGATCTCTGTTGAGTATCAAATGAATCAATCTTCTTTCTATCTAAAATGGACTTGGTAATTGTTAATAGAAGATTCAAAGAAGAGCAAAACGCCATTTGTCATTTATCATTTCACCATCAAACAAGTGACTGGGAAGTGAAAAAAAATCCATGGATTGTACAGAGCACTGACACTGGTTTCATTTACACTTCTGGTCTTTACACCATGGTTGCTTTCCAATTATAGAAACAAAGATAAAAGAATTTGCCAACTGCTTTTAAAATTCTTCCTCCAAAGCTACTTGCCACTTTTCTTTCTAATATAGTTTCAAACAAATAAGACAGGTTCTTAATACAATTTAAAATTAAGAATCACATATTTTTTGTTAAGGAAGTCAAGAAGCACATGCCTAAAAATTACCCATAAGTGTTTCTTGGCAAAAAGAAGACATACTATCCACATTAAGTTAATGACTGACAGCAGACAATTTCATGATAGTATTTTCAGATAGATGTTTTTTCCCCCTGTGACAAGTTTGTGTGGTCACAGAATCTTCCTTTCACCAGACTAATACCTAAGCTTCTATCTTTCTTTGTCTGCTAGATCTGCTCTGTCAAATCTAGTAATATCCATTATATTGCTAAAGTCTTATAAAAAGAAACAGGTTACTCAAAAAGGAAATGTTATGGTCTATTCCATTAAACACAGTAAAACTTTAAATCTCACATAAAAATAGGTCATCCAATTACATAGCAAAAATGACATTTTTTCATTGTCCAGTACACAATATATTTACAGGAAAATTACCAGAAACTCCTCAGCTGTATCAGATCTGAACCTTATATTTAGATGCAGTCATATATTACGGCTGATAATGTGATGCCAGTGAATAGATTGGAATTTTTCACTGTCCTTTATCAAGATAAATTGTTCTGTCAATAGCAAATGGCTGGCAAGTATTAACACTCTGCACACTATATGACTTTTCATTCCAAGCAAAAATTGTATTTAATGCTTTTTCACAAAATCCATGGCCGTGACTATCCCTATTACCTACTTAACTACCTTTTAAAAGGAGGATTTATTTCTGCAAATTAGGATCTGGGTAACAAGACGGTATCATGCATCATAAACTTTAAGTCAATACAAGGCAGGACACTTGCAGTTCAAATGGGGAAATACCTTTCTCTCATCATTTGGTCACCCAATAGCATTACCAAGCTGTGGTGGGAGCAGCTGCTCAGAGCAGAACTTTATCTTGGCGTTCTTCCACCTACACCGCCACCACATCCCACAGTAGCCATTTGCTCATTGGCCTATTACTTTCAATAGGTATGCCAGTAATTGGCTATTTCACACTTGTAAGGCTTGAACTGGCAGAGTGCAAAGGGCAGCCAAGCAGCCTGTCAGGGTCCTGCGCGCCGGCCATCCATCAATTATCATCTGCTATTACAAGACAGAGCAAATGCTCTGAAACCTTGTTGGCTTGGATCAGCTTTGCTATGAGCGCAATTTATCCCCAAACCACGTTAAGTTCCTGTCTGAAGAGCAAGGAGGCTGCTATGAAATGAGTAACATGTTTGTTGGTTGGCATGTGCTGGGGAGGGAGGCAGCGGGGGAGACACTGTTGATTATCTGCAGGATTGTAGCTTCTGCTGGGTTCTGTGGCCACCTGCTGTCCTACACCCACTCCCTTTGCTAAGAAATACTCAAAACCAGAAAAATAGTTTGTTTTATAAATTATGACTTCACAGGAAAAAAAAAAGGTCCTGCCTACAGGAGCCCAGAAAATCTGAGCACACTGCTGGTATTTGTTGTAAATTGTTCTTTATCTGTGTTTATGACAGAAAGAAACACATCTGGAAGAAAAAAAGGGTAAAAGCATTATGGTAGTTTAGAAAGTTAAAGTGACTGTAATACTAATCTCTTTTCTGCTTTAACCTGACAGTCTGAGAGGCTCCATTTGCAATGGAGTCAGATTTGATTTCTCACATTTCCTGCAGCATTTTATTCTGCATCTTTCTGTGACAGGCTTTTTCATTACTCCTATTTAAAAAGCAAAAAGGCATACAAAATCTTTGCCCATCTTATTTCCTAGTCACTAGATGTTCCAGTTCTAGGTAATGTTATTTAATGGTGGCTAGGTCTTATTATCTACCAGCTTCCTGTACAAACAACCCAGACAAGTCCTTCCCAAAGGCCAAATTGATCTGTTGACCTGCTAATATAAAAGCGGTCTCTTGCCTTGCAAGTACTTACCTCGAGCAAAGTAAATGATTTCAAAAAATAAACTTTTCTATTATATGTGCTAATAAAATACCAAGTACTTAAAAAAGATGAGAAAAAATCACGTACTTGTTAAGAGCAAAGTGATTTAGAAAGCCAATAAGGATGTTTAAAAATCAATTCTGAACTTTGAGAGGACATGTCTAAGGCTCTTAATAAATCCACCTTCAAATAAATCTAAGATTTACACGCCCTTACTAGTTGAATAAATGAAGTGACACTGACGCATATCTAATTGTAATACATCACAAGATAATCTGTCAAGCCACAAGTGTTCAGGTCCTGTCACCCTTCTTCATCCATTATTTATACATAACCTTCATTGCCAGTGAAATCTCCATGAAGTATAGCTTGGTATCCAAATGCAGCCATTTCAATCACTCAGCAGATACAGTCAGGAACCAAACCTGCACAAACTCTCCAAAATAGCTGTTACTCTGCTGGAGAGAGAGAGTTCACAAAGGAACAAACATGCAGAAGCCACAACTGCTTTCTGCTTTGCTTAATGGACTGAAGAGCTAACAGCCCCATGTCTTTGCAGTGGACTTTGGGGCATGCCCTGCTGCCAAAGCTTGCTTTATATTCATTTCAAGATGCTATCTGGGGTCTCTCTAGCCTTTATTTCTTTATCCTTTTTCAGACAGGGAGGCTCAATCAGAAACACATCTCGGTGCTCTTAACAGCATCTGCTGCGGTAATAGGCAAGCAAACTAATGGAGCAGTGCAGTATTTTTTACTCCAAACTTGCCAAAGAAGTGTGAAGGGCAAACAGTTGGACATATTTACATACATTCATGATCCAGAAAGTCTCAGTTCAGCAGCTGCTGCAGCAAAGGCAATTCTTTCCTGTTAGCCTGCTCCATGAGCACAGCTCTGCTTCACATCCTGCTGAGAATGATGGTGGTTTGCAGGGAAAGCCACCAGAGCAATAGACTGGCTGGGGTTTTTTCGCTGACTCTTATGTTAGTAACTGAAGTCACAAATTCTTAATCACCACTTTATTGAGGAAGAAACAGGGATTCCTCCCCCTGTTCCTCTTCTTCCCCCAAGGCACACATAGACACTTTCTAAATGTAAGAATAAAGATGCACAATTCACAGTATTTCAGCAGTTCAGCCAGGACCTCTGCTTAACTCAGGAGGCTGCAATAACAACCACAATCTGTTTCAGGCATGCAGCACTAGAAAATTAAAGGTTCTGTAAATTACATGGCTATATTCCTCCCACAGCCCAATTAAAGGCTTTATTATTTGTCAATAAAGTACCAAATAAAAAAGGTATCCTCCAGATAAGGCAGCTGTTGCTATTTGGCTCTAGTGAGCCTTTATTTATGTTCTGTAAGTTTGCAGCATGTAAGTTGCTGATAGGCCGTGCATGTTATTACCAGGTGGCCCACAGAAATGCTCGTGTCCCCAGGGCCAAGTCCTCAATAGCACACATCTTTTCCAGTACACACAGCCTATTCACATGTGGTGCGATTCCTGTTATTGCTTTCTGCCTCTGAAACAGCAGACACTGCCTCCCCTTTAACACAGCATCCTCCAGCAGCCACTGACCCCTGTACTAAGCAATACCTGCTCTGCCTGCCTCTTGGTACAGTGTTGGTATGCCCAAGGGTGTCCAAAGATACCAGCAAGAGTTTTCCTTGTATACTCAGAAGGAAAAAAGGATCAGGCCCCTGAGCAATACTCTTATCCTGCTGAGAGTTATCACCAATTCATAGGCTAAAAAGTTTGGCTGCTGCTGTCTCTGATGCCCATATTTATTCTGCCCCCTGCCCCAGCTTCCCAGAAGTAAGTTTGCAGAGCTGAAGCTTCTTTCTTCTTCCTTATCACCTCTTTTTTTTTTTTTTTCTCATTTAAACAGCAATGGCTTATGGGCTTTTACTACGGCTGTATGTTTTCATCCCTAGGAAACGGTAACAGCACTCAGGAACTGAGGCATTAAGACATCAACACAGCACCCCCATAGCTTAATGTGCACAATTCTCTCCCCTTCTCCAGCTTTTTTAATTTCAGGCACTTCCTACTTCTTGTTTGGGCTTCTGAGTGATACAAGTGTGTAATTAGTGAAAAAAGGCATTAACATCTGCAAGGCACTCTTCAAACATCAAAAAATCAAGCTATGCAAGTCTGCTTGCTGTTTCTTGTAATCACAACATTAATTTCTTACTTTTGGGGAAAAATAACATTCCTGTATTTCACAGATGACGGCAGAGCTAAAAATTAATTTAAGATGATAATGCTACATGAAAATAAAAACCTCCTCTGATTGAATTTCAAGGACTCTTCTGTTTAACTAGCTTCAAGAGTCCTTTTTTTGATCATAATAAAATTATTTGCCATATGGTTCAGATGCTTGTGATCCTCTCTCAATGAGAGGATTATGCATGAGATATAATGCCTACTGTAGCTGCAGCCAAGCACACAGCTGGCTCTGATAATGCCAACAAATGGCTTCATCTATCTCAATGTCACGTAGGAGCCGGTGCGATGTGAATCAGCCTAGAGTACAATTAAAATCTACATCATCTGTGAGAAAGGTGATGGAGGTTCTGACATCAGAGCTGCGCCAGATTCATCCTCTTTCCATTGTAACAGAAGAAACATGTTGCCCCTTTCACCCTGTCACACTAATGATGTGCTTTGCACATCCCTTCCTCTGCACATTAAAGGTAGTAAATCAGGGAGACTCCTATTTAAAGGCTTCGCCTTTATCTGACATTCAGTAACGAGGACAATTTCTAAATTTAAGTGCATTCCTTGCTCCCTCCTCTGTGATGAGATAATGCCACTTGAAGTCTGAGTGAAATATGCATAGAGGAGTTTATGATCCATATGGATGCAAATTGTGACAGTATACAAGAATTTCCTTGTTTTAGTTCCACAATATTTAGTCGCACCAATAAAACTAGGCCTGCAAATCCATTTCTTCTACCAAAACAAATTTTATTGCAGAAAATGGCCATAAATCACAGCAAACAAGCTTGATATCAAGACACTGATGAACCTCCTCTTTTAGGGCTTTAAAGCTAGTGGAAACTTGGGCAATTATTTTGTTTTATTGTTAGACTCATTAAAGAGAAAACCCACAAATATGTTTTATTAGCATTTTTGACAACTTAACGTAAATATAAGACATAATCACTTATGTCTGGCTCTCAAATTTTATTACAATCCAGGGTTCTATTAAAATATTTTAAACCTTTGGATATCAGAAATGTAAAAGCTTGTCTGGTGGAATACTGCAAGACACTAGCTAACGTTGTTTTGTCCTTTCTGTCAATTTAGCTGCATCAGTTTGTGTGGCACATTGCAAATGGTATT
Organism: Melospiza georgiana; assembly: GCF_028018845.1. Classification (NCBI taxonomy): domain Eukaryota; kingdom Metazoa; phylum Chordata; class Aves; order Passeriformes; family Passerellidae; genus Melospiza; species Melospiza georgiana. The sequence goes on from NC_080433.1 coordinate 52,798,982, forward strand.
GCTAATCAATGCAATGTAGGCACTGGAAAATGAAGATATGCAGTTTTACACTCACTTGTGATCTTTACTGAGATGTAATCAAAGTCTCTTTAAAACTCTTTAATCACACAATATACATGCAGACCATTTTCAACTATCTCCTGCTTAGGACATATGACAAAGTCTCAGTGCATGCTCCTGAATTACAATGATAAATGTGTTTTTAAATGCCCATGTTTTTACTAAATAAGACAAAATACATCACATTTGGTCTTCCATTGTGCTAGTCCATCTTAATGTCATTTGTCATAATGATGTTACACCACCCTAAAACTGATACGTGCCAGTATTAAAGTATTTTTTTATGCACCAACATCAAAAACCTAAACCTGGGAATGCAATGCTCAATCTCCATAGGAAAACCTTGCTGCTTTCTGTTAAGCAGTCAGCAGTAATAGGGGGTTTTGCCTACACATCAGCCTTCATGTCTGTAATGACACTGCTCTCTTAAGTTAATTTAGACAGAATGACAGCAACATCCTCTTCCATAAGAGCCTACATGGTACCAGCTTTGGGGAAGCATCCAGGTGACATAAAAATCTACTGTTTAATATAGCAAAAATTACAAAACTTGAAAATGAAAAAACATAAATCAACTCAGAGCTTCTAAGAAATACTTAAGAAAGCAGATGTCTCTAAAGTGAGCAATGCAATCCTTGTAGTTGATGTAAAATGTCATCGCTCTCAAAGGAAAAAAAAGAAAATCCAAGGAAAAGTTTTACTGCACCTGCATAGTCTGCCTATATCTAAACTTACTGAACTACAGATAAATGAAAGAAAAAGCTGTGTGTGAAGGCTTCATGCTTCACTGAATAACATTTGCTCTCTCAGACCTTACTCTTGTGGTTTTTTTCCCTTCCCAAATAATGACAGCTGGAAACTGCACAACAATTCACCCACTTAAAATTCAGGTATGGGTTCTTCATAACTGTATCAAAGAAACTTTGCTTTTGAAGATAAGACACCTGCACTTATATCCAAGTTATGCTTTCCTCCTTACTTGAGTAGATAAACACACAGTAGCCTATACCCAAGTTTGAAAATAAATTGCAAGACTTCATAAAAGCAGCCATGCCAAATGCCAAATTGTCCTTTCCTGTGCATCTTTTAATAGTTCTGAAACAATTAAGCCAAACCACAAAAGGGTAAAAAACATAGAGCAAGAATTCATATCAATTAAGGTGGCAGATATAGTGGGGAAAAAACTGGGAAAAAACTCTTCTCCTATAATGTCAAAATGCCATTGAAAACTATTAACATGCTTCCTCTATAGTCCTGAAAATTGTACTAGAGCTACCCCAATTCATCTTTTGCACCAACTTCTATATACACCTCTGCAGATCTCCCAGAAATCCAGAAATTTAAGAAAATCTAACACATATAATCTTGAAAAATATGTATCCAGGTGACTTATTTGAAGAGAAAAATGCTCTTAAAACAACTAAATAACAGTTATACAAAAATAACCTAACAGCAACAAAAAATCCTGTTAGCTAAATGTGGCACTCTCAAGAAGACAAGAAAATCATAAAGCAAATAGAAATAAAATAGAGACCCAGAAAGATCACCATCACTACATATTAAAAATTTGAAGGTTAAAAAGCCATTGATTTGAAGGTGAAAAAGCCAATGGCAACTAAAAACTGCTAAAATATTAATTTGAAATCACAGCGCACAATTTCTAGAAGCAAGGCATAAGAAATTCTATCGTCTATGGTAAAGTAGTTCTTGATGATATGTTACTTGGCCCAAGCCACCAATATATTTTTAGTATGTTATAATAACAAGAAACCCATGGTAGAATAATTTGTTCAAAGAAAATTAAGACAGAACTAATCTCAGCATTTGCTGCAGGAAGAGGAAGAAAAAAATGAAGAAAAAAAGGAGATGAAACTGACTAAAGGAATAAATGTTCTGGTAATCTCATCCTTTAACACTTGCCTGTACTTTTACCTTGAAAATGTGCACAACAAAACTGAATTCTCCAAGCTACTGCACATACTGACAGGCCACTAAACTTTCCCTGTTCTTAATAACCAGGCTCCGAAAAAGCCTGGTTATCAAAGAAGTTTGCTTCCATCCAGGAGCAAAAAGGCAAAACCACTTAGTTAAACCCTCCCACCCCCAATGCGCATACCTACAAGAGAACAAAACCTTGAATTCTCAAATTACTTGGTGAAAATAGGAGACAATCTATAAAGACATGTGGACAAACCAATATTAGATATGAAATAATGAAAAAACCTAATCTTTAGAAAACAGATGGTGATTGCTGACTCAGCGAAGACCTTGCAGAGCCATATATTGGGTTTGTGAGGCAAAGTTTTGAGAGCAGGGGGCTACAGGGGTGGCTTCTGTGAGAAGCTGCCAGAAGTTTCCATCATGTCTGACAGAGCCAGTGCCAGCCACCTCCAAGACAGACCCACCAGTGGCCCAGGCCAAGCCCATCAGCAGCTCTGGTAGCACAGGGGAACAGCTAAGCAGGGGGAAAAAGCCCTGTGCATTTTGCAGCCAGAGCAGGGAGAGAGAATATGTGAGAGAAACGGTCCTGCAGACACCAAGGTCAGTGCAGAAGGAGGTGGAGGAGGTGCTCCAGGCAATGGAGCAGTTTCCCTGCAGCCCATGGTGAAGACCATGGTGAGGAAGCTGTGCTCCTGCATTTAGGGCCACGAGAACCAGACTATTAGTGAAGCACTGAGACTGCAGAGAAGGAAAAAGGAGGATCACAAAAGCTGTTTATCTCATACTTGGCAAATATCTCTTCCTGTCATGTTCTCTGAACTTACTGTTGCTCTAACTAATTAAGAAGAAACAAATTGTATGGAAATCTTTTCTTATCTTAGTGTGCTGAGCAGCTCAATTCAGTTTCTGAGCACTCACTTCCAAACACCCAACATATTTTGCTGCAAGGTTTTACCAGTGCTTGCCATTGTTGATGTGATTCATTTCTGCATGCTGCTGAGTTCCTCACCACCACCTGGGCACCCAGATACAGACAGAAGCAAGGGGTGCTACAAAAGAAAACTTTTCTTCATTGAGTAAACCGTAATATTTCAAGACTTTTTATTGCTGAAGATCAGAATATATTTCTCCTTAATATATGAACTATTTATTGACAGATTATTTCAATCAGAATATCTTCAAGTCTGGGTCCTCAAAAGGTACAAGAGGTTGTATTTAGAATTATGGGTATGTGTTGAGGTTATTGCTCATCTCCAAAACATGCTTCCCATTTTAAAGATAATATTAGAATCTCAAAGAGCATGAGAAAGGAGAAATGAGAAAGCAGATGAGAAAAAAAAAGAAGTTTACTTTTGAGATAGCTCCAGTGCACCTCCGTGCTTTGATATTTTCTGTTCACCTTCTTCTATATCCCTTTTTTCATTTTCCTAGAACCAGCTGTCTATTCATAAAGCCAGAAATATATTGCTCAATATAGCATCAGTATTCCTACTATAGCCCTGACAGATTAGAAAAGGTTGTTGAAAAGCAAATGCATATATGTAAATGTTTTTTCTATATTAAATGGAAACATCCCAAAATCTCAAATGATCCATATGAAATTTTAATTATAACTTAACAGCTGTTTCAGCTAATTGAAGAATATCAGAAAGGTGATTTCCTTTTCATTGTAATTAAAGAGTTAAGCCTAATTTACTGTTGTCAGAAAAAGACTAAATGCCAATCTGCTCTGCCTAATTATATAAAAAGGTAAACAGGAGAACTCCAAGACAGACATGAGAAGGCTCCCTCCTACCTCAAAATAAACCCTAAACACACTTCTTTTCTGGCAAGAAGATGGGCAATGACCTTTAAAGCAAGCAAGCAACTCACTCTAATTCTGCTTTGCCATCCCTTTATTAATTTTCCCTGGAAGCTATTTTCATTTCCATTCCCTTGACTTCCAGCTTTATTGTCTAATATTGTAGCTCTGCATAAAGGTAAACATATGTTTTGCATTCACTAATGTGGTATTATCTAGTTGCCACCACTGAAAGAAAAATGGAATACAGAAGTAATGTTGAAATACATGTTTTTCTAGGACAATAAAACAGATTTTTTCCTCCTCCAACTCTGGAGGAAAATAGAGTGAACAAAAACAATCTTTTTGATCTCTATCTGAAATACATATAATATGCATACTTTCTGAATTACCCATTAAATACAACAGTCTTCATAACAAATACAGTCCGTCCAAATGTACCTGAACAAAAAGTGGAAGCTATGAGAGTTCAAAGTTTTTGGTTTTTAAGCAATCCAGTGATTAACAGAACCTGCACATGAGAACTTTTCTACTCCACCTTTTCCCACATCTCTTGCAGCACAGATTCCATTATTGAGGAGAAATGTAAGATTTACCAGAGACATAGAACCTGGCTACAGGTGTCAGTAATAACCAGTGTAAAGTTAACTGAAGTATGAATTATGTCAATATTGTGTGTGTGTGTATGAATTATGAAAGCATGCTACCACGAACATGTTATATAAAACACCAAAGAACTCCAAGTGGAATTTTGGTCCTATCTAGGTATAGGAGCAAAAGTAGTGAGAGATGAGTGAAGCAGTGCAACCTGGGAGCAGTATTTCCCTGAAGAAAAGTGCATCTGTATATTTAATTCACATTTGCTCCACACCTGAAATTCTGCATAACTCAAGTGCAATCAGCAGCAGACCCTAGCAAAAAGGAGAATAACAAGCAACACACCACTATGCTGGATATCAGCAGTAGATCAGGAAGCCACCTGAAAAATATTAAACTCATCACATGATGGGGATTTAGGCTGGAAGGGACCTCAAAGATCACATTTTTCCAAGCCCCCTGACGCAGGCAGGGACATCTCCCACTAGATCAAATTCCTTGAAGATCCATCCAACCTGGTCTTGAACACTTCCAAGGAATGTTCATAGGTGTTGGACCATGTGAATCAAGGAAGAACAAATGCAATATGGAAGGCATTTTGGATGTCTTTAACAAAGGCCAGTGCTGTTGGAAATGAAGAGTCTCAGATTTGAATAGAACCTCATCTAACAGTAAGGTATCATGCACTGAATACAATCTGTGACCAGACAGCTACTGTTCTCAGTTCAGTTGATCATGGTTATTTCAAAGAAGCACCAACAAAATACAAAGAGCCAATCATATACTGAAAATACTAGAGGTAAGTTTGCAGAGAGCACTTTCTGCTCTTTGCTGCACAAGAATCTTTACATCAATTCCAGTCACATTTTAAGCATTAAACATTCTGCTTTTATGCTCAATTAATGTGACTTAATCCAGCCATAAGCAGAATATTTCAGAAAACCAGATTGTGCAGGGATTCCCCTGCCTCCTTGTGCTCTAGTGCTTCTGCTGACCTTGACAAATCTCTCGGTTCTCCTTCATACAATGTAATTTCCTACATCTTTTTAAATGGCCAAAAAGAGACAGCGTACAGCAAAAACTTAATGGGGAGTTATAAAAGCATATTTGAAAACCATCTCTGACTAATTAATTTCAAAGAAGAGAATAAAAAAACCAATTTTATACTAAACTGAATATTACAAACATAAATTCAAACATAAATTGTACACATCTATTTCAGTCGCCGTGCCCTCTGTACAAAGCAGGGCTTAACTCTGAGGTCGGTGGGAACAGCTAAAGATATTACTCCCCCTTCCTTCCACTGCTTTCTCATTCATTTATTTGTGCTTAACCCTCTGCCCAAATGCTGTGAAAAATCTTAACACAGATTTATCTCAGGAACATTTACAGAAATATTTACCTTTGCAGGTATCATCTCATTGGTTAACTTCCCCAGATAAGCTACTAGAATCAAATTATTTTACTACTCATCTTTCTCTGTCCTGTCAAAAGTACATTTAACGCAATCTGTGTGATGAATGTGGCCTCGTCAGAAGTGGGAGGGAAAATTAATTTGGGGGGTCTGACAATGAAAAGATCATTTGTCATTACTGAGCTGAGCTCTGCCAGCAAATGACAGTATTGTTAGATCCCAGTGGCTGCTGCCCGTTCTCTGCCCCTTCCCTTAGCAAACTCCTCCTTCCTGAAGCTTTGGTTTGCTCTGAATGAAGGTTATTAGCAATACTAACCAGCCAGAATGGGGAGCTTGGATGCAGTGGGGGTGGGACATGAATTTGTTAGAACTAATTTGTCTAATGTTCGGTAACAAAGGGAAAGCGTCAGTGCTGTGAATTAATACAGCATCAATCACTGACTAACTGTTTCAGTACATGTAATGAGAAAATTCCCAGGCCAACCCAATGGTCTGCACAGGCAGCTGGAGAGATCACACTCTGAATTGGATTTTTATTTTAACGCAACTTCCATCTTTAAAGCAAGGAAGAGCCTAGGGAGACTACTCTTGGCATGTATGTGTATGTGCATATATATATACACATACATACACATACATATATTCTTTCTTTCTATATATATTTTTTCATCTTAGAATAGATGAAAATAGTATTTATTTTGAAAAATAATGCCTCATAGTTCAGTTGATTGTAAGATTCCTGGCTAAATGGGCCTTTTAATTTTCTTCAAGTTGTTAGATCTTCTCTCCAGTAGATTTTTTAACCATATAGTAAATAATACTATTATAACTTCAGTTTGTATAAAAACAGAACATAATTGGAAGCAGTTTAACATCCAGAATAGGGATATTTTTGTCCCTTTCATTTGCTGATCACATTAAGAAACATGTATTTTAATACTTTTAGACTAAATGCTGTTACACTTGAGAAACACATCCAGTTCCATTTCTTTAACAAGGATATTTACTCTTTGCATCATGACTTCCCATTGTTTTCAAAAAATAGAAGAGTAAATGCAATTTTCGATATTAAAAAAAATAAAAATCACTGTAGATCAAAAAATTAATTAAGTTGACAATCAACTGGAAAATTGGAACAATTAGTGGGCAACTCGCTGAACTGTCACCTCTGGAAAGAATGAACTCTCTGTATAAACAAATTAATCAGGGAGAGCTTAGAAGTGACAGAGAAGCCTAAGGAAGAAACGAAAAAATTAAAATTAAGGGGAAGTTGAAGAAAGACCCTTAACACAAACAGTAAAAATGAATGTGCCACTTACAACTAAAAGGCTCACTGAACTTTGTATACAGATTGCATCCTCCAGCACAACACACCCAGACTACTTGATCTTCAGCCTTCCCAACCTGAGATGGCTGCAGTGAAGTAATGAAGATATTTTATCTCTTCTCAAGTCAGATACGCAAAGTGTTGCAGGTCATTACCAAAGCACTCCTGTCCCCTTCCCATTGCTGCCCGTTTGTTATTACTCTGCTAAATATTTTGCCACCTTCAGCAGTGTAAGATGGCCTTACAGACATCTAGAATGCCTTCCAGATCAAACTGTAGGCCTTCAAAAATATGCTGCAATATAGTCTAAATGCCTATTCTATGGACTTCAAACATCTTGTACTGCATGCACTGTTAGGCACAGGTCTCAAATAACACACACACAGAAAAAAAGAAACCCCAAACCAAAACAAGCAAAACCCCTGAAACAAACAACTAACAAAATTCCCCCGAAACACCACAACCCAAAAACAACAACCAAAAAACCCACTAAAAAACCTTACCAAATAAACACCCCAAAGTTAAAACCTGTGAGTTCAAGGCAAGTTTAGGGCCATACTATCCTCTTTGTCAGACAAGGCCTGCGCTGCCACAACCCTGTCCCTAAGCCCCTACGACACCAGGAAAAGATCAGGAGGAAGCAAACCGTGGCCTTGTGTTTCTGATCAGGGCAGTTTTGTGAAATACTATGATGGGATATTTTGGAAAAAACATCCTAGAATATGACTCTAGGAAATAGTACTTAAGACTAGCCTGAAATAGAGAACAGAATACCATTTGCCTTTGACAAGGCAACAGATGGGCTGAGAGGGAGCTATGAGTGCCCAAAGTGGCACACAAAGAAAATTTCTCTTTGTTTTCCAGCAAACAATGGCTGCAGTTCATCCTTTCTCCCCCAACAGGCTTCAGAGTAACCCCTGGTTACTCTGAGCTTTGTATTCCTGTGGGAAAGAGACACTGGAACTAATTGCCACTGCACTTTCATTTAAACTCGTGTATTTTTCAGAACAAAAATTTTATATTTATGTGTATAGGAATGGTCAGAGAGCATTGCAACCAAGCAAGACACCACTGTAATGATTAAATTAAACAACAGTTAAATTGAACATAGAGAAGAAAAAAATTACACATATTATTTAGCTGTGGAGCAATAACTTGACAAGATCAATTGAGAATTATCTAATGTGTACCCAAAACGGCCCTTTACCACTTGCATGTCACATAAAAACCATTTCTGATAATTTTTATGCACACAAAATATTAAGGCTTTATTTAGATGATGCACATATACACTATTTTTATTGCTGGAAAAAGTAGATCCTTTAGGTCCAAACTGAATTAATGGAGAACTTAAGCTTCTTATACTCAAAGTGTACAATAAACAGCCTATAGCATCAGTCCTAGATGAGTCCTAGGAAGGAACTGTGATTCAAATACAGAACTCTTTCCATTACCGTGACAGCGGAAGGAAGTAATTAATTGCAACTAAATAAAGACTGCAGTGTATTTCTCTTTTCTTCTACTAGCTGGTGGATTGAGCCAGCAGGTGCAGGGAATAAAAGCTACATATGACAACAGCCCCTCTTCTTCTGCCCAGCTGGATGGAGAACTACATGCAACCCTTTACCCAAGACTTCAATTCCCAGGACAAGGAAAAGTATTAGGAAGATTCTGTCTCCTTGGCCTTACAAAATGGTGTCCCTGGAGCTCTTTTGCAATTTGGTTCCTGATAAAAACAAAAAATTAAATAAATACCAATGACTCAGAGGAGAAGCTCTGAATCACATACTGAAGGACTTTCTCTCCTTACATGTCCTACTTTGTTTCAATCCTTTTACATTAAAAAAATAAAATCAAAGGAAATATGATTTATTATTTATTTAAAGGTATAAACAAGGGGAGTCTCTTACTCATTTAAGATGACAATTGAATGGCAGTTATTATTGCCAGTATAACTTTCCCTGTCATTATATCATAAAGCACTGACACCACTTTCAGACTATTTCTACAGGCTACTCATGAAAAATCATAAACCATTATACACCATGCAATGTTTTTAACAAGTATATTCATGTATTTTATTAATTTATATCATGTTTCACACATATGAAGGGAATAAAAATCAGGAATAATTATTTCTCAATATAAAATAATCACTGTGTGTGAGTGCACACAGATTGTGGTTATGTTCAGTACTTCCTTGTGGTAAACTGATAGATAAGATTACACTGTCATGATTTTTTCTGGAGAAACAGTATTTAAAAGCTTTATAAAAAGCCTAATCAAATGCGGGTATGCCACTTTCTCAATGACAATTGATGCAAAAAAGAAAGTCACGCTGTCAGACAACCTAACTTATCAGTTATCTTCTGCTGTTGTTGGATTTTTTTGTTCTGTTTGGAGAGACTGAGTGGTTTTGTGGTCAGTTGAGTGTGTGGAATTAAATCCAGCTCCTAATCTGGTGAGTTATCTATGGTGTGCAAGGCAGACACCATCTATTATGCAGCATCAGTGAATGACAGTATGAATAGCAGCCTTTGCCAGTTAAAACTGTGATAAGACCTGGATTCTGAGAGAAGTTCCTGCTCCAGAATGATCCGATTGTTCCAGCCATCAGTTTGGGCAGAAAGACCAATTCAAAGATAAGACAGCAATGATGCTGGCCTTTTACACAGAAAAATATCGCCAAATAATCAATTCACCTGCATGTAGAAAGACATCTATCAAGATGATTTTTAAGAAAAAAGAACCCAGTGCCACGTTTTTAAATTTAACAACTTAAATGTAAAGAATTTCTTAGAGCTAGGATTTGATCCAAGGCAGAATTATTCCCTAATTCAGTATTTACATCCCCACAACTGACTATTTCCATAACTCTGCTAACACCTTTCATCTCAACCTCCCCTTACTTGTAACTGAATTGCTGCTGATGGGCACATCTGCTGAACTTCAAGCAGCACTGTGCTGCTAGCCCAGCTTTCTGCCAGCCCGGGCTGGCCCTTGTGTGCAGGAAGGACGCAGAAGCCCCGAGCAGGAGCGCAGGACGCCCCCCGGGACCAGGACCCCGCAGTCCCTCCCGGCAGGGCCGTTCAGCACCGCGGACAGCGCCGGCCACCCGCGCCCCGGCCGCGATTCGGGGCACACGGCACAACCCGAGCTGCCTTCAGACCAACCTCACTAGCAACAGCAAAACAAGACCGGCTTTCTGAGCTCTTCTGAAACAGTTGCTGAAATAGCAAAATACATGACCCAAGGCACTTAATTTTCCTGAGTTTCCAATGAGCTTTTCATAAACTGCCTCCATTAGAGTCTTTTAAGGAAAATAAATAACTGTAGGGCAAGGGACAGAGTCACAGAATTGACTGAAAAAATGTTAAATGATAGGAAACAATGATTAATGGCAAGTGGCTGCCCCTCAAAATGAAGAAAATGCAGGAGTGAATGCTCCTGGGGTTGCTATTTAGATGAGCACTATTTATTAACAACTTGGAAACGGGACTGAACAAGTTAGGAACCGTGGTAGCAGAAGTTTACTGGGCTTTTAAATTCTGGAAAGTTTTACAATCTTCAAGTAGCTAAAAAACCTAGATGATACTAGAAAATGAAACTAGAAGTAGTAAAACGAAAATTCATAATGAAAAAATAAATATGAGGAAACAGATTTCTGTTTCAGTGTACACTACAGCACCGTGAAAGAGTTTTTGAAACAGAGTGAGAACCAGCAGAGAGACATCAACAAATTAGAGGGCTGGGCAATCACCAACCAGATGAAGTTCAACAAGAACAAGTACCAGATTCTGCACCTGGGACAAGACAACCCTGAATGTACAGAATGGGCAATGAGAATGCAGAGCTGCCAAGAGGGACCTGGGGGTTCTGGTTGAGGGAAAGTTGAATTTGAGTCAGCAGTGCCCTGGCAGCCAGGAGGGCCAACTCTGTCCTGGAGTGCATCAGGCACAGCATCACCAGCCAGGCAATGGAGGGGATTGCCCTGCTCTGCTCCTCACCTCGAGTGCTGGAGTCAGGTTTGGGAACCACACTATAAGACCTATATAAAGAAATTAGAGCGTGTCCAAAGGAGGGCCAATGAAGCTGGTGAAGGGTCTAGAAGGGAAGCCATATGAGGAGTAACTGAGGTCACCTGGCTGATTTACTCTGGAGAAGAGGAGCTCATGGCTGCTTACAACTTCCTCACAAGAGCAAGTAAAGGGGCAGGCACTGATCTGCTCTCTGGTGACAGGACCTGAGGGAACAGCCTGAAGTTGTGTCAGGAGAGGTTTAGATTGAACATTAGGAAAAGGTTTTTCACTCAAAGGGTGATTGGGCACTGGAACAGGCTCCCCAGGGAAGGGGTCACAGTACTTGCCCAACAGAGTTCAGGAAGAGTTTGGATAACATTCTTGGAAACATGGTGTAACCCTTGGGATTGTCCTGTGCAAGGCCAGGAGTTGGCCTCAACTCTGTGGGTCCCTTCCACCTCAGGATATTCTATGATAACTGGGCAAGGTTGTTTTTGTTTGTGCATGTACTATATAGCATGCAATTATTCCATTTGCCTCCGGATATATGACACTACATTTTTTCTAGGAAACATCCAAGAAAAATCATCTGTCACATGGATTGACTAAATTGTGTTCAAACAGATACAAGGTGATGCAAATTAAAAATAAAGTTCATAAACACACTATATCATTCCCATAACAGATCACATCCTGATTACTCAAACTCTGAAGATCTGTTGAAAAGACTGAAAGATCTTCAAATTTAGCTGTCTAAAATCTACAATTAGTCCATGGTCATTAACTTAAAAGCAAAATTCTTCAGAAGACCATTCTTTTTCTTTTACCAAATTTCTTCACACCATGAGGGAAAATGAGTGATATGAAATTAAAAAATATAGGTCTCATATCATACACTGGGTACATTTGAATGTCTATTAGTGTGTTCAGGACTAAAAAAAAAAGAAAAATATCACAGGAAAACAACTGACTGGTTCTAAGGCTGAACCAATAAATGGAAGGGAATAAAACAACTAACGAATTTCAGAATTTTATAGCTGCCAAAATTATATGATACGTAGAGGGGATTTCATGCAGATATTCATAATTAGATAGGATATATTAAAATCTGATCAGGTTCCACTTTTTTCTCTATTACATAAAATGAAAGGAGTTTTAAATGAAAGAACAGCGAATGCAGAAGCAATATAGAAAAACATCTCTCTTACACAGCAATGGAACTGGCTGTCAATTCAGATCATCAAGATAAAAACCATAGCTACGTTTTAAAAAGAGCTGCATAATTTTATGACTGATAATAACATTTGTAGTTATGCCAGGTAAGACAATAAGGGTAATCAAATCTTATGCTTCAGGGTATGAGACAATGAATTGCAAGGTTTAGAAAGAAATGTGCAATGTCACGCAAAGGGGTAACATGCATTAGCCTTTTGGGAAGAGATTTACCTTCTTTTAAAATATCAAGAAATAGCCACTGCCAGAGGCATGGCACCAGACTACAGAGACCTGGTGTCTGATCTGCTGTGACAAATCCTTCGTTATTACAAGTTTGGCTTTGATAGACAATAGATTCTCCTGAGTCTTATGGAGCTGAATTCAAATTAAAAGCACATGCTCTGTGAAAGCATAGCTTGGAGGAAGGATCTGAAGGACAGAACTGTTAGCCAGTAATTAAGAGTTCCGTACTGTGCTTTCTGGCAGCAATTATTTTAACATAATTCTTAACAGAGTCTATTAAAGAGGAAATGCCAATTAGCAATAGCTTATTGCACAACAAAACAATGACTGCCAATATAATTTACTGCCATAAACTACAGAGAATTGACTGCTAAAAACAATTGGATGGGTAATTAAAAATGGGGGAGAGGAAGGAGATCTATACACATTTAACATGCAGAAGCCTGATGAAACTTCAGTTCCTACACAAAAAGCTCAATTCAGAATCATGTTAAACTATGCAGGCTATGCATATTATTTGAACCACCTTTTAAATTACAGTGAAATGATGATGTTTGCATACAATTTTTCATACTTGCCAACCACTCCATTTGAGAGAAAAATTTGTAAGCACACTGTTATTCCCACACTTTACATCAACAAGAAGGACACCAAAAGAAGAGGCAAAAAGGAGCCTTGATCTTAGCCAAACAATCTGGGTCCACATACAGAAGACAATTTTCTGTTATAAGGTTTTCTAGGAATACTGCAAATTCCTTCCCTGAATTACTGACCTTGATTTTCCAGCCAAGCCTGAGCCCTGTATTTTCCCTCATCCAGTTCTTCCATCAAAATGAAATATGAGTGACACAGAAAACATGCATCTAGTGTCGTGCAAAGAAAATGTGGAGTTAGGAAGGTGTTCTGTACAAGAAAATTCTCCAAAAAGGTCTAAAGTGTGCTTTTCCAGGCTTATAAAAGTGAAATTAGAACTGCAAGCCTGGCAAAGATCTGCTAGTTGACTTTGCTTCTTAGTTCTCACAAATAAGAAGCAACCTCTGTATATTTCTACCTTACAGAAAAAAATGCCAGCCGGAGGAATTACCTTTAGTCTGGAGACTTAAGAGTGCCTGCACTACAACCTGTCCCATTAAGCTGATAAAACAAACCAACACAGGACCCTGGTATGCAATAGCACTGATGCAGGCAAAAAGACAAGACAGATGGAAAGAGAAGTGTGAAGTTTGCAGTCATAAGAGCTGCACTGTTTTGCAATCAAGATGTTCAGCTATGTGGAAACACAGTTTGGCAGTGTCATCACCTAGAAGACTCTAGTTCCCCGTAAGACTGAAAGGAAGGAAGAGAAAGAAAAATTATGCTCCTGCTTTCCCCCTAGAGGGTGGAAAAAAAATGAAATGAGAAATTCTTTTATGGCTATATTTTTGTTAGCGTGATAGCTAGAGACCATCTGCAGACCACTTTTGAATATGTCTGATTTTGTTGACAAAAAACCCTCTTACTTTCTTAGTTTCTAGTTTTAAGCCTTATTTGGGGATCTAAAAATGGACTGGAATTTTTTGGGTCCTTGTATTGAACCTGAGAATTAATTATCTCTTGACTCAATAAATTAGAAGTAATCTTTGCTTTCAAAAAAAGAACATAACTCAAATGTGTTTTGTCTACCTCAGAGTGAGCTCATGCTTTCTGAAGTTGTGGGTCACAGGCAGCACTGCAGAAGATGGCATATATTTATTGATGAACCATCTGATTCATCTGGTTTAAATTTTAGAAGAGATTTAGCATTCCTCTGCAGAAAAAACAGCTTTTATTTTTCCTTCAGACACATCGTCAGTGAAATTTTAGCATAGTTAGCTGCCATAAATAAAAGAGAAAAATCATCAAACCTGATATTGGAAATAAATAATGGTTATAAATATCCTGTGAGCCTGATTTGATTGTTAGTGAAATCAAGTAATTACTTACTTGACCTCATCTTCTCAGATGATGTGTTAATCCCCTTCTTATAAACTATTAGCATACCTAGTAGGTTAACTAACATATTAAAGAAAAACAGAGCTGAAGGATTTTTTAGATTTTTCCCTTTTAAAATAGCACTAAAATATTTCTTTTAATTCTATATATTTATTGGGGTTAAGCTCTGGTAATATGTGTAATAAAGAAGTGAAAGGCCTAAGAGTGTCTTCTAAATCTAAGAAGCCAGACATTTCTTTCTTATTAGACTCCCTATCCAAATACACAGAATTTTATCAAACTGTTATTTTCATCAAAACTTCCCAAAAGGATTGTCTGTTTCTGCTTCAAAATCTACTATTGTTACTGAGAAGATGCATTTTTGGAATGTAACACAGTCACCATAAACACTGTTCAGATTCCCTATTAGACTTGCTCCAAAACACTCTGCTAAACACATATATTTATATAACTTTAAATTCTTTTGCTACTGTTTAGTAGAAAACATTATAGGTTGTATAAAAAAAGATATTAGACAACTACAGACTTGAAACAGACACCAAGATGTTACCACTATATGCACAGAGAAATAGATATATTTCTGTGACATTTCACAGCACAGACACCTCTACACTGGTATGAGCATCATAGATTCTTGGGAATGCAGATATAGAGTATTTGTTTCAAACTGGCATCTTTTTCCTAGTAAGCTTTAAATTTTACTGAAAGACAGACTACTAAATAACTAAACAGAGCAGCAAACTTTCCTCAAAAACGAGATGGCGCTCAAAGCTAGGATTATTCAAATAATATTATTGATAAGAGTTCCTATTTAGATTTTCTTCTATGCTAGTCTAGAAAAAATGCTTTTAAATTTGAGTCATTAAATCCTAACCTGTGAAATACAGTTCTCTTGAAGACAAAAGAAAACAGGTTTTTTTCTGGCTGTTTAGTTTGAGTGCTGAAAGGATGCATCTGACTAAGCAACTCAAATAGCACTGGGCCACTCTGGACAGAGTAGCCACAACTCAAAAATAAACTTCTCAAAAGCATTCCTAGAGATGTATGTGCTGTTCTTATGGAAATGCTTCTTCAGAGATTTGGCTAACATAAAGATATTACTCTTAGGCACCAAACCCTTTATTCCCGCTGAATGTGCCCATTCCTTTTTTTTTTCCCTTTTTCATACCAAATTAAGTGTAGATACCATCACTGCCATATCTAGGATAACTTTATTCTTTAACCTGCCCCAAAAAGCTGATGTGAAGGGTTAGAAGAATACTACAACACCAAAACTTGCACTTCTGCTTTGAAAATAGAAAATGTAGACAGTGTTGAGCTTCCCAGATGTAGGAGACAGAAGTTCTGCCCAAGCTATACCTCTACCCTTGTATATATTATGACATCATAATGGCTCCATCAGCTATAATAAAAAATGAATTCCCTTGACATATATTACCCGTAAGTGCAGTGTAGTAAATAAATGATTCATGCAAGTTCAATTACAAGGGTATGATGTCTATAAATGCTAAGTACCTGCAAGATAGCAACAGTAAAGGAAATGAACCCATGCAGTGTTAAAAATGCCTTTCAGCCAAGATTTCTGACCACACCTTTCATCTCTTTTTACATGATTTTACATGTCTTTTACTAAACACACACGGTAGCAGTCAACTAGAAGGTTACATACAGAGCAGTGTTTCTATCCTTACTATGGATAAATCTAAAAATAGAACTAGGTTACTCTTTGGCTCCAGAGGCAGTAAAGAAATTTTTAAGAACTGGAACTCCCACTGAATTTAAGACTCCACTTCTGCTTTCTGTAGGTTAAAAGCCTTTAAAATAAAAAATCTCTACCCATGATGATTTACATACATGCAGTCTAAATACTGCATGTATGTAATAAAAAGTATCTTTTATGTTTATGTATTTTGTTTCCTAAATATATGTAAGATCACATTACAAACACATTTTCTTATATTTTATAACTATTTATAGGAAACAATGGCTCAAGGAGTAGGTGATTTACTCTAAATCATGTCTAGTTTATAATCCTCAGCAAAAGCATTTCTAAGTCTACATACATTGTACAAGACAATCACTCATGGTAGGATTTTTTGAATATTATCAGCAGAAACTAATTTCTGAATGGATTTGGAGAAACAATGTTGTTTTATGCAGGCTTACAGTTATCCACTCACCCACAAATGAAATAAGGATTGTCACAAGGACTTCCTAAATTTACTCCCCACCTCTACTAGGAGACAGCACTAGATGGGTTAAAGAGGTCTTCCAGGAGAACAGAGTATCACTGGTAAGTCATTACTACATCTGGTCTTATCCCAGTGTTAAAAAGTGGAACAAAGAGCATAGCACATAGTTTGACTATACCCTCCACAAGTGTATATTGTCATAATTAGTAGCAACTTGAATATTTTGGGTAGTGACTTAAATAAAAAATTATTTATGAACTTTCATTAAACTCTCAGTTTTCACAATTTCCTACAAAACAGGTTCCAGAGATAAAATAAAGCCTCCAGACCAACCTTCTCGAACTCATTTACTATTATTTTTATTTACCTGGATTTTAATTCACGCAAAAATCCTCAAAATATTCATCTACTACTAGCAATGCAACCACAAGACTTTTTGAGATTTTTTTGATAGATGAGGGTGAATTTATATTTTTTAGGGTTCCACTTTACAATAAACAGCATATTTTAATTTCTTCTATGTTATTGTGCTTAGTTGCATTTTCAATACAATTAGAAAAATCAACAATAAATTAGGAAATTTCATGTCTTCTGGACAGGGCATTGAAGCTTCCATGTTTGATTGCAAGAGTTTTACAAGTCTACTTTTAGCAACTGAGTCTTGAAATGTCTTTCACCCAACCCAAAAGGCAGATGCCTGCAGGGTGGATCAAAACTTTGTAATGCGAGAAATGAGAAATGCAAATGTCAGTTTGCTTATTTCACTGTTATGGCCACGAAAGTAGAAAAAATAATTTGTCTAGCATAGGAATCTCTCATTGTAATAAAATAAATGTGTGAGAACAAGGACAGATAGAGTTCAAAATTGCACTGTACAAGGAAATAATACACATATTTACATTCAAAGTATTTGAGTCCACAAGATCAGGGACTGACATTCAGAGGACATTTTTACCATAAACAATATCAAGGAAAAATACCTCTTCTAGGTTTGATGCTCTTTTGATATCAAAACAGTATAAGACAGCTGCTGAACATGAACAGAAAGTTGCAGTACATTTTGTTCACTTTTTTAACATATGGCTGTAAACTATTAGAACTTACAGTATCTGTCACAAAAAAAGAAAAATCTTAGACCAACATATCCTTAAGTCTTTTAAAGTGGAAGTAACTAAACCTGTTGTCTAAGACTAAAACACTTGAGTATGCAATTCCCCAATATTACACCAAAAATTTGCTGGGAGAGATTATTCATAAAATATCAATGCATCATTATTTATTAATGAATTTTAAAGTGACACAATCCCCTTCAACTCCTCTTTTCACACATGCACAGCTTGATTCTAAGCAAAGATGCAAATAAAATAAAAAGGAGGCAAATGATTTGAACTTATTTTATAGCAGCCAAATGATCTGAACTGCAGGGCAGTGTTTTTATACAAGAAAGATGCATCAGGGCTTCTGCCAAATTTTATGAAGTAGTAATAACAATATTGTCTGATATGTATATTTCTTCTCAACCCTTAAGTGGATTTAAAGGCTGATCCTTATACTCACCTCCCTTGAAAACTCTACCATATTGCAGCATTTATCTTTATGAATTCCTTCAGTGGTTTTTAATTTCACATTTTCCCTTTCTTTTTAAAGCAGTAAACATTGCTGTAGAGCTGTATTAAAAATAGACATACACTATTAACTTAGATCACAAGTGTAAACAGAGGCTACCACTAACAATTCTGCACAGATTTTTTTTTTTAATTATGAAAAAAATATAGCAAAGTTCACATGGGATTTACTTCTAGTTTAGTACTGTGATTAATTTTGTGTTTGTCTAAGAATATGAGGCCCCTAAATATCCTTTCAGGGATAGCTGGAAGAATCACACTACCAGTTTTTATTAAGTCACTGCTCTCATTGCAAGTTCCAACATATGCCATAAGATGCACAGACACTTTATAAAGGCAGAAACACAGATGCTGTCCACTCAAAAAAGCACCTTAACTGCCCATACTCATGTTCTTCACAAGTCTGGGCTTGGACAATGGGAAGCAGCTGGGGATTCAGAAGTATCTTGGATTCTTGAGGTGCTTGAAAGAAAACACCACATCCTCAACTTCCCAGTGTGCTGCAGCTTTATTCCTGGAACTTTTATCTCTTAAGCATACAGCAGCAGGGCTACAGGAAGGTTATGTGTAGTCAGAGAACAAAAGGCAGAGATGTTCATACACGTCTTTGTCTTGATCAAGATGCACAGAGACTGTTCAAGACTGAGTCTGCACTACCAGTTGTGGCAAAACTGCAGTTCTGAAACAAAAATCTGAGTCACAGTTCTGCTCCTGATGTCCATGCTCAAATGCTATAGAAACATGGGGAAAAAACAGATCAGTCCCCAAACGAGCTCTTCCCATAACTCACTCTAGGAATAATCAAAATTTCTAAAAGGGCAAATACAGCTCCCTGTTCACTCAGACTCAAACAACACATAGCACTTACTGCTGAAATGGAGAAGGAACCTGTCCCAGCAATTCTGCTGTTAGAGCATGTGTCTCCTGAGTCCCCCTAAAAAGGTCAATGAGAAGGATAAACTTAGCTCCTCTAACACATCTTCTGGAGGAGATGATCTCCATCTCCTCATTGTGGAGAGAAGCTACAAAGCTTCTTGGTGAATACCCATTGTAAATATGCAATTAAACAGATATTACTGTAGCTTGAACAGACCATTAAGTGAGTAAACTCCAAGTATCTTAGCAGACCAAGGCCACAGAAACCCTCACTTCTTGGATCCCCTTGCTCCCTAAGGAGTCTCTGCTAGCAAGTCTTCGGTTCTTGCAGATGAGGGCATATAACCAAACAAAAAGCTGACACTTTTTTAAGAGGTTTAATTAGCTTAAATAGAAAAATCTTAGCAAATATTCTAAATAATATCACTCTTTCTCAATTCTTTTGACTCCTGATTATTTTTTCCTCACACTTGGGTAGCTCTTCCAGTCTACATTGAACTTTTTTAGATTAAATTAAGGTTAGCAAAGATAGGACTAAGAGATTTACCAGGTTTTTCTGTTGTTTTAAGATTCAACGATCACAAAAGAACACTTCAAAAATTCTAATAAAAACTTATGAAATTAAGATTTACCAGACAGGTTTGAAATCTAACTTTCCAAACTGCAAATGTCTGGTGATATTAAGACCAGAAATACTCCGGGGGAAATAAAATTGCTCTAGATTGCATTTTTCACATGTTGGCATCAGTGTTCAGATTGCCCAACGATTCAACTAATCTTTTTAATGACACCTTGCAACAGGCAATTGTAAAGGTGATCCTGCTGTTGCAGTAATGGACAATCTGACTCCTGTTTGATATGGTGGCTATTTTCTGAGCCATCATTATATCTGTAAAGGTATCAGTTTTGAAACTAGCAGTTTATTGCTACAGATGATCTGCTTCAAATGTGATAGATCTCATTCTCTCATGCCCATCAGATTTGCATCTCTATTTTCTTCTTATCCATTTTTCTTTTGCATCTCGAGGCAACCTTGTGCATTAGTGCTATTCAGTATGGCAGAGCCTCACATTAAAGCATCAGTGTTGTAAGTGTGGATTTGCCATACAGTTCCATCTTGGAATAAAATATGCCAGTATTTTACTAAAATAAGTTCCACCACTGGAAATAAACACCAAGAGAAATACTTTTCCATACAGCATTCCTTTTATTTTCCAGAGCCCTGCTTAAGAAAGACCTGCAATTGACTGATTACTTAGCAACCTCACTGAGTCTGATAGACTCACGCTGTGATAATGGAACTATCAATGCAGTTATAATGTACTTACACTCTGCAGATAGCTGTTTCAAATGGAGCAACATTCCCTTCCAGCCCAATGCTTCCCTGCAAGGCTGGAAGGCCTGGTAAAGATTGAATAGATACCCTTTAAAAGAACAAGTTAATACAAGGTTTCACTGACCACCGGTCCTCTGTGCTGCATTAAATGTTGCTGAGGCCAATTTCTTTTTTCCATTCTATTCTCTTATTTAACATCAAGTTTTAAACTGATTTTCTGTGGAGAAGAGCAAAGTAATAAACATCTCTAATGTATTTTTCCTACTTTATATTACTTCTCAGTAAAAATATCAACATAACCAATGATTACCAAGTAACCATCTTCCATGCTATTAGCATGTAATACAGCCCAAGTTTTTTAATGAGATATTTCACAAAGCAGACCGGTCCACATCATGAGGATATCATTTACATCAAAAAGGTACTTATTTAGTTGTAAAATGTGACAAAAGGGCAGCATTTACATAAGTGCATGAACAGCAGCCAAATCTGAGACCCAACTTCACTGTCCATATCTGAAACACAGACTGTCTCAAGGCAACCCCCAGCTGGGGTATAACTTGCATTGATTCCATGATTCAGAAGGCTGAACAATTGCTTTATTAAGCTATACTGTATTACACTACATACTAATACTATACTTTATACTAAACTATACTAAAGAAAAACCTATGACCCTTTTCAGACAGTCAGCACACAGCTTTGACCCAATTGGTCAATCAACCAAAACAACCATCACCAGAGTCCAATTAACAAATCACTTTTTGTAAATAATCTCCATGACACATTCCTCATGTGGCAAACGGCAGGAGCAGCAAATAGAGATAAGAATTGTTTTCATCTCCTTCTCTGAGCTTTCTCACTGCCTTCCCCAGGAGAAATCCCAGGAAGGTTGTGCCTGCTGCTCTCTGTGAAGCGAGCTGTGGCCACAAACATATTATACACCCCAAAACAAATAAAACCAAACCAACCAACACAACAAAAAAACCCCACATGCACATGCCCCCAAAACTCCAAATACAACTAAAACCAAGTAAAAAAAACCCCCAGACCCACACTTCCACCTCATTGTAAAGAGCATGGATGGCTCAGCTCAGATCCAAAAAATGCACTCCATCCCCCAAAGAGTGGCTTCATTCACCACTCCTGGGGCCAAGCCCTACTTCATGAATCAGATGGTCTGAGAAAATGGTAATTCATATAGGCCAAAGTTGTGCCCTGTAATAATATATGTAGTGAAGTTATATGTAGCATTCAAAAAATAAATGCCACAGGGCTCAGGTCATACTGGCTACATTAATACAATCACAGTGGGGCTCACAAAAATCTTACCTAGTTTTAAAGTTCTTTGTCATATAAAGAAATGAACACGCATCACAGATGACCTAGCTGCCCCTCAGTACCAGCACATCATTAGACACCTGCCCTAAACACCTCCCTTCCTCCAGTTTAACCTTTATCATTTAGGTATCTAAACATACTCATCTAGACTTCACAGGTAGTCTCTCTGGGGACACACAGGCATCTCTAGAGATCCTTTTGTTTTTTACCTTAACTACAGTGCTCTGGCAGAGATGGCCATTGCCTTAGAGACTTTACACAGAGCCTGGTTTAAACACATTTCAAAACTATAATGCCTCAATTTGGCTTGTGAAGCCATGCAAAAGGAATCATTCCTCAATAGAACCTAAAATTGTTTGTAAGCTTGATTTATAGTCAATTTTAATTTTATCACTAGTAGCAATTCACAGTGCATCTAAGTAAAACATCTTCAATGGGTTGCAATACTATTTTTTTTTATAAGACCCTCCATACCACCTTCAAAGTAGCAGATTATTGGCACAAAAGAGGAAAAGAAAATCAACACAGCTGTATAGACTTCATATTATCAGGGCAAAAAATGTCAAATTATGTTAGTAGGTCATATGCTCTCAGGTTAGCCACAGAACAGTATATAATGAAACAACTGAAGTACATTGAGAATTTAGAGAGAACGAAGGATTTGGAGACAAGAGATCAAGCACACCATCTGTCCTTAAAAATGGAAAAAGCAGTCAAAGAAATGAAAAACAGTCCTCTACTTTCAATAACTTGAAAGACAATAAAACAAATGATTAAACAATCCATTTTTAAAGACCTTAAGGATAATGTGATAAGGAACACACAATTTGGGTTTTCCAAGAAGAATTCAGGCCAATCTCATTTCCTTCTCTGACAGACCAACTGCTGTATTGGATAAGGAACAGGCAGTAGATGTGGTATTGCCTGACCACTGAAGCTGTTGATGCTGTCACACGTGACATTCCCAGAAGCAGAAGAGAGAAATATGGTCAAGATAGAATTGCACTCAATTTAAAGGATTTATCAGCTCTTCTCCATTAAGCTGAGAAAAGTTATAAAGAAAATCTGCAATGACTTGTCTCAGGTCCTGGAAAACCTGCCATTTTTATGAATGGCTTAGATGAAAATAGTTTGTATGTGTATAAACCCTGCAGATGTCACTGTGTTGACAAATTTTTTGCAATTTTAAGACCAACTTTGAAAAATCTGGACTGGACAACGCACAAGCACATAAATATATTGGGAACAACTGACTAGACACCAACAGGACAAAAAGTTTGTAGTGATAGCATTTTACCAGAAGAACAAGAGAGACAATAATAGCCTTCCAGTATGGGAAATTGTTACAACCAGGTGACCATTAATTGCTTTCTGTGTTCACTGAGAATAGAGAGAGTTGCAATCATCCTAATCTGCTCTGTGAGAATGGACTGGTAAAAAAAACCAAAAAACAAAAAAACCAAAACACAAACCCACAGCTATAATACAACTCTTTCCAATGCTTTTTAGTCATTTGAGATTGGGAAAATACTAACACAGGTTTTCCATATTCCTTAGTATTTGTAAAGGATGGTCATGAGTTTCATCCTGAACAACAGAGATTTGAATGAGAACAGATCTTGAGGTTTCTTCTCAGATTTCATATCCTAATGTCTTGCAAAAGTAAGAATTGTCATTTATCTATCACTGTTCTTTGACTAGGCTTTCATCTACATTGGGTATGCATCATCATCATCCTTATTTATTTATTTCTCTTTCCCTCCACAAGCCAGTAAAAACCAATCAAGACAATAGAAGCTCCATTTATATGTGCATCTTCAAATTACTGCTAATTCAGTATTCCATTTTAGCTGTTAGTAGAGGTTCACTGTTTAAGCACAAGAGAACACCAGAAACCACAGTTTTAACTTGTTAAAACTGTCTGGAAGATCAGGAGTTGTGGGTTTGCATTAAGAGGGGATGAATAGACTTGACTACAGAATCAAAGAAAATACACAAAAATCCTTCAACAGAGAATAAGTACAAAGTCAGCAAGGAAATTAAATGAAGCTTGCAGCATTTCTTTACTCACCATATCCTTAGAAAAAGGCTTTGATTTTATGGGTATCAGATTGAAGCTTCTAGAAGGAACTCTTCCGTAAAATTTATGTGAAAGCTTATGGCACAACATTCATGCATTGCACTGTGGGGATTTTTTCAGATGACAATATCTATGTTAACTTCTTGCATCCAGATAATAAATATGTTGACAGTGGAACATTAGGGTGTTTATCAGTTCTGTGATGGATAAAACTATACTCTGAACAAACAGCTTGTGAGACTGACCTTGCACTAGCCACATGTGAAGAGCCACTCACCTGCCAGAATAATATTCTTTTTTACAGGGAGTGGGGGAGACAGCTTTTCCCTGTCTTTTAGGGTAGTTTTACAATGGAATATTGATACATACTGAAAAACAAGGAACTGAGGGAAAGGACTTAATACATTTATGACAGCTGCCACAATTTGGCACTATTTTCTGACTTAGTTGAAATTGGACAATAAATCAATAAACCTCTAGCTGATTGTTACTTCAGTGAAATATGATGCAACATAATTTAGAAGGTGATTTTAAGGAGTAATTCTCTGGAGATTTTATGACACACATTTGAGGTTTATTTTCTTTTTCCCCATGAAAAATGCCTTAAATCCATGTGTAAAATTGAAAAGGTTTTCATCCAACTAACCTGCTTTTGTCTCTTTCTTACCCTGCTTCTGTTTTCAGTCATATCAGCATTATTACAGGCCACTGTTTTCAGACTTGAAGTCATACTGACTTTTGCTGGAGAGATTATAGCACAGAGAGTAATGCAGTTCATACATGCACCTCAACTGGGTCCTGCTTTTTCTGAGCACACTTCCACACCCACATGATTCAGCCATCAGAGCACACACTGTATTCTGAAATTGAGCTTATAGCAAAAAATTTCTGACTTCCTTTCTTACCAAAGTAAAGAAAAAATAATTTGTGTTTTAAAACTGCAGTTCCTTCTATTTCAACGTTTTAAGTGGTTTTGTCATAAAATTTCATGGGCTAGCTACTGGAAAACCAATCAGGTTGACAGTTTAAACACAATTACTCAAGTGACCCTATGCAGTTCTGCTGGGTATGTGAATCCCATCACCTCCTTCAGTGACATAAGCAGATAGGCAAATTTTAGATTTGCATTTTAAATACATTCCATAGTACTTCAAAATTACATTCCATAGTCCCTATCAAATAAGATTATCTTCATAAAGAGTAAAATGCGACTTAAGAATGTACGTTCATGTACTTAAAATCCAGCTGCATCCTCTGCCACACTCCCATATAGCCTTAAGTATTTGCATTTACCATGCAATACCATCTTCCCTTTAATTTTTTTGTTAAACTTTGCATATTAATCAGCCTGATCCAACATCACACCATGCTTGATAATACCTCCAAAGATAAACTAGATCTGTTAAAGATCCATGATGTCACTTTGTCTATAGCTATAGTCAACAAGAGATGACCTTTCAGTCCCATATATTCCTCAGAGTGTAATTAGACTTACTAAGCAATCTCTAGATTAACTTAAGTACTTAGCAGGGTATTAGCAAGAGTTAAACTAAATTCAAGCTTCAGTTGCTTTAATTAATATAGAGTTTGAAAGCTTTCATTTAATGTGATAGTAGGGAGAGAGCAGACATTGAGACCTGGCAACACTCATCTGTCTGCTGTCTTAGTAGAGAATACAGTAAAACAGCAGCAAACAACATTAATTATACAGAAAACAAACTGTGATTAAGAAATGAAGGGTTTCCTGCAAGTTTACTGACAGGTGTGATGCTCTTAATTCATCAACTGTAAGATATGAAGTAATAATTATACAGGTAATTTTGATCATTCTCTGCAATACACCATAGCTTATAATACTTGAAAATGCCACATGATAAGTACTACAGATTAACAGTCAAACCCTTAAAAAGCAAACCTTTAAAAAAGTGCAAATTTTCCATTAAGCCACAAATCTGAATTTCGAGTAATCCACAGTCACATTCCAGAGTAAAGGTGATTGACATGGAATCATGGGCAGGAGGAATCCTGAATTTCAGATGAAATTCAGTGAGCACACTGCATCTGCAAGTGAAGGGACACACAAAACAATGTCAAACAAGCTGTTAATCTTCAAAAGGCTGATGTGATCCTGAGACAATTTGCTTCACATACCCAGTATCACTGGCCACCTTTGCTCTAGGTTACCAGATAGAATTTGCAGAATAAAGACGTGGGTCAATCTACAAGGTCAGATTTACTTTGTGAAAAAAATTCACAGGAGAAGATAATTGCACTTTTCTTCTGCATTCTCTTCACATTTTACCATCCCAATTTCTTTAATGTTTTATGAAGAAATTGTAAGAAGGTATTAATATTCTTATATATGTAATGTAATGCCAATTTAACCAAGAGGTATAACTTAACTGACTGTGAAGTTTTAAAACAATTCAGCTAAACAAGGACAAAATTTGGAGGTTGCTCACATTTTGATTTAAACTGTGCTAATACACTAATTTATACACTGCAACAGTTTTACTACTGTGACGGTTTTAATATTTATAAGAAACTGGTGTAAGCACAAATACCATTTGAAAGAAGTGAGAAAAGAACTAAAGAGAAATGTCTTTCACTATACACCTTAGAGCATGTGTTGGGTTTGCATGGTCAGATTTTGGAGCAAGGCCTTCTGAGAGATGGCTCCTACGAGAAGCTTCTGTAACCTGCTCTGTCCACAGAGCCAATGCCAGGAGGCTCCAAGACAGGCCTGCCCACTGGCCAAGGCTGAGCCAAGCAGCAATGGCAGTAGTGCCTCTGGGATAACAATTCAAAAAGGGAAAAAGTTACTGCATAGAAGTAATTTTGACCAGAGAAGAGAGGAGTGAGAATAAGAGGAACAACTCTTCAGAGACCAAGGTCAGTGGAGGAGGGGAAGGAGGCACCAGAGCTGAGATTCCCCTGCAGCCCATGGTGCTGGCCATTGTTGTCATTGTATTGCAAAGGTTCCATACTGCTGTCTCCTTATTGCAAGAGTTTCATACCTCCTTGATGTTTCTCACAGGCAGCACCTCCAAGCACTGACTCTCCCTTCTTCTCACAGTAGCCAACTGACTCCAGTTCCCCTCTCAACTACCCAATCCACTCTTTTATAACACTCTTCTCATTAGCTACAGCTGTGGCCTGTTAAAGTCAGGCCTGTTCCTCATTTTTGATAATTGGCTCAGCTGCAACTCCTTAGGGGTAAGATTACTTTCTATACTACCTTTATTTGCTTATACTCTATCCCCCTACAGGCCGTGGTGAGGCAGCAGTGCCCCTGCAGCCATGGAGATCCCCCTGCAGTCAATGCAGGAGAGCACACCAGAGCAGGTGATGCCTGCAGGCTGACCTGTGGGAAGGCTGCACTGGAGCAGGCTCCTGGCAGGACCTGTGGCTGCATGGAGAGAGAAGCCCACCCTGGAGCAGCTTTAGGACTTGTGACCCATGCTGGAGCAATCTGTTCCTGAAGGACCAACCCTGTGGAAAGGGACCCACATTGGAACAGTTCATGATGAACTGTAGCTCATGGGAGGGACTCAGAATGGACAAGTCCATGGAGAACTATCTCCTGTGGGAGGGATCCCATGCTGGAGCAAGGCAAGTTTCTTTTCCCTGAGCTGGAAGCAGCAGCAGAAAAATCATGTCATAACTAACTGTAACCCCCATTCCCCATCTCTCTGCTCCACTGGGCAGGAGGAGATAGAGCCTGGGAAGACAGAAGATGTGATGGGAAGGTTTATTTTACTTCTCATTATCCTGCTCTGATTTTGATTGGTAATAAATTCAGTTAATTTCCCCAAGTCAAGAGTGTTTCTGTGACAGTAATCAGTGAGTGATGACTCCTTGTCTTTATCTCAACTCATCAGCCTTTCATTGTGTTTTCTTTCCCCTGCCCAGCTGCAGAAGGGAGAGATAGTTGCTTTTGGTGGGTACATGGCATCCAGCCAAGGTCAAACCATCACAAGCAGTCAGTAAGTTGCAAAGAGATCCCACTTTTCATGAAACCAGGAGAAACTCTCCTTTAGTTGTGAAATATTTGGTGCAAAGAAATTTGCATAGTGCACAACCCTGATAATATCCATTCTAGCCAAGCAGCAGCACATACAGGGAAAAATAGAAGTGTTAATTTTATCTGCTTAACATCAGCATCAGTGAAACTGCAAGTATAAGCTGAAGGCACATTATCATGTAATCATTTCTCAATGCACCCAGGGACCAGTTTTCAAATTTAACATGAGCAGATGAAAAGGCAAACTACTCCAAATATGAAGTAAAATGTTCCAGTTTAGGAAGATTTTCCCCCCACACAAGTTTTTACCTCTTTAAATAAACAGGTTCAGTTAAACCACTGTAAACCCATGTTCAGCATCCTGTGTTTTATCTCTCACTGTGAATATGATTGCCTTTTGGATCTTAGGGGAAAAGGGGCATTATTTGGTCAGTAGTTTTTGACTACTGGAAATACCTTCTGATATTAGGTATGAGCTCATGGGGACTCCTAATAGGTTCTGAACTTTTTTTTTTTAATGACTTCCCCTCCCACCCCCTCATATGCTTAATATGGGTCCTGGCTGAATGAATCTTTCTAGGGGGTCATTTTCAAAGAAGTCCTAATGATCACTGTGAAAACTAGAAGTCTCTTGGTGTTTCCCTGAGGCAAAGAAATATTGCATACCAGAAAGGGTGTATAATAGATTTTTATTTTGATTAAATGTTTTCTAGATCTCATATTCCAGTTAGAGAATCATTTTCATTCTAAACCTTCACTAAAAACTGATTGCTGGTTTTGGAAACTGGCAAGTCAAGTCACAATTCATCCATCTGCCTGGCAAAGATACTATCTACATGAGGCATAATTACCTAGGAAAGGTATTATTCCATCCAAATGTATATATATGCAAAGGAAATTGTTCTTAAAGAGGTCAGTGGTGGGTCACAACAAACAGCTTAATGATTAAACAAAGATACACATCCAGTCATTACATTTGCTAATATAATATCAACCCATTGTTCTGCACAGCTTCCCCCTCACCACATCAATAGAAACCTATACAATCTCCTACATTGTCTATTCCTATCTGGAGACAGAAAACATAAATTATGCAAGGTATCAATAAATAAGAGCTCCTAAATGGTCTCTAACAATAAAAACTGCTGACCTTATGCATGGCTGAGTTGCAAATCCAACAGAACAACAACCAGATAAATACTGCTAATAGCCACAGTTTAAAAATAAAAAAATAAAAATGACAGAGACCATGACCTTCTAAACAATGCATGTTTTTTATTCTTTACATTCCCAGAAGTCATCTCACTGGTTATTTGGTTTAGCCCTTTGGAGCTGAAACTTAGATGTGTGAAGCTTCTCCTCTCAAGATCTTTGAAGACAAAGAATGTGTCCCCATTTCTGCACAGAGAAGGTGGACACTCAAGGCTCTGGCTTCCTTGCAGAATTGAACCATTTGAAATGAACAGGTTGTGATGGACCAGGCTAAGCAGAAATGTCCATATTTTTCATGTAGGCATTGATAATAGATTCACCAATTGACAGCTCACTGTCCATGCTGAGCACAGTTAGAAGAGATTTTTGTTGTTACAGAATTAAGTCTTTGACTTTGAACTCCTGCCATTATGGGCACAACTTCAATACCTGCATGCCTGGCAATACTGAAATGTTGAAAGAGCTCAAATAAGCTCCTAATAAAAGGATGGTTTGGCTGATAGGAAAACAGGGAAGTTTAAACATAAGAGCAAGCTAAACCATTTCAGGAGCCTATTGTCCACACTGGAACCAAGACCAGACAGGACCAAATGATTTAGAATCTATTTTCTTACACCTATAGTCAGCAACATGGTATAGACTTTTTTTTACATGAAAATATAAAAAATATAAAAGCATCTTAAGGGAAAAGGCTCTATATAGAACTGTCCATTTCTCTAATATAAAAAATAGTCAAATTATATGTTTTGATGGATATGGAAAATTAAAATTAGTCTAATCTCTATTTTTTGCACATCTTAAATTGAAAAGTCTTCTTTTTGTAGCATTGTTTTCTGCCATTCATTTTAAAATCCCCACACTGTGTAAACTACAAAGAATTAATCCCTTAGGCACAGAGTTTTTAAAGACAGTTACACAGAAATTCAGGCCATAATACTCTGGCATTTTCACCCTAAAAAAAATCTATTATCAAAATACAAAATATACATAAACAATGCTACTCCATTTTTAAGGGTTTCCCATTAAGAAAAGCTTTTAAAAACTCCTGTTACCCCCTACTTACACACAATTCTAGCTGTGATTGTTGGGTCACTCTGTTTTCACAAAGGCAATGCTGCCTTTGTGAAACTGTTTGGAGAACTCAGAGCAAGAAAATACAGAGAATCTGGAACTAGGAGGAAAAAGGAAGAATATATCTGCCTGCAGAAATTGATCATAGAACTACAGGGCAAGCTTTTTCATGATATGATGCATTTATGAATCTTGAAATAATTCCAAAGACTTTAAAAATGGCTTTACCAAAAGAAATGGAAGAAGTTTTAAACCCACGTATTTGAAAGAGGACTGGGGCAATTAATTATTCTTTACAGGAAACAGGAAGCAACTTGTGAAGAATAAATTATAGCAGCGAACATATAAAAGTACTGTAATTATTATGTTTTTCCAGAAAACTTCATCTGCACAGGAATCGAGAAAACCTAAAGCCAAAACTGACTTTAAGGTTTTCACCTGTAGGTCAACCTCCTTTTATCTATGAGCCAGAAATCATCAGTTTAGAGAGAAATCCTAATATATGTACCCCAGTTGTGTAGTGATTTAATTCACTTCCTTTCATAAATAAGCTGGATACATTAGCAAGAAAAGGAGACAGTAAACTAACAGCAGAGCAAATGTAACCTAGTAAAAAACTAAGTTATTTTTTAATATTCAGAATTTGAACCCAAAATATTGCAAAAAACAAGAATTTCAAGAACCATCTTGGATCTAATTTTTCTCTACTATCAATGGTGCCTAGAACAGACCCTTTGTGGGCTATAAACTATCAGTTGGCTTTCAGATGAAAGATGATGTCTTAAAGTATTAGTAAACTTGCACATGAGAGAGGATAAACTTTGAAATACCTATTTGCAAATGCCATTGAAGGAACAGCCCCCAAGGAAGTCTTGCATCTGTGCATGTAGTTTGGGCAACAGTGCACCAACTTTCTATACTAAAAGTTTGACTCATATATTGCTATATAGAAACGTTCCCAAGATCCTGCTGAAAATTTAGAAACGTTTAGGGATAAGGAAATATTTATTGTACTCACACAATATAATTCCTCTCAGTCTAGTCCAGCACAAAGCAAATGTTTACAAAAGAGCACTGTTGGGCATGTGTTACATATCTTTATTTTGACATGTGTGTTTTACATTTTCAGGTACATTTTATCATGGAAATAATTATATCAGGTAATTTGTATGGAAAGCTTAAGGACAAAATTCCAAGGCAGGAAGGGGACTAGTAGATCATAAAAAAAACAACTTTGACCAACTGAAAATAAATAGCAGGAAGCCAGAAGTGGGCATTTGTCATTGTCAAAGCCCAGATTTACATTTAAGCTGTGAAAGGTAAGTTGCAAGGCAGATTTTGTAGCATTAAGATCCTCTATTCATCATTCTTGTTGTGCTCTGAAATATTCTGAAATAATTTACAATAGTCTCTATAGATAAAATATTTTCCATGAAATTATTCTGAAATTGAGTTTAAATATGAAATATTTACCAAGTTATAGCCATGTGGGAAGGACAATTCTCCTAGAACCCCAAATAGGAAGAAAGCTGTGAGAAGTGCTGCCACACCATGGTGCATGATGGGAAGCATGACCACCTCCAAAAATCCAGACATGACATCATCATCAAGGAATTATGTCAGCCTGTTGCATCATGGAGGAATGCAACTCAGCTACAGAACCACACAGAGGAAAAAGAGCAGAGAATCCAAATTTGGGTCTGGTAAGCTGGCACACCCAGCTGCTAGCAGCTACCTTCCTCATTAGCATCAAGATGTTTAGGCTGTGCCTCTGAAAAAATGGCTGTCAGCATCTGAAAAAATCAAAATGATCCCTTTTTATTGCAAAGGCCTCTAACTCCTGTTCCATGTCCTTCTCTAGACAGAAAGTTGCTGATCCAGGGACTATCTCTGCTCTGCATCACTGGTCATGGGGGGAGTTTTCTTTCTATTTGTTAATTTCATTTTTGCCTGCTAAGATTCAGTGGGTTTTGTCAGCTATGGATCCTATGAAGAAAGCTCTGTGTGTGTGAATCTGCCTTCAGCACTGAGCTGGAGAATGCAGCAACCCCTGGTGTAATGGAGCTCAGCCCAAGTTCTGGCTCTGCACCTGCCTCGGTTCCCTGTTGTTTCTCATTAATCCTTACTGACTTCATGTACCTGCTCATGGTCTTCTTTCTTCCTCACTTTGACATAAACCTGGTCTCTTTCACCTTATCAACCTCCTTCCTGACTGATGCTTCTTTTTTCCCCCTCCATGTATGTAGCATGAACAGAAAACTTTACTGAGTAAAACTAGTTATCTCTCCCACTTACAACAGGACATGGAAGCTTTGTATGTATTTGGATTCCTTGCTTTGAACTCTCCCCGCTTAACTTTCAAACAGACACTTCATTCACTTAATGATTCACTGTTATACTCTTAAATTTGAGGAGGAGTTATTTTTTCTGCTTTCAGAGGAGCTTCTGTAAGCTAATGCATTAATGCAGTTCCTGGAATGAAAAATCTCATCAGTGACTGCAAATACACTTGATGTCTTTGTAAGACATACACAAAGACCCTGGTTTTATTTGTGCTTATTGCTTCCTTCTCACACTTGTAAAGACTATGTACAGCAAGTAGAGAATGTATGGCCTGACAAAGAAAAGCTGAAATGCCATACAGACACCAGGAAAAAATCCAAATGCATTCAAGTGCCAAACTCCTCAAGATCTGTTTTGAAGATTCTGTGTGTTTTATTCTCAATGACAGCTTTGCAAAGCACCTGTAAGAACAGGTCTGTCTGTGATAAAGCTGTTCATGTGCGATAATGCTCTGCAGCTTCAGTTTTCAGTATTAAAACTTATGTTACTGACTTCATTTCTGCAGCACCGCATTATTCTGTACAAAATGAATTCTGTACATTAAACACTCCAGAAACGTGCTTGAAGAGGACAAATGAGATCAAAGGACAGACTCTACATCACATTTTGTTGAAAGCACATTCAGCCATGAGATCAAATGGTCTGTGTCAGATTCCACTGTAATTTCTAAAGCAACTTCTTTCAGGCAGGGATGAAGCAGTTCTCACACTTTGTGATGTATGATAAAGTCAGCTTGATTTAAAAGATCAATTATTGTTCCACCAAAAGCCCACAGCCATAACCAAAGACTTCACAATGTGTTAGTGACATAGGAAGTATAAAAAGTTGTCCCAAAAAGTAAAATTAGAAACTGTCACGCAAAATACTGTGGCCAAAGTTTCTAAGGAAGTTAATGAATGCTTCAAAGCAGGCTCAGTGATGCTGTGATCTGCAGTGAACCAGCTGGTGTAGGCAGGACCTCAATATTGCCATCAGACACAGGGGCTCTGCCAACAAGCACCTTTGCACCCTGGACTGTGCACACCAGGCTGCTACACGGAGGATACAGGGACATGGTCCCCACAGCTCTCTCAACCAACCCAAAGACAGCTTGCTTGCATCATTTCCCAGACCCAGTTAACAAGGAAATTAATGTTTGTTTGGAATGAGGATAAATCAAAATGAAACAAAGGATTGTTCAGAGAGTCTAGAGGCTTCAGGGACATCTCCCCAAGAAGAGGGAAATTATGATTGACGGTTATTGACATAATACTTAAAATTTGCAATACCATTCAATTTTTCTGCACATCTCTTCTCTTTATTTTCACAGGAAGCTCCTCCACACAGCAAGAAGTAACAAAGCTTGCTCTGCAAATTCTTCATTTCCAGTATCAGACAAGACAGACTACAACATTTCACTGATTCTGTAAGAGTCTCTTCTGAAAATTACACCAACCACATAGAAATAAGAACTTCAGGTTAAGCATTTGACTCCTCAAATAAAATTCCAATATAGGACTGTGGAAACAGCCAGTGAGTGGGGCAAAGGTGAGAAAAATACAGGAATCAGAGCACACTACCAGAAGTTAAAAGAGTGAAAGGCAAAGTAAGAGTTATAACAAAGGTACCTTATTTTGATTGCTTTTCTTTGAGACAAGGCACACAACTGTTTGTTAAATACAGTAATGGTGCTGCTCATTATTATTTAACTTCTTAGCAACAAAAAGAATATTAGTCACAACATTGAATAATTTGCAGAACAATATTTTTAAAGATATTGTCACTCTTTTAAAGTGCACAATACTTTCTGTGAAGAATTCCAGAGTAAAAAAGTCACTACGTTATTTGAAGATGGAAGGTTTAGAGATCAGTTACCATAAATAGGAGACTAATTACACCATTCAGAGCCCTGAAAGCACAGAACAATTATTCCGAATGGATGTAATTCAAACCCACAAAATCTGCCAGGGAAAACTTCAGCTGAGGCAATGTAATATCAGTAGAGAAGCCAGAATACAGAATGGTGTGTTTGATTGTACCAACCCACAGAAAAGATGCTGTTCTCCATGGAGTACAGAGCCAAGCTACTCCTATGGCCTCAGAGGCCACTGGCACTGAGGAGTACTCCAAGAACAGTGTTGTATCCTGGATCAGGGAAACATCTGGAGTACCATGGGCAAGGCAAAAGGAGCTACAAAGTCTTCATGTAAACAGAGGGAGCTTCCTGCTCCTCCCACCTTTCTACAGACAGCAGAAAGAGCTGATGCTCTGTGCAGCCCCTGCAGAAACTCTGTTGTCTCCACTGACAGCAGGGCAGTGATGGTTTGTGTGAGGCACCACAGACGGGGCCAAGCAAACACCCGAGTCCCCCTGAGGTGTCACTGACCACCACGCAGGTACCAGGTGCCACTGCAGCATCCTAGGCATACTGCAGCAGCAACAGTGGGTAAAACACAGCTCTGGGCTTGATACCGAGGTCTCCAAAGCAAACTGTGCAATGGAGAATCACATGCCATGAAAGGACCCATGCAAGGATAAGGAAGAATGGAAAAGATCACTCTGGAAACCCAGCACTTTGCAGATGGAAGATCTCACTCCCTCTTGCTGACAACAGGAAAAGGGAAAGGAGGTTGTGGTCAGAATGCCAGTGGCAGATGTAAATATCTGCAGCAGCTACTAGGCTGCTCCTGTGCAACAGGAACTTCATTTGAGGTGTCTCAAAATTCACAATTTACCAATCCCTCCCCCACAAATTTTGTAAGCCATAGCCAGAAATATGGGACTGGTCTTGTAATCACTTAAGATTACAAAGTCCATCAGAGCTTTGTAAATACAACAAAAAATTGTATTTTATAGCCAGTAATTTATAAATGTTTCTTCAAGTAGGAAGCATACAAAATAGCAGAGAGTACAGTCACATTCCACATAATATTAGGCAGTTTAGATTTTAAGAATAATCTTGTAACATTTAATTATAATGCTTTGTAACATGCTACATACACACTGTAGCATATTTTGTTCAGCTGATAAAACTTTTTAATGACATTTTGCTATACTTTCTGTTGTTACTTCTTGGCTAGAAAATGGAAGACTCCATCATTTTAAATCTAAGTAATGAATTGTGCAAATTATGAGAGTGTGGATTAGAAAGACTATCTTTCCTAAGAAGACCACAACACATAATGTTCTGAAAATTAAACAGAAATGAATGAACTCAAGATAACTCACACTTGTGTAAACTACTAAGTTTACACAAGTAGTTTTTCCTCTCATCTTGCATAATCAGCCCAGGTCTGCTTCTACTACTCTGTGTTGCCATCATCTGGGCTGTTTGCAGAAATGATCAGCTGATATGCATGCTAGCATAGCAAAATGTAGCTTTTTACTATGAGAGCCTACAACAATGCTTAGGCATATAAAATGAAAATAAAAGGGTAATTGACATTTGCCCCCTCCAAAAGATGCCCGAGGAGCAGAGCACACGCTGTCACTCAGTGTTCTCACACACTCTTCAGAGAGACACAGAGGCCACGTCGCAAATAGAGACACGAAACATCAGAGAAGAGCTACAGTTCCAATTAGGACAAAATCAGCCACTCTGGGCAATAAAACAACGGGAGCCATCACAACATCGATACCTGAGAAATACTGCCACTTGTTATCTAACCGTATCGCTCACTCCAAACATCCCCCAGGAGATTCAGAGCCAGCCTAAACACTTCAGAAACCATCCAGAGCCGTATGGCACTGCACTCTTTCATACCTCAGGAGTAAAAGTTAGCCAGACCCTTCTGACAAACTAAAGTGATTTATTATCACATAGCAGAACTAATGCGTTCTGCTTTACAACTCTCCTGGTAGACTAGGAGAGATGTTGTATTTATTACCTACAGTACATAATGCCCGCTGCAGATCTCTGTATTATTCATAAGACTGGCTTTTTTGTGCCATCATAATGCTGATAAATTATAAAAAAATGCATATTTTATTTCAATTTCTAACATATTTTGGTACACATATCAATCCATCACATTGCTGTAGAAGAAATAAGCATTATTGCTGACAGCTGTTGACACGTTCACCTCAATAGAGATGAAACAAAAGGGCTGCAAAGGTTGCTCCCACTCACAGCTACCTCTCCACTTCATTAATTTTTTGTGGTTTAATATTTAGAGAAGGCTAAGTAAAAATCAGTGCCACCAGAACCGAGGTGTGCCAAGGAATGGAACAATACAATGGATTAAAAAAGCCATTAAAAGTAGAAAGGAGTATTCAATTTTCACTTCAAGGGTAGATTTCTGCCAGCTGAGTGGCTCCAAAAAATAAATATCACTTCCTAGATCAAGATGAGTTTAATTTCTAATGTGGCTAATTCAGGTGTTACTGAGTTATACAACTAGAGATGCAGGTGGGGTTAAAACAAAGGTTATTTCAGCTTCCCTGTCTGGCTGATTTCCAATTCTTCCTCCTCACCTGCAGGTAACATGAGCACTTAGCACAGAGAGCACCCTCCACCACTGCTCATCAGCCCTGATAATAAAACCATCTCACTAAAAATATTATAAAATCTGAAAATACACCCTGCACTCAAACTCATTCAGTTATTTTCAAATGCATAGTCTATACTGATAGATAGATGTAAGTTGAATTATCTGCCTGTTATTAATTTTTTTGCATCAGTCTTGACCTTATGTTAGCACCATTCATTGACGTTAGGGCCTTCTGCAGAATGTAGGCAACAGGGATAGCCCGAAAGATACTAAGGTACCATGAGACCTGTGAGATTTTTGTAAAACTATTGATCAATAACATAAGACATAAAGCAGACATGAGTATAACCCTTCTAAACTATTAACTTAAAAAATCCCAGATTTTGTAAACACCAAAACCCTGTAGTTCATGACCTATACTCTCTTTTGGAAGGCTTAAATCATATTATTCCCTACCCTTTATACTATTCTCTTTTGATTTCAACTTGAAACAAAAACTACCAATACCATTGCAATTCAGTTCTCTGCTACTTCATTAAAGAGCTACTAATATTCATTAAAACGTTGTTAATATTTGCTGAGTGATCACAGCACAAATGCAAGGGAAAGCGTACGACTTTAATCTGTGGCAGGCACATCTCGGATGTCAGGCAGCCTTTTATCTGCACACACACATTCTGTGTGAGGGGCCCATGCCTGACACACAGCCACGGCTTTTAGATCTATGAGACCATTAACATAATTGGCTCTGGAGCAGATGAAGGGTTGCTTGCCTTAAATCCCAGCAGCAGGCTAAAATATCCAACTACTACTCACTTTTTACACAACAGTCTTTCTAAAAAAACGGGCTCTCTCCCTGAATGAAGAGGAATTTTCACCTTGAGCTCAGCCAGTTGTTTAAATCATTAAAGGGGAAATGGATTTCCTTTAACCAGCACTGGGCATGGACACAGCCCTGCCACATGGTGTGACCTTCAGCTCTTTGAAAGTCTCAGCAGCATCTGGAGAACCAGGATCTCTTTCACCTCACAGCCATCCTCTGACACCTGGCACAGCCAAGGTGGCGCTGGCAGGTCTGTGACCACCCACCTGCACAGAGTACCCTCTCTCCACTGAAGGAACCTGGGCACCATCTGCTCCCAAAAGCCTCACCTCAACCTGGCACAAAGGTCTGAGACTCAGAATATTCCCAAGTAAGGTCACTCTTCAAAGTTTCATAGAAGCAACAAACAGAAATACTCCATGGCCTTACAGGCACCTGCTGAAATTGGAAGTATACTACATTAAATCAAAGGCTGTATCAGAAGCATAAATGCACAGAAGGCAGCCTGGGCTGCACCCAGTATGTGGCTGGATGGGATAAACTGGGATATCCTGCCATCTGCTGGGAGCAGATGGTTTGCTGCAGCTCTGCAACCCCTTTATCACTACATACGTAATTATAGACTTTTAAAATCCGCCAAATGAAGTTGTGAAAAATGTGCAAATCATTCTTCATATCACAGAGTTTATTTGTGAAGTATGTACTATTGTATGGACTTTGATGGCATATTTGTTTGCCAGGATCTACTCTGGGTATGCATCATTTTATAAAATAACATATTATTTTCTTCTAGTAATATCAACACTGTTAATTTTAACAGACACAATAATTCTTGCAAGCTTGAATTTTTTGATTACTTAAATAATAAAAGAAACATTTCAAAATTCCAGTAATCCAGAAAGATTTGGTGATAAACTCCCAGTTTGCAACCATCAACAGTTTCTTTATTTTTAGAAACTTATTCCAAATGTTTTGGTATAATGGGGGGCTAGGGGGTGGACTATGTTTCAGTTAAAACCCCAGATGCTGGATTCAAGAGGTTTCACAAGAATCTGAGCATTAT
Source organism: Melospiza georgiana (assembly GCF_028018845.1). Taxonomy (NCBI): domain Eukaryota; kingdom Metazoa; phylum Chordata; class Aves; order Passeriformes; family Passerellidae; genus Melospiza; species Melospiza georgiana. Next base: position 52,838,025 of record NC_080433.1, read on the forward strand.
AACTCTTTTCAAGCAAATTTCAAGTAAAAATGTTTGAGAGAACTACAGAAAAGGAAGGAGGGGATAACCCCCCAAGTGGCCCCCAAAAAAGTCTTGGAAACAAAAGCAGAAAATGTCTTTGAAGACAGTACATACAGATTACTTGTATTGTCAGGAGTGAGGCAACTCCATTACAGCTTCCTAGCTCCACACCAGCCAGGCTGCAATATCCTTAGCACCACTGAAATATCTCAAAGAGCTTCATTTGCAGCTTGTGACCCTCAGAGCTGACACAAACAGCAATGGGCCACTCTAGCTTACTCCAACCAAATGCCAGCTACAGGCATGGAGCCCTGGGTGGCTGAGGCACTCACTCAGTGCTGCAAGTCTGCAGAGAATAGATGCTTCCAGGCTGTACTGAAGACAGCTGTAACTCAGCTGGCCAGGTAACGCACTTGCCACCCTGAAAAAACTGCGTGGAGCAAGCTCTGGGATATTCATGGACGTTACAGCACTGCAGGGAGGTTATTCACCCTGCCTCAGTGCCCGGAGAGGCACGCAGCATGAGGAGCAAGGGGAAAACCCAGGCAGAAAAGAGCACACCGATATGCTACCTACTTGTCCAGGAGTATTTTGCAGTCAGAAAGTTGGTTGGGTGAGGCAGAGAGCAACACAGCTCCTAACCTAAACAGTTTTATTTAACAAACTCTTCCCAAAAACTGCAATATGAAAAAAAGCGCACTATCTCTACATGCCAATCTATTAAAAATTGTTTGCTTAGCACTTTCCTAATTACAAAAAAAATTTGAGACCGAAGAAAACACACACACAGACCTTTCCCACTGCAGCAGCAAAAGTGCAATTTATAATCAATGAAGAATGCAACAGTCATGTAAAGAGCAAGGTGACACCAGAGTTCTCAGTTGACTGACTGAGCATATACATAGGTTCCTTCTAACTTAATAAAAACCTCTAAAAGGCACACAAATCTTTCTGCCTACATCAGGAAAGGCAGGATATTAAAATAGTCCTGTTATTTCGAACACTTCTTAAAATACTAGTCTATTCAGAAGAATGCACCATTAAATATTATGGGCTATGCCTGTAAATATGCACACTCCTCTATTAACCTTCAAGAGGAAATAATGCATATACACATAATATGTTACAAATAACCTCACTACCAGAGTACCTCAACCACTTAACAAGTCTACTACAAACAGATTTATTCATAGTGATTACCTCATATCCACCCAGAAAGACTGCCAACTAAGGGAAAAAATAGTTTAGGTTGCACTGGGGAGTAACACAATCACAGCGTAAAAAGCAAAGTGGACTCAAATATTGGATTCAGTGGAAATAAGTAGCTGAGCAGAGCACAACTGCTTGAGCTGGAAGCCAGCCAGGATACTGGGAATGACGCCTATGGTCCAGAGAAAGCTGCTGAACTAATCACCATTGCAGTCCCCTGTTCAGTTTTATACAGAACTTGTGAAGTTGCATATCTAATAGCAGTGTGCTTCCCTCTCCCCTGATGGCTTAAAGGAAAGGCTGCTTAAGTGCCAAGCTTAAACATACACAAAACTCTAAGTGCAAGTAAACAGTTTAAATGTATTTCAAAGGGAATATGCTGAAGTTGTGCTAAGCAATTGTGCATTTTTCAGTTACTTCAAATCACACTTAAAAGAGCTGCCAGCAGTAGGCAATAAGAGGTTACCAAGAACAAAAAGAAGATAAATAAATATATATATTTATATATATATTTATCATCTATAGATAAACACTTCATAGGGGAAAAGGGCAACTTTACAGATGAAGCTTAAAGTGATGAAGAAATGCAGTCTGCAAATAAATTCAATATAAAAGCAGACCAGAAAACAATTGCAACTTTGCTCACTCGGGTGGCCAGTGCTACTCAAGACAAACTGATCTCATCAATTCTTGAAACTAAAAATACCACACACACACACAAAGAGTATCACACTTTCACTGAGTGACTTGTTTAAAATGATTGAATGCTCTGTCCTTTGAACTGCAAGCAGGACCTTTAACAATAAGTAAGAAATAATCCAAACAAGAACCACCATGCACTAAGTACTTCCCACAGTGACTTTCTAATATATTATATATATGTGAACCTCCAAGTGTACAGCCAAATTCAGCAGTTAATTAGAAATTTTTTGCATTGAACAAATTTTGGATAGTGAAAGTGAATTTTGGGCAGTGGAAGTGAAGTAACTATGTCCAAGAGGAGGGTGCCAGAACTCAGTGATAACTCCTGTTCCCAAGATGGACATTTGCCTTCTTCTATACTTGCCCTCATTCCATGTCTTGTAACAGTTCCTTTACATGTTTGGAGATGTGCATATGAGTGATAAGGGGATGCATAGATTTTTGTAAGTGATCTTCTTTAAGAGGCACTTAGAGCAGTGACCCCTTAATGTAATTTCAAATAGTTGTCAAGATTTAACATTTATTTTGGTAGACAAATAGCCTATTATTGGCAAATTGGCTATTCTTCTAGCATGTCATTCAGGCCAGGCTTAAAATCAATACACAGTATTTGTCAATTGTGTTTCATGTGCCTTCAGCTTGATTATATTCATTAAGAAGGAACAGACTGCTAATAGCTTGCATTGTAAATCAGGTTAGAGTGTCAGAAAGCAAGCAATCTTACTGCAAAATAATGAGCTTAAATTCTTAGCTGGAAGAGCTGTACAGACAAAGCTCAGCTATAAAAATCATAATGCATGTAGTCTTTAGTCTAAGATGACCTTCAGCCTGCAAAATCCCAGAACAATGTTGCTGTAAGTATTTCATCAATCCATGCTTAATATCAGTCATGAGAGTAAAGGTAAACCCAGTGGAGCCCTTCTTAAAAAGAAATCAGCTTATATCCCATGGTTTTGTCCCAGCATAATATAAACTAACATTTGAACAGAACTCATTTTATCTTCAATCTTTCAGTTGCCAGCAAAAACAGACAGCTGATCAAGTTCCTAAAATCACCTTTCAAACATACTTTTATTTCTTCTCAGCAACAAAAACTGATCAACTTTAGTGCATCAAATACACTCATCTTATACATCAGGCTGCCACAATTGGTTCGGAGTATTTTATCTCAACTTGTTTCCAATGCAATTAAAAAACAGAGAGCAGATCCCCCTCTTCTTCATCTTCACCTGACCTGCATCCCAGCTGATTGTGTCACCCCTGAGGAACGTTCATTAATCACAGCAGCAAATGCAGGTAAGCCCAGACCTGAGCTCCAGGCTGCAGTTTGTGAACAGGATGAATCACAATTGGCATTTGCAATCAAACTAGGAGAATATGGAAAAAGAGATGCTGGTTTGGAATGAGAAAAAAGAAACAAAGAGTTAAAGAAGTAGGGCATACCATAAATACAAAACCCTACAAACAAACAAGCAAACAAACCACAGGCTGAAAAATCTTTACATTTTTGAGAGAGGAGAAACCAAACACTTAGAAGCACAGTGAAGGCATTTCCAAGGTTCCAGCTCTTCAGAGGTGGCTGCACACAAGAACCAATTAAATTAATGTTACTGCAGGATTGCCACAGTTCTCATTTTGCTAATTGCAAGTGTAACCACTGGCTGAAGCAAAGGTTTAAAATTCTCAGTAGAGTTACCATGGAAGCAGGGGAGAATGCCATTCAATATATTTTAGGGAAAAAAAAGACATTTAATGGTATTCATTAATGGCAAATATTAACTTCTATAGACTCATACATCACAAACCTGTGCCTCTCTAAGATACCAACTGCATGATCAAAGAGGACAACAAAAGTACATTAGAGAAAAATGCTGATCATTCATTAATTTATTCAACCTAGACAACCAAAATATAAGCCATGGTGTAAACTTCCTAGAAGCTTGGTAATTTTCTTACCACCATGAAGAAAGGACCAGCTCTGTAGTACCATCTTTTTCATAGGCTCAGCGCTTCACTGGTTTGATCTGTCTAAACATTGCACACTTTTCTCTGCAGCATGCAGAGGATGGAGTGACCTCGAATTTCATTGGCAAATGGCAAAGTAATGTTGGGTAAGTTCAATCAGTACTGCCACACCCCTCTTGATAATGCAGCTAATACCTTGCGTCAAAACAGATTGTAAAACTTGTTTGGAATCTTTCATTTTAATCTGCATCTTGCCTTCCTTTAGATATGCTGATGCAAATTATATAGGAATTACCATATTGCTGTATACAGCTGAATGTTTACATGAATGAATTTGTAAGACAAGCTAATGACTAAATGGTACTGACTTGGGAAACAGTAAAAAGTCAGTTTTAGATAAGTTTTTATGTCATTACATCTTACCAAGCAATTAGACTTTAAACACAAGCAGATTTCTCCAAATAAATAAGTAGAAGCTCTGAGCAGTGAAAAAACTGGAAACCTATTAAACTACACAAGGGGAAAAGAAGAAGAAAAAAAGAGCCAAAATACCTTACAGAATCTGTAAGGTATTTTGTTTACAGATTTATTTAAGAATTTGTTTACTGTACACCAAGAAACCAGAAACATGAACAACTGTACCCTTCCAGATGCATTTTCTAATTGCGGCATTGTGGAGTCCTCCAAGCAAAGCGATGGTGTGGACAGGTAACTCCTTACAGAAAGCTGCCCTACTGTCAAATTCCTATTTTCCCTCTCCATAATCCCCAAGAAGAGGGAAGGGTTGGAAAATCAAGCTTGGTACTTAGCAAGCATGAGTGCATTTCACAAGAATTGCCTTCCCTCCTCCCTTAGTTGTTTTGAGGAAAAAGGGTGGGGAAGAAGAGAACGACTGAACGAACAGGGGGGAAAAAGTCTGCTATGTGTATTACACATTTATCTTACTTTAAATAATAATCTGGATGTGTTCTCCTGGAAGAACTCAGTTTTTTCCTGTACGCTGCAGCTTTCATATCATACTTCATACTTTTTTTTTTCCAAGCAGCAATTACCACTGTAGCTGTCTAAAACAAAGCCCCAGTCTGAGCCTGAGCCAGTCATTCACCACAGATTTCCCCTCTCCACCCCTAGCTTCTCCTCAGCTGGAAAAGTCACTTATTCAGAAAACCATTCCCAGGGGTGGCCCCAGTAGCAAGCCAAGTAGGCCACCCACTTTGAAGCAGAAGATGGAGCCCATTCATGATATCATCAGTCTCTTGGGGTAATCACTGACTGCTGAATGGCAGGGAAACAGCACCAACGCCAGGCTCTGAGTTACTGCCTCTGCTCTCTCCAAATTGCATCACAGGGACGTGCTGGAGCCTCGCTCAGGGCAGGCAGCAGTGGGACCTGTCTTGTGCTCTGCAAAGTTCAATGCCACCAGCAGCCACTAAACACTGCTCACAACTCAGCATTGCCTGCACTCATGAAAATGAAAAGGGGCCATAAAACTAAACAACTAACATATTTTACAAAGCAGCTTTTTAACTTTCAGATACTTAAACTCAGCTCATCAATCATGCTAGAAACCTCTGACAGCTCACCAAAAACAGTATTTTCCGCTGTAAAAGCTGAGTAGCCTTATGAATGTGGTTTATTTTATTAAGATGAAATTCTCTGTTTCACATACAAACTAGCTAGTCATATCTTGTAAAAAATCTCAAGGCAAATAAAAATCTAAAGCAAAATGCCCTGTTAACAGATCTTTTCTGAACAGCCAACTGAATGTTCAAAACATATTTTTTTTATTTTCCTGTTTCATCTATTTAAAAGCAAAACTGCACAAAAAGCTCCCTCTGCAGCAGGCCTTCCAACCTGGAATGAGAGCTCTGCTCTCCTACCTGTGTTTCTGGGAGCAGTTCCTCTCCCAAACCCGCAGGAAGCAAAGGGTGTGACACTGTCAGACAGCCAGTTCACCAACAGAGAAAGCATTCTTTTCACATTTTAGCATTCTTTTCACATTTCTCATCAGAGAAAGCACTCCTGTGCAGCAGAACTGCAGAGGGTGTGGGGCCGTGTGTGTAAAATTGAGGGAGAAAAAGCCAAACACACTTTACCTTTAGTTGAATATTTAGCCATATTCACAAGGTAACACCAGAGCTGCATGCTTCTTTCTAAGTATGTAAACCTTCTGGGAAATACAGGCAAATATTTTCATAATGGAACCAGCACTAATCAGCGGCCACTGACAAAAATAGCACAGATGAGAAATTTAAAAGCTTTGGGACTATTTATATGGGTTGTCTCTGTGCAGCTCTGGAAAAAAGGCAGTTTGAAAAAAAATGAATGTGAGAGATTGTAATTTTACTCATCCTCGTCTGAGTAAAATTAATAAAACGCTAGATCATTCAAGCATGGATTTTGGATGGATGCCCTTCAGTACTTCAGAGCAAAATAAAGCAGCTCAGAGAACAAGCACCACTTGCTGCAGAAACAAACATACATACCTACATATTTAGGGTAATAATAACCACTACTACCGATTTGTTTCATATTTGCAAAAGAAAATTTAATAATAAAAAATATTTAAATTCGTGGGCATAGGTAGATTATTTTTACTGAATTACCAAATGGAAAATATTGCATTTAAGCCTAACACATAAACTGAATTTATTAACAGACAATAAAATGTTTCCCTGAAATATGAAATGATACAATTACCACTGAGCAGTACACCATTGGCCGTGTTTGTGCCTGCTCCCTTGTAATAGATGCCTTGCAAATCTTTCTAAATATTTACATTCACACCTAGGGAATTTATCAACCTAAAACTTCTCCAGAACTGCCTTTGAAGTCTGATAATCACATTTACACTTTTGAACCTACATAGGAATCATCCCAATCCACTGACTTCAATTACATTAATCACTGTTCTATCTAGGAACAAAAATATAGGTCCCTAATATGAAAATGAAAATAGGAAACAAAGTTCATGTGATTATCTCAGCATAAGAGAAACCATGTTGTGTCAGCCCAAAAGCTGATCCAAATCAGGGTTCTATTTTCATCAGTGTTGCTAACACGTGCTAAGAAATAGAGAAAATATAAAGCAGTGTTTTTGCTGGCACACCTCACACTTTCAAGTGGTTATCAGGAGATTACAGAGAGATCAAGAGGTGTGAAGTTTAGAAACCATTTTCACTTACAGTGCAGACAGTGACACTGCCTTTATAGCACTGTGTTTATGGGACAATATTTTGTTTAAGTGTTAAAATTGGAAAGATAATTCTGAGGATTTTTGATTTACTATCTTTCTAAAATCTGAAAGAACAAAGGTAGTATATGTCTGAGCTGTTGAAAACACAGTGTGAGTGCTCCAATTTCAGTAGAATTTTTACCTGAAGTTACTTATTTAAAGAGCATTTATATTCTTAGCTTTTCCTCAAAAAGGTTAAAAAATTCTTGCCTGAGAAATTTGGCAAGTAAACTTGATGGAATTTCCTTTAATAAATCTTTTTGCGACTTCTCTAACTAGAAAGATTTTAAGGAAGTTCTCTTATAAAAACAAATCCATAGCATCCACTAAAATGCCCTAACAGTATCAAGGAAATTATTTTCCTCATTCTACCACTGAGCTAATGTACATCCAACAATTACACCAGCTCAATTTTAAACAGAAGACTAAGTTCAACCTTATCAAACTCAGAGCTGTTGTATCTCCCCTGGTCTCTGGTGCCTCATTTTCTTTCCAGTGCAATATTACATTGCCCTCTAACGGATTACCTGCACAACTGCACAGGCTTATTTTTCTTTTGAAAGTCCTGAATAAGCAAAAAAGGTTGCATGAGAAATGGGAAAAGTAAAGTTGTTTTGTTCCGGCTCCTGTTTAATTATCTTTTTTATATTTGAATTAAAATTTGCAAAATTTTAATTTTCAACCTTTTAATGTATTCAGCCTCAAAATATGTGCTGGGGGTCTTGAAGCTGAATTTGAAATCGAAAGTCAAAAAACTCTTTATTAAAAAAAAATAGAGGCTGATCCAGCATAGGATTTTTGAAGAAAATTTCATCTACTCCAACTCAACTTTTGAACTAATTTACCTCCCCCATGTCAGACATTAAATTTCTCAACTCCACCAATGTCCTCCTGCCTCAGAAAGGTGACATCAGCACAACTATCTGCCTTTCTGCCCTTTTCTTTCTTCTCCCCAGAAAGTGCTTATCTCTTCCAGATGGAAAACAACTATATTTTACAAAAAAACTAAAACTTTGTGAAGACATCTAACTGTACCTAAAAGTCATGTCCAAAGAAAATAGGCATGTGGATTTACACTAGATAGCATTTGCAGTTTAAAGTAAAAGGCAAGGTAATTTTTTGTGGTGGTGGTGGTGCTGCTGGTGTTGGTAGCTTAATGCATCTTAATGCTGTCCAGTAATAATTTTTAATTATCATAATTCTCAAAATGCTAAATACTCATTGTGTATGTCACCAATTTAAAAAACCCAAATAAATGTCAAGTAAATTTCAAACTAATGTTATATTTAATTTATTCAAAGAGCAAGACTACACAAATTTAAGCATAGCAACTGTAATCATCATCCTGTCACTGCCTAGCTTTATCCTTAAAACCACCAGAACCATCAACTGTAAATTAAAACCATTTATCTTTAAACTATGGGGAATCAAATTTGATAAACACAAAAGAAATGGAAACTCGAATCTCTGAAAGTTAGGATTCAATCACAGATCTCATTTCCGGGAGTAACAGGACAAAGGCGGTTCAAGGAAAGAAGAGACATTTCTGGATTGCTAAATTGATGAAGTAAAAGCAACATACACAGAAGTGTCAGCACCCAACAGTGAAAGAACAAAATATCAGCTTAGATCTACATCATGAGACTAAAACAAGTTGTAGCAAAAACTGTGGATTAAAGGCGTTTGAGTAATTATGTTTCTTTTGCTGCAAGAGTTATTTGATTTTGATGATATCAGAGAAAATTACATTTTCCTTTGTTCTTAAAATGAGGTGCAAGTTAGTTCAGTCTGAAAACACATATATGTACAGACAAACAAACAAATAAGGCTTTCTGATAATATCCAACCAGCGTGATGTGGGACAGAGCTTTCTAGCGAAAGCTCTAATCACTCACTTTGGAATTTGTTCTCTAAAGCTTATAAAGGCTAAGCATCTTTAGCAAAGCTGTGTAATTTCAAGTAATGATTCTCATCCTCTTCTGGTTGAACTGAGATTTGAGCAATCATATTTAAAACAAACAAAAATGGAAGAGACGTCCACTAAACTGGCTATGATATTTGCACCCATGAAACTGGGTTTAACCAATACTCCTGAATATAATGACTCCTGGCATCTGCACACAGAAACAATTTTTATCACCTAGACCACCCAGCATCTGACTGTCTGACTAGGGCAGAAATAGAGACTGAAGTACTGAGTACAATATATATTTCCACATCCAAGCACTCAAAAATACATTTACTCTAAGGAAAGTGTCATTCAGGGAGGTTATTTCTATCTTTGTCCTCCTAAAATTGAAACTTACATGTAAATTAATAGATCAGTTTCTGATGAATGAAGTTCAACTAAATGAGCCAGCTGACTAACACAAAACAGGTTAAGGTGAAAAGCAGTTGGGAAAAAAAAAAACCTATAAACCCCATTCCTATAAAGCAAACAGAAGCAAAAAAATTCTACTCTCATGAAGAAAAACAAGGATTTAAAATTAATGAAGAAAAAAATTTACTGGGCAACAGGTATCTCTATTCAGGGATATTCAAAGGCTCAAAGAATATATTGTCAAGCCTAGCAAACCAATCTGTGTGAAGAGATTATAAATGCTGACTTGCCAGTTCCAAAAAGCTATCTTCAAAGTATGTTTACGATCAGGAATAGAAAACCCCACAGTGACGAGAGAATCTCAAACACACAGAACTCAGACAGCTTTTCCAGCAAAATATTTGAAACCCTGTCTCAAACCCTTAACCAGACTACTCACTATAAAGGGAGAGATGCTAAGAGAGCAAACAAGAGGGTTTTGAGCAACCGTAGTGGAAGGTATCCCTGCCCCTGGCAGAGGACATGAAACCAGGTGATCTTTAAGGTTCCTTTCAACTCAAACCATTCTGTGAAAGGTATTGTTTAGTACAAACTTCAGAGAGGGTAGAGAAGTGTAAAGAAAACGAGAAAAAGGTATCACAATGCTAACTGATGTGTAACCTCACGGTTGTGACTCTGTGTTTTGCAAAACAAAGCAGGAAAGATTACATGACCTGCTCTAAAAACGCTGTAGAAAGGTGTCTGTCTCTCAGCCTTCTTGTTATTATTTAAAAGAAAATACCAAAAGGGAAAAAAAAAAAAGGGATTGCCTAGGCCTTTCCCAGATCAATAGGAAGCAGAAATGTTTATTCTGAAAACAGTAGAGGAAGCTGTCTGACTCCATGGGAAATAGCAAAACACTATGACATAAGAAATACTGGCAAATAAAGTAAACAGATCAAGGGAGTATTTTTCCTTTATTGTCTTTTGGTCATAGCACCTTTTGTCTTTTTTTCTAAGCAGTAGACTTCACGTCTCCTAATGATACTTCTTCCAAACTAAAGACAGCATTTTTGAAACCATTATGGATTACTATGGAATCTGGTTCAGCTTTGGGATGACAGAAATTGTATTTCGATTTTATTAATGAGAATATGCAGTAAAGTCTAAAGATAATTTTTCTTCTCCAAAATAAACTTCTAAGGTTAAGTAAAACATAATAGACACACCATTAGAATCTGGGAACAAATTCTAATTAATTTCTTAACCCAACATGCTCATTTTGAGGAAAACGGGTGAATGCCTTAAGGATGGAAATTGTAACTCAGGGGAAAAAACCCCAACCTGGAAGTTAAGCTGATTGCATGACTAGCAAGTCACACTTCTCCTCACCAAGCTCTATCAGAAAAAGCAATTACTCTGCAGAATAACTAGGTGTTCAACTAGACTACTAATTGCAGCACACGTGGGTTGAAGATACCATCTCTGAGATTTTGTTCAGGCTGCATTAGTTTTCTCCTGTTAGAAATGCATTCCTACATTTCTTCCACCTCATTTCTAGATCCGTATCTAATGGATCCAACAAACCATTGCTTCAGCATCCCTGTGGGTTAAACTGGGGATGACATAAGAGGGTGCTACAGAACAAAGGCTTGCTCTGGGCAGGAGCGAACATCTGATCTGGTTTCACCTCAGCCACTCTGCTCTGACTGGGCAAGGGAAAGGACTATCTTTTCAATCAGCTGATGGGCTTGGAGCATCTTTACAAGACAGGTGAATATTAGTGGCCACAAATTATATTGCAGTCATGCAATTCCTAGGAACTAAGAAATGTATCTGAACAGGAAGGAGCATCTTACGGTCCTGGCACCAATTCTTGCAAGTGTCAGGCAAAGATACAAAACTACATCATCAGGTGAGGAAAGATAAATTATAGGAAAAGAAGAGAGAGCCAACAGAAGTATTAGAGGTATATACCTGTAAAGGGCTGCCAGGTAATTTAAAAGGAAATAAAAATCTGTGCATATTTGTGAGGTGGAGAGAAGTGGTAGAAGCTGTTGGCAATAATGAAGCTTGAAAGGAAGGCTTTTTTGGGCACATCTCTATTTTTAAATTGGAATGCTTCGGTTAAAATCTTATTACACCTTCTGGACTCTAATATATTAAAGTATATATATATACTTTTTTTTCTTTTTTTTTTTTTTTTTCTTTTTAGCCAGTTCCAAGGGCATAAACTCTTACAATTCTGGAAGTGTCAACAAGTATATGCACAGCAACAAGTGTGGGCCCTCAGACCTATAGAGAAGCTGGCTTTGTGAACAATCTTTTTGAATGACTTGTTTTGCATTGAACAAGTCACATATAACTAACCATGGCATCAGTCTAATTACATTTCTGCTTGCTGTATTTATTTCCAGTGAGGAGAAATGTTCTCTCCTTTCTTTTTGCTTCAGTATTTTCTCCAACCCCACTGCATTTGGGTTTTTCTCTAAATTGCTCTTCAAAACTCTCACTTAAAACAGAAACAAACAAAAAAAGCAGAGAAGTTAGAGTAAGATGTCTAGCCTAAAATTATCTATTTCACTGTGCTTCAACATTTTTATCCTCTGTAATTTGGCTTATGCCTGAATTGCAAGTTGAAATAATATTTTTGCTCTGCATTTGCATTGCCAAGCCCAACAGTGTTAATCATCATTTTAGTTCCAATAAATGACAGTCAAAAATACTAAGAGGCTTTATTTCATTTTATAGTATGTAAGGACTCTTCTCCCACTAATTCCGGCTTAGCAAATGAAAATCAGAGGCAGTAACCCTAACAATTAAGAAAAATACTTCTATTTTCCCAAACTATTACAGCTACTTTTTACAGAAAAGTAAAGACAACTTTGAATTTCAGCAACAATTGCATAAAACATACAAAGAAGATGTAAATTCACTGCCATCAAGTAACAGTCTATCATGAAATACCCCAATGAAATTGCATTTAGACGGTTCTCAGACATTTGAATAAGTAACGCAAGCATGCAGAGATTTCCTTTGGGTGAAATCATGTTTAAGTGGGCAAGCATGACACAACCAGGAAGAAAATGTCCAAGTCCATTTTTCAATAGGGAAAAATTGTTGGGGTTTTCTTAATCTCAAGCTTCCTGCATTTTTAAGTATTTTTTTATTATTTATTCCAATGAAATACAAAGGAAGCAGGAGCAAGCAGATACATACATCTGATGGAAGAAGTTGTGGTTCCTAATGTAAGTCTCCCCACACTGAAGGTACTTAATCCTCCCAGTAAAGGCCCTCTACAGCTCACAAGCTGAGATGTGCCTCAGCAGGTCTGTTTTGTTAGTGACAATGAAGAAGTGTTAATGCGTTTATTATCCCTGAAAGCGCTGAAATCAGTCAGGGTCCATATTTACTATGGACCTGCAGTATTTACTGTAGTAAAAAAACATCAGCTTTCTATTAATGTTTTCCTCTGGTAAAAGTTAAAGTTGACATGACAGATTTGGGGTTTGTCTTTTTTGAGACAAGAAGGTGCTCAATACTCTCATGAGACAAGGACAGGTACAATGACTGTCTAACCAGCCACAAGCAACGCAAGGATTTTTTCTGATGTGAGTTCTATACCTGAAGTGCTGCTGAAGGCACTGCAAAGAAGGAAGAAAAATCCCAAAACAAAACAAAATAGCTGCAGGCAGGTTTGAACCCTGAGGTTCAAAGAGATAATAATGAGAGATTTGGAGAGAAGCTGTAAAATCTCTAGTCGAAACTCTTCTACTTAACTAAATCAGAACACAGGAAAAAAGCTTTCAAATTCCCTCTGATAATATTTTCTTATTTGTTTTCATTTCGTTACAAAATTTTGCAGAAAATATTCTTGTCAACAGAGAAAACACTGCTCTTCTCAACAAAGCATTATAACACAAAACCAACTTGAATTGAAACCTGAATTCAATACAAAGTTGAATCTTGAGCAACTTCACGCTGTCTCACATTAACCTTCAGAAGTGCAGAAGATACACTCCCTTGCTACTCTGAGAAACACACCCTAAATCTCCTCCAAAAAGACCTTTCCAATAAAAAGGCCACTGGCAGTAACTCAGGAAAGCCTGTTTCACTCTGAGGAAATCACTTGATAAATCAAGTTGGGATTTTTTCCAAAATGGTACAGATCAGTGAGCATATGCTGATTAAATTAATTAAGATACTTCTACAGGTGATGGTGTTCCTGGCAATAATTCTGAAAATATTAATAAAAATTAATTCACAAAATTGGTGTAGTGAAGAAAAATGCCTCCTACTACATGTCAACCAAAGGGACCTTACACCAACCACATCTCATTGCTAAAGAGGAGACAGAAGACCAGGTGGACTGTTGCTGGATTCTGACAGCACTGTACCATTACTCATTGCAGCTTCTTAATATAGGTTATCTCCTGTATGCAGGAGATAAGTCTTGAAATTACTTGGCTGTGAATAGCTTTTCCATGATGAAATCAGTTAGCAGTAATTAGTCCCACCTTCAGACACTCTTGGAAATATCTCTTTTCAGACACACCCCTGAAACGCAAATACTGAGACACTGCAGTCACTTTATCATTTTGGTTTTGTCAGCACTTTTAAGAAACCTTCAAATTACATACGAAAAGCTGTGACTGTCTTGACTGTCTGGAGCACTTTCATTCAACAACTTTGTTTTCCTTAGCAGCTTGCCCCAAGGATACAAATTCCCAATGATGCGTTAGTTCATCAAGATCATGCGGTACAATGCAGCAAACACTCATTTATCATCCATGTCACCAGGCTGCAAAAATATTTCTTTCAAATGCAGTATTGACAAATACAACACATTATAACGGCTTATCCTGGCTTGTGTCACTCCTTCTTCACAAACTCTGTCAGCTTCAATTTCTGGCCATGAATATCAGCCCTTTTTCTGGCATCATATGCTATAAAGAGCAAGTGATTTCAGATAGCAAATAAAGACACCTGACAACATGACTTATAGCCATGAAACTGAAGAGGCGGCATGTTTGTTTATGTGGGCCATGGCTTAACCCTCCAATCTCTCTGGAATTTCAGACTTGTTATTATGCATAGATGAAATGTCATGTTGTAAGTAAATTCTGGAGGGAAAAAAAAACCAAAAAGCACCGCAGCATCCTCTCTCCCTCAAAAGCCCCAACAACAAAAAAAAAAATAAAAGCCAATAAATGTCTATGTGTGTTCTTTAACATTACAAATAGAAGGAACTGAAAATCAGAAAAAACACACCCCTGTGTACACTTACCTGAGTATATTTTTGAAACCCAGCAAGACTCTTTAAAAATGCTCATGTTGGATTTTGCCTCATTTTATAAGTAAGAATCTTGCACAATATTTAAGATAGAATTGAAAATATGAAGTGAATTTGTCATTTAAATCTAGCCTGACAGCTTAAGTCCAGTTCCTGCACCCCAACCATGGGACCATAAGACTTACTGCCCAAGGGGGCACCTACTTCTTGTTTCTTAAACTACTTTCCCTGTATCTACAAAACCATTGCCATGAGAGTCTCAGGAAAAATTAATGAAGGCAAATCCCATTATTAAGGTTATAAAATAATAATATCATAATTAATTCAACGTGTTCTTGCATGTTCCAATTCCAGTGAGAGAAACCCTTTCTCTTATTTGTTTTCTCAATTTAGAGAACATAAGTGAAAGCTTATCTGCTGACCTCCAGTGTCACTGCAGTAACTGAATATTGGGGAAATGTGCAATAGCCTTAAGAAACACTAGGCCACTGAAATGGCATAACCATAAATACTGATGGAAATCGAACACAGTAGTTCTAAGTCAGGGGTCTGGGATTTGATTAACTGCATTTTTCTTTGAACTTCAGTGATATGAAACTGTGGTGACAAACAAGACCCCCTGATGAGGCTAGAATCCCACTAGATACACAGAAGACACAAATTGGTTGTTACTTCTTTCATACAGTTGGAAGAAAATACTACCAGAGCCTCCAATTAGGAATTCCAATTAGGAATTAAGAGCAAGTTTCATCTTAAAATGTGTAAAGAAAAAAAATAAAACCAAACCAAACCACAAACAAAAACCAACCAAAACACCATCACACATTTTATATCTTGATGAATCCAAACTACTTAATTCTGGACTAACAATACTGTCTAAATTGCTCATAATGCATTTAGAACATAATATTTTTCCTGTAGTAAAGTGCACAAAATAAGTTAATAAAAACTAATGGCTAATAAAAGTAAATTATAAACTAACAAACCTTAATTTATTACTGTCTTTATAACATATTCCAAAAATGCTCATTAAAGTGAAAATGTATTATGGTTTCTGTGTTAAAGCCCACAGCATGGATTTCCTCAAGCTATTTAACAGGATGTATCTATAACTTAATTGGCTGCCATTATTATGAAAATACACATTGTAGGTAAGAGCACTGATAATGAGCCAAGCTCTGGCAACTGCTGCTATGGTGTGCTGACCCTGACTTTGGGGGGGACCCTCTATTTAGAGAAACAAATTAAATTCTGGAACACAGGCCCAGCAACAAAAAAATAACTAGGGCACATAGTTAGTGATCATACAGATGCAATTCAGCCAAGTTAAGCCTTGCAGCAGAAGCAGGCAGCACGTGAGGTTGTCTAGAAAAGCAGCTACTGAAGTCTGGGAGCACCCACACAGCTGGTACAGAGAGCACAACCAACTCTTAATGGTACATTTGCTAAATCCATTGAATTCATGCAGGTGGAGTAGCACATCCCTTGTTTACCTTGGATTACTGAATCAAGGCAGAAAATTTGCTACCTACTTGGCAGGAAATCCTTTTGTTAGCCTTTCCTGTTGGCAAATTAGTATTCTGTACTTCTGGAAATACTTTAAACAGGAATTTTAAATTTTAACTTGGATCATTTATTTCTCTCCTGTAACAACAAAAAAAAAAAGACAAAAAAAAACAATACAAAAAATGTGCAGTTAGTTCAGCTTAAATGCTGCAACATGACAGAGTATGAAGGCATCACACTGACAACTGTCAGACCACCAAACTTAGCAAACCTGTCAGTTACAGCAAGTGACAAACACTGGTTTATGGACGCCATGTGACAGAACTGTTCATGGCCTTGATGCTCTCACTAACAGCAGCTTATGAGCAAACTACTGATGAAGGAAGCTGAGATATCCCTGAGGTGCATTCTGAATATGACAATGAGATTCTACCCTCTCATCCCACCTTCTGGAGCAGATAATTTCTAATGGTATCAAGTGATCAAAGAATTTGTCATGTGAGATGAGAATGTAAAAAAGCAAAAAAGCCTACAGCAAAACACCTTTTCTGCTTTAACGTTACTTCAAACAAATGTTTCAAAACATTCCCAGAAAACACATGAGTAAACACATCCCCTGTATTTAAACTGCGGCTTATAAACACTTCCTGACCATTATCCAATGAATGTAATTCTTGTTAGGTTTACCACTGACAAGATGAAAATCAACTTGCAGAGGACAGTTTTACACTATATTAGTCACTTATGCTACATTTCCCCAAATTTTTTAACTCTGAAAAGACACATACCTTCCTTACAGTACTTTGGTGGTCTCTGCTCTGTTTATGATCTGCATTTCGGTTAAAATTCAGACTTTCTTCCATCTTCAGCTAACTATTGCTTATCAAGTGTTATAGCTCATTTCAGTCATCAAAAAAGTGAACATTGCACTCCTTAACACAACCTGCTTTCATCATCTCTAGGTATTTAATGGTATAAAATAACAAAAAAAAAAGTCTAAATTGGCAGTGATAAATTTAATGTTGGATCTACTCTTGCTTAAGGCTATTTTAGCCCATTTTATAAAAAATGCTACATTTTCCCTGTTCCATCCTGAACATCTGTATGCATTTATACACACATACAGAACAATATTTTCAGGGCTTGCTAAAATGTGTCAAGTCTAGTCATAGACTAGCAGTAACACAGTACAACTTTCCCTTCACCCTGAGTACACTACAGTGCATGCACACCTACTGCACCTCTGTCTTTGTAGAGAGATTTCATCAAAACACTGTGACATCACCCAGCTTTTCTTAGATTTCATCCAGCTTAAAGTTACACCTATGACAATTTTCAAAGGATTTTGCAAGAATTCCACAGTATCATATACAAACACTAGATGGATGATCTGCTTACCTTTACCAGGATAAGGCTAACTTTTAGAATTACAGCCCCTCAGCTGTCCCAGAGAAGCGTAGCTCACTCACATCTTTCTTCTTTAACTGCCTGCTCCATACAGGTCATTTCCTGGCTGCCTAAAACAACAGTCTGTGTAGCTCACATCTGTAAAATCTTTTAGCAAATGGATAAATGCCAACCCCTCATGCAGCTGAAATATCCAGAGATGGTTCAAGCTCTGTAAAACCTCCTGAGCTGCAGTCTTCTTTCTGCCAGGGGTTACAAAACAATCCCTTTCCCTGAGAGTTTCTGCCAGCACAAGGGTTACTGTTTCTTCCTCTAATGCATCCTTAGTTCTTGATTTCTTTACAAGGATTATGGTACTTTTCTCCTTCATTTAACCTGTACATACCCAGAGGTCAATGCTATTAATTACAAAATTACTTTGGATTAAAAAAAGAAAAATAACAGTACATTTTAATTACAGTAAGATTAACTCGCTGAGTTAATCATGTTGAAGCTACATTTTCAGTGAACAAAACTCTAATTACACGCCATTTTCTTGAGAAAAAAAATAAATTCACAAGAGTCTCACTATACTGGAAATAGCCCCTAGTCCTTAACAATTTATATAAAATAAAGCAATAGAAAGGCTTACTTAATTCCTGACCAGTTCTTATTTGCTTATCTGCTTTTATGAACTAGCTCAGCAATGAGGAAAAACATGTAACATCACAAAACATCTTTTTCCTGATACTTCAGGAGAAACCCAGGCAGAAGCTGCAGTGCTATTAGTACATGTGAGAGAGGACAAGATGGAAAACACAAGCTTCTGAACCTGCTGTTTTCCAAGGGCTTCTCCAAGGCACAGACAAGCATTGTTCTAGAGTTACTATGGGGAACAGCATTATATCACATAAAGGACTCGGTACGAATGTGGAGGACTCAGGCAATTGCTCAACACATGATGAAAAACATCTACTTGTAGCATTGAGGATAATCATTTTAGGCTTTAAGATGACTGTTGCAAGAGCCTCAAAGTCTCTACAAGACCATGGATTCACACTCACAGAGAAAGATGAAGTTATTAAAATTGAGCCAGAAATACTGCAGCAGGGATTTAAGCTACAGATTTGGCCAGTAATGAAAGGCACGGTGATGAGCAGCAATTACAGCACAGGATAGTTGCAAAAGGCCAGAATGCTCAGCTCAGCTGTTTACTTGCCAGATGACGCGACCCAGGTTACACAAAGCACAGCACACACCCTTAAGTGTTCCGAGTACATGAAGGTTGAGAGGGCCTGCCTGACCCATAAAAGTAGGGGAATATCTGCTGTAGAACACATCAGTTTGTCTCCCTCCCATTGTCCTGGCCAAAAAGGCTCATGAAGACCAACCCTTTGCAAAGAGGCCCTTTGCAGGTGCAGAGAAAAGGTTGCTTTGGCTTGGAGATGTGCAACTCAACCAGATGATTTCCAGCCACAGCTGCGGCCCCTCCATGTCCCCAGCTTGAACCAGCAATGCTCCTCAGAAGGCTGCTGGGGAAGAGCTAAACTTGTCAGACAGCCTTTACTCTCATCAGCAGGCCAACAGCTTAATTGCTCATTGCAGACAACAGAAACCCCATGTATCCTGCTTGCCTGTCTCCAAACTCTGACAGAAGAAAAACACCAACCTATCACGCAGGGACCTTTTGTTATTTCATTCAAGTACAATGAGATTTTCATCTGGTAGGTGGTGAAGTAAGAGATTTATTGCTGTATTGTTCTGAGGAAAAATATTTGAGTAGCTCAGTAAGATTTGGAAAAAATCTCATCACTGTTGAGTAGAGAACTTTGCATGATCATTTTTATCATTGCAAAAGACTTTAAAGTGGAAAAAAAGAGAGAAAATCATTCATTAAATGAAAACTGGATAAAATTATCAGAGTCTTTAAGAAATTCTTTGGGTTTTTTTTCCTCAAAAGTTGTTTGTGACAGCATGAGAACCAAGGTGGGTAGGAAGTAGGGTTAGTGCTACATGATGGACAATAATGGATGTGGGTGAAGAATCCTCAGAAGACAGGGGACTAGTTCAAGATAAAATAGCCTGAAATGTCACAGAGCCCTTGAGAAAAATCAGAGATTTTCTTGTGGATTTCTTTCTAAAGTATCCAAGTAGTATTAGATCAAAGGACTACTCTGAAAAACCCTACGAAGAAGAGGCAGAAAGCAAGAGCAGAAGAAGCTCCAATGCTCCCTGTCCTGCACAACTGCATTTACATAATTAGGATAAAGAAGAAACAAGCACATAGAGACACCACCTAAAAAGAGGTAGGGTCACCTGCTGACAAAGTGCTCCTGCCATATCTCCCATCCCACAGCCACTGGCATTCAAAACACAGCTGCAGATCAAGCAGCATGTGCCAGAGGTCTTTATCACAGATGACAAACCGAATGCCAATATAGTCCTTCCTTTCTTGCATCCCCCTCTGACACAAAATACTGTACCTTGCCCAAAGCAATTTGCATTAGTTTGGCACCTTTAAGTTAAAAACAGAAGAGAGAAGGAAAAGTATGATCATATATTTTTGTGCCAGGAGGAGGGTACCATAAGCAGACACATCCCAGCTGGAGTCACCTGCTGGATGTCACCTGCTGGATTCCACCAGCACACACAGTCAAACTGTACACCATAAAGAGGGCAAGACAGTAAAACCATTCTCACGGCTCCAGGAACTTCTCTTTCCTAGTCCACATCTCAGGATGCCTCTTTCATCCTTCTCATATAATAGTCAGTAAAAGTTTACTGTTCAACTAGTGGGTGTTGAAAAAAGTGCCAGGAAGATCTTGTACGAATACAGAAAGAAAAAGTCTCCTTCCTGACGAGTGGGCAGATAAACTCTATGCACCTCGCCATGGAATCCCCATCATGCTGGAGGTGCTTCTGGATATCACAATAAAAAAATAATTACAAAATCAACACAAAGACATGAATGACAGATGTCCTGCAGATTTTCAAATGCTAACTCATAATGTAAAAGTAGCAACAGTTATATATATATAACTATGCTACTAGCAAGTAGAATAGTAAGGAAGATTGTCTGTGGATGAGAAGCCGTTCAATGTTTGTGGATGAGAAGCTAAATCAACGCTCCCTCAAACAGGGAGGAGTGGGAAAGAAGCCAGCACCTTTAGAAGAAGTGGTCAACAGCAAGACAAAAGAGTCCAGAGGGTGTGTAAAGCATCAGGATTTAGCAATATCCTAAATTGCTGTGAGTTAGCAGCTGGCAGGGCATAATAATAACCGGGAGATTAATAGATTTTTCCAGTGTGAGGTCAGAAAACTACGTAAAATAACATAACAGTGCTGACATTTTAGAAGAGACAGTAACGCAACAGGTATTAAATGAAACCACAAAAGTGGGGAGTGGGTGCAGGGCAGGGTAATGGTCCTGGTGGACCCTCTGCTAAAGCTCCTACTTCAGCAGGCTGTTCAATCCCTTGATTTTCAAAAGTAACAGCAAATCACAGATACCAACTTCTGGCCCCAGTCGGAAAGAACTTTTTGTGGTTCTGTAGAGAGACAATATGCTGCTGTCTTCACCTGGAAACTTTTACGGCATGGAAAACTTCACAGCAGGGATGAAAAATAAGCAGGCCGCATTACACAACTGCACCTATCCCTAAGAGGAGTAAGTAACAAAAACTAAATCAGGAATTTCTGTAACAGGAACTGAGAAAAGAGGAAAAAAAATGTACTCCCTGACCTTCAAACAGGGTTAGCACCAGAAACACACAAGTGCTATGTCACTGCTTTCTTTGTAGATTCCTATAAACATTCTAGTAGTTTAATTACACGTTCTTTGTAACCAAACCATTAATCCTCTGCATTGTGGTACCTAAAAGCTGATCTGTAAATTCTTTTGACCATAGCCAACCATAGCAGAAACTCTTCACTATTGACTGCTACACTTCACACCCAAGATTTCACAGAATCACTAGGTTAGAAGAGACCTTAAAGATCATCGTGTCCAACCCATGTCCTAACATCTCCACTAAACCATGGCACTGAGTGCCATATCCAGTCTTTTTTTAAACACATCCAGGGATGGTGACTCCACCACTTCTCCAGGCAGACCATTCCAAAACTTTGGAACATTGACCTCCTTTTCTGAACAGCAATACAGCAAGAAATTTTTTTGAACCCCAAAAAATCAACACAAATTAAGAATGAAAAGATATGATTGTATGTTATTTTCAGTAATTGCAAAAACATTTTCAACTCACAACTTCAGGAGTTAAAAATAAACAGATAGATCTGTGACTACATGATACTGACAAATAGGAGCATGGATAACTTCTGTGTTTCAAATCATGTTGCATTATTGGTCATGTTGGAGCAGACAGGCAGATGTGTGCAGACAATACTGAAATTTCTTGGTTGCCTCTCATCTTCTTCATGGAGGAATATGTAGGCAACATGGGAACAGCACAAGGAGCTGTAGAGAACATTATTGCTAATATCAACAATGCTACATCAAGCACTGATTTATGAACATTATGTTTACAATCCTACAGACCCCCCTCGTATTCCTAGACAGGTTTTGATAATAATTATGGTGCTATACTGTGAGAGTCTGTGTCTTTTTGCAGCTTGTGCAATAGCTGAACAGGCACACTCAGAGCGCTACAATAGGGAGGAGAGGCAGGATGAGTATTAGTAGGAATTAATTTCTAGGACATTTCTAACTTTTTCATGACTAATTAAGATAAGCTTACTTGCTGTTGCAAGTAAAGAACACATGGTGTTATTAGAAATTGGCACAAGGAGTGCTTAAAACATCCTCTGGCAACTCATTAAAGAACTGGATTAGTCCTAAGGAAAAAAATAAGGGTCGTCAATCAACTGCAAAAGATATGAGCTCAGCCTTTTCTATGGGTGCATCAAGAAACTGATTACCACACAAGCACAGATGAAGAAAAATTAGCCGCTGAGTTATGAAAAAGTTGCAAAAGCAGCAACCACATTGAAAACATCCAAATATGAAGCAAATTTATGAAAAGAGCCAAGACACAGCAGGACATCTCAGGCCCCTCCCCTCCCCCCCTTATGGCACAGGGCACACAAATGCAGTCAACAATGACAGTACAGGAAAAGGCAGCTCACTTTCCAACTACTATCTGATCCCAGGATACTTCAAATTATTGCCACAGGCATGAATTTCCTAGCAGAAAGCCGGGCTAGAGTCCATAGAGATTTTAGTGCCTCATTAGCAGGTTTCTTCTGTGTCAAATAACCCATATTCACGCCCCTTCCCTTCCCTTGAAATGAGAAATGTGCGCTCCCCAGCTGCTCTCCCGCACCCAATTTATTCATGGTGCATTCAGGTAACTCTGCACACGCCTCAACAGTGTCCAAGGGATTTGTCTATTGGTTGTAATTGCAGTTCATATGGGCTGCCCAGATTACTGGCAGCTCTGTGAAGGTGCCCTCTGCACCATCTAGTGCTAGGGATGCTGCTCTCCCTCCCTGAGCACCTGCTACTCAGCATAACTACAGCCCATTATATGCACAAGGGTTCTGATTCAGCTACCCTAAAAAAGTGAAGGCTCCAGGCAGGAAAAATTTTGTGTCAGAAGGAAAAGTTTTTCTTTCAAGTCTCTGGAAAATGAGAATGCCAGAGATCTATAAAATACCTAAGGTAAAAAAAATCTTTTCACTTTCAGAAAGAGTTCTTCAGATGCAGCTGCAGCACTGATTTAAAGGTATGTGAATGTAATATCCAGGGTCCATGAAAGAGTAATCTTTATTAAAGGGCAGAGATTCAGGAGAAGTAACAGTGTTTCATAAATCTAAATTCTCCTGACCTTTTTTGGCTGCTAAAACTTTTGAAGCTTTATGAGCCCAGGATGCTATTTGCAACCTTTCACAGCTACCAAATGTGAAATAAATACATATCAGTAGGGACTGCAAAACATCACTGTCTGTATGTCTGGCAAAGCACCTTCAGACACTGCAGGACATGGAGACTGTCTCCTCTCCTTCTTTGAGGGCAGATCCACAGCTCTAGTCTACATCAGGGTCTCAAAGGGATCTCTTCCAACACTGAAAAGAATAATTCAAACACCATCTTGTAGGATGAAAATAACACTCATGTTTTTACTCATAACTCAGGGTACCTCCACTCAAGCTCCTCTATTTAAAAACAGAAGCCCAACCTTCAAGATTATCATAAAAGAGGAGGGAAGAAGATTGTCATTAGAACAGGGAATTAAGTTTGTCAAGCAACAGTTGAAGATAAGCCTGAACTGTCTGTAACAGCAAGCTAAAAGGTTCCAAAATCCCTTGTCACTTCTACTGGATGTATTCCTGCCCTTCCTTGGTGTCATGCAACCGCAAGGTATCAATTCAGAGCAGCTCGTCTCCTCAGTCAAAAGGCAAAAATTGTGTGCTAAGTTGAAAAATTAGAATTGGCAGAATTAGTTAATTTGGACCATCTTTAGTCTTACTTTAAAACATTGCTGCTAGTCAGAAGTTGTATTCAGCTCAGACGGTGGGAAATGTTTATAGAGTTCAAATACCATTCAAAACCTTATAACTTAAACGTGTCTTTGCACGCTTGCCTTCTACCAGTGTAGCCCTAGGTCAGTTACCACTTCTTTAAATTCAAAAGCTGTGGTCTCACCTAATCCATGAAAGTCAGATACCATATCCCATTTTCATAAAAAGTAATTTTTTTGAGGTGGCTAGCTATGATAAAATCCATTTAACAGAGACAAAGAAGTGATCTTGGCAAATCATTTCCAGGGTACATTTCCCTTACAAGCACTTTTAGCTTTTTCAGAGATTCAGCACAGTCATGTGTTATTTGATTGGTTTTAATACAGTTTTTCTTTCCTGACCTTTTGATTCCCTGAGTGAAAGTGTATCACTGCTGAGGTTAAAACAATTCTACTAACTCATCAGTATTCAAAGACACTTATTCAAAATAAAAT
Organism: Melospiza georgiana; assembly: GCF_028018845.1. Taxonomy (NCBI): domain Eukaryota; kingdom Metazoa; phylum Chordata; class Aves; order Passeriformes; family Passerellidae; genus Melospiza; species Melospiza georgiana. The sequence goes on from NC_080433.1 coordinate 52,862,612, forward strand.
GGATGCTGGGAAGAAATTCTGCAGTTACAATGACCACAAAAAATCAAGAAGCAACTTATGGAAAACTCATTAAATGAGTTCACTAGTGCTACTGCTACATGTTAGCTTAAGCATTACTTGGCTGGACTTTTAGCCTTTTGCAAAATGTTACTGTGGTTACAAAATCCCGCAAAATGCACTGAATTTAAAAAATATATTACATATTTCTTGATAAATCTTCCAATTCAAATGGCAATTAATGCAATAGCCAGGTCCTCCCTTCACTGCTTTTATGGCAGTCAAACATTCTCACTTACTTAATTCTATCTTTATAAATCTACATTGATTCATCAAAGATTATATGGCAATATATTTTTCTGTGAAATAATATAACCATTTATACTCATACAGACATACAGAAAAAAAAAACCAAGAAAAAAGTCTATATTTCCCTTTAGTTCCCTCCCTAAAACTAGTAAATATAATACACAGCAACTGGTCCTGTTTCTGAGCATGGTTTTCAAAAACATTTTTCTTTTGACAAAAATATTGCACATTATTTTTTCAAACACGAGTAATGAATACTTAATTGCTTTTTGCTCTTCTTTTAGCTTCCAGAGTTAACCTGGGGCACTCTGCTTCTTTGATAAAAAGAGGAAGATAGATAATGGGCTTTTCTTTAGGGTCTCTCACATCTATCAGTGTTATCAGGACAGGAACGAAGCTCTTTCATGCTGCTCTGCTGATAATTCAAGGAGTTTACGATGTAAGTGGCCTTGTTCAATATGTTTGTTTAGTAGAGAAGATTTAAAGTTCTACAAGAAAAATAAATGCATTCTTTCAAGCTAACTTTAAAGACTCAAGATTGACAGTTGAAAAGAAAAGTAAAACCCTCAAGCTTTACCTTCTGTGATACCTTAAGGGAACTATCTTTTCAGTTCATCATGAGCAAAGCTATCTATGTGAAAGTTGTGTGATTCAGCCAAGCCTTCTAGTTGATTTTTTGCTCCTTTTTTATTGACTAGCTCTTGAAACATTAATCAATTTTGACTTCTAATGGAAGCTCGGATTTTAGGCAACATTCTTCTGCTAATCAAAACAGCAGTAGCCAAACAAGTGCAGATAGGCAGCTGAAAGACATCTGCAGGACAGAGAACCTGCCCACTGACTAAGCCCCTGTTAGCATCTCTAGTCCTCAAATCAGGAGGGCAGAGGCCTGTGCAGGGAACCATCTTCCTAAATCCAGGTATATAGGGGGAGGTACAGAGGATGTGAACAGGGACAGCACATGGTCACTGCATATTTTTAATGTGCTGGGATAGGGAGGGGAAAAAACATTTTCCTTCACAAGTAGTTCCAGGTAGCCTAGCCTCCCACCTGCTGCCAGATTCTTCTTCTTCCTTTACCACACCTCTTTAGGCAATTTGCCTACTTCATCTTTACAAACATTACCATCTATACTGATATAACTCTTGTACACACAGGCAGGTGACTCACCCAACTTGCTGCTATGGAAAAGGTGCAGCAAACTCTAAATCATGGCCCCAAGAGGATCTCGGGCACCTGCTGATGGTCTACACCACATCTTCCCCACTACAGCCGTGACCAGTCTCCCCCAGATCCCTTGTGCTCTCCAAAGCAACATTATACCAATTCCACAACAAACTGAAGATGATGTCTGGAAGCAGACAATTTAAATGGAAAAACTGGAAAGTCATTATATGAACCAACAAAAACAGCTTTGCTAATTAGGTAAAATACTGTCCCCTCAGATGTTTCTCAAGATGTATTTTATGCAATCTCAAGATATGGTGCAAACTTTGAAGCAAATATTCCAAGGGACAAACACACAACATCTGCTGAAAAAACCAAACCGGTCCAAAAAAGCTTCAATTTAGTAGTTCTCTGTTTTCAAAGGAATTTGAAATCTAGCATAATCTGTTCAACTCCACAGACAAAAAGCCCTTTTCTCCAAAATCTCACAGCTGTAGTCCTATAACTAAAGGCCAAATTACGCTATATGTTCACACATAGAATTTAGAAGTCTGACAATTAATTAACTCCTGGCTACTTGAGTTTTCAACTTCCTTCCCTCATCTTTTCTCAGTATAAATAATGTATAAAACTGGTACAATAAAAGTTTAAAAAGAAATTGAAGACCACCCTACTTCAAAGTCTATCATCTAGTATCATGTATTTCACAGTAACTAGCAGCAGTGATTTTTAGATTGATTACACTAATCTTTTTCATTAAGATTAACTGAGGACACGTGGAGGCTGTTGAGCTCCACAGCATTATCAGGAGGGCAACAGAAACACTCCACTGTGAGGTTTCACAGACAGGTACTGACATCCATGTCATGGAAAGACACAGAATCCTCTGTCTTCTCCAAACACCAGAAAGGAGGGAGGTTGGATAGATGATGAAGAGGCTATACTATGCAGAAGGCAGCTCCCAGTACATCTCACTCAGCTTATCCTGTATTTCCTGCTCTAATTCAACATTATGCTTTACTGTAGCCCAAATTTCTTGCCTAGACAAAGACCCAACTCTAAATTTTGCAGGAAGAACAGAAGAACCTGCTTTGTTTGATGTACCAACATCAAGAAAAGCTCTGAGTGTTAAAAATGACTTTGTAGCAACAAACTCTAGAAAGACAGCAATCATTTACTCTAAAAGGCTGATACTGACAATAAGGGCTATAAAATCACTTGGGAAACTGGTATACCATCCATGACTACCATACCAACAAAACAAGGTTGGTAGGAAGGTTCTGGAACAGGTTTGTAGCGGGAGTATTATAGACTAGGTAATTAGTTTTAGGCACCATCTTCAATAGTTAAAAGGATGTTATAACCTGACTGCCTGAGTAGAGTCCATAGCTGTCTTAGCTCCCTCATGTTTCCAATAATGAACAACATTCAGCATTTCAAAGATACATAACTTAATTATATATTTAATCATAATTTAATTATATATTTAAATTTAATCATAATTTAATTATATATTTAATCAAGCTTTTTTTCCTGACCAGATGAGTGTAACAAAAGCCAGAGGAAACCCTCAAAGAATATTAAAAACTCCACCATATTACTAACGTCAAATTGTAAAAGACAAATTCAGACAATTTAGTTCATCCTCTGCAAGAAGCACAACTGTCTTGTCATTGTAAAAAATGCTCTAGATAGGTGATCCTGAAAAGTTTACACAGATCTGGGCATTTATCTAACCTCTTTTGGCTTAGGCTGTAGAGGTCACTTACACAGACCAGTAGCTGGCATCAAAGCTGATTTCTGAAAAAAAGTGTCAGCAATGTATCCTTCCTTATCCCCTCTGCATGCCCACTCCAATTATTCTCATATTTACTGACTTCTCTGCTCCCTCACATTTCACTTTTCCTCTCTTTGATGATACAGACATCCTGGCTCCATCTGTCACAGGGTTAAATAATCATCTCTAATTTCAGCAGATTCCATGAACTGCAAACTAGAGCCCTGAACCAATCAAGATTTTCAAAAGGTCTTTTTTTTTTTTTTTTTTTTTAAACTGGCCATTTCCATTTCCAAGCTAAAGGCAAGCAGAACTTAACCTGAGTTTCAATAGACATAGAAGGAGAATAATATTTATCATTGTGAGAGCTGCAAATAGTAAGCATAGTTACCCTTGTCATTGTCAATCAGTGCTGGCTTTTCAGGAAATATATGTAAATTAAAATAATCAGCTTGATTAAGCATTAAAACTATTATCAAGTGTTATTATCTGGATTTCCCAGACTCTTACAATATTTTCAAATTTATAATCAACCATAAGCCAATATTAAGCAGTTGGATTAGAAATTGTCTGCATCAACCCAAGGAAACTTCCTGACAGGATCAACAACAGTAATTAAACTAATTAAACATCACCGGCAGCTAACATTATTGAATGAAGTAAATCAAAAAAGAGGAGGTAGGGAGGCATGTTTGCATTGTGAGGAAGTCACAATCTTGTTGAATTAACATTATGCACCATGGCTTGAAGATCTTGCTTCTGAAAACTCCCTGAACTCGTTAATGACAAAATCCATGGAGTGAGAGCTCTGATTAGACACAAAGATCAGCAATAATTAATCAGTAGCAGACTCACAGGAAGGCATAAGTTACAGCACTGCCTCCCAAGCAGTTTCAGCACTTGCAAGAGTAGATTTAGCAGGCGAGCTACACTTCACACCTAAGCATGGGAGGCCAGAGCAAAGAGCCATCATCCTTTGGTTACCAGAGCTGCAGCCCAACACATGAAATCAGAGGATACTATTCATTACAATCTGAATAGTATTGTTTTGTGCATTAACCAAGCTTCTCTATTTTTACAGTCTTTTATCAGTCTCAAATCTGTTTATATATCTAAACCAAAGGATCTGTACATTTTGATTTGTCTCTCCATACAAGTCCCTTGGGAGCAAGCACAGACTGACTCTAATGGCAATGCTGCTGATGGCAGTGGGTGCTGCCACAGAGAACCACAGCAGCTTCCAGCTCTTCCTGGAAGCTTTTCCACCACAGCAGCTCCATTTCCACCTTCAGGCAGTTCCTGCAGGGCAGTCATTTGTAACACTCAGCACCCAATGTGAAATGACACAGACCTCAGCCAACTTCCCATGAAATGGGGTGGTCTACATCAAAATCAGGTATGAAAATTAAGGTACATATTACAGCTTGCCTGTGTATACAAATACACGCATTCAATTAATTATGCACACTGGTTTGTTTGAAGGAGGAGCTTGTTACTTTTGTCATAATTTTTAAAACAAGTCTCTGAATTCAACAAAGCTTCTACAAAAAATAATATAAACTTACAAGTCTTATTTATAGAAAATTAAACAGCAATGTCTGCAGAAATATTTATATTTCCTTTGGAGTTCTTTGATGGTAATAAAATTACTAATAGTATAAATTAGTCTCCTACTGAATAGTATAAATTGCCTCCTACTGAAAGGGCAAATTCGTTCATCAATACAAAAGTATTTATCTGTCTGTTTATTTATTATTTATTTATTTATTTTAATAATTCAAAGTGAGGAAACAGAATGAATGAAATATACTATTATAGCCACCTAACATTTGATCATAAGTCAACTTGTGCAATGATCAACCAAATTTTGAACTCTACAATGAGCCAAGAACAGTTTTATAGAATCACCTTCCCAACTATTGCAAATATTTCCATAAGCAGTAGCCTCTGAGCACCCAGTATATTATATATCTTTAAGCAGAAGTGTGTACCACAGCACTGAGGTAAAAGGAGGCAGATCCTGCAACAGTCCTCATCTTGCTGATAGCCTCTGTTTCTTAATGCATCTGTTCAGGTACAGCAAGGAGTCTGTGTGAGTAATTTGAACAAATGAGAATTCTGTGGACAGAGCCACAAATAGAATACCCAGCTAGTCAGTGGGAAGTAGCCATGGCTCTACTCCACAGTACTGTTATTTATCCATTGATCCAGCCTTTCAGCTCCAACTGTTTGGGCCCAGGTCCCAATCAATTGGGTTTCCTTCAGAGGAATCATCTCAGAACAAGTTTACATGACACAGACCCCACCAGCTGCTCTTCAACCTGCCTCTATACTAACAGAGCAACTCAAATATCAGTAACTACCCAAGACCTCTCCACCTGGCAATGCTGTGAAGCCTTTTTCAATTGTACTTTGACTTTTTTTATGTAAAAAGGGAGAAAACAATATGGTAAAAATCAAATGAATGTCAGGTTCTCAATGCAAAACCCTGACACAGTAAAGCAAAGTCTTTGCCAAATAATCAAGATTACAGAAGATAAGGAGATGACAAGAATTAAACTCATTAATTAACTACATAAGGCTGCTGATAACAAGACTGGAGAGTGTTGGACTCTTCTCCAATTGCTGTTGCACAGTCCCTCCTAGCATCTCCTGCCCCACTCTGCACACAGGAGCATGACCACCTTCCTCTCCTTACTGACCTTACTGAGAGCAGCTCATGGCTTCACTCATGTGGCCCTTGACTTTTAATACCTTCCCTAACAACCTTTTCAAACAGCAGCAAACAAGTGCATAAAAATAAGAAGAGATAAGAATGGCTTCTTTCAGATGATTGTGGTCCCTCACTCAGAGCTGAAGGCTTCTGCACCAAGAACATGAGAAAATGTGCCAGATGCATGAGCAGAAGGGAAGAAAAACAGAGTTAATCTCCAGGAAATAAAGACAAATACAATGAAAGTGTCACTATTTCTTCAGTTCAACTAACTGCCATTAACATGCAGTGGTCTGAGCATTATGTGAAAAACAGAAGTGATTGCAGATGTGCAAGAAGAAATCAAAGTTGTTGAAATATTTTCGGCAGGATTTTATGAAGAAATACTGAACACATTTTCTCTATTCTCAAAATCAAGTAAGAAATATTTCCTCCAGTAAGATTTCAGATAAAAGCATGAAGTAAGAAGAAAACACATAGGTCTACTATTCTTTGCATTTGCCCACGGCTTTCAATTAGTATAGAGCATTTGTGTTTAACAGACCAATGTTATTTAAGATATAAAAAGCACTGATTGTTATTTTTTGAAAAAAAAAAATTAACAAGATGACAAAAAAAACCCCTTTCACCTAATACACAAATTGCCTGGAAACATTTTTTTAATAAACTTTAAAAGTAAATGTAAATATTCATGCCAGACTGAACTTCCTCAGCTCACAGGTGATTTTAGATAACTACATATACACACATAAACATCCATTTGTTGTATATTTACATGTCATTATGGATAAAGCAATTGAAATATTTTAAAGAAATGTTAAAGTGTGGCTGATTCACCTCAAGGTACACACTTGCAGATGATTTCACTGCAGTTTGCTTCTCTATGCAAGTCCCCAACACCAAAATGCACACAGACTCTCCAGAAAACTTTTCAAAGACCAACACCAACCTGTAATCTCAGGAGAACACGTACATTTTCTTGGTTATCCACAAAGAGAAGAGTTCTAACCACTGCATTACTATCTCAGTTTGGAGCAATAAGACAAGACATTACCAGAACTCTACAAAACAGTCTAAAAACCTCACAACTTTGTGAAGAGTTGCTGGAGGAAATAATGAGTTCATGCATTTAATTCACTCCCTTTTGCTCCCCACTACTCCTTATGCAGACTGAAAGTTGTGTTGCAGTATTCATGCAAACACTGGCACTTGAAAAAAAAAGAAATCCTTTAAAGTGGTTACAGTTTTATACTTTGAGAAAGAGAATCTAATAATTACATGCTTTAGGTTTTGTTCAGCTCTGAATTGGTCAGGCTGTTGGACTAGATGATTGCAGTAGGTCCCTTCCAACTGAAGATAGTCTATTCTATTCTAGTTTGTTACTTACAGTGCCTTTGGATCTTAAACACTTCCAAACCCTCACACATGAAACAGTAGTTTGAAAAACAATAGCAGCTGCCTTCTGAACACAGAAAGGTACAGCTCACAAATTCTAAAAAGGAATTTTAAATCCCATCCCCAAAGCACAGTTTTGCAGTCATACAATGATTGAAGCTGGAAAACAGTTGCAAGGGAAGTTAAATAATATCCAGAGTGGACATCTGAAAAACCATGAAAAGAAAATCAGACTGGAAAAGTCTGTTTAATAGATAAAACTTCAGCTGTTCCTTTTATATTATCCCCTTGTGTCTGACATGCTAGTCCATTAATATCTGAACTGTATCAAATAAAATGCTACAGGACCTATAATTGAAAAGTATTATATGAAATTGATACTGAACATTAAACATTGACACTGAACATTGAACATTTGTACCTTTCTTTTAGTCTGACTCATTTTTAGATTGCTATTTCATGATCATAGTTTACACTGGTGTTTGTGCTTTTGCTGCCAAGCATTCCCTGTTTTCTCCGTAGCCTTCAAAAGCTCCAAGGTACTTCTACAGCCAACATCTCCCAAATGTAGTTTTTAATGCTTCCCCACAGAGGCATTCTCAGAACCAATGCATCTCCCATATGTGTATCCTAAAACCTGATATGCTCATTCAGTGCTCAAATATGCTTGTTGAAACCGAGTGGAAACACCCAACCATGAAACTCCAGAATAAACTCTGGACACACAAATCAATGAAGATGACTAAGAAAAGGAAATGTTATTTTGCAGGAAGCAATCCCCACATCTCCTAATTTGTCAGTCCTGGTCTAAAGAAAACCCCCAAAAAATCCAAAACAAAACAAAACCCAAAAACCAACAGACAAACCAAAAAACCACACCAAAAATCTCAGATAAAATTATCTTAAGTAAAAATACATAATAAACCTCTCTATAACAGTTTTAATTTTAAAAAACCATTTGCCCAAAAGCCTTCCAAAATTTTACAACTCTCTTAGTTTGATAAAAGATGCTGCCTTTCTTCCCTTTTGTAAGTTAGACCTCTATACAAAATATTAAACCCAAAAGCAACAAAAGTGCAGATAAAAATTTCTTATTTCGAGCAATAGTTTTTATTGTTCTCTTGCCAAAAGGACTCTCAATCTCAGTACCATCCTCTAAATCTTTGCACAGTCTGTTTCTCTGAACAAATTCTATCTCTCTGAAGACTGCCGAAAAACGGAGCATTGCTCTGCTGCTTTCAACGGCGGCTGCCCTGAACCATTTCAACCACACATCTGCACCTTCACCTGCTAAATCCCATCAACAAGGCTCCACAAACACCCATTCAGACTCCTCCACAAGCTGCCAGTGTCAGAGTTTGCTGACTGCCACAAAGGCACAGGGAACAGTCAAAGCTGGGACCCGGCACATGCCCTCAGCCGACGCAGGGGTTTGTTCTTGGCTCCAGCAGAGCCAGCTCAACCAGAGGTACACCAACCATCCCCTCAGGGGACACAGACTGCCGTCCTACACTCGGCTTTACTTCACTCCAGTTGTAAAGATGTAGAGATTAACAGGACTGGATGTGACATGAAACCATATGTTAAGTGATTCCAAAGCTAGTCCCTAAATAGGGAGGGTTTAACTGGAGCATTTCAAGTTGCATCCTTTTTCATGCTAATTCCTGCCAGATTTTGAGTAACAAGGTTCAAAATTTAGTAATTGAAATATCTGAAACATGGAATAAATCTTGATCTTGTTGTTGTATGCCTATTTGGCTTGGTTAGTTTAATGAAAAATGTAACATTGAGAAACGTAACATTAGGACTATTGAGTTGGAGCAGGCCACCTCACAGGAGTACCACAGCATAGGAAGTAGATTCTAAGCCCAGTTTTGTACCTGAATTTCTCTCTTTGTACTTATGTTGGCATTTTACATATTATGAGTTCCCATGTAATTAGTGAATTATATAATTCCAGACTAATGGAATATCAGACTCATGTGAGACAAAACATACAAAGAAGAATAAACTAAATTATATTACTTCTTTAATTTTATTCATTCTGGAACGAAACAAGATTCAGTAAAGTTTGTTCTGACTTTAAATAGTGAAGACCTCTGTACAAAGAGCATTATCCCAACAATCTAACCTCAAAAGCACTAAAATGCACTAAAAATATGTTGGTTCATGTGAAAATTCCAGAAAGTTTAAGATGAATCAAACACTTGCTTCAGCTGAATCTCTTCCTAACTCAAACATCACTAAGTGAAATATTTCAGGTTGAACTAATCACGTTTGCTAAAAAATATATTTCTAACTCATTTTCAATACTTGGAGAATGAGAAAATGTTGAGATATTTATCCATAGGCAGTATGAATCTCAACTTAAGTGTCCTGTGTGCTCTAGGTTCTAATGTTAGATTGGTTTGCTGGGCTTTTTGCAGTGCTTTGAACACATGATCAGCACTCAGACAAGTAAACATCAGGCAGATAGCTTGACACAAGCTGGTGAACATCACTTTTAATTTTTCTCCTACTTAGTAACATGGATTCATCATGGTTTGGCCAATCATTCATTGGTAAAATGCACAATACATGAATTCAGGGAAAACTCATTTAAAATTGGAAAAAGCAGCACCAATGATGGTGCTTGCAATTTATAATTGGACTCCACTGTTTTGTACCACACATTTCTCTATCCAATCCATTAGTCTCTTAAGTCTCATTTCATTTTTTAGTGGATGAATCAAAGGAAAAACTTAGCAACTGGATTATGGAGTTCAGGCTTCTCCTGTCAGAACAGATCTTTAATGGTTTAAAGCTGAATAGACAAGTTCTTTGAGAGGACAGGGTATTTATCCACTAAGTAGCAGCTCTGATTAAGAAAGCAGGAGTTGTTATTTTTTGTTTCAAAGTACATAAAAAGAGACAAATGCAATGTAAGAAGTCAATAATATACCCACAGAGTTTTTCATTTTCTACTAAAACTCCCTGAAACAAAACACTTGGTAATGCCCTCAGCAGAATGGCTGTAATGGACTGCAGGGCTCTGACCAACATAAAATGAGTTTAAGGAATTGGATGAAAACTTTGTTCTTAAGTAGCACTGCTAAGGTATTAACAGCACTGTTTGAACAGTTCACTCTCTGAAAAGTATTCTGAAACGTCATTGTATTCTTTAATCTTTAAAATATTGTCTGTGGTTAGTGCTAATTAGAAGATTCAATCTCTGGGCTCAGTGATGAATAGTGATCCTTTAGATTTCCATTACTCCATAGCAGGGAGGAAACAGAAAATGCACAATACCCCCACACTCTTAGTACTAGGGCACAGTACTTAAGTGACTTAGAAAAGAAGGCTGAAAACAGTGGTCTACATTTATTTAATGAGAAATTCTGGCAGAATAAGAGTTATTTTAAAAAATTATTATATGAACCATTTTTCCTTCTTCCAGTTTCTTCTTATATTGAAAAAAAAGAAATATTCTTTCTAGTACTCAGACTCTCCCAGCACTATTTTTAAATAAAAATGAAAAATAGACAAATCATTAAAAAGAATTGTTAAAAAAAGAATAAGGTATTTTGAGTATTTGGAAACACAGAAGAACCCATATATTTTTGAAAAATATCATATTTATTCTGTCTACCACTCAAAGAAAAAAAAAATTTAAAAGGTGCGCTGGAAAGAGCATAATGGCTTTAACACCATTCTCTTGGTTAGTAGAAAGTAAATTTCTGTTTAAAAATTTCTCAAAACAGCCAGTTTTCCATATAATCACACACTTAGAGCATACTGAAAAGCAGTTGTGCTGAGCACTCAGAGATTTTACGGAGAGATTTAAAAACACAACATGCAAGTGCAAGTTGGAAGTGTAAGTTATAGACTTAAAGTGTAAGGCAGAAAGTGCTGCTACACATCTGGCACCAGCATAAGGCATCTGATTTGGATCAGGGCTCTGAGCACCGCAGGGGAAGTGAAGGATTCAGCTTTCTAGTCCAAATGCTGGACATTGTGCGCCTCAAAAAAATGCAGCTAATCTGCTCAAGAAGGGCACAACAGCCTGAAAGCTCCTGGAACATTTATCTTTTAGGTCACAGTAGCAGCTACCAGAGAAAGCTGGGGGCCAGGCAGAGAGAGGTATGCACTCAAAAATCTTGCTGACAGCATGAAGACCATATGGCTCCATATTTGCCATGTGCCAAAGACTAGCCTAAATCAATCAGACTGCAACAGAGAAGTGTAGGGATCCAGATGTTTTAATTCACTCAAGACAGCAAATCCCTTCCATTTAAAATAGCATGCCTTCTTCCCACAAGCTGCTGGAAGGACTTCAGATATTTACCCTCAATCAGCGTGGTTAAAGAAACAAATGCAAGATTGAGAGACTGTACTTGGAAACAGATGAGTAAGCTCTGAGCCTCTGGGTCTCTCAAATGTTGGATGCTCCAGATAGGGAGGGAAAGACAGAAAAAGGGAAAAACCCTCATATTCTCTAGAACCCATTTCAGCACTTCTCCCATATTGGGTGGCCTCTTCTAGACACAGAGAATAAGAAGTCATCCAATTTTAAAGTTGTTAAACCATTTAACAGGTGTTTGGAATACAGTGATCTTCAAACAAGGTTTCCATGTTTCCATACTTAAAAACTAAGTAGAAATCAGCAGGATGTCAACAGTTCTAAATTTTTTTTCCTGTCATTTCTCCCATTCCCTCTCTATTTCCCAGTCTTGCTACTTGAAAGACAAATATTTTCTTCAAAGAAAAAAATATGTAAAAACATATCCTGTAAACAACATGCATAAACTTTCTATGTAAATAAGCATAGGAGCCATGACTTATTTTGTCAACAATATTTCATAAAGAAAATGCCTTCCAAAATAATTTGAATTAAGAAACGGTGTTGAGTCATTCTGCACTCCTTTCCTGTGGCAGCTGTGATTCAATCAAGTTGGGTCTATACACAAAGTTGTAAAATTACATTACATTTGCAATTCCAAACAAGACATATATTTACCAAAATGTTTGTGTATTAGTAACAAATGTACTTTGCTTAGCATATTTGATTTTACTAAGCATAGTCTTTGGTGGTGGTTTGAAGTGGCCACATCTGCTCTTGCCAATTAGAAAATTGGTTTTTCTATAACAGTATGGCTTTAAATGCTGCAGAATTTTTAGAGAGAAGTTTTGGACATTTAATTTTGGAGAGAAGTTACCAAAGAAATATTTTTTTTTAATATTATCACTTTTATTTTCAAAGCATTTGGAAAGCACAGTGCTGTACATGCTTCTTACTACTCCTATTCAAAAGTTCTAAGAAGGAACATTCTCCCATTCAACACACTGCTGTATTTCACAGCTTAAAAACTGGATCATTAATTTTTTTATGCAAAGCCTTGAATAATTACTTCATTTAGAGCATTTCAGCACTGGAAGACACTAAAGGCTTTTTTCATTCAACCTCCAATTACAGACAACAGTGATTACCTACTCCTTAAAAATATAACTAGCTGATTAAGAAAAAGAAGAGATCAAAGCCCTTGGAGCTCATATTCTTGGGATTGCAACAATCAGTTCAGTGACTTAAGAAGATTCTGCATTCGCACAACACATGTAAGCTGTCAACTCCTCTGACTGTGAAGCTGTCTCAACCACAATAAAGAGAAACCTTCATGAAAGGCAGAAGAAGGTTCTTTTCACTTTCTGAAAATGCCAAGAGCTTCTGGGTGCCAGCAGCATGTGCTGTGAGAGACGTGGCTTCCTCGCACATCCTTCAGCTCTAAGCACCAAACTCAGCATGGTCTCAGACCTTATCAGAGCTTTCCATGGCTGGGCTTGCCATCAATTATTCCCATTTGTCTTGATCACACGAGCCTCAAAGGGTTAGATCTCCCTGATACCTCCTAAAGTCCTCTCTGAAACTTCTGACCTTTTCTGCTCTGTATGTGATTGACAAGGCTAAGGAAAGTCACTGGAAAATGCCTTTCCTGCTCTCAGATTTCCACAGTTCAGCAGGTTAGAGTACCTAGCTCCACAGCAACCATCAAGCTCACCACATCTCTAAGACAGACTTGGAGCAAGACCAAGGCAATGGTACACAACCTACAGCCCAGTTGTCATGGAGATTCGGTTTATCAACGGATGAGAAAGCACTTCCTTCAGGGCTGCCCAAGATCATTCCCAGAGCAAAGATCCAAGAGAAGGGTTTTCACACAAAACCTTGCATCTTCAACAATAAAGATACATTTCTATGATCTTGTCTTCTCTAACATAAATAGACACTGACATGTAAATATGTGTATGCAAATATTTGGAAAATTCCTAAACAAAACACTCCCCTGCATGTGCCCTTCTCTTCCTGGGAAGGGGATGAAAGCAACAGCATTTGACAGCTGTTAGACAAGTTGTTTAATGCATTCCTGAAAGTGTTTAATGAACACCTCACACAAACAAAATTTCCTCTAAACCTACTGCCTCAGCTACATATAAAACTGCATTGCTCTGGCTGCTGGGCAAGAGGGAAGGATGCCCAGGTCTTGTTGTTTTGCAAGGTTTACCTTAAACCATTAAGAAACCCCAAAAATACTCATGGAAAGGAAGAGAAAGATGACATACAGCAAAGTCAAGATCAAACAAGGCATCTAGGAAGATGCTAAGCTTCAACTTGCCAAATTTCTGACACATTATACCTCAGGGGTGAGATCAGACACTTTCTGAAGGAGATGGGTGTGACCAGGCCTTCACATGATGCTGAGGGATCTGTGGCCCATGGTAGCAACACCATTTATGGGATCCTGAAGGTTCTTACATTACTCAGCTCTTCCACAGATTAACCAAAATCCTTCCTACCAAACAGCATTTCTGAGTTGCCAATTTAGCAACTGCCTAACTCTGCAGACCCAGTACAGTTATCATAGTTTTGCTCCAGTACTGTTCCCCCTCATTTACCTACCGGAGTTCATGACAGTGTGTATAGATGATCTAACTTGACCATTCAGTGGCTCCTATTCCTACATGCCCTCCATTTCTTCCACACTTCCTATTTATGAGCAAGCACTAGAAAGTACTTCTGTGGAAAATTAAGGTTGGTGCTTTGAACTCTTTAATTGTAAAGATTCCCATTTTTCCTTTTTCTTACACATTCTACTTCACTCTTTCTCTTCTGCTCCTACAGTGATCCATCTGTTGTAGAGATCCCCCACAGTCAGAGCAAAATAGAAAAATCTCATGGGAGAGCAGGGGTTATGCACATTCATGTGCATGCAAGATCCTGAAGCCTTTCATCATGGCTAACCTAAGTTGCCTAAACAAACACCCAGCATGGTAGACGTAGCATTAAAAAACAGGGTAGAAGATGATTTTCACCACTTCCACTTCACATCCTTTCTTGACTTCCCTCATGCTGGGTCACATTTCAGAAATACTCTCCCACTGTTACTTCTGCCTCATGCCATTCCAGCCACCACAGCATCGATTTTCTCTGCTCACCGGGAGCACCTTGCTGACCAAGATCCATGACTCACAATCTGAACAGACTTACAGAAAAGGACAACACTGCCTTATCTGTCAAATACACCAACTCTGCAAATAAACTAGTTGGGGAGTTCATCTGATGGTCATATTCCAACCACGTTTGGCATTTCCCTCATTATTTAGATAAAAGCACTGTGAGCATACATATTTTCACAAAATCAACGCAGCATTATACTTGCGCATGTGCCTGGTTTCTCTGTGAGTACAAGACCAAGCAAATACAGATGGAAAACCCTCCTACAGGCTTGGCCCCCTCTAAAGCTGCATCCACAGCAAGTTCTCAGTTTAAAAAGTCAGCTTAAAAGACCTCACCTCTTAGAAAACAAGGCATCTTAGAATTTTTTCATGGTGCTGTGCTACACAAGTATCAAAAAGTATCAAATAATATTTTGCTTCTTTATGGATGCAAGACTGCATTCAGTCAACTAAGAGATCCAATAGTGAATTTCTGTTCATGCAATCTTGTCATTCACTATTTATATTAGGCAAATTTCACCATTTCTTAAACATAATTTGTTTTATTTCTTCCTGTTCTTTAGGACAGAAAGCATTTTGTGAAGTCATAGTAAGACAAATATACTTCACCAAAAAAATCCCAAGATATTTTAGGTCACAGAAAAATAGAAGTCTCTTTTTTTTTTTTTTTTAAACACAGTGAATTTCTAGAATTTTAAGTGCTTTTTTGGAAGGAACATAACCTTTTTCTCTAAATGCATTTTAGTTCAGTGAATAGAGAGGAATGCAGCTACCTCTAAAGACCTGTAGCAAGTCCAGTCAAATGCAGACTACTGATCTGTGAACTGAGGCAATAAATCACAGAATTCAGGCATTCTAGGACAACCACAGTCAACTTCAGAACAGACAGTACCTCGAACACTAAGCTCCTCCACCTACAAGAGATCCAGCCCTCATGGCCTTTAGATAGAGGGCACCAGCAGCAGTAACCACCTTCCAGCTAACACTTGCAGCTTGAGTTAAAACACAGAGAAGGAAAACCCTAAGTACTGGTATTAATTCAATCAGGGAACCCCATCTATCACATTTTAAAATAAGTATCCTAGGTAGAGGATTTCCTGGTTATCAGCATTTGCTACCTGCCCTCCCAAAGTGAAGGCACTGTAAAGTTAGAAATGCAAGTATCATTAAACAAAGTCTCATGTAAGACACAAGACTGTGGAAGAAAGAGGGAAATTCATGTGTATTGTCACAAGCAGTTACCTGGAAAAGGGCAGGACGATATACAGATACAGCTCCCTGAACTAGTGTCTATTTCACACCAGATCACCATGGGATAATCCTGACTCTCTAAACACCTGCTGGCCTCCTCTGTTTGAGGAGGATGGGTGGATGCTGGTCTAACACAGGAGAGCCTCTGCCTGAGCAAAAAGAGCAATTATCTGGAGAGGTAAATTCAGTCCCTTTCAGGTAGAGACCACAACCAGGATCTCTTGCTTTTTGGAGGCTTTCTGTTAAGTAAAAAAGCCAGTGGGGGCAGTAGCTCCAATTCATCTGAAGTTATGCAGACCAGGTCACACCCGACTTAAAATATTTACTCAGACAGATGAAGGATTACAGGTGTCCAAAATCCTGTATCTCAACAGGTGAGGTAGAGGTGAAGAGATTCTACAGACATTTCTAAGCCTGTGGTTTCACTAATTTATTATGCCAGGGATCTTCCACACTAATTAGGAGTTATCTAATGATTGCAAGTGCCAAACCTGGTTACCTGCAACATACTGTTATGAGTTTGTTACAGATTTAAGAGAAATTAATATAGCTAAGGCATAGTTTGATGCACTGAAAGCTACATCATTAAAATTAGTTATTATATTAAGCTTTCTTAGCTACCATACAGATTTTACTGGCCACATCTTGTGCAGCTTTGTTTCAAAGTCATCCCAATCTTCTGGCTCTGATCCCAGCAAGACATTTTAAGACTCACTACTTCTACAGACATAATCTGACACTGGAGATTCTTAGCCAAATAAACATGACTAGTATCAAAGATTTTGCTTGAGCAACATAGTGAGTGTAATGACAGAAACATGCAGAAGATAAAACATCACAAGACTGACACACAGCACAGTCAGCAGTCTGGCAATAGTTAAAAAAGTCTCTGTGCAGGCACTTAGCAGATGTAAGTTACTTCTGCCAGGATAAGCCTTAAGACTTCATCTTTATTGAAACTGGCTTTGCTGACATGTGCTTCAAAGCCATTGTGTGAATACTCTCCAAAAAAACTGGAAAGAACAAAGGGAAACATGGCATACAGGATGAAGCCTTATTTATCATCCACTTATGGAGCTCAGGCTGCATGAACAAAATACACAGTCATGATATATAAATGCATCTGTCTTATTTTCAGACTTAAAGATACCAGACTAAAAACGCTTTCCTTTCCCTTCTTCTCCATCATGCCTGCTTAATTCATGAGAATCAACTGCCTATAATGCAGAAGGACTTGAGTTTCACTTGAGAGTTAAAGAACAGAAGTCTTTTCCTTGCAGTGCAAGGAACAGAAAAACACTTGAGCCGTTCAGCTGATGATGTGCTTACAGTTCCACATATTAATATTTTGGATTTTAGCCCTTTTTATTTGCATACAAAGTTTTTCATGGCTGTTTTGTCATATGGCAAACCTGCTTTGGCAATGTTAATTAACAAGGAGCACAGTTAAATAAAAAGGAGCAATGTTAATTGCTCCTTTCCCTCAAATTGATGAAAAAAAGTTCCTTTAAAGAAAACAAAAAAAAAACCCAAAACAAAACCCAAACTATCAGAAATTCTATCTGGATTGTAAATTCTGTCCTGGTCATATATTTTATGTACAACATTGAAGTGATTAAAGAATATTCTGCAAGACACTGTGACTTACAGAATGGAAGACTGTGAGAAAAACAATCATGGGGTTGTTTTTTATTCTAAAGCTGGGCTTAAAAAGAGAGGACACCACACACCAATATCTGTAAAATCAGTATCATACAAACAAAAAAAAACAACTCAAAGAACTAGTTCTGACTAGCTTGGTAACGAGGCTTTAAGTATTGTGCTTGGAGATCTGGCCAGTGTGGTGCCAGATTTATGTGAAGCTGAACTGTCCGAAAATTGAGGTACAAGTTTTCCTCCATATGGAAAGAGCTGCTTTCAGCATTAACTGCTCAGAACTATAAGTACAGATAAGAAAACAGCAGGTGAAACATTTGTGTGTACCAGTAACACTGCTAAGGGTCATAGCTGTTTTATGCTGCCTTGAGGAGGTAATCAAGCATGAACAGGGATGAGCAATGGATTTACTCAGCAGGATTGATTACCATGCAGTAAAGGGGAGGTAAAGTGATGCTGAGCTATATAAATGAGAACCATTCTAAACATACTTTAATAATATAATTTTCTCCTAGATGCAAACAGAATTCTTTGAACTAGCACAGACTAATAAACAGCCCTGTGCACTGCTTGCTGCTTGTCTCCTCCTGACAGGATTCAGAGGCAGGGTGGAAAGGAAGAAGGAAGAGATCCAAAAGGTAGAGTTTGGTTATTTGCTCATATCCAAGGGTTTCATGTTGGGAGTCACAGATATCAGTGCTGCATCTAGTTTTATGAGATGCATTTTACAGAAGGTGAACAGTTGTAGTCCTTGAAAACATGATGCAGTGTCAATTTAAGGGAACTAGATTTTTGGATATAAAGTTCTGAAAGCATCAGAAGACCATGACATCTGCAGGAACCTGCTACAAAGAAGCAATTCATAAGGGTTTATTCTTGATGAAGAAATAATGATCATTTGGGGCTTATAATCGGATTCCTGGAAATATACACATATATATCTCAAAGTGCACATCACTGTCCCCAGTCAGCTTTACACTGCATAAACAAGTAACTTTTTCACAGAGGGTTGAACCTTTAATAAAGAGGGTAACGCTGTGCCTGAAACCTGTTCTTCAGCAGAACAGTGAAAACAATCAGCAAGGGTGCTGTGACAGTCCCCCATGCAGCCCCTTGACACAGGGGATCTGGGGCTCTCGCCCTGTCACTCTCAAGCACCACCACGCTGCCAGCACACAGGCATCTGTTTCAGCTTTCAGGTCCTCATGCACAAAATATGCTCTCCTGAGGGTAAAGCCCAAATAAACACCAACCCTCTTCAAATGAAAGTGTCAGAGGGTCTATATCCTGGGCATATGGATCTCAAAAACTTCTAGCAACTCCAGTCATTCGTGTGGCACCTTTACACTTAGAATAAATACCTCAAGGAAGAAATCTGATTCCTTCTCTTGGCATTCTTTCAAATACCTTAATTATTTGGCAATGTTGCTGCATAGATAATGATATATATAAAATAAAAGGCAACACTACTTATTTTTACCAGCCTTTGCTCTCAATTCTATCTGCCAGTGCCATAGGACTGTGAAATCCATTTGCTGCACTAGGTTGCCCATGAGATGGTCATCTGAAATGTGCAAAACTCACCACAGTCAACCATGTGCAGTTAATTTTTGTTAAACATGTGATAAACCACTGAAACAAATTACCTTCTTTATTTAGCAATATGCCTTGAGAACAGATTTTCTGATTTCAGGGGATAGTTCTGTCCATTATCCCATTAGATACACATTGCTAGAAGTACCCCGGGCATCCCATTGCCAAAGAAATTACTTAAGGCTCTATCAAAGGCTCTTCAAATAACATCAGGTCCTTCTGCTCTTGATTATTAAAGAATGGCCTCATAAAATATCATCCATTAGATCAGAGTACCAAAACAAAATGAAAAGCAAACAATAAGAAGTCCCACTTCCTATCAGCTTTTCACCAAAACTCATATTCCATATACCTGCCAACTTTTCTGAAACAGTTACACCACCCTGATTGTTTCCTCACAGCAAAAGTTTTCAGAATGATCTTTCACAACAAACCACATCAGAGCTGGCAGGGCATTCTAGTGCAAGAAGACACTGATAGCTATGCATTGGCAATATTCTGAAAAATTCAATGTTCTGGCTCCAGATGTTTCCTGCATCTAGTATGGAGGAATAATTACTTCTCTTCTTCTCCTCTGTTTATTTTCATCTAATAAATTTTGAAACACTGAAACATATACTAGAAATTTTGGCCTAACTCAAAATATTTTTAAAGGCTTGACTGAATACATGAGTTATATACAAAGCTGTTGCACATTAATATGATGCTCCATTCAGAGCTGTATGAATACTTATGCTAGATTGGACTATAACATCACACAGAATCAAAATCTGTTTCAGTATGATTTTATGTAGCCAGAATTTTTCAACAAGTAAAAATCAAGTATCAATTATGGTGAAATTTTCAGATTTGACCTCACATATAATAAATGCTGCTTTGTGACTTGATTCTTCCTTCTTCCAAAAACACTTCATTTTGTCTTAAAAAACAAAGCACTATAAAAGCACATTAAATTAAAGCAGGAAGTGTTGAGCAAATGTGTGAAACTACATAGCTGGTCAGTCTCTAAAAAAAACCCCAAAACACAATGTGGTAAGTGAAACAGTAATGTCAGAAGAAAATAGATCTTTACAGCATAAGGCTGCTGTTCCAAAAAGAAAATTGGATCTCAAAGCTTTTGTATACCTTAGGGAAATAGATATCTTGCAAGTTCAGTTCTGCTCAGCCCACTTGGTGTCTCCTAGAGATACATCTATATCTGCCAGCCAAGAGCATAAGCTTTATTCTTCCAAGAAAATATATTCATTTGATTTCACACATTGCTCTAGGCTCCAACATTAAAAGCAATGCCAGCATTCAAACACTCTTAGCTTATGCTTTTAGTCCTTAGCAGGTATAGAACACAAGAAACCAGCAGAAGAATTCTGCATTTCTCTTCCAATCCACTTATTTAATGTGTATTCGCTCAAACACCCATCCCACTGCAAGTTCACACCACCCTTCTAAGCCTTCTCTGAACTTGCAGAGCTGGAGTGACATGGCCTAAACAAACCCAGCAGCCAGCAGAACGTGCTGTCACTGCGAGTTGGGTCAGAGCTGGGATGGGAAATCCCTAAGGAGCCCATTTCAGTCACCCTTGGAAACTGCTCCTCTGAGATTTCTTACAGGGCTAGCTACACGTACACGTGCAGGCTAGATATCACCCTATTCTTCCAACTGAATTATTTATTATTTGTAGTTATTTTATGAGAAAAACTGCCTACAATGCAGGAGCAAACTGAAAATTCTATGCTAGCATATTACATGACCATGAAAGTGCTGTAGTGATTCAGGTGAGAACAACAGATGATCTCCTTCTGATCATACAGCAGGAAGTGCTTCCTCTAATTGCTAAAGTGGTTTCACAGCAGTGCTTAGCAAGCCAACTTCTCTGCCTTGTCCCAGAGTCATGAAAATAATAGTACCTACATAGGACAAAATCAGTTTCACTAAACCTGTGAATTTTCAGCCATTCATCTTCTTTCTCAATTTAGTGAAAAGAAACACAAAATGCTTCTATTGCTTGCTATTTAAGTGTTGACACCTTTGATTCACCTAGATCAGCTTAATCCCCATACTAGTAAATTTATTACTTGTTGGAAAAATCCATCTTGTTCTTTAATTCTAAGAAATGTTCAAGCAGTTCAGTGTACAAGAATCATGTTCAGACACAGCAAAAGAGGAAAATTACAACCTACTTAGGCTGAAAACCATAAAATCCTTTATTAATCTGATAATATGACAGACTAATCCATTGGTGTGGGTTCTTTCTTACCTCAATAATCCTGTCATGAATTTGCAGGCCTTCTGCTTTGTCTGCAGGTCCATTTTCCAAAATCTTTGACACATAAATTCCCTCAGCAGATTCCTCCTGATTGTTCTGTATCAGGCAACAGGGAAATTGCAAAAAGGGCCACATTAGTCCAAAAATTGAGATAGTAATAAAATCAGCAGCAATGAAAAATGTAAATCCATCTGAAATATGCAGCTCATTTTTTTAGCTCCTTGAATTAAGAATTAAGCTCCTTGAGATTTTTTTAACTTGCTTAACACAAAGTAGCTATTAATCAAAAGGACAGAATTAATGAACTATTCCAGCAATTTTTATAAGATTATCCATTTACTTCCGGTTATTTTAGTCTAAATGAGACACCGTGTGCAACAGTAATCTGATCCCAGCTGAAATACTTGGAGCAAACCTCAGACTTCACAGCAGCCAGTGACTAGCACATAAATGCACAGTGGAAGACACTCATAAAAATGGATGTACAAGTGTTTCTCTCAGAAGGAAAAGGGCCCCTGCAGTACTGCTGCTTGCAAACTGCCTTACTGCATTTGAAAATAAAGCTCCAAGGAACAAAGTGACATGAGATAGCTGGCACGTAACAGTGAGAGGATTTGGCTGGAACTGGTTAACCTCATAAATCCTATTCACATGGGAGATTGAGAACTTGCTCAACTATGAAATCCACACAGACGAGCTGTGGACAAAAAGAGAATCCATCTCCAGCTGATCTCTATGCAACACTAAGTACAACTCACATGAGACCAAATTTAAACCAGACAAATTATCTACCACAGCTGCAACAATATAACTGATGTTGTAGTGCATGTTGGAATTACTTTATTTCATCACACGATAATTAAAAGTATTTTAAAATAATTATTAATAAATAACTAATGTCAAGCAGACACTGCCTACTTACAGGGTTTTAAATGTTTATACAAATAATAACCTAGCTAGCAATAACTGAAGCAATCTTTTTCCAGCTGATTTATGCTTTGGATTGCAGTTTATATGGTGCTTATTTTCCTTCTGTGACTGGTGAATACCTGACCAATGGCACAGTTCATGTGTGCACAGGTCTAGATCCTATACACTCATGGGGAAAATGCTTTATAACCTTTTCTATTAAGGAAACTGTGAAGACACGTAAAACATACTTTACACAATGTGGCAACATTCCTATGGAGACTTGACCCAGGTAGATTTAAGGTCAATAAATATTTGTTCAGCAAAATATTAGTCAGACTATGTTTTCATAAATTCCTTTTTTCCCCCTTTTTCACAGAGACTCATACATGTCGGGGAAGAAGCAAAAGGGAAACACAGTAACAGTTCTAGCAATATTTTGAAATGATGATCAAATAGATTTCCACTGATTTCCCATCTAAGCAGTGAGAAACGAAACTCCGATAAAAGAAGCATAATGGCCATTAGTGAAAATACAAGAGGGACGTGGTTTGGTTTTAACCTGAGAAAACAAAAAGCTAGATTATAGCACCTTCACCCGCATAAAAAAAGTATTTCTTTCCATCAGAAATTTCATTGACTTTTTCAAAAGCAATCTATGACCTGTTTAAATAAAAGGGTACTTAAGTCTGGTTTTTGGTCCCCATCAGCTGCATGTGCTGGTACCCACCACTCCTGCCAGGAAAACAGCACAAGGCACACTGAGCTCCAGCCCTGTCAGCCAGCCCAGGGGCTGTGCAGCATCCGTGCCTGCAGCACACCTCCCTGCAGCCTGGCTTTGATGTGCCCTTCTCGGGGAAGCAGTCCCCCCAGCCAGACAGAGCTGGACTCATCAAAGCAGCCTTGCTCCCTCTGAATAATGAATCACCTCTCAGGAGCACACTCATGAGAGGCAGGCTCCTTTCTGACAAAATAAAAGATGATCCTATGATGAGCTGTTCCTTTCCTCTCCTCCTTCCTTCAGGTAGAAGGCAAACAGTGGGGATGCCTATTATGGGCTGAAAATAAACAGAGGCAACAGAAAGTATGTATGTGCATTACTCAACTCATCAAGAGTCACCTGCTTTCCAATGGAAAAAAGGTGCATTGCACTTGTAAAACACAATGTGATGGAGAACACACCCGCCAAGCAGATGACTAATACAGAGACATCACTATTCAGCTCTTCTGCTGCAAGAGCTAATGTTTCAAAGAGGAGCATTTTTCTCTGGACAGCCTGAATGTACAGAGAACCTTCATGAACTCTTTTTGTCTTGTGAATAACTCCACTCTTTAAGCTTTCCAGCACAACTTTGTGTTTTCACTATTTGAGTCAACTCAAGCATTTTTTCCTGTTCTCAGCTTCAGATGCATTGAGTCTCACTCTGATACCTGGGAAATGCCAACCAAAACCTATGGTAGTCACATTTGTCAAAACAAGAACAAAACACAAAGGAATTTCCAAACTGAACTTCAAAGACTCAAAATCCCCTGACACCCATCCCTACCTCACAATCTCACAAATTTGTCTCCAAATATGAGTGTTAATAGAAATTAATTTCCTTTTCTCCATTTGGCAGTGTTCTCAACACACAGTGGTACAGACCTTCATATATTTATCATTTACTCCTTAAAACTACAAAATATTAAGTCAGTTTGTGATACATATCACTGTTGCAGTATGCACTGTCAGCATCTAAGTCCTTTAAAGAAGCTCACTTGCCATCCCAGGAAAACTGAGCACATGTTCCCCTCTCCCTGCAGTTCTACAGATGCAAATTAGAGACATCCCAAGGCAATCCAAAATAAATATTGTGTGAATTTTGTTACTGCTGTACTCAAATATGAACATAATCGTGGCATGTGTGTTGTAACTTGCAGCCACCTGTTGTCTCATCCTTCCACTAGAAAAATCTAAGAAACTCTTGCTTTAGATTTACAGCCCCATCATCTGATAACTGCTGGTCTTGATATTTACCCAGAGGGAGCAGTAACTGCAGCACAGAGAGTGGACTGATGGGAACAGACTCTTTGGCACCACTAAATACAGCTCTAGAGCAGAAGATTGCCAAGCTAATACACAGGGTCCTACTCCCCTCCTCAACAACACTAGAAGGCTACAATTCTCCCCCTAACAAGAACCTGATCAGTACATAATTATTACCAACCCTTTTTAATCAACTATTAATTTTCCAGTTTAACAGGTTTCTTTACCCTTCATATGCAATGACAGTCCTGATTAATGCTTTTGGAAAGGTGAAGTAAAAAAAAAAAAAAAGCAAGCATATTCATGTGTACTAGCCTCCTAAGTGGAGGCTAGTGATCCTTATGCATATTCTATGGTTTGCAATGAACTTTCTAAACCTAGACTGATGAGATTAAGATTCAGCATTGGTGAAAATCGTTTCAGTTCATAAAGAAAAATTGAAAGCAGGCATGTGAGAACAGGACATGTGCCTAAACTATCTGAGCCACAGAAGCAAACTTTCTTCTCTCCTGTAAATGAAAAAATAAAAAAAGGCAAGCTGTTTCACAAAATTCCAAAGGCTTAATCCTGCAACAATGACTTTTACAAGTATTTCCATTGAACAGTTTGCATGAATACCTATTATTCACATGGGAACTGAGTGTAAACCAGCCTAAGTTTTTAAAGAAAAAACAATATGAATGCTCTTCCAAAAAATGAGAATAACACAATTCTCATGAGATAACATCCTCCAAACAATGACTCCAGGTATACCTGATGATAAACAGTACTTCTATCTGAAGAACAGATTCCATACCTACTGTCATCAAAAGTTACTCTTAATTAACAGTGTCACCTAGAGTTACTTTTTGCATTACCTGATTGGGTCGTCCTCCTATAATATTGAAGCCCAAAGTGTCATTTTCTCGGTGTAGCATGATCATCAGTGGTTTGCGCACTCCTCCCTAAGAAGCAAGAAATTAAACACTGATAAAGAACACAGTCTCAAGAAGAAGTTATTAAATGAAAACATTATTGCATGGAAGATTTTTAGCTGGAGAATATATTAAGATAAGGCTTGAAGGAAAACTAGGCTGGAAAGACTTGGCACTGGAAACAAAAAAACCAAAGGAAAAGTCATGATTCGCTGAAAAGTTAGCAGGTAACACCTGATTATCTCCAGTTATCTTCAGCTGAGCAGAAAAAAAGGACAGGTTTTGGGTGTGAGGAATGCTTGCCACCACTGAAAAAGTCAGAGCTCCAGATGTCTGGAAGTCTCTATAAATATAAAATGGCTATAAGTGTTAACACATTAAACATACAGATTAAAATAGACAAAATTCTAATTTTCAGACCCCAAACTCCCACCAGCACACATTTAAAGCAACTTTCAAAGAACACAGAGAAGCTGAAAAACAGCTCTTTATCCCAAACTTTTTCTCTCCACAAAGAATCCAAAACATCTGTTAAAATATAGGTTGTATTCTGAAAAAAGGCTTAAAATATAAAGCAGACACTGAGAAGCATAAACGGAGTAAAAGTTAAAAATGAGAATAGAAAAATCTTTTCCTTCAGCGCACCAGGTGAATAATTTAAAATTTTTTTTTAATTAAAAATTGGAGGCTTTAGCACAGCAAGTTACCTTATTTTACGCTGAAACACACATTTTATTAATTGTGTGAGGTGTTTTATGCCCGGACGGTAGATTTGAATTTAATTCCGTGATCGTTTCCCCCCCCGGCTCTGAGCGGCGATGCCCGGGCGGCAGCGCCCACAGCGCCCCCTCCCGGCGGCGCGGGGGAGCGGCGCTCCCGCTCGTGCCGCGCCTCGGCCAGCGACAGCGACAGCGCCAGGGCCAGCGACAGGGCCAGCTCCTGCTCCAGCGACAGGGCCAGCTCCTGCTCCAGCGCCAGCGACAGCTCTAGCGCCAGCTCCTGCTCCAGCGCCAGCTCCTCACCGACAGCGCCGGCACCTCCCCTCCCTTCTTCAGCCACCGCTTTTCCCCACACCCCACCGCAGCAGTCACTGCTGGCCCACTCCACATGACCTTATCTCCAAGAGATGAAGCACACCTCTCTAAACCTCACGGACTAGCTAACCAGAGGAACCTTGAAAAAAAAAAATTGCTCAAGTTTTCAGAGTTCCTCAATGCCACGAAGACCTGTGACCTGTATTCTGAGGCATTCTGGTGTCCTGTGAACAACATCCCGTTTCCCATTTTCCATGCAGCAGGCATATGCCCAGCACACTACATTGCTGCTTCGGGTGTGATTTTCACTGCTCAGACCTTTTCCACCTGGGATTTTGCGTCCCAAGAGCCCGCGTAGATTTAGGTAGAAAGAAGAACTCTTTGCATTAAAACACTTCTCACCACGGCTGCATTCAGCAA
This sequence comes from Melospiza georgiana, assembly GCF_028018845.1. Classification (NCBI taxonomy): domain Eukaryota; kingdom Metazoa; phylum Chordata; class Aves; order Passeriformes; family Passerellidae; genus Melospiza; species Melospiza georgiana. Next base: position 52,889,524 of record NC_080433.1, read on the forward strand.
TGTCTGAGCCTGCTAGTGAGCTCCCAGGCAGGAATCAAAAACCAACCAGTTCCATCACAGCAAGTGAAGCCAGCTCACCGCAACTCTTGCATGGTTTGTTTTGCCTAAGGAGCGTGTCAGTCTCTGGGCAATGCCCCCAGATCCGAGGGGAGAGCGCAGCACTGCTCCGGCCTCTGCTTATCATCGGCTGTAGCTGTCACACCGTTCTACCAAAGCTCTGCTGTCTTTTCGCCATCCTTTCCACAGTCGACAATAATTTTACACTCAAGTTTTTTAAGACAACTTCTCAGCTGCTCAAATAAAAGTTAAAAGCCAGCTCCACGCCCCTGAGCTGCCGCCAGTACCAGCTGGAGCAAAACCAGCAGCAAGAGCAGCTGGGTCCCTGGAGGCGGAGCGGTCTGATGTGGACACCCTGACCGGGGAGCCAGGACCCGTTTGCCAGCTGCCAGCCCAGCAGCGAAGCCATCTCCCCTCCGGCCCAGCAGGCGCTCGGTAGCAGCCTCTGCCAAGCACTGCTGGGCTCATCGCAGCACGGGGTTCCGGCTACCGAAGAGGGACAGGCAAGAAGCGTGTCCCCAGTGGAGGTGTTACAAAAATCAGTAAAAATAAAACTCTTCATCTGGCAACAGGGTCCAGGGTCCGGCGGCTATATCTCTCTGAAAGAGGAGGCGCACTGCCCGCAGGATCGGGCTGGGTCCCGAACTGCTGTGGAGGTGACTGCCGGCCCCGGGGGCACAGCCCGCCCCGTAGCTCACTCGGCCGGCGGTTCATCAGCCGGGCACGGGAAAGGGAAAAGCAAAAGCAGGCTGGAGGAGGGCACAGGCGGAGGGGCGCGGACCGGGGCGCGCTGCCCCGCCGATCCCTGCCGCCGCACTCACCTTGCCGGGCTGGCCGCCCGTCAGGTCCCGGGCGATGCTGCTGATGTGGCTCATGTACTGGCCGAACTTCGCCTGGTACCGCCGCGCCGTCAGCTGCACCTCGCTCTGCAGCGCCGACAGCTGCGCCAGCAGCGACTTCTCCCTCCTGCTCCAGCGCAGGGCCTCCCTCTTCAGCTCCTGCCCCGGCTCCGGGGCGCCGCCGCCCCGCAGCGCCCGCAGGCAGCGGTGCCCGCCCGCCCGCGGCTGCCCCGCCGCGCTGCCCGGCGAGCGGCCCGAGGGGTGCCCGGCCGGGGACTGCGGCTCTGCGGGGCCGGGCGGGCCGTAGCGGCACGCCGCCAGGTGCGCGGGCAGCTCCCGCAGCCGCACGGTGCGGCCGCAGCCCCGCGGGCTGTAGTCGCACTTGACCTCCAGCTCCTGGACGAGGCTGCGGAGGGGCAGGACGGGGCGCAGCTCGGCGGCCGCCAGCGGCCGGCAGCGCAGCGGGCAGCGGCGGCGCCGCGCCGCCCAGGGCAGCAGGCAGCCGGCGCAGAAGACGTGCCCGCACGGAGTGGACAGCGGCTCCTCCAGCACCCGCCCGCACAGCCCGCACTGCAGCTCCGCCGCCACCGGCCCCGCGAACCGCGACGGGTCGAAGCCCATGCTGCGGCCGGGCACCGCCACACTTGGGGCGCCGCGACCCCGGCCCGGCCCCGGCGCCGCTGGAGCCGCTCCCGGCGGGCGGCGGCGAGGGGCGGGCGGAGAGCGGGGCTGCGCCGGGAGAGGCGGGCGGCAGCGCCCAGACGGAGATCCCGGCGGCTCTCCCCACCCTCTCGCATCGGCTCCCTCTCCGCGGCGCTGCCGCCCCACGCCCAGCCCCGGCACCACCTCCGCCCTCCGGGGGCACCCTCGCTGCGCGGCGGGGCGAGGACCGAGGCGCGGGGACGCGGCGCCGCCCGGCCGAGCCCACCGCCCTCCCTGCACGGGCACTGTCCCGGCGGAGAGCTGTGTCCCCGGCGGGACACTCGGGGCTGGCGATGGCCGCGGACGGAGGCAGGGAGGGAGTTGAAAGGCTGCGGGACAGCGAATCGCTCAGGCTCTGACTGATGCACACTTGTGCTGGTAAATAACGCGCGCGTGTGAGCACGCCTGGTTCATGTCTCTCCAAAAGTCTTCCACTCTTTTCCTCCCGTTTTGGGATATCCGTCAGGGCACAGAATCCTGAAATCCCTAGTGCTAGCACTCTGTTGCCACACCATAAAGGAAATAAGGGTAAGAAAATTAGTTGTTGAACTCCTTCAAACTACAGCATATGTATGAACAGCACTTCTGTTTAAAGAAAAGCTAAAACACAGCAAAATCTGGAAAAGCGTAGTTAGGATCAATAGCTGCCTGGATTCTACCCCTTCATTGCTGCACAACCCACAACATACACTGAAACATGAAACCCCTAACACATTCCCCACATAACTTCACTATTGAAAACACAGGCCAGATTGCTGCCCCCAGCCCTGTGGAAAACCTCCCAGAGCAGAGAGGGATGGAGCTCTCTGAGGAGTTTCTTCAGTGGACTCCTTCATGTGTGGATCAGACACCATCCTTTTTGGAAAGGATGACAGGTTTGGTCTGTCCAGGCTCGATCCCAGGTTACTTCCTGGGCTGAGAACTTGTGAGGTAGAGTCAGGGTGTGTCCTCACCAGTCTGCAATTTCTACTTCAAACTCTGAATCTCAGGAGCATCCCTCTGGGAAAGCCATGGGGCTTTTGAGACCCACTAATGAATGGTTCTTTTCCATGGCTAAAAAGACATCATGAGGACAATACAGTAGAGACTTCTTTTCTCCCCCAAAGCCAGAAGGAAAACTCTGCACATATCTGCCCCTAGAACTGAATCTGGGATAGCAGATCTGTTATGTATACTCATGATTGACTTTAAAAAAGGTTTGCAACGCCTCACAGAACATCTACAAACACAAATATTTCTGAGAAGCACCAATCTACTCTTTCTGACTTGCCAAAGAGAAACCCATAGTTTTTGTTGGATTACCACAGCCATGAAGTACATTAGAAAATGAACTGCACCATCAAATAGTGTCTCATCTCAAAGAGAATGCACTACAATCCAATATCTCAATGCAGATCAAAATCACATTCTACCACATGAAAAAGGAAATCAACACCTTGAGTAACTAATTGTACTATTCATACTGGTTTTAATCATCTATCCATTGATTTTAATTGTTTTGCTCATGGAGTCAAATCAGTGTCATCCAAAATGTTAGAGAAAATTATTTTTAAATAGTGTCCTCCTCTCCATTTTTGAATTTAACTATTAATTTGGCCTCATTATTTGTTTATATCCTCTTCTGTCTCCCAGGCTCCCAATGTATCTCTTTGATCTCATTAAACATGGCCCAGAACTTCAGGCCTGAGCACAAGCAGTAATGTCTTCGTTCATAAATTAAACTGGGCAGAGAAAAGGCCCTGACATTGGTTCATTACCTGTTAAGCTGGTATTGCTTCTGTTAGATGCTTGAAATGGTTTTGGCTGAGACATGTGAGCAGTCTCCCCAGCCACAGCTGGACACAGCATTAGCCCTGCAGGGGCAAGTGCCAAGAGACAGTTTGGGGTGGCTGCCCTCTTTGGGAGGTGGAGGCTTAGGGGCAAGGCTGTAAGTCCTTCTGGAGTCCCTGGCACATTTTATTCACCAGTATAAATGCAGTCATGGGAATGAGGTAGCCAGGTTTGAGCCTTGGAGCCTTTTGCCTCTCTTTAGATAGGTGATTAATTAAACAATGGTTTGGGATTCCTGTGGTAAGCACACTTGAACAAAACAACTCTGTCCTTTCTGGCCCACTTTGGGCATTGATATAATGTCAATGCACTGGCAAAACAGTTCCAGGAAGTTGACATTTTCTTTGCCTGTTCTGGACTAAGAAATTATCTTCCTTTGCCATGATGTCAGCACAGATGGAAGCACAGGCAACTGGGTTTATAGCAGAAGCAATTTGCCAGTGCAGGAACCTGTAATACAGACAAATATACTAAACTCATCTAAAGATAACAGCTGTCAGCATACCAGACCTCCATGGAAATGGATACACATGGATAAATACATGCAAATGTTACCAATGTGCTTACAAAGGATGATTCCTACAATTAGTCCTCTTAGTTCTGAAGTAATCAGGAAACAAAAAACACAATCCTCATACTGTCCTGAAATATTCTTAAAGAGACAACATAATTATAAATTTTTTTTGCTTCTCCAAGGTCTCAGCACCTGCAGCTCCAAGTTTCATACAGCCACTCCAGTCATTGGTTCACTGAGGTGGTCAGAGGGAAATGCAGATTTAGGGAGATGGAGAGAGGCTGAGGAGCATAGGAGCAGCAGTGCTCTCCTGAACACTGGGGACAGCTGGGACAGCACCACACTGGGACTGAACCCACTCACAGATCAAATAAATGTGCAGTGCCTTGTCAGTCAGTCCATGTCTTCAACAGCTTCTAATACATTCATTTTGGCTGTGCTTGGTAAGGCAGAAAAAGTAACTTGAGATAAGAAAGCATTTGCTTCCTTAGTCACAGGTACCTAGACACACACACACTCTTTGAGGGAGGATTTTGGTGGGGGTAACTGCCCTGAAGGAATCCTTTACCAGCACACAAACCCAGCTGCTCCTGATCAGAGCCAGGAGGAAGAGCTATTTCTATTATAAATAGAGGGTCATATCTGCCCATAGCTCTTTTCTCATCCTAAAAGGATCTACAGCTTAAAGGATTAACTATACAGCTGTTTCCAAGTCTTCTGATGAAAATATGACAAGAAAGTAAGAATTACTGCTCTGAAATACTGAAGGTAACTGTAAGGCTCCAGGCTCCACTGAAGTCAAAGGGGAAAATGCTGTGAACCTTCAACTCCCTTATGTGGGAATACAATATGTATTTTTGCATTTCCCCCCTCATTTTCATAAAAAATTTGGCCTTTTATTCACCCATAGGATTTCACAAAAAAGTTCTTTTTCCACTCACACTAGTAAAATGCAGTAACTAATCTAGAGTTAGGAAGACTCGGCAATTTCACTCTGAGATAAGAACTTAGATTTGAGCCTCTGCTATTAAAATCTGTTATCAGATTTTAATAGCAGAAGTCTGCAAATAATTTTTGTCACTGCACTTTGGAAAAAATATTATAAGCATAAAATTAGACAATATTACTAATGTTTTATTGAAAATAATCACCTCAGAAAGTTTACAAATTTTAAGTCAGCAAGCAATTTTTCTGTACTACAGTTTATCACTGAGCGCAGTAAAAGTGTTTGAGGAAGTGTCCAAGCCTGAGAGTGAACAGATATTTGCTGAAAGCTGAGCAAGTATTTGCATTCATCAGTTAAGGAAAGAAAATTCAATTAAGCTGCACACATTCAGTGAAAAAGATTACATCCATAAAACATTTGTAATCTATGTTATTCACCAGCACAAAGACACTGTATGATCTCTATGTTTGTGTAACTATGTATGACATCAAATAAACCAACAATCTGCTCTGGCCACTGGGAAAATGAGAACAAGTCTTAAAATCCAGTAAGTGGGAGGTCTAGATTTTTGACCCACCTCTTTCAGTCTCTAAGTGGCCATAAGCAAGTCCTGAAAAAGCTTTTCACTTTTCCCTTCACTTACTGCTAATGCTACCCAGTAGAGTTCACAGCAGTCAAGTCCCTATACAATTCCCGTAGCTAATAAAGGCGCCTCACTAGGGCACCTTAGGGCAGTCAGGACTGAAATATGCACCTTCCAACACAACAGGTGGATAAAAGCACCTTCCAAGACGTGCCTGGCCTGGGAGGTGTGCTCTGCAGTCACACCCTTGAGGTGTGAACCTTGCAGAGGGAGGAATTCAAGGAGCAGTGAGATTGTGTGTGATTTAGAGTCAATCTGCCCAGTACTGTAAAAGCCAAATGCTCCTAAGCATGCCTGTTCAGCCCTTTAGGAACTTACCTGATAGAAATTAACTATGCTATCAGCTTTGGACACTTCCAGCAGCTGAACGGGGGTTTTGTCAGAACTACATTTCTACTGGAGTCCTTGGTACAAGTCAAAGGTAGATATGAGCATTCAATGTGATTTTTTCATAGTGCTTTTTAGCAGAACATTTTAATAGTAAACAAATTTGAAGGAGGAAATAGCTCCTACACCTATTTTGTGGATGAGGAGGTAGATAATTAAATTGTTTAGATTCTGGGTCAGAATTATTCACATAAACTGGAAATATGTGCCAGAACAGGAAACTGGGTCTTCTCTTTCTCTTTAGCAGACTATGAGCAAGGCAAATCCATCTCCTAAACTGGAAGCCCAGGTAGAGAAGGCTATGCACTTGACCTATATCAATACAGTTTGAGTGTTGGGACTGCATTTTCTTTATTCTCCTTTACCTTTCCCCCCTCTCTTGTTCAGTGTTCAACATGAGCTACTTGCCAGCTCTGTGCCCCTCCCACGGGCAGGCTGTGCTGGCTGCCCAGCCCTGCCCAGCCCTGCCCTGCCCACCGTGGGGCTGCTGCAGCCCCAGCAGAAGGTGCCAGCAGTCGGTATCAAGGTAAGGGAACATCAGAGCCTTGCCTTGGGCATTTCTCTCTCATTTCCCTTTCCCAATCCAACTGTTGCAACCCGCAGATGTCATGGGTTATAAATTTGTCCCTGCAGAGCCAGTCCATGGTGCACTTGCAGCAGACACCTCCTTTCTGCAGCGAGCTGCTCCCTAAGGGTATGCAGATACAAAAAGCTTTCTATTTTAGCACCCATTAACTCAAGGGAAAAAAGTCTTAGGGGATAATTTTTCACATTATGGAGTCTCATCAGCTGCTGTCACTGAGAAGAGCCGCTCACTCATCTTATGAGATGGCAGAGCCCAAACTGGACTGGAAAGGGATCACCTCATTGCTGATGACAGTCCCTCCTGAGAAGGGCTAAGTCCTCTTGCCCTTGCAGTACTTGATCAACCAGCAAACACCCAGTGGCTGTTCCTAGGGCTTCCTTTTCACAAAGCAAAATGACATAAACGCCCAAGATGGAAAAACAGTCACCCCAGTATTAGTAAAATAAGGTACCACAAACTGGAATAGAAGCAGAAACTCAGTTTCCAACTCAGCATGTCTCAGTGAAGGCTTTGACAGCTGTTCAGAGTAAAATAAATTGTTCAGGGTATTTCTACCCTTTTGCATGTTTCTTTCCAGTGTCACATGGCACAGCCTTTAGAAAACTGCCTTTACCTGTGCATTTTTTGTAGTATTAACTTACCCATGAACTGGTAAAGGAGACAAGTAAAAAATTAAAAAATACATGTGGAAAGTTCAGAGTGAAATCTAACAAACTAAAAATAAATAAATGTGGGAATTTTGTTGTAGGATTTTCAGAACTTTTATTTAAATAATACCTGAATTTAAGCCTTTGAAATTAAATATCATTGCCACCAGAATGTGGCTGGTCTTAGTCTAAACCCGGTGAACAGGCTAGGAGGTGTGTGCAGAGAATTTTGATTACTTTTTGCATTTTAAAATGACACAGATTGAAAAAAGCTATTAGTAAGTCAAAGAAAACCAGTCAAAAATGAAAGAACCCAATGGTAATCAGTGCATGGGAATATGGGAATCCATGCACTGTTTCAGTGTTAAAGTCTTACTTAATAAAGTACAAAAAAAAAAAAAAAGAAAAGAAAAATAATAGGTTAGAAATATGGAAGCAATAGAAAAAATTTAAATTAAATGAAAAATTAATATCTTGTTATTGATATGGGCCATAAGATAAGCACATAAGAATATGCTTCTGATTCTTCTATACATTCTATTTGTTTGTTACACAAACTGTAATTTATGCAGTGCAGAACACCCTCTTAAATCCCATGCCTGTTTCTTCCATCCACAAAATAGGTTAAACAGAAATAGCCAAGGAGCACTTTACTTTGTGGGTGTTCCTCAAATATGAAAGCTGCGATACTCCAAATATTTAATTGACCTAAGGTCAGTTCCTTTGAGATTCAGCTTACATTAACACAAATAATGCAGTGGTAAAAAAGAAAGATTTGCTCATGTAATTAAGTATTCTAGTGCACTGGCAAACATGATTCCTAGATATAATTTACTTTGTCCATGAGACACTTACAACATTGAAGTTTCATGATTGCATTTGACAGTAGAAATAATATGCAGTAATGATTTAGAGTAGTTAATCTTTAAAAATGTCAGCATAATACAGAAGAAAATATTATGAGCAAGGAGAAAGAATGAGTTTGGATTTTGTAGTTTTTCCAGCTCTTCATCTTTTTAGCCTTATTTTTCTTCTGAGTGCTGTTTTTCTGGAGTTATGCTTTCAGAAATTACTTATTAATGAGTCTGAATTAAAATGCATACAATTGCTTATTCCACAGGTAGACTTAGATAATTTCAATGGTTTGTATTTTATTTAACTTATAAACAGGATTTATTGTATTTGTCTTATGTGGAAGACCACCTTGACTAGTTATTCTACAAACACATCTCAAGCATTATTCTTTCTATCAGAATGTCTTGTTTGCCACCCTCACTAAAAGTAGCCACTTGCTACAGTTTGTGATTTTTTTTTCCTTGTAGGTGTGTGAGAACTGCTGTTATTTCATACAGTCCTCCCTCTCTGCTCTCAGCAAGGCTGGAAACCATGACCTCTGACAGATGGTGACTTTTTACAGCATTTTGGGTAACACCTGTAAGGCACAGCACTACAGGAGCTGCAGGGATCTCAGATCAGCCTCCATTATTGATGTCTCCATGCTTTCTGTTCCCTTCCCTCTCTCATTCCCAAGCCAGGCAAAGGGGCACAGTGGGCCTTTAACTGTGGTGCCTGGGAGCTGTCAGAGTAAAGACAGATGTGGCCTCCTGGTGTTCTTGTGCAGGGAGGGCATCCCCAGGCTGACAGAAGATTGCCAGAAGATTTGGCAGAACAGATGAACATGGTTCTCCCAAGAGTTATGGATCATGTCTGGTTTTTCTGATGTTCAGCGACAGTGGGGTTCATGTTGTTGTGTCCTTTGGTGGGAAGACCCAAGGGAAGGGCTTTCTCCCGTAGCAGTTTGCCAGGTTTTATTTAACTTCTAGGATCTTCCCGTCTCCTACGCATTTGCAAGATGTGGTTGAAAGAAATGAGGAGTTTAAGCATAATTAAGGAGGGTACCCAAACAGATATGCGTACACACAGATAAGGCCAATGCCAGAGACCAAACTAAGAAACAGTCTGTTCAGGTAAAGCCACAGTAAAGATCTTGTGGCTGTTTATCTTAGTGCTTAAGGGAGTGCAGTTTAGCTGAACATCTCCTGGAAGAATGCTCTCAAATGAAGTGGATGTCTTCCATTTCTGGAAATGTCAAGAGTGCTGAATTAGAAATTTTCAACTATATGGTTCAATAGTTTCTATTTTAATGAGCTCAAAAATGGAAAAGAAAGAGAGAAATAACTTTCTGATGCTTGAAAACATTTAAAAAATTTTGAGTTTGAACAGCAACATCTACTCCTCTTTTTGAGACACTCAGACCTGAAAGATCAGAGATGAGATCATTGAAGCATATTTGGACAAATTAAATCTACATTTTTCCTAAACTGCCTATCATCATGGATTCATGAATGTTAATTCTGGTGCACTAATGCAACTTTCTAATGACTACCCACTGCTGCACTGAGGATTGACATGTACAGCCTGATAGTCTTGTTATGGAGTGTTTTGTCAATGTGCTAACGCAGCTCCTCCCTGCAGTATTTCCTCATTGCTATTTTTTTAACCTATAAAGGTTTTCAGAAAAGAAGCCTGAGTTTTAGAAATGCTGAGCAGCAGGATGCTTCAGTGACATCAACAGGAAATAAACAGGTCCAAATCAGGTGCGCTTTTAGATAGGGTGAACATGCTTTTTCTCATACCTAATAATATTGTCCTGTTCAGCCTACTCAGATGTATTTTAGGATGTTTCCACCCTTCATGCTGGAGCTGTATTATGGATGCATCATTTTCTGCTTGTATCACCAAAGATTCAGATCAATAACATACAATGTAGTGTAAGGGTCTGATATGAACTTTTGAGAGGCTCCCCACCTAAGTGAGCTGGATTTGGCCCTTGGTTATGTTCTAAAATTAATCAAGGCACAGCAAGATGTTCTATATTAATTTTATATTTTGCTATCATGATTTTCTCTTTTAAAGAGAAACATAAGCTGAGGTTTGTGACAATTTAGCAGTTCACCTTAAATGGGAAAACTTAGATGGCAAGCGTGTTATCTGTTATATGCAGAGGCAGGGTTTGAAATTTATTACATCTCATTTTAAGGCCAGAAAATTTTCCAGAATTAATGGTGATTCAAACTGTAGTAAAAGCTGAAGTCCTTCCTAGATCATACATACTAATATGCCATCATCATAAAATGCCACTTTAAATTCACTGATTCCAGTCTCCATCCCACGAGAATCTGAAGCAGCATTAACAGCTTCTGTGAAACATTCTCACATGAAAATAAAGCACCATGGTGGTTGGAAAGAGGAGAGACACAGAAAATACCTTTTTTCTGTAGTAATCAGACTTAAAACTTTCCAAGTTTCTTGCTGTCTACAACATCAAAATTTATCCAGCTTTGTATTTGAGCAAGTAGTGATTCACTGCTGACTAGGACAGAGTCCAAAAGTGGCAATCTTTCCCTCTCAGGCAAAAGTTAGATGAACATGATCCTTTGGCAGCCTGCATATTAAGAGCTCCCCTATTCCCAGGTTCTCAATTGAGGACCTTCAGTAAGGTTAGCAAAATTACATTGAAATCTGATTTTGTACTGTTTGGGAACTGAATTTTAGTACCCCACTCTTCAGGCTGGTTTTGTGAACAAGACAGCCTGACAAACAGTACCAGCTGTCTGCAATACCCTTCAAGCAGTGTGATTCAGACAAGCAGGAGCTTCTTTTTCCATTAGTCTCACTTTCAGCTTTATTTTAGCAACAAAGTGATTCCCTCCTTTCCTTCCCACACAAATAATCTGTTCCTAAAGAAATCCAGCTTTTAGAGATTAATAGCATTTTGTAGTCTGTCTAACCCTTTAGAAACAACTGTCACATTGTCAAGGCCAGAGGGATCAGAGCTCAGGGCTGACTTTCCTTATCCCTGATTCTGCCTCTGACGTGCCTTAGGATCTTTATTAAGTTAATTAACCTCTGTGACTCAGAGTAAGCACTGGTGTAATGCACGTAGTAATGCTTTACACAGAGTCCCACAGATGTGAGGCATGATAAAAGGGTACAGGACTGTTATTGCTACTAATGATCATTAGTTTGAAATCATAGTCAGGCAAAACCAAGAATAACAAGACCATTACAATTAGTTGAAAGGTAGGGTTGTGATATTTAATCATCATTAAAAGGGAACATGATGAAAAATATATTACATATTTTCAATGAGTGTCAAGAAATAACTTTGTGGGATATCTGCAGTAAAGACCATGAGTAACAGCTCTGAAAAACAAGGTTCACTAAACCTTCTGGTCTTTCATCCAGCATAGAAGTTATTTCTCCTACTGTGTCACACACTGTGGCTACTAGAGTAAGTCTATTTTCATACATGTGATACGATTGGGCACTGAAAACTAACAAGCCACAAGTCTGTAAGCTTATCTCTGACTTTTTCATTGTTACTATTTTTTTACTGTGCTTAATACTTATCATATGCAATTTCTGGAGAATCACAGATTTCAGTCAGAGCTTGCTCTTGCTGACTTTTGTGGTGCATGCTGTACAAATAAATTACAAGATATTCACAGTCTCAAAGAGGTAACAAAAAGAAGATGACACTGTCATACAGCACAGTTCTTTATAGCTATCTTTTGATTTTTTTTTTAAACATTGCCTCTGGGATATAATTAGATAGAGAAAAAAAATCTCATCCATCAATGAAGATATTAGCGATCAGAACCGAATATTGGCAGTCTCAAAGAAGACATTCCTTTCCAGCTATCTAGAATTTTCCTTTATTGACTTGTCTCTTTCAGTCTATCAAAGAAAAGTTTTAATTTGCAGCTGAAATCCTGATCCTACAATGAATCATGTTTTCTCTTGAATGCAAAGGGCGTCTGTCTGGCAAAGTTGGCAGCCTGACCTCTGTAAATATTGTTCTATTGATAAAAAGAGGAATTGGATATAGAGACAATCCAAAATAAATATTTTGCTGGGATCTTGAATGTCTGACTACAATAGAGCGAAGGGATGTTGCTGCATTTTAAATCATTCTGACATAAGTTGAAGTGAGCATTCGTTTTAGTTGAAAAACTGTCAAAGGCAATCTGCACCTTTCCTTTCGGAAATGAAGATGGACACCTATTTAGGGACTGCTCTTTTCACTTTATTTTCATAAGGATTTGCCGTTGGTTTGGTTGGGAACAAGTCCAGGCTTCTTGATTTCTAGGAGAATTAGGAAAGTATTTCAATAAAATATTCAGAAATACCAGCATGATGTGCTCCTGTCTTTTGGAGGGACATGGATGGAAAAAGAGCCCTTTGTGCTGTTCCTATCAGAAGCCTTCACAGGCTCAGGGAGGCTTCCTCAGCATGCCCTTGGGACAGGTGTGCAAGTGGAAAATCAGCTGTGCATGGTAGGCAGCAGACAGGCAGCCCCAAGGATCAGAGGAAGGGAAACCTTTATACCCCCACTTCATACTGAGGAAGTACAGAGGCATAATTTCTCCCAAAAACGCAATTGCTGCAGTGGATCTCCTGGCATGGCTCACCTCCCCACTCTTTCCTGACAAGGCTGTATCCCAAAAGAAGAAAGATGTGCTGCTCTATGCTGCCATACCTCCTCCTTTCTGTCCCCTTTGCTCTGACAAAAACTGCTACATAAAGCAAAAAGGGCGTGCAGAAGGAGGAGGTGTATGTGAAGGATTACAACGAGAAATCCTCAGAATAGCTGATGAGAGGTGTCTCAGCACCATCAAGTCACAACAAAAATGGTCTGACACAGAGGCATGAGCGAGCTTGTGCTGAAGTCAACAGAACTGTACCTCTGCTTAACCAGTGACAGCCTCCTGCTGCTCCTTCCCAAAAGGAGAAACAAAGGAATTTTTCCCATCAGAGACTTTTTCTTCTTATCAATAAATGACACTGTCTCACTGCTGCAATAGATAGTCTGTAAATAACAGACGACATATTTTTACTGGCTCATCTGCTTAAGCAAAGAGAACTCCTGTCATCAGTGCTGAGCTGTAAACCAAAATTTGAAGGTAAGATACTATCTACTTCTTTCTCCTGTAACTCACAGTGCTGCTGGGACTGCTGTGCAAGGGAATGTATGTCTAGTGCATGTGACAGATACCCTAACACTTGCTGTTTATCTGGTTCTCCCTTCCTATGAATCATTCTCCTTTCTGTACTGTATACCTCCTGAAAAGGGCCTCCTGTTTCAATTTTTTTAAAATTCATGCTTACAATAAAATCATAATAAAACAATACTTTTGCAGTAAAAATAATTACATTATTTACCTGGAATTTGATTCCTCTTTTCTGGAACTTTGAGCTGAATTTCTTTTTTTCCTTATTTTCTAGATCATGGAAAAGATTTGCATCTGTCTTTCTTTGTTGTGGGTATATTTCAGAAATGTCACCCTCTCAACATTTTGAAAAAGTTTTTCTACTTTTTTTTTTAAAGAGGGTGACACTACTTGCATCCTCAGTACCATTTGTAGGAATCAACCAAAGGCCACCAACTGAATCCTAAACATGTGTATCAGTCACTCAAAAAAAGAGTGAGAGACAGGGAGGGCATTCTCCTGTGTTAACACAAATGTTCAAAGAAAATCTAAGAAAACCTGTGTTGTAGCTCCATGGCAAGAGTTCTATTGTCATTACATTGCAAGGGTTCTAGATTGCTAGAATTCTGTATCTCCTTGATGTTTCTTGCAGGCATCTCCTCTAGGCACTGACTCATCCTTGTCCTCACAGCAACCAGCTGACTCCAGCTCCCCTCAACCAACCAATCCACTCTTTTATAACACTCTTCTTATTGGCTACAGCTGCGGCCTGGTAAAGTCAGGCCTGTTCCCAATCTCTAATAATTGGCTCAGCTGCAACTATTTAGTTGATTACTCTCCATACTACTTTTATTTTCTTATATTGTATCCCCCTACAAACCTGTCCATGCCCAGAACAAAAGACAGAGGACACTATCCACACACAGAATCCACCGCCACCAGGCAATTCCCACCGTTCTGAGGGCACAGGCACTGCCACCAGAGCGCACTGAAATGCCTGCTGAGGTCATGCAAGCAGAGCAGGGCCCAGGGTGGGTGCTGAGGCTGAGCCAAGGCCTCCGCTCTGCACAGCGGTGACAGTGCCCCACGCTTCAGCAGTGCTGCGGCACAGCTTTGTGCCTGTGACCTCGGACACTGCCTGCTCCGCCTGGGCCTTAAGGTGGCTTCCTGGCCCTGCTCCTTGCACAAACAGGCAGTGAACCTGAGGAGAAATAAAGAACGGTTTGTAAAAAGAAGTAGGCATAAAAACAGTATAAAGAAAATAAATAATAGTTCGTGAAAATCTCACACAGTCAAAACCAAGGGCACCAAATTTATCAGGCAACTTAAGAGAAACACAAATCTGCCTGTTAGGTTGCCGTCTCCTAGACTGGAGGTCTTCAAAGCTGCCAGAGGAAGGCTGTGTGCCTAATCAAAACACATCTCCTTCTCCTGCCTCAGTGATTTGATACCCTTGCTTTTGGGAGCAAAGCATTCTCCTAAGTACCACTGAAGAACGTCTTTCTGGTATATCTATCAGAAGGCTGATTTCTGAGCTCAAGCTGAAGCTACTGGGGAATTTTGCTTAAAGTCAGACTCTAAATGAATCTCTGCATAACTATTATTGCCTTGTTCACACTCCTCTCTTTCTGCTTTTTGCTCTAATTCTCACAGCTGGAATTGATAAACTGGGGGCTGAAAATGAGGAGAAACTTTTTTTGGTTTAGGTCTACAATATGAATGCAATTGTTTTATCTCTGGGACTGCAGTGGTTTTTCACTAGCAAAACCTTGTGCACCAGTACAAAGTTACATTCTGGGACAAAGTTTTAAGAGTTTGCTTCCTATTACATCAAAAAGCCACAGCAGACTCAACATTAGTGCATCAGGAATGCACAGAAGGATCCATAATAAATGCTATCTTAGAAGCACAGAACAAACCAAACTGAATACAGGCATCTAATGCCACTTTCACACCCTGCCATGTCCCACTTGGTTCCTTGTCTGTCTCTCACACCAGAGAGTGCAGGTTCCCAGGTGCCTGCAGCCAAACCTGGCAGTCCTTTGCAAATATCCTTAGTGTATTTTGCCTCTTAGTACATGTAACCAATCCACTGATGACTGCACATCTAATTTACTTTGAACCTCTTAACTACATCTTGGGATAAAGAGATCAATTTCTTGTCCTATGTTTTTTGAGAAGAGCTTTTGCAGAGCTTGAGGTTTGCTCCCACAGCCATCATGAACACCCCTGTGTTCTCTGGAAAAGCTTTCTTAAGTTTCAATGAGCTTAGAACAGAGCTTATGAAGTTACTATTAAAACAACAGCTAGAGGCCTCTGCTGAGACTGAGAAATACTGAATAAGAGTCAAGAACTCTCCAAAAGGTTCTGAAATGAACATCAAATAGATGTGATAGACAACAGGCAAATCAACTTCCCATTTATAAGTATAAATTTATAAATTTTTATAAATTATACTTATTTTATAGATTTGGTTTCTACTCTAAACACCTAAAAACATATGGTGGAATCCAAAAAAGGAGATTACTCTTCCCAGGTCCCAGGTCAGCACTTTATCTACAAAGACATTCTCTTCACCTATTAGCTGTGAGGTAGGTAACAGAGACTAGGTTAAAGACCATTACTGAGAATTCAGGAGTTAGAAAATGAATGATAACCAGGAACTCTGAAACAGCAAGGCAGTGTACATGTCCTAGGATGCCATCTTTCATCCCGTGCTCATGTTGTTTTTTCCTTTCCACGGGTTCTTTCTTAGTGCAGAACCCTGACTGTTCTCAATGAATGAATAACAACACAATGTTATTTTCCTTCCCTTGTTCAGTGCAAGGCTGTCCAGGTTTCATCTGGGATAGAGTTAATTTTCTTTCTAGCAGCTGATACAGTGCTGTGTTTTTTGGATTCATTATGAGAATAATGTTGATAACACAGTGATGTTTTAGTTATTATGAAGCACTGCTTACCCTGAATTAAGGAGTTTCCAGTTTCCCATGCCCTGACAGGGAGGAACTGCACAAGAAACTGGGAGAGGGCATGGCCAGGACAGCTGATCTGATCTGGAAAAAGGGGTATGGCCATGCCATAGAACATCATGCCAAGTACATAAACTGGGGGGATCTATCTAGGAAGCACTGCTCACTGCTTTGGGAGAGGCTGAGCGTTGTTCATTGAGTGGTGAGTAACTGGATTGCACATCATGTGTTTCTCTTGGGTTTATTTCTCTCTCTCTTTATGTTCTCTTCCTTTTCAATATTATTATCGTCATTATTATATTTTATTCAATTATTAAACTCTTTTTATCGAATCCCACAGGCTTTATTTCTCCAATCCTCCTGATTCCACTGAGGGTGTGTGAGGGTGAGCAAACTCTCTGGAGTTAAAACACAGCAACAGGCCAAGCTGTCTTTCTTCTCCATGAAGCTGTGTTGTGAAAGTAGGGTTATTCACATCCTCAGGAGCTCTTTACAGTGCCTTTCATTGCAGCATGTGTGTGCTTCATTGTAATTTGTAACCTGGTTTCACAAGGCCCTCTGAGACATGGACTTAGTGTTTTTCCTATGTTCCAGGTTAGTAAGTGCAGTGCAGAGTGACTAATGTCAAGCTGAACAGCATCTGCCTGCTTAGGGCTGCAAGGTCCTTGGATGTGCTCTGGAAGCTCTGGTGGGGAGAAGTCACATCTCTGGAAGCTTTCACTGGTGAATCACAACCACTTTCTACAGAGATGTTTTAAACTTCTCCAGAGACATGTGGTATTTCAAAGGGCTGTCTCTTGACCAAAATTGAATTTTTGCAGTGACAGTAAAATATAAGCTTATACTATAAGGTTTATCCTTTTGTGAAACTTTGTATCATAGCACTAAATCTTAAAAGAAACTACATTTAAAGTAAAAGGTGTTAAATTCTGAGACAGGTAGAAGTATATTCTTTATCCCCAAAACACTGGCACTACAGTTCTAGCTTTCCCAAATATTCAGAAATATGCTCTGGAAAAATAAAATAAGTTAGATGGAAGTTAGATGGAAAATTGCATCCAAAAGTTTGGAAGAGTTGTGAGAAGCTAAAAGTGGGGTATTGCAACAGGAAATGTGCAACCTCAGGAATATGCTACTGGCCTCAATGCAAACTCAGAGAGCATTCAAAAAAGAGATGAAAAAGAGTGTACTGCAATGCTGAAAAGAAAGGAAATCGCAATAAGAACATATAAGAAGATAATGCCTGTCAAAAAATAAAGAATGTTTGACAGTAATCCCATAGAATATTGTGTGTATTTCTCTGGTCATTCCTATCCAGACTTGTGGCACCATGAAAAAATCCTTTTCTTGTTTTCCACTGCCAGCTCATACAGAAAAAGAGCCTGCTGGTTATATAAAATGGAGGTTATCAGCAATATTGCTAATTAATGGTGTAGTTGCCAAATAAGAAGTTAAACTCTGACAAACATGACCTAATGTTACACAAATATGCTTCATAAATCACAGTTAAAAAATTACACAACAGGCAGCATTTTTTTTTGGACAAGTAATAGAACCTATTGGCAGTTAGTATAATTAAAGGCTAGTAAGCAGATGAAAATGTTTGGGGGTTTGTAGACTTTTGTACATAAAAAAAAAAGATAGAAGTGTTTTTAAAATTCCACAGCTTTAACTGGTTGTTGCTTCAAATGGGAAGACTTCAGTGGGAGCCCAAGGATCTACAGGCAAACCCAGGTTCAGCATGGGGAGGTCTCAGATCTCTGGGCACAATGAGGCTGTTTTGGATGTCCTGTGATGGACACAGCTGGTGCTGGCACTGATGTTGCTCCCAGCAGCCAGTGCCAGTGCACTGTGGTACTGCCATCCCCCCGGGTATCTGCCTGCTCTTGTGACATATGGGCTATTGTCTTTGTCCCATTGTATCCCGTAAAATTTGAAGCTCTTGTGAAATACTGGAAATGTGGAGAGCCCTGAAGGGCTGTTCAGGAGATGGGTTTGCTTGGCATCTTCCCTTTCAATGGAGCAGAAGGAAGTAGAGTCCACTTGTTTAATATATTAAACAGGATGTTTTGAATGATGGCTTGCAACAGGTGGGAGCTGAAGAGTGCAATGAGGAATAGGGAACTTCAACAGCAACCTCAACTGAAACATTGAGCAGATTTAGTTCTTAGGTTTAGATGCAAAGATTAAAGAAAAAGGGAAAAATCTTGCATGGGAGAATTCCCTTTACTCATTTAATGAAGTTAAATCAAAATTTTTACAATTCTGTTTCAAAACAATGAAGTCTAATGATGACGATGAACCAAACATATATTCACTCTGAATGCTGTTTCCCTACATCCAAGAGAATGGATTGACTACATTTTTATTGCTATCAGAAAAACATTTCTCATCTATTTTAGTACAGATTTAGTAAATCATTTCACAGTAATATTTATTTAAGCAGAAAAACATTTGTCAGTGACATTGAGAAGTTAAGTTCCTTTTGTGCTTGGCAATTTATCATTAGACCCACTGGATTGACATACCATCCCAGGAGGGTAAGGAATGCTGTGAAAAACTGTTACTTATTAAAAGGAAAATCAAAATATGAATATTAAATAGACTGCACTGTGATGGAGGTTTTGTTTTAGTACTGGTGAAAGAGAAAAGCACTATAAAAGCAAAACATGCTACATGAAAAGAACATGGATGGAAGCAGCGTCAGTGACAGCTGGCTCCGAAACTTTTGTGAACCTGCTGATTTCAGTGGCCTTTGGATGAGGTCCAGACTAAAGCCACATTTTTATATGGCAGGCAAATTTGATAAAAGCACAGTCAGAAGCAGAAACAAAGAAGTATTGAGGAGCTTTGCAGAGTAGACAATGAAGCAGAAATAAACAGAATCATACAGTCCAAAGGACTAGAATTTGCATTCACTCACATTGAAGCCACTTGACTGATTTCCATTCAAGTGGAATTTGAGCTGGAAAAAACCCCAGAAATTGTAATTTTAAAAAATCTTCAATATCTGGGTTATACATCTAGGATAAGCCCTGCCAGGAACAGTGCATGTGCTATGCCTGGCATTTGGCCCCTGCTTTGTATTTCAGTTGGATTTCACTAATCAGAAATCCCCAGGAATTTATAACTTCTTCCTCCTTTCATGGGACCACCTGGCCAGCTCCCCATTATACCACCAGCACAACTAAAGCCCCATGAAACACAAACATACAAACACTTTATCTCCTCATGAACATGAGTCAGAGCTGCTGCTTCCACTGATGTGGGACTGGGTCTCCAGTGAAAGGTTTCCCTCGTTCCAGATGGAATTGTGAAAGGCCCCTGCTGAGATGACAATGCAGCAGAAAGAAGCACACAGACATTTAGTGGGAGTTTATAAACACAACTGCAAAGCTGCCATGCCAAACCCCTTCATACCCTGTAGGTACTAGAGCTCTTCAGGTGCCTTGGATTTTTAGCTTTTCCCAAGATTGTTTGAAAAAAATGCAATTATTCAAGTGAATGATTTCAGCAACACAAGATATACTGAATCCTTCTTTTTTGTTCCAGTAAGGATGAGATTAGTCTGTTCTTGTCTTCAGCTTCAGTAGAAAAAGAGACTCTGTCTGGGTCTTAGGGCAGCCAACAAATGGGAGTGAGGGCACTCTTTAAGAAGCCCAGCCATACGACTGCAAGTTTGTAGGAGAAATTTGGATGAGCCTTTCATTTTCTCATCACTCTAAAGTAGTACCAAGAAAGGGAGGAAGAATAATAATGCATGATGCCTCCCCTGGAACAGAGTGTTAATGGCTGCAAAGGCCAACCAGGTTGTGCTAGTGGCAGCATAAATGCCAGATTTAAGATACATTTCAATGCACAGAAATTTTTTTATCTATGTATTAGGTATTTTCTTGCTGATTGATTGATTCCTGAGCAGAAACAGCTTATGTGCTAGATACAGTTTTTCTCACTCCAGAAGCCTTCCCTCTTCCTTCTAATGGAGAGACTGACTGTCCTGCAAGGACAGCAGAGGCCTAGGTAGGAAAATGTGACAGCTCTTCTAAGGCTGTGTTGTACTGGCCCATGGAAGTTTTGTTCACTTTTTGTTCCACAACTGATTGTTATATTTTTTCCAGAACATATCTGCAGACAAATTACTTTACTCTTAGCAGATGCCCAATGGGGTTTGTCCTTCAGGATCCCAAACAGCTCTGCTGTCATGGTGCTTTGGCCAGCACACTTTTCCCCCTGGTAATCAAAGGTGTGTGTGTAATTGCATCACCTTCTTGTGTGCTCTACTGGCTATCTCAAAGTCCTTTGTGGGGAGTCTGATCTTCCCCATGCACCGTAGGAGTAACACAGGCACTGCAGGATTTTGGACTCTGCAGCAGAGGCCCTAATTTTAAGGCAATTTTACCTCTTTGAGGATCTGGCCATTTATAAATGGTGAAAAGTAAATATGCTCTATTTGCACATGATTGACAAAGAAAGAGTTTTGTAATAATAATTCATGGCTTCTCAAGAACGTTTCATGTTATGGAGTCAAAATTTCTTGGAACAAAGTTGTGCTCATCAATTTACTGCCTGTGAGGAACTTTTTCTGAAAAAGAATGTGAAAAATTACTGTGTCTTTAGAAACAAACATGAATGGCTAGCATAGATCATTATTAGTATGCAAAAGGAAATTTTTTTCTACAATCTTTATTCCTCAGGCATCTGCAATGATGTCTCTAAAAACAGTACATCATTTGTGATTCACAAGGAAGATGCTTTCATAAGCTTGGAGCAGAACAATGACAATGGGAACACAGTAAAATATTATCAAGTTAGAATGGCCAAACTGCCATAATTTTCTTTGCATTACACCTTAAGATGTTTTGACTGAGGGGCAAACCACATTTTGTGGTTTTTGTTTTTTTGTGTGACATTAAACTAGCCTAATCCAGGCTTGAATAGGCACCCAGACACAACTGCAAACTGAAACACAGCATGTGTGAAACAAACTTTACACATGAAGTACCCGTGACAGAAATTATATTTATAAATACAACACATCTACACAAACATCTAGAGACTAATTGCATTCATAATTAACAAATGTTACTCAAAACATTGTTTATATTATAAAACCTGTAACTGGGAAGAAAACATGTTGGGCCTTATCCACATCTATTGTAGCCCAGGAATATTCTGGGTTAGATTTTGTATGAAGTTGCAGGCACTTTGAGATAAGCAGGCCCAAAAATCCAAAAAATATCTGAAAAATATCTCAATTTCATTGTCAAAGAATAAAAAAAAAAAAAAAAGGCAAAAAAGGTATTCCGGATCAAAAGATTGCTTTGCCCAGTTACTGATACGTAGTTTCATCTTTCTTGTTTAGGTATCTGTGCTTTCAGCCAGTGGTCCACTCAACACCTGTCCACAAATGTGGTTCCTGTTCTTCCCAATAACTGTCTTGGGAAGCCTTATATCAGGTTCTGCCATGAAATAGATGAAAATAAATACCCCAGGATGCCAGAGGAAGTGTTGCACCTTTGTCAGTCTGGTCCACATATTGAAATATGTATAGAAGATGGAAATCTTAGTGGTTTTGTCCCATTTGATATATCATGTTTTGAGTGGGCTTAGATGCAGACACATTAAAACGTGTAATGCTAGCACTACATGTTGGTTTTGACAATTTCTGTTAGTCCTGAATTAAAGCTAGCCTGACTGTGACATATGTCTGACTGTCTCATTTCTTGAGAACACAGTTTGCTTTACTTTGAAAGAAAAATGAGGCTTTGAAAGCCTTGGGGACAAAGATTTGCTCAGTAGATTAAAATTACTGATGTTAATATTTGTATTTGTTTGCCAAAGATAAAATTTGAATGTCCTATTTTGTTATTTCAGACTCTTGCATGCACAGTATTTTATTTATTTTTTTTTTTAATAGAGGAAGAAAGGACATATTGACAGCAGCAAAATTATTTAGAATGAGGGTTTAAAATTTTATAAGATAATTAAATTAGAAATCATTTGACCAAGGATATAATTTTCCAAATAGTTAAATAAATGCTGAGTAAGCAATTCCATTTACTTCTGTTGCATTTAAGAGTTGCCCAAAGTCATGTCACACGCTTAGATGAGACCTTTTCTCCCCACTACAATGTTGTGCAATGGTTTCCACACCCATGCTGGGGACTGAGAGGGATGACAGACTGCTTTATCTTCAGGAAAAGAAAAACTGGTTGACAGAGTATTCAAAGGGAGAGGGAGAGGAAGAGGGAAAGAGAGAAATTTGTTTGGAACCCACCAATGTTATTATGAAATATCAAGTTCTAATCCACATGACTCATAGCAGCTACTCTCCTCAGGCTGGCCAGAAGACAAAGCACACTATAATTATGTGGGTAAGACTGGAATGCTCTGAAAGCCTATGTAAGGAGCCTGTTGGACTCCACTGAAACCCACCAAGGGCAGAGACCTCCTAACCAAAGACCATACCTAGAGATTACAAGTGGCAGGGCCCTAGTCCAGTTGAAACACAGTGCTACTTGCCAATTGTTTCTCCCTAAAATGATTGCTCTGCTGAATGCCTGATGGAGGCATTCAGTGACATCAGTGAGTGGTCACCCATGACAATTTTATTCCTTCAGCCATTTCCTATCACTTCAACTGCAAGGAAAAATGTTTTCTTTCCTTGCATAAAACTCCATTTGAAATGAATAGGCCAGGGGAATCTTTTCTAAAACTAGAACTCACACTCCTTGAGTAAACAAGAAAATTCCTCGAAGGATTTATTCATAGCAAGATTAATGTTGTGGCATGGATTCTTCAGCAAAATAATTTCTTATTGTATGTGAAAGAATTAGGGCAAATGAGGACAAAAGGAGAGAACAAACTGCTAGTTTTACTGGCTGGAAAAGATCAGCGTTCCTGATTAGTTTGTCTCTTCTTTTGCTCCCCATTCCATGTTAGAATGAAAATATCACCCTATAATGTGTTTGTAAAAATGTCTTCTCCATAAACAAAAAATTGTTTTTGAATAGCCAGTTCTCAGTGCATTGCAAGGCCACCTAGACAGTTTTAAAAAGGCAAGGTAAAAAAAGAAGAAAACAAGCAACAAAAAACCAAGAGCAAACATTTTCAATGTCAAAAAAACCCCACAACCTACTAGCTTAAATACAGTCTAGAAACACAGATGCAGGAAATCATGCCTACAAATTTCTGCTTTCCTTTACTCATTCAAATTTTTCCCATTCCTCTTCCATTTTCTCAAGGATTTTCGTATTTGCTTCTTTTCTTCTAATTGTTTTGCCTTTCCCTGTACCAGTTCCTGACCATCCTTGTTCCAGTCTTCAACATGCCCAGTTCTTCTTTCCAGTTCTTTATCCCTCCCCTTTTTCATCTGTAGCTGCTACATTTTGTGTCATTTTTTCTATTCCTCCTTTGCTGGTGATGAGCCATGAGCTAATGTCTTCTCCCTGCCACAGAAGGGAGACAGGAACACATACAAAAACAAACTCCTGTGGGAAACAAGGAAAAGTAGAACTCCCACCCAGCTGTTGCCTTGTGCTGCTTCCATTCAAAGGCTTGCAGTTTACAAAATATTAATTCCTCCCTCGTCCCTGTAGGTGAGGAATAAGGGAATAAGAGATCCCTCATGGAGGTCCCAGACCATAAGGACAGCAAGAAAAGGAAACACTCCCTTCTAGCACAAGAAGAACAGATGTAGTTTGCCCTGAACCTTTAGAAATATTGCACAGTCACATCCACTCGAGAAAACAATTCATCAGTTTTCTGTCTATATTCAAATCACTCCATTTACTTTAGTTCCTCAGATTAGATCATCACCTGGCACAGGCAGCCTCCAGGAGCTCACCCTGCTCTTGCAAGTCCCAGGTTTCCAATGAAGAGCTCAGGAAAGTTACAATATCCATCTAGATTTTAACATCTTTCTTTTTAAACCGTTGCAATGATGTGAAAAAGAGCTCTTAGAGAGCTTGGATGTTTCTAATAAATCGTTCAAATTCCAGGCCTGCCATATCTGCTGCCTTTCCCACTAACCTACAGCTGTTTGATCTCCTTTGTGAGACCTACCTGGTGTCCTAATCTACCTGTGATTTATTTTTGGCACTGGATAAGAATGGTATATTAAGTTTGTGAGATTATTAACGAATAGTGCTAATAAAAAACTGAGCTCTTGTTTCTCTGAAATCACTGAGAATGTATTACTCAAATACACTTTACACAGATTCACGATTACTAAGAAATCTGGGTAATATTTTTTCCTTTGTTTTTAGTTTCGGGGGTAATGCTTGTATTTTTGATTCATGCTTCTTAACTGAGGTTTCAAAGTTTTATAGTCACTCTCAGCTTACCAGGATATTGTTTGAGGCTGAAGAACAAACCTTGCCTTTAAAACAATTCATCTTTTGTCTGGTTTTTTTTTGTAACCAACATTGCAATGGCACTACTTGATGGTTGGGGTTTTTTTTTGTTTCCTGAACTCATCAGTACAGACTGAGCTGTTGAAAATAGCTTGATGCTGCTCCTTTGCCTCCTGACATTAATCATAGTTAATTAAGTGAGAATAAAGTTTGGGTTAATGCAAACAGGCATTAATTCCTGTCATCTCCCTGTTCTCGGGAGTATACAAATTGGACAAGCAGAGAAAAGCAACATTGAAAATATATCCTGGAAAAAACATTCAATTAACATCAGGATTAGAGGTCTTGTCAGAGATCTGTTAAAATGTGTTCCCCATATTTTCCCAGTAACTTCATGACGACAAATCCCAGTGTCTGCTCAGTGAGACAAAGGATTGAGATCTACTTTACTAGCACTAGGATAAAACCTTTTTTATCCTTGCAGCTGAATGTATGCCAGGCAGTGTCAGACAGCAAATGTGCCAGGCTCATTTTTCTAGAGAACCTTATTTCAGAAACACTGACATTCTTCCTCATGTTGCTTAAATGTAGAAAACCAAGCCAAATTAGGGATGAAGAATAAGTGATATTTCTTGGGTAGAAAAAAAACTAGATTTAGAAAGCAAGATTTAAGTAAATAGGTCTCTCTTTTTTTTTTTTTTTTTTTTAGTTTTTATTTGGGAAAGAATAATAATTTAACAATCAACTTGAAAAATCTGGAAAAGTGTCACTAGGTGAAACACTGTTGTTCCAACCTGTGTTGGCAGTAGCCCTGAAATGCTTCTTTCAGCTCAGTGAGGCAGCAGTTAGATATGTTTATGTATCACTCACAGCTCAGTGCCTATTCTTAGAGATTTAGCATCTCTTTCTCAAAGGGTATGAAATACATGAGGTCTGTTACTACATTTGGCTAAAGCATTCACATCTCTGTTTCTAGATACAAGACGCACACAATCAGCTCTGTCTCTCCATGGCTTCTTCTTCCTGTTCTTCATGGCCTTAGTTAAACTCAGCCCTTTGCCACCACCAAAGCAATGCTCTGCTGCTCTTCCTCACCTGCTAACCAGCCCTGCAACACCAGTGCCACTGGCACTACCCTGAAACTTGCTGCTGCTACATCCCTATCACAGTCTCCCATTGATCCCCATCCCACAGAGCTTTCTCACTCACAGCACCCCTGCAGCACTTCTGCCTGCTGGAAGAGTTTTATGTCTTACAGGACTGGCTCCTTCCAAAAGGAGAAGGCAGGAGAAGTTGGGGTAGGAGTTGCCTTCTTTTACTCTAAAAAAAGTGAGAAGTTCATTTGCAGCAAAACGACACACTCAATACTTGAACTGTCCCATCAGCTCCCATGGCTCTCCAACAGACTCCTGCAGAGTGCTCCTGTCTGTCTTTGGCCACTTGTATTCAGAAACTGGAACTGCTCTGGGCTGCACATTCACACCCTCAGTCCCCAAGAGAGGACAGAGGACAGGGCACTGCCAGGGGGGCTGTGAGCACCCACCCACCCCAGGGTGCCCTCCTGGGGCTCCCTGGGGCAAGCCAGCCCTTCCACAAAGCAATATGTGACTCCCTGCACTGCACTGCCAAGTGGCTGTCCTGGAGTCCCCCCTGGGCTGTGTTTTCACTCTGGATAACACCAGACAAGCAGAAGCTGAGTGCCAGTGAGTGTCTGTTTTGTAGCTTTATGGATGACTTGTGTTGGACAAAAAGTGTCTTCAAAATAAAGTTATGGAAGGACATTTGCAACAAAGAAGATGTGCCCACAGCATTATAAGTTTCTCATAGCAAAAAATTTTAATAAATATTTTAATTTGGGCATTCTTTTGCATACTGTGCTGCACGCATAAGTGTTGGCAGGTATAAAAGCAGGCCTCTGTTGCAGTCACAGGAAGAGGAGCTGAATTATTTACAAGGGGAAACTTTTTCAGTCTGGGAATCGTAGTCAAATGAAGAAAATTAAAAATCTTGACTGCTGCACAGTCCAAAGGCTATAAACATAAGATCTGCCATCCCAATTTTTTATGTGGCTAAAGGACATCTATATTCAGCACAAAAAATAATTCATATACAAGTGGATGAAGGGGGACTTGCTTTTCCCTGTTTTGACTCTTTATGCATTAATGTGTGGTAAATACATGATTCAGCACAGAAACTAAACATAGCCTTTGAATTGTGTCATGAGCTTATTTTTCAGGATTCTGCTCCAGTACACTTCTGTTATCTCCATTTTTGAGTTCACAGCATCAAAAACCTGTTGGGTGCAACAACTCAGCTGTTTTTCTCCTCTTATTGCTGCAGACAGCACATACAACTCATAGCAATGGGATAAAAGGGTAAAAGGAATGTGGAAGCCAGATAAAAAGCATGCTTTTTTTGTAGGTACATATATTCATCTATTGCATGGTATAGATACATAAATAGCTATGCCCTTCATCCATGTCAACTCATAAAATTCTTGTTTTAAAGATGCATTAGTGTACTGTAATAAAGAAATAGCAATGTATTCTTGTGTTCATATTACAGTGACACTATGGAAAAACACATCATTTCTGTCAAAACAGTTGTGATAAGGACAAGTCTCTTCTACTTGTGTTTATTGGTGTTCACTCCTCCAGAAAAAGCTTTTATTAGAAACATTGCCTTGGCCCTCACACGCCATCCCAGAATGGGGACCTGAACTCTCCTGTACATTTGATAAAGAAAGAGGTGCAGTTGCCTCAGCTTTCAGAACTGGATTGCACACATTTAGATTCATGTGCTACAGCTTTTCTTTCTCATGGTAAGCAACTAGCAGAAAATAAATTTGTTTCCCCATTTCTAATACTGCGCAGCAGCTCTGCAGTTTTGCTAATGTTTCCTCTAGCAGAGCAACTGATTTCTTGAAGAAATCAAAAGCATCTGTCTCTTCACTGAACCACTGAGTGGGGAGAAAACCACTGCAGTACGAGAAAACCCAGCTCATTTTGGTTTCTTTTTTTACCTTCTAGACACTAAACCTGAGACAGCCATCATCACAACACTGGCTCTACTCCTTGAAAAACTTGATTAAGAGATGGACAAATTATGCTAAGGAGATCCTCCAAGAATTATTTCCATAAAGGCAACACCATCTAACCTGGTAAAAGCTATTTTTTATCTGCTAAAAGTCAAAGGAGGAATTTAAGAAAGACAGAATTAAAATTTGCATAATTTTCTTCCTTGTGTTCTCTCATATCCACTTTCAGACAAGACCATTAGTGCTTATGAGGAAGCTTTGCTTTAAAAATATTACCAAAAATCAATTATGACTGCTAGCTTTAAATAAAGAGGTGACACTTGGGAGCAATCTGGATTGCTTGATAAGCTGTGTTCCTTTGAAGCACACACACTTGCATATGTTTAACATAATGCCATTAACCTTGACATAAGAATGTAGGTCGTGGTTACAGAAGGGTGATTGTATTTTGGAAATCAATAACTACATTAAGGACTTAAGGGTCATCAGTAGGAGGGAGCTAATCATACTTTCCTAAATGCAAGGCTCATCCTGATTTCACCCTGCATTTGTGCAGAATTGAAATTAACTCTTTCTGTTACTAAGGTCTAGCTGAATAAGTAGAAACTCCAACTGGAAGACAGGAATGAATGAGAATGCTTTTAAATAGCATATTGTCTTAAAAATTAATAACTCAATGGTCAGCTGCCTTTGCCTGGCCTCCCAGAATCATGCAGTCATGTCAAAATTGCAACTTGCATTAAAAGGTGAACAACCCTCCACCACATATTGCTGCTCAGTTCTGATTGCTAGGGAAAAGATCTGAAAGCATAAACCTTGTTTTAAGTAAGTATCATCATGCTTGGACCTGCCATGCTTGCTATACACCAAACAGAAATACAAAAAAAATCATTTTAGAAAATACATCAACAAGGAGTAGCTAAAATTGAGACAGTTTATAATACGAAGATACAATTTTGTTACCAACGGAGTTTCTGTCTTCAGTTTGCACTTGAGAAATTAAGACTACTGCAGCAAACAGGCTGGATTGACTTGGTTTATGTATGTCTGTAGATGGTGAGTAACTTGGGATAGTCCCACCTAGCTCTAATGTTTTGGAGCTGTCCATCTTTGGTTTCTTGGCTCCAGCCAGTAGGATAACAGAAGTTCATCCTCTGTTTTAGCTGGTAATTAATCAGTTTTGCCAGCTGTCAGATACAGTTTTGTCAGCTGTATGTCAGCTGTGTCTCTCCTGAATCTTGTAACCTGGAAGGTTTTTTGTGCATCAAACCACTAGAGCCAGCTGGTGTTTCTAAATCACAGAGATCAAGGCCCGCATTGTGGTGCCATTAAAAAAGGGTACACTTGGGGCCAGAACTCCTGAGCTATTTCTTTCTGCTGAAATAGGTACTCAAATACTCACAACACTTAGTCCTGGCATGGAGTGGGACCTGGTTACAGCAGTTTTATTCCCTCTAAGGAAAAATCTGGGTGACTCTGCCAGCCTTGCTTTCTTTCAAGTCACAGCCTTGCAGTCAGTGATGTGTGCTGGCTCTTCCTGGACACCACAGTTCCTCTCTGCAAAGTGTCCCCTGGGGTCACCATGCCACCTTCACAGCTCTCTCCTCAAGCAAGACTTGAGCTATAACCCTGTGATTCAAAAAAAAAAAAAAAAAAGAAATTCAGGGGCCCCAGCATCAGGGGTACACTTTCCCAAAAGGAAGACTCTTCCTGCACTTTGTGTCTCCTCCTGGTCCTCCTGGAGGTTGTCTAGGTGGGTAACTGGAGCCTGCTGCTTCCTTGTGCCTCCAAAACTACTTGACTTTTCCTTTGGCTTCTTTACCAGAGAGAGGCATTTGCAAGGATTACAGAGCTCCTGGCAGCCCTCAGCTTTGACCAAAAGGCCTTTTTTCCCCAGCAGTCCTTACCAGTACTCTTCTGTCTTTAACTCTCTGTTTCTGTGCCAGGATAGCTTGCAGGAATGGGGCTTATATGGGGATATAATCGCTTGGGAAAGGAATGTAATTAAAAGCAACATATAAAGCAGTTAAAAAAATCTTCTGAGGACGCTCAGCTGGCACAGTGAGAATCTTACTGAGAATATTTAATTTGTTTGCATTATTAAGTGCAGACAGGTTGGTTTTAATTCAAAACAAACATGGCAATTGAATAAAAAAACTTATGTCAGTACAACATTGTAGCTAGAGAATTAAAAAAATGAAAATGTAGGAAACACAAATATTCAGGCTTTCAAAAAATGGAAAAGACTTACTGGATTAACCAGATAATTAAAAAAAAAAAAACAAAAAAAAAAAGAAAACTGTTCTAAAGTTTTATATCAGCTATGCTATAAGGAACCAGATGAAACACTGATGCAGCTGCCTTGATCATTAATATTTTTTTATTCCTGTTTTTCCAGTTACATGTGCAGAACATATAGCATCTGATGATATCTAGTGCATTTCATCAGAAACATTTGACAGATGAATTTACATTTATTACATTTTCTTTCTTTAAATAGTAAGACATGTCCTGTCTTACTAGTTAATTTTTGAAGTCTTAGCACATTGACATACTAATTTAGGCTTTCAGTTTCTTTTCAGAGAATATATATCTATATATATATAAATTGTTTTCAAGTTTGATGGAAATGTTTGATAGATATACTGTGAAATATCAGATAGACTTGTGTGAGGTAATGCCAAAATTGATCAGAAAAAGTCAAAGCTATTTTTTTTCTTTTTTTTTAACTAACTGAGAAGGAAATCCAGTCTTCTGAAAGGCACTACATGGGTTTATCTAGTATGTCTCTTCCATTGATAATAATATATTAACTTATTCTTACCTGAGAGAAGTAGGAAGCATTGAGCCCTGTTTGAGAAATGGGAAGCTCAAATAGGGAGATTGTTTGACTACCATAAATCCAGAGAAGGAAACTCCTTCAGTACTAATATTAGCTGTAAGGAGATCTGTATTTCTTACCACCTGCTCAAATCTATAGACAGAATTATCCCATCCACTTCAAAGAAAATACTTAATATCTTATTCTCTGGAATGGAGTATCATTAAAAGGTGCATTTTTCCCCAAACTGACCAGTTGTTCTCTTGGAACCCTTTCCTGAGCTCCTGTATTTATTTCCATTTTACCCTTACTACATTCAGACACTGTCTAAGCCAAGTTTCAGCACAAATCAATTTTTCCCTTTTGTCAAAACTAGTCTGGGGAGGAGGGAATGGAGGGTGCTTGGATGACAGTGTTGACACTGGAGCTGCTGTGAAGAATCATGAATATGATGCTCTAATACATAATCCCTGCTGACAGGTTAGAAATCAAAGCTCATTAGCACAGAAGGAAGATGAGCATTTTAATGCCTCTGGATTCCATCCACTGCAATTAACACCACATACAGCATATTGTTCACCTAAAGCCATAAATCACAGTAAAAATGTCATATTATACACAGATCCTGAAACCACAACAAAGAAAATGAGAAATGGCTCAGAAAAACTAGAGAATACCACATTTTTTTCATATGACCAATTGGAAACTAAACCTAGTGCTGAAAATATTTTAAGGCCTTGTAAGATGGATGGTCCTCATAAATAAGTCTGAAGGTCTCCATTTACCTGAATAAACTGCATTGCTGTAATGCCTGTGGGTCCAACCCTACCAACCCAGGAAAGCAAGAGTAAGGCAATGGTACTCCTGAAGGGAATATATGAACTTATGTGCTTTAGTCTGTATGGAACTTGATATAATTTGTGGTAGAAGTCTTACAGAATTTTCTAAAGGGAAAATTAGTGACCCTTAAGCTCAAAGGATATCAAGAGCCAAATCTGAGCCTGAATGTGACATGCAGGTGCAGATTATTTAAACTAGTGATTATTTCTGAGTATTTCTATTTACAGATGTTGGACCCCAAGAAGGGGAGTTGTTAGACTGTTGTTAATGTTCAAGCTCATCCTCACATCCACTATTGTCAAATTTTTTATTTTAATCTTTTGATGCACTGCAAGAGGAGGCAGAATTCTTTACAAGTCCTGCGTCCTGTTTGACATCTTCCTGCGTCACTTAATTGGTCTCCCTTCCTGTTTAGGGCATTAGGTGTGTGCACCAACCAGCTGAGAGAGAGATCTGAACTGAGACAGAAAAGGGCTGGAAGGTGAAAGAGTAGTTCTGATATATTTTGCAGAATAAATGCTGAAACCTGTATTCAGAAAACAGCACCAGTGAAGTGGTGCAGTGGCCTGTGACAGCATTGGGGAGGCACAGGGCACCCTGATGGCCAGCACTCTGCTCAGGCATACCAAGGAGGTTCAGGAAGCTCCACCAACCTCCTGCCTCCACCTCCTCATCCACATCCAAAAGCACCCATGCTGGCCCTGCAGCAGATGATATTCTGAAAAATGTTTCTTCTGCTACCCACTGTGCATTTGCTTCTCACTATCCCTTCTGCCTCAGCAAGGAGAAAAGCAGGATGGTAGGATGGTGCACGACCACACAAATTCCACATAAGCAACATCACCCTTCCCAAAAAGGTTTCTGCCAGCCCACCTGCAAGCAGAGACCAGAAATGTTTCAGAGGTCATCCCGGGACAGCTTTGGTTTTCCTGAGGGACAAACATACCTCATGTTCCCCCCCAGTTTATCAGACTCACCTCTGTGCTGGTCTGGCCTATCGGACCCAGTCTGGGTGAATCCACTTCTCAGGAAGGATTGTGCAGCTCTGCAGGTGCTCTGCAGCTACATGGAAAATTTCTCAATAATCTGGGCTTGGCTGGGTGTGGAGGAAAGCACCAGGTCTCTCCTTGGGAGCTCCTTGTTGTAGTAGGATATAGGCTTGGCACTGGCCATAGATGAAGAGTGGCTCTTTCCTCTGTGTAATTACCATTTTGAGCTGAGCCCAGGAGAGGTGAGCTCTTGCTGCCAGTTCCTCCGTGTGCAGCTCCTGCACAGAGGAGCCATCTGGGTGCCTGCCCACTCCCTGGGGACGGAAGGACATTCCCCTGAGAGGAGTTCCACTGCCTGCCCCTTGGCTGGGGGGTGACTAAGGGACAGCAGTGTCACCGCACCTCACCCTGAGACCCTGCCTTTGGGATCAGCCTCCCTGTCACTGGCTATTTTCCTGGTCCATGAGCCTTATGTTCCTGTCAGCAGGAGCATGGGATCTCAATCCTTCCCTGTGCCTCCTCTTGAGGATATTTTGCTGCCTGGTGGTTAAAATGAGGCATAGAATCCCTTAGGAGACAGAAATTATCTAGATACTCTTTCTAAGAGAGGTTGCAGATCAGATCCTGTCTGAGGAAGAAGCTGATACCACCAGCAACCTCAGCACTTCTGCCCCCATAGGAGATCATTAACCCTGTAATGAACCTGAAGGCCTCCACATTCCATGGACAGAGGAACAGAACATAGCCCTGAAGTAGGTACTGCACAATTTCAGAGCAAAACAGTGGCAGAAATTCAGGTGTGCATCTATGTCTATCATATCCTGACGGTTTCTCACTCTGATCCCTGCTTGACATATAAAGCTTTCTGGATCAAGATTTTAAGGCAGAAATCTTTCCATGAGTAGGAAATCTGTGTCTTACTTAGGTGGTCTAGATTTTCCTGCCAGATATATCTTTCTGCCTGTTGTAGCTGTCTGCTTCATGTGTTGCAATCTCTGTCTTGCCCTTAGGCACCAGCAAAAGAAAAATAATCCAGTTTTATGTCAACAACTGGTTGGAAACAAACATATTTCTAACACAGCATTATTTCATGTCAGGTGGAGAAGAAAGACCTATAGCACAGCAGTGAGAGCAAGCCTCTCAAATGTCTGCTTTTTTTCATGTTCCAAAGGTATGCACCCAGTCAGAAACAGGAAACACACAGCAGTATAAGGGGTGGCAAAAATTTGACCTTCATGCATGTTCTGAAGTGGTCTTTTCCCCACTTCTCTTGTATTTCATTATATTACCCAAAGCACTCAGTTACACATCTGAATTTCCTCAGCCTGTCAACAGAAATTTAAGAATTTGGCTCTTTTCCTAGAAGGGTATGGCTGCAGCTAAAGGAGAGCAAGATTTTTACCATAGTTTTCTAATCAAGTGTTTTCTGTGGGCAAATATTCCCTGTCCCACCTTAAGTGTCTCTGAGGAAAGACACATGCTGTCCCATACTCCATAGTGATCAATTATCTGAGCACTACCAGCAGCATTATTAAGATGGAAGAGAGCAGTTTCCCACAGATATGATTCTCATTTGATTCTCATGAAAAAATAATTTTCAATTAGCCAAGCAAATATATGCTGCAGGGAGGAAGGCTGCTGGCCACAGCTGGTGGGTGGATTACTCTGCTGGTGTGGAAGGGACTCAGCAAGGGCCTGGTAGGGGCTGTCATGGCATCAAAGTCCAGCCTGGGCTGGACCACTGTGATTAATGAATCGTTTTTTGAAACCAGGGGCACATTGTGAATGGCCTTCAGCCACTTCTCCAGCCTCAGTGACCACATAATTTACAGCTGCAGATCCACTGAGAGTATGACTGAGTGTGGACAGCCTGTGGCACAAGTCCATTGCAAAGATTTAGTCAGGCTACTGTGCCACAGTGCACAGCCTTTACAGCACCTTTTACAGCTGAATGATCCCAGAAGGAGATTATACACTTGTCTTCATCTGAATGAACCTGTGACAGCTGCAGCTGAACAAATGACTCCTCTGCATTATGGAGAAGATTGTGGCTGGAGTCCCTCCAGTGTCCTCTGCTTCCCTCCCTGCCTTGTGCAATCTTCCTTTTGTAGTGGCCACCACCAGCAGGGGTTCAGCATTTCCTTCCTCTCTCTATCACTCTTTGGGTAGGCAGCCTGCTCTCTCTGTCAGTAACACTAAGGTACTAGCAAGAGTGGATTGTCCCACCTTTACAGAAATCCATGTGGAAGAAACCACAAGATTTCTTAGTGGATCCACATGCCTGAATCTGCTGTGACACTTTTGTGGGCACACATAATGAAGCCAAAAGCAGAGATCAACCTGTCTTGACCTGTTTGCTGCCTTTAGGACATTCTCAGCAGCCCTGAAGTTTTGCCTGAAGTAACCCAAAACTGCCTCTTACATTGTCATACTCGTTCTGTGGGGCTCCCAACAGTTACATGGCAAAAACTAAACCAAGACATTTCCAACAACAAATTAAATAAAATAAAACATGTACTAACAATCAAAGATGCATGGATTCTGTGGGCAAAACCCATAACAATTTATTGTCTGTTTACATTCCTTTAAAAAACTCACCACTTACTCTACAGATTTGTTTTGACAGCAGCATTTTGGGCAGCTGCCAAGTAAGGATAAACACAGAGAGCTGGTACTCATAGGGAAAAGTACAAGAAATGGAGGAAGGAAAGAAAAAAACACACATGCACATAGAAAACCCAAAGGATTTTGCAAGTAGATCAGAAAATGAGAAGACTATTTAGAAACAAGTCTGAAGTCATTGAGCATTGGGAATGACTCTTCTGAGAGGAGCCATCACAGCACCAGGACATGAAAGGTTTGGTCACCCAGTGGGCAGGCAAGTGTGACCTCTGCTGTCCACAGTGACCTGACAGGAAAGCACAGCCAGGTGCTACAGGACTGTGTTAGCCTGGCACTGTGCTCATACTTAGAGGCAGCTGTGACGAGAGCTCTCCGTCCAAACCTGGGTTACATCTGACCAGCCTGAGGGGATTGGGAATGCCAGGTTTGTCTGCATCAGTGTCTATGGGCCTGGGCAAAATTGCTTGGCTGAGCCACGGACTCCTTACACACCACACTGGTCGATAAATTGGATTAATTGATTAAAGACTAGGATTTTCCAGAATAAAATTATGTCATTATCAATTAGAATGGAGGTGTATTTGGACTTTCAAGGTTCTGAAAAATGTTAAAATTTCTCCAAAAAGGAAAGCTTTGACCATGCCCTTTTCTGACAGCCATTTTCTGCTTTTCCACTACTTTAACTTCCTGTCTCAGTTTTACTGCTAAATCCTAGACCAAGTGCCACAACCTAGTGCTTCTCTCCATCCTGGCTCTTAGGAACATTTTTTTCCCAAAACTAATCTCCAGGTTCTTCTTTAACAGCTGTGCTGCTTGCCTTTGAAAAAGTTCCCAAATTTCCTTTCCCTTCTCACTTTTCCAAAGATCTCCCTTAGAAACTTCTGCAGAAGTGATGGTTGTAGAGTAGTTAGCTAGCACCCAAAAGTGTCTGAACAGACACCCAAAATCAAGACTTAGTATGTATATGCAGACCTGATATCTGAAAATACCCACCAGTAACATTACACGTAGGTGAAAGAGAAGAGTTTCTAGAAGAGAAACCAAAAGCTAGGATGCTGTGTAAGTAGCTTAAATTTCAGAAGGATCAAGTACCCAGCAAATATCACTGAGACCAAGAGAATTATTGTCTGATGTGGCTGTATTTAATACAAACTCCAGTAAGAGAGACAGACACAAAAAAGGCAAGATTACACAGCTTTGAATGTGAAAGCTGATTAAATTCATTTTCCTCAGTCACTATTTGTTGCTACTTGTCACTGTATCTATAGATTACTCATTCCTTCTGCATATCATGTTTGTGTTTGCCTCACAGTGTTATTCAAATAGTCCAGATGCTGAAGCATGAGCCTGTTGTGTTTTGTTGGCCAGCTGCACAAGGAAGAGATATTCTATGCAATGTGTATATTAGAGGTACTTTTTCTTATCCTTCTGTGTAAGGGAAAACAAAATACAATCTCCATCTTTTAGAAGTAATTTCCATGCTTTGAAGTCTTTCAGGCCCTTATCTATGAGGAATAATAATTCTAATTCCTTGCATTACTGAACTGTTGCAGGTTGAAATCCATTACACATGGTGAAGTGCTCCCATACCATTGTAAAACACTAATGACAAATACCCAGATATGTAGCTCGTTACCAAGTTACATAAGTCACCAACCTGGTTTACCAAACCTACTTATCTGATTACTATAATCTGATGAAAATATAACTTAACCCCAAAATGTGTTGCCTCTGGATATTTTAAGATCAGTGTCTGATGTTACCTCAAGACCACATACAACTCCTGGTTGCTTGTTCGGATGTGCTGTGGAGTGGACTGTGACACAGTGAACTGCTGCGGGCAGAAGTTTACAGTCCCTGTAGTGTAAGATATAAGTTCAGCTCTGGTCTCACACACCTGAGCTTTGCTTTCCTTAATACCTTCCACATCAGGAATGCTCCCACTTGCCACCACCCTTCCCTGCCCAGCACATGACCGGTGTTCAGCTCTCTTGCTGGGAGTCGATGGGAGAGGCTCTGGTTAGATGCTACCAAGGCCTTGACTGTCCTCTTTTTCTTGAGACCAGAACAGGAACGTACCTCTAGCTGTTCACAAGAACATAATTACAGGTAAGTTTAATCTTGCTGGCTTATCCCCCTCTATCTGCGTATCAGCTCAGAGTACAACATCTCATGGAAATCCAGTATTTCCACAGTGCTCAGCACTGTACCTCAAGCATAAGTAGGAGGTGTGCAGGGTGTGAGGAATGTATTAAAAGCATATATATTTGAATGCCTAAATGCCTGCATTTGCCAGCCTTGCCTCCCTGGCCTCCCTTGATAGTTGGTGCAGACAGAGCGTCTCCCCCAGCGGGCAAGTCAGAGCACATATCCAAGGCTCCTCTCTGAGTCACCCCCAGAGGTGTTACCCTCATCCCCTGGCTCTGAAGGAGGAGAGGGAGACTTATTTCTCCATGCAGGCATCCCAGTTGAGTGCATAAACCTTGTCACTGTTACTGTTTTCCATCTTCGCTGGATATTTTCTATTTAAATTTCTTAAGGGAATAAAAAATAGTGAAAGAACTGCAGGTACTACAAGCACTTGAACTAAACCCAGAGTAGAGAAAATAGACTGTTGCCACATTGGCTTAATGGAGAAACAAGCCCTGGCCAGGAATGTGTGACAGCAATGTCTAAATCTGAAAGACAGACTGGGATGATACGTGGATGATACACAGTAAAGACAAACTCCCCGACTTCCAATGAATCCTACAGCATGTATAGGCCCATAAGCAAGTGCTCCGTATATGGGAAGAAACTGGTTGTTCTCCAGTGCATCCTCAACTCTATGTAAACCAGGAGGTGAGCAACTAAAGAGAGATCCTAAATAAGATACCAGATAGTTCTTTCATCCAGTTTTAAATATATGAATACATAAATCAATGTGCATGTTTATGTGTCTGGCTCCAATTAATAAGCACCCGTCCTATGCCTCAGGCTTCCTGACAAGCATCAGAATTAATAATTTAATACATGGAAGAACGATAATCTTGTGGTTAAGTAATTTGAAAGTTGGATCAGTTCTTGGCTCTGCCATAGATTTCCTGTGTGACCGTGGGCAAGTCACTTAATCTCCTTGGCCAAGTACCTCAAAGGTATGTAGGTGCCTGATCCCACCAGTTAGGCGCCACTGCTATCTTCAAAAAAGCATTGCTTAGCTGTTCCTTTAGTTGGTAGGTGTCTGATTTCTCTCACTAGGCATAAACAGGGTTTGCTGACATCATCCTACAAATTAATGAGCCACTTTGAGGCCTTAGTCAATTTCAAACTCCTGGGTCCCTTTTGTCACTGCTGGAAAAGCTGGCTTTCAGCTCACGGGACCCCGCGTGGAGCTGCAGAGGATGTGCCTGCCTAGCTGGAGAGAAGCAAGCAATTTTGGCTGGGGAAAGCACTGTCTTTTTGCAAGGACTTTGGCTGCTAGAAGTACTTTCTCACCTGGGAAGGCTATTTTCTATCCATCCCATGTCCAGAACCCTGCACATTCAGTTAGGTAGCAGGTAATCTCAGTTTAGGGGACATTTTAGGAAGGACAGAGCAGAAAGACAGAGGTTTTAGCTTAGGCCAGGGCAATGCACCCTCTGTGCCTCCCAGAAGGGGAGCAGCTGTCTGGGCAGTGTCAGCCTGCCCACAGCAGCCCAGCAGTGCCTGAAAGCTGTGTCTCCTGACTCACTGTCTCCTCTCTGCTGTGAGCATCCATTGCCCTCCCTTTCTCTTTCTCCTAGTGCTGCTGACTTTCCAAGGGGGACAGCTGTTGCTCATCACCACTGCAAGTCCTCACAACAATAGCAATGGTCAGCACCCTGCTGAGTCCCCTGGGGAGTTGGAGTTGTGATCTGAAACTCAGAGCACTTAAAAAAAAAAAGAATCCACCAAATTTATTTGCCCTTGTGACAGTCTGGGGGGGACATCGAACAACGCAGTGACAGGAAAAATCCTGCATTCCTCTCATTTCCAGCTATTGTCTGAGGGTGGTGTGTAAGGCATCTTGGCATACACTGGCCAGAGCTGTTGCTCAGAGGCCCCTGCCCATCTTTCCAGAAGGACCTGGAAGCCTGAGCAGCCCCAAGTAGAAGAATGATGTTTTTAGACTTTGAGGACTAGATTTAAACAAGTCAGTCATGTTGTTCAGGTCTTTAGCATACCTTCTAAGCTCAGCCAGTTGTGCTTGATCCAAAAAAGAAGAACAAGGAGAGAAATTTTACACAGAGAAAGGAGTAAACAGAAAATGCAGCACTGAAATTAATTTAGTTGGTTAAAGAAATTATTCCAGCTAAATACTCACTTACTCTTTTAGCTCTTTTGAGATATAGCAAGCCAATCAAAATTATATAGAAAATTAGGATTTCCACGTGTGCTTTAATAGTTTCCATAAGAATGTGTGGCTGCTAAATTTCATTAACCATACATTAGAAAATCAAAGATCTCTGAGCACAACTGAAAGGCACTGAGCTACCAAGGTAAGGAGATTTCAAGCTGATGAAAGCTACTCCCTGATGTCAGTGTACTTGTGACACTGACATGTTGTGTACTTGTGTATTTGTGGATGTGCAGAGCTGTCTCTAGTGCATGTGTTGTGGGGTAGCAGCTTCAGTGGAGGAAAAAGCAGGCCCTAGTGGTGATTTCTCCTTCTGCTGAAAACACAGACCTCTCTTTTTGTCTCATTTACTGGCACAGCCCAATGGAGTGAGCTGCTGCTGCCCACAAGGAAGAGTTCCCAGAAGGGGGGATGATGATCTTTCCCAGGAAACCTTTGCCTACCGTTCCCTGGACAAATGCCAAACAATCCCCATTCTCTGGCAACTTGATGCTTCAGTCATGTTTTATTCCCTGTTGTAGCTTCTCCCTTCCTACAGAAGTGTCTCCAGGGATGTACAGAGGAATCCCACAACAAATCTCTGCTGTGGCCAGGAGGGCAAAGGCTTCCCCAGCCTTGCAGGTGAGGCTCTGACAGATGTCTGCTGGGATCACAACTTCCCTGGCTCTTGGGTAGATTCAATCAAGCTGGAATGAAAGCCAGCTTTACTGAGTTCATTGCAAAGTTAAATAGACCAGAGTTTGACAAATGAACTCCCCTGATACACATTACAGGAGAGAAGTTAGGTTCAAGGTTTCTCCTGTGCCTCTGTGTTGTTCAGGAGTGCAGCATGGCAAAAATGAAAATTTAGGAACTCCTTTGTGACTTTTAAAGTTACCCAGAAAGGGCTTGTGGTGCAAAGATTGGGACATTACAATGACAAACAAAAAAAAAAAAAAAAAAAGGAAGAGATTCATAAAAATAGCACAACATTTAGAAAATAAATATTTTAGAGAGGAAAGCAATTATTTCATACCTCTGCTGTATGCATCCTCCACATGCAATCTCAGTCCCAGTCTGCTGGCATTATAATCAGCAACTGCCACAAATGTCTTCAGGCAGGATTAGGTCTGTGTTGTCCTCCTGGGAAGGTTTTTTTTAATTGATAATGCAATGAATAGAGTAAAACAATGTGCTACTTAACAGTTTTCCCCTTCAGCTCTATCATTATAAAGGTTGATTTTTTTGAGAGTTGATCCAGCATACAGGCATTGACTAAATAAATAGTGGATGGAGGCTTAGCCAAGAAATTAGCTTACCTGTAGGTGAAACACTGGTTACAAAATGCGGTGGAAAGGCTCCCGTGACAGTTCTTACGCTGCCCTGGGCCAAAGTGAAGGTTTGCCCTCTTATTATCTGGTAGAAATCAACTGTTTTCTTATGGCCCTAAGCCACCTGGTCTAGTGGAAAGTGTCTCTGCTCATGAAGGGGGGTTGGAATTAGATGATCTTTAAGGTCACTTCCAACCCAAGCCATTCTATGATCATGTTTTATTGTTTAAAGAGAATATAGCCATTGCTCTCTGTGCTGTGCTTTACAGGCACATAAGCACGGAACACTTTGTGAGCTTAGTCAATATTATACCTAATGATAAGCACTTAGAAATAGTTTATTAACATCTGGCAGTCATCAGCTTATAATGAGAGTTAATTTTAATATATCCATTACAGAAAATTACTTTTTGATGCTTAATGGACAGAAAAATTAGCATCCATAATTGAAGGATTTTTTAACATGTTTTTTCTACATATTTTACTTATTTTCCTTTTTTTTATGAGTTACTTTTTACTTCTGGTTGAGCACACACTTTGCAAAGGAAAAATAATGGAGGCTTCCTGGTATGAGCCAAAGGAAGTAAAAAATAATCAAAGATAATTTAAATGGGTATTGTCAAAAAAACACATAATGCTTTTTCACGTGTCCTTAATGAAGTGTATATTTGATTTATCTAGATTTTGCTTGCAGTTCTACCAGAGAGAAGCAAGGTGATTATATATTTGGTATAGCTACAATTTAACCCCTTTACACAGTTCTTTCAGTCATTTGGATTCTCAATTAACTTACAGGTCCTGTCAGTATCTACTCATGGCATGAAGAGCTGCAAGATGTAGTTTATTTTTTCATATTTATCCTAAAAAGTCATCAGAGAACAACGGGCCAGTGAAAAACTATTATTTAGTTAAATCAGGAATATGGAAATCAGAAAAGACACCACCACTTTCTACAAATAAACATGAAAAGGGAAAAACTTAAAATAATTATCATGAACATATATATTTGTCATTTAGAAAAGTATCTACTTAGATGCGAGATCTCCCATTGTATTTTTACAAATATTCTCTCATGAGATTTTTTCATCCCGTGTTTACTTGCATTTTTAAAGGTCAGAAACGGAGCTGACTTCCCTGGAGTTTGATTTTGTAATAATTCTCAACAGACATCACAGCTTTTGGCATAACATCAACATAAGCATAGTTTATATGCAATTATTCTCATAGTAGTTCTAGTTCATTAATTTCTG
This sequence comes from Melospiza georgiana, assembly GCF_028018845.1. Lineage (NCBI taxonomy): Eukaryota > Metazoa > Chordata > Aves > Passeriformes > Passerellidae > Melospiza > Melospiza georgiana. Next base: position 52,931,214 of record NC_080433.1, read on the forward strand.
AGACGCTAATACTGTCAACAAGACTTTGCTTTTCTAATGCTATCATTAGAAAGAATCTTCTTACTTCTCAGTCTGTTCTTTCTCCACTGATGTACTCCACAGTAGTAGTAACTCCTTCCTTTCAGCTGTCCTGAGGTTCCTCTGTGCTAGGATGGTACAAAGTAATTTTCTCTTGAGCAGACATCCCACAGGATTTTACTTTTGGTATAATAAGGTTCAAGTATTTCACTGATAGTCTAAATTTTCCAGCATTTCAAGATCCTGAAGCAAAAAATAACCCAAAACACATATGTTGGCAGCCTCTCCTGGGGCACACAGTCTCCTTTATAGCCTTAGGAGGTAGCCAGCCACCCAGGTGTTCCCCCCTAGCTTCAGCAATGAGCTCAGCTGAGGTGAGCTCTGCTTGCCGCAAGCAGAGGTGAGGGTGATCAGCCTGTCCCAGGCCAAATGGCTCCCTGAAGCCTGCCTGGCTGGCTCCCCAGACCTAGGGCAGGTATTGTAGCACATAGGGGAAGTCATGGAGGTACCTGAGGTGGGGTGGAATAAGTTGTCCATAGCACAACATCAATAAATCCTTTATTGATGAAAACACCTTGTCATTCAACACAAAGACAAACTTAGGCATATTCTCCCCATTCTGCCATGTTGTATGTTAGAATAAATGCTGGCATCCAAATATCTATCATGCTCATTATGAAATTAGATTAGAAATTGCAGGTTGCTCATTGGGTAATGCATAACATGTGTTTTAGTTTAGTTTTCAGAGCACGTGGCTTCAAGTTCTTTAAGATGTCTGACACTGATGTCAAGTCTTTTTAAATCACTGGAATATATCCTTGATCCTCCAAATCTGATTTAGAAGAAGCCTGCACAGGGCTTGATGGAGTTAAAAGTCATAGCGGTTTCACCCACCTCTTTGTTGTACCAGAAATGTCCATGAAACGGAGTGCTTGCAAAATCTTTTGGACACCTGGACAGTCATTAAGGGATTTTTCCTTGTTTTAAAGCTTAACTAACCATGATATTCCCTAATGATGGCTTTTTATTACCAGTGTTCAAGTTCCTATTCAGTTTTTCTTTTGAGAGAAGGAAGAGAAGAAAAGAACAGGGGAAAGCGAATGAAGAAAAGCAGGGGGAGAGGAAAGAAAGAAAGCAAGAAAGAAAGTAAGAAAGAAAGGCTAAGTACTTTGATCATGGAAATATCCATTTTTGTTTATCTTTGCTGAAAGGCTGAGTGCTGGGAGAGCACTGGCCAGAAGCCACCAGGTTATCAAATTGCAGCAAGGACATCCTGGAAGATGCCAAGTAGGGAAATAAACTGTATTATCTAAGTTATTGCCCCCTGTGCTCCTGATAGAGTGAAGGCTTTTAGTTTCTTCAGTACTGATTAGAAAAAGACCAAGCCAGTGATTATGCTGTTTCTATATTTAAAAAATCCCGTTTTCCTGCCTCCTGGAATCCATAACCCTCAAAGGAACAGGTTCTTTTGTTGTATGCCAACACACAGTTACTAATATTGAAAATTACTGCTACTTTCTAGATCATTTGCATTAGCACATTTGGCTCAGTCTTGAGTGTTTGAATTATTGATTCCTTCCTTGCTTACATAGAACTGTACTGCTGTCCAAGTCATCACCTCTGCAGCATCATACAAAGTAGTGCTGTAGGTTGATGACAGAAACCTTTGCTGAGCAGAACCCAATGAAGTCATTCTGTGTGCACTTCCTTGGCTCTTGGAGCACAAAGTTGAACCTGTCTGTATAAAAGCTGCCACAAAAAAATGCAGAGCTCCTCTATTTTTTGGGCTTTTTTTTGCTTGAGGTATTAACTTTTGTCAGATTACGTTACAATCCCAGCGCATGCTTTACATCCCAGTGTGCTACTTGCAGAAGACCCTTTTGTATCATTCCATCAAGAGCTTTTTCTAGGGATAGATCAGGTACTGAAGCTGGCTGAAGAATCTTGTGATTTGATGCCAGAGGAGACATCACCTTGGCTTCAGCACACACGTCAGAGGCCTGCAGTAGTATTTAGATGCTCTTTTGCTCTGTGAGGGGAGCACAGTGGAGAACTGGCTGATTTTCAGCAGCTCTTTGAGCTGCAGGTAGATCCACAGGGAGTCTGACATGCATTATTCTGTCAGCGTACAGTTAAATAAGGATCCATAATGAACTGCTTCAGTCCTGTCACAGAGATCTGACAGATGCTTATTTCCCAGGATCTATAGCTAAAAACCTTCTGGGCAGAGAAAACAACATGTGACTTCATGAATATTATTGGCTTATCATAGACTCACAAGACAAAGAATAGCAGTTTAATGTTGAAGCACAAAAGGTGGGTCTGCAAAAGCCTCACCAGAGAGTCTTTCCCTAAAGCCCTGTGCATGTCTCCACTCCCTTCTAAATTGCAGATAGAGATAAATTAATAGTAAGGACTAAGCTTTTGCGGAACCTACAGTAACCCTGAAGATTTGAAACTGAAAACTAACATACCCAACCTGCAGCGGGTAGTGCCAGCCCTGGGGCACAGACTCCTGCACTGCTAGGTGGTTGCCAGGGGCTCTGGCGTGGCTCAGGGCTGTGCCATCTGAAAACCAGTCCTGGGAGGAGCGCTGGCCATGAACAGTGCCTCATGAATGTGTGGGTAGTACAAGATTTGAGCAGCTTGGAAACACCATTTGATTCCTCCAGTCCAATTCACCTACTATGTCCCATGAGTGCTACCACGCTGCAGGCAGCTGCAGGGCAGCCGTTCATAGACAGCTGTCTGGATGGGAAGAATTCCCTGAGTTTAGTGCCTCTGGGACTTTGGTATTTTTTTGTGTTTCTCCCTGTGAGAATCAGAAATAAATGTCAACGCACAGCTAGCACAGTTATTGGCACATGGGTCCAAGTTGTTGTGAACTCCCAAAGGCTTTCACTTCAGGGCTCACTGGATGTTGAAATCCTCCCTGATCACATCATATGGACCTTTATGCTGGAAGATATTTGCTTCTCTCCTCCCACTGAGGAGAATTCAGTGGCTTGTGCTGGACATATCATTTCTGAGGCCAGGGCGCTGCTTCCATGTCTGGACTGAGGCTCAGTGCTCTGAGGACAACAGCTCTTGCCTGTGTGCTCTCCAGGGCCCTGGGCCACACCCCCTGGGTATTTCCTGAAGGATTTAAGACCAGCCCAAAGTCAGGCAATGACCACTGCTGCCATTCACCCCTATGGCATGTGCCCACTTGGATCTGCATGCCACAAAAAAGGATCTAAATTTGGCTGGAGCTGGACTATCTCGGTGCAATGGAAACACTTCTCTTTCTGCAAGCATCAACTGAAGGACAGAGGTGACATAGGTAAATAGCTGCACCATGACAGCCATGAGGAGGCGATGATGCCCAGTCAGTATCTTTGTATTCTCTGGATTTCTCTTTTTGCCAGCAGATGATACTACAAACTCTCATGTATGCTGCCTGCTTTGAGAGAAAGAAATTATGTCATACCTTTTTGTGAAGCAGACAGTTGGTGGCTGTGACAACACAGTAAAAGACCAAAAGCATCAGGTGTTAAAGACATGATTAGATTATTTAAATATAGACCAGAATAATCCAATCATCAGCGCTCACCAGGGGTTGCCTGTTGAAGATACCACCTAAATCATGAGCTTTTAAAGGGTTTTAGAGAATAAAAACTGGCATAACTTCCCGTGTCATTCATTAATCAAGAGAATAAATGAGAGTTAAAGTCAACTAAAGTGGAGTAGGCACTTCCCAAGTGTCTTTTCATCATGTTCTTTAGACTTGGTTAATTGGCATGGAGGTAAAAAACAAATTTGTTAGCCTGGCAAGAAAAGAAAAGACAGTGCCACTTCTCTTTGAGATGTGAACACCATTTTTTATTTTCCATTGATGAGGACTTGTGTGCATTCTCTCCTTTCTCTGTTTTTGGAAACAAGAAGAATTTTTAAATGGCAAAGCAAAAGGAATTAGCTGTAGAAAAGTTAAAAAGACAAGTGGATCATCTCTGGAAGAAATGGAGAAGGGTGCAGAAAGAGTTGGGAAGGGACAGCCAGGAGAGCTGATCCCAAAATGACCCAGACCATAGGCCACCACCCTCAGCATATAGAGCTGGGGGAAGATGAAGGGAGTGGGGAACATTCAAAGTGATGGCATTTGTCTTCCCAGTCACCATTACCCATGCTGTATCCCTGTTTTCCTGGGGGTGGCTGAAAACCTCCCTGCCCATAGAAAGTGGCAAATGAATCCTCTATTTTGCTTTGCATCTGTGCATGGCTTTTGCTTTTCCTATTAAACTGTCTTCATCTCAATCCATGAGCTTTCTCACTTTTACTCTTCTGATTTTGTCTCCACTCATGATCAGACAGTGAGTGAATAGCTGTGTGGGGCATAGTTCCTCCTGGGGTAAAATCATGACATATATCTACTGGAATAGAAAATGTTACCTGAAAAAATACTCTCCTCAGTTATCTCTTGTTTCCAAAAATGCTGAAAAGCTCTCAGGATGCTCTCTATTACGAATTTTAGGAAAGTCTTTCTATCTGTATCACCTATAATCAAAGCAAATAATGCAGAAAAGCCCTTAAACTCCAGCAACAGTCACAGGAAGGCAGGGCAGGGATACACAGGACTTCATTCTATCCACACCTTTACTATCACAAATGACCACATTGCTGTTATGAAATTAGAAAGCTCCAATTCAAAAGACAGTTATAATACTTTGAGTAACATTAATACATTTATTTAATTGTCATTTACTTTTCATTCATAAAAAGGACAAAGCACAGTCCTGTTCTACTCATTTGAAAAGAAAAGATAAAAAGTAACTAAAAAACCAGTTCAATATTCATCAGTATCAAATAATAGCAATATCAATTTTCCTGAAATATAAGGAAACAACAAATATGTCTATCTATATAAACTTTAATTAAGAACCTTGCATTTTAAAGCAGATGATACATTAGTTAGTTTTTCTTGACAACAATTTGAAGCTGAAGGTCCCAGTCAAATTTACACAATTATGTGAAACAGAAAATTCTCCAACTATCTGATCAGTATGTGACACCTACCTCATCCACGTTGCTGATTTAAAAAAAGAGAAGTGGCTTTCCGTCCCAGGTCATTTCCATGCAAAATGAAACTGTTTTGCTTCTTACATCATGTATTAGAAAAGTAAAAGGCAATCATGCATTTGGCAAAAGATGTACTTGTGGTTGTATATTATATAAAAATGAGTCATACTGCAAAAGAACAAAACCAAATGAAGCACAATAAAACACATTTTTTTGTACAGAAGGCTTACAGCATATAAGTCTCTTACGTATGAAGACAGCTCATTTCTCTTTCAAATAATTATACAATTTATGAAACTCAGTAGTGTTTGACACTTTGACATTCCTCTATAGGGGAGTATCACTTTTGCCTATTTAAAAAATTTTCTTCTTGTAACAAATAGTTAAAATTAAACTAAAACCATATTATTGATATTTATTAATGAAGACTCTACACTTTTACATGTAAATATATAGTATAAAATTATACAAATAAAAGGAAAGGGTGTAAATTATTACAGACCTATTCTTGCTTCATGTAAATATTATTACGGACCTCTACAGTATCAGTTCTAAAAAGATAAAATCTATTTCTAAGTAGCTAGCAAGGTTGTGCTAATAAAATATGATTCAAAGCTTATAATTCTTGAAGCATCAGACATTGCACTATTACTTGAGCCAGCTGATTCAACACCACTGTGTTTCTTCATCATTCACACCCAAACTAATTCCCAGCATACCATGGAAAATGAAAGGAATGTGCATTTCTTTAACAACTTAAAAAACCCCAAACAAACCAACAAAGAAATCCAGCACTGAAACACTCTAGACACAGTCAGAACAAAAACATTCCCTATCTCTAATAGATTCCCATTCTGAAAAGGCCATAGTAAACACGTAGCTTTGACTAACAGTTGGGATCTGACTTTCACGTACTAACACACAGTTGGATCATCCAGTACTCTGTCAAATAGAGAAATGGTCTCAGAACTTTAAAACTCTTATTTACAACACTATGAACATTAGAATAATATCAAGTTCTTGAAAAAGCATATAGTTCCCCCAAATGTATGCCTTCAATACAGGAAGGTAACACCTGGTGTCTGCAGCATAAAAATGTAAATATAATAATTTTTTTACTGTGCTACTCTGCTTTTGCCATTTATTGTATATTTTTTTTTTTATATTTTAAATCTTTTCACTTTAAAAAATAACATACGTTTCCTACCATTTCATGGTCCACTTGGCAGTTCTTATCATGGACTTCATCTCCAAACTCCTAAGTGTTATATTGCTACCTTAATAATAACAATAGGAATAAGACTAAATCAAAACCAATACATTACGCTGCTTCCCTGAAAGCTGACATTTGACTCCCAAAACCAGCAACAATTACCATAACAGAATTTTTCAACAGAATTCTTTTAAGAAAAGAATATAATAAATCTCGGGTCAGTGAAGCACAGGTAAATTCCTTTAAGCTGAGCGTGCTATCCATGCTTGGGTGAACATATTTAAAACAAAAAATCCTTATCACTGACTTTTATTTCAATTCCTTCAAATTCTATCCAATAACCTCAAGAAATATAGCTCTAAATAATTAAATGTTTTTGCTTTGACTGTCTCTCTAAAACCAGTAATCCCAATAAATGATGGCGGGGCTATTCAAAAATATGCAGTACACAAAACATATAGGATAGTACAGACAGACGTAGTACTCTTACATTTATCACATACAATCAACATTTCAATCTCGATTATATTTCACAATTTGTTATTCAAGTTAAAGCACCTACGTATGGTGATTTTACTTTCACTGTACAGCCTATGTTATTGGGTTTTAACACTGTAACTTGCCCCATTGGACCGAATCATGCAACTGTCACAGATCAGCATAAGTGTTTTATAAGGCATATTGGAACAAGTTAAAAATTCTTAGCCGTTCAAAAGTTGATTTACTTCATGAAGGAGTTCCTGGATGCCTCAGTCCTCTTAAAAGTTCATAGGAAATCGGTAGGGTAATTCTTTTTAAAGTGTAATTTATTTGGCTTAGGATGGTGACACAGGAATCAAAAAGAATCGTGGTCCTCATCATCAAAGGGAATCCTTTGTGAAATGTGGAGGACAAGGTGAATCCAGCTACATTCAGAATCCCGAGCAGGCAAGGACACCCAGGGCAGGCACCACCAGGACCAGGAGCAGAGTTGGCACTCCAACAGCGGCACCTGTGCATCGAACAGAAAACAACACAGTATTGGTCTGACTCCAGCACCACTTGCAGTGGGGGAACAATCCAGAATTCCACAGGGTATGGAGGCTGGAAACCAGCTGGCATATCTCAGCACAGCCCTACCTGGATGAATAACTTGCAATGGACAAAGAGACTTGTTGCAGTAGGGCGGAGGACTCGCTCCTTTGTTCTGCCAGAGCTGCATGTTTAGGCAGCATGTTTATACAAGAAACAAGGCCACTCAGGACGCATCAGTGTATTTTGATTTGGCCAGTCCGACAAGCTAGGAGGTTATTATACCAGAAGGCAAAAGGTCAAAATAAATATTTAAGCATGTGAAGACAAAATTAATGGAGTCTTTGAAATGTGACAAAACAAAGAGACACCTTTGGAAATGTTAATGCTCATATGAACAGCAATATTCTGAGAGATGTCAAAGAGCCTGGTCCGTTTGTTTACCTGCCAGACTACAAAGTCCAGATGGCCAACTTCTAGCAGTGTGGCATTTATGTCTGTTAAAGTCACAAGGGTATTTCTTAAACAAATATTTTAAGACATAAAATATTAATCTATGGCTTAAAAACTTAACATGACTCACTCTGGCAAACAGAAATAAGAACTGCTATTGTTCAGAGGTTTGTGCTGCGATGGTCCAGCTCCCTGTTAAGAAGCATCTATATGAGAAAACAACCCAGCCAAACTGTGCCTGGCTGTCAGTCTTGGAGATGGGCCAAAGGAGCCTGAGAACTGGACATTCTTTCACCCCCGAGAGGGTTTGTCTATACCAGGATGGTAGATGGGCAGTGCAGGACCCAGCTTACTGCTGCTGAACACTCAGCACAGAAGTGCTTGCAGCTGGTGCTGAAGGTCCTGAGGTGCTGCTGGAACAGGCTCACTGGACAGCTCTCCAGAAAATGTTAAATGAAGAAAAACCATATTGAGAAGGTAATGCACAAACTGAGCAGCAGAGATTCCAGCAGGCCTAAAAACAAGCGCAGCATGACAAACTGTGAAAGTACAAGGGTATATTTATCTTATTTTTTAGTGATTTATGAGGCACATTATTGTTTTGTTTTTGATCTTAAATATCAGAGTAGAGGTTCTTAATGAATGAAGCCATAGGGAAAAACCCCAGGTTCTGTGATTAAGAATATCCACAGAAAATGTATTCTGCTTTTGTCAGACCAGGATAATGCAGTTGTAAAGACACAAATAAATATTTTGAACGCTTCTAATGAAGAAAAACAAGACAAAAAGTTTGCTGAGTAAAGTTCAATGATGTGCAAGTATGAGGAAACATCTGTTTGCATGTTGCTGTTCTACAGAGAAAAAGCAATAATAAATCTTCCTCTGAGATGTGCTTACTGGCTCCAGAATAGTTAGCAATTCACCTCATTATATTGGTTCCTTACAAGGTTTAGGCACTGTTGCAAAGATATATTTACCAGTTTTCTTAAATAAAGCAAGTCCTATCCTTGGACAGGACATTAACAGAACATTAGCAGGATAAATGCACATTAAGCAGATCATCATCTTCTTTCTTGTTAGATTACTGACCTACATGTAAGGATCCATACTTTACTATCACTGAGTATGTCACAATGCATGAAACTGTTCACCCTATTCAATCAAACGAAGGCTTGGAAGGAGGCAATACCAATAAATTAGAATTGTGATGAAATGAAATGTGATGATGAAGAAAAATCAAGAAAACATCAGAGAACAAAGTTTGTTGATTTAAGCGTATATATGTACCAGGGTAGAGGGCATTCTCAGTATTTTCGACTCAATTTTTCAGTCATGAGACAACAGTAAATGCATTTTGAAAGTTACTCTTCTTTTAGAGGAGAGCTCTTTCAGAAATGTACTTTTAGTTCAGTGGAAGCTTTTTGCTGTATTCTTGTACATAAGAAGTTTCAAGGCGAGGAACAAAGGAATGTCCTGCCCCAACTAGGCAGAGCCTGTTCTCTTCAGTGCTATGATTTTTACCTGTGCTCTCCTCCTCTTATTGCTACAACAACATTTGCAACAGATGGGCATTTTCAAATCACAATCAAAAGACTGTGATTATACCACATGAGAAGTGAATGATCACATGACTTACTTGATACTAATGTGTGCAACACACATTAGTATCATTTCAAATAGTAATTGAAAAAATTAAAAGATAAATAATTAAAAGGATTGTGTAAATTGGTACGGGCAAAATCTATGGATTTTCCTTTGAAAGAGCTGTACTTCAAAGTAAATGCTATTTCAGGATCCTAAACTATGCCTTTGGCAAATGGAATTCATATGTGTATTTATATATGTGTGTGTGTGCACTGAACACAGAGAAACTGTAATTTTGTTCTCTTGCTATGAGCATATACAATACCTAAATTATTCTTTCTCCATGCCACTATTAAAACTGAGACATTAACCTGATTTCACATGTGAAGCTGAAGGTGTATGGTACTTCCCTTTCTTCCCCAATATTTATCCAAATAAGAAGAGTAACCCTCCCCTCTTTCCCACCCTGGATGAATATTTAAGACTTGAGAGCTTCAATCTATTTTTCCTTACTCTGGCATAAAGCAACTGCACTGGGGACGGTGCAGTTGCACAAGTGAAGTGAAAAAAGAACTAAGCACCATATGGTTTTAGTTCCTACTGATTGCAAGATTGCTTTGATTACACTAATATTAGTAATATGACAAAACACTGCAGTCCAAAAATCATGCAAGAGACAAAGAAATTTCTCAGTCATTATTTCAAAGGAAACAGATAAGCCTATTATTAACTCTTGAAAAAGACTCCATTGGTTAAACAAGTCATTCCAATCTTCATCTGGTTGTGGTAACTCAAGAATGAACTTTAAGTTGTGTACCTCATTAATTTACTATAATGGGCTTAAAAAATAAAGCTCCTTGCTCTACAACAGGCATTGGCCAATAAAATATAGAAGATCATGGCTGTATTTTACACTGATTATAGCTGTATGTTACATATATACATACATGTGCATTTGAACATACATATGTGTATGTTCAAATGCACATATACAGAGAATCATTATATAAGAACTTTTATTTCAAGGTGTTCACTAAAAAGAAAGGCATGTGACATAGCTTTAGATACTGTTTGGTAAACTTCATTTGTATCACTCTCAACTGTTGGAAGCTGACTGGTTACATGAGAGCAAAGCGGCTGCAGAAGGATATTTGCCTCCTCGTTGTGCAGTTGACTGGGTTTTCTGTGAGATGGAAGAGGATGAGGAAAACAAAAAGGAGGTTTTTTCCTTGAACAAGGAATTGAGATAGAAATAAAATCTACTTCTAGTTTCTTTTCCATTTGAATTCCAAATGTAATTATGTTAGTTAAAACATGGTACAATTTTAGTCCCTATGTTAGGACCTCAGGGCCCGTTAGTGCTCCTGAACCTGAAATATAGGATAAAATATGCGTGCTTGTGTCCTGTCTGGCCTCCACCTGTGTCCTGGGATGACTTTATGATGCTGAATTACATTCCCATTCATCAGTTTAGCTCAGAAAGAAGTTCTGTGCCTTTAAAAATAGATCTGAGAGAAGGAAAAGCAGTGGAATTTTTTCAGAGCTGTATTCAAAACCAGAGACAAGAGCTGCAGGTCTCTCTCGGCACACATTGTCTGCAGCATGGACAGGGAGTGGGAGAGAGCTCTCCTTTGCTTTTAGTTACTTTTTAGCTAGCTGAGGCAGAGAAGTTCCCCAGACTGTGGCTTTTTCTTTTCCTGGAACTGTTCAAACCTGCTCTGGCCTGAAAACCCAGAAAAAACCACTGTGAGCTCAGACTTGTGGCACACTGGGGGCCCAGGATGCTGCATTCCATCACCAGAGGGACTGAGAGACACTCAGCGAGCCAGAAACACCCACAGAGCACTCGCTCTGAACTACAGAAAGGCTTTCTGTATTTTGTATGTAATTTGCCCTCTCTTCAAAACAGCAAAAGGTTTTATTGTTTAATATTATTCATTTTTTATGCTTATAAATACCTTGCTTGTTAAATAAACAGTTTTTTCCACTTTTCTTGAAGGAAGTTTATCGCCTGAACAGGTGGAGGAAGGGACTGCTGAATTTTGCCCTTTAAGGAATCATCCCTTTGGAAGTTCCCTTCCAAATTTGTCCCAAACTAAGACAACCTGCCTATCCAGAAGGCCTCAGGTTCCCAGTCCTTCATGTCATGCTTGTCAGAATCGTGTCCCATGATGTAGCATTTGAGATGCCCCAGGATGTCCCTGGTAAACTGGGACATCTCAAATGCTACAGGCTTTGTTTAACATTCTGAATTACAACCTAGATGACAACTGACTATAATGGGAGCTTAGACACTAACTCAGCCATATTATGTAGATTACTTTGGATTTGATACCCAGTGAACAGCAAGGAAACACCCTCTTGGATGACACACTGGTGTTGTAGACACTCCTTGTTTAAGATCCTGCCGTTCTTGGTCAGCAGATAGGCTATTTGGAACCTCTGCCCTAGCTGCTTAATTCTCCCCATTCACTTCTGCACAAAATTAGGTAGGTTTGCAAACACTGGAATCAGATGCCTAAAGGTCACATAAGACAATACTCCTCTCTGAGTTTGGTAAGACCCCTTATGTTTGGCTTCAGCTATTGTTTATATCTCCACGTAAATATGTATCTTCCATTTTGGTCAGTCAAGCACCACAACATGCATTCCTATCAAACTACATCTTCTCTTCTTTGCAATTCTCTGAGAAAAGTGTAATTAAAAAAAAATTAACTACTCTATCATTCTTTTGGGATAATTATTCTAAACCCTAATGCATTACTGGAAGATTTCCTTAAGAATAAAAATTAGCAGACATAATTTGCCATGTGTAGGTGTTAAAACTATACTTTGTTCTGCTTTTTGGAAAAGCAGCCTAGAAATAACCTGAAATTCTTTCCTGATTGGCTGTATACTATGTGTTCCAAAGAGACTACCTTGCCTTTTGTCTTTTTTTCAAACTTTCCTAAACTGATTTCAGGGAATGCTGTCTCTGTCTAGGTCACCAGAGGCACAGTCCCTGTCTGCCTAGCTGGTGTACGCTAGAATTTACAGATGAGAACTTGTCTGCAGTGGGAAAGACAGTTCAATGCAAAACTCTGCAAATCAGCATCAGCAGGGTGCTAACTCTCCCAGGGGTGCTAATTCTGTACAGGCATACTTGGGACAGGTCATACTCTTGGCAAGACTGATCAGCTTGGGCTTGACATTGCACTGACACGATGCTTTGGGAAGTAATCTGCCAGCTGTGACCTAAAGGCCTTGGCACCACACCAATGGCAGGCTGCAACACATGTTTGACACACAGATACTTAGGACATGTCCTGAAGAGAACAGTTGCCTAAACATTTTTGCAGCTTATAAAATATGTTAAAAGTGTTTGCCCCAGTGTATGATAATACAACAATACATTTCAGATTTTTTTAAGTGGTTGACTTATTATCCCAAAATAGTCTCATAGAACATGGTACACACATTAACATGTATGCTAAATGGATTAAGAATTCAGTCACCAGCAGATTTCAAACCACAATTATTGAAGAATGGGCACTGAATTTCTAGTGCAATTCCACACTGAACAGCTGTAGACTGAATGCAATCCATATATTTACATCAAAAGCAGCAGAAGTAAGCACCTATGGAACCAAAATGGAAAATAGAGACAGCAACAGATTAATATAAAAATTCAGACAGCACAGGGACTTGAACCATTTAAACCAACTGTGCTTTTTCATAGCCACAGGAAAAATTAAACACAAAGTTAAAAAGAGACAGGACACTCTGGTGGTACTCTGCAAATGATAAGATACTGTATCCTGGAAAGTACATATTCCAGAAAGGATTTAGAGATTGTATTGGACAAACAAGATGAACATAATTTCATAGCCCCATGAAAGGTAATAAATGGCTAATGAAAGCCTTTCATGAATAATGTTGGAAGTAAAGTGTGGGGAGGCAAGAACATCTCTGCAGACAGCTGAGTTGAACACAGTGCATATATAGTATCTACAGTCTTAAAGGAAGTATCAGAAAGTGAAGAGGTGAAGAAAAGAGTTGATGAAATTATTTAAGACCTGATGACTATCATTGAGGAGAAATTCAAGGCACGCAGTGTTTTAAACATTTGATTAATCACTTGGCTAGTATAGATACATTTCTTAATAGGAACAATGTATTAGACACAAAAAGACTCTGTAATCTAACAGCTATAAAAGGAAACAATGTTCAGACACCAAAGCCAGAAAAGCAAACATGAAAAAATTAGGCAAAAAAAGGCAACTGTGCAGGTGCTCATAAGAACAAAGTACACACAAAATAAAAACTTAATACAAATAAAAATGGTGATACTCATGACCTCACACCAGATTATATAAGCTGCATATATTATTGAAAACCTGCAGATGAGAGGTCCACTCCTTTAGGCACAGGCAGCTTCCCTCACAGCACAGATAATACAGCATAAGCACTGTTCTTTTTAAAAAGCCACAATAATGATTGCATTGCTTCTGTGACAAGAATATTGTTGACATTTAATCCTTTCTATTCCCTGGGTTAATTTTTTAAATTAAAAAGACAAGAATACAATGTAAGTGATGGAATTATAACCTTGCAAAGACACTATCCAATTACTTGATATCTATTCATGTGTTCTCTTTCATACCAAACAGTGCCAAGGAAGTACTTAAGATAAAACAGTAACAGGAAGGAGACGTGCAGACCATGTCTGAACTTGTACTCATAGTCAACACTGAGCCCAGTTTGAATTATCCTAAGCCACGATCCCTTCTCTTCTTTGCCAATCATCCAGACCACTCTGAATTAGAGCATGTGGAGTTTCTCACTCCCTATTTATCATGTTTGTCCCACAGATCCCCTTTTCACTAAGAAGTGGAACTTCCCCAGCAAGTGGTCTGTGGATCACCGTGGACCACTCCTTTTCTCTATTATTTTCCTTTTAGCAGCAGTTGTCAGAGGAATGAGATACAGGTAAAAGGCGCTAGGCCTATGGGGTTATTGCAAGCTGACAATTAGATCCTGAGGTCTGCACCATGTAGTTATTCTTGTGAGACATTACTAGAAGTGGCAGCCTAACCAGGGGCACCAGTAAAAGCACTCTGGTATTATGAAGATTGGCAGTGCTTCCAGGATTGAGCTGGACTGCTACAGAAGTGTCCTGTGTGTGTGCTATGAGTCCTCAAAAATGTTTTAAGATACACTGTTATCTCAGTGCAGTCAGTCCCGAAGGGCTACCTTTCCAATTTTGGGTGTGCCCATCTCTCAATAGCATGCAAGAGGAAAACATTCAGTCCAAAATTTCCAAGGAGTGTGGCAAAGACAAAGGGAAGTTATCCGCTCACCTGAAATTTTTATTTGGGCTACTTCTCCATCTCCTCCTTCACTGTGTGCTCGCACCTCAACAACATATTCACCATCGCTGGGGACTGGGACCTCTATCGTGTGCTTTCCAGTGGAAAACAACTTGCCTTCATGCTGTCCATCTGGCCTATAAAGTACCTAGGAAAGTCATGGTAAATACAGTTATTGAAATGTTGCATTTCCATGAAGATACATTTCTGTATGTAAAGTGTGTCAATGAAAAAGTATTGGGTTTTTATTTATATGAAACACTATATATACAGACATACACACACACATATATATATAAAAACTCAGGGGCTAATACAACTGTTTTCCATATTTACACAAGGAGAATTTAGACAGGATGTCTTCACACTTTCTGTTACAAAATTATGACACCTTTTGAAAAATAAGTTAAGCACTTACACTCAAAAAAAGTAATGAAGTGATGAAGAATATCAAGGCAGGGTGGCAGAGATCATCAAATAAAAATATAAGAACTCAGCTGGGTTTTCTGACATAAAATTTATAAATGAGACAATTAGCAATTTTATTATTAACTCTCAATGATTCTAAACTATTGTAAATGGGATGATACTTGTCTTGTGGGACCTTTAGAAAAGATCTCATTTATTTCTGAAATAATCTCTGTGAAACATGATTAGCAATTCCCAGGAAGGAGTGCAACTCCTCAATCAAATTTGTCAATGATTTGTAAATATGATACTAATTTTCTTACTGCCAAGCACATAGCAACAATTAACGGGAATTAACAGTGGAAGTTTTCTATATGCCCTACAGTCAGTATATACACTTGCTGTGGTTACGGAGTAACTGTGTCTACTGATGGTAGAGGTCTCTCCCCTTTGTCTTCCTGCTCAGACTTTAAAAACTCATGTTTCAGGAACTTTAACCCCTGTATGGAGATGGGAAAGGAAAACTGGAACAATGGATACTGATAAAAGGAAAAACTATAAAGTGTATAACTTTTCTATGCATTATTTTATACCAACAGGCAATAAATGTGATCATGGGAAATGAGGTTGCTGCAGTCACTGCTATGAACTTTCCCATAATATGATTTACCACCCAAATGAATTTCAGTCCCCTAATATTTTCTCATTGTATTGACACAGGCTTTGCCCTAGGCCTACTGGATGGCTGCGATTGCTGAGCATGATGCCTTCCTCTTCAGCATTCAAGTGTGTGTAAGTCTGATTACATACAAAGATTCAACACTGTCTATAAATCCACTACACAAAGCATACATAAAGATTATAAATATTTTCAGATATCATACTTTGTATCCTTCGACGGCAGACTCGTTTGACATTGCCTTCACATGATCCCAGGTGATGATGTACCTTGAACCAGATCTTACAGAACTGATAATCCTCGGGCGTTGGCTCGGAGCTGAAAAGGAACATATGAATAATGTACACATAAATGAGATTCCATAAATGTTCAATGATGTTTTTATTAAGACATGTAAAAACGTAAAAGTGTGAAAATGGAAACTGGGCTGCCATATATATAAGCAAGGGATAGTGTCCTTCCTGGAATGAACTGCTATAGCTCCAGCCAGGCAATTTTGGATGGCTTTGTGCAGTGGCTGCATCATGGGTCTGCTTTTCTGTCTTGCCAGAATGGAAGTGGCCTTCACTGCTGCTGATCACCAGTGTTTGCTGGCATGCAATTACCTTCAGAACCTCCCAGAAATGTGGCATAAGTCATATTTATTCATCAAGATCAAATATTCAATCAACTATTTACAGCCATTTCTACATCATTTAACTCAGATCAGCAGAAATAACACTATGCCACTGCAGAAATCATTAATTATAACCTACACTGTAAGGTTATAAAATGGACTTTTATTAATGAACCCTGCAGGTGCAAGTTGCACAATACACTATTTACTGACAAAGATCCTCAAATTAGTTGTATGCATTTTTAGCCCAGATAATTGTGTTTTAAATACACAAGATTTTTTTTACATTGTTCAGTCAATGCTAGTGTTAGGTATCCTCATTGAGTCAGGAGCAATATTCAAAAACCTGTTATGGTAGGTCAGTTCTAGGGTGAGATTTAGATCACCCACTTCTCAAGGCTGCCTGAATCTGCTGCTCTGCTGCTGATGAAAATGGCAGCTGGTCACATTTTAATCATCATTGACAAAACAGAAAGGCAGTGTACAGATGCTTAAGTAATAGCTGGTCTCTAATCATTTAGAATATTGTGTCCAGCTTTTGGATCCCCAATACTTGAAAGACACTAGTGATCTGGAGTGAGTACAACAGAGCAATACCAACCTGGTGGGGATCTGGGACACTTGATTTGTGAAAGAAGGGTGAAAGAGCTGCAGTTGTTCACCCTGGAGGTGAAACAGTTTTGGAGGAGACCTAAGAGTGCCCTGTCCTGGCAGGGGGTTTATCAAGAAGGATCCAGGCTCTTGGACAGCATGGCAGGAGGATGAGTAACAAAAACGCACAATATTGATTAAGAGTCTCAGACTAGATGCTCAGAATAAGTCAGGGACTGGAATAGGTTTCTCAGAGAGCTTGTGCAATCTCTATCCCTTTAGGTTTTCAAGATCCAGCTGGAAAAAACCCTGAGCAACCTGATCTGAGCTTTCAGGTGACCTTTGAGCCTATAATATTAGCCTCTCTACTGCCTTTTGTAAGATATCCCCATTATATATGACAACAAAAGAAAGGAAGGAGAATTTTAGCAGAAGTTTTCGGACTGAGCAGCAATGCCACATGAGGAGAGAACATGTGGTATATGAATGAGAAGCCGTGTTTGAAAACATGAAGGACATGATTGTACTTGACCTAATGCTCCATTGACTTACGTGCTTTCCTTGTGACCACATCAATGGTGCTGCTGGGAGGTCCATAGCCTGCACTGTTGAAGGCAGACACATCCACGTGGTAGCGAGTGTTAGGCTTCAGGTTTTCCAGTTTGGTTGAATATTCTTGATTGCTCACCTGCACCCGCTGTGCAGCTGCTTCTTTATCATGAGCAGCCCAGTAACGAATCTGTAAGCATGCCAATTGGAGGATTAAATTTAACATATTTAATCACAAAGAAATTCTATAAAAACTGATGTATTTCTATATTATATATTCAGATATATGCCAGCTAAAAGAAATCTAACAACAATAGCACGGAATTCCTTCTGCAGGCTGTGATTTTAACCAAGTTGTGTATAGGCATAAAGAAACAGAAATAAATGTAGAATTTATTATGTAAACTTTTCTCACAGTGGTTTAACTTGTTCCCAGCAAAGTCACTAGAAGCCTGGGAGATGGACAATGCCTTCAAAGAACAAGAATTTTTTCTTCTTGCTCTTTTGCTTTTGCATTCTACTCTGAACTTTAGTATTATTTTCTTACACTAGTAGAGACTAATCTATGAGATTATTTTTGGTGTGTTTTGTTTTGAATGTCTTACAAATTTAGGCCTTTTGTACTTTATCTATGGAAAGCAAAGTATTCAGTCATGTTAGCTGCATTGTAGGTCTCGATAGGTGTATGTAACCATTTTCTAGAGGTTTTCAGCTAAACTTGATTAGGTTTCATAGCACAATATAACATTTGTCAAAGTAGATGAAGTAGTACATCAGAATGCTTACAATATGCAAAAAACACGACTGTAAGCTTGTAACACCTTAAACACCAAAGCCAATTAAGAGTACACAGAAATTCCATTAGGGTTCTTTTTTTTAATTCATTATGCATTACAAAGCGCCAGGTGAAAACAGTGTAATTCCTATGAAGTGATGCCATTCCATACAGTCCCTCACATACACAGGGTCCTATTCTGCATGGCCTTGTGAGATGCAAATGAGAGTGAAACACTGTCAGTCTCTGGCTTTTGTCTGGTTTATAACTATTTGCATAAGACTAAATTACTGCATAAACCTGAAAGAGCAAAAAGCCGTGCCCATTGCATTTTGTTCTGAGTGTTTTCACCCTCAGCATTTCTGCTCAGCTTCTGTCTGACTTCATAATGAATTTTGTGTATGTTGTGTATGACGGCATTTAAAATATTTGAGGAAGAAGTTAATACTGTTGGTAAATTCAGGCTCTAGGAAAAATCTTACTTTGTAAGACATTATTGGTATCCTGTCATCTTTTCTTTTAAATAGCCACTGCTTTAACCTTCTGTTTTTCTGACATTAGTTGTCCACGAAAACTTTATTTAAGGAATAGGTTAGAAGAACTGATGGTCTTTCAAAGTGTTAATATCACAAGTTCTTTACAAGTTGTGGGTACAGTCCTTATTTAGTGAGGCTTTATTTTCTCCTATTTACATTTAAATTACAATATTTAATAAAAATATTGTTTTTTTTTTTATCTTAGAACACTTGCTGTGGTTGAATAATGAGAGATCCAGGGGATTTAGCAGTGGATTTCTCTACACCTACTTCAAATGTCTTTGTACATGAGAACAGTATCACTACCCAGAGATTACTGTCAACTAAATACTTCTTGGAGCTTGTCTCTTGTCAGTGTGTTTTGCCACAGTCCTTCCCACCAGTGTTACAGGTTACTCACTCTGATTATTACAAATGTGACAACTTAGTGGCCTTTGTCACTCTTTCATGCTGCAAGGAAGAATCACACTGTATCTGCAGACCAAACTGGATTAGCTTTTTAAGTTCAGCTTGCACACCTGATTTCCAGCCAGCACAAAAAGATAATCTTCAGTTCTATAAATGTATGTCCTGCATTTTGTTTAGCAAGTATCATCCATTAGCATCCTAAACATCAGTTTTCCTTAATTTAGACAATCACACTCATAAAATTCACACTTGTAAAGGTGGCTATTTTCCCAAGTAAACAGCCTTTACCCTAAAATGAGGACTCTGCACTCAGTCCATTCTGCAGGCCTCAGCAGTAGAGTAAATGAATGGTTTCAAACTGGCATGGGTCTGAAATTGTGACAGCCATTTCAGCTGAAGGTCTGATAGTGATCTTCAAGTCAGAGTTTCTTTTATATGAATATAATTAACATATTATTGTAGATAAGCAGGTCTTGTTGAATGTAACCAGCTGTACACCATAAGGTGCTAACAGTAAGTGGCTGACTCAGGTGAGAGAGGGCGTGTACATCAGGAGCTAGAGAACGTCATGTCTATCTCTAAGTTCAAACAAGTTTCTAGCCTGCAGCAAAAGAATGTAAAGTTCTAGGTGGCCAAAAGTTTACTAACCATGACAGGACCAATAGTAGCTTTATTGTTGATTTTAGCTGGCCACTGAAAAATAATTAACTTTATTTAGTATGATCTATCATGCCAATTAAGTAACAGCTTTACCTAAAGATAGAAAACACACTTTATATGAAGCTTTTATTAATCATGTGGCATATTCTGGAAACCTTTGTATTCCTCTGCCTTGCAAAGCTTCTAACAGTCTTAATGTTCATTTACAGTACAGGGAGGCTAATGGTGTAATACAAGAGTAACATAGAGCATGAAACAAGAAAAGTGAGAAATATGAATGAAAATGCAAATTTCATAACTGAGAAAATACTACATTTCAGACAGAAGTAATATAATTTAAAAATTAAATAAAATTTAAATCCCAAATACAATAGTTCTTGGCTGTAATGTTGTGGACTTTACTCCTATACTGTGTGAGCTATATGTCATGAACACAGAAAGTTCTTCTCTAATATACAGCCATATTTATATATTTGGACCATTTAAAAACTCCTGGAAAAGAAAAAAAATACTACTTCCCTGAAGCTAAGAAAACTACTGTCTTCTTTATACCATTCCTACATTTCTCACTTTATTTTTAAATAATTCCAAACTTTCTTGAAATAATTTGGAAATTTCATTCTTGCCTCTAGAATTAAATGCCACATTGCTTCAAGGGATCACATTTCCCCAGTCTACCGAACAGCTCGTCTCTCTTTTTTTTAAAGAGCTTATATAGCAGCCCCAGACAGCCTTCTTATTCCTGGTGCTCTGCATTTACTTTGTTACGGTAATCCACAGGCAATGAATTCCCAGAGAACACAGAAAGAGATTTCAACCACGCTCTAGAATTTTTGTGGGAAATAAGCCAATTGTGATTTGTGCGAAGGAATGCCTTAGCCATCATGAATTAGTGCATCCCTCTATGCTAAAATCAGGGAAAAAACTGTCTTTCATGGTCTTCTTCTCTATTCAACTTTAATATACTGAAACTGTTTCTGTAAGTATCATGAAACAAAAGCTTTCGTATTCTTGAAGGTTCTATGCATGACTGACACAAAAATACACTTTACTCACATTGAGAAAGAATGTTAATAGCATATTCAGTCTAGAATAGACAAGGGTGGTGAGTAGTGATAAATTTGTTTAGTAAAATGAACCTACATCTAGTGCATAGAAACAATGCAAAATAAGAATAGTGTCATTGGGCTGCATGCCCTGCAGAGATGTGGCTATCAGCAGTCTATTGTCAGAACTCATCAATCTTAAGTTCTCTATATGGATGGAGATAGTTTTCATACTTCATCTCTTCTTTAAGTGTGAACTGAGGATACTCCTCTGTAATGGAAAAATGTATCAGCTCACACTCATCACCATGGGGGCAGTCATCCTGACAGAATGCATTAGTGTCAGGAAAATCTGACTCCTCCTGGCGTGAGAAGCATTGTGTCACAGGTGAAATACCTCAGGTTCTTTGCTCAGGGCACTCCCAGCTCTTAAACTCTAGCATTCAAAAAAAGTCAATTATGCAATTTTCTAGAAATAATAAAGACCAAAAGGAAACTGAGAAGGTGCTCTGGTGAATGATGGTTTCTATTAACTTCTGTTACACTGGAGCAGTAATTTAAAGGTAACTATTTATCAATGCAAATAGACACAGAGCCTTCCAGAGATAGTCATTAGAATTTTATAATGCACTTTGAATACTCCTTTCACCACAACTTTTATTGCAACTTCAAAAATGCTATCTGCAGCCTTAACCTTCTAGAACAACCCTCTCTATTTTTTCCCTGGCCTATGGCTCCTTCAGGACTCACGGGGGTTTTGATCTTCAGGAACACAAATATTACTTATTTATGAATAGATTTTAATTAAAAAATACATTCCATGAGATTGCTACTCATTTGCATGTCCTTATTTTGGAACATAGAGGATATCTTCAAGTACCTGAAAACTTAAATCCCAAGGTAAGTTACTAGCAAGCTAAAGACCCAAACCCCTATTTTGGGTTGCAGCCAAAGTAAGCAGACTGTGCACTGCAGAGTTTGCCAGCATCTACCGGGCGTGGATGATGTTAAGACTTCCCTGCTAGAGTACCACATGGCCATTTCTCATTGCACCCAGCCTGTGGTGGTTGTCATCTCTGCAGAAGGACAAGAACAGTTTTCACCGGTAATACCATTGAGATGGACCAGATGGAACCTGCCCTGAAGCTCTTTTTCATGCAGAGCATAGAAACCATCAAGAAAACATCACTGTCTTGCACAATAGCAGTGCCTCTGTTATACTGGATTTTGACATTTGTCAAAATCTTACTGTAGGGTTTGTGAGTGAAATATATTAATAACTGCTGGTAATTTAAGCGGGCCAGAGTTAGTTACAATTTTGCATATGTGTTGGAAATTACACCCAAAATTTAACTTCAATATGTTTTAAGAAGTTATAGGTAGGCATTCAATTACATGAAAGAGACAATGTTCTTTCAGGAAATAATGGTGCCTTTTGTTAGTTGAAAAGTGCAAACATACATTTCTTAATCTATTTTAGTTATGAAGTACATAACATCAAAAATAATCTGTTTCTAGAGATGCAAAATCTGCACGGAACATGCTAACTAAAGAGAAGCAAACTGTAAGAGATGGCATGCCAGAGTAGGAACTATTGTTGGCTATAACTACTGACAGTAAATTAATAAATGGACTGACAGTGTCACTACTAAACTCACCTGATATCCCTCCACAGATTTATCAGTAACATGGTGCCAAGAAACAGACATCTCAGAAGATGACAAAACCTTTACACTCACATCTGTAGGTATTTCAGTTGGAGCTGGAAGATGAAACATATGTTAAACATTCAATCTGATCCTGTGGTATTGTTATACTTGTTTACAGGGATTCTTCTCACTTCAGTATTTTATACTATTTTCAGTATTTTATATAATTTTCCTGACATCACTGAGCTAAGTGTTAGTGTTTAGCCTGTTTTTTCTTGAGTAAAATTCAAGTCCAGTGATGATCTGTGAGGAAAATGATTCTGTAAAAACAAAGTGATGATCCTGTTACTTGGCTCAGACTACATATTTTTATGCTTCAATAGATTTCATGCTGAAATTTGTGTAAACTGATAACAGCCTTTGATAAAGCCTTTGAAGCATCTAGTGATCTTTTACTAAATGGGGCAGCAACTCACATACTATATACATGAGATTTTTATAGTTGGTTACACACAAAAACTCATGTATGTCGCTTAGTCCTAATAACACATTTTTTTTGTGAGAGCAGATATTAGATACACAGCTGTCCAGTGGCACATACAAACTTGAACAGAGCTGTGAAATAATCCAAAGGACCTTTCAGTAAGGCATCCATCATAAAGTTGATTTTGTTTGCATTCTTAGTTCTGAAGAGCAGACAACAGAGTACAGACTATCATAACGTGATAGACCTTTATCCAGGGCATAGAATATTACAGTCTAGTTTAATTTCACTGCTGCTTGAATTTTAAATGAGGTAAGGAATAAAGAAAGGCATAAACTTAGCAATGTCTGTAAAAGATAAAGGTTTCCAACTTAACAACAGTTCTCTGTCGTGAACCTCTTGAAACAAGTTGCAACAGACAGGCATGGCAGCCCCAGCTGAGGAAAGCTTTCATATACCTAATCTTCCAACTGGGCATCCAGTCAACTATGCATCAAAACAGCCACTGTTAAGAAAAAAATCACTAACATCTCTCATGAAAAGTATCCTAGGTAACAAAATAATCTTATATGCAAAGTTACCTTTTGTAATTGTCTTTCAATGGCTGTTAATAATGCAAATGTCTAATTAGAAAATTATACATTATTGCAAAATTGTTTTCACAATGACAGGAATTTAGATAAGCAAGAGACCTGCGCACTCATTACTAGCAATCATTACTCACTACTAGCAATGGCAGATATGACTAGCAGTTGTCAGACATGGAACTTGGCTTATTCTGTGGGAACACAGAAATTCCCTCGTCACTTGAAGGGAATAACAATGCCCAGAGTTACAACTAGAGAAACATAGATCTGTTATAGAATACACAACTTAGAGAAAAAGCTGTCACTATATTTATGTATATATGGATATTTATACACATCTGTATGGAATCTTGCATGACCATATTGCTTTAAGATTTCCCTAATACCTTTGAGAAATTTTGTTGTTTAACAGTAATAATATCACTTGCTTATTCAAAGGTACAGAAGTATAGGTGGAATAGTTGTGATCATCTAATTTACTCCCAAATCACTGTCAGACTCTTCTCTACTGTATCCATTACAGAACTTTCCAAAAAATTTCATACTGAAAAGTTTCAGCTGCCAGGGCTTTTGCTGATACAATACTCTAACAACATTTGATCTGCTCATGCTTCTCTATGAGTTGCAGATAATTTACATCCCTATTTGTCATTTATGTTCTATAAATATTTTGCAGCTTCTCCTGAGCCAGAAAGATGGCATCAGTTGCTTTCCTCCAGCCTTCTAATTCACTATTTCTATTGATAAAAAGAAAAATCACATGGTCATCACAATATATTCTCTCCACTGAAAATATATTGGTCATCACACAGGTATCTTCTAAGCAAAAATATACAAATTTCAGCCTGGCAGCCAGTAAGCATGCTACAATGTATGGAAGTGATTTTGTTCATGTCTTGATGCCAGGAGACAACTGTCTCCTCCAATGCACTTTAGAGTAACTTCCATTACATTCCTTGGAAAAATTCCCTCTAACCTGCTCTGAAGTTCCTGGATTGGATATAGACAGTAGTCAGGGTCACAGCTCCACACAGGAGCTGTGAGCGCTACTGATAAGGTTTGTGCTCTTGTGCTTGAAAGCAAAGGAGTAGGTTCACTGAGCTTCTATTTCTTTTGTAGTCTGCATATGGCATCATTTAACCACACACAGTTTTTATCAGGTATCTGGACTTTGCTAAAGTCTGTGTTAGAACATCAGCAGCCACTCAAGTGACCCCTTTATCTGGAAGCTGGCACTACTGCACATTTGCTTTTCCTCTGTCTTT
This sequence comes from Melospiza georgiana, assembly GCF_028018845.1. Lineage (NCBI taxonomy): Eukaryota > Metazoa > Chordata > Aves > Passeriformes > Passerellidae > Melospiza > Melospiza georgiana. The sequence goes on from NC_080433.1 coordinate 52,956,149, forward strand.
TTGAGCTACTAGGCTCTACCATTTCCCTGAACTTGGAGACCATACAAACTTCCCACCTCTGACATGGTATGGATAACCCTAACATAAACATGTGGGAGCTTATCAGTCAGTTGTCGATAAAGTCTCTGAGCAGGGATGGATACTTATGGGTAATTTGACTGATATTGCTTTCATTACACCACAGCTATTTACTAACACTTGTACAATTGCAAAAAAACCCCTCTGAGTTCTTGCAGCAGCTGCTGAAGATGATTTGCTAAGGTGTGCTTTCCTGAGAAAAAAGATTAGCATTATCCCCATCAGCCAGTTTGTATTGAGGACTCTTCTGTCCTTTCTCTGTGTGTGGCCCATTTGTGAGTGAAGTTCCCATTAGTGCTAATGGGAACCATGGACATAAATCTTCCATAAAGTACACAGAGTACAGAACAGAACGGGAAGTGTGAGAATGTGGCCCTGTTATCATTTCCCTCCTCTTGGCTCTTTGGTCCACATCTGTTGACTATGTGGAGATTTTGCTCTACAAAAAGAAAAATACTAGCAGTTCTTTGGGTTTCTGGCAGAAATTAATAAACTGCATGTTTTTAGAACAGGCTTGAGTGATGATAATGCAATTAAAGATGTTGTATATATTTCTTCTGATTTTAAGTAAACTTTCTTCCAGTACTTTCTCTCTTCTTCTAAGTTTGGAAATGTCATTCAAACTTCAATCCTAAAGATCACAGCATGTGAAACAATTACAGTAAGAATTAAGAAAAAATATTTTAATGGAATGTGAAAGAGGTTTCTATTAAATTATTGACTTGATAGCTCCAACATGCAAACCAGAATAAAGTATGTAACAGGGATAATGTATATGAGACTCTAAGCATGCTGGAAATGTAACTAGATACAATTGAACTATCATTCCTTCACAATTTTGGGCTAAATTCTGATGCTGATCTACTAATATACTAGGCTTTAGTGTGGTCTGTTAAGAAGAAGATATGTCAAATACATGTATTAAGATCACAGAGACATTGCTGAATAAAGATCTAAATGTTTTAGGCAACCACTAAGTGAAGAGAAGAATTTTTTTTTCTATATTCTTAAATATTTTAACAAGCTGTGTGAAGAATATTGCATTCTGCTGTGTATTGCTCATTGCCAGCAAGTACAGCCAAGTGCTCTGCAACACACAGAAAGCAAAAAGGGGAAGCTGGCTGTTCAGAACAAGAGTTTTGTGGAGGCAATGCACAACCTCCTGCTGAAGATGTATCCTGCTACACTAATCAGTGTCAAGGACCAGGTTCTACTGACATTGGTAGTGCTGATCTGGACCCACAGTGTAAAACTCATTTGGAACATTTACTCACCATCTTGTGCTGAATAAATGACAGCAGTGAGGCTGAATGGCCCGTCCCCTTTGTTGTTAAAAGCTTTCACTTTTACTTGATACTGAGTTGAAGGTGGCATTGATTCATCCTTGTGGACATATCGGCCAATTTCAGGATTAGTAACTGTAACTCTTCTCCATTCTTTCTCACCAAATGGCTTGAAGGCCACTATGTAACCAAAGTTATTGCCATAGTGGTATTCTCTTGACAAAGGCTGTAGAGACAAAAAAATAAAATGTTGATTTTTGCTAAACACTAGGTCTAGAATTAAAAATAAACAATGCAGAAAGCATTGATATGTATATTGTAAAAACACTGAACCAAACCTCCATTTCATCCTGTTTCCTTCAATGGCTTGCTTCCACCCCCTTTAAAATAGGCTCTGTTAGATCTCCAGTATTAGTGCATTTGCTAGGAAAACATTTTAGTAACTTTTTCCTCATCTGAACTCAGTGCAACACACATCATGTTATCTCCCACAGAAAGAAACCAAGAATAACTGTGTAATAAAACAGCTTCAGCTAGCAAAAAAAGGACCTAAGGAATGAGGCACAGTAAATATGTAACACAGACATAATATACCAGTATAGGAGTCCATGTACGTGTGGATTCTTTTGCATATTCCTGCAAAAGAATCACAGTGAAGAGAAAATCTATGTGGCTGGCCCAAATTATATTAATTTACTGAAAATTTGTCACCTAGGCAACTGGCACAGCTGACAAAGAAAGATGGACACATTCAAAGAATGACTCATCCTACCACTTTTCACTGACGGTGGAGGGGATCCAGATGCTGATTTGGACTACCTAGCTTCTAACTGGCAAATCCTTTAATGAAATGACTTCCACTTTCAGTACAGGCATTAAAGGTACCTATCCAAAGTATTTCCTAAAACTACAGCCAATTTCCTATACCTAGAATACTGGAAAATACAAAATTAAGGAAGACAATCTGCCATATGGATTTTTCTTCTTTTACCAACATTCTACATTCAGTGATCCCTTCTCAGTCCATAGAGCTTTTACCACAACTATTAGACACTGCATCCAACCAGCCAAAATCACATAATTCATCTGTGCATCAGGAGGTTGATCAGAAGCATCCTTTGAAAATAAGCTTTCTGCATCACCTTTTTCCTAATGGAAACCTCACAGAGGTGAAACAGATTATCTTGAGGCAAAGGTCTTGCAGCAGTGACACAGAAAGTAATTATTCTCTTTAGGTGTTTCCCACTACTGCAGCACTTTGGCCAACATGTATGGAGATACTCTGAGCAAGGTTTTCTGAAACTTCCATGTAGCTGATCTTCACCGTAACTTGCTGCTTAAAATAAAGCAGAATTCGATCTCATATGCCAAAGTAAGCAGACTGGATGAGGCCCTAGCCTCAGAATGATTTTCAGCCAGAGCAAACTTTAGAAAGCCAGGAATGGCACATAAAATTATACTCTTTCAGAAGAATTTGAAATTTGAAAGCAGCTTTCTCTCCAATGGCTGCACATAATAAGTAGCTGAACAGTTTGTAGAATTCACTGAAAAGTTTATAAAAGAAAAGGGGAGAAGGAAACACAAATGGGGAAAAATGAGGAAGAATGGGCATGCCACTCCTAGCTCTCCTTCTCAGTTCCTCTTTCAAAACAAGTCTTAGAAGAGCTTTGATTGCATCTCTGGCTGTCTCATTCAACCTGGGCTTATGAATCATAGAAGAAGCTGAAAAGGGGTTGGCAGCAACATGTGAACCTGCCATACATTTTATTCTTCTCTTCTTAATTAAGGACTATTTAGAGTAGCATATGCAAATGCCAGCACATTTGGGGGAATCAATATGTATTTTTATCTTACCCTTACAGATAGATATATTGTTGTCTGTCAGACTCTGTGAACCTAAAGTCTCTATTTAAAAACTCTTGCTAGACATAGGATAGAAGATTCTTGGGAAATAAATACTTGAAGCCATGCTTAATTTATCTCTCTAAAGGAGCTACCCAGAACAGATGTGAAAAGCATAACATTAGGTAAGAGAAATAATGAGAATAAAAATCTGCCTGGGTCCACAGGAAATACTAAACTGGTCTTGTACTTCTGGTCTTGCATTAGTCACTATTCTTTCTCCTGATTATATTTTCTTTGTTTAGTTTGGTCACAGTCAAGTTATCACTGTATTGGAAATACAGTGAGTATTCCATGAGTACCAGTCTTCATATACAATGCCAGGAGCAGCTCAGTAGTTTGTTAAAGTCTTTAGAAGAAAATCGTATTAAGTAAAATAATCTAGGTCTTCTGCACCTGCCCATTGCATGTGTTCTTTTGCTCTTCAAAAATAAGGAGACCAGAATTAAGCCAATTTACTTCCTAACCTATTATTAGGGGAACTTCCAGCCTTTCCAATATATTCTAAGAGAACCGTGGACCTCTTTTTTCAGACACTTAAAAATTTTTTCTTCACTGTTAAAACACTTAGGAATACTGAATAAATATTTTGAACTCAGTTAAGACACAAAAAAAACCCAAAACCCCAAAAAAACTCAGCCAGGAAAGCACAAATTTGATAGCTCAAAGATATGGCTGGCTATTTCTGTCATACTTGAGAACTTTCACAGATATGTGATCAATCCTAAGTACAAAAAGAAGGAAATATGCTTATGGATGAAAAACTACATATTCATAAGGAGAGTCCCTATACAACATACATGCAATTGGACTTATGACATCTTTACATTACTTCCCCCAAGAAAAAGCACTCTTCCTAGAGGCACTTCAGCTGCTACCTATGAAACAACTATTCCCCAGAAGACACAAATGGCATAATGTGCCACATGTATCTCATAGCCTTACAACAGTGAACAGAGAGGTCAAAAGAAAACAAACTTGGTAATTTTCTCAAGCATAACACAACCATCCTTCTTTGCCAGAGGTAATGCTGCTGTATTTCTGTTTTTCCTGTATACTGATAGGCTCTGACAGGAATCCAACAATGATTTTTTTATTTTTTCTCCCTAGCTTCCCCAAATATCCTGCAGTAGATTTCAGTTCTCTCTTTCATGCTGCTTTTACCTATGCAACCTTGTTTATAAATCCTTATCCTCACTTGTGCTGCGACTTGATTTTCCCTTACCTTAGTGTCTCTTTTCCCTCATTGCTTTAGGTATATCCACAGTATAGGTCAGTTTTCAAAACCATTGCTTCAATAGCAGAATGAAGTATGCTTTTAATGATGCATTATCACAGTCAGTATGTGTTACAAACTCTTTGTTTTAGAATGTTTTAGATGATATTTTAGAAATGTCCAACACATAAACCCCTAAGGTACTGTCTTCCTAATTCCTTTTCATGTATTTTTTCATGAGAGAAGTCTGAAAAACCATATATTATATACAAATCCTGCTCTCACAAGACCCAGAGACCAACCATTCACAGGTTTGAGGAGGAGCAAGATCAGATATAAGACAGTACAGGTTTCATGCCATCTTGCATGTGCAATACTTACCATCCATGTTATTGTCAGCTCCCGATTGCTTCCACCCCCTCCTCCAACATCAGAAGGAGCCACATTAGGAGCTAGTGAAACAGAAGAGACAAGAACAATTACTACAAAGTATGCAGCAAACAGCTGCAAGGCCAATGAGCACACGTGGCACACACAATTAAAGTAATGATGGTGTGCAATCTGCCAAGACTAACGTATAGCTACTGCTTCAGGAAATGTGCCAGCTGTAACCATAGCTAGCAATCATTCTTCCTTCTCCCTGTATTATCTGCAAATATTTAATTGAATATTCAGGAATGGAAAATTTCTTATAAGTCTTTAGAGAAGCACACTGTGTATTTTTCTCGTGCTTTCTCAGATGTTGGTATGCCAGGGGCTCAAGCACCGTGGACTCGCATGTGTCATTACCTCAACACACTGTGATCAGTTACACCTACTTCAATGGATTTACTTCCCGTGTGTAAGGTTAAATCCATAGGTCTATCTTTGAAGCACTGGCAGCCTAACTGTATTCTAGATTAGTAGCACATGTCTTCTTGATAGTCCTGTTCAGGATGGGTAGATGTACCTAAGCAAAACTGGCATAGCAGTTTATAATTTACTAATTGCATCTTACACCGATATTCTGTGTAATGAAGTATGATCTGTTGATCTATCATTGGTGCACAGCTGGGTGGTAAAGTGGGATACTTTCAAGGACTCCATTATAAATCATTCCTATATTGTCATTTCTCTCAGATTCTTTGCACTGAGTGCAATGATTCTGTTGCTATCCTCTGTGGTGTTTGTGTATTCATCTGCTGTAACTCAATATGGACACATAATGTACCACTGAAAACTTAGGATGTGATAGCTTATCTACAAGGTGCTAATTATGCCTCAGATATGTATGTATGAGCTATATGCCCTACCTAAATTAATGTGTTCTTTATGTAAAAAGATTCAGATGGGATTGGGCATTTTCTCTACTACTCAGTGAAAGCCATAAGCCATGGTGCTCAGCACTACGTAAGTAAGATGTTTGCTGAGGCCTTCTCTGAGGGTCAGCTGGAGGAACAAAAAGCAGAGCAGAACTAATGTTTTCCGACAGGATAAAAGTATGTAAAAATAAATTTGAAATTGAAATCAGCATTCAGTGTATGGTTTGCATTATTTATTCCTGCCCTTTCTGAAAACAAATTAGTGGAGATCAAGACTAAACATACATATGACAATTTGAGAGAAAGCTGGAGTTTGTCACTTGACCTTGTAGTCACACTATTATAAATATATAGCTTTAGAGCAATGTTAGAAGCAGAGGGCTGCTAGAATGCTTAAGTAGTCCAAGAAGATAGATAGACAGGCTGCCAAAGAACAGAAAAAACCCTGACTGTTTAAAGTCTAACAAGTCATTATTTTCAAAAGCATCTTCCTCATCCTCCCAACCATTAAACCCAGGTTTCTCTCTCTGTTAAGACCAGGTAACTAACTTAGACAATTCCTCTAGTGCACCCCAAAGCTAAAATACATAAAACCAGCCCCTGATTCATTGAATTTCAAGAAATCACTGTGAAAGGTTATTGATGAAACAAGATGCTTCATTAAAAATAAAAAACATTGCCCACAGTCTTAGCATGCTAATAAGTTACTGAAATTAGTTATCTACCAGAAGAGAGACTTCCAAACTGAAGAAGATACTGACAACTTTTAAGTGTAACAGATGTTATTTGTCACCCACATAGTACAACAAAGACACAGCACTGTTGCTGTTTAACACAGAAAATGTTAACAATTACTACAATATGTAGACATGGATTTTTGTTTGTTATTTACCTTATTTAGAATTATATTAAAATGCACATAGAGTTGTGCATACTGCTTCTGTAGTACCTTTGACATTGACTGTGCAACCCAAATCCTACTGTTGCTTAAAACAAACATCAGCTCCTGGTAGAAAACACACTTGGGTGCAGAAGTTAATCTGTAAACTGTAAATTATTTATACCCTATTTTGTCATGACAATGAGTGCTGACTGATGCCTAAGAAGACTATACTACCATTTTGCATGGTTTGCCAAAAACTGTCACACAGTCTGCCAGGGCAGGGTGCTGTGCCCAGGGAATCAGACAACAGACTAAATAGACCACTTCTTGCAAAAGAGGTACATCCTGCTACAAAATTGGAAAGTATGCCATTTCTGGGGAGGCTACAAAAAATGCCATGAATGTAGCACACTGCAAACTGCAGGACACCACCCCTATTCCCCATTCCCCACTACCCCTAGTCCATTATTTCTCTCCTTATCTGTGTCTTTTCTAACATTTTTAAAATGCCTATTGTGCACCAGACTTCTCCTGTAGATTCTTGGGCCTTCAAATGCAGCTCTTGAGTCAAAAAACATGTGCTAGCAGTCAATTTTCTAGGCAGTGATTATCTTTGACTTTAACACTAAAGTTCCATGGCTTTTCCTTCTTTATCCAAAATAATTTAACCAATTTATCTTCTTTCTCCCCAAGCAACAAAATTTTAATGGACCAAGTTTGCCTTTAATGAATGTTTTGAAATTTACAATGCAAATACATTTTATTTTGAAAATACAATCTAATCAAAGTTATGACCCAGCCGGTGTAATTGGAAAAGTTGCTTTCCACACTTTGGTTTTTCATTTTTAGTTTCGAAACTCAAGCTATGGGAAACAATTGTAAAGAAATCTAGACTGTGAGTGGGTGCTACTCTGTGGAATACAGGTTTGTCGGACACAGTCTTTGTGCAGTGATACATCACCCCCTAGGAAACTACTGTTATCTCCTCTGTACAGTCAAACTAGAATGTATTATCTGGAATAGTAACATCTAAGTCCTCATTTTGGAGAATTCATTATAAAAAGGATGTGCCTGAGCCTGAAGAATATCCTTAAATATGCTCTGAGCTATTATCACTGAGCAACCAGATTGGTAAGAGAGTACGTTGTGTTGGATAATGTCACATACATGACGTGACGTAAGAAGACACCAGACCAAACCTGCAATCATAAATAGCTGGCATTATTCAGTAGAACATGTATCCTGTGATGTATTCTTTAGTTAGAATACAAACCAAATGGCAAATGGACACTTTCCTTGTTAAATACATGCATGTTTTTTCCTAAGTCCTGAACCACGCTCCCAAACATGTGCATGCACTCATACACACACAGCCTGGCTGACAGATACAGTGGGGGATCTCTGAAAGATGCAGTATGATTCTGTTCCAGTAATGAAGACAAATTTGCCATATCTTGATGTTCCTTTGCAGTCTGCTTTGATGCATTCACATCTTCATAGTTTGGTACTTGCTTACTACAATCTGTAGTAGTGGGTGGCTGAAAATATATTCTCTGCACATTGGATCTTATCAACTGCTTTTTTTAGAGTAAAACCTAGGATTACAAAATTGGTGAACAAAAGTGTAAAAATTAAGAAACACATTTTAAAAAACCCTGACATTTTCTGTTTACGTACGAGCGCCTTCAGTTCTAATCCTTGGCGAAGGCATGCTGGGCTCTCCTGTCCCCAGAGTGTTGGTGGCTATTATTCGGAATTCATATTCCATCCATGGAATTAAATCAATCACTGTAGCAGATTCCATATTTCCTTCAATATCTGATGGGTCTAAAAAAGAGATTAAATGCTTTAGACAGCAGCATTTTCCCACTTAGGTCAGCAACAGTGTGGTTGATTGTGACAAAACTTGCACTATTCTGCAACGACACAGAGAAAGCTAAAGCAAACTTGACATTGTAGATAAGGAATACCACATTTTACAAAGAGTACCCACAGCAGTGACTGGGAATCTGGAAACTATGACACTATCTTGGATAAACCCTTATTGACATGTAAGTTTTAACTGGGTGTGAACTAGTACATGTAGTTATGAGATTTCCTTACTAATTACATATTGCAGCTGTAGAATTTCATTTTATCTACAGAAAAATGCATTGAGAAATTTGTAATTGCAGAAACAGTAAAATAAAAATTCATTACATGGACAGACAAGGGCTTGACATGTAGGGTTCAATCAATTGATGAAGAGAGGTTTATAAAATGTAGGCCTATTTTGGTGCACCTAATTAGCGAGCGTGTTACAACTTGCTATCTGGTTCTGATCAAGAAATGTAAATGTTCCTGCAATTCCTGTGAAAAGGCTTGTAATTGTCTTCAGGATAAGCTTCTTTATCATAAATAAATGAGTAACTCATGACTGTCTGCAATTCACAGACAATAGGGGCTGTTTCTATAGCTGTCTGCGGCTATGGAAAGACAGAGGATTTTCATTTATATACAAACGAGAGTTGTTTGTCAAATTAGAGTGTTGTGTTCAGAGAAGGATGAGAACTGAGATATTCTGCACTAGAAAGGCAGTTGATTTGGAATTAAAATATAAATGCAATGCCTGCAAAAAACACAGGCAACAACAGTGTAAGCACTAGATGGTGACACCACTTCCCTCTTCCTAATGATCATTACATTTCATTCCAAAGTGAGGTCTTGAAGGAGAAAGGAACAGACTTTCCATTTTTCTTTCTACCTGACCACCATCCTCTCTCATCCTTACTCAAATTATTTTTCTGTCTAGTCATTAAAGTTATTGCAAACCTCTCATGTCATCCAAGTAGTGATACAAATTTAACGTAATTTCAATGTCCTTCCTAGGATATCTGATCTCTTTATTTAATTTTACTGTCCCTCAGATTCCCAGAACCATTATTAACACTTGGTACAATGAGAATCTGAATCCCCTTAACTGGAAAGAGCAACATAAATGTAAACAACTTATTACATAATCCATTCATACATATTTCCATGCTGTGAAGTAGAATACACTTCTTTCACAAAATACACTCAGTATTATGAAACCCGAGATGAATGATTTGGCTGGGAGAATAATGCTAGTAGTAATAATAACATTATTTCCAAAAGGCAATGCCAAAGTATATTTTCTTGTTTCACACATTGAAAATTAGCAGCATTAACTGACAGCCTAAACATTTGGTGACAGATCAATTTGGACTGTTCATCATGCTTCATTAATCTGAAAGTTAACACTGAATCAAAGTAGGAGCAGCTCAGCAATTAGGTAAAAGCTTGCAGTGACGCCAATGATGGTTACTATGATGATTTTACCTATTTTGAGGGAATCATCTATTTAACAAAATTCCTAACTGTGGTTCAAATGAAAAAGTAATGACTTTGAAACACCAGAATAGTTACTGTCAACTTTTCAGAAATTAATAATGCATATCTTTTGTGTCAGTGTCTTTAAAAAGGAATTCAACAATCTGGATTCCTCTGTCCCACCCACTCAGCATTCTTCAGGGTAAGATTCAAAGTCTGACTGCATGTCTCAAAGACTATCCCAGTAATTCTGAGAAACAGAAAACTTCAGAGGTGCAGAGGATTTCATCCCATCGTGCCTATAAAATTGCAAGTAGGGATTCTTCCTGAGAAGTGAGAAGAGTGGTTTCAAGTCTGCTCTGAGTCAGACAGAATGAAGACCTGAAACCAACACTTATGTTAACTCCTATACCTCCATTTCCAGTTCCAATAATGCACAACACAAACATAACAGTATCAGTTGCCACCTGAAATTCTTCACATTTCCTTATTTTCATTAATTGAAAAGTACAGAATGAATAAGAAATAAAACTAACTTATCCTGAGAAAAGCAGAGCTAAGTCTAAAAGGATCCTCCCTCCTGCATGTATTTTTACTGAACCAAATAATCAGTTATTTGAACAGCTCCAATTTCTACATTTTTTTTAACATTCAAAGAAATCTATTCTAAAGAAGCCATTAAACAAGATATAAGAGATAAGAACGGGTTGGGGAACCTTCTGGGTTCATTTTCCAAGCTCTTTGACATAAAAAATATCAGTCCTGGCTGATGGAGGCAATCATAACCAAGTGAACTTCATATACTACATAGTCTGAAAGAAAAATATGATCTGAGGCAGAAGACTATATCTAACTTTTTACTCTAAAAAATGTAAGGGATTTTCAGTTCAATATGTCAGTCTGTTTCTTATATGTCTGTAGTTTCAAGTGAAAACTTAAATGGAAGACAATCACTGGAACTATAATTATTCTTAGTATTTAGAAATGCTGAGTATGTGATATCTTAATTCCACAGGAAAGCATTTCAGTTGTAATTTATAAGGATGGGATAATGAAACATATTGATAGGAAAATTCTGTATAGCTTGTGACAATGCTATCCTTCATAAAGCATTCAGAGATACTAGCAGCTTAAAAAAATATTAAAATTTATGCTTTTATGTTAAATCCTGCAAAAAATTTACATTAACATGTCCTGTGCTCAGGTAGGTTCCTCTTTAACTGCAATTTTGTGGCACAATGATGACATCCAGTGGTTAGAAGGATAATCTTAGCCATGTTTTCTCTAGGGGTGCTAGTTTTAATGCAATTGGAACTTAGTCTGCGCCCAGGAAAAAGCAGACAATTTTACCCAGCTTTCTCCATAAAAATTACAAAAACGATGACATCCACTTTTCATCCCAATTAACTTACAAATAAATTTTTATGATTCCAGCAGTTGATGTTGAATGTTTCAGGCAACAAGGAAAGAGCCAAAAAAACAAGCAGCAACTCTGGCTGGCTCATTTCTGTATTTCTTCATATTCAGTTCAGCCCTTCAAAATGCTGGGAACAGAATTTCCCAGCAAATGCTGTTGACAAGACACTGACAGGAAAGTAAACCTGCAGCAGACATCAAGAGCATCCCTGGTTTCCTTCCACTGTGATTACTTTCCGATTAGTCAAACTCTCTAACAATCATACTTTAAAACTTACTATCTTTATTTCTTCTGGCATTACTCTTACCTGTTTTGGCATCTTTCCACTCTTCAGATAGAAAGGTTTTTGACTGGATAGTGTATTTAGAAATAGGACTATGATTGTCTGTTCCACGACTCCAGGTAAGTGCTACAGAAGTGTCTCTGATTTCTTCTATTCTTATACCTCCAGGGGGGCCTGGAGGACCTGGAAAAAGAAAAAAAACAGTACAATTAACAAATTAAATGTGCTGAAAGTATTAAATTTCATCAACTTTTAATACTCTAGGGAATGATTCAGAGGAAAACTCCTCTTGCATTTTATTACTACCAAATAAAACTTCCATGATTCTTGCCTCATCAATATTGAGATAATTTTAAGTGAAAAGATGATGCTTTGAAAATGTTGCTGCCCTTTCTACCAAATAAAACTGAACTCAGGAAGAAACTCAAAAAATTTTCCTTCTCAAATTCCACCTAATGTTGACATTATTGGGGGCCTACCTTTAACCTACACTTCTGCTTGTGCCATTTAGGCCCTGGCTGCAAGTTAAGTGGGAAACCCTGTCACTTATTTTGGACAAAAATCATACTGTAAAAGAGATTTCTATAGATCTCTTCCCATTTTTCTTGGTCTTCATATTACCCCAGTGTGGTAAACTCCTCATCAGGTTCCAAGCTCCTACAAAATTCTGGTTTTGTTACTGTGCTTCTGTTATGTATGATACACAGTTATCTGATGCATATTAACTGTTGTGTAAAAACAGATACAATGCATTAGAACTACTGAAATGTATTTTCTGCTTCAACATTCAGAGATAATAAAATGCCAACATGATTCAGATAATTACCCAACAACCTGATTGAACATGTCCCAGAGAATATTAAAAACCCCAAGAGTACCATAATATATTTCTCTGCACTATTAACAGAGAAACCACAGAGAATCAAAACAAAACAAAAAAGAATGGAAGGAGATTTCTACATCAGATCTAAACACACAGTGTGCCAAATGTATTTTCAGCTCCTCTTGAGCTCTTTATTTTCTCCATACAGCTGAGTCAAAGGACTCAAATGAAACTAACTGAAACAAGAGCATGTACTAGCATATGTTGCTGTTCCTTGGTTTCAATGAATGTATCCTTCAAGCAAGCAATTTCATTCCTTGGATCTCCTTTCAAGGTAAGGGCTAAATAGCTCACTGAACGTGGAAACGGCTTCTTACTCTTCACAAGGGATGCAGGAAGTAGAAATTGTTTTTAAAAGCTGATTTTTAAGATGAGGGTTGTTGGTCAACTCTCCATCCTGACAACATGCATATTTCCTACCCCAGCTCTAAGGACACACACAGGTAAGGTTTGATGACAGACACATTCTCCTGCAAGACTGTTCACTTCAGAAGCCCTCAGGCTGGAAGCTATGGAAAGGTTCATCAGTCCCAACAACCTTCCGACTTTCTTCAAAAGATACCTCTCACAGCTTCTCCCCTCCCCATCAGCTCCTGAAAATGGCATGTCTCAGGGAACACCAGGGGCCATAGGAAAAGGAAAAGGCTCCATAGGAAAGCTGATACTGGACCCACAACTAACCCCAAGATTGGTAGCTGCTTTAGCAATGGGGCACAGTTCCACTGGGTCCAAATACAGTGGGAAGAGCCAGGTGCTGCTAAGGTGGTACCAGGGACAGTGAACTGGGTGCATCCAGGTGACAAACTCCAAGCAGTCCAACCAAGAGGGTGCCACCCACAGCACAGGCCTGAAGCACATCCAGGAGGCATTCCACATTCCAGAGCTGGAAGCAGGCACACCTGTGACACTGCCCAACACACGGCCACTGATGTCTGTAGGTGCACAGAGGGGCTGCACAGTCTTCAGTGGGCTAACATCACCAGCAATTTAAACAAGATCACATAGAACAATCCATATGAACTGTTAAATTGTTTTGTGAACAGGCAAAACATCATGTGCCTGCAGTGACAGTGGCCTATCCTTTACTGCCCCACTGATGAGATGCTCTGGAACATAGCTCTTTTCATTCTCTGCTGTTGCCTCTTCCTTACCAATGCAGTGAAACTATAATCCCACATTTGTCATATTTTGTAAGATATTTACTCTTGGCCTGGTAAGATGCTGAGTCTTACACTCACAAAAATGGCAGCTATAAGCAGAACTGTGTTCTTTGCATTAGAATCTGAATTTTGAGAACAAACTGAACACTAATTTCTTCTACAAAATAGTCTCTGAGAAACTCTAATTACGGGCTGGAAGGGGAATCAGAAACTTGATAAAGCACTTTGCCTTTTAATTTTTAAAAGGAATTGCTTACATAATACTTTGGCTTATGAACACATCCTACTTTTTTACTTTGCAGATCTATTCTGTAGTTTATCACTTACCATATTTGCTTTGACATTTTATCCAAAACTGATGACATTTCATGGGCTCTTAATACCCAGCAAAAAATTAAATGCAGAAATATTCAAGTGCACAACAGCCTGAGATAACAGAAGCTCAGAACCATGACACTAGCTATACTTCAGCTGCTACACAGCTCTGTGATGTGACTTGAATGTGGGGCAAAACACAGCAGCAAGGCAACTGAATGTACAAGTTACATCAGTTCTGAATTGTCAGTAAAACAGAGCATTAGCACTTCAGAATGTGTTATGCCCACAGGCATAAAAGAAAGCAAAATGCCCAAAGGACCTTAACTCATGCTATTAAAACTTCACATTGTAACAGATCTTGTAGGGTGCATACTGTATGAGCAAGAACAGCATTTTGGGAATGCAGTAATGCTTAACAGACATGACTCAGAGAGAAACTGAGAGATAAACTTAACCTCAGATGTCTTGGTTTCTGTAATTTGAAAACTCAGAATCCTTTTAATGTAGGCCTAGTATTATGCACAATAATTTAATCCATACAGCTTTGAGAAGTGACTTAGGAATGTATCCAGGAGATACATTGAAATGATCCTTGAAATCTATATTTAATAATGATTTAATAATGAACACCAAATTAAACTATCTAAATATTGCTTTCACATAAGGAAAACACCCAAAATAAAAAAATCTTTACTTCTTTTCAGGAGAACACATGCTTAGTTAGACCTCTAAATGTCTGCAACCAAATCAGCACCCTGAGTAGACTTTGAAGACTTTGCCTGTTTATGGACTTCTCCTTTTAATTTCTGCCATCCGTTGATGAGAAATCACATATCCTAAACAATCAGAAACACCCTTATCTTTGTGTTTTGTCTAGGTGAAAACCAGCCACATTTCTGTATTACCTGGAGAAGCTTACCTCTTACCACAAGGTCAGCTGAAGCGGAGGAGTTGTCCACAATTGTCTGAGCAGTGCACATGTACCTCCCTGCATGCCGCAGCTGGACGTTCTTAATCAGCAGCTCACCATTGGATTTAATCTGTCACAAAAACAACACTTAGTGAAACTGGTAAACATCCCTGGGCAGCTATGTGATACCTCCCAACCGACTTACAGGGTTTGCTATTTCTGGAGAGTAACTGCTTACTTAGAGCATGGATCATCCTCACACATAGACCTGATTTATAGGACAGCTGTTGAAAGTGTCCTGTGTTTCCTGAGGAGCTGCAGCTCTTTACTGGACATGAAAAAACTAGACACTTTAGTAAATGATTATTAACAAATCAACATTTCCCTCTTACTTTTTGAACCCCATATCTGAAAACTAAACTTAGTCAAGAATTTGTTCAAAAACCACAGTTGTATGATTTTTCTGCACCATTACTTGCATTTTTTTTTTAAACACATTGGCAGGATAGAATGCCATGGAGTCCTGTTAACAGAGCAGGATGCTGTTTGGGTCTTCCTTTTTAATCCTATAGCAGTACCTGAGCTTTTAGCTCAGAGGGGCTACAAGCATAGCCTAAACAAAGATGCACAAAGAGTTGCTCTGTACTCCTCTGCCCTCCCTTGCTGCTGAGGCCCCTGTCAGGCTGGAGATGCTCTTCCCTGGCTCAGCTCTCACTGCTCCTTGGCAAACAGCAGGACCCCAGGGAAGCAATTTACCTTTCAACAAGGCTCATACACTGACCATCCCAGGCCCTAATCCTTCCTTAACACTCTTCACCAATGCCAGACTACTGGGAAATACTCAGCCATATTTTCAGATGGCTATGTGGGCCACTGGCTACCTTTGGATGTGCAGAGAGGCAAACAGAATATAGTATTTTTATCCTATGACACTTCTGAGTGACCAGATGTGCACCTGTAAACAACGAGTGGAACAGAGACTATGTGCACCACAGCTATTTCTTAATAGAAAACACGTTTTATGTGAAGACTTTAAGCATTAAAAATAACTCACTTGAAATATTTTGCTTATCCATCCTGCCTTTTATTCCAGAAAAAGATTACTAGGCTAAATCAATGGGTTATACATGTGCTAGTCTTAAAGAGATTTCTCTAAAAACCCAAATGTTCTCACCAAAATATATCTGAACTTTCATGGGAGTAGAAGTTCAACCAAAATATTAATACATGAATTTATACCACACTACATCAACAGGGGCAACATTCAGATTTCCTAATTCACTGAAAATTGTTCAAAAATATAACTGAAACACCCTCCCCGCAAAAAAAAAAAAAAAAAAAAAAAAAAAAAAAAAAAAAAAAAAAAAAAAAAAAAAAAAAACCCAAACATTGAGATAACTCACTGCAATCCACAGATCTTTACATGCCGGACTAAAAACAATTCAGATACAAAATGGTATATACGAAAAAGAAATTGCAAAAATATTTAGGTGTAAGAACTAGTGCTTTCATCATCAAAGATGCTGGGTAACAAAAAAGACCTTTGAGAAAATTTCGAATAGTATGGCCTGTGTGCCTGCATTTAGACATTCAGAAGAAATGGAATAAAGCTAATACCATCCAGTTGATGTTTCCTGATTGAAAAGGATGAGGGGAGAAAGCAAGGTTAAATCTTTTCCAAATGCTCTGCAACTAGAATGAGAGCTTATAGTCTATATTTAGGGGAGATTAAAATACACAGATAACACTATCCTTTTCCTTTCCAGACTCCAGTGAGGATTTTGGTTGCCAGCTTCAATTTCTGCTGGCATAAAATTTCAGCACAAACTGAAATGTTAGCATCAATTTTTTTAGGTCCAACATAAGAATTCACATATTTAAGAAATTACTGTGGTAAATAAATAATTGGATGAAAGAAGAATCAAGCACACATGACAGAGAGTGCTTGACTCTAGCTAGCAATACTTCAGCTGATTGCCTTACAGGGTCAGCAAGAAAGGCAGGTTACACTGTGCCTTCTCTCTTTGAGGTACACAAGTGCTGCTAGCAAGGATCAAACAGATCTCCTGGATCAGTGAACAATCCAGTATTCCTGATACATTCCAGATAATTTCTCTCTTAGCTATTATTAAACTATTTCCATGTGGATATATATATATATTCACACTTTTCACTCAAGGCTAATATGGCTTTTAACTTGATTTTTCGAAGTGCATGCATCCTACAGAGATGAGGAGAGTCTGTGACAGTGTCATTTCTGTGCTCATGCCTCCTCAGTTTATTCATGAGAACTCCAGTAAGACTGCTGTGGCAGAGAGCATCCTTTGAAAATCTGCTGGAGTTACTGCATAAGTGAACACTGTCTGGCTGAACACCTGACTAATCACATGTGAGCTCTACAGTGGGCTGAGCAATTCTGGCAACAGCTTCCAGGGAGAAAAATCAGTCAGTGTGTCAGTAGCTCTATGGGAAAAATGAATGCAGCTACCTGATCCTCTGTCCTCCAAAAATTACAACAAAGAAGCTGTAAAACATCAAACTCTTTGATTTTTCAGTTCCTGCTTTTCATTTGGTTGTTGGTTTTTTGGGGTGTGTTGGGTGGTGTTTTTTTGGTTTTTTTAGTTTTTTTTTTTTTTTTTTTAAACTCTGCTCTTATTTGTTTTGGTTTTAATAAAAAACACAAACAGTTCCCTATATGGCTGCTGAGTATTGGTTCATTAACACTAAATGTCATCCTAGAAAGAACCACAGTGATTCTCTAATAATTACTTGCATTTTTATCTGCAAATAAACGTAAGCAAATGCTGGGCAAAGCAATAAGGTTTAGAAACAGATTATGAGAATTCTCATAATCATATTATTACTTCAATAGCAAATGGTTGCAAATTCTTACTGGGGCTAGTACCTATTTCTATGTTAGCACTTTAATTAAAATAATTTATTGTATTTAATAATGATGTGCCCATATACTTGCCCTAACAATAATTCCCTTATAGCAACTTGGTCTTATAACCTAAATGATGAAAAACAGATGGAAAAATGTAACATAATTTTAAAAATCATCAAAAAATCATAGATACGGTGTTGTATCTTGTTGCTTCAGAAGCTCTCCCGGAGCAAGCCTTCATGCAGTTGGTAATGAAGCTTTCCATACCTCAGAAGAAGCTGAAGTTCTTGGTGGTAAAAGAAAAGCTTACCAAGCAAATTAAGAGCACAGGCATCAGCGAATTCTGTCCACAAATTAGATATGAATGTACTGTATGTTTTCATCCCAAAACCTCAGCTTGGCTATGCTTAAAAATGCCTTCCTTAACTCAGAGAAGACTGAATCACAGACTGGAAATAGTGATAGCAATATTCAGGGATATTCCAAGGGTATCTGTGGTTCACCACTCAGTATTTACCAAGTTTCAAGCAAATACTTGCATCATATAAGCCCTGTATTTATGATTTAATAGTGATGTCAAAAATAGCATTTTATGACCTATTTCTGAGAGTCGCTGGTTTTTTTTGACCATTACCTTTTCCAGGGCACTAAATTGCCAAAAGCCATCAGAATGTGACCCTGTACAATTAAATACCATTTACAGGAATCTAGTGTTTTGACTGAAAACAGTGTCTTATCCACTTTTGTTGGGCCTTCAGAGACAATAAAGGAACTTATGCGAATATAAGACTTCCAAGCCCAAGAAATAAATAAGTTAACTTGGCAGAAATAGAAGAACCTGGTAAGCAGAGTGTTTTTTTAAACTCAGGTACTAAAATTAGACATCTGAGCTTCAGCACTGTTTAACACACAGTAGATGTAAAATGGTAAGAGAATCAATAAGAAGTAATCCAGAAGAGATGGGATTCTGGGTGATGAGATCAGTTTGTCCAAAGCTAGAAATAATGTCAAATACCTTTTTGTACCACCTGTACCTAGAATTATTAACTCTAAATGAGCTCACATGAATTGGTTTGATCCTGCCAGTAAAGAATTAGTTGAGTGGTTGCTAAAACCAGAACAGATAATCCAACAGCTGTTGAGGTATGTTAATGTAAATGTGACTATAGATGTTTTCTTGCTATAGACATCAGAGACATAGGGACAACACTCCCAGTGCAACACCACTGTCTTATTCCTATTCACCCGAGACCTTGTTTTGCTGTATAAGCCATAGTTATAGATAAATAAAAAAACTCAGCAGGATAATGATGACAGTCATTCCCACTAAAGAATCTTTTCCTTCAGTGAGCTACATTTATATGTTAAGGATATACAATGTTAATTCTACACTTGAGATGTGGACCGGGAAATATTTCCAACAAATGTATTATTGTTCTTCTCCATTCAGCATACCACTGAAAATTCCTGAGGACATTGTGCTTTGTACCAGCATCCCTTTGGTAATGGGGCTTGTTATATCACTTACAACAGCAGAAAAAGCCTAGGTACTTGCTCACTTATGCTCATGGATCACAGCTTTATGGCTGACGACAAAAAATTCACAATACACTGCAAACTACATTTCTCTTAGTAGTGTTCACAGCTGGATTTCTTAGCTTCTGCTATCTAACTACAGATGGTACATGAATTTTGGTAGCCTCATAAGTCTCACAAGCGCAGTCAACTGCTTTTGCAGAGCATTTTTTAATTCTAGCAGAGAGGTTGGCAGATCTTCGAAACTAATTACAATTCTTTGTGCTGTAAGTAGAACAAGTTTCCTCAAAGGCTTCTGCCAGAGCAAACTGCTTGTTGGCTTCACCCTCAGCATTATATCTTCTGCTTTCCTTCCCCTCCTTGCTCCTAACCACTGACTCCATCCATCACATTCCATGCTCACTAAGTTGTTATTATTAGGCCATTGCCTCTAAATACTCCTCCAAACCTACCCAAAATTGGGTAGCTTTGGAGTAATACTCAGAGTCATTTTCAGCTCACTCATGTCTAAAGCACTGCCCTAATGCATCAAGGCACTGAAAACAGTGCATTGAGACAGTATCTTGAGAGTCCTGGAATTCTCTTCCATATAAAACCAGTAAGCAGTTGATTTGGTTGGTCATGCTTCATCAACAATCACCTGCCACCTTAATACATTCAAAAACTGTACTAAATGAGCTCACTACAACTCTGGCTTTGTTCTAGCCCATAAATAACCTCTTCTTCCTAATCACTGCATAACTGAGCTTTCCCATTTTGATTTCAACAACCAGGTGACCTCTTCATTAGGTGAGGGAAAGGCTGTGGATGTTGTCTGATGAACTCTAGGAAAGCCTTTGACACCATTTGCCACAGCATTATCCTGGAGAAATTGGTTTCCTATGGCTTGGATGGGTGGATTGTTGCGGGGAAAGAAAATGGTCTGGGATGGTTGGACCCAGAGAGTGGTGGTGAGTGGAGTTACATCCAGCTGGCACCTGGGCATCAGTGGGGTACTCCAGGGCTCAGTACTGAGGCCAGTCCTGTTTAATATCTTTACTGACAATCTGAATGAGGGGATCAAGAGCATGCTCTTGATGTTTGAGTTTGCAGATGACACCAAGTTAGGCAGTGGTATTGATCTGGTGGAGGGCAAGCAAGGCTCTGAAGAGGGATCTGGACAGGCTGGATCAATGAGTCAAGACCAATTGTACGAAGTCAAGGCCAGGTGCAGGTCCTACACTTGGGTCACAACAACCCCAGGCAGTGCTACAGGATGTGGGAAGAGTGGCAGCGAAGTGGCCTGGTGGAAAAGGACCTGGAGGCGCTGGTTGACAGCAGCTGATCATAAGCCAGTGTGTGCTCAGGTGGCCAAGAAGGTCAATGGCATCCTGGCCTGTATCTGAAAAAGTGTGGCCAGCAGGACAAGGGCAGTGATTGTCACTCTGCACTTGGCACTGGTGAGGAGCCACTTCAAGTACTGTGTTCAGTTTTGGGTCCCTCACAGCAAGAAAGACATCAGGGTGCTGGAGCAGGTCCAGAGAGGGGCAGTGAGGCTGGTGAAGGCGCTGGAGCACAGGTGTGACGAGGAGCAGCTGAAGGAACTGGAGGTGTTCAGCCTGGAGCAGAGGCTGAAGTGGGACCTTATCACTCTTCACCTAAAGTAGTGAGGTGGGGCTGGTCTCTTCTCCCAAATAACAAGGGAAGAATTTCTCCATGGAAAAGGCTGTCAGGTGTTGGAACAGGTCAGCCTGGGAAGTGTCTGAATTATCAACCCTGGAGGCATTTAGACGTGTAGGTGTGGCACTTAGAGACACGGTTTAGAGGTGGACTTCACAGTGCTGGGTTAACAGTTAGACTTGGTTTTCTTAAAGATCTTTTCATCCTAAACTGTTCTATGATTCTCTAATTCTATATATTTTACTCCAATTCTTCAGTTCTTTTGAACTTTTTATTAATTTCCTGGTCTACACCTGGGGCAAGGCTAAACACAAGGAGGATTACCAGGGAAAGCAATGAAGAAAACTCGAAATTAAAATCCTTGTATATTTTCTGCTGCAGGTAACAGTGGAATCATAGAAGCATAGAATAGTTTGGGTTGGAATACAGATTTTTACAATAAAACTAACAGTCTCCGTAGCAATCTATTGAAGCAGGGGCACGCAGAAGAATAACTTGTCTATCCATGTCAGCCAGCAAACTGCAATTTAAAATAATGTACAAAAAACAGGCAGCTGTAAATCTTTTCTAATACGACTTTTATAGTTCAACTTGTTATTTGTTGTTCATAAACTCATCAGTTTTGGAGAAGAAACAACCAAAGTGTTTTGGCAAACACTGTCTGCAATCTAAAATTCATCTCGCTACTTTCAGAAATCTGCAGTGGGAATTTTGGTATCTGGACCAATCACCTTTAAAAATTAAATAAAGAATCAGGCTCTTCTATTTGTGTTGCACTCATTTAAGTGTGAAAAGTATTATGTGTCATAAGAATATTATGTGTCATTCCAGAACACTGTAAAGCTTTTTGTACTTCAAAGAGAGATAAAGAAAGAGGAATAATATTTGCATAAGGAAAACGCAAGCTTTTCAGTATTCAGAGAAGTCTACACTACAGCAGGTTAAGCACCAGATAGCTGCAGGGACAGAGGTGGTTATGCACAGACACCTTGGATTCAGAAGCTACTTCAAAGCTGAATAGAGCCTGAGCTGTGGGTCCTGCAAGTTCTATGCTGAATGTATTTGTCTGCCTTTGTGCCATGTCCCTGCACTTGTGAACACTGGAGAGAACACTGCAAACTCAGAATTCACACTTCAGAGTCAGTGTGGACTCAGCAGGTTTTGCTTCCTGCTCTGTAGCACTCATGACACTGAGGTGTGTCAGCCTCAGCTTGAGAAATGCCCCTTTATATGAGAAAACATAAGGAGGTAGCAAGTCAGTTGTCTCTATGACAAAATTCATCCCCTGGCTTTACTGTATCTTTCTATCACCACTTACTCTTTTTTGAATACTTACAGAAGAAAGCTTTTTGCAAGAAGGTCAACTTCCTGAACACTTGTACAGCAATTCAATTTAACTTATTAAAGATAAAATGGTGATAAAACTATCAGGGTTTCAGGTTCACTGATAGAAATTAAGACAGAAATACTAACGATATGGGAAGCTGTTTAAAATGTATTTGTGTCATTATGTCACTAAGACAACTACAGCCTAAACTTGAACTCTTCTTAAGCTACGTGCAAGTTTCTGACTTGAACCAGTTAAATTATGGAGTTCCTTTTCCCGACTATCCATATGAATAGACTAGTGGGACTCAAAAGTTTAAAAAATTACTCTTTTTTTTGTAATGAACTTAAAGGAATATTCCTTTTTGGATCCTTTATGTATTTTTAAATATAAACATCTTTAAAGTAATCTTTTCAATCTTTAAAAATATATGACAAAAACCAGATCT
Source organism: Melospiza georgiana (assembly GCF_028018845.1). Lineage (NCBI taxonomy): Eukaryota > Metazoa > Chordata > Aves > Passeriformes > Passerellidae > Melospiza > Melospiza georgiana. The sequence continues at coordinate 52,978,970 of NC_080433.1, forward strand.
ATAAATAACAAACAAACATTAGAGTTTTCCAGATTACTTGAAGAGCTGTATCTTTTTGGGACTTGAAAAGATGAGTTAATGTTTAGTTCCTCAATCAAATAATCAGACGAACAACCAGATATAAAAGTTAAAACTAATGTATTAAATAGTAAGATTCTGAAGACTCCATTTGACTCTTTGGAAGCTAACCAATTCTTTCTTTTTTCCTTTTTTCCCCCTTTACATACTGCTGTCACAGGAAATGAAAACAGAACTGACAAATGTCCTTTTGAGAAATTAGTTTTAGTATTGATGTAATGCAAATTAGCTTTGCCTTCAGCAATGACGGAGATACCAAAGCTTGCATTAAAAGAAAGAAGAATTATGCAGGTGTTTACCTGAATTTAATTAGCATTTCATTATGTCTATATGACAATAATAATAGTATTATTTTGAGAACTGAAATTACTGTGGCTCTATCAAGTTTCAGCAACTTGATCTGCATAGTCACATAAATTAATAGAGATATTATCAGAGGGATAGATGAGGATCCTTCACCAACAGGAAATTATGCACATGCTTCATATACCCAGTAACCTTAATATTCACAGTGCAGTATCTTTTTCTTTTGTGTTTGTGAAGTGCTGGTGAGCACATTTCAAGCTCAGCAGTTCGGGACACTGCTGTCAAGTGTAAACCAGCTCACTCTTTACATCCAGGGGAGCCTGAGCAAACCTGCCACCCAGTGACTTCAGCCCAGAATTGCCAGGGAGAGGGAAACTGGCAGGAGAAAAGAGAAAATCCCTTTGCTTGCCCAGGAAGGAGAAAAACCCTTAATGCTACAATACAATAACAAATGAAGAGAAGAGAAATACAGAAACTACATATTTGTCTTAATTATATCCTACATAAACCATTGCATTGGATTTGCTGAATTTGTTAAAAATTCTGCATTTGTTATTATTTAAGCACTGAACCACCTAATACCTACAAAAGCAGACTTCAAATGCAATCCTACTGTCTCCTCTGTCCCAGATAAAGACCAAGGTACCTGTGGAAGAGTAACAAGGACTATTTGCACTTGCTTTGCATTTGAAAGCCCAGAATTAAGGCTTAGGAATGCAAAACTAGAAGATGCCTCTGCTAAAAGAATTTCTACCAGTTTTGACAGATCAAATGCAAAACAAACCAAGAAATATCCTTCAGGAGGAAGGATATCCTTCAAGGTATCCTGAAGTGAATTAACTGATATTTAGATCTAAATTACTTAAAGGCCTAAGTGAATTAAGAGTTCATCTTCTTTTGAATTCTGCAGAGTATCCATCCCTACCTCTACTGAAAAAGGAAACATTCCAACACAAGATCCAACACCCATATGAAGAGAAGCACCTCATTCTCTCCCTCTGCAGACCACAGATAGTTTGTAGAGACCAAGGTAGTCTAGAAAAGTTAGGGTTATTTGGTTCCAAAATGAAGCACTTCAATAAAGGACATAAAATACTGAGGAGATAATCAGAATTCGAGATCAGGAGTCCAGGACCACTGGCCATCTGGAAGACGAAAGAGGTAGCTGGAAACTAAATTGTCAATCTTCTAGGAGATTACATATTTTCTGAAGGCCTTATTTGGTCCCACATTTGTCAACTTGAAGTGCTTTGCTAGAAAGTGCCTTAAAAGCAGGATTAAAATTCAGAATTAATTTCCCCTAAAAGAAAAAAAAAATCCAGTTTACTTCTATTTTCATTATTTAGAGGAAACCCCAAAAGTGTGTATCAGCAATATAAAATTTTTTGCTCAACATGTTCAACACATGACCCATAGATGGAGTGCTTTCTCTTGCACTACAGATACAGCCATTTTTACCTTCCTTCCACACCAAAATAACCAATTCATTAACATTTCAACCTGCTTTTCTCTTCTATGGGACAAATTTCTTTGTGTGACAACTGTCAGGTAGCTTAAAGCAATCAACTAAATAAAATCTGACACAGACTAATTTTATTTGATCTTTTACAAGGAGTAGGTTTACTGGGGCTTTACTCTTTAAGCTCTTGTCTGACACTCAGACTCATTCCAGTCTTTATCTAAGGACAAACTAATACAATCAGGAGGCAATTCAAGCTTTTCCAAGGTATTCCTATGCATCAAGTACTCTATAGGAGTGTAAATACAGACCTATCACAAGTGTGACTTAATAGCCAGTTGCAGGAAATGTTTTGAAAGATGCCAGTGTACTGGAGAATAACTACATACTTACTCATTCCTGAGGCAACACAAAATACACTGCAGACTACTTACCACCCTGCTACTGAGTGTGGACATAGCCTGTCAGGAGATTTACTGCAGAAAGGAGGGTATGTCTTTGGGTTTGAATGCTTATCAGCTGATCTTACCATACTTCTACTGGCTTCCTGGACAAGGACATGTTCTCTCACTGAAAGGGAGCAATGTGGCTTCTTAACTACATCTTACAACTCAGCAAATGAGAAGGTTGAGGCAACTCTTGACTCCTCAAAGGGCTGTTTTGTTCCAAATCAGACTAAAATAGTTACACTTTCAACATATTTTCACATAGAGATAAACAGATACTGAAAGCAAAAAAATGAATTTCTTGGTCCATGGAAAATCAGATAATATTGCCAGCCCAGGAGAAGGACTCTTCAGGGGGCACTGGTACATCATTTTGAACACAGAGCTGAAACTAAATGTGGTCCCTGGTGTTCCCAGACACCACAACTACCATCAGCAACTATTTCTCTCCATATCCACTGTTTCTCTTGGGAGCACAAAAAAAAAAAAGGTATCTAAATATGAGAATTTTTGAATATTTTAAATCCAGACTAGCAGAATATTTACACAAGCAGGCAGCTTGGAGATTGCTGAATATTAGGCAAATCAGCAGGTGATTAGACTTAACAAGAAAGGATTTCTAATAGAGATATTAATTTTAAATAAACCTGACAGAAGACTCTAAAAACATAACAATACATGCAAATACGAAGGAGCTGTGATTGTTCTACATGCCAAAATGAGTGTCTTTGTATTAACTTGTTTAGCCTCCTCATTAACTGCTCCTCCTCAGTGTTTACAAACTGTTTGACTCCTACCCACCATCTGGCCCAGTTTCGTGCCAAATTCCAGAAATACTGATGATAAAAACATGGGTAAGTAAAAAATTAATGCATATGCAAACTTTTTCCAGGTAATTTGCACCCTGTTTACAATCAGGCTATCTACCTTACCAGCTATTTTCAGTAATAATCTGAGGTACCAAAATACTTACATCAATTTAGATATCTGATTTCAGGTATCTGCCTGCAAGTGTCTATGTGTCTGTAAGGTATCTGAATTGTAATTCTATTTGATGTTCTTGGCCTACTGGACCTGAACCGACACAGGAAAAACAACTATTCACAACAAAGAAAACTAGGCTTTCATGTATTAAATAAGATTCTATAGTATCTTACCATAACATTCCGCTCATAATGTTCGTGTTCTTTCTCAAAATCTATTACAAAGCCATTTAGAGACCAGATAAATGTCAGGTCTAATGTGGGATCATGGGATGCAATGCATTGCATGGTAGCATTCTCTCCAACGGTGACATCGACATTCAACGGAGCTAAAGTAATTCTTGTAGCTTCTGTGAAGTTAATGGCAAACACGGAGAATTCCAATAAATAAATATTTATTAAAATATAAGCTCAGCTTCATAACTGTTTGATCATACATTAAACCACTCCCTCAAAGTCTAGTTCACGTTATTCACACAACTACATTTCAAAGGACCAAACTGAAGACAATAAAGAAAGCATTTTATAGGTAAAATAGCTGGCTTCTGTTAACTCTTTAAATCTCTGAATCACATAACAACTATTTTTATTCATTGACTCTGTCTCAAGTAGAAAGAAGACACATAATGAGTCCTACGTCACTTGTTACAATTATAATATTTCCTATGTTTAAAACTTGTCTCTGTAATGAATGAAAAGTTCCACTTGGTTGGGCCAAGTCAGATTTTCATTACAGCCTTGCAGGGATTGTGATCTTAATTTATCTATTGAGAAACAATATAATAGATGCAAAATAAATTGTGTAAATAGCTTCATGTGAAAAAGAAGAGAAAACAATACAAGAAAAGGAAGAAAGCACATCAGCATTGAGCTGTCATGTCAATCCAGCATGATTTCTGGAACAGAGATTAAAAACCCATTTAACAAAAGACTCTTCCACTACCAGTTGTACTTCACAGACATGGGTCTTCACTGTCCCTGTCCTTCCTGTCTGTAGTCTACAGTTTTTTAGTTATTTGACATCAGATTTAAAATACACAAGGCTATCATTACTCAATCAGTAAATAAAAATACTGATAAAAGAAGGTAATTTAGAAGTGCAATCATATATATATATATATATATATATATGCCCTCATCTCACAAATTTCATGCATATTTCTTTAACAGCAATGCTCTCTCAAACATGCTTATACCACCACCACGACAACAACAAAACCACCACCAAAACAAACTAATAAACAAACAACCAAACCAAGCCAAACCAAACAAAACCCCCTACAAAAAAAAAAACAAAAAAAAAAAAAAAACAAACCCCAAAAACCACAAAAAAAAAAAAAAACCAACAAAAAAACCCCCACAACACTAAGGACATCAGGAGACCCAATTATCTGAGTCATGGCCCCAGAATCACACCTTAGCATAAGTGCTAAGCTACCAAATAAAGGGAAATGCATTAAAATATGTCAATTTAATGGATCTTGTTTACTAATCTCTTATGGAAATATCAACCCTAAAAACTGAGATGCAGTGTTAGAACTGATGCAAACATACCCAGTTTCAACTGAGCAATATGCTTTAAAGGCATCAATTCAGTGTTAATGAGCAATTAAATTAGAAAAAGTAGTGCAATGCTGGAACAAAAATTAGTCATTTTGAACTAAGGGATTCTGCCCAAAACAAACTATTGCAATTCTGAGGCTTACCTGTCATTTCTAGAACACCAGTGCTATTGGCTTTTCCTCGGTTATTTTCTGCAAAACAGGTGTAGCGACCTTCATCCAGCTTTGTGACATTGATAATTTCCAGGCTCCCATCATCCCAGATACGTATGCTATGGAAAGTGCAAGAGAAATTAAATTCTATATTAGAAAGAAATGTTTCCTATTAGAAAGCAATGCTTCCTGTAGAACTGTGGTAAACGAAAGAACGAACCACAAAAATCATTTGCAAGCTCACATCTAACTACTGGATTTATAAACACACCTGCAGTAAAAAATATTTAAAGAGACTGTGGATTAGACTGAGACATTAGATCCAGACATCAATCTCAGAATGCTGGAGCAAGAGAATGTACTTCTATTCACTTGTACTCATTCAAGTATTTTTCTTAGAGTTTTATGGTACAATTCAATTCTTAAATCAGACTGGGTAACGTTGGATACCCTGCTAACTCCTTGAATCTATACTGCCAGCAACATTTTGGCATATTATTCTCCTGAAGTTATACATTCTCCTGTCCCTGAAGTCTGCAAAATGGAGAATCATCCTATGGGATAGACAGACAGATACATAAGGTTACACTTTTAAGGCTCAAAGTGTTCACTGACAGTCAGTACTAACCGGCTCCCATTTACAAGCAATTCTGTTCCTTTGCTCCAGGAGAATTTTGGCTTAGGAGCAGCTTTAGGCTTGCATTCAATGATTACACGTCCCCCTTTAGCTGCTAGGATTTTCTTCTTCATAGGGTTAAATTCAAAAGTAGGAGGTGAAGCTGAAAGCAAAAATTAACACAAATACTGCTGTTAGTGATTTTACTGCAAAACAGAATTTGTTTCCAACATACAATAAAAGACAGAACTATTGAATTGTTCACAAATGTTCATTATGCAGACTAGTGAGAAAAGTACTAACGATACAGAGATGTACTTGAAGTATGTACTGATCTACAAGAGACATGAAAAATCATAACATAGTTTAGTGCTGTGTTACCCTAGAGGTTTCTTTCTACTGATTTCTGAACTTTCATCTGAGTTTAATCTAACAAGATCAAAGTCCACTGAAAGTTCCTCCGTTTCAAAAGGCCTTTTGATCAGCCCTAATAAAATTCAGATTCCTGGAGATAAATTTCTTCAACAAGTTGCTCACTCAATCATAATTCCAAAGAATAGCTGGGTTTACTTGTCAGTGGTTTTAACCCTCTCTACAAACTAAAATTGTGCCCTTCTTATTCTTTGTGGTTTTCTGTTTGGCCAGCTGGCTGTAGGTGCAGTCTCAGATGTACAAGAGTATTGAGATGGGACTGTCATAAGCACCACACTTATGTCTCTGAGGTCAGATCTTTACTTACTAATTTTTCCTTTATTTGAAACCAAATGAAAGAAAATAAAGCTTTTCATTATTTTGTGCCTTGGCATATCAGCAAGTTAATTATGCCAGCAAGTGTGCACACAGCCTGAGGAAATAAGGCTATTGTTTAATTACAGAAGTACAGAGCAAAACTCTGACCAATATCTGCATATCACCAACACTGAATTTTGAAAATGCACATTTAAAAAGTGCTCATTTTGGGTAAACCAAGCTGGTAGTGAGTACATAGTAATGGAAGACCAATGTAGATTGAAGCATTGTTGCGCAATGGGTTGGGAAAACCAAGAACAGTTTCGTTCTTGGGAAAGTCTGAAGGCAAGTGTGAGATGGAAAGAACAGCAACTACCACAGGGAAATTTAGAAAAATATGTCATACAGTCAGTGTGTCTGCTCTAATGAAATCAGTAAAAACATCAGAAATTGTTTAAAGGCTGAGAAATTTGGATCTGAGAGTCGAATTTTCAACAGGATGCTCCTCAGGAAAACACAGTGGACTCATAACTACATCCAGCCATCAAATGGCACAGCTATCTGTGGGCAAAACCAGACATTGTGACTTCAGCGTAAGGGGTTGCAGAACGCAAAATCAAAGGGGAGAACAAAAATGAAGAGCTTCAAAAGCCAAGTAAGTGTAAATATGGTTTCTTCAAAAGCAGATTTTGCATCACAGAGGACTGATCGTATGTGAGCAAAAATGAAAATGCTTCTTAACCAGTTTTGCAAGCTTAAAAACTTAGGCTGCAACTCTATGTGCTTCATATAACATCAGCACTATCAGTTCCTCTGAGGGGGAACATTAGGAAACAGGCATCATAAATACAAACAGAAAACATGCCCCACAAGTTGGCAAATTTATTCCTCAAGTTGCAGCTAGAGAGCTCAAATAAACCCCATCTCACCTAGATTGAGTGAGAGTTCTTAGCTTCATCCTCACAGGAATCTGTTACCAAACAGTACTTGCAAATATAACTGCTATCTTACTCAAGCCTGAAATAGTAAATAGAGAAATAATCCAACTGACCCACAATCTTCAGTTCAGCATTTGCATAAATAATTCCATGCATGTTTTCTGCTATACACTGGTACATGCCGGCATCGTCAAAGGTCAGACTTTGCATTCTTAGTTCACCTTTCCGGAACTAAAACACAGAATCAATAAAATAACAAGATATTAAGACATTAACATAAACTACGTAAGCTGAAGAATCCATACCCATCCAAATTATTTTTTTTTCCTTTCTCAGTAACATTGGGTTCAGCTTTTTCTGAAGAAAGAGTCATTGCAATTCAATATCTAAGTTTCTGGGAAAGTTCTAGTTGAGTGCCAGTAGAGAAATTTACTCTCCAGTCCCCTGTTATCATATCAATGCACACTACTGATTCAGAAATAAGAAGCAAGGAATTAAATTAATTTTATGCACATAAATTTTGTTATGCCATGCTCACTCATCAGTACTTTCTGTTGTTTCATAATTTTATAACAGGAAAAAGTCAAAGCAAGTCCCAGTGAGGTAGGAATTTTTCAGAAGATTCCTCTGAGAGATAGTACAAACTATTTTGGTTTTAATGTAAAAAAGCAAAAACCAGTAAATCAAAGTAAGGCAGTTAAGGTGGGGTATTTTGTAAATGTAGATGTCAATCACTTTTTGAAAGATCATGTAAATGTGTTCTGTTTTCGTGAGAAAATTAAGCTGAAAGCTTTAACTCTTGTATCTAAGTGCTTTGGAGTGCATGGGGCAGTGGAAGATTAAGAGAATAGTACTTAGCTGAAAAGAGAACAGATTAAGGGAAGCATATTTTCTGACTATTTTTTGTGAAAATGTTTTAATCAGATTTTATACAAGGAATCTTTGTTGTGCTCTAAATGAAAGGTCTAATTACAAGTTATCTGATTTAGAAACAAATTATGTTTTCAAGGCAATTAACATTTCTGCTGTGTTTCATTTGGAAATCATCTTATCATCATAGTAACACGCAGCATAATCTTCTGGTGTACTACTGGAGACTTGCACACTGCGTTCTGCAATCCAGTATGCAGATTTTGTTAGTGAAAGCCAAGTTCAGTGGGGATCAGCAAGTAACTCACTTGTTAAAATATTTGTTTGCAATAACTACCAAAGCTAGAAAAGAAGCATTGTTTTTCCTGGTTTAAGCCACCTCCTTATAGCAGATGGTGATATCCCTGCTCGGCCTCCAACATCATACATTCTTCTTAAGATACACAGTCAAAAACCAAGCTGCCTCATTGTCTGTTTTATTTGCCAAGAGTCACAGGTCAGCAGATGCAGAGCTGCACTGTGCCCTCGTATTCTCTTGGTTTTTTAATGGCTTTTCATGTAGTGTAAGCACTACACTTTGAATACACTGTTGGAATGCCTGATCAGGTTTTTCCCAGAGAAGTTGTGGATCTTCCATCCCTGGAATTGTTGAAGGGCAGGCTGATGGAGTTCTAAGCAACCAGGGCTAGTGAAAGGTGCCTCTGTCTGCTGCTAGGGGGCTGGAACTAACAATCTTTAAAGCACCTTCCAACACAAATCATTCTATGATTCCAGGATACTAGGAGAAAAAATTTACTTTGTTTGTTTAAATCAAATATTCAATAGAATTAAATTATCAAACAGTACTTCTTTAAACTTCTTTTAAACATCACCTAAACATTTGCAACACTCTTTGTCTGGAAAAAAGGGGAAAAAATAGAGGATAAAGTCCACTGATACTTTAAAAAATAATCTATTTTCATATCTCCACTGACTTTTGTCTTCTATTTTTAAAGACACATTCATGTTCAATATGGTAAAAAGGATTAATTTTGAAGAAAAGATGACATTTTTTTATCCAGAGTGAAGAGCATTTACTTAAAAAGGCCTAGAGAAAAAGGGGTATCTACCTCCTAAACATGTGGTCAAAAGTTAAGCTGATAAGTCAAAGCTGAATACTAAACAGCCTGAAGAAATAAGAGAAGATTGAGATGAAACTTTTAAAAATAGATTTTAATGCCTCATGCAAGTGGCATCAGGAAATATTTAGATCATTATAATTACTTTTCCTTTAACCTTTTACTAATGCATGCTTCAAAACACTGTTTCCATGAGCTAACCACTCAAGCCAGTGTTACCTACAGCAATACACTCACCGAGGCACCATTCTTCAGCCACCTAATTGTTGGAATAGGCTTGCCCGTAGCTACACAAGGCCAGTACAGGTCACTGCCTATATCCCTTTCTGTGTCATTGATATGTTCTACCCACTCAGGAGCAGCTGCAGAATAAAATACATGATGCATTGTAAATACAGCACATACATATTTAATTAGCATTATGTTGTATTAATTCCACTGCTTTTTCCGTGATACTTCAACAGGAAACTCAAAGTAATGATGATAACTCAGCAATCCACCAGCAGAAAAAAGAAGTTTTTGTCTTACTACATAGATTCAGAAAAGCCTCAAACTATTTTTTATGAGAAGAAAAGATGGAATTGAAATAATGGTTCCTGAAAAACAGAAGACAAGATATCACTACTTATATTGATCTATGGATAATTCTGTGTGAAAACTACTCAGTAGCACCATGAAAATGATAGTTAAATGACATGAAATTGTGCAAAACGTACTGAAAGGATCTCCAACAAATTATTCTCTTGGTGCAAACACCATAAGTAAGAAATTAATATTGAAACAGTCCAGCATATTTGCTTTTGCTAAGCAAACAAACCAGTTTACTAGCTTTACTTATTATAAGCAGTAATAACCTTGTCACACTAATTCTGAGTTTGATCTTCTAGCACTCAACCAAGGATCTTAACTCAGATCTTCTGCACAGCCAGTGAAAGAGACATAAATCTTCTGAGGGTGCTTCAGATTCTATGTGTGACCTTTTAATATCATGGTTTTATGGCATAAACCTCAGACAAGAAGCCAAGTTACTTGGGATGATTTCACTATGAGCAGTAAGATACAATTTTCAGTTATCTAATTTAACCAAATGCAAAAAGGGAAGTGAGAGAGGATGAAGGAATAAAGAACTGTGCATAGCTAATAAGACAGAGTGCTAAGACAGAAAACACAAAATAAGAAAACAAGAAATCCTAACAAACCTCATGGTCTCTTTTTCTTCCAGAAATCCTTTCACTTCAAGTACTATAAATTGATTTAATTTACATTATGCATAACAGGTAAGACAGAACTGTCATATAGTATATACCAAAGTGTATATACCAGCTATCCAACCAGACAATTAATACATAAATATCAATGCCTGACATTTAATGCACAATTTTGATTCTACTCTATTAAGTTGAAAAGCAGTGTATGAGGAACCAACACAGACATCAACTGTGAAAACACAGACATTTCTAACCTAAGTAAAGGCAACACAGATCATCAAGAATAAAATTGTTCTTCCTACCTTGTACATAAACTCTTGCTTGGTGTTTATCTTTTCCTTTATAGTTTTCAGCTTCACACTCATAAAGCCCTTCATCTTCATACTGAATATTGAAGATCTTAAGTACTGCACCAGACATGCTTATCTCAGCAGAGGCTGGCAAGGGTTCAAGGTATTTACTCCATCTGAGCTCAGGAACCGGACTTGAAAAGGTACAGTAAAGTACAAATGAGTGTGTTCAAGAACTGGCAGTTAAACTGCAGACTACAAAAAGAGCATTTGATCATGAAATATGTATTTTCATTCCCCGAAATATGAAAGCAATTCATGCTGTACAATAACTAAAACACACTTACTTTCCAAGAGCAAAACACTCCAGTGTCACGTTTTGTCCCAGGAGAGCGTACGTGTCCTTGAACTTCACCTTGATATCAGCAGGATACACTTTTGCTCCTAATATGAAAAAAAAGATTCTAAGAAAAGGCATGTCAGAAAGTTATAGAGCTACTAAAATTTACACAGTTCAATAAAACTTTTCTTAAAATGCCAGACAAAATTCTTCTTTAAACTGCAACAGCCTGTCAATTCATGAAGTCTGACTAAGCACTGAACTTTTACTAGTAAAGCATAAGTGTTTTACTCAGCAACTAGTTATCTTTCTCTGGATGATTAATCCCAACATTTTAAACAAAATTTCTAATTGCTTTTAAAGCATGATGATGCACTCTATGTGTGGGTAGACAAAAACCTGAGTCTGTTTTTTCACATGTTTTATACTGGATGGAATATTTTTAATTATTTTGAATTTAGGCTCAATTTTCTCTCAGTAAGGGTATGAAGGAGCTAGAGCAAGCACATCTACAATTTAATGAGTGCAAAGGGATGTCAAATCTCCCTACTAGCAATCCCTGTAGGAACCCTCTTGTTCCTACAGGGAACTCCCATCAGTTCTAGATGAAGAAGGCAGTGTGAATACTGGAATATTTGGTCAAAGATCACTAATTTGAAATTACATTAATTCAATCAGTAATATGGAAAATTGTACAAATAAAAGAGTCACTGAAAAATTGATGATCAGTTTATGAGAACCTAGTGACTGACAGTCTGAAGTGGCAAAAACTAATTTGGTTCCTATTTAGAAAATGTGCAGCTCCCCTGAAAAAATGCCAGAAAATAATCCAGTAACACAAAGCCACAGAGGTGCCTTAGGAGATTGACTGAGAGACACAAAGCTCCCAGGACACTGTTGGATGGGAAATTTCATCAGGGTAAAAGGATTTTCCTCTTTCACGGGGGATTTTCTGGGGGAAAAGAAGTAAATCCTGAAGCTGTTCATCAACATTTACATGAAGTTTCTACTTTTCAGTCATACTCCTTTGAACCAATGCCAAGACTAGAAAAGATACTGAAGATTTTGGGATCGGGGCCTTATCACATAAAAGAAATGGAGATTGTGGGGTTAAGAATTCTGTTCTCAATGATCTGAAAGGAAATGTGTGAATTAATCAATGGAGATTTTTTTCACAAAGTTTTCACTGTGAATAGGAATGATTTGTACCTCTGCATCAGAAACACCGAGTAACATTGTGCAGTAGTCATTATAACTTGCCATATAATTCTCCTTACAGAAACGAAAGTAGCTATAAATTAGCAAAATTACAATACAAACTGTTAAAATGCTGTGCATAGTATTTCCAATAAATACTTACGATCAGATTGCGGAATAAGTGGAATAAATTTACTGAATACACTCTTTGTTATGGAAGGGCTGGACACAAAACATGAATAATTGCCCTTATCTGATGCTTCCACATTTGCAATGTAGAGATTGCCATTCGTCTGTGACACAAATCGTCGTTTGTCCAAAGCAATGAACACTGGGAACTCATTTAGAAGCCAGCGATAACTGAGGTCATCTGGAGGAAGATACTTCAGTCAGTATTAAAACCCAACACTATCAGCTATTTAAACCACAGAATACCATCTGTATATAAAACACTTGAGTCTAATTTCTAGGTTATAGATATTTTCTTCAGAGAGGCAGCTATGCAGACAGATTTATGCATGTCTCAGCAGCCAGCTCACTCCTGACTACACTGAACACTGGGGCACTGCTGCTGTCACTGCAGGTTACTGGGGACCTGGCTACAGTGTGCACACCTGGCCCTGGGCACAACCATCCCACAGGAACTGACTGGGATGGGATGAGAGAGGCAGCTGGGTCTTGACCTCATGCAACTGAGAAGCTGGGAACTGCTCAGCAGTTTTGTGATTTAGACACGACCTTAGAATATTTTATCTAGTAATATGTCTTCATTCTTCAGTTCCTTAGAGTGCTTAAACGGAGCATGAAAAGTAAATCATTACTCCATTTTACAAGGTAAAAGAGATGCTAACAGCCAATTTGATCCCTCATGATGGAACTCCAGATGCTTAAGATTATGGTTATAATCCATGCAGAGCTCTTCAGTAGTTAATGATGAGAAAAAGTCCCTTCCAGAGAATAAATAACCTCATCTCTGACCCTCTGGGGTGCTTCAGCTGTTCCATGATTTTGAGAGAAGCCCATAAAGGTGACTTTACTAGGTGCAATGAACAGTCAACATATGGTCAACAACACACATTCAAAACAGCAACCTAACCTAAATGGTGATTCTCAAGCTGCACAAAAGTTACTGTTTGAGTGAATATAAAGGAAACTTGCAAAAAAAAAAAAATTAATCTTTTACTCTTCAGACATTGAAAATGAAGCACTTTGAGCTGAATTACCTGGGTAGTGATAAGGGGGTTCACAAAGAAGCACTGCCCCAACACCTTCTCGCACTTTAACCTCGTAACGTTCCTCAGGTGGAAAGGGATCCAGATCTAGTTTTTAAAAACACAAGGGAAGGAGAAGAGGGTTTTTAACTACAGTAACTTTTTATTATTATCATCTCTTTCTGTCCTGTAGCGATTAGTATAGAAATACACCAATGCATGGCAGATAGAAACTAGTTGACCTCTAACGCCAGTTTTGCTTATTTTTCATTACCGATGCATTTTTTGCTATTTTTGTCATCATAATTTTAAATACCAGGGAAAAGAAAAAAGTGATGCAGACTTTATCTCTAAGAGTAGTTAGGCTTAAAAAATTATAATGAGTGTTAAGGCACTGGATCTAAAAATTATGTACAGTATTCTCAGATGGACTAATTGATGAAGCATATGAAAGAATATGGGTTCTGCTCCATGGTTTCAGTAAATTTGACAAAACAACAAAATTAAAGCTGGTCAAGAGTTTTGAACTTTTCTAAATGGTTGTTGACATTTTTCAATCAGTTTATGCATAAGCAAAAGAAAAAAACTTACACTAAAGATCAGACATTTTCTCTCCTAATTTTAGCAACTCTATTCAGTTCTTTAGAAACATTGTAGAAAGAAATGTTTTTATAGGTGATCATTAAATAGGAGAAAGGAAGAAATACAACAATATAAAGAAGAATGAAAGCAGACACTTTTTTAACAGATATTTACTAGTTTCCAGTGATCTTTTCACTATTCCTTGCCTCTTTACCCTATTTTAGTTTACATATTGAAACACTGTATATTAGGGTTCTGTTCTACATAATTTCTCAGTATACTATCAACATGAAGCCAGTGAGCTGGCAGGCAGAAGGCATACCTCAGACTGTTTTGGTTCTATTTTTTTTTTTAATCTATTAGGTTTCTTGGTTTATTATTTTTATCCTATTGATTATTCAGGACTGACATGACTGAAGCCAGCTTTAGGTACAAATAAATATCCCATAAATTAAATGTTGATGTTTTCTCCATTAAAAAAAAAAAAGTCACAACCTGGCCTTCAATTTTTTGTTCTAGAAGATACCCTGGCTAAATACAGACTAAAACTATATCAACGATGATATGATCCTAATCAGCTCATTATAGCTTCTGACTTTCTCTAATATCTGTAGTCCCACAGTCTCACAAGTATTATCAGATAGCAGAACTTTTCACTAAATGTCTGATCTTCTACAGCAGGGAATGAATTCTACTTATGGAGGCCAGTTAAAAACAAGAGGAGCATCAAACCCTTAGTGTCAGGGCACCTACGGCTTTGTGAATGGATCACAGTTAGAGTGGATTCCTTTCTTTTGGGATTCCTTTTTGTACCCTCTGATGATAAAATATATCTGGGGAAAAGGCGACTTAAGTCAAAATTAAACAGAAATCCCAAACACTGTCTTAAGTCCATAAAATTTTGCATTATTCTTCATTTAGTACATCAATTTTTTGTAATTCAAGTATTTGGTCATATGCAGGTCTGTACATGTACACATCCTCTCAAGACTAGCTCATCACTGTCATAAGTTGACAGAAATTTCCCCCAGCAGGGTTTTTTCACTGTAGCCTAGGAGTCAGGGCATACTTTACTAGCAAGTGCTGTGCCTTGCCCCTGCAGCTGTGCTTGCCCTGCACCTCATCACCATATGCCCTCACTCAAGTCTTTCTTCTGTGATCCCTCAGGTCCTACCATGATTTTAAGAGAGTCTGGCCATTATTATCTCCAGATCTGGCTCCATGAGCTTCTTCACTTCATAATTTAACAATTACTCACTGGGAAGGCTGCTATGTCATGTCAGCTGAATGTAAAGAATATAAAATGCTTACAAATTTATTTTGTGTCGATCTCTGCAGACTAAGGCACTTAAGATGCTGTTTTTACAGAGTAGTACAGATACAGCACACGTCAGCAGAATACACCGCAGTGTAAAACATTGGGCTAACCATAATTTTTCTATATTCTGACATAAACAACACTTACATCCAAAACTCAGAGTGGCTTCACTGCTTCTGACAGTTCCAAAGACATTTGACACTACACAGACATATTTTCCAGCATCCCTTGATTTCTCTGGATTATTGATAACAAGTCTGCCTCCCACCATGCTGTACCGCTCCTTTGTTAAGTCAATATCCCAGTTGTTGAGTTTCCACCTATTAAAAAAGAAAAACAAGATGTAAGATTGGCCCCAAAAAGCAACCTGGTAAGAAAAATGATGTGAACAGTAACTCATAAATTCTGACAAACTATGCAGGAAATTATTAATATACTTCTATACAAGTTTTAGGTTTTCCTTCAGCAAGATGCACAGATTTGAACTCCAGAGGTCCCTTAAACATATCTCAGTTCTTCCTTCTTAGAGATGGGGCATACTTTGTAAACACATAGTTGCTGGCCAAGCAGTAAGAGATGCTTGAGCTGGCTGTGAAGGAGCTAGCCAGTCACTAAACACACAGATTTCACATAACACATAACACACATATCTCAAATAAATATCTAAGTTCAGACTAGATAAAAATATACTCCTTCTGCACTTTTAAAGTATGGGGCAATGAGAGTTTTTTTAAACCTGCTGCAGATAATGAAAATGCTTCATAAAACATAATGTGCCAGTAAAGTCAGTGCAAAAGCTGTGGCATCCTTCATAAAAGACCTACTTAAATTGCTGGACACTCTTCCCTGAGTAATGGTAAAACCCCACAGCCAATTCACTGACTTACTGCAACTTTCACTTCAGGGATTAAGGGAGAAACTGGCGGCCCAGTTCTGACCGATTTTTACTTATTTTAAGAAATGTTTAAAAAGACGGAGTGGGTACCAGTGCTCATGACTTATATTTGTGCCTGTTACTGTGTCCACAAGAGGGAGCCTGTTACCTTAGAAAGGAACTGCCGGCCTCCTATGCGCAAATAGCACAGATGCAACTTAATTACATTTAAAGATCATAGCCTTATTTCTGCATAAATATTTTCTTTTTTCATAAGGTAAGGTTAGGTATTAGAATTTGACAATGATAATACACACACCGCCTGTTCATTCACTATTGAACATATACCAAAATATGCAGAGTTCTCATTTGGAAGTAGAACTTGCTATTGTCACAGAAATAAACAAAATAAAAAACAAAAAACAACAACAACAAAAAAACCCAAACCACAAAAAACAAAACAAACCCAAAAACAAAAAAAAATCAAATGAAATTAAAGAACTTTAAAGATGAAACAAATTTTGATCTTATAGAGTTCTAGAGGTATCACTTCAGTCCTGTTAGACATACTATATGTCAGTGTCAGAAAAAATGAATACATCCTCTATTCAGAAATATCTAGGTATAAATGTGCTGAGGACAGCACATCCTCCAATGAAAACGGTGGGAAGGACTTCTTTACCTCTGAGATAGAAGAATTTTGACTCATTAACTGCTAGAGGGATGAGATGAAGATAACATATTGAGGTATACTAAAACTAATATGTCAGGAAATATGAAAAGTGGCCTTATTCTGTACTGCAATTATCATCTCATCACCTATCAGTGCTAATTGTCAGATCTGCTCCTAGACACAGAAGTTCTGGAGGTGCAATGCAATTCTTTGAGTGTTTCTGCTAGTTCAGATTTTGCTGAGCCCACAATAGATAAAGAAGGTAAAAATTTATTTAGAACCTGTAATCATCTATAGATGGTGTGTTTACAGTCTTGCAGACAGAGCTGGGGGAGTCTCTGGACCAACTGGAAGGGATGGGGAAGTATAGCAAAAGGTATAAAATCTTAGCATATGTAATCTTAGCATATGTAATCTCTCTAAGCCTTCCAAGCATGGCAAGAGGAAGTGAGTGCAACAAAATGTCATATTCTGTACGGTGCTGCTGTACAGGTAGACAACCTGTTAGTAGATTTTTAGAAGTGGCAATGAAGATGAAATAAGCTATTTTAATGGAGGAAGACCATAGCTGACCACAACACTAACAGATTTAAAATAATAGCCAGTAGACTTGATTGGTTTTTCTGTTCTAGAAACCAGTCTGGGAACACACATAAGTGAGTATTGGGGCAGATCACAGGGTAATTTACTGAAATGGATCTCTTTTGCTGGCAAGATATTGTGTCTGTCTTTAGTACAATTATAGCAGTTTTCTGCCTATGATCAGGTTGTAATTTAGTCACAGTCTTAATACTCATAACCTTAAGTACATTTCTCTTCACACTATGAGCAGATAATGGCTGACAAACTCATATTAATGTACAATAAATCATTGCTTTCTGCAATAATATAATTACTGTGAAAGAAGTCCTGTGAGAATCTGTATTAAAACTAGCTGAAATGTTTTTTTTCAGAATGAAGCTTTTTATGTCTTCAGTAGCATAGATGACACATTTTTGACCACTGCCCTGCAACACAGAGGATGCAAAACCAACATGGGATGTAGAATATCCATGTCCAACCATCAGTACTTCTCCTTTCAAAGCAAAATATAATAAAAAAGCCATTCAGAATCAAAAAGAACAAAGACTCAAATCTATACTAACCTCAGCCTAAGCTGGAAAGATAATCTCTCAATTTTTTTAAAGGTCACCTTTTTTTAAAATTCACATATGGAGCAGTATTTCTTTCAGAATCTGAAAATATTTAACGCAATATACTGTTTTTAATACTGATTAGACATCTTGGCAAATTGAATCAAGGTTGAGTCTCAGTCAAAAATTGTGTATCTGCACTTTTTTTCCTGCCTTAAACACTTTTCTCCAACTTTTTAACACAATCATTTAATAAAACAATCTGAAATAGCTGCTGAATAAAATATGCAAGATTTGTAAATCAAAACAGTAGGTATTACCTGTAAGTAGGAAAAGGAACTGCTCGAGCTCTGCAGTTCATTGAAACTTGTCCATCTGAAGATTCTTCTGGATAGATGGTATCAATGGGTTGCTCCTCAAAAACGGGTCCATAACCTTTGTTTCCTTCCTCTGAAAACAGAATAGTTTCAAATTAACCACTTTTTAACTAGCAGTCAAACTGAAGAAAAATTTGCATCACACATTCAAGAATCAAAATGTGAAGGCAAAATAGTGAGTCACTCAAAGTTAAATTCTATGTGCTTCAGCAAAATTGGAGCAGTACAGGTAACAAAAGTGCTGTCTGTGCTTCACTGATTCATGCCTTCTGAGAACCAAAGTAACTCACACTTTGTTCCTGTAATACGACCTTGTGTACCTTCTCTGATGAAATTAATGATTTGTCATGTTTAGGCCAGAAGTGGAGATAATTAGGAACTGAAGGCAAGTCCCTTAGGAGTACAGTGAGATCAACTTACTTCGCAGAGACCAACAAATTCTGACCAAAAAGGTACACATCCAAAACAACTACTCATAGTTATTTCTGATCTTACAGCCTAAACATCTCCAATGATTTTAGGAACAATGTATTTAGGAACAATCTTTACTACATCAAACTAAAAAACCCTTATGTTGGATGTCAAAACCAAAAACTACATTGTTTCCAGATCACATTGTCCTTCCTTTGAAGCTGAGGTATGTATTAGCTTCTACACTCCAATATACAATTTTAAAAAGGTCCTACACTGAAAATAATTTCAGTTTGGACAGCCAAGCACTTAAAGGTAAATAAACGTAAAACAGGTTTCAACACAACCGCATTTTTTAATCTTTATCCTTCATTTGTGGATGCTGTTGTAAAGTTGGTAGGGTCTGCTTTTGAGCAATGGTCTGCTTTCTTTCATATTTTAAAGCACAGCACAGTATAAAAATCTACATATTGCTAGACCAAAAGAAGAACTAATTTCAGACTGAAAAGGCAAGATTCACATACTTGCTCAGAGACTGGAATGACTAATCCTGAAACCTGATGGCATGTTCTGTGCAGTTCTTAAATATGAGTACAGAATAACAACAGTCTCCAGCAGTAAATCGCCATATCATATGCAGCTGACTCTTCACCTTAGGACTCAAACAACATTACAGAGCACTTAGGCATTTCATGGCATACATTTTTAATGCTGCCAGCACTATTAATTATACTGAGTGAAAGCTGCTTCTCACACCTATCAAATGTGCTTTATAAAGGCACTTCTGCTGCAATCTATTATGAATCTGGTTTCAGGTGACTGTCTGTGCAGAATAAGATGTGCACACTGAATTTCAGGCATGGCAAACAATAAACCTTTTATTCTCAGCCAGAAGACCACACGTGGACCAGTGATAAGAAACAGCACATGGGAGAAAAGAAGCGAGAAAGGGGCTGTGAAAGGATCTGCAAGAAATGTTCACACTTTAAGTGAAGTACCATGGCTGTGGAACAAAGTTTGGAGAGTGACAAAGGGAAGACTAAGAGTACAAGGAAAAGCATCAGCTCACTGAAGTTATGCCTACATGAAAAGGAAAAGTAGAGAAAGAAGAAAATGGATGTATTAGGCAAACTGAGGATGTGATGAGCACATTTCCTATGTTTGGATCCTGCTTTAGACAAGAAGATGGACTATCTGACCTCTCAAAGAGTGCCCTATGTTTTGGGTAAATTTCTTGTGATTTGTATTTTAAATTGGAGGAGAAACAATCACCTGACTATTAGAGGCATTCTTCAGTGAATTCTGAAAACAATACCCAGATCTTTCAATATTGCTAAAATGTATTAGGAAGTCTGTGAAAAGGTCAAGAAAATCTTTCTTCAACTGATGAGACTACGGATCCTGTATAACAATCTTTCCCTCTGGAAGGTGGTCATATAATTAATTCTCCAAGTGACATTTTCTAATGAGTCTTCTCCTTCTCTTTCTGTTTCCTGTACACCTATCTATTTCCCTGGTACTCAACATTACCAAAATTGACTGCCTGAGACAGTTGTTGGGTGTGAGTATTGATCTACCTGCAAGTGTTGTATCCAATTACATATATTAACATGAGAGAGGGACAAAGATCTGTTGATGTGGTGCATGGCTGGATTAACCTTGAGTGCAAAAGGGTGCTGCACGTAAGAGCCCTGGAGTCATTTGTTATCAGTTTAACCAAGTTGTCAGGCTCTGCATTAGCCTTGCAAGACCAGAAACCATTTGATATTTAGAAGTAGATATTCTGTTTTGAGTATGTCAGAGAAATGAGGACCTACCCGTGTCTGAGAAGCTCATGCTCAAAAACAAGATGGTCTGCGAATGAGCCAAATATCTCTACCAGGCATGCAGGAACAGAAAATGGCACTTCCACATTTCTGAGCATTGTGATCACCAAACACATTATGATTATTTATTTATTTATGAATGTCAGACACTCAGCAATAGCATGTAATGGTCTTCTAAGATCCAAGCAGGAACAAGAGAGACAAGGTAAATAGGCATTAAGTATATTCATCCACTTCTTTTTTTGGAACAAAATTATCTCTCTTTAGAAAACGTGAATAATTTTCTATGTTGTGATAAAAAGCTTTAAATAATGTAGATTCTAGCCTCCAGTTCAGAAATACCTTTTTGAACCTACTGTTCTGGAAAATGTCCAAGCATGAATAATTTAAGGTTTGGGGGCTTGATCGTTTCTTTACTTCTCTAAATCATGTGGGAAAAGTTGTACTTGGCATTTATGGGAAGTTTATGTGCTGAATCAGTAATGTGTTCATAGTGAAAAAATTCATAACGTACTGTGTGCCCATGATGGAGAAGAGAGGGTAAGTGTAAGCCATCAAGATGCTAAAGGCAAATCACTCTCCAAGAGCCAGTCAGCACTCAAACAGAAAAGGTAACCACTCCAGCACTCCCACTTCATGTTATATGAAAGATGAAGACTGTCTTTGGGAAAGCTGCCTCTATTTATCTGGACCTAAAGGAGCAGGAGAATAACTTCTATTTCCTATGTTCCAGTGAGGACATTGAAGAGTCCCATGGTTAATGATACAGTTTCTCCTTTATAACAAGTTTCAAGGATGAAAACCTCCAGCCCCTGGCAGAGCAAGCTTCTCCACTTACGCCTAACAGAGTACAGTTTTCTTGTCTTCTCACACTGCCAAGAGGAATGTCAGCCAATACTAATTATCAGATTTTAAACATATTCCCATTTATGTATTCAATATTTAAACTTTTAGGTGGTTCTTCCTCAAAAATTGAAGTGTTAGTTAAGAAGTGACTGAAGAGCCTAACATGTTGATCCCATGGGAAAGCCAGTGACCAGCAAATTAGGGATGAAGCTGAAGTGCAGTTGTTATTCTCCACAATCTCCCCACACAAGCCTTCCTGGTGCATATATCAGCAACACTCTCCGAATTTCAGCATGCTGTCTAAAAGCATCCCCAGGTACTCATCAAAACAACTGTGTTGCACTGAGAGGCTCTGCTGCTTACTGGCTTTCTTACTTCACCAGCCTTCTCTGAAGTTTCGGTTCCTAATGATTTTTGGAACTTTGGTTGCCTAAAAAGCAGAACAGTTTAGACATTTTTACCCCTGGACTATTGCCTCATTTTGCACATTTCAGGATAGTTTACTAGAGTGACAAGCTGCCTTTTAAGGCATGATCTGACCCAAACTCAGATACTGTCTGGCTCTGCACTACCAAATCCCAAGGTAAAAAGTAGAACATTTTATGAGAAACATATTATCAGAGGGACATTTTTCAATATTGATTCCTTTCATAGCCAAATGTAATCTACTATTCATGAAGCACAATAAAACACAGGGTCTTTGCAGTTTTTGGTTAGTCTTTTGGAAGAATAAAACAAGCTTCAGCTGAAGAACAGCTTAAGAACAGCTGAATCTTTTGGTGATAGATTAGTATCCCAACTGAAGACACACTGGAGTTCACTGATTTACCTGGGAAGTAGTGGATAACAGAAAAGTTTGAAATTCAGACTTAGCAACAGGATATTAATCTAAAGGAGAGTCAAAGGCAACTTGGAAGTGCGTTGGAGAAATGTCAGGGGGAAGTGGAGAAGAGTCAAATATTATCAGTAATAGGCATGAAATAACTTTTTTGCAGTGGGCTGACAATCACTGACATGTTCCCTGAGGAGTGGTTTGCTGCTCTCATTTGCCTTGCACTACTCAAAGTGCACTCTGAAAAGCAGCTCTTGTAACAACTGTCTGTTCTATCAGTAAGTGGAGACCGAATTATTTATGGCTTTTTCACCAGTTTATATCTGCAAGACTACATTTCAAGCACTAATTTACCTGGAAAAGAAATACTGCTCCTGTCTCATTGCAGAAGATGATCTCTGCCTTTACCTTTGATGCCTATACCTCTGATTCATAAAATCTTTGCTTCCTTTCATTAAGTAAGTACACATTTGCCACCAATGAGAAATGGCTAGTCAATGCAACAGTTCTCAGTTTCTGCCTCTAATTACCACAAAACAGAACTGGCTAAAAAAGTCAAGGCATTTACTCCAAAGCAAACTCTAAAATTCTAAAAATGTATGTATTTCACTTTGAGAATTTTTTTTAGAATTTCCTGCAGTGAGAAAAAGAACAATTTTAAAACAAACAGAACCACTCAGCTTTTAGAGTCTCAGAATCCCCGTCCTCTCTTCAGGCCCTATTAGAAACATCTCAAGTCACTGCAGCTTCAGGTTGCTAGCTCTCTGTTTCCCAAATACTTCTAGCTGTTAAAGTCTGAAGGCTCTCAATGCTCAGTCAAATACATGAATCCTGAATACTTTCAGGTTTTTTTGGCCAATATTTTTGAACCTGGGGACACTCATAGGGTGAGACTTCTCAAAACATTGCATCTACAAGCTATCACTTTCCTGGGTCCAGAGCAATTAATATAATAGTAGGTCTGTTTAGGAAGCATGGATTGCAAAAACCTAGACTACAGAGTCACAGATGAGCTTGCCAAAGGCAATTTACAGAGTAGAACCACCTAGAACTGCAGATCCAGCACCACAGAAGGCAGGAGGAGACAAATATACTTCCAAAGAAAGTGTGTTTTGCTAAAAGATGCTAAAACAACTTCTTAAATACTCTTTCAATATCTGTTTCCAGTTACCTTGCCTCTTCACTCTGGAACTTGGTCTGCCTTCCTATTTTAATGAGAACTCATGATCTTTACTCAAACACTGTCCCCAGTTTACACATCCTCCATTACTGTTGACCTTGCCAGCATTCCCCTTGATAACATCCTGTGTGAAAGAAAACCTCCCAGAACTTGATCACTCTACTCACTTCTTTCTCTTCAGTATCTTTCAATTTTTAACCACACTGAGAACACTTCCAAGCAACCTGTTATATTTCATCTTGGTTGCAGATACATATTGCATACTGCAGATACACATTTTCTGGATACAATGGCATTTTCATTGCCAAGACATACATTCAAGACAATTAAGCCTGACTGCCAGCAGCTCTCAAACCCATTTGAAATAAGAAACCCTCCAGCAAGATTCAAGTGCTGGGGCTGAGCAAAGACTGCAACATCAGATTTATATAACCTAGATGGGTACCATAAACCCTAGATGATAGAAGCAGACTTTCTCTTCACTCAAAAGGTTATTTAATGATTTATGTGAATTTATTGATTTAATGATTTATGCGAAGTAGAGCAGGTCCTGGAGCAGAGAGCCTTACACTGCAATACACTGGCAGCAACAAACACCCTCTGATTATATAAAACTAGGAATCTTCCACACTGAAGGGCAGTGCAATACCTTTAGAGATGGTCACAGGTCTTAACTTTGGCTTTTGATTAAAAATGCAAGTTAGTATTTATTCCATACCAGAAGATAAGTTAGGAAATGTGTTTGAACTGTAACAGCATTATTAGAACCTGCCTTGGATTGAAAATCCTTCACACCAATGGTTCCCATCTTGTTTGTGGCATTCTAAGAGTGCCAAGAACAACAGCCCAGTGAGAGATCAAACGAGCCTTGCAATGACAGTGCCAGTGTGTACTCACGATGCACATGGTGTCATGACAGCCCTCTCTGTTCTTCCCATGTCACTTAGGTGTTACCCTCACAGCTCATGACCTTCCAATGCCATTCTCAGGAACTCGCCAGGAGCTACATTCTGGTGCCAAGGTTTTTTTGGCTAATGGGCACAAATGTGATGTGCAGAATACATAATAACATCAATAATTCCATCCTGCCTGTCAAGAAATTACCTGAACATTTGCTCTCCTTGATTGACTCACCCATTTTATCAACCAGTGTCCAGCACTTGTTTGGCTACTGTAGCTGATTGTTTTGTTTGATCTCAAAAGGTCCAGAACAAAATCACATGTGTAACGTTACTGATAGCACTTCACAGTTTTTCTTTATTATTATTTTATTCTTTGAGGAAAAGCCCAGCATTGAATTAAAGTAGTGAGTTTAAAGTTTTAATTTTGGTGCTACAGCAAGCCTCATGTCTTTACAAAGAAAAAATCTCTTGAAACACACAGCAAATATATTGTGAAGGTACTGATTTTTATCAGGCATCAATAAATCCTCCATCAAACTCAGATATGGACTAAAGAACACTATTCAAAACCACAGAGTAAAGTAATGTTCCTACTATACCAGAAGTCATTCCTGCAAGCTCTGGACTGATTTCTTAAAGGCAATAAGCTTACCTCACACTATAAATCATATTTTTTGACTCAGTAATAAGGAATATGGTCTCATGGAAGTGAAATTAAGGCAATGCCTGAAATGATATCCCAGATTAAGCAAATCAGTGACCCTCAAAGTAGGAAAGGATCTAAAGCCTACCTTGAAATTAACCAAAACATTAGAACACAATGTTTGCACTTTTCAAATATTGGTGAATATTTTGTACATGCTGTGTTTATGCTAACAGAAAAATTCATCCCAGCAACTAAAACCCATCATTCATTTAAATTGGCAAGGAAATCTGAAACAAGCTTTAGAAATCTCAAAGTTGTTTGGAACAGTTGGAATTTTGCCTTTTTACAGACCTCCCTCTATCTCTGAAAATGGAACTAAAATTTCAATTGCAAATATTTCTCTAAACGCAGATGCTGGAAATATGACTCCAGAATGTTTTATTTATGGCCCCATCTCTATTTATGAAAAAAATAATTTTTAATAAAAAATTGGAGTCAGAATATGCAGAATTACCCCACTGTATTATGAAAAACCACCGCTACACTGGGCTTCTGAAAAATTATGAATTTTAGATGGTGTGAATAATACAGAATTTTGTTTTTCATTATTCTAAACAGGTGGATCTTCTGTGCACAATAGACAATTGATATACTTTTTATAATCTAGAGAAAGATTTCATTCTGTAAATCAAATTAGACAATGCCAAATTTAAAGTCCAGATCTGTCTTTTTTCATAATTTTTATTATGGCAACCATTCTAATAAATATGCTTCCTGCCAGTTTCATTGTTCACATTTAGTAATTTGTTGTATCAGCACTAATAAATTAAATCCATAAAAACATTCTAATTGTCCTTGAAACACATAAAAATAACAACAGTTACTTTAAGGAATTAACACAGGATATCGTCTTACCTACTGCCAGGGAGTAGACAAAACAGGGTGTAATAAGATGATAGATGAAAAACCAAATGGTTATCTTCTGTTCAGCCATCATCTCAAAAGGAACTGTGCACTTCAATACCATCATTCAGAGAACTAGAAAAGTCTGTTACAGAGAAAGAGGAGAGAGTCAATAACTCTGACATAAGGCTTTATCTCATATCACACTTGGCACGGCAGATGATGCAACTAAACTGAATGCTTAAGAGTTAGTATAGGAGAGAATCTTTTCAATAATAAATGCATCATCAGAATTTCTGGATCAAATTAATTATATCTATTATTCAGAGAGCACTCTGTTTCAGAGTACTCAGATGTTCTGGTGATGCTATAATACGGTAAATGTTCAAAATGAGCATCCTTTTTTACACTTCTCTTCTGTATTCTATCCTCCATCTCAGTAAATACTACATTGCAATTCTTGCCTTCAAAATCTGTAAAAAAAGACTACAGTGAAACTAAAGTCCATGCATCTTCTTCAGATTCATTTTGTCTAGTATATCACCATTTTAAACTTTTAATATACAATTAATGGTCCTTCACAAAAGTGGCTGTATTTTTCATGAGTTTCCTTTTAAATACTGAATATAATCATTATTGCTATGTTGCTTTCAAAGGTTAGTATATATACAGGAGAAACTCTGCCTCTATATATACTAAAACCAAGCTAAAAAAGCATGCAGCTTCTTTTGAATAGTCTAAGATTTTATAAATAATTTTTCAGACACTTTTGTAAGATTTGTTACTACCTCAAGTCAGAATATTTTGCCTTTTTTTTTTTTCTTGCTGGGGACTATTATCTATTTCTTTAGAGAAATGTGTCATCATGTTTGCAGTGTGCAATTCTCTAGGTTTTTTTTGATGGATTTCTTGTCACGAATATATAAACACATCCTTTATATCCATCACACCTTGTTCTTGCTTGTTGATTGGTTCTGCTCTAGCACTCATTAAGAACTTCACACAAAGCAAGGCTTCCAGCTTATCACTGGCAGAATACTGTATCTCAGGCACACGCTGATATCATCCAGTCCCCTCAGTATATCTATTTTGTTACTATTTCATTATAAAATATGCTTATACATACTTAAACACCCTTCAGTAATATGCATCCCAGGACATGGTGCATGCTAAAATAAGAAGACTTGTAGATAAGGGGCATTGTTTAGTGGTAGACTTGAGCAGGTTGGGGTAAGCAGCTGGAGTCAAGAGGTCTTTTCCAACATAAAAGATTCCATGATTCTGATGTTGCATTGTCATTTTTAGCAAGGTGAAATCTCAATGCTTCTGCTTTCCAGCCTCCCATGCCAGGAATTGACGACTCTGACAGTGACATCCACCTTTTACCATGATACTTGCCCTTTCCACATCAAAATTTTTACCTAATTGTTCATTTCCAAAATTCAGATATTTTAGATCTTGCTTTGAAACTGTGCCATTTCCCACCTCCAGCACCAAGAAAGGGGCATTTTTAAATTAAAAAGCACAAGTACAAATACACTTGACTCCCTAAGTATGGTCAGGATAAATCCTGCCCTTATTGCAGAGAACCTCTCATCTGAGCTGTTGCCAGACATGCCTGCTGCAGTGTATGTGTCTCACATCTCCCCCTGAGGTGGCTAGGAATGTGTCTTGGCCTCTGGGGCCTTTTACTTCTCCCCTATTTCCCAGAATAATGCTAAGATGTTCATTTGAACATGCCTCAAACAGTGACCCTGCCTTAGAACAGAGTTTCAAGAGTGTTTTGATAAACTCATAATGCAGGAAAACGACAATAAATATCACAAGAAAATCTTTTGGCTCAGAAAGTACAGGAGCTGTTGCAGGTCACATTTGCCCCTTTTTTAAGCAGAGTAAATCCTTAATAAACAGTTAAAAGCTGTATGACCCTACAGTTATGGCTGTTACATGACAACTGTGCTCAGCAAAAGACAGACAAGAGTTAAACAGTGATTCCCCAGAACTGAGATTTATTTAGAAATATTCCCTAGAAAAAGGCTCTTAGATTGGCAACAAACACATATGCTTACTATAGCTGGATCCAAGGAGAAAGATGTACTAAACATCTTTACCTTCCCACTTCTGTTGGCACTAAAGTTTCTTTAGATTCTGTCACACAAAGGACGTCCACAACCATTTCAAGCATCTACCTTGACCAACGAATGAACTATTGTGTGTGATTCATCCAGAAGGCAGTGGTAGGTTTGATCAAGAAATTACTTTGTATGCTCTTCCAGCAGCCACGCCCAGACTATGACATCCTTATGATATGACACTGCCTTGCCCGAAACATTTGTTTCCAAATGACAAGAGTAAAGTGCATAGTTATGCTGAAATAATGCACATAATTAAATAGCAAAGAAACAGGAACTCTTTAGGGAACAATGGTAATTACACAGCAGCTCATGATGATAATAACTGTGTTCAAGTGTATTGATAGAGGAGACTGTTAAGAGCACTGTGTTCTCTGACATTATAGTCAGAGAGGGAAGATCCCTCCTCCCTCTCTTCAGCAGAATTTAGGTTTGATTTTGGAAAGATACAATATCCCCTAGTTCCCCAAAAATCCATTTTTGCTGGCTCAGAAAAAAAAAATGGTTTCAACAATGGCTTCAATTGCAGTAAATAAGAACTGTGTCAGTAAACGCTATAAATACTTCATTTTATTCAGAGACAAAAATATTCGCCCTGCCAGGATTTAAATCCTTTCCCTACTCGCACTTGTTTCGGCTGAGTGGGTTCTGTATATATAGCACAGCCATCCCTCCTGATTCATCTCAGCTTGTGGGTGAGAAGCTGTTTCACATCGCTCTGCTGAATTTTGGCAGACCTGGCTGCTCTGAGATGAGACAGCAGGCAGGTTACTGCTGTGTGTGTGGCAGGTGGCAGAGCTGGGCAGTGCTACCACCCAGTGCCCAAAGAGCCCTCCCTGCGTAGCTGGGGAGCAGCACTGGGGCCAGAGGCAGCACTGTGAGCTGCACTGCTCAGGCAGCACAATCTACTCTTGCTCTACAGCTCCCAACCTTTATTCTCTGCAGAGTGAGAGGGGCATTGCTGCCTAATTAAAAATCATTCCTGAACAAATGAACAGCTGAGTCACTTTTCTCCTCTGAAAAAGCACAGAGTGTCTACACATCTAGACATACATCCTTCAGTCTGCACAGTACACTATCCTTCTTCCAAACAAACCATCACAATTTCAGAAAACAAGTAAGACACTTTAAAAATATGTATTAAAATAAGCAGGAATTTAAATGCAACCATGCCATGTTTAATTACTAAATAATGCTCATTAACACACTCAGGTCTCTTTTCACTGTTCAGTTTACCAGAAGAACCAGTCCCAGTCACCACTACAGCACCTTTGCTAGATTCAAAAATACAAGTTCTGGTGAGCTGTCTGGAGTGCAATCCCCAGAGGAGGTAGAAAAAACTGGGGCATTGGCTGCTGAATGAGAAGCACATTGAATTTTGAATGCAGGGACCTGCCAGAGTGCTTCTGGAGGCCTGCAGTGTCTCATGATGCTTCATTAGGATGAGAGGTGTTCCCAGGACACAAGGGGTAAACATGTCTGTCTACAGTATCCAATTGTAAGGATTCTTTAATCTCTCAAAATGCACTTTAGGAAAATATCTACATTTTCTGCCATGTGTGACTTTGAGATCTTCAGTGCACTTTGGCATTTATTTAAGAAAAAAAGACACCTATCTTACAGCTATGGAAGCAGACAGTGTTTTCCATCACTTCCCTGATAAATCCAAACATGCAGATGACATCATTGTTTTGCAAGGAAATAAAGCATTTACAGGGTAGACACAAAAAGAAATTACAAACAGTAGGTAATTGAAATCAGTTGAATAAAGATTTTCAAGATCCAAGGCAGCTCAAACAAAGTACCTAATCTACCAGATTTGAAATCAAGAAGGGATAGGGATAGACAAGGGACAGCAGAGTAACAGTAGGGGATGTTGAAGAGGTGAAGAGGAGACCAAGATCTCAACACTACAGAGGGAAGGAATGCCATGTGGGACATTCAGGATCTGTGAGAAGATGGAAGCAATAAACTAACCCAAAAGGGCTGGTAGAAAAGAAGGCAGAGAGGGAAAGTGAAGGAGATATAGGTAGATAAAGATGTATGAGAATTGTCAGTTGCCTCTGTCAGTAAATGTCAACGTTTACCATGGAAGAGCTTTCCTGAACCCTGCCTGCCAAGGCTTTCAGTGTGGGGGCAGCATGATTGTCAGCCCCAGACACCCACTCCAGGCTCCAGACAGGAACCCCAAGTGCTGAAGGGGAAGAGAGGGGGCAGAACAAAGTGTTTAGGAACTCTGGCATGGTGCACATAGCTAGAAGAGGTAAATCAAGATGCTTGTTATGATCCTCATTTCCTGGTATATTATGATAATTACAGACATTCAAGTTTCAGAATTGGTAGAGATTCTGTCCAGATTAGACTGTAAATAGATACAACAATCTAGAAGAAATATGTGGCTCTCTACCCTTTTTCAAAAAATGAATATATATAATTGCAATAATTCACTCGCAAATTAACACAGTGGCAAGTTATAATCAAAGTCTTTTAGGAGTCACACAATACTTCAGCCTAATCAGTGTTTTGTATTTGTTTTTACTTCAGACTCTTTCAGTGATTTTTGTAAGCATGTAATTGCTCCTCGCCTTTATTTTCTTAACAGAGTTAAGATTTTCTTCTATGATAAGTAACTCCTCACAAATCTTGTTAGTTGCTCAGTATGTAGAAATACCACAAAATGGTTTATTTTTTAAAAAATTATGCACATTGCATATTATTTATTGTATCACTTTTTGTCCTTTTCTGCTATTTTGACCCTTGCAAATTAATTTTGTGATCAATGAACCAGTTCTGACAATCTGGGTAAAAATGTGCCATTAAAAAGGGGACTGAATCTTCTTCACAAGTCTGGCTTCTCAACCATCACCCACGCATAATCCAATTTACTTCTGAAGCCAATGCTTTAGCCACTAGCATTTATAGCTTTCTCTATTACTGGAAAAGTGATGACAGTCAAGTTCCTTGCCACTGCACAGATTTGTCTCGTTCCAGTGGTCTGGGATTGCTGTAAGCAAAGTTCCAAACCAGCCCTCTTACAGCACTGCTGCATCTGCAAGAGATTTTATGTGTTAGCTGGCTCTCACTTAGGAGTCCAAAAGTGACTTTAGTTCCGTTCAATGAAGACTTGTAGAAATACTTCATTTCCTTATGACTTCTATAACCATAATCTTTGGTTTTGACAGATTTGTTCAAGTGAAAACAGAATCTCAAATCCACCACTCACAATACTGCCCACTGGCCCAAACAGTCCATCATCAACAGTTGTGCTTCTAATATTTTCCACTTCATCCTACATAAAGAATATAGCTACACTCTCCCTTTCACATGAATGAAATCCAGCTAAAAGCACATCAATTTGATAGCCCATAAGTAAGATACTCTTCTTGAACAGAATTTACAATTTCAAGGACAATATGCAATGACATAACAAAAAAGCACAAAGTTGGCGCAACATGCAGGCTAATTCTTCCCCTCCAATAACTCCATGCTTTTTAACTGCTTACTGGTGCCAAGTAACCAATAATTAAAAAAAAATTAAAACAAACACAGAATAAGTTTATTAATACATTTTAACAGGCTAAATTAGCAAGTGATTCTATCACTACTGGATAACCAGCTCTGGGATTTTGATTAATAAATATTGACTTGGAAATAGAAAAAAACAGTATTTTGGAGGGGATCTGGAATTTAATAACATCTGGAATTTAATCTGGACAAAGATCACAAGGAAGACAAGAAGGGATTCTTCAACTGAACCAAAAACAAAAGGAAAACAAAGGATATAATGTGGGTCCATTACTAAATGGAGTGGGAACCGGTTACATGAGGATGCTCAAAAAATGCTGATGGACATCTTGACAAGGCTGCTTGGAATTATCTTTGAAAGGCTGTGGTGATCAGAAAAGGTCCCTGAGTACTGGAAGAAAGCAAAGGCCACTCTGGTCTTCAAAAAAGTCAGCCTCACCTCAATCCTCAGAAAGCTGATGCAGTGCCTCATTCTGGAGGCCATCTCTACCCACAGAGATGACAAGAAAGCAATCAGGAGTAGGCAAGGAACATTCCTCAAAGGAAAATCATGCTTGACCAACCTCATTACCTTCTACAACATCACCTCATTACCATCTACAACCTCATTACCTTCTACAACAAAACAACTACGTGGAAAAATGAGGACAGAGCAGTGGGTGTTTTCTAGCTCAACTTCAGCAAGGTTTTGAACACTGTCTTGCACCATCCTCATAGGAAAACTCCAGAAATGCAGGCTGGTTCAGTGGACAGTGAGCAGAACTGAGAACTGGCTGAACATCAGATCCCATAGTATCATAGCAGCAGAGGGTTTAGCTGGAGTCCTGTCACTAGTACTGTGCGCAGTATGGTTTAATGTATTCATCACTGACTTGGATGAAAATGCATCCTCAGTAAATTCACAACAATACAAACCTGACAGGAGGGCTGATACCCCAGCGTGCTGTGAGCCCTTCAGAAGGACCTCAGCAGGTTGAAGAGATAGAGAAGAGTTGTCTGAAATTCAAGGAAGGTAAATGCAGGTGCCTGCACTTGAGGAAGAAAGCACCAACACAGGCTCCATCATCCTTTCCATTTTCATTGTTTTTCTCTGTTTTGTCTTTTTGTTATTTTGTCCTCATATTTTACACAACTAATAATATGTCTCTTTTTTCTTACTTGCATCCACTGATTCATTATGAATCAACATTAATTTTCTTCCCTACAAGGGCCTTAGAGTGGTCACAGCTCAGCTAACCAACATCTCTGTAACAAGTGGTCATCTGGTAATACTATTACAAACACACGTTTTCAGGAATATTAAGCATCTTCTAATTTGTGGTAAGCTAAACAACTCATCTTTACTATTAATCATTAATATAATTTACTTACTTTTCTTTAGCAGGTGCAAAAACATAGTTTGAAATACTTTCAGGTTATAAAGTCTTCGTTAGTGGTACTTACACACTGTCTTTAATTATCACATCAGCAACACAGCGTCAGACAGACAGTTCCTGTCCACACTATTTGCTCTATCAGCAACTTGTTGCTCTTTCTTCTAAGGTAATAAAAAAGAAAAGGATCACTTACTACCATCATAACTCACAGGCATTACTCACTTTTTTGAAAGCTTGCTGCCTAAAGACTGCCTGGTAAAATATTTCAGCAACAAAAATCAATAAACCTCCTGCCAAGTCCTGAGCATCCTGCAGAAGAGCACACTACTCTGTTCCCATATGTACACTTACACAAGCTTCCACTTGTGTCTTAAAGACCAAGCAGTTTAAATTTGACTCCAAGGTTACCAAACATACTCAAGTATCTAAAATCAGCATGAAAAAACATTAGCTACTAATACAAATAAATATCCATTACTAAAACTGGGTATTCCTTCATGAGAATAGAGATTTTTAGGTTACTTTGGTCAATACCTTTTAAGGGACAAAACACATTAACTTCTTAAGAAAAATTAAGTGTACAATTTATGTTCTTTATTTTGAGCTTTAAATTTTGTTAGTTTATAAAAGAAAAAAATACTAATCAGAACATTATAGGGAAATTAAATCTTAAAGAGATCCATTTCTAAGAAAAAAAATCATTTTATGTTTCAGAAAAATGAAATAAAACTATAAAAATCTTTATCATGCTCTTGGCATTTTCATTTGATTTTCACATTTTCTTGAACTTAGTAATACCTTGTTATTCATCAGTAAATAGAGATACTGGAATGAATCGTGTATATTCAATAAGTTCACAGCAGATGTATTTATATACATAAAAATTTAACAGTTTATCCATATAATCTGCAACTCAGGATACCCTATAACATACTACTTATTATACAGCCAAGGACAAGCTCAGTGGGAGATTTCATCTTCAAAATGCATGTTTCCTAGCAACTCTCTTGAAATCAGAGTAGCATTTTTAAAATTTACATCAATCACTTGGAACTGTTGAGAATACTTAAAAACATCTCTTTCATCCTATGAATAAACAGTTTGAATCAGACTAGCAGCTGCAAAAAGGAGAAAAAAGAAAAATCAACTCAATGTTTACTAGAACTTGCTGGTGGATTTTGGAACAATACATTATTTGTGCCTTTTGGTTTTAAGCTTACACATTTCAGAACAGATGTTGGTGAGATTCATTGGTGTTTTTTATAGGTTTGAGCCATCATCACCATTTCAAAGTTCCTCTGTGTTTTAGAGACTACTTTTCAGGGATACATAATCATGAAGTAGGCTTAGCTCTGCTCTGGATATCTTAGCAGACAAGGAATTATTTCATTCTATTGGTCTCATGACCTACAACTAAAGATTGTTTCTGTGGTCTCCAGATTTTTGGGGAGAAAAAAAAGAATAATTATTTTGAAAGCTGAGTTTCTTGGCTCTTAATTATCAGTTGATACTTTTAATACATGAGTTACCTATCAATGCCAGCAGAACCTTAGAGGCACACAGCATGTACAGAAATCTCTCCTAACACTTAGTCAGCAAGGAGGGACATGTGGACAAACAGCATCAGAACAGCCTTTGGAAATCCCTGTGCCAAAGTCACTACATCTCACATAAGAAATCATATTTTCCCAAAGCTACTCAGAATCTTGATCTCATGATTGCACTTAGATTAAATCAAGGTGGATCAAGGAAGAGAATAGACAGGAAAATGGGCAGGCAAAGGGTCTGCTTGTGACTCTTCGGGGTGACGGGTCCCTATTCTGCATGCACGTGTGTGGACAGACACACAGGTGCACTCCATGGGGATGGGACCAGAGTCCAGGTCCCTGTGGTGGCAGCAGCAGGAGACAACAGAATGTGTCAGAGGTTTGAGAGGTGCTGTCACATCTTGCAGCAACTCCATGTTTTTCCAGGCAAAGGAATTGAGTCCCCACAGACAGAGTTGAACGACTGCCTACAGGTGCTGCACAGCTAACCTGTATTTACTGCATTTCTGACATGGCCCAGACATGGCCCCCAACACCGGGGCTTTCCCTGTTTAGGAGCTTCTCACAAAACAGGTATGATGAAAACTGAAGTAAATGATACCTGAAAAAGATAATCCTTTCAAATTAGGCATCGTACCATTTTTGAATAATAGCTCTGACTTGAAAGTATGAGAAAGTATGTAGTAGTGCTAGGGTTCTGTGCTCACTACTCCTGTTTTTCAGCACCGAAGAGAGCTCAAACATACCATGTCTTTGCTTAAAACTTACACAGTGAATAGGCACAGTAATTTTATTCATTTTCCCTATTATGACCTAATGTTTTCATCTTTGGCCAAAGAACAATACTTCCTAATTCCTGATTTCCAACTTCTGGATAAAAGAATTATTATTATTAATATTATTATTATTACTATCATCATCATCATTAAATTTTTCCAATTATTTAGGTTTATCTGGGGGTTATATATGACCAAAACTGTTCAACAAGCAAGGCTGACCATTCAAACTAAGTACTCATACAATACTAATATTCTGATTTTTCATTGTCTGGTACCACAATTGAAGGGCAAGAAACCCATTACCTAAGAAAAAGAAGAGCATACAATCACCTGCAGACACCGTTCTACCCAGCAAAAGCAAAGTAATCAGCATATATTCTAATATCTCTGGTGATATGCTAGTGGATCTACAAATTATGCTTTAATCCATTAACTTTCACACATACTTTCTGTCATGCCTGCCTTTGTCCTTCTTCCTTGACCTTTTCCCCAAAGTGCTCAACTTTTCTTAATTGATCTAATTTAAATGGAGAGGCATGTAAAGTACTTCTCATGTTCAATTTATTTCTGAAAAAACTTTGATAAAATTACCTCCAGATGTACAGCTGAAATGACAACAGAACAGACGAAGTATTACTCACAGTAACCAATACCAGAAATTCAATAGCATCATTACCTTCTTTGGAATCTCTGTGCTTTCATACTGATGGACATATGAGAACACAGTTTAGCACGTGTAAGAATATTTTAAAAGGCTATGTGAAGGATGATGCTATTTTTAGAGATCCAGAACTTCTGTATATCACATTCTGCGGTCTGCTAATGCATCTGTCAAATGAATCATTATAGTAACACAAATGTAGCCATTTAGTATTTCCATTTCTCAAAATATTACAATAAATCTCCTTTTAAATGTACACGGTTTATTCTGTAACATTCTTTGGGGGTATTTGCCTTCTTTTGGTATAATTTTTTTTGTAAAAAAATATATTTTTTGTAAAAAAAAATTACCAATTTCCACAATATGATTTCCAGAATTTCCAGAATATGAAAAAATCTTCTACTAGAGAAAATGACTATGAAATATTCAATACACACAATTAAACTAACCAGGCATTTTGCATCACAGTTTTATATATTACCTTTCTCTTCTTGTAAGAGAGTAGCTACAGAGTAGCTCTAGGTCACAGCACAGATAGCTTCTGTGCTGATGGTATAACAGAAAAACCTTTTTATAAGGCATTGAAGTTGACAATAAGTCAGTATTATCTTAGATATGCCTTCTTACATTACTATTTGCTTTGGCAAATTATTTTAATGCTGTAATCTGTCTTTCCCTTCAAAGCAAACACAGAAGTTCAAGGGCAATTTTAAAGAGCTAAGATTTCAGTATTTGTGATCCAACACATGATTTCAAGTCCAAACTCTTGCAGATCATTCTTTGGACTCTTCAGCAGAAACATGACAGTGACAGGAGCATCCAGTCCTTTGTCAGAATGGCATACTGGCACTGAAGGATTTAGGCAGAAGCACAGTAGAACAAATAGGAAGTATTTCCTAATTTGAACAAAATTAGGAAATAATGTGATGGTTTAGGACCCCCAGGACCAAGGTTAGGGTTGTATGGGAATGGAGTGTTATCAGATTATCATGAAAAGATGAGCTTTGGAAGACATGCAGCAAACTTCACTCCAGGAGGCACGATATCCCCTAAGAGAGCATGTACCAAAGAATTGAGAAATAATGTAAATTAAACCCCTTTCTTGTACATGAGAATTGAATGAAAGCTAGATTTTTCCTGGTATACATGGGCAAACTCCTCTTTGTCTAAGACTATGATAACATGGTCAAAACCAGATTTTTTTTTATACAGACAAAAAGAGAAATTTTCTTCATCTCTGCTCTCATATTTGATACCTGAGATTACAGTTGAGGAGATTATTTAAGACACCTTGCTATATTCAGTAAATTGTATGTGAAGAGGAAAAAAGTAAAGAGAATTTAATTCCTTTGCTTATCATCAACCTTCCTCTGTCTTCATGTTTGTTTTCCAGTATACAGTTTGAAGAAAATAGTCACCAGTGGACAAGTTTACTATTCACAAAATATTATAGTGCTGTGCCTATAACATATAATGTGTCAGATATTTTCATTAAGTGCTTCTGTTAATACCACTATTTTATGCTTCAAGCCATATCTAAAAAAGATCATTTCTTCTAACACATCATTAGTATTTTTTTAATGGTTTTGGTTGGCAATTTGGACTTATCTTGCAAAGAGTGTGAACCTACAATGAACACCAAATACATTTAAATCAAATACAGAGAGAAATGGTCAGATGATAGTCCTAAGTGACCGGTATCAAGAGCTCTTGGACTCCATTATGTTTTAAAATAAATTATGCAAGAAATGGATTTGTAAAGAATCCTCAAAACCTGACAGAAATCTCACACAGTCTTGTACATCTATATGCAAACCCTGAGATAAGGTGTGCTGACTTAGGAAGGCCATGGAATAGAGATGACATTGTTGAGAGACAGATTGAGCTAGAAACAAGTTTCAACAAGTTTCAAAATAGAGCCTTACAAAAAGACCAAGATATTTTAGAGAATCAGAACTGTGAAAGATGCATTGCAACAGGACCACATGGGGAAAAAATATAGGTGATTGGTGTTAGAAAGAATAGCAGCATTGTGTGGCAAAAGCTAACAGGCTGAAAAACGTTTATAAGGTATTGTAACCAGGAAAGAGGTTCCTTCTGATGGAATGGCACTGAGTTTTACATCTCTTGTGCCTCAGTATTCATCGAAAGTGATAATGGAATAAAATCTTTTAAAATGCCTCTCAGTTCTCTGTCTCTGTAAAAGCTGGGAAAACCAACAGAAGTGACTCATCCTGTGTCTCATAAATTTTATTGAAAACATTTAGCTAAAATAAAATGCAAAATCATAAATTAAAATAAACTCTGAGGAGGGTTATCTGAAAGTGATCATCTGCTGCTGTGAAACAAGTTAATGAATTTGAATAAAATCTGTAAATATTTTGAAGAAATTTTGAATAAATTTGTATTCAAAACTGAATATGTACCTTGAAGATGGTTCTAAACAGTTATTTTTTGTGTTTCAATCACCAACTTTTTGTTATTGATTTTGCATATTTAAGTTTTCGTTTCTTATGTGGTGTAAAATCCCCTTCTTTTCCTCATTCCCAAGAGACACAGGTTAGATATTACAATAACACTCAGGTGGAAGAAGTCTGACAGCCCTTGGGAACAGCTTTTACAGCAGGCATTGTAAAAGTTTCCTTGAATTCAAGCCACTTTAAAGTCTATCTCTTTGAGGCCATGTTTCAGAGTCACTTTGACACAGGAAATTTCCTTTCTGATGTCTTCCCTTTCACAACTGTATTGTCGTTCGTGCTGCCAGGAAGGCACACAACCACAAGATACAAGCAAAACCCTGAAGTCTTCGACCTTTCCCATGTAACAGTGCCAAAGGAAGGACATGGAAAAAGAAATTACAAGAGAAGGTTTTTGACCTGTTCAGCTGGGTAATACCTGTCATTTTGAATTAACTGTAAATTCACTAAAAACACTCCTGGTATAACTGCAAACGAAAAAAGTCTGTTTTTTTTTTTTTAAATCACAATTAACAGTAAGTAGAAAGCAGCCACAGTGTTCTTCCATGCTTAGAAAACCAAGGCATTCACCGCAAAAAGGAATAAATTATGGAAGTTATAAACCAGAATGGGTGCTCTCTGGACAGCAGCAACTCTGAAAAACCTCTAAGGGATTCAGTGGACAAGCAATTTTGCTGGGGTTTCCAGGACAATGCTGAGGCTGAAAGAACTGTGTGACCCTTAGGGATTAAATGACTAACAAGTACAATTATCATGTGAATTTGCTTGTTAGAAATAAGCAAATTTGCTTGGAAAGAGCATGACTCATATGTGAACACTATGAATAATTGTGATGCTGAGTGATATTTATTTAAAGAGACAAAAAAGAGCAAGGAGAGATGTAAAATATACACATATATACAAAAGGAGTGGAGAAAATGCCTTATGGCAAGAACTTTGCTTGTTCAACCAGTTTGGCATATCAAGGAGATGACTGGTGAATATCCTGGTTACAGGACATAAGTATGGCTTGAAAATACAGGACACAAAAAGGCACTGCTGTCTTCTGGAGAAAGACATAATAAAACTAAAAATCTGGAATTTGATTCTGGAATTATTTAGATGGGATGTATGGTAAAATTTTAGCAAGGCATACAGTGACATTCCCAGCTCTTGGAGTCTTCAGTATCTACTGAACATTCTTTTGCAAGGCAGAAAGTACCAGCACTGAGGCAGCTGACCTGCCCCGCAGCTCCCACTGCCTTTCAAGACCTCCAGCTGCAGACAGAAGGCAGGTGATGATGTTCTGGCATGGTGTTTCCCTAGAGTGGGATCCTTTCAGACTGACAAGCCTTGTTCCCTGTTCTTAACACCATTTTATAGCACCTCCTTTTAATGTTTTCTGCAAAGGACACTGCGATTCCAGAAACAAAGTGCCATGCTCCAGTGAAGTTCAAAGTAGATTATTTTTTCGTGAACAGCAACTTTTATTGCTCCAAACTATTAAAAATACTCCAACCTACTACTTTCCTGAATGATACAAACAGCTGTGGAAGCTACAAACAAAGCTGTGATCAAGAGATCAAAAATACAGAAAGGAATTATTGTAAAAGAAAAACTTCTTGATAATAGCTACATCAATTACAAAAGGTCTGGAGATGATATTGGGTTATGAATTATGGTGAAAGATGTTCCATTTCCATAGAAATAAAATACCTTCAAGAAAAAAATCCTTAATACCAGCACACTCATCATTTCATCAGCAGCAAGATAAAGAAACAGACCTCCATGCACAGATCTCACTGCTCTTCTCTTAAAACGAGCTTCGCAGTACATTTTAAATTAATGTCAATGAGTATTGAAAAAATTTAAACTTGATACTTCAAATGCTACAGGCAAATATTTTCAAGAGTGACTTCTATATCTATTATAAAAAATAAAAATTTTCAAATATTATTAGGTGCTCTCTCCTTCCCCCCCCCTTTTCTTTTTCCCTAAGAATGTTACTCATTCTCACCAATTAATTTAACACTGACACTTCAAATCACATTCCTCAAGATGAGATGCTACTCACTCTAACATCTACACTCCCACTCTTTCCCCAAACATAATTCACTTCTTATGTCTCATTTTTTGTTTTTCACAGAATCACTAGGCTGGAAGAGACCTTCAAGATCACCAAATCCAACCCATGCCCTAACACCTGAACTAAACCATGGCACTTAGTGCCACATCCAGTCTGTTTTTAAACACATTCAGGGATGATGTCTCCATCACCTCCCAGGGCAGACCATTACAGAACTTTATCACTCTAAACTTTATCACTTTATGCATAAAAAACTTTTTCCTAATATCCAACCTGTATTTCCCTTGGTGCAGCTTAAGTCTGTGTCTTCTGGTTCTGTCAGCTGCTGCTTGGAGAAGGAGACCAACCCCCAGCTGACCACAGCCACCTTTCAGGGAGTTGTAGAGTGATAAGGTCACCCCTGAGTCTCCTTTTCTCCAGGCTGAACACCCCCAGCTCCCTCAGTCGCTCCTCACAGGGTTTGTGTTCCCAGCCCCTCTCCAGCCTCGCTGCCTCCTCTGGACGCGCTCAAGCTCTCAAGGTCCTTCCCAAACTGAGGGGCCAGAGCTGGACACAGCACTCACGGCGTGGCCTAACCAGTGCCAGTACAGGGGGAGGAATGACCTCCCTGCTCCTGCTGGCCACACTGTTCCTGATCAGGCCAGGATGCCACTGGCCTGTATGGCCACCAGGGCACTCTGCTGGCTCGTGTCCAGCCGGCTGTCACCAGCACCCCCAGGTCCCTTTCTGCCTGGGCACTGTCCAGCCACACCATCCCCAGCCCAGAGCATTGCAGAGGGTTACTGAGGCCAAAATGCAGGACTGGGCACTTGGCCTTATCAAATTGCATCTTACTGGACTCTGCCCATCCATCCAACCATTCCAGGTCTCTCTGCAAGGCCATCCTACTTTCCAACAGATCAACACATGATCCTAGCTTAGAGTTGTCTTAAAATTTACTAATGAAATACTCAATCCCCTCATCCATGTCATCAATAAAGATATTGAACAGAACTGGCCCCAGCACAGACCTCTGAGGGACACCTCTGGTGACAGGCCACCAGCTGGATGCAGCACCATTCACCACTCCTGTCTGGGCCCAGCCATCCAGCCATTCCTAACCCAGCACAGAGAGCTCCTGTCCAAGCCCTGGGCTCCAGCTTTTCCAGGAGTGTGCTGTGGGAGACAGTGTCAAAGGCCTTGCTGAAGTCCAGGTACACAACATCCACAGCCTTTCCTGAATCCAGGCAGGTCAGCTGGTCATAAAAGGAGATCGGGTTGGCCAAACACGACCTACCATTCCTACACCCATGCTGGCTGGGTCTGATACCCTGGCCATCCTATAAGTGCAGTGAGATCATATTCCATATAAACTCGTTTTGGCCATTTTTGCCTAATTTCAAGCCCATTCATATAAACACATGTACATCCATTCCATTTCTTGTCTGCCTCTGTCTAGTGCCAGGAACCAGGGGCATCAAGAACCAGCCTTTTTGTACCTTTATTTACTAACCAAAAGTTTCCTCCTATAGTACTTTACCATTGCTTGCAGGTATTAGTTGAGTCCTTGTGAGTTCTCTATGGTATTCACCCCTTACAATAAGGTATGCTTTCAAATACTGCCATTATTCTCGTGATTCTTCTATGAAGCCACTAATATTTATTTAATATTTTAAAATCTGCCTGAATGGTCTCTGCAGTGCTTTCCTCAATCTTACTAAATATTTCCTATTTTGCTGTAGTTGAATGTCAGAGAAGAATATTTACACATAGCACTAAGATACTGATTATCTCTAAGACTCCCCATGTCTTTTTAAAGCCATTCACTTCATGCAGATGATAAACAGAAATGTCTGAATTGTACAGATATGTACCTCAGGGAGGGGGAGGAACTGAAAATGCCAGGAACTGCTTGTCTGCCTATCTTTCCATTCTGTTCTGCATTGCAGCTATACAGCATTAAGCAAGAAACTGTTCATTCCTTAAACCTGTTTTTTAAAATCACGTGGCATGCTTTCGGTTCTGTGAAATGCAGTTAATGAACTGCGCGCGACGATTCTCCGCTAGATCCTGACCTTCCCTATTATTTAATTGGCAATTAGTTCAACACACTGCACTGCATGCACTGCTAATGTTACCATGTTACCCAGACAAAGTTATTTTTTCAGAAAGGAGTAAAAGCAAAGTAAAAGGGGTGTGTGAAATTCCATCACTGGACAGGATGTTTGAAACCCCATCACCACCAGCCCTTGGCAAAGATAAAGAAGGCTGCAGAGTGAATATAACCTGTCTCCATAGGGAGCATCCTGCCAAAGCTCAGTGTGATGGTGCATAAAGGAACAGAATAAAGGAGGCTTAAAAAGTGACCACAGCATTCTTCAGATTTCTTGGCTGTAATCCACTTATGAATCTTACAGTTTTTATTAGTGTTCCCTTCTTTTAATGAAAACTGAAATACAACACAACCATTTATATTTGCAATGTTTCTAGCTTCAATACAATATGTGGAGAATCAGGGAAGAAATGATGAATACATTGGCTGCTGCTTTTTCTGCATGAATAAGACCATTACGGCTTTGGACTATAATCTGAATTCTCAGACAAGTGAGTCCAAGTGAATCACAGATTTTCAAAGTGTGCTGAAAAGCCACCTGATTCACCACTGTGCTACTACACCCTCTAGATTAGGTCCTACAACATAAAAATAGAAACAGTGAAGCACTAGAAGTATGTTTAAACTGTAAAATTTTCTGGTTTTATTTATCATTTCTCTAGAAGGTATTGCAGGAAAAGAAATATCATTTCAAGAGTTAAAATCGAAAGCAGATGATTTTAAGCACTGTATGGACTCCTTTTTTTTTAGGAAGATAATTACAGGCAACAATCTGTCCAAATGTCTCGTAGCAGATAAAGAGTAAGTGATGTATATAACTATTGTGCACCCCTGCTGTGATGCAGCTGCTGCTTCTGTGTCACTAATGGACTTCTCTCTTGGCAGAGAAGGAATCTCCTGTCCTTTTTCAACAGGTAACAGGCAAAAATAAATTGCAAATCCTTGACTTGGCTGTCAGGAAGCCAATTGTCATTTCAACTGACCAGAATCACTCAAAAAGAAAAGCAAAGAAGAAGAAACATGACAGAAGATGACAGAAAAAAACAACAGAACTGGTCAAAAAGGAAAAGTGGATTCAATGCTGAAAATACGAGCAGTCTCAAAATAAAATTAGGATAGCCTCCTAGTAGTTGTGCTGTTTTCCTTGCTTTCTTTTTTCATCTGACAGGAGTAAATGCAAAGACCAGACCCCTGTGGATCTTTTCTGGTATCTTAACAAAACATACTTTGCTCCTGGCAAGTTTATACAGTTCATTATTTCAGTGTTTTGGGTTTTAATAGAGTGCTGCATCTTATTTAGCAGTAAGTACTGGTATGAACTTGAGAGACATGGGTGGAAGAACGGGAGGAGACAGAGGGAAGGCTTTCTCATCCCTCCAATTGCAGTGCACTCCACAGCTTGCCCAGGGGAGGAAAGGGTACTGGCCTCAGGGACAAGGGTGCAAAGAAAAAAGGGATAAACATGGTGATTTGGCTTAATAATATGCTACCTACTACATCAAACTGGATTAGATACAGTTCATTTCCTGCAAAGGTTTCCCAAGATTTGCTTTACATTGCCTTGTGCCAAACTAGAGAGTTGTTTCCTGTTATCCCATAAAAGTGGGTTTAGTAGAAGGATACAACTGTACTATGAAGCTGGGTGGTGCATGGCCCTGATGGTGAGGTTCAGCATGTGACACCTCCTACTCTACAGCTTGCTCCTAAATTATCCCCCAGTACCTCAGATGGGTAAACAATGACACCCAGCATAGATGACAAAGATCTTTCTCACAGATGCAATTTTACCACATGTTAGAGCAAACCAATTTAGAGACTGTTTAAAGAGTGGCAGTCCTAACATGATACATGTTTCTTTCCTTCAGAGTTTGCAGAAAGCATGCCAGTACACATGGTGCCACTGGTTTCGTAATTCATAGTGTAAAGTGTTTGATTTGATTTAATTTATATGTAAAAATGAATAATCATATGAATAATGAATAATTGATAATCACCAATTTGCTTCCAGCTCTTATCTTCATGTCTGAATGGGTATAAAATATGAGTCCTTTGGGAAAGGAAATGAGTGGTGCCACTGGAGGCCTGGCTGCACAAGGGTCAGATGCTAGGAAGCTCAGACAACACACTCATCAGCTGCTCAGGGTCCTGGCCT
Source organism: Melospiza georgiana (assembly GCF_028018845.1). NCBI lineage: Eukaryota > Metazoa > Chordata > Aves > Passeriformes > Passerellidae > Melospiza > Melospiza georgiana. The sequence goes on from NC_080433.1 coordinate 53,023,783, forward strand.
TCGCCCCCTGGCATCCCACCCAGCTCCCTGCCTCTGCAGTTATAAATAAACTGTAAATAACAGCAGATCGGTGCCTTCATACACAGGCAGCTTCTAGCAGGAGGGAATGGCTTTTATTACCCAGATTACACAGAAGCAGATTCTCAGGGAACTTTAAATGTTTTCAGCTCCTGGAATATCTGATATCCAGCTTTCCACCACAAAGAAACCTACCAGCTTTTTTCAAAATGTTTTAGTAGAAAAAAAAATTACTCTCTATCAGATCTGAAAACACTTTTCAGAATCTTCACCTAAAACATAATTTCAGGTAAAAAGACAAGGTTTTATCAGTATTCTTATTCTTCAGCACAGAAACACAGGGCTGCCACTCACTCATTATCACAAAATGGGGGAAATAACCATGTCCCTAGGTGTGCTCCCGTCTGCCTCGAGAACTGCTGTGCAGGAATTATTATGAGAATTGAAAAAGAGCTAGTACTGAACAGTACTAAGTATCTAGGTAGTAAACAAGTATACTAAGCAGTAACAAAGTTTCTAAATAAAAGGAAATAATAAACAAATTGGAAATGGTCTTAAAAGCATTATGTTCTTAGCATATGGCTGCAAGTTACATGGAAAGAAGACAAATATCTATTGTTTTTATAACTGGAATCTACACAGAATATTTCATACAAACTGCAAAGTTGTTAAAATTCACGCTTTCAGATATGATACAAGATTCTGTTTTATCAATGCATATCAACAATAAAAAAGATTGTATTAATATAAAATAAACTATAATTATATGATCTCTTAATCTTAAAACTCATTTGACTGATAATGCTTACACTTATAAAATGTTGACTGGGGGCTTGAAGATTCAACACTGCACCAACACTGTGCAAACTCACTTTGCTAAGTTGCCATTAAGAAGAGTAGGGTGAATTGCTCCAACAGAGCCGGTCTGGTTCCATGCCACGCTAAAAAAAATGCTTACCACAGATTCTGGGAATGCCCTTGATAGAAGTAACTTCTGCTGCTCTTGAACTGTATCTCTGTATTTTGCACACCTATTTGAACACACTGCATAGGTCCCTAACCCAGAATGGGCTGTGAGAAGCCCCCCTGAGGCCTCCCCTCATGCACATGCTGACCCCTGGGCTGGGGGCTTTGCTGCACTTGGGCTCTTGCCAGAGAAATGCTGCAGACACCTGTGCCCTCACCCAAGAGTCTGCACTGACAATTTAGACTGGCAACCCAGACTTTGCCTGATTCCTGATTTCCATGACTGGACCTGCTCTGCTTTTCTTATTCAGTTACAAATAGTGAGGTGCACGTCTACATACAAATACATGTACCTGAGCATGGCTCCAGTCATAAGAAAATGAAGGATCTGCAATTTGCATGTCTGTCTATGTGTGAAAGGTGAGTGGGGAAGGCTGCTGCAGCAGGCTGAGCCTGTAAATGGGGACTGTAACAAGGTGATGTGTGTGGCCAGCACAAATGGCACTGGTGTCAGTGAGGACACTGCCCTGCCTTGGCTCATGCAGTGCCATCCCCTGCCGAGCAGCCTGCTCTTCCGGGCCCTGAGAAATCGCATCATCTGCTTCTGAAAGCACACAAAGAGCTGAGCTTGTACACAATGGGAAAGAGACACAGAATAGGTAATTTTTATAGAATGAAACAATTTGCATCAGACATTATGAGGTCACAGAAAGAACATTTTGAATTTATTGTATCCAACAGCTTAAACAGCTCACTAAATTTAGGTTAAGATGAAGATGACTGGCTAGCTTTCATATCAATGAGACACTTCCATACTCTGCATGCCTGCAGGAAATAAAATTAAGAGTTTAAAACTTTCCCATGCTCTCTGTAAGCAGCCAAAGGATTATTAATGTTCATTACCAGCCAAACTTCAAGTTCCATTTGTAGAGCCAGAGAAGAACTCCAGGATGATCACTGAAGCATTATGCATGCTTTTGTAATCGTGTGGCAAGTTTCCTATGTCATGAAAGCAGCTGGAGACTGCTTACTTCCAAATGCTCCAACGCCAAGTTTGTTTGTCCCAGTTTCAGAATGTTACAGCAAAACAAAGCCAATTTGGGCACTTTATTTTCTAGTTTTCTGCAACACTTTCATCTTTACTAGCCTGTTTTGAACTACCAATCTTTAATAAGTGAAGATGATTTTTATCACAAAGGTACTTATTCAAAATTTAATTTTTCAGATATCCATTAACTGATGCTGTCTACTGCTAGCAGGCAAGACATTTGATGACATAACTGCTGTTGACCTGACTGTAAAAGTACATATAAAATAAAAAAGGAAAACACATATGGAGAGTAAAAGATAAATAAAAATTATTTGTGTTTTGCTTGCTTAATGCTGATCTTGCTTGTAAAAATTCCATCATTTTATTTGACCATGAAAGTGTTAAAAGCATTCTACCTTTACTCATTGTAACACACAGAATTATTCTTTTTTACAAGTTTGAAAAAAGGAAAAACAATAGTTGTGAGAAAAGTCTATCCTCCTTTAGTTGATATTCTGTCAAAACTTAACTGTCATTATTCTGCACACACTGATCTACCAACTAATCTTATGGTTTCCGTACACTGAGGAATTAGAAAAATACTTGTACTTAATAAATAATTTTAAATTGCTTATAAACAGTTGCAGTACTTAGTTCAAGAAAAAAAAATGTATCCACAGACCACAGAGACATTCATTCAGGTGCAGATTCATTCAATGATTCTGCTTCTTGTTTAAAAAGCTGAAGTTTTCTATAGGGCTTAGGCAGAACAAGAATCTTCACACATATTATATTTTTCTTTCAAGTGTTGAATCACATTAAAAATCCTGCTACAGTTGCTATCTTTCCAGGAATACCTAAAAACTCAGCAGTCACAGTTCTGTATCTCAGTGATATCTTTGTATTATCATCCTATGTATCACCACCACCATTCTCCTTTGACACCAAATGTCTCCTTATGTTCCTCCTTTGACACCAAATCAGGCCTGAGGACATGCTATTCAAGGAAAGTAACCACTTTAACACAAACTTTTATTTAGTGGTAAGACAATAAAAAAGAAACCTATTTTTGTATAGATAACTGGTACCAGGCCTTTTAGTTCCCTCTGAGCCTCTAAATTCTCCTTGCTGTTCAGCCTGTAATGAAGGATTCCCCATGCATGCTTCCTTTTTAAATGTCACAAAAAATGAACTTCGTTTTAAAAAGCACAATAAAGAGGTCCATCTCCACAATTTAAAATAAAATTCCATCATGGGATTAAATCTCAACTCTTATCTACTTCACAATGTGTACATGGTCATGTAAGTCCCCAAGGAAAAACTGCCTTAGTGCAAGGCAAGACTCACACAAACCCACAAATTGTTTCTCAAAACTAAACTATAGTTTTTGCGGCTATAAATGAATATTCAGTTCAGAAGGATCATCTGCACTACAAATGCCAAAACAAACCCAAACTAAATAAGGAGATACTAGTGATGAAAGCTAGATCCTACAATGTGTTTTGTTCTGATCTCTGGCAATCAGAGAGAAGAAATATTTCATAATCTACAAGCTCAGGGTGAAGTAACCAGACTTACCCTGCCACAGCTGCCAAGCCCTGACTGTCTGTTCCCTCCTCAAATACTTAACTTCCAGGAGACAGTTCTCACTGTTCTGCCAGGAACTGACTGCAGCAATTCAGAGCCAATGAAGGGTCATGTCATGAAAGGACATTTTCTATAGGAAGAAAATCCAGGAGGCTGCCCATCTCCAAGAGGGGACAGAAAATGCCTTGTAACATCTGCTGGGGTATAACCTGCTTCCCTGCCACGGTGGAAATACTTGCAGTAACTCTGTAGTTCACTTCTTTGCCCTGGAAGTACATCGGACATGATGGTCACAGTGTTTTTGCTGGATCTTAAGGACAATATAATCATGCATCTTTCAGCACACTGAGTTGTTTAGTGATAGCAAAAGTCTGCCCATGCCCATCTACTGCAGTTTGGTGGGCCTGCAGATCACCTCAGCAATGCTTTCCACAAGCAGATTTTGCTTTTAAATATACTTGTGGAAAGGGAAGGGGAAAATTATGAAATGTTCTAGACAGCACTAGAAACAGAAGCCCTGAGTGGGTTAAAAACAGTAAACACTGATGGCAATTCCACCATAATCCCCTTCTACTGTCTTCTGAAGAAGAGGAGACAATCAGCAAAGCATCTCGTCTGCTGTAGCCAGCAACATCACATAATTGCAATGGAGATTCCTGGGATGGGATTCTTTTCCATTTACATCGTATAGACTAAGGTTTTACTGTAAATGTTACCAAATTTCACTATGTAACTAGCTGAAAGTACCTCCAATCCTTCACTGCCTCAGTTTTATTATCTTACAGCTATTCACATTTGGATGTTTATTGCATTTTATTATCATTGGCACAGTTACTCAAAATTGGCACCTTACAGCGATCCTTACGCATAATCATTTAGACTGAATTTGGAGACTGAGTCATGGCTAAAAATTGATTTGAATAGAGCTTTGTTCATTTAAGCTGAAGGATGAACAGTTCCAGAAGTGGAGCATGGAGTCCACTTCTTTGATTACTTTGATTTTCAGTAACTGCATTGCTGTAATTTCTCAGCAGTATTCAATAGTATCTTCATGTGTTCCTGTAATAATTTTGGTACAAACAGTAATTTCAGTAGAGTGTAACTGTTGGACAAATACCTCTTTTATGGAGAGACATTTGAAAATGTTTGAGAGAAATGGGATTGAAGACTAGCAATAGGTATTTCAATAATTCACCATTAAAAACCAGAAATTTCCTTAAGGGTCTGTGTGAAAGAAAAGCAACATACACTACAAGAACAAACTGTAGAGCACAGAACATAATTTAAGTGCCATAGGCTCTCTATTAAACCCCTTTTACTTGCTGAAGAAGCTTAAAAGGTAAAGGGAAAAACTGCAAACCTAAGGCTCTGGATGGATGTGCACTACCACTAAAGACAGACTGATTTTTTATAATGCAATACAGAACGCAATTTTTCTTGATACTGATTAAGCCACCAGAGAGGTGCTAAACTCCTTATTTTCACTAAATGGCAAATTCCAGGCATGCTCATAAGTTGACATTTCATTCCAGTGAGTCTCGGTAGTAGTTAGAGATGCTCAGCAGCTATCAGAGTTAAGTCCTTTGTCACTCTAAAGTAATTGACTGGTTTAATTCTAACATGTACCTGGCCATAATGTGAGATTTTCATCAATTAATGAAAATACATAGTAAATGCTATAATAAATTATACTGGTAAGGAATACATTCAACTGACCTAAGAGATTAAAGGGCAAGACAATTTTAAAGGGGTTATCTTGGCTGGTAAGCCTGTTGTTTTAATTCTTCATTAGAATTAAAATTTATATGCAAATTAAAAAAAAAATTACATCTTTTTTTGAGGAAGAAAAAATCTACCAATTTTCATAAAGAATGAAGAAATGCTCTATCTCCATCATGTGCCTAGAAACCCATCATCTTTCTTCTGCTACTCTTCTGTTTGTAGACAACAGCATTATCCTGATACCAGCAAGACAAATCCATTTACTGCTAATAAAGCTAAGCCAGCTTGCCTTTGCACTGCAGAGAAGCTGCCTCCAGGAAATGTACTCAAGTTCAGAAACTTTGTTGAAATGACCAGAAAAATATGAGACTGAAGACTGACAGAAAATTCTTCAGTGAATATGTAGAAGATTTTTTGTCCTTGGAGTGGAGAATGGTTGTACTTTCTCGGTTAGATATTACAGTACTAATGCTTGCGATACACCAACCTGTTCAGATCTGGAATGCTTTAAGCAGATGAAAACTTGCTAGGATTTCCTAACAAAACTTGCTTTGTTATGGTTTTTTCCCCCAATTTAATACATTTTATGTTGCATATCTTTCAAATATAATGAAATATACTATTTCATGAAATTGAGATAGAAATACAAACTAAATGACATTTATACAAAAGTGTTTGGGTACTCTGGTTGGTAATGCAGTCGTATATCTAATATAATTAGGTAATAAACATAAATTAGTATATTTTAGGAGAAACACATTTTAAAAACTTGCTCCCTGACCATTTTTCCCTAGGATTAGTGCTGGAGTGTCCTTTTCTGCCATGTTGGAATTGGGAATATGAGTGGACTTGAGCATTGTTAAAAGTGACACTTTCAATGACATTTAGGTAATAATTTGCTTTGATTCTTTTTGTTAACAGATCTTTCCAATAAATTGTTAGTGCTAAGAAGATTTATTCTAACAGCACTGACAGAGATAGTAACACTAACAGCTTGATAAATAATTTAGAAACTTACCTACATTGCTACATGGTCCTAGTTTGAGGAGTTTAGACCTGAAGTTCTCTTAGCCAGGAAATTAACAGGAATAAAAATGGAATGCCTGTTTTGCTTCCTTAGAAAATGTACAGGACACTGGTTAGCACTATAATTGTGTCATGAACAATCAGCACATGCCACAAGATTTGCTACAGAAGCTGTAATATCCTATAGTTTATAGCAGCTATTTGCATGCCATATGGACTCAGTAAAGAAAAGCAGCACTATGTTAAAATATCTATTTAAGAAACGCATTCATGGTTTGGAAATTTAATTAAAAACAGCCAATGATTTTAAACATGCTTCTTAAAAAAAAAAAAACAACAAACTAATTGAGTTAATGTTTGGGAAATCACATTTTAATGGGTGATTTTTCAAATGCATATCGTTTACAGTTGTGTAATCTAGAAGCAAAGGCTAATACTCTGAAGCACATCCTGAAGCCCTGTTATTACAAACTTAAGAGCAGAGTCATTCAAGACACTGTCTATAGCTGGAGAAAGAGATCCTCTGACTGCAAAACCAGCTCAGCCTACCAAAGATCTGAGTGTCATAGTGGGCACTTGCTTGATTGTCTTCTTTCACTTGCCCCCTCCTAAGAGTGGCAAAGCAGATTACACACTTAGCTCGTGCAACTCACTTGGATGGATAAAGTTAGGTGAGACGAGCCTGGTCCCAGGCTCCTAACATTTTGACATAGTAAAAAATTACAAGATCTGTATCTTCTATTCCTTTTAGGAGCAAATTTGCAAAGAGTTAAAGTGCTTATAAAGAGCATGGCTTTGAAACCATTTCTGATTTAGTGACAGGGTCTGGTTTCCAGTTTTATCTTCTGTGATACACAGCATGTGTCTCCACACAGTCTCAGTTATGGTCCCTCTCAGAAAAGAATACAGCATTCTACAAAACAATGAAGCTAAAAAATGGAAATAAATACATCATTTATCACTTGGCAGAACTGGCTTCTTCGGACTGTGACTTGGGGGAAAATACAAATAAAGCACCATAATTTCTGTTGGAGAGGCTTTCAGGGTTTTTTTATATGCAAAGCCCTACTACAATCCAATAATCCCAGCTGCTGATATACAAAGACCCAAAAACACTAAGTTACTGAGAAAAGAATACAACCTTCAACTGCTCTCATTCACATCTCCAGCAGGAAAGAGCAACCTCACAAACTGCTGAAATTATTTTTGAAAATGTATACATTTAAAAACTAGTCACTCCTTCTAATTGATATAATACATCTAGAGGGCAGCTGAATGCCACAGTTGTTACTGCCGTGAAATTTTCATCTAGTAAGTGTGACAATTAACATCCTAACTGCATTTGTCTCATGCTAATGCTGACTATCAAGAGACCAAATTGAGCACAACCTGTTAAAAACCTGAAGAGAAATTTAATACAGGAAAAATATTTTGTAGCCAGCTGAGATTTACAATTTCTCTTCTATAAAGTAGAAGGATATATGGTTTCAGATTCTATTGCCGACAGTACAAATAAACATGAATTCATCCCTAATAGGCACTGCAGGAAGTCAGCTATGCAATGTTAGTGATTCTAGACTCTTTTGCTAAAGTATACAGTTCATAATCTCAAGCAGATTCCACAGTTCTATGACAATTAGGATATCATGCAGAGCAACAAAAAAAGCAACGCCAGCTGGAGACAGTCATTGAATCTCACTGTCAATGCAGCAGTAAAAGAAATCCTGTTCTATCAAAATGAAAAGCATAAAACAAAGATCAGATGAATAGGGTCAGGATGTAAAGCAATCCCAAACTGCCACCTTCAAACAGCTGAGTATTAAAGATCTTTGGGTAACTTTGAGTACAAGTCAGCAGATTGGGAGCTGTCTAAGTGGATGCCACCATCAGATGTCACTGGTGCTTCCACAACAAGCTGCTGAACATGCATTTATCAGGCTGCAGAGCTTGGAAGTGGCAGTAGTGGGAGTTCAAAACTGTCATGTTAACACTTTTCTTTTAGTTGATTTTCACTTTTACAATTTCTCCAATTTACTCCGGAAGGTGAAATTACTTGGTAAGCCTCAATAATACTTGAAGAAGTGAACAAAGAAAATATAATTTCATAGCTAAAATATAATTTTATAGCGCTGCAATTATCCTAACCCTAACATCATGTTTTGTTTTCCTTTAATGCAGGTACAGCAGGCCTTCTGGAATACAATCTATTGTACTTCTGTCTACTCAACATAGAACTGAAGATTTCCTTATTGTCTGCCAGCACCTTCCTGTTCTACCACACCATGAATTTTACTAGCCAGGTAAAATGTGTTACAGGCTTATCACAAATTGAAACAGCAGATTTTTGCAACAGAGGGATCCCAACAGCTAAAGCTGGAAACCACCAAACTTTATGCATCTACTATTATCTTTCTTTGGAATTCAGCCACAATATAAGCTTCCTTTCACCTAAAATGATATAGCTATAATGAAAGTGGTATTTTTACTCTTCTGATTATTTACTATAGTCCACTAGCAAATCTAGAAAGAAGGGAAAAAGCAGCCTAATTATATAGGTGTTGTATTAAAGCATCCTCCTCTGCTGACTGGCTCTGTGAAGGAAGCAAACCCGGAAACTCACAAAGCAAAGAATACTGAAGACCTACATGCAGCCTCTACTCACAGCTAACAGGGCACTTCCCTGGAAAATATCTTTTCATAGATTAGATAAGCAGAAAAGATAGATTAGTAAGCAGAAAAGATGGGAAAAAAAGTGTAGACATAATGGAGTGGTTTTGACAATGGAACAAAGGGTGCCAGAAGGAGATATTTTGCTGTGCAGCACATCCATAAGTGTGACAAAAGAAGGAGATATTTTGCTGTGCAGTACAACACTGAGATGATAAAGAGTGCTGAAGATACAACACCCTTCAAGGCAGTAAGATCTAAGCTCCCTGTGAATTCCAGGAGACCACGATACCAAGTTACTGAAGGTAAAATGGTAAAATAGCAGATGAAATTACATTCTGACATTAGCAAGTGATGAATATTAGAAAAAGTAACAGCACATAAAAAAACCAAGGTCTAAACTAGCCATTTCCACTCAACTTCCCCCACATTTTAGCACAAGTCCCCAAATATATCAATCCAATTCTCAGCAGCACTACTAGTCCAGTTTTAGCTATGATGAGCTCTAAATAAAGGTAACTGTAGTTTCACAACCAATGGTATCTCATATGAGAAGAAAAAACTAAAAAGCCTTCAGACTTTCCAACTCTTCTCTGGCTCTTAGCAGTAGCAGCAGCCTTCCAAGCTTACTACAAGCTGCAAACAATAATTTTGAGTTCAACTTAACTATGTCATGCAGTTACACCACGTTGAGCAGAAAGGGGGTGTTAAGTATGCTAACTGTAATGGGCAGCTTTAAATGAGTTCTGCAAACACCCTGAGTGAACTTGCTTTGATGGAGAAAGAATCCTCACACTGTCATGTCTCCACAGATGTCACATACAGCCTTCCAGGAGAAACCATAGAGAATAATCATTTAAGAATAGTAATCCACATGAAAAAATCATCCTACCTCATGTATTTTTCATCTGCTTCTACAACTCATGCAACCCCTCAGCTTTGCTAAGCTCCTGAATAGGAGCAGTGTCTCCTCACACACGAATGCTGCCACTGGAACCAGCTCACGCTGGGGCAGCAAACGCAAAAATTAGTGACTATCTGCACAACCTGCAAATAAAAGTGCTGCTCTGACAAGAGCCACTCAAACTCCTGCACCTGCACAGTCACCCAAGCATTTGATACAATCTACCAAATGCTCTTATCACAGGCGCCTATGTGGCTAACTCTGAACAACTATTTTGACAAGAACAAAATTTCTGTTCCTCTTGAGGAATAGAATTTGAATTTTCTTTCTCAAATCAGTGAAGCTAAACCAGTATGAACATTCTTGCTGATCTGCAACCTCAAAAAAACATTTTAAGGAGAATGCATATTAGTGCCTTGCTATTCCAAGGAACTGGAGAGAACATGCCATATTACATGCCAGCATCCTCTGCCTACATCTAGTTCACATTCTTTTATGCGTCCATCTTTCAGATAGACAACAGGCTACAATTTAAGTGAAATTCAGCATGCACAGATAGAGAGATATTATTCAGACTGCAGTGAGGCATTAGCTTCTGCCTTCTCATTTAGAAAACAGTCATTTCAATTTCCGTGGATTTATCTGCTCTCTACCCCCTCCAGCCCATGAGAAAACAGCTATCTTCCTTTGCAACCATGGCAAGGTCACTTGCTGCAAACTGCAAAGAGAAAACTGGCTGCAATTACTGGATGTAAGCACAAACACTCATTCTCCTCACTTGAGAAACTGAGCTGTTGCTATCAATTACATGTATTTAGCTTTTCCCTGGCAAGCATAAATGCTTGCATACAGTAATTACAGCTGCTCTGATGTCCCCAGCAGGAAGTAGGGGAAGTAAAATAAATGATAATAATTAGTTTTTATTGCCTTCCACTTAAGTTTTATGCTTTTAATTACAAAATGTTACAATTAATAATTTAAAACATATTTTCTTTTTTTTTTTACAGTGTTTCATAAACTCCGGCCACAAAATACTGTCGCTTTGTAAAAGCATCTCAAAATCTACTGCATTGCTTGTGGGCTCAGAATAAATAACTTGAGACTCATGGTTAAGCATCCTAATTGGCTTGATAGCCCATATTTCATATATATGTATTATGTCTAAGAAATTTACCACTGTAATTAATAAAAATGCAGTAAAGTATATTATTTTACACCATATGTTTAGTAGTGAAGACACAACTGAAATTTCCTTACTACAAGGTATTCCTCTGTAATAATTCTTTGTGCACAAACTAAAAAAACACAGCATTTTTATATTCCTTATATATGTTATACTCTTTTGCAATGATTAATGCTGCAAGTTTAGTAAGAGTAAGTTAATTATTAGGAATTGAACACAGTGTGTAATGGCATTGGTTTTTGTGGAGAAAAAACAACAAAGAAATGAAGGTATTTATGTATGACAGAAAGCAGAAATTATTCTTTCAAAAATTAAATCTTTAATGGAATGGTAACTAAAAACTGCATACAAATTCTAGTATTTGTTAAGTGTGATATACCAGGGAAGATTAAAAATAATCCCTCCCATTTCTGCTAAAGTTCTTTGAGGGAGCCAACAAGGTAATCAACTCATTAGCAGTGAAAATACCTCAAAGCTGGTTAAGTGTCACTAGGAAGGAAACAGAAACCTCACCAGAAAATGTCATGATGCCATCCTAGAGATGCTGCCATCCCCAGCTTAGGTTCTGGGATTTTGATTCTCCTCTACTCCAAAACACTGCAGGTGGAAGGGCACTGACTGCACTGACCCCAGGAGCAGTGAGGAGGAGCCAGCACCAGGGACCTCACCCCACACCTCACCCCACCTGCACTTCAGTGTTCCCCTCCTGCCCAGCTCAAGTGTGGTGGCACAACTGAACAATGGCCATGCACCCTCAGCTCTCTGTGGCACCAGCCTGAGCCCAGCACAGCTCGGCTGGGCAGCCACTGCTGCAGTTTATTCATTAAGAGTGACAGGAAAGTGTAAAACACTATGTGACCTACAGTTAATGAGCTAAGAAACCTACAGAAAGTGTCATTGTTGAGAAGGTAAAATACAGCAGTTCATAAGAAAAACAACAGTTTAGAACTTTTAGGTTTTTAAGGTTTAAACCCCTAAGGTTTAAAACCCCAAGAGTAAAAAACAGGACTTGGAAGATAGCAATTCAGGAACACTGAAGATAAAAAAATTATTATTGCCCCACATGGCTCATGCCCACTGTGGAACATCAGGACACATGAAGCTTCTTTTTGAGAGTGGTATTTCATAGCTTTTTAGTTGCATACATTAAGTAATAAATTCGAATTCCCAAACTGCATCTATCCTGCTTGCAGAGTCTCTTGAGGAACAGATTACTCATGCAATGTGTTCCACAGAGAGTATTCATTTAAAATAAAGATGCATGTGAAGCACAAGTTGCACATCAGTTTCCTCAGAAGAAATTCAGTTTGTGTACTGTCCATGCCTTTACAGGAAAAAAGGATAATCTGGCGATTGTCATCAAAGCCCACTCCACAGCAGGCATGTGTACTCTGGATCTCATTACTGATTATGTAAGGATGTCAAGTTTCTTTTAATTACTTCAAAAGCATTTACACAATCAAGCAATACAGAAATCTCTAAAACAAAATTTAGCCCAAAGATGGCAGCTGTGATTTGGGAATTCCCAAAGTAACAAACTTCTGGGAATAGACAGAATATTGTAGGAGTACATTACGAAAAATTTTCCTTTTTTTTTTATACTCTTCCTTCTTTATATGTTATTTCAACGTCCTAGAGAGAAAATACTAGGCTAGATAGAAAGACTATTTTAGAATCTTACATAATTCCTGTTTCCACACGGTTTTGATAGTATATATAGACTCTATAGACAAAGCAGTAAATCTTATATACATGTTCCTTTGCATCCAAAAGAAATAGGCAGTAGGGTTTTTTTTATTTCCTTTCATTTTTCTATTACAAAATATTAGCTTTTTCAGATGTGGCTTCTTTGACTTTACTTTTCTGGTCGTGTCAAACTGCTGCATAAGCCAGATGAATGACTTTGCTCAAGTACAGCACAGAAGCTAGGTGCTATTATATATATATAAATATGCTATAAAACCTCTTTATACACAGTAGGACACTCAAATGTCAGTGTCAAGAAAAGCCAGGATAACCAGGCCTCTTAGTTTAGCCACAATTGCACTGGAATACTTGTCTCTTCCCTGCAAACTCAAAGTAGTACCTAACACAGACAATTTCCTTTCAAGACAGAGTATTTTTGTAGTCTTCCCTGTTCACTCCGTACTAAAATGACAAAATAAACTGTACTCAATCCACACTTGTGTATTTACCATGAGCCTGAACTTCTAGATTGTGACCAAAGGCTGGCTGGGTGGGACATTAGTCCCCTCTCAAGAACTCTGTCCTGTGATCATACGACCTCCCTGGTAAAGGGAGAATCAAGCTGGGAACAACAGGGTCACAGTTTCACTACAGAACTCCAGACATTACCACAGAATAAGGATGGTTGCATATGGGGTCTCAAATAGGGCCATGTACTGTAAAGCAACTGCAATTACTCTTTGGATGCATGAAGTTTATATGACAGTCCACACAAGGATGCACGACAGACCTTTGGTACTCACTGACAAAAAAATTAGTCCTCCATGAAAAACAATTTTCAAAAAAAATTAGTCATCTATGGAAAACCATTTTCTAAGACACGTATCATGGTTTTGGGAGGAGGGGGGAAAAAAGAACACTGTTCAATCAGGTAATTTCAAAGCCAGTAACTAAATCAAATGGATTTTCAGGACATTGAAAGTAATTTCTTCAGCTAAAAGCCCACATGACCCCAACATCTATCATACTGCCTGAAGTCAGTCATTTTACCACTCAGATTTAAAGAAAAAAAAAAAAAAAAGAGTTTTCAGTCCACTAATTATCACATAATCACAAATTTATTTGCACTTTGAAAAAAGACCAGAGGCAAAAATATTTGTCGAGAAGGGTTGTTTAAGAAGATAATTAGACAATTAGTCTATGGAAACATGGATAATCTTTTTTGATGATCTGGGTGAGGGGATTGAATGTACCATTGGCAAATTTGTGGACAGAAGTTGGGTGAGTGCATTGATTTGCTGGAGGATAGGAAGGCCCTGCAAAGGGACCTGGACAGGCGGGATAGATGGGCTGAGACCAGTGGCATGAGGTTGAAAAAGACCAAGTGCCAGGTCCTGCACTTGGGTCACAACGCTACAGGCTGGGGGCAGAATGGCTGGAAAGCTGCTGAGAAAAAAGCACCCAGAGGTGCTGGTTGACAGCACCTAAAGATGATCCAGTGTGTGCTCAGGCGGTCAAGAAGGCCAATGGCATCCTGGCTTGCAACAGTGTGACCAGTAGGACCAGGGGAGTGATTGTCCCCTGTATGCAGCACTGGTGAGGCTACACCTCGAATCCTGCATCCAGTTCCAGGCCCTTTTCACTACAGGAAAGGCATTGAGGGGCTGGAGTGTGTCCAGAGAAGAGAAATGGAGTTGGTTAAGGGTCTGGAGCTTGCGTCTGGAGTTTGTGTCCTACAAGGAGCAGCTGACGGAGCTGGGGATGAGCTCCTGGAAAACAGGAGGCTGGGGGTGACTTTATTGCCCTCTGCAATTACTTGAAAGGAGGCTGAGGACAGGTGGGGGTTGGGCTCTTGCCCCAAACAACCAGCTCTAGAAGAGGGCTTAGTCTTAAACTGTGCCAGGGCAGGTTTAGGTTGAACATTAGAAAGAATTTCTTTCATAGAAAGGGTGATTAGATATTGGAATGGACTGTGCAAGAAGGAGGTGGAATCACCATTCCTGTAGGTTATTTAAGGAAAGACTGGATGCGGCACTCGGTGCCATGGTCAAGTTGACATGGTGTTGTCTGGTCACAGGTTACATTGGATGATCTCAGGTCTTTTTCAGCCCATCTGATTCTGTGACTGGGCACTAGCAAATGGGAGTGCCTGCACTGTTCTAACAGGAGAGCTCACTTGTGATCCAGTATCAGGTATAACTTGTAGTTCCTGCTTTAGTAAACCTGGATACTTAAAGGTAGGTTAAAAATTCAAATACAGTATTTTAAAC
Source organism: Melospiza georgiana (assembly GCF_028018845.1). Classification (NCBI taxonomy): domain Eukaryota; kingdom Metazoa; phylum Chordata; class Aves; order Passeriformes; family Passerellidae; genus Melospiza; species Melospiza georgiana. Next base: position 53,038,842 of record NC_080433.1, read on the forward strand.
AAAAAATTACCTGCATTTGAACGTCATGAATCTACATATCCATTTGCAGTTGAAAGGAATCAGCTTGTCAGCATTTTTGAAAGCTTAATCATGTTTACTTAAGGATTTCAGAAGCTGACTTTTAAGGCTCAAAAAAGTTTCTTGCTTCTTGAAGTTGCAAATGATATGAATACCATCTCAGGGGCAGGTCTCGAACCTCTAAAGGTCCAAAGGTGACAAAGCAAATCCACTGACATTTATCTTCAATCCACTCATTATTGGAAGGCTTCCATTTGATATTTAACACTTCCAATATATCCATTTTCTAATCTTACTGATCTCATACTTTACTACGTGCTTTTAGCAATATTATTAATGTGTAACAAAAAAAAGAATCTTTAACTTATTATTTTAAAATAGAATAATAGAATAACTTGATTTGAAAGGATCCCCTAAAAATCCAACTTGTGGTCCAGCACAGGACCATCCCTAAGAGTCACAACCTGTGCCTGAGAGCACTGTCCAAAGGCTTCTTGCACTCTGTCAGGGATCGGTGTTGGGACCACTTCCCTGGGGAGCCTATTCCAGTGCTCAACTACCCTCTGGGTAAAGAATCTTTTTCTAATATTTAACCTAAGCCTCCCCTGACACAGCTTCATTCCCTCAAGTCCTGTCACTCATCACTACAGAGCAGAGATCAGTGTCTTCCCCTCAGGAGGAATTTGTAACTGCAATGAGGTCTCCCCTCAGTCTTCTCTTCTCCAGGCTTAACAGACCAAATGACCACAGTCACTCCTCACAGGGCTTCCCCTCGAGCCCTTCAACATCTTTGTAGCTTTCCCCTGGATGCTTTTTAAACGCTTAATATTTTTCTTATAGTGGCTCCCAAAACTACACAAAGTATTCAAGGTGAGGCCACCCCAGTGCAGAGCACAGCAGGAAAATCCCCTCCCTTGCCTGGCTGCCAATGCTGGGCCTGATGCACCCCAGGACAGGGTTGGCCCTCCTGGCTGCCAGGGCACTGCTGACTCAAATTCAGCTTTCCCCTGACCAACTCCCCAGGTCCCTTTCTGTGGCGTTGCTCCTCAGCATCTCCTTCCCCAGTCAGTGCAACCAGGCTTGCCTCATCCCAGGGGCAGAATCTGGCACCTGTCTTTGTTAAACTTCATACAAATGCTGAATGTCTAGCCCTCTAATTTGTCAAGGTCTCTCTGCCTGCCTCTGAGGGAATCAACAGGTCCCCACAATTTAGTGTCACCAGGAAACCTATTTAATGTACCTTTGCACATCCGTTATTTATGAAGGTTTTGAAGAGCACTGGCCCTAAAATGGAGCCCTGAAGAATTACACTGACAACCAGTCACCAGCCTGATGTCACCCCATTCACTGTAACCCTTTGCACTCAAACCATGAGTGAGTTTCTCACCTACCCCATGATGTGTTTATCCAGCTGGGTGCTGGACATTTTCTCCAGAAGGATCCTGTGAGAGACAGTATCAAAAGCTTTACTGAAATCCAAAAAGATCACATCAACTGGATTCCCTTGGTCAATTGTGAAGGGGCAATTTGACAACTTAAGTTCTGTAACTTTTTTTAATTCTACAAAGTTTTAATATCAAGCATCTGTATAGATAACTCTTACAGCAATTTCTAACCCATCCAGGATGCAATTTTGGGAAAAATATACTGATACATTTTATAACTTGAGATCAGAGAGGTGTTTGGATGAGGCCCTCATCCAAACACCTACTTGCATACAGTCATTTAAGACTGCAGTCTGGGGAAGCAGCCCCAGCTGGACTCTAGCCTAGGGAGCCGATTTAGTCTAAAGTATGGCAGACCTGCAAAAGCCTGAAGTGCTCAGAACACTCCCAGGGTCTGGCATCGCTGCACTGCCAGCTTCCAGTGGTATTCTGCTGTGCCTGGTTGTGGTGTACGGTGTAGGAATGGCCTAAATACTGAATTTCTAAGCACTGACTTGTATTCATAGAAAACAGATGGGTTGGAGGAGATTCCAAATGCCTGAAGCTCTTTTTTGTCCTCATCCTTCTCCTGCATGGAGTATCTGGCAGCTGTACTCTAATGTTTTCATTTGTTTTGAATTAAATTTCTCTCTGCTCTTGTCCTACCCATTTCTTTTTTCATACTCTGCTTGTGACCCTCTCTGCACATGTGCCTGTTTTAATTATGAATCTACTTGAGTAGGGAAGGCAACCTGGGCTTGACTTATCACAGTATTTACCTGTAAGTCCCGGGAGATTTTTTTTTAAGCAGCACCTTCAATGCTAGATCAATCTGTTACCTTGTTCTACACTATGGCTTCCTACAGAAATCCTCTTCGAGGTCTTTACAAAAAAAAATTAACAATAGTTTAAAATAAAGAGGTTTTTCTTTTAATATGACCTCTGAATGTAGCTGATGAGGTTAAAAACACTTCTGCAAACTACTCCAGTTTGTGTAACAAAATAATTCAACCCCTAATAATTGTGTTCTTACATCTTATGATAATTGTGTAGCTCTTGGAGATACTTTTAAAAAAGTCTAATCACTCTGAGCACATTTCATTAAAATCAGAAAACACTTAATTTAAAAGTAAGACAGAAAACGAAGGCAAAGTCTTTAAAAGACTCAAGCATGTGTTACACATATTTGTGAGAACTTGCATATACACAAATGCTGAAGAACAACAGATCTAGATGATGTAAAATAAAAAAGACTGACACCTATTCTCTGATCTGATTCATCACCCATTTATTATTTAAATCTGGTAAGTATCTTAGTTTGATTCAATGCCATAAATGAGTATTTCTATTAATGTTTAATAAGGCATAAAAGTTACCATGAAAAAGCCCTTCTGACCACTGCAATTTATGCTTGCTAGAACTAATTAAAAAAAGAAATTATTTAGAGATAATTGCATGCCACTGAAGTACTGAAATTAATTTTCTTTTTTTTTTTTTCCGGAGGTATTATTTCAAACTGAAATCCAGACTAAGATTCATCTGTATACTATGACTTACTTCCTAATGTCCATTACAACTCCTTCAAGTCCTCTAGTCCAGCAATTTCTTTCTCTGTTCCAAAAAATCAAGTTGGACCACCTTCTCCTCCTTAGCTTTTTATTCTAAGTAAATGTTCATAACAATTAGCTCAAAGCTGAAAAGGAATTAAATTTACTTTTTGTTAGCCTTCTACAGGCTTCAATATGATATTCTCCACTGTAGCCATGGCACAGTGCATTACTGCTGTGTTTGGCTACACCAGCAGTCCTGATAGCCTAAGAAACCTTCTTGATTACTCATCTCAGTGCCAAGGGACTTAAATGAAGAGCAGATTCAGAAATTTGACAGAAAAACAGTCAAGAGGTTTCCTGACCCACTCTCATTTTATCCCTCTCCAGCTAAGGAGGCCACTATACCTGATTCAACTCTACATAAATCTGAAACTGATTTATATACTGAAAAAGGATGAGCAGTAATATATGAAATTTTATAAGTAACTGGTTAGCCTCACTGAACAAACAGGCCAATCAAAGGATGACTTTCTTGAGTTTAATGACTGAACTACTGTAGTGTGTGAATAAGCAGGACACCAGGAAAGAACACCATTGTATTCACGTTGAACAGAAATCTTCAGAAGTTTGAAAAAGTGCCAGCAAATTGAAATGGGGTAAAAAAAAAAAAAAAAAAGCCAGGACTGTGCCATTTCAGTACAAACAAGATGGCCTAACTTGTTCAGTTCTGAGTGAATGAGACAGAAGCTACTTTAAGACTGTTTTAGAGTTCAGCCTCTAGAGGAATTTTTAACCCACAGGGCTTTAATTCTTTTCTGGCTCAGAGGACACTTTCTGGTGCCATCTGCTCTGGACTCCAGAACTATGACAAAACAAAATACCACAGAGTGGGCTCCACCAGCGAGGATTTTTGCCTGGTCATCACTAAATGTGCTTGAAGAGCTTTCAGAGCCCTGATAACATCAGGTAGGTTCACACATACCAACCTCTTCATTGGTATATGCCTGACATCACCAGTGAACCTGAATCAAAAAACCTGGACAATCTGTGTTCCATGAGGTGGCTTAATGATTTCTACTCAGATTACACCTGAAAAATATTCCAGCTCACACCACTATCTTGAAGACATTTTGTTGATCTCTGACTATTATGGATAATACATGCGTAACACCAGATGCTCACTCATCAACCTCACACTAAAAGAGCAATGAACAAAAGCCAGACTTGGCCCTGCTTGTGCTTTAGAATGAATGACTACACAAGGCCTGAGAGCTGTAAGAATGAAATGCAAGGGGTCAAGAAGAGGTGCTAGTCTCAAAATGATTTAATGTTAAACACTTCAGCAGAAGTACTTCTGGACTGGAGAAATAGACAACTCTTAACTGAAATACTTAGAAATATGCTGTCCCTAAAAAAGTGTGTTGTAGGCTCTCCTACACCTATAGAACAGTTGAAACAGAAGGACAATAAGAGAACTTTTAAAAAAAGTCTTAATCACAAAACTTGCTGTGCTGCACTAAAGTGCACTGAAACCAATCATCTGTAGGAGCACATTGGAATGTGTGCTACTGCATCTCAGTACAGCAAAGCCTGAGGGCAGTGATGCTGCATCTGAGAGGCAAGGCAGAAGGAAACACTTGGTTTTGTGCCTAAGCACACTTTCTTTCCATGTTTCTGATTTAATGCATAGTGGTGGTAAAAAAGCAGAAGAGAAGCAGCAAAATTTCCACTCCTGGGCATATGATACAAGGTAACTTAACATGCACAAACACATCAAAACAGGGATGGGGTCTAGAAATCAGACTTCACAGATAACTCTCTAGAAAAGTATTTTATCCTGGGATTAGTTTTAGAAAAATTATTTGGCTTTTCATAGAATGAAATCTATACCCATCAAAGGAGGAGGATTCTGGAATAACCTTCCAAAGAAGGAGCCAACAACTACTCTTAAAAACTGAGAAGTTTCTGAAAGAAGTTAAAGAACAGAATGCTTTCCTCATTCTACAGTCCTGCATTTTTAAAAAAATTATTATTAATACAGCACTAGAAAACACCATGTTCAAAACATTAAATCAGAAGTAAACGGGGAACAATTTGAGTACAGCAGCATTTTATGTTTCTGGATTTTGATTACCATAAGCTCTTACATAGCCACCTGTAGTTTTCCAGATTACTGTGTCAAGCTCCATCCTCACCTCCTATTCCACTGAGTACATGGAGGTGTTCACTTTAAGATGAGCTGGCCAAGCATCAAAGGTTTGAGAAGTCTAAGGAAATTATTCATGTCATAGTGAAAAGTAACCACCATCCTTCAAATGATCACAATCAAAGATGAACCATAAGAACCTTGTGCCTTCCTGCAGTAAAACTGACAGATGGGGCATGAGAGGACTCAGGCAAACCTGCAAGCTTCACCTCTGCATCCTTCTGTAGAGAACTGTGGTGTGTGGGGATCACTCCAGAAAGCAACCAAATGGATGCAAAAATGCTCTCCTACATTTCAGAGCTACGGATTGACATGGACTTATGCTTTAAGTCTTTCCTCTTTCTTCTACATCCTGGCTGCACAGTCAGCAGGCAGCCATAGGACACACTTCTGGCATGTGTTAATACAGGGCATACAGAGAGAAATAACATCTCAGAAAAAAAATGCCTACAGAATTTAGAATAATTAAGATTAACTGTTAATTAAAAAAATAGACCAGTATAAACATCTTTACTTTCAGCTGAATATTTTGAGTTCCTTTCTCAATATAGTTGTGCAATGTAAGTGTCTGGACACAGTCAATCTGGTGAAACATCTAAAGAAGTAATTTATCTTAATTACATCAAGCATGCAGGACAATCTAACATAACATTAGAAAATTTATCTAGATGATATAGTAAGCCACAGCGAAGTAGTTAAGTGATGGCTCATGAGTAGGAATTAATTAATTGATTTACAGCTATTCTTCAATTAGTAGCAAATTTTGGCCTAAAAAAATAACAATATTTGCATTTAACCATTTCTTGGACAAGACAACAAAAGTTTTTCAGTGGTTTTACTGCTGGTCCCCTTAGACAAAAAAAAAAAACTTAATTTTCATTTCAGTATCTTCACTTTTTTAAAATTATATCCAGATAATTTACAATCTAAACATCATTTTAAAATGAAGTGCTGGAGAAGACAATGTCTAAGCATAGTGCACAAATCACATCCTGCACTCTTTCAGGGGGAGAGAAAGATGAGCATTGCTTGCTGAATATGAAATCAGCCCAAGTTCTATTAACTATACATTAAAAGAAATTAAAAGAGCAAAAATTGTGATTCTCATGGTATAAAGCCTTAAATATGTTCACTATTAAGTTCTCATCCTCATCATAAATAACTTATAAAAATCAACTGAGTGCATTTTAAGCAGACTGACCTACATTGCAAGAATGCTGTAGATATAAATATTATCTAGAGAAATTAGCAGGAAAAACCTTAAAGCCACTCTTAAGATTTTAATTTATTCCAGGCTATCAGAATATGAATAATTGTAAAATTACCAATTGTTATCTAATTTGAGCTGTTTCTGAACTGTCAAAGAAAAAACAATCTGTTTTTATTTTTAGGTGCTTTTACCTTTCATAATACGTTTGAACCAGTAAGAAAATCTTACTGGAATACAGGGAAGGCTTTAGATGAAGCAAGTTGCTTAACGCTTTCTTACAGAGTTTGCTTTTAAGATATTCACTTTTAAAAATAGCTGTGACTCTACACCACACCACTCTCAACCTCAGCTATTGAGAATTTCTATTTACGTCTTTGATGTTAGATCAACTTGAAGATGAATTTTGGGTTTATTCACTCAAAAGTCATACACAAGCATGTCACATAGTTTGATAAGAGGGCATTGACCTTGTCATCTTTCAGGTCCTCTGGCTATTCCAGACCCTGGTGGCACTCCCAGAGTCCCTCGTGTCAGTGACAGAGCACACCACGGGCACGGCTGCCTGTGGTAGGCACCTGGGGGTGTGGCCCCACAGCACATCTAACTGACCTTGCAACCTGCAAAACTGGGTGTTTGTCCAGTGGCTGAAAAAAAATTAAGTGACTAAGTAGAAGTTTTTTTAAATCCAACTATTCAGCATTCATTAAGGAGAGGACAGGAATTAAATCAAATCTGTGAACTGACCACACCCCAAAATTTAACCATCACTTTCAAACTTGCAATTCATCTTAGAAATCCCTCACCTCAGTTTGCTGCCCCAAAGACATCACTTCTTCCCCTTATATTTTACCTAGTCATTATTTCTAAATTATTATGAATAAATGAAAATTTTACTTATTTATTTATTGTTATTTTGGCTTTCATGGCAGACACACCTAAGCCTTTGGTTTAAATACTCCATCTGGTATGTTCCAGCACAGAAATTACTGCAGAAATGTCTCTGAATAATTAGGTACAGTGAGTGGGTTATATGTAACCAGTGCCAGCTGAGCTCCACACAGAAAAATACTGACAAAGATGTACAGAATATTCACAGAAAGAGCTCTTCCAGTGCTGGACAAAGCAATTAAAATCAAAGACACAGCTATCATCTGTGCTACAGTAAAGGCATAAGACTCCCAATGAAGGCTCCAAAAGGTACTGTTCTGCATTCCACAAAAACTATAGAGTTTCCCAAGCATTTTATTCCAAAGAAAGTAGTTTAATAAACACGGGAAGAATGAAGCATTGCTGTTCTCACATTAAATTTGATAAGCTTGAGTAAAACAAGAGCTTAGCATTTTTGATTTGTCCTTCATTACAACGAAGAGCAGAGCCCAGTCCTTCTATTTACTCTCCATGACAAATCCTCCCTCAGGGAGGAGGAAGGATTGCACTGCACAGCTCCATGGCACCTACATCTAATGACTCAATTCACAGCATCAGACCACGGCACAGGCCATGGGTCTCATTCCACAACTGGCAATCTCTACTGACCAGTTTCATTTTGCCATTTGCTCATTTAATCTGAGAACCACTGCTGTCAATCACTTGAAGTGCCTCTTTCATCAGAAGTTGTGGCTGAAATTTCACTTAGTATAAGTGAAAGGTTTTGGATGTGCACAAAAATCAGGCTAGGCACAGAAGGCCACTACAAATGGACACTAGCATTAAATGTTTCCTTTCACCCCTGAAGAAAGATGTCTGGAGATTTTTTTTCTAAGTCTAATCATAAATTTCACTTTTTAACAGAATTTCATAAACAAATTATTAGTGCAAAATAATAACATTTATGTAGGGCTCAGTTATTCATACTTCTTTCAGGCTAAGAGAGAAAAACATGGAAAATATGAGCAGGACACATTTGCTTATCTTTTTCTTTTTCTCCAGTCTCCATTAAAAATAGTTGACAGTATAAGGAATTTTATAATTCATGGTAAGATGCATGCCAGAACTAGGAAAACAAAGTCATCTGTGAAATTTCTGCAGGCGCAGCAGAGATACAATGAAAGAGAAAAACTCCTAAAGACTCACCTTGAAAAGTACTAAGGCACAGCACTCTTCTCCACTGTGGGGAACAAAGAGGAAGCACACTATAGCATCCAAGACACACTGCAGTACTTAAGAGAATGAAGTTTCTCTGAGAAAGCACATATTTCTGGTTTTAAAATCTTTCATCTTCATACTTTCCCTGTTTGAGGTAGTTTTGACAGAATCTTCTAAACTCCCCTTGGACTGAAAATAAGAACAAATTACAAGCGCAGAGAGAAGTGTCATGAGAATGCTTTTCCGAGCATTTGAAAAGAAAAACCAGTTCAAAAAGAGATTAAACAAATTCCTGGTGGACAGGTTAATCAGAGACTACTGAACACCCTCCAGATGGCTCTGGATCAGGGATTCACTGAGTAGCTGAAGGCTGGAAGGTAAAGCAAGGGAAGTGTTTGTTGTTAGTGACTGTTCAAACTAGGATGTTGGATTAGGTCTGGTCCAGTACAGCCCTCCTCACAGTCTTGCATTATGCTCCCAAAAAAATCTGAACTGTAGCCACTTTCACCCTAAACATCCTGTGTGACAAGCCAGTGCTGGGTGTCTCAGACAGGTAAAGATGCTCTGTAGCAACAATGGCAGCAAAATAACCAACACTACCAGTTTTCTGAATACTCCTAAATGCTTACTTGGATGAAGTGATTGGCAAAGGTTCTTTACCAGACTGGAAAACAACGGTTCTGGTTCTCTTTTTTTTCCTCAACAAAAGCCCATTTTAAAAAAGCTTCATGGTCTGGATTGTTACCAGGCTACCAATGGACCTCTGGTTGCTGTAGCCCAGGCAGATTTTTCTAACAGAAATAGAAGGTAAGAGGATCTATATTCTATGCCAGATGTACTCAACTGTTTGGCATCTCCTTTAAAGTGTTATCTCATTAATGACTAGATTCTAGGTGAAAACTAAGGTAGTCTGTTTTATTTTTAAATGTACCCCAAATTAAGATTCATAGGAGATTTTGGGGGGAAGAGAAGAGTATTTCTTCTTACTATGTGATCCTAGATATTTAGCTGCACTAAAGCTTCTGCAAGCATATGTAAGCAGTACTTTCACACCCAAAAGTGTCTATTTCAATTTGGACTGGTTCCATGTGTGAACATGCCTTTATTTTATACAACGTCTAAAAAGATTTTTCATTACTTACTCCGTAAGATTATAGCAAACAAAGCATTCTAAAAAACAAACAAAAAAACCCCCAAATGCTAACCTCAAAATCACAAAGATGACCTGGCTCTGTATATGTACCAGTAAGTGACAGAAGGTACACATCCTCTAAAGAAACTGTCACCAGTATCAGGAATAGTAACCTCCTGATTTTGGCCTGTAGTTTTGGCTCATGGCATAACCCAGAAGGTCCTGAGGATTTGGCTGCACCCCAGTGCCTGTGATCACCTGCATACGGACAGCTCTACTGCCCAGAACCTCCACAGCACCACACATGGCAGCTTGTCTCAATTCTGAAGCTGTGCTGTGGGTTGCAGCTGCTTGTGCAGTGCCATCAGGATGAGAATTCTTCTTGCCTATTTAGTGAATTAATCAATAAACTACAATTTCATACAGCACATGCGGAGCCCTTGGGATGCTAAAAATAGACAAAATTATAAATTTCTCTTTCTGGATTTTTTCATGCTTCTTACTACTAAAACCATGAAGAGCAAATACACAGGAGAGTATCATACATCACTGGTGTCACGTTATTAATTAGCAAAGTCTAACTTTTCCGATGGGAAAGCTGCCTGTAGATTTCAGAGCAGCTATGCAGGCTAGGAGGACAGGAAGAGAAGAGGGATAACACACTTTCCCTGTGTGTTGAAGCTGCCTAGTAAGAGGATGAAGAGCTTATGCTTAAGGATCAAAAGGGAGGATGATGTGCCCTGGCCCCAGCACTGCTGCTTGGGGTGCTTTGGGGTCTGAGGTGTTCTCACTACAAGACCCCTGGAACAGGGGAGCAGAGGAGGCAGAGCAGAAAGAGAGGATAGCTCTAGGATGAGGAGTTGAGAGAGAAGGAGGAAGGAAGAAGGAGAAAAACTCAGCAGGAACTGATGTACTGGTTTTTGTCCTGGCACCTTGGCTCTGCTGAGCATGTTTCAATGCCTACAGCAGGCTGTCTCAGCAGATTAAAGGGACTCCGTGCACACACAAGGTGGTGGGAAGCATCAAGTGCTTCTTATTCTTTGGCTTCTAAGGAGACTAGTAACTAACAATCATTTCTCTAACTCCAGCAGCACAAATGCCCCTTTTCCATTCCCAGATAGACATTTCAAACCCCAGGATGCTCCAAATCAGGGGGAGAAAAAAAGGAAAAATCAGGTCAGGAGTTCCAAAAGATAAATGGCAGAACACTCTTATTTTCACTGCAATGTTCAGTTCTAGTAAAGACAAAGCACATGACCCCAGTAAATAGCAAAACTATTCTTTTTTTTTTCTGGAATAGTGGTAGAACTATATAACTATTTTCCAGTAGTTTCCACTGTTTCAAGTGGAGTATAAAACCAGTAATGAAACAAAGTGCAGAATTAATTCTATAAATGCAGCCATGATCAATACATTGCTACATTATCCTCACAAATATAGTAATGCCTTAAAAAGCCAGTTTGGGATTTCTTTCTGTCCTAAGATAAAAAAGCACTTATTTGTGCAGGTTAACATCCCAAATTTTCTTCCTTTCCATGAAAAAAAAAACCTGGATAAGTCCTGGATGATGTTGCTGCAGGCAAGAGATCAGAAGGTACTCATCAGAAAATCAGTGTTGGCAGTAGTAGCCAATGTGAAGATCCTGATCTACATGTAAAGGATAAGAAGTTCAGGTGCAGCTCCTAGGCTTGGCTTACAGCCCCCATGGACAATGTGGTTGTCTGAAACCTGAGCTGTGGTAGGAAACCAGCACCATGTTGTGTTGAGGCTGCCACTGTCAGCTGATATTAAGCCCCATGAATCCCAGTGCAGGGAAGTAGAGGAGCTAACTTTTTTATGCTATTACTTCTATTAATATTGAGCTTTGTTTTGAAGCATCTGATTCACACAAGATGGAATAATCATAGAGGAGATGATTGTGTTGCTTGGACAACTCAAGATTTGCACAAATGTAATTCTTCATAATGAAATACCCGATTAATACCAATAAATGCTATCAGTAATTCATGTACTCTTCATTTGTGATATTAAATTCATAGAATCATTCAGGTTGGAGAACATTCTGTAATAAATCATTACAAGAAGTTGGCAAAGCTGTGGCTAAACAGGTATCACTATATTCACATAACAAAACTGCTCATTATGAGAGCCTCAAACCCTAGGTCAACCTTAGAGTGATCTTCCAACCACTCCAAACAGACCACCCTGGTAAGATGTGAGGGAATCTGGAGGTCTTGCTTTTCCTTGCATGGCTTCCCCTTTTCCATTCTAAAACCTCTTCCTTCTGCATCACACTGCAAGACTGCAGAAGCAGCAGCAATGGAACCTTCTACTGGCTTCATTCCCATTAAACTATATGTGACTATAGCAGAAAGGACTCAATTTCAGTTACTCTAAGAAGCAGGTTTTCTAAACACTTAAAAAAAAAAAAAAAAAAGTAAAACAAAGCAGAAACCCTTCTGATACTTCTGTCCTATTTGGCAAGGGAAAGGTGTCTGCCAGTTTCCAGCTCACAGCCCTTGGCTGTTTCCCGGCTGAGACTTCTCCCTAAGGATGTCCCTGAAATATTTTCATCAAAGAGCACAAGGGAACAGCATGCTCTGCCCCAGGAGGAAGACAAAGACTAGCCAAATTTGTGACCACTCTGCAATCATTCTCTGCAGCTATCCCACTCATCCCCCACTAACAGCATTTTCAAAGGGGCCGAAGTCTTCCAGACCTAGAAACTTAAATCAAGAGCAAATTTACGAAGAGTCTGGTTCCAGCCCTACCATGACTGGCTACATATTTTGGTCCATAAAACAGTTTCACCTTCCTGCAGGGAAAAATGTAAACTAGAATCTGTCAGAGGCTGGATACAAGGTCCTGAAATTTCTAAGCATTTTCTGATGATGGTGTCTAACACGTAAGGTTATTATTTTGCCTGTCTAATGAGTTAAGACTCAATTTTTTTCAGATGTCAGTGTTTTCTATACAGCCTAAAATTTCCTGAAGTGTTTGCTGGGATATCAAAGTGAACATCATTACCAGAACTATATAATTAATATAGTTAACAACAGTTTTTCATTTCTATCAATTAATCCAATGAAATTTTTGTATTCAATTTCTAACACTGTTTTCTGATCAGTAACAATAAGTATAAAGTCTTGTGACACAAAAATGTCAAACTGGTGGCATTTATCTGATGTCAAGAGCAGAAATAACACTTTTACAGTCTGCTAGGTTTCTCCACACAGAAGCAAACAAACAGCCCAAGGGTAATCTATTTAATCCTGTAACAGGGTGCAGTGGGAACAGCCTCATATCTAATGAATAAGATCATTGCTCCCGTGCCTTTGAAGGAGGACTCAGGATGGGAGACTGGCTACTGGACTGAACAGAACAAACACTGTGGGTAAGTCATATTCCAGCACTCAGAAGAATGGCCTGTGTTTGAACTCCCTGTGCTCAAAGGTCTGCAAATTTTGGTGCCATTATGTTATGTTGTATACCTGCTTCCAACCTCAAACCTTGAGGAACAGATTTTGCTGCCTACAACTGTTTTATTTTCTGCTATACTGTTCCTCCAGTCATTTGTGCTTTACTGAAGCCTTACCAGACAAAGTTTTCAGACACTAAACCTATTTTTTAAATAAAAAATACAATGTACCTCAAGAATTTCAGCTGAAAAATTCTAAGTAATTTCACTGACCTACATTAAACAATGAATTTATAGCCTCCAGCCCAACAGGCAGCTGAGTAATTATTTTTATAAAGTAATCTTTAGTGTGCCAGCTTTTTTTTTTAGTAAAAATGCTACCAGTACAAATCCTATGACACAGGATTCACTTACCACTTCCTCCTAAGAGACTAAAGACCTCATTTTCCAATATTCTGAAATATTACTGTACTGTGAGCAATGTCTGCAGCAAATGAGACAGAGAAGCTTTAGTTCTCTTTCTGCTCAGCTAAGTCAAATGAGTTTTTGGTGCTACCACTGAGCGAAGTTTAACTCAACTCTGTCACCCCTCTAATTTTATCTAGAGGAAAATATTAACAGGAGGAAAATTTGCCTATTCTCAGTTACTGCTGAAAAATTAGTTCTTAGGGAACAGATCTACTGAACAAGCATTACATACATATATTTTTCTGCTGCACTGGTAATGTATCCATATGTTATGTGATCTAAATTATTTTATGCAATTACTAATTGTTAAGTGTCTGAAGACCTATTTAATGATTCAAAGAAATCTCATCTTCTCAGTGATTACTTCTCAACCAATGAGATGAAATGTAAAAATGAATACATGACCAATAGCAGTATATAATACATTGAATTACAGGAGAAAAACATTTTTCAATGTATTATGAATAATTTAGAAGCATGCTCCTGCTTGCAAAGATACACGCTGAAATATTTCTTTTCAGCTAATCTAGTATTTTGCCACTTTTGGAATAATACCAACTGCATGATAACTTAATATGCATTAATTCCTGTTTTTAATTCTTCTTATTAATATGCATTAATTTCTCATCTCCTTTCTCTTTAAAGTAACAAATGAAAACCAATATTGAGCAGAAGAAAAAAGCTTTCCTTTTACCTATCACAAGGCCATAACTCAGAAGTTTGACAATGCTACTTTACTGCAACAGGGAGTGAGAACTGATCTGTGTTCATTCAAGTTCACATGATGCTTAGGCATCAGCTCTTAAAGCTCCTGATTTTTCTACTAGTCACCCCTTCAGTTACTAACTGAACTGAATGGATCTGCTTTACAGCCCAGAGCAAGAACAAAATCAATAAGATTTGGTAGCATGCATCAATTCTCTGATTGTAAATGTATTTACCAAAAGACAATTTTCCAGAATTAAGTCTAAGTCAGTTAAAATTTGCAAAGTTGCAATTTGAGAAAATTAAGTACTATAATTGAATCATTGGCTTTATAATGAGAACAAGAAAGACAATATTCCAACACATTATTAATGGACACTTCTATCTACATTAGGCTGCCTTTTTTTTTTCCTAACCATATTCCTTACTAATAAGATGCTTGCAAGATTGTCCCTTCTTGACTCTTTTCTCTGTATAGCATCATGGATTACTTATTGCTATTTTAAATTATATAATTAGCCAGTTATCTGAGGAGATTGTGGACAAGAAACACCACCACCACCGATCTGTTCTTCCTCAAATTACCTATATAAACAGCAAACAGTCGCTGGGCTGCCTTTGCTTTCCTCCCTTTTTATTCAGGCTGTTTGCTCTGTAGCGACTAAAATATTTATGTATGTTCCTCTGAAAATCTCAAAGTGACCAACAATCATGGTCCCTAGGCAATTTTAATGGGCCCTGGATACCTTTCTCAAATGCATTGGAAACCCTGCCATTATTCTTTAGAGAATATTTGTATTTCCAATTTTTTAGCCTTAATTAACATATCTGTTTCCTCATTAAACAGGTAATTTAGGTATCTCATCTTCAATGTGATAAAATGGTAATTTAGGTACCTTAACTTCAATGTTAAAAAAATTTCAAAAACAATATTGTTGTTATCCATGTCACTGTGATTATGGCTGTGATGCTTTTTATTTATGACAGTCAAAGAATGCAAGCAATGTTCATTCACTGATACATCTCCATATAGTAGCAAAGCACTGCAACAGCTGAGCCATATTCAGTAAAACACACATGTTCTGAATTCAGTATTTCAATGCGCAATCCTTAAATGCACACATGTGAAATTCTCTCTCACAGAAATACATTTCCATTAATTTACTTAAGTTTCCATAAAAACTGAAGGTAGGTATTCCCTAATTAACTGAATGAAATGAATTTACGAAGTATTTTCTGCTGTTAGTTACTGTCATTTTTACATCTGTTTTCACAGTTGAAAGCCTGCTTAATCTTCAAATTATGCATTTCAGGTAATATTTCATAGCAGAAGCACGGAAAATAGAGTAAATGCTCCATGGCAAATGAAGCCTGACGAGCATCTTTGAGAGCAGCAGCTATCATACACATCTCCCTTGTTAGTGCCACAGCGAGAGCTCCTCCCTGCTGTCGCTGCCATCCCCGCCGCCTTCCCGGCGCAGCGCTCGCACGCCCAGCAATGTGCCGGCATTCAGCACACGCCAGACCCAGCCCTGGCCTGGCAGGATTTTTAATCCCCCTCTAGGTGTGTTCCCCTTCCCCAGGCTGGATCTCGCAGCCGCGGCTGCTCCGGAGGCCGGCGAGCCCCTCCCAGCGCCGCCGTGACTCAGCATCCCGCAGGCCGCCCTGAGCTCCGGGGCCCCGCACGGCCGGGCCCTGCCCTGCCCGCACCGGCGTGCCCGGGAGCTCCCCCGGCACGGCCGGGCCCTGCCCTGCCCGCACCGCCGTTCCCAGGAGCTACCCCGGCACGGCCGGGCCCTGCCCGCCTTGTCCGCACCGCCGTGCCCAGGAGCCCCCCGGCATAGCCGGGCCCTGCCCGCACCGCCGTGCCCAGGAGCTCCCCCGGCACGGTCCGGCCCTGCCCGCTCCCCCGGTACGACACGGACGGTGGCCAAGGGCAGCCCCGGGCGTGAGCAGCCCCCGCACAAGGAATGCGTTCCCAGGGTTCAAAACCGCCGCTTCGGCCCCACGACCGCTCGGTTTCAGTAGGGCGATACTAACAATGCCTGATCTCTGGTACAGCGTGCTTCCAGCTGATTATTTGGTAATTAAAAAGCAAACACACACTGTTCACTGAGACACGGCTCCATATGTGTTTCTGTGGAAATGGGGCATAACGAGTCAGGGATCCAAAACTGGCCCGTCATGCGTTATTTGATGTAAATATAAAATTACAATGTAAACTCAAAATAAAAAGGCATTTACCAAGGAAGGGTGGCATACTGTTGTGAATGCCTGTAATGCTCACTGGCAATACCTTGGGCTTTGAGATCACATAGGAAACAGCTTTCAGGTTTATTAAACTAGCTGTTTCTCAGTACTCTCTGACAATACATCTCTTTGAAAGTATGCGTAGGTCTGAACACAAGCATTTGTACTCCTTTTTCCAAAATATGAAAATCTACAAGTACAAAAAATATGATCTAGAATTTTTCAGCATTTACTGTGGTAAACAATTTCAATTAAAACATGTAATTTAACTTTTCTTCTAAAAGGTGGTATTCTTTATTGTACATCTATACGCATTAGATAATTTTCTTGAATATATCCAAAACTGTCAAATTAAAGAAAGGTAGATGCTTTTAATTTTGTTTTTTAAATTTCCAGCGAGTTCCATAATTAGAAATAGCTGTACTTATATGTAAAATTTCTAAAAGTACATCGTTTTCTGAAGGACAGTAAGGACAGGCTTGTCTGTTCACTGACTGAAAGCACGGATTTTTATCCAAAATGTAACATTATTATCATCCTCACTGTTTACAGGACAGACAAGCAGTAGATTCTGGAATGCATTTTCCTGGCACACATTTTTGCAAATATTACAGAAAATGCACAGAAAGAAGAAAAAAGGTCAATGAAATTTCACTGCCATTATTCAGTTAGAACCTCTAATGAAATAGATCATGTTATTATATTGATCACCTCAGTGACTGTCCTGCCCCTCCCCACAACGCAGTCATCTATAGCAGACAAAAATTGATCAGAAATGTACACTCTTGAACAAACTGCAGGATTCAAACACAGTATTTAGTCTCAGCAACATTTAAACAACCATTTAAAAATAATCAGACTAGCAGGATCTCTGCAGTTATATCCACCTGAAAACCCTGACTCTGCATTCCAGCCCAGGTATCTGAGTCAATGTAACCACACTGCATCATCATAATCCTTTCTCAGCATATTCCCTCTACCACACTCAAATCCACAAATAAAAAATATCCCTTTTTACCTTAGATGGTGAATTCCTTCTTGTCCTTTCGTTCATAGTAACTATTCCAAGTTTGCATCTTTGAAAAAATACAAGGATGGTTAAACCAATAAATTTCACAGATCCTCTCCTGCGGCAGAAAGCAAATTACAGGGGGGAAAAAAAAAAACAAAAACCAACCAAAAAACACTTCAAACTGTGACCTCAGAGCAGAGCACAGCCGTTAGCATCCCTCAGCCAACCTTCAGCAGAAAGCAGGTTTAGACAGCATGAAAACTGGCTCTGTGCATGGCTGCAATGCTTTCAAATCAAGCATTCTGTGCTGTAAGCTCAGGGATTTATATCTTCTTAAATAGGCCGTCCCACTCAATGCTGCTTGTGTGCATGAAAATATGAAGCATTTCACTGCAGTCACTTTATGCAAGAAACTACCCCAGTCATCTTTACAATCTCTGTCACTATGCTCTGAGACTAAAGAATGAGGACAGCATGCATAATTCATGCATTAAAATTTTCTGTGCACTTCCTGCAGCAACTGTTACATCCAGTAATAGGGTATCGATCAGCTCATCGCTAAAACAATTGGGGCTGGGCAATTGCTGTGCTGCAACAAACAATATTCCATCCAAAACAGGATGCAGACACAGGCTTCCCCCTGCAGCACTCAAATGTAACTCCAGCATACATGGCATTTACATATTGCAGAGTGTTTAATCTAGACTCTGCATTTCTTTGACCTCCAAAAAATGCTGTGTTACCTGAGCCTTTTATTTGAAGTCTGTATTCTCTGCAGACTCCTGTGACTGTGCAGCATGAGAAGCAAGTATGTTTTCCTAACCCCATGTTCAAAGCACAGTGAACCTCTGAAAGCACAGAGTAGATGTAAAAGCTTTCTACCCCATGATATATTCTTTGCCCCATACACATCTGAACCATGTTTGTACCAGGAAACAAGTCCATTCTCACTTGAATCCTCCTATGAGAGTGCATATATTATATTCTATCTGCATAGACCTGCATAGATACATCATTTTTGTCTAGCACAAAGCCCATAATTTGTATCTGCCAGATCAATTAAAATATGCTCCAGAGTTTCTACTTCTTTCCACAGATCTGACCATCTTCCAGCCTTTTCAGCATACTCCTTTTTCCTGCACCCCTGTCATTTAAACAAGCTTCATTGACAGTATATCAACCCTATTTCAGCCTCTGTCTTCAGCAGCCTCTGGGTAATCCCCATCTCTGACTGCCACATGGTTCTCCTCCTATGCACACAAAAGCCACAATTGCCACTGTTTCATAAGAAAAAGATGGACAAAATTAAAGTCATGAGTGAGATGAAACTCCAAAGTAGTATTTAAAAACAACATAACACGGGTCTTTGATTACCCTTGTGTTGCCAAACTGCACTGTCTGTCAACACTGGTGCATGAACCACACAGACCTGTAGTTTCCTGAAAGCCATGGAATTATTCCTTACCCTTGACAGTTTGGCTCTGCTCCTTAATCACTAAAATCCATCATCATCACTAAGATGAAGAACTCTTACTAAGATTGGTTTAAAATATATTCAAGAAGTTACTAAGATAACAATAATAATTAATTATTCCTGGCAAAACAAAAAATCTGGATGGAACTGCGGCACAGAGACATATATTGATGAAAACCTGAATCTAGGCTAAAGTATCAACTCCCCTGCAATTGTACACATTCAGAGTCCTACCAAGGAAGTTAATGGAAAACTGTCTGGAGCAAGCAGGATTTGGCATACAGTCTGGAAACTTGAATGAATAGAGGCTTTTTCAGCAGAAATTCAGGAAGAAGTTTTCCTTTGTTTGTCTCTCACCAAAGCAATCACCTTTCAGCACATCCAGCATCTACTGCTTTCCCTTATGCTGAGGCATGCCCATACATTTCAGTGGGTTGGCAAATGTATCTCCAAGAAATTCCCATATGTCCATCTGGTACATCCTTTCTCAACAGCTACCAAAGCTATAATATAACAGCAGTTAATCACTACTTTGGGATACATCAAAATCAGACGTTTAGTTTGTCAAATTCTTCACCCATTACTGAGTGCTGGGTAACAATAACTTCTGACAAGCATTAAGCTAGAAGTCGTATCACCAGGTGATGTTGTGCACCTGACTCCTTAATTAATCAGATTAGAAGGTTTCTTTAGAATGGGAATAAACCTCACAAAGATGAGATTCATGCCCCAGGTCATGCAATCCCCATGAGTTCACTCTGGTCTTATTCTAATCAGTCCTAAGTGAGAAGTTTACTGGGAAAAGAATGCTCATGTAGGCATTGCAGACTAGTTCATCCTGCTCTTACCATTCCAGTGGACATCTGCCACTTCTTACTATGTTGGGAATGTTCTCCAGATAGTCATCTAAATTTGGACAGATAGCAACACATGCCTATGCAAGAGTAAGATGCCCATTCTCTGTCAGAAATCTGTCAGAACCAGTTCAGCTCTTATGGTCTGTTTAAGAGCAAGTTGAATCATTCTTATGTTTGTGGACTCTGTTGGTTAGATTTCTGCCCAGTAGGATCAGACTGAGAGCGTGTCAATCACATGGAGGTACTGACATGTAGACAAATCAATTTACACATTTCATTCCGTCACTGTATCTCCCCTTCATTTGATTTAACAAGAATATTTCCTGGACGTAGGGAAAGAGACATGGTAATTTTGGGAACATTATCACCCTCCCTATTCAAGCTATGTTTGGGATTCCTTAAAGAAAATGAAAAATTGCTTAAACCTGATTTCATATGTAAATACCATAACACAAGTGCCATATTGGACAGTTCTGTCCAGAATATGAATTTTGATCATTGATTCAAAAAGAAACTAACTGTTTGCCTTTTTTATGAGAGAAATTTAAATTAGTCATTGAATTCAGAAGTTTGAAATGGAAAACATCTCCATGTGATTGTCATTGGTACTATAATACATCAGTTAAATAACTATTTATGTGTAAAAATTGTTAAGATGTCAGCAACACTTGCCTGATATTTTAGAATTTGTATGTAATATGGTGGGTTCCTCAAGAGAAGCTCTGAAGAATAGTCTTACATCTATCAGGGAATTTCATAAGAAGCATCAACAATAAAAATAGAAACCGGTACACTTTCTTTGGAAAATAACAAATATAAGTAGGGTTTTACAATTTAGAAGGGTAAGAGCTAGAAACTGGACAAACTAGTGTTTTCTTGAAGTTACTGGCATCAGCAAACACAAATAGGAGTGTTATAGGTATCATTACACTGAAGGACTGCCTGGGAATTTCACTGTGTTAGACAGGCATCCCAAAAATATCTGAACAATCCATGCTGACAAAAGCTGTG
The DNA here is from genome assembly GCF_028018845.1 of Melospiza georgiana. NCBI lineage: Eukaryota > Metazoa > Chordata > Aves > Passeriformes > Passerellidae > Melospiza > Melospiza georgiana. Next base: position 53,059,662 of record NC_080433.1, read on the forward strand.
ACAACATGACAATCCATGCTGATTGCCTTCTCTGTGTATTTAATTGTAACTTTAGCATTCCCTGATTTGCTGCTGATGAAAAGGAGATAATGAAAATGCCCTGCTCTCCTTGCTTTACTCTTCCTATTCCACATTTCTCATGTAAATAAGACATTCTCATTTTTACTATGCCTAGAGAGATGTCAGAAACCCACAAGAAAAAACACAAAGATTTATCCTTCATCATGAAAACCAGTTCCAGTACAATACACAGCCTCCCAGCCCTCCTGGAAAATTATCCTTTCAAAGTAGAAACTCCAGAATTGGGACCTTTCTCTTCAATCTGGAATGGGAAAGTACTCATGGCATGTAAGGTTTTAAGACATACTACGCAGTAGACTGTCAGGTACTCTCAATCACAGGATCCCATTTTTAGCAGAGTATATTCTGAGACCACAAAACCATTAAATGCTGCCATTTCTTATAAACATCTTACAACTCTTCATTTTATTTCTGTAATTAGTTTTTGCAAATTTTGCTGGTTTATGCAACTATTTTTTATTTGTTATTCTCTCACTATAGTCTAACCTCAGCCTTGATTTATAGAATCATACACATGTTTAGGTTGAGAAGATCCTCGAGATCCTTTAGTCCAACCATTTACCTAGCACTTCCAAGTCCTGATGTTCTTCCTTTCTTGATGGTTTTTACTTTTTGCACTAAAAATGTGCAAATTAAACTCTTTAAAACTCTATAACTTGCAGTTATCCAGGCCTCAGGAAGTGGGCTCATTTTCCATCTTCCTGACATGCCAATAGTTTTTCATGTTTAGCAGTTTTTATTTCTGATGTTTTGGCTACCTTAGCACAGTCTTATCCTGATGTCTCTAACTGTTGCTCTGGATGTCATTCAAAGGAACAACTTCATGGTTTCTTCTATGCTTTCTGGAGAATTTTTTGGTGTTTTTTCTTCCTAAAACTTTACTCTAGTACAATCTCATTGATAGACACAGTATCAACTACTATATCCTGTTTAGATGCTGTACCTCTACTTCAATACTACCTCATTCTTTTCAAATTGGTATCTCAGACAGTATTTCTGATATTGTAAATTCAGGTACCAGCTTAGGCTCCTCATAGATAAATTAAGGTTTTCATTACCCACCCCCACAAACTTATTCTGCCAGATTCTTTCTGAATCACTGTGTCAGTCTGAATGTTATCTCTAACCCAAATCATCCTTAGATCATTAAATTCACTTGCAAAATCTTTCTGCATAATATTGCTGATATAAAATCTTTTAATATGCACTTAGTACCCTCGTCCAGTTTCTCATAATTTTAGAAACAAATTAATACAAAATATTTTCCTCTAGCCTGGACAAAGACAGTACCTTATCAGAGCACTGCTACTCTGAGCATGTGACTTCTCTCCTTGCCTCCACTTCTTTGGTATGTCAAATAAAAGCAAGTTCACACTGGTTCCATGGACTATTCTCATTATTATTCTCACTTGGTACTGAACAGCCAACTTACAGTTAGTCTGCAAGTTATTTTTCATTATGTCCTTGTTAAATTCTCAGTGAACCACTTCTGTGCTTCCTCCCATTACACTTCACACTTTGGAAGAACTCTGCAACACCTGCAAAGTTACTGCATTGCCCTCCTTCAACTCTTTCTTAAATCTTGTTTGCTATGATAATTGCAAATTAAATTGACAGCACGTTGGCTGCTCTGGAAAGCTGAGATCGCTATCCTCAATGGATGATTTTCTTTCACTGTTTCTTTGCAATTCCTCATCTCTTTGCCTTTTATGTTATACTTCCACTCATAACTACTATGAGTAATTCTCACTGGGAGAGGGACAGACTTCTTGTTTGTTTAAAGTGATCTCTGTTTGATGACTCTGACTTTTCAGCACTACAGTAATGGAAAGTACCAGAGGGCACAGAACAATAGGAATTTAACCAGAACTATCTCACAGAACCTATGGAGTCAGACATAGAATTTGAGCTGGCTCTCAATTCCTACAGAGAAGTCATATGAGGCTGAACAAAATCAAGACTGCCAGTTCAGTCATTTAAGCTGAAAATGTGACTTTGATCTTCTGTGGACCACACTGCTACCAATACCTAAACATGTACCACAACAAAACCGCTGCTTGTTCTGCTTTACTGTTTAAGCCAGTGTTCCAAGATGTCAAAGATACTAATTATATGAAAATTCCTTCTTTAAACATTATTCAAAAACAATCATGACATTTAATACAATTATATAAATTGCATGCCAATATGATTCTCCCTACTACTTATACTATACTGTATTCTGTAATATAGCACAGGCTTTAAAAAAATCATACTGTTTATTTACAGTTATATTATAAAACAAAAGAAGAATAAAAAAAAATATAGTAACCATAGTCATTGGTACAACAGACTACTATATGTATCAGCCATATTTCAAATGTAAAAGAGATTCCATATATACTGAGAAAAATGCCACTCCAAATGTCCCAAGAGCCAGTTACAGATATAGAGCTGTAGAGAGTACTACTTTCATGTTCTCCTAGGCCTTTGCACTCAACCAGCAACAAAGGCTGTATCCAAGATAACACAGAAAACTTCCCTCCAAGTGGTTTACAGAGCAATGTTTACAGAGCAATCTACTTCAAATCACTGCTGATCCAAAGCTAGCACCAAGTGCAGCATGACTTGCTGCAGCATATGCTTCCACAGACTATCTGTAATACTGATGGGAAAATTCTCTTCAGGTCTTCTCTTCACATGGTTTTTTAGTCACATCCTTGTCCTCAGGCCAGCTGGACAGCCCTTAGAGCAACTGAACCTCTTCATATGTTTTGAGCTTAGCAAACAGTCTGCTTGATATGTTTTTCTCCTGCATCTTTGATAATGCTGGTTTTGCACTCTACTATGCATGCTTCCTCTATGACTTTCCTCACCTCTGCATTGATTGTTCTAACCATCATTAGTTAAGAACTCCCATTTTCTTTATTGGTCATCACAGTACCAATTTACATCACAGGATAGACAAAGCAAGCCTATGCTTCACCCAACAGCAATTCAGTGTTGGGCTGCCTGCTATTAAAGCCAGACTCCTTCCCATATCATCATCCAAAGACCTACAAAAATTCAGGGTACGCCACAGGAATCAACTGAATTACATGTTTTGCCAAAGAGTAGAAAAATCCAAGTATCCATGTGAGCAGAAATTCAGGGCCACTGCCTGTGGAGAGCATAGCAACAAGTTCAGGGCTGCCAGCTCTTTTTAAGCATGAAGCTCAAGCCAATAAATGTTTCCAGCTGACTGAAATGCTTTAATGACAAGCCTTTTACCATACAAACAAGAGACAAACTGCTGCATCCAAACATCTTGCTGGAGTTGGGTGGGAGGGGGCCTCAGGGTGAGGGCAGGGGCTTGGGTAGCCAGGGGCCACAGGCAGCCCTTGCTTTAGAGGCACAAGTCCACAGCCCCTGAATCCGCAGTTTGGGGCTGGGCTGGTGGCAGCCAGGGCAGCCACAGATCCGGATCACTGGACAAGACCACTGCAACAGGGCAGGCCTGAGGTCCTCCCCAGAGCACAGCACGTGTCAGAAGGGCCAGACTGAAATCATGACAGTGCCCAGTGTCCCACTCTGCCTCTGCGTGCTGCAGCAGAGTGCTCTGCTGAACACACCCTGCCCACTCCAGAAATCTGGGGAACAGCATGCTCCCAATTCAGAGATCTTGTGGTCACAGCAATCTGATGCCCTGAAAAAGCATTTCAGATGCCAAACCACAAAAATACCAACTTATAGTCTCTCTGCAGATTAATACTAGTGACAAAGTACATGATAGTCAGAAGGCATATTCTCCTGCTCACTTTGTAATCTGCACATTTAGATTTTCATCTGTTTTCTACTCAGTCTGCAAACTCAGAGAAAGCATATTATAGCTTTTCAGAGTGGACTGCTGTCCTTGCCTTTGCAATGATGGAGGAAATGAGCATGTCTTTTCCAACAATGAGCCACAAGAAGAAATACATTATTTGCTCACCTTAATTTTTATTTCATTCTTTACTAATTTTGCATCTCATACTACACTTTTGAATGACAAAAATGTCCCTGTGCTTCCTAATAAGCAACACAAGATAGCATTTGGGTGCATGAATATCACAGGAAAACTGAAGTGGGAGGCCCGTATTTAATTTTTATCCCCATGTCAAACATACTTCTCAGTCAGTACCACCCAGTGTTTTCAAATGCAGGTCAATCTAGATCAGTAGCTTGCCAGTAAAGAAGCGGTAAGTGACACAAAATAGGCAGAAAGCTTCCCACTTCTCTGCTACCAACAGCCTGTATTTTCAGTGACAATCATTCTCTGCTATTCACCACTAGCCCCTTCTCTCTGCCAGAGCGTGGCTTTTGAATTTCTCATCTATATTTGTTCACAGTTCTGGGAATCAACACTTCCATCACAGAACACACAGCGTTAGCTCTGTCTGACCAGAGAAAATAAACATAAAAATACAAATAGAGAAAAAAAGGATCTTTTCTGCTTGGGAACAACTGTGTTCCTCCAAATAAAAACTGAATCAGACATTTGGATTCTCCTAGGAAGGAATTTCCCCTGCAATAATATGCATTCTCAAATCCAGGAAAAATCATGTTTTTAATCTTCCACCTTAGAAATGCACTGTGAGAAATTGCTAACTACAAATGAAGAGACAATATGAAATGAAATGAGGAGTTCTAAATATGCATCACAGATTGCAGGGGGAAGAGCCTAGCAATTAGTAGAAGCAGAGAACTCTGTTATCAGTGAGAATTTAGTTGAAAATCAATTAAATATGCAAATTTTCACCTTTGGGGGAAAACACAAAATTAAGCCAGATCAGGATTACAAATTCTATAAAAAATGGGAATGAGAAGCTTTCTTTCCTTTAAGCCTTATTTTCTAACCTGTATCAGTGCAACTGGTTTGTGTGACTTTTTACTTCCTCCTCCCCATGCTGCATAAACTGTTTGGGGTCTTAGGTGATTTTTATTTTTTTTTTCCCCAACAAAAACAAGATTTTACCAGCACATACAGAATAGGCTATTTCCATGGGGTCATGCTAATATCTGAATGAAGAGACTAATGTCTAAAACTTTGTCTGAAGAGACAAAGGAATAACAGACAGCACGTTGTGAGAAGCACAACATATGATACGAACTACAAAACATAAGGGGTTGCAACCACAACATAGGTATGCAAGCTCTTTTGCTTGTTTTAGAAGAAGCTAAGGCAATGGTACTAAAACAAAGTTGGGAATTGTTTTGAGGAAGTATGAGCTCGATTTCTAGTCCCAAAGTGAAATGCTACCATGAGATATACTGTGGGAATATTGGTTTTGAATGAGTAAACAATAAGTATGTAAAAAACAAATAAAGGATACTTTTGAATGGGTGTGGTCTATTTCTGAAAGAAAAATACTTTTTGGTCCAATGACTGTAGCATTGCAGTTTCTGATTTTAACAGCAAAAATCAAAATGAAAAATGATGACACAGTATCAGAAACACATCTCTTGTACACATTTAAATGCTCACCAATTCTTTTAATACAGACAAATTAAGCTAAACATTTCACAGATTAAAAAAAAGTAAACAATTTAATGTAAAATAAGTATTTCTAGTCATTGGCCAGTGTTTTTTACTGATATAGTTCCAAGACCAAACATTTTCATTTACATGGCCAATGATGGGATGAGTGAAGGACTGCAACATTCTCCCACTGTTTGCAGACACATGTCTGCATTGAAGCATGGACGGTCCTATGAAGATAAATTAAAGAAAATTTTCCAAATGTTCTTTCAATTGCTAAGGTCTACAAAAACTAACAGCAGCTCCTTGACAAATACAGGAAATGTTCCATAGGAGTCAAATCACCATATAAAACTAAATACTGTGCCTTATGGGATGCAGAAGTTAAGAAACAGTCAACCTCCTTTCCTATCCCCCCACCTCCCCAAACAAAAAATCCACCAAAACAGTTAAATTACCGCCTTTTTGTAGTTGTCCATCTTACAGTTCTCCATCTGACTAGTGAGATGAATAATGTCAATGTAACTATTTGGGCCTCTGAGTTGACATAAGCTGCCCGGTAATTTTTTAGTTATTTTTTGCTTGAGATATTAACAGGCATACAGAGACTATTTTCAAAAGAAAAATGCACAGCGTGTTTCAAAGGAAAGGAAGCTGCAGCGTAATGGACGTGTACTGTGTATCCCATTGTAACTGTCCACGAGGGAAAGTAGCAACATCAAGAAAAAGTACAAATATGCAAGTCTTCTAGCTACCCCACATGAAAACTGACTTCTGAAGAATATCAAAAGGTATTATCCTTTTGTGTTAGCTTAATTGTGTGTTTGAGGGCTGCATTTACAGAAAGTGGTTTTGCTCCATTCTGTATATAAAGCTTTTATTTATAACAGCAGTATATGGGTACTGACAAACAATGAATCTATGGCCAAATCCTGAAATAAATTGCAAATATACCACCTGGCACTTAAGATTTAGTTAAATGTCACTGATACAGCCCACCTGTTCTGAGAAGTTTCATTATACTGAAGTTGCACCCAATTTCTCACAGAAATTATTCATTTCTTTCAAGCATGATGATGGTCTAAAAAATACAACTGCAGGCATACAACTTTAAAAGTAAATAATAGAATTTACCCATTAGAAAATTAAATATAAATCTATTCATTGACTTCTAAAGAGCAAATTAAGTTAGTCTTGAACTTCAAAGTGATATTGGCCATATTCCATCTCTTCCCCTTGTTTTCAGTGCATTTTCTGCCATAAAGCACATAAAAGGTTTTGTTCCTATCAGATTGAGTAATATTCTAAGATAACCTGACAATGAAGGACAGGAATCCTCTAACAAATTCAATTTTGATCTTACCAGTGTATTTCCGGACTACTGATATGTTATCACGTCTTAAAAAGCTAGTAATCTTTTGTAGTAGAAGCACTGAATCTGATACATGCCTCTTACCAGTATCTTCCTCTTATTTCCTAATATAAAACAAAACTGCTGCTGCACTGTACAAAACACAGAGCACAAATTAGTGACAAATTTAAACGACTACACAAGCTTAAAACTGTGGCCAGGGTTTGAAGAATTGTTTTCTAGCCTACAGGCTCCAATTTTGCTATAGAATTACTGGCAGTTTCTATTAACTTTAGCAGGACTGCAGGGTTGTTGTAGTCTGGGAAATGTTTGCTTCATAGTATTTAGTTATGCTTCTCACAAAAGTAGTTATGTTTATCTGCTACCTCCATAGAAACAAGCTGAGATACCAATGAAAACCCCTGTTGCTTTAAAAGGAAACATACAAGACTTCAGTTGTCATGACACTAAGACCAGACAACAAAGCCATCTGAGATAAACTAAAGAAAATGTCTTGTACAACTCTCTCTGTAGTTCTGCAATGCAACTAGAAAATACCTACAGTGTTCATCATAAAATAATTCCTCAAAAACACATCTAGACATAGGGCAGTACAAGTAGTTGTACCACTGCCCTGCGACAGCCTTCGCCCTTCTTAACAAACCAGCTCACTTTTCTGGGTTTTCCTTTAAAGATTCAGACTCTGACCATTTTTAAGGAAAAAAGTCTAAAACAACACAGCACACACCCAACAAACAAAAGCCCAACCAAAACCTAGTTGCATCTCAGCTTCTGTGGTTCTCAATTTCTCCCACTTCTGTCTCTGTGTGGTACTACAACACATGACATTTACTTCACATGCGACTCCAGACAGCCACATTCTCTCCACCCTTTCCAGCTTTCCTTCCACCACAGCATTAAGCTTGTCTTGGACACCAATCATCCCCAGACTGGGAGCACTGATGGCACAGCCAGCTGAGGTGTAGGACTTGTGATCATAACTTTGGCACCCAAGCCTTGAACTTTATCAGAAGTTGCTGCTGCTAGGAGAAGCAGCTCCCCATCATCCTACTGGATGAAGGAAATATGTGAGTTCTCCTGGCTGCTGACATCCAGAAGTTTCCTTGCAATTATCCTATGCTTATTGAAATAAAAGTTAAAGACTCCTAAATACTGCTCCATGCCAGCAAAATGAGACCCACCCTGAACTGCTTCAGCATTCTAAACTGCCACTGACAGCAATGCAGTAAAGACTCTTCCCTGCATGTTTATCACAATGGAGAGTCAAGAATCAATAATGAATAAACCAGCAGGAAAGATCAAGTGTGTTAGTGCTACCATTTCTATGTTCACCTCTATGAACTGTAGAAATGCTCACTCAAACAGCTTGTCAAAATGACCCAGCCTATGTAAAGTCATTTTCATTCTCAAATTCTCCTTTTCACTGACACAATGACTTAGATACAAGATACATTTGGAGGTTCCTAACTTCTCTGCTGCTTTTCTTCCTAGATGTGAAAAGGAAGATTTTTACCTTTTAAAGGTCAATTCAGACTGTTTGGACTTTTTTGCTTTCCTCAACAGGGAGAATTTTGAAGATTTATTATCTGCTCCCATGTGATCAAAACAGTCCACCTCCAAATCACAAAGGATTTATTTTTATCAGAATTAGAAATAGTTATCAGTAAGCAAGAAAGTAAATAAATTGCAGTAAGACTGCTAAGGCACATTAATAAACTATTGGAGCCAATGTTCTAATTCCTATATGCAGTTAGATTCACAGGGGAATTTACAGAGTAATACTATTCATTAATAATTATTACTATAATTCCCTTATTATGATCATCAAGGAAGCTTTAATTTGGAAGATGTAACAATCATCTGGGCCCCAATCCAGCAAAGCACTTAAAAAATGTTAATTTTCATAATAAAAATAACCAACTAGATTTAAACAGGACTGACATGCTTAAGATAATCTTGGCTTTGTAAGCCTATAATGGGAAAATCAAGTAGAAACATTATAAAAGTAGTCCATGAAATCCTGCCAGAACTTGGCCTCAATATTACAACATTATCATACATTCTCCAAGGAGCTGCTTTCTGCTGGGAGACTACCAAGTAAAATGAAGAACTTTTCTAGAAGCTAATTTAGACGAAAAGTATCTATTATGAAGCCAAGGACTCTTAAAACAAACATACAGCAGAGAGCCAGATGATCACAAGATCTCTATCTGGCACTTAAGATTTATGTGTCTGACCTGAAGCCAAACCCTGAACAAGATCTTCCACATCTGATTTTGAAATGTGTTGTCTTTTCCTTTATTCACATTCTCCAACAGGTAGTTGCAAAAACTCCTTCAGAAACAAAGAGTTGGCGTAGGTAACTGGGTGTTCAGTTGCAATTTATGGAAGAAAAGGAAGAAACACTGGAACACATTTTATTTATGTGTTGTTTTATTTAACATCTTGGTGACATTTGGATTGGACTGGGTAAGAGCTGATCACAGTAGTTACGAACAAATGGCCAAACCTCTGCAATCTTTCTGGAGAATAGATCAAGACTAGCCGTGGGGAGAATGACCTAGGAATGTTTTTGAACAAAAAGCTCAATATAACCCAGCTTTGTGTACCTGCAGCCCAGAAAGTGAAACATATCCTGGACTGCATCCAAAACAGGCATGAGAGCAGGGCACGTGAGGTGATTCCACCCCTCTGCTCTGCTAAGACCCCACCTGGAGCCCTGTGTCCACCTCTGGGTCCCCAACACGACAAGGACCTGTCGGAAGGAGTCCAGAGAAGGCAGTGCACCTCTTCCTAGTCCCCTATGGAAATGCATTCTTTTTGACCACAGTCTTTCTTCAGTACACTAAATAGTTACAAAACATCACCAGTCATAGTGTTCAGTCTTATATTTAGACAAGGCTTTTTGGAAACACAGACCTTTTTTTTTTTCCCCACCAATTAGGAAGAGTAGTGGTCAAGGAATAGTATCTCTGAATTTCTGTAATAAAATTTTATCTGCATTTAGCTGCAGCAGAATGAATTTTGAAGAATCCAAATAAATTGTCAGGAGTTTTCAAAAACAACATGAACAACTTGCTGCCTTTTTATTCTACAACATTTGATCATGCTCTCCTTTAACTTTTCCCTTTTACTCTTATTTCAGACCAGTTGTATTCTCTGGTTATATGCTTAAACATTTAACTTTATGTATAGAGTCCAGTGAATTCATCAGCAGTATCAGATAATAAAACTCCTACGTACGCCTCTTGGCTCTTGCCCTATGCTAGGCAGTGATTTCTGCTTCTGAATGAATTCAGTGTAATTAGGAATGAAACACAATGACAAGTTTCACATAAAATCATATTTCAAATGCTCTGTCCACACTCCAGATAATTTTATAATGTAACCTACCAAATTTTAAGTGCTGGTTCCTGCCTCTCTTCTCCCCGAGTACCTAGAGACCTAGGTTCTATCCCAGTGTCCAGCCTTCGGAGACACCCATCTCCCATCTGTCTATTTCCCATGTATATAACATACATCTTCAATTTGCCCTCATACCTACCTTTATGCTTAGATTATTGATGCTCCTAAAGTAATGTTGATGAGTTTCAAACATTACATACTTGGAACTTTTAATTTCAAGTCATACCACCTCCCTCTGCCTACCCAGAGCATAAAAAACAGCCAGAACAAAAGGACATCATCCTGGGGAGGCAGGAAACTAGGAGAAGACGTAAAAAGGCCATTTTAAGGTTTATATGTTGCGTGATGTTTCAACTCTATTAAATATAACTCAGTACCAGAAAATATGATTACATATATCATTAACTGTACTAAAACAAATTACATTTGAGTTGCTGAAAATACAGTGCACTGCTAGTGGAACGTAAGTGGATTGCCTGACTCATTCAGGCTGAAGGTTAATCCTAGAGGCTTCAGAAACCAAATGGAGGAAAGGCAAAAAATCCTCCTACCACCAGTGAAGGACATTTCACTAATTATATGCACTTCTATACAGCTCCCAGACTTGACATAAAGAAAACTTCACAAAGTAAAACAGGGTGACAGCCTAGGCTATGAAGTTTATCTGTATGCCATGTACTCAGCTATCTGGAAGCAGCAGCAGGTGACCCAGGACAGGTAGAGCCCAGTACCTGATGTGGTTGTTGCCCTACGAGTTTACCTAACAGTCCTTCCCACATCTGCACTGATGGCACAAACATATTAAACATCTTGAATATGCCATGGCATTGCTTAGGCTGGCTCATACAAAACAAACTATATTCCCTGTTTTATGACTCTGGTGACATTGTATGCCATACTCCAGCTATGTCCTAATTTGAGAAGGTAACTCCACTTTACTGCCTTTCTTATCCCCCCCTTCTCTCAAGGTGCATCAGTTTCCTAATATATCAAGGCTGGAAAGAATCCATGTTGTATTTAAGGAAATCCTCTAAATTCAAAGTCTGACAGGTGAGGACTGCTGAAGTGTCCATATATCCCCAAGATCAGGATTTCAGGCCATACTGATTAAGCTAAGTTTTTGATACCTGCAGCATACATAAATGCTGCAGCTATCCAAAGCTTAATCTACTCCAACATCTTAAAACAGCAACTAGTAGCCTAAAGAAAGAAGTGCTTGCATTTCTTCAATGAATACCTTTGTCCTTAACCTTTTCTAACCTTATGCCTTTGAACACAAAGAAATTTATTTCTCTTACCCTCTATCAGAACTATCAATAAACTTTGGCTGTCCTTTGGAAATTTGTTAACTTCTTTTGAGATAATAAGCTGTCATGATAACATCAATGCATAATTTTGCGATATGTTTCCTTTTATTAATTTAAAAATAATTTTAAAATAATTGGATTACTGTGTCACTTCCTTATTAATATTATGTCAAAAAATAGGTGGAACTACTATATTACCTGTATAATCATATACAGATGATCAACTTCTGTTGATCTAATTGTAGTTCTCCAATTATACTTTCAATGGAAGTTTTTCATCCGCAAAATGAACTGTCCTAAGCAATTACTTTGCAAAATCGTTCACCTGTGCATCAAAGCATTTTTCTAAAATTTCTACCTATTCATATTTTTGAAGGTATTTTCTAACCTCTTCCAGATGCTTTTATGCCTTTATGCTGACAGATCATTTACCTTCGGTTTTGATCCTAGGTCCTCTTTGCACTATTTCTGCACATTTCATTCAAAGTATTTCTATTGTTATTAAAGCAGATCTCCTCTAGGTGCAATACCAGTTTTTCTGTGTCCCTTGTCTTTCCACAGGCCCTGTGAGGAGCTGTCTGGCACACTGGTGACTCAGGGAGGACAAGGGCAGGTCAGTGGCAGTCGCATCTCTCCACTCTGGGAATCTACATCTCTGACTGTCAGTCAGATGTCAAATTCAACAAACTTTACAGCACTCATAAAGGTTTTTTCTTCACTCAGACTGGATAAGGTGCATTATCATTATTTGATTTTCTTCTCTTCATTCTGGCTTGATGACAAAGGCCACTCTAGCTTTTATAAAAGCAAAACTTCTGAACTAATGTTATGAATAATTTCTAAAAACAAAGCATAAGACTCAAATCCTTTTGAGTCACAGTACAGTAAAAGAAAAATATTGATACTAGCAAAAATAAGAACATACATTACTAGCTCTCAAAATATCACCAGTGGCAAAGTACTTAAATTAATTGTGACTCCATACAGAAGTCTATTTTTTTTAATGGTCTTTCTTCTGGAGAGACATTTAATGAAAACTAATGTTAATCTGTTGAAAGACCCAACAAAAGTATTTCTGAAGCTGTACATCAGACAGCTCAGCTGTATCTCAGACTGCTGCCAGAGAACAAAACCAAAAAATGGTTTGGTTAAAGATAAAATATAAAGCAAAATAGCTTTAGCTGCATTAAGCATAAATGTACATAGACTCAATTTTCCACTTGTTCTCATCTCTGAGGCATCTTATGTCTAAAACTGCATGGTTGGTGAATTCAGTAATTATGTACTTGAAATCTAAAACATGAACGGTGAAAGTTAGAAAAAATGTAATCATTTGTTCTGTGGTCAACAGATGTAATGAAACAAGCCTTCCTACAAACTGAAGTCCTACTTCTCTCATGCTTCTTAAACAAAATAATTTCAGTTTCTTTCCCAGCACATGTACTTCCTGACATCTCCTCTGGGCAGGAGACACTGCCTGCTATGCTTAGCCCAGAGTGTGTACATGTTGATGCTGCCAAGGGAAATATGTAACAGCTTTCCACTCAGGAGGGCACTGATTTGGGTTTTTTCCTCTGTACTCAACCATGGACACCATGAAACTTGTAAGAACCTAATTCTCTTCCAGGCTTGCAGAGAACCTCACTCATTTTAGTGGGAGTTAGTACAGAAGGTCAGAATTTGATGTAGAGAACTGACAGGCAAAAAGCAGTTGCACAAACCTCATTTCCTTAAGAAACAATAAAATGTTATGGCAAATTAAAGTTCCATTACATTAGCAGTGCTGGCAGCACCAACTCTATGAAAATTTCATCAGCTTATTAAATTTGAGTTATGTAACATAAGACTGTCATAATGGAGTTAAATATACATGGAAAATATATCCTAAAATATTTATTTTGAATTTTATATGTACCCTGCACACCATAATTTATATATATGATATGTCCTTGTGTGAAGCAAGTCCCCAAAAGTATTTAACTGTATTCATGATATTTTTTTTCAGCTGTAGGTTTCTCATCAAAATAGAAACCAATCTAAGTGATGAGATAGTCTGATCCTTGCACACCTCCAAGGCTGAGCAGCTGGAACACAAAGTGACAGTGGCTGGAAGCACAGCCCCAGGGCTGTGCCTGAACCAGGCAGAGCAAGGAGCTGGAACGATTCACAAGCCAGCTCCAAGAGCTGTTCTGTTAGCTACTCACTCATGGGTCGTCACAGCTTCTACTTCTTGCTTAAATTTCATGACGAATATAAAGATGCTTTAGTTTTACTCTGTATTGAAAGTAAAGGTCAAACAGGATTCATGTCTTGCCCACCCTACTGCTGTCTTTTCCATGCCTTCCCCAAGGGTGGAGTGGCTTTCACCAGAACCTCAACTCTCTGAAATTCTGCTCCTTAAGACCCAGAGCTTAAGAATTTCCTTCCTACAACCTACATGACTGTTCATTCCTTTCTTAGTTACACCCCTGAGAAACAACTAATCCAGGTTGGTTTGAGTGCTTTGGATAAATAATAATGCTCCTTGTTTGCTTCAGGTGGTTTTCATTCAGGGAAAGCCTCTGAAAAACCCTCTGACACCTCCTGGTTTCCGCATTTCTCATGAGGAATTTCCAGGTTCCTCTTCCCAGCCCTACTCTGCGAGGCTGAGCCATGTTGCTGGCAATCAGCTGCTTGTTTGACCTGTAAAAATATCCACAGTCTGATTGCTCCTGTCACAATTTCCCAGATGCAGTTTGGCTATTACATGCAAATGCCTCTTATGAAATGACTATAAAAAGCTAAATGAAAACCTCCTGTCAAAACAGAGATTGTGATAAAGATGTTGCTCACAGAGCCAACACCAAATTCACAGAGACATATTCCCAAGCCTGCACAAACATCACTCACTTTGAAAAGTATTGTTATTCATTTTCTATCAAACAAGGGGAAGAGAGATCAGAAACACACAGGTTGCATCTCCCACCTTAAATATTATCTTCAAGACAACTTCTCTAAGAATTGGTTGTCAGGAGTCAAGAAACTGGTAGCAAGTTAATGCAGCTCAGGAACGTACTCCATTAACTCACACATTGTCTGCTGAAGCACCTAATTTAATACTTAAGCTTCCTAAACAATAGGCCTGAAATATCAATAAATTTCACTCTTCCTGGACTTCTCCACACAAGAATGTGTCCAGCTGGTTCAGTATTGCTCAAGTGAATTTCACTGCAAAAACCAATAATGGGAATTTTGTAGAGTCACGTTGCAGGCACAAAAACGCACACACACAGACAAAACCAGAACATACCTAAGATATGCATGCAGCCACAACAGTGAACAGGGCTCAGCAGCAAGAGGGAGACTTCAATCATAAGCCACAGCTCTCACCTGAGTTTGAGCTTCAAAATATAAATGAAATAGAAATAAGGCTGACTTTCTTTATCCACCATGAAATGAAACATGGACCATTGTTCTAGGTTTCTATTACTGTTTAATTTAAATCCTTTATTAACTCCAAGGCATGTTGTGGATATAGAAGAACATTTTAATTTAGAAGAATATTTTAATCTTCAAACTCTGTTGTGAAGCAGAAGAAGGAACATTTTCAAGAGGCAATTAAGTCTGTGGCCACAAAGCAATGTGCAGGCCATTTCTGCTTTTCCCTGTGCAGACCTGGTAGAGAGATGGGAGCTGGTGAGTTTGTCACCCTCAGTGATCCACACCTGTGATTTTTTTATGGAAGAAAATTACTCACTGCTTCTAAGATTACTGTATTAGGTAATTTTTTGTTATGGTTATGAACAGGCTGGTAGGAATCTGTAAAATCTGTAAGGAATACAGGGGGGTAAAGAGCCCATACTGACAGTCTTTGCCTTCTTTAGGCAAGCCTAAGGGAAGGGAATAATAGCTGATGGGAGTTTAGTGGCCTAAAATTCTTTTTCCTAATGTCAAATAGTTGAGAACTGGATTTTACTGGAAGCAATTATTCCAGAAGGATTGAAACAGTGATAGAAAGAGAAAACTGAGCTAAGAAAAATGGGGTAAAATAGAAAGGAGGAGAAGGAAACAAAGAAACCTCATCAGAAAAATGGAGATGGGAAGCACTTGGGCCATTGAGATCAGTTTGTATACCTCAGCAGTATACATACCCCTCCTCATACAATTTCATACTTCAAATCCCTATTTTTGACAGAGCTCTAGAAACAAACTCAATTTTCTAAATGAAGTTACCCCTAGTAAAAAACAAGTCTCTGTAGGCCACCACCCCTCTTGTTTCTGCATAGAAGATCACCTCTAGCAATATTTTTTTTGGCAAAGCAGATTTCCTTTGCCACTACTCAGATGAAAAATGTGAC
The DNA here is from genome assembly GCF_028018845.1 of Melospiza georgiana. Taxonomy (NCBI): domain Eukaryota; kingdom Metazoa; phylum Chordata; class Aves; order Passeriformes; family Passerellidae; genus Melospiza; species Melospiza georgiana. Next base: position 53,075,640 of record NC_080433.1, read on the forward strand.
CACCTCTCCAGAAGCACTCTGCAGTGATGCAGACTCAAGTCTATCAAGAACATCAGCCAATCCATCTAACACCAGTATCACCTCCAGCTGTGGAAGCCACTTTTCTGATCCATTATCTGTCCCACAGTTTATCTCCTGGGAGAACAGCCCACCTGGCTGCTGCCAAAACAGACTCACTGCTTTCCCATCAGCTCCCCACACTGCTCTGCTCACCAGAGCAGCACTCAGTAGGCAGCAGATGGTCTCTCTCCTCCCCACATGTGACGCACACCCAAAAGCTGAACTCTTCACACCATTATTTCCAGTAATATGAGATTTTTTCTATGTTACTTCAGCAGTTTCACAGTGAGTAATAATCTAATTTGCAGAAGCAATTGCTTAAATCTTGATGTTGTTCTGGCACTTTCAATGCTCATAAGTTTTGGAGACACTTTCAAAGCAAGGATACACTAGTATTAACACCAGTAGCCAGGATACACTCTCTATTAAACAAATCCTTCAAAGATGATTATTGAGATTCTCTGAAGCTTATTCAGTGCAAGCAATCAAATATCCCACCCTACTGCATCCGTGGGAGTGACTAAAACAGGTGTCATCCAGGAGAGAGCAATTCCATTTAAACCTCTCTTGTTTGTGTGTATGCATTTGCACATGTATAGACATGTAGGTGCATGCAAATGACATGAAAAAGATATAATGAGCTGTTAGCAGCAATGCTGTTTAAATTGCCATGATGCAGGATCAGCAGAGCACATGTAGCTCAGCAGTTTGCTATACCTCATGTGCAAAATCAGGTATGCACTACTCAGTCATTTATAATTAATGTTTGGATCAGATTGTTGTCCAGTTCTCAGTTACAAAGTACTATGCCTCTGCTATTTCTCAATTTTAGAATGGCATTAATTTTGAAGAATAAGCATGAAATCTTATCTTTAAAATGGAGAGCTATATCCCAAAAGGCTCTCAAGCAAACTCAGCAAGGACCAGGAAATCAGGTGAAGGTGCACTTCTAGTGTGCAGCTTCAGTCATCCTTGAAGTGATAAATGGGAGAATTATACACTAATATATAAATATTCTTAGAATGAACATGTAATTTCTGCTTTTGTATTTGGTATAATTAGGACAGTACATGATGTTAGTGAAGTCATTACTGGTATTCTGCATTTAGTCCTTGAATCAACACCTTAAAAGAATATTTAAGATCAAATTTAAAGTTTCTATTTAGTCACAGTTGTCAAACTTGCCTTCGGCAGGACCTAAAGAACTTTAACCTATTGGGTTATTCAAAACAAAGCTAAGATGAAATTGTATACTCCACAAATACCAGCAGACAGCAAGACATTTCATACTATCTGCAGTGATTTTGAGTGGGATTTATACAGCCTATTATTTAAAAAGTCCTTAGTGTAAACATTAATCTGTGATCCCTTGATTTGCTTTTTAGTGAATAAGCATTTTTAATAATGCAACTATCAACAAATTTAATACCTTACTGAGATAGCTTTAAAAAAATAAAACCTATGCATTTCAAATTAATGTCCATATCAAAAAAAGGTTCTGTGGTCTGCAGCTATCTAGTAATTGTTTTTTGGGTCTTAAAATCTACAAGTAACAACTATTTTGCAGAATTATTGGAAGATAAGTAAGCACTACTTTGCAGACTTTGGTCTCTTTACAATGAAAACACACACTGTTCTTGATGGAAAGTGAAATATAGCAAAGATGTCAAAGTCTGCAAGGCCATTTGACACACTCAATTCCTATTCACATTAACTACTTTTTATTTATTTGGGAAAACTGGCAACACATAAAACTGCATTAATGTCTTGCCTTGATTGAAATAGATTTCACCACACCCGTGATCTAAGTGCCAACACAGATGCTTCCTTCCTCAAGAATAGGAGTTGGTGTTTGACACCAGCATCAATTCCAGAGGTTGGTTAGACAAATATCTGGATAATCTTCCTTCCACAGGCTCTACCCAAGGATAGCGGTGTTGAACATTAACAAAATAAGTGTTTTGAACATCTGCAAGTGCTCTGCTCCTAATCTACAATAAATTATGTTGTTTATGCAAACAGTGCTTCCTCTGAGCAAAATATAGTTTAATTTTCTTTTGCAAATGAAGGGCTTGTGGGTTATTTAGGGAACTGGTATACATCATCTCTGTTACATCAGTTACTGTGTTTCCTCCAAGGCCACTGGCTTTTGTGGTCCACTCTAGCAAAGACTTCTCTGGACACCCCCAGGTATAAGTATCCATGCCTGACACTCAGCATTTGCTGCTGGTTTGATAATTATTGAACTCACGGCTACATATGTGCTTCCACACTGTCCTGCCAAAGTCAAATGATTTTGCTGCCGGGGGGAACCGCACTCTGGAGGTGCCTTTCAGTAACATACCAGTCACATTTTAACCCCAAGCAAGGTGGGAAAATACTCAGGCATGTTGAGAAACTGCAGCAGTAACTACACTGAAGTATGCATGTAATAAATACAAACTTTTAAAAAATTAAATGTTGAAGGCACATGGTCCTACCTATTTCACAAGAAAATTAGTCAAAGACACAAATATAGTTGATTCAGGCAATCTTAGCTGGACATAATTAATCTTTCCACAGTCCCTACTCTGTCAAACACCTGAGTAAATTATAATCTTAAACAAAATTTTCTCAACAGAAAATGGCAAGATAAATTACCTGGCCTGTTGCAATGTATCAGTGTATCACTCAATAACTCAATTTCTGCAAATCTGCAGCACTTTTGTAAGATACTGCTGTACACAGTGCTATTGAAAAAAAATATGTTGGTTTTCTTTCAAACAAAAAAAAAAAAAATCTCAAAAGCACAATTAACTGCATTGTTGTGAAAACTGGTGCATATCCAAAACAGCTCACAGGTGAAGATCCTTTATCAAGGAGACAATGGTAGATATTTACATTTCTGCCAGTCTGCTCCACAAGAGGAGCAGACCACTTGAACAGTCCAAGGATAAGAATGTGGAGCAGCAGAAGCTGAGGCAGTTGAGTAATTCATCTCTCGAGAGGAACGATTGCACTCTGTACTGGCTGGCACAAACTGCTGAACAACAATCTACTATGTGGAAAACAGATTGCCCTTTATACTTTGCTTAGGCCTCTACCAAAAGCATCTTAAAACACTTGAGTAATTTGAAAATAATGCCTCCAATATAAAAGGCAGATATATAGTTCTAGAAAGTAATGCATAATAAACAGAATCTATCCTATGAAGGCCTTTCCAGGGAAAGGCTTATTGGACCTGTTTCTGGTCATTAAAAAATACCCAAAAGGAATTCTGCAAGACTGTTGACAAGTATTTAGTCTGAAGTAACAGTTACAACCAGACAGAATCTTTCATGTTTAGAGGCATTGCAATGAGGAAGAGACTCCATTGCTGCACAGAAATACATCTATATATGAAAAGCACTAGTTTTGAATGCTTGGATATTTAATTAGTTGACAGCATACCTCAAAGAGACTTCTAGATGAGATGCTGCAGTTTATGCAATAATTAACAGACCAGCATTACTTCTGCTGAATACCTGAAGCATGATACACTTGCCTCTCAACCTTCTCTTCAAATACATGAGAGCCATTGTGCTTGGTCTTGTCACAGAACCATGTCTCTGAGCCAGACACCAAGAGAGGGACACAACAGGCACTTTTTGCCACTTCCCTGCAGCCTTGGCCCCAGTGCTGAGCTCTGCCAGAGAGTGCTCCTCTATGGCAGCTCAGCATCTCTCCCAGGCCTGAACAAAACATGAATGACTGGCAGATCCTACAAACACTGGCTAATCCCATGAGGTCAGAGAGTAACAGGGAGGCTGCCCTGTTGCACTCCAGCTGCACTGCCCTACCCCCAGCCTCTGTCATTTCACATGGCAAGCGCTGTCTAAAGATGGTGATCAGAGCTGTATGCTCACCATGTGACCTGCTCCCTCTCTGCGCTCCGGGGGCTCAGGAGAGAGCTGTGCAGCACACCAGTGACTTACTCCCAGCTGCTTCCTTCCCTGGGGAAAAGCACTGAATTACATTACACCTGACCTGCATCTCAGTGCAGCTGCACAGATCCCCAGCACCACCTGATGAGCTTGCAGGCAGGTGCCCTCTCCCAGCAGAGATAAGCAATGCTCTCTGCCACTACAGGGAAGTGCACACTCTTGCACTTACACCTTCCACACCTCTGTAAGGATCTTTGTTCTTCATTTTCCCAGGCAAACAATAAAAGAAATATTCATCTTTACTGATGACATGAATAAATTAGAAACAGCAGGATATTGTGGCCATTTTGAATGAGGACAAAAAGCATCAGGTATATCCAGCTGCTCCTGGGATCATGAACTCATTTATACAATAAAAGAAAACAGTTCTTTAATTAAAGAGAGCAACAGCACATGCCATACCTTATGTTACGGCATACATTAAGTTATGACCTTATTGGTAAGGAAAGTATAACATATACTTGGAAAATTGAGTGTGAGGAGCAATACAATTAGGGTGGATAAACTCATTCTCAAACAGAAAAGCAGTGTGTAAACAATTTAATGGATCTGATCTCAAATAGGGAACAGGTTTCAGGAATGAAAGATCTATCTCAAATGCCTGTCATACAGCAAAAAATTATGCCCTTGTAAGCACAGAGGGTAGAAGCCCTACGAACATCTGCTAGCAGCAGTGTGCATGTGCTGCAAGTTTGAGAAATGCTAATGGCTCCAGCAGATCTGGCTGATAAGAAGCTTCACTTAAAGGTGAATCGTACTAAGAGCCTAAGCACAGCTGTGTAAGGACAGGAACTAACACAGTGAGCCATGATATACTCAATCCAAATAGAAATGCATTGCCAAACTTCCAGAACTCTGATCAGACAACTGGAATCACAAATAACTATTAATAAGCTGCACTTTCATCTTTGTTAGTGAAGAAACCAGTTTTATAGAACAGAAATAAAAATAGCTTAACAGATGAGTTAGTGCTCTCCAGAAATTATACCATAAATCAAGCTCCAAAGAAAAAAATAATTCCTAAAATGTATAATCTCATTAGCATTGAACACTCATGTCATACTATATAATATATAAATATATTAATGAACCACGATATAATCCACATAGTGTCACATATGCACAAAGTCATGTCTTAGTACTTTGGAAATGGATGAAAGATCCAGATAAATATTTGACTCTAGAAGAATGAATTAAACAGTAAAACTGGGGATTTTGGGGCTATTTGTCAGACAGGTTAGCTAAGGATGACTAAAAACTTAAGTTGATCTACACTGATTTGTTTAAGTTACAGTTAACTGAAGCAGTATATGAAACAGAAATGCAAGGAGGAATTTCACAAAAAAAATCCAAATCACAATATGAAGAATTACTGTCATTTGTTTCTATTACACAGATCACTTGGGTCTAGTGCTACAGAAACATTCAACACAACAGCTTGTCAATATGTCAAAGGCACTGAGGTTCTGCCTCTCAGAAAGATTACTTTAAAATTGTATGTAAGAGCTGAAAAAAAAGTCACCAACCTCTAATAAGGTAGACTGTTTCACTGCAGATCCAGAGCCAGTATCTAGAAATGAATAAAAAGAGCGTTCACTTGTTTGCTCAATCCTCAGTTTTTCAGTTACCAATTATCAGAATTTGTTATGCATAATTTCATAACACTCTCATACAATCAGCTTTTAACAGATGTTTCCAGCATTCATAAATATGTGGATTTCCAGTAAGTCACTTTTTTGTATTAAAATAGGACATACCCATAACATTCTACTAAAATTAAAAGCAGATGTTTCCAGCATTCATAAATATGTGGATTTCCACTAAGTCACTTTTTTGTATAAAAATAGGACATACCCATAACATTCTACTAAAATTAAAAGCAGAGTAAACCTGTGTGGTTTTATTTTTCCTGATAACTTGGCAATAAGCTATTATAGGCTTCCTTTAGAAACTGGCTTGGTGAAGATTTAGCTACTTTTTCAAGTTATTAACATCTGAGCACAGAAACATTATTAACATCAGAAACACTTGATCCTTGAGCTCTCTCCTGAAGTAAATTACACTGAGATGCCTGCTCAGACACATACTATCACAAAACTCCTGCTTTCTCTAACACAGTTCTTCCCTCTGTGGTATCTCTTCTGACCCCTCCTTATATTTGTCTCCATCCATCAAATTTTGGCATACCCTTCCAGGAAAAAAAAGGTACACAACTTTGAGTACGACTTCTTTGTCCCAACTCTTTTCTGATTCACAGTTATAGATGCTGTCAAAGTACCTCCAAATCTCAATTGCCTCCCTTAGGAGTTTGGGAGTTACATCCACAGTACATCTTGATCAGTGGATCAAGATAGGAACCACATTACAGTGGCACTAGTTGCAACTTTAAAATGCTTCAAAGATCTACAGCAGCTCCAACCACTGCATAATACAGAGAACTCACTTCAGAAGTTTGCTACTATAAAAGGCAAAGATTTTCAGTTCACTCCCATCTATTTCCTTTGTAACTGTAGTTCATTCATATTATATAAACAGAAATTTTAATTTGTGCTCATAGCCAAAAGGTCAATGATTCAAGTATATGAGGCATGGAATTATTTTAGATATCTAAAGTCCAATTGCTACTTCTACAAGTGCTGTAAAAATCCAGGCACTCAGGCTCCAAAGTTGTATTAGTCCATAGGTAGCTTAGTCAAGGTGTGCCTGTTACTCTGTTTCTCTTGTACTCTGACTTACTGTGCTGAGAGAAGATGATGACTGTACTTTCAGGCTCATCCTTTCTCCCTGTTTATAGGTCAGTTACTGTACATGTTAAAACACCTGTGTTTAATCCTTCTGCTGCTGACATGGACAGAATATCATGGTATTTCCCATCTATAAAACTTTCTACCTCCTTGTAAACTACTACTGAGAATATGTAATTTTAACTACTCTTACAGACCCAGACAGAATAAGATTCACTTTGCCATACCTAAGTTTCATTCCCTATTCACTTCCTTGCTGAGTATGTGTTTGCATGGTCAGAAATCTTAGTAACCCATAAAACTGGCTTTCAAGAAAGACATTTATCTTGAGCATGAAGTTCTTGGAGTAACAAGTCATTGAGTACACTCTCAGAATAATGTAATATATTCTGTCATTCTTTCAGCTCTAAATAGAACTGTTTACATGCTTGCTACAAAATTGATTAGCTGGGTTGGAAAATAAATAAAAAATCCAGCATCAAGGTTCTGAATGGTTTTCTGAAATGGCAAGCATTTTAAGAATGCCAATTTCTTCTTAGAGTTCTCTAAACTAATCACATTTTTCTGAAGCAAAGGGATGAGAACTATTTACTATCATGTTCAGTGAAACTCCCTAGCACTACTAAACAATAGTCTTTCTGTAACTCTCTCCATGTTATTTTCTATCATCCCTTTATTGTACACCAGACTTTGCACTTGTTACAAGATTTATATTTATTTATTTCAGCTAAAGCTTATGACTGCTGTACAATGTAAGAAGAAAAAAGAAAAGGTTAAAGAAATCACCAGCAAATTTAGTCCAGGTCAGCAGCTCCCCTGCCCATACATGAAGGCACAGCAAGGGAAGGAGATGCTCCAGCAAAACTCACTCCTAGTGACTAAATAAGCATCTTTCACAGGCAACTCCGGAAGCCATCAAACTATATTTCTTTCATATCTGAGGAACCGCACTGAACTCAAAGTATTTCTATCTACAGGTACCTGAATCGAGTCACTGAGTTACCTGGGAAAGCAATGGTGTTCATTTTACAAGAATTCACAATACTGCATCAGGTGTCATGAAAATAGGATTTGATAATTTTAGCTCATAACATAATGAAGACAGGCAGAATACTTTTTTTTTTCAGTTTCACCCCACTTTTCCCATTTGCAATGGGCTGTAAAAGATAATGAAGTGATTTGCATGAATCTCCATGCATGAAAATTTATAGAAAAACACACAGCATTTTAGAATATCTTCACTTCTTCAGCCTTAATCACATTGTGAAGCAAGAGAGAGCTGTGATGGATAAAGTTTACTGCTGAACTCAGTAATGCCAAAGCAATCATAAGGAGACCTTGAAAACACCACTTTCAGACTTTGCTAATCAGAGGAGCCCATCAGTTCAGCACCAGGCACTGGCTGTGCACAGCAGTGGTAAAAAAAGGCCATTATAAATTAACCTCCACTCAGAGAAAAGCCCTTTTGTAGTACTTGTCACATATACGAATACATTGTGGATGACACTGTAGGAGTACATCATGCAGAAGATCACCCATGGACAAAAAGCACAGGGAAAGTAAGAACTTGACCAAGCTCAAAGATGATTACTGGGTTTACATCAGAAAGATACTTGTATCTCCATGACCTACTTAGGAATGGCTTCTGGCTGGGAATACAGCATACACAATCCTGCATTAATAAAAAACATGCATTGTTTTTTTGCATGTCAGGAGCTTAGATATTCCAAGTTTGAAAGACACACAAAGCTGTTGCCTTCCTAGAGATATTAAGGTTCAATTTAAAACTCAATATGCTAGTTTGTTACACTAAAAAAGGGTCTCAGTACAGGCCATTAGACAAAGCAGTGCTAAAGGTATAAATTACATTAAAATTTCAGTTCTGACTCGGGACAGTAAGGACTTCAGACATTTCTCTAGTAGCTTTAGTCAAACTGTTGGCAGTAATTCCCCATCCGTCCATAAAGCCCTCCTCTGCAGTTCCACCTAATCCCTTTAAGTGTCTTTTTTCTTCATCCCACACATATGGCCTTTCCTATACCAAAAAAGAAAAAAAGAAAAAAGCTTGAAAACTGTGAAGAAAACTTACACAGCTTAGCTCTTTCTGACACTATTGCGTGGAAGTCATACCAGTCTTCTAAGCTCAGACATTAACTCATCTCACATGCTGAAGGCCAGGCTTAGAGCAGAAAAACAGGAAGGTATGCACTAGCATAAAAAAAAATTCCAATCATCAGAAGCCAAATATTGAGAAAGCTCCTTCATAAACTATTAAATGGAAATGGGGGGGGGGGGGGGGGGGGGGGGAATCACAGAATTATCTACAACCCTAGAAAAAACCCCAGAGTGTAGTGCAGGACTGACACAGGAAAATACAAAAAGTATGAGCCAGAAAATATATGTCACAATATACAGGAGTGAGTCAGGTAAAATCAGTTTTAGCATTAGCAAAGAGAAGAAAGGAAGAAAGATTATGTTGTAGAGCTGTGAATCAGTTACAAAAGTGCTATCACAGCAAATGCCAGAGCTCAGAGGGGCACAATACAGAGTATCACCACACATTTCAGAAGGCTTTAAGCATTCTCCCCTGCGGATTCACACCATACCTCATCAGAAGGCTTCAGGCACCTGCCCAGCAGAGTAACACCTTACCCCACCCAAGGCTACAAGCATTGCCCTCCTTGTGCTTCAGCCCAACCTTTTATACCCCTGACTGCCAATGCAGTGCACCTGTGTGCCCTCTGGTCCCCTTCCTGATTGGTCAGCACTGACTGGTCAGTGCTGATTGGTCAGTTCCTGATTGGTCAGTTCCTGATTGGTCAGCACTCCATGTCTCATTACCTTCAATGCTGCCCACCTGCTTTTCACAGCTGTAGCCCATTAGCGATTGAGGGTCAGCCACAGCCTCACTACCAACTACCACAAACTGTGTGCCTACAAAGTACAAGTAATCAACCTTGCTAGAAAACAAGTAAAAATGTCTCTTAGTGGATTTATGAGAAGGCAGTAAGGGACCCCCAGGATTAGCATGCCACTCGTCTTTGCACCAATGTGCTGCTGATTCATTGTAACCTCACTCATCTGTCCTCCAATTATTCTTGAGAAGTATTGACACCGGCAGGCTGCAGGCTCAAAGGATGCTGAAAGGGTGAGTGTGCACCAGAGAATGGAACATACACTAAAGTCTGTGTATTAACTGTATCACTAACTGTAAGGAGCTGGACTGAAATAACAGCTGTATTTTGATTAGAAAGGTAAGATTATAGCTAAAGATAAACCACAGCTCCTCACATCACTCATCATTTCTCTGTCTCTGTAACAGAGGTGCACTCCCAGGCTGAGCACCAGAGCCCTGCCTGCCTTCAGCAAAGCTGCTGCCAAAGGCATCAAAACCCACACTTCCAGCTGCCACCATCAAGTTAGAATGAGATTAAACAATTTTTAAAATTAATCACAGCAACATCTCATCATCTTCTACTGGCTGCAGACTGTTCCATTAGCCATTTAGGTCTGCAAACAGGGGCAACTAGGTTGGTGAGCAGTGGACATCTAAGATCTCACCCTTCTACAGATAAGCTCATTGCAAACCCAGGCTATAAACAAGTCAACTCAACAGTGCAAAACAGAACAACTGCCAGTGTGCTAAGAGCCTCTGCAATGTGTGCTCCCTGTTTATTCTCATTTTAACTTAGGGCTGAAGCTTAAGTCACTGCTTTTGCAAGGAATTAAAATTGAGTATTATAAGTTGATTCATACTGGAGGTGTATCACAAAGCAAAGAGACAGATGCAGCTCCTGCCTGGGAAATTACAAAGGCTCTTATCCTGAAAAAATTTACATATCAGAAACTTTATTCATGTAAGTAATCATGCAGGACCAGGACCTTATTTAATCTTTCTTCAGAAACTGAGCCTATACAAACAGCACACCAATGCTGCCTCTACTTTGAAAAGCAAATCATTCATTTAATATTATCATTCTACCAGTAATTTAGCTGTAGTGTTGCTAAGAGGATTTCCAACATATTAAAGTATTATTGAAATAATATAACTATTTGCATTTGAAGAGTATATTGTCTATTCCAAACAATACAGCAAGAGATCCCCTCCATATATTAAGAAATCTCTAACTAATCACTTTAAGGCAATGATATTACCCATTGGAGAATATGAAATTTTATTCAAAACCTCCTTCATAAGCCATTCTTCATGCAAGACTGGAATGGCTTCTGGCAAAGCAAAAAAGATCTGCCAGTGACAAGCTAAGTATAAGTATGAATTATTGTTGCTATAAATAAAAAATGAGGTATAAACAAACAAACCAAAAACCAAACGTACTTGCTTTTTGACAAAGACACAAAGTTTCTTCTTTTTGATTAAACTACCCTTTGTTCTAGAGAATCTTCAAGCTTGTTTTGTTCGTATTGTTCCAGAAACCACATGATAACATAAACCTGAGTTATGTAAGTTACCATCCTACCACATACTAAAGCACTAGAAAACTTTAAGAGTCTTTTTGTAACACCCTCTGGGTGTGAGATGTAGTATTCCAAATGCCTTAGCTGGGAACAAGTTAGAATCACTCTAAACTGCAAGCCTCCTCATTTCTATACTATTTTGAGGCTGAAGAAACACCAGAAAACCAAGAAAATTCTCTATTTCATTGCTACCCTCACTACCTACATACCATTTATTGACAGTTGGGCAATTAAATAATTTTTGTAAAAATATGAGAATATTTAAATGGTAACAAATATGTTGCATGAATTAGTAAATTTTATTCTACACTCAGCATAAAGAAGTTCACTTTGTGCTACTTATTGTTAAGTGGTATTTTTAAGCTCTGACTTTGGTGACATTCATGTACCTTTAAATTGCCAGTTCATTGAAGGACAGAACTAGATTATTAGTTATTGGATTTCAGCGATCCAGTGACCATGTTTGGACAGCCATAGATTTTGCTTGTACATTATACTTTGAGCATTAGATGCATAAGATTTTGTGAGGTGTCCCTGTTTCTAGAATGTGCTGATTACGGCTGGGATAATTAATTTTCACAGTAGCTGGTGTGGAGCTGTGTTTAGGATTTGTGACATAAACAGGGCTGATAACACAGGGGTGTTCAGCTGTAGCTGAGCAGAGCTCACCCACAGTCAAGGCCTTTTCCAGCTCTCACCCCACCAGTGAGGAGGCCGGGGGTACCCAAGGAGCTCTGAGGGGACACAGCCAGGAGAGCTGAGCCCAGCTGACACAGGGATGCCCCAGACCATGTGGGGCTGTGCTCAGCACATCGAGCTGGGGAAGGAGAAGGGAGAGGAGAATGTTTGGAGGGATGGTGTTTGTCTGCTCCAGTCACCATTATCTGTGATGGAGCTCTGCTTCCCTGGGGATGGCTGAACACCTGCCTGCCCTTGGGAAGTGGTGAATGAATCCCTTGTGTTGCCTTGCTTGCATGCACAGCTTCTGCTTTACCTGTTAATTGCTTTGATCTCAGCTCACTAGTTTTCTCACTTTTACTCTTCTGATTCTACCCCCCACCCTACCAGGCTGCTGGTGCTTAGTGGCCTGCAGGGGTTAACCCACAACATAGCTCTTCTCTGGGTTTGGTCACAAGAACAAATGACTCAGAATCCCTCCTGTGAACAAGTTTCATTCACATAGAGCCACACAAGTGAGATCACTCTGTGCACTAGATCATTATAAGTGTACATCTATAAAGAATTAGGTATTTCAAAGAGAATTTCAGCTTAGGGCGGTATATCCAGTATTTAATACTAAAGATGTTTTTCACCATTGACCAGAGTAATTACCAGTCCAGTTAAGGTTAGATTTGAATAGTGCCTTCCTATTTCACACAAAATGTATTAGGAAGTGGAAAAAATCACATATTTTCTGACTCCCTCATTTTCATATATTATTTCACTACTGTATTTGCTCTGAAAGATAATGGGACACTTTGAAAAAATAGCTGCAATAAAAGCATTTACTGAAACCAAAAACATCAAATTAAGAAGGTTTGCCAGAGTGAACCAAGCTCAAACAATTTATCAAGGGCCTCCAAATTTAGGGTTGTCAAAGACCTGTAGCATATTTCTCCTAGTACACAAAAGGAAAATAATCTTTTACCCTCGAGAATAATGTTAGCAAAGTGCATTCAACCAGCTCAGGCTGAATTATGCTAACAACCCTGTTCACCTCTGGACATGGAGACCTTCAATCCATCACTGTAAAATTTGATAAAAATGTTCCGGGAACTGCCAAAAGGTTCATATTTAATCATCACTGGAATCAATAGAATGAAATATTGCAGAAAATTACATGTTCTACATCATTTAAGTTTTCTGATTCCTGACTTCTGGGCTTACAGAGGTAGTCTGCATTACCTTCTAAACCCTAATTCATCTGGTTTAGAAAGAGTAATTAATTTCTACTCCAAAGAACATAAAACTGTCACCACTTCAAAGTATGTTCCACAGGCCTGGATTTACTGGGAAGAGCAAGAAGCTGCATCTGCCCTTGTTTCTATCATGCAGAACACCCATTAAACAAATGATCCAATTCTCATTACAGGCTTTCCAGCTGGTGAATGCATGCCCAAGAACTAAAAACAGATCTGGATTTAGTTCTACTTATGAAAAGAGAAAGGACATTGTATCAGCTCCTTGGGAACAAGCAAAACATTTTTGTAGGATTTGGAGAATGATTGCCTTAAAATTTCTGTCAGGTAGCAGGATACTAAATACCTTAGTCTAAGAACTCCAATTAGAAAACAAAAGCACTAATAATTCTGCAATCCTTAAGGTACTAATATGTTTCTCTGACTAATATGATTCTCTGAAAATCAGATGTGATTTTCAAAATACTACTACCACAAGTATCAAGCCTCAGGAATAAACATACCAGTGCTTGAATGGTATGCAATAAAATAACCTGAAAAAAAGAAATAAAGTATTTGGGTATTAGTTTTTTGTTTTTTGCACATGGCACTGAACAGAGCTGCAACAAGCATGATACATTAAAAGCACTACATTTTTATTTGTGAAATACTGTTAAGATATTTTCATTAAAGTACCTGTCTACAAGACACAAGAATATATACGTCTAGCTGTACTAGCAAGCAAAACTCCTTTTATATCTGGCTTGTGCTTCCATCTTGCTTAACAATTCACCTATGCATACTAAACCACAAAATACTTAGCAAATTTTTTTTGTATTTATTTCAATACTCATAGAGCAATGTAAGTTGCAGCATAAGCAGATGACTGAAGAAGCCTTAGATATGTGAATCCTACAGCTTCTCCTGTCTGCCCTGCTTCAGTAAGAATTCCAGCTCCTTCCCTTGCCCTTCAGAATTACCCGCTGCCCCATGGCATCTAGGACTGATGTCCACACTGTAAATCGCCCTCCAGGTGTCCCCACAAGCTGCCATATATCTCACTGAAAAACTCAGCGAGGTGCAGCCAGTTCTGCAGGTGTGTGTGCTTGAGCACAACAGGTAACTGCGAGCTAACACGCCTCCTTACTGGGGTCAGCCACAGTTATTTTGGGAAATTGCATTCGTTCTCAAGCTTGAATTAGAAACAGCACAACAGTTACCAGAGAAACACCTGTGAGTGCACAGGACTCAGTACACAGTATCTATGTCTCATTTCCTTAAAAACTGGCTAAACAATATGCAGACCCTTGTTTTTCATTAAATGTTTCTATGGAAAACTAAATACTGATGAAACCTTTAGCATGTCATGGGCTTTTCTGCCATTCCACTGATGTAAACCTCACGTTTATATATATATATCAGCCAGAGAAAACCAGCTTTTCTAGGGCTAACAAGCAAAAATTTTTCCCCGTTTGTAACTTCTCTGAAATTAATGAATTAATGAAAGTATTACTTCATGTAAAATTACTTCACTGAAAAATGAACTGTATTATCAATCCCTGTCACATGAGTTACCATCTCTAAATGTCAGATATTCCTTCTAGTGAGATACTGATCACTTGGATTGGATTCAATCTGAATTAAAATTTAAATAATTTCTCTTTTATCATGTGCTCCCTGATCAAACTAGCTTTCCATAGAGGCATTTTTTGATGTTAAAAATAAACTTAAAAAATGTTTCCTTTAAGTCTAAAAATGTCATCAGTAGTAAATATATCTTTTTTTCCTTACCGCCCAATTTCTGAAAGGCCAGCTCATATTCCATGTTGAATAATTTAATGATTTTAACTTGGTGCCCAGTTTCCCCTCAGTAAAATCAGTATGTATAATTTCATGGTTTGGCAGAATTGGCATTCTAGACACAGAAAATGCTAATGCTGTTTACCACGTGCATGCCTAAAAGTCCATCTACTAATTTTTCTATTAAGCCAGCCTGCTGGGCTTAAAAGCTGAAAGTTAGAAACCTACCTATTAGGCATGCAGACAGATCAAAGCTTCACAGGACTTCTTGAACCCATTAGAGAATGTATTGCACTACCAGGGAGTCATCTCCCTCCTGAACCAATACAGTAAAAGCATCCAAGTATGTATCTTACTGTAATGGTATATAGATTTGGACTTACAATTAGCTTCATCATAAAAATGTAAGGTCTTGCATAAGTTTCTGCTGAAAAGACTCACCTTTGCCCCAGTACAAACTAAACAGAACTATACACTTTTACACCTGACTACTTCAAAGGAAGACAATTTTTGAGTGAGTATAGGTGGAAAGGAAAAGTGGGTGGAACACCCATTATCTTTTTTCTGCAGAGCTTTCAGCCACAGTTACAATTTCCCAAAACTGGAGGAGAGTGAGAAGGATGACAACATAAGCTATTACCTTAAATATAGGACAGTTAACCTGGGAGAATAACTGTGCCGAAGTTCTGATCATCTGTTTTCCATTTCTACAATTCATAGAAAACATTTCTTCACTGGCAAAGATAAATAATGCACTGAATTTTAGGATTTTGGATGACATCACCAACAGGGAAGAGAACTAAGATAAATTCTTAGGGATATAAATGGGCCCACGTAACGAAAAATGAGATTAAGACTGTTAGGAAAGTACTATGAAAACTTTCTTGATTAACATTATGTACATTAGGTCAGATCACAGAGTTCAGAGAGACTGGGGCTGTTATCTCTATCATATCACACAGTACAACAACACAGCTCAGCCTCTGAGATGCTTCCACCCGGCCTGTGGGGTTTTTTCACCTGATCCAGAAGATGCAGATCAGCTCTTTGAAGAGTAAACACATCTCCAACAGTCGTGCTTCTCCTGTGCTTGCAAATGGGGCCACACTGTGTGGCTGCTGTGTGCTCTGCCAGTGCATGACAGGAGGTGAGATATTTCCTTCTATCCACACATGGACTGCTAAAACTCCCTTGCTGCAGCTGCCACTGAGTCATCAAACTTGGATCCAACATAACCTGAGCCATTTCAACATGCAGTGTTCAGTCCCCTCAGATTTAATAGTGAGAGGAAACCAAGCCAGGCAAATGACACATGGCCAGGAATGAAGACAGAGTAGTGCAGTAACCTTTTTTTGTGTGTACACATAAAATGTCTACTACTTCTGATAAGAAGTGGTTATTTTCTAGTCAATGTATTATGAAACATTAAGAAAATTCTTAAAAATAATTACAATGAAAGAATATTTAGCTTCTAGTTTGCTCTCATTCCTCACAAGGGACATATTCTGTGACTGCTTTCAGAAACAAGTTCATGAATGATACCAATTAACCACAGTTAATTACCAGTCTGGTTTTGTCCTCTGTCTCATCTGTTTTGTTGACAGCCATTGACAGCCGTTACTTTGCTCACAGTACCATGAGTGCCCACTCGAGGGAAGAAAACCTCTCTGAACCACAGAGAACTCCCTGATCTTTACCAGGTTAAGAAAATAATATTTACCTTTGCTTTGCTTTCCATCCCTTCTTCTTTTTGCAAGGATAAGGGAATTAAAAAATACAAGGAACAAGCAATAAATCACTACTGAGTATTAATTGCTAATAAAAAAAGGACACACTTCCCAAACAAACCTTACCCTTATGTCAGAAGAATGGAGGGGAAACAGACAAGTCAACAGTGGACTGTGGCCCCCATTTAATAGAGGACACGTTTGCTGTTTTGGCCCATCCTTGGAGTCATGCTACTCACTGTCACCATGGACTGAATGGCTTCTGCAGCATCTGCCAAGAAAGGAGCTCTCCCAGACTATCCTTCACCTCCACCTCAGGAGAATATCAGACTGAGTAAATGCATCTCCTCTTCTGCAGAAGAGACACTAAGGCAATTCCTCTCATTGCACCAACTCCCTCCTACCTCTTAGGAGATCAAATCTTACTGATTCTTCTTGACAAAGAGAAAACTAAATCTTTTGCCCGTACTCCAGCCTCTACTACAGATATTTTATGGCTCTAACAAGTCTTGAAAAGTCTTCTAGAGCTTGTATCTCACAAAGAGTAAGAGTAAGAATTAGAAAAAAAATGTTGGTTTCATTATGTGATGTTACGTTTATGTTACAAGGTTCTCTCTTTTACAGTTATTTCTAGAAAGCCTTTGCTAATAAATAAATCACTTCTTCCGTCTGGGCTTTGATACAACTTCATAAAATAGTAGCCAAATTCTGCTCTGACTGAAATCATTGTTAAAATTTCCACTGATCAAACTGGATACAACACCCTATAATAAATGTACGATCTTAACAGTTTCTACATTGTCCTAGGTTTCCCTTTAAAATACAAACTTAGAGAAGGTCATTCATGGTTGCATATTACCAAAGTACTTCAAGAACAGATGTGCACTGCTTAGGAAGACACATCGTCCTCTCTCAAGCATGGTGCTTTGAACCTTGCCCTCCCCAACGTGGTCCCTTAAAAGCAGGGAGCATATGTTTGTAAAAACCGAAGATGATGGATTATATGATGTGCAGAATCAAGATTTGATTTATTGTTTGCTTTTTGTCTTCCAGGAGCACACATACATTAGATGTATATAGATGGATATTGTATATTAGATGGATATTGTAAATATCAAGGCTAAGATTCAAAATCAAAGGTATATATAAAACAAAACAACCTCAAAGGAAGTTATAATATGCCTTTAAAGACTACCAAAAGACAAACTTATCTCTGTTTACACCCCTATCAAACTTACATTCTGTTTGTGTCAATGCTGAGCTGTGCCTCACAACTGGATGAACCATACCTCCCATAAGCCCTGGCCTGGTCTGACTGGATGGCTTAGGAAATATGGCTATACTGCACCAGTTAGAAGGCTAAAAGCCAAAAACAGCATTAGAAAAGAACATTATAAATGTCCTGTGTTCTGGCGAATAATGGACTTTGAAACATGCTTTTTTCCCCCAAAAAATTAAGTGGATTTCTTCAATGTGTTATGAAATATTATTCACACTGGGACTGCTTGACGCAACTGATATGCTGGAAGAAATCTTTTTCCAAGATAGCATTTTTTTATTGCTATGGGAACTGTTTCCTCCATTCTATTTCAGTTCTCTCATTACTAGGTTAGAAATTAGTTTCACATGTTTACATAGTAATTCTCAAAAATAACTCACATGATGGGAAAAAAAAGGCACAGAATTTGAAATGGTTTCCAGGTGGAGAATGAGTTTTGGGATCAGTAAATGAGTCATTAAGTGAAAGCTTTTTGAGTCAGTAAATGAAAGCTTTTTCAAGGGGATTTTTCCTGTATGTTATACATGCACTAGGAGGAGAGTGGAGGAAGGATAGTGGAGGATAAGCCACAAATGAAGATAAGGAGGACTTTATGTGGATGGGAATTTCTGGAACATCAAAATGGTTTACAAAATATTAAGGAAGTTCCTGCTACAGGAAAAACACTGCAAGATCTGTACAGACGGTTAATAGTCTTTACTTATTTTTATGACTAGTTATTTAAGAAAAGCTTTTGGTTTTCTTTCCTAGTCTACCTCGCATAATTATATATTTTTGATTTAAAACCCCTGAAAAAAGCTAGTTTGCCTGAGTGGTCCAATCTCTTATTCTTTTATTGCTGTTTAAACTTTTATTAAGGAAGCCATAAGGAATCAAACTAAGTGGACCATATTTTTCTCAAATCTGATTTCTGCTGTGCTTTTTCATAGCTTGCAGAATGAGGGAGGGAAATAACTGTCCAAGTCCTGTGTTTATCTAGTATGGTTTCAAGAGAGTCCTGACCAGAAAATTGTTTGGTAGGCCATGGTGTCCTGTAGCCAGCAAACTACATTTCTAAAATTCACATAAATAACTGCTGAGAAAGCTATGTCTAGCAGAAAACAAATAGGAGAAAAATCTTGCCACAATTTAGATAGACACAGTGACAGATTAATTGCTAAAAGTATGGCATAATCAAACTGGGATGCATTTTATTAGATTTTTTTTCACAGTTATTTGAATAAATAAGGTTTTAGGACAGCTGGGAACCAGCAAAAAATATGGCAAGGGACTAAAATTCAGTTTAACTGACATATCACAAAATCTGGAGCTCAGTTCTGTATATGCAATGTCATCCAAGAAAAGTATCAACATTTTATGAACTCTCACTCTCTTACAGTTAGAATCCTGTTGTCACTGGCCCTGCAACTTCAGCATCCTTAAATTTCATCTTTCAAAACCAAAGATATTTCAAAAGTATGGTTTTACTTTCCGATAAAAAAGTCTGCTAAGTAGCCTGTTTCCTGGGTAGGAAACTGATACTTGAAACTTAGATATTTTAGCTTTGGTTTGGTACTAGGTGAGCTCTAGTAGAAGATATTCCAGGTAGTCAACTGCCTAAAACTGTAAAACAGAGCTGCTTTTGAATAGTTCAATTCAACTATTGACTAAAGCCATCACCTTTGGCTTCTTGATCCAGAACTCGTTCTATCCCAAAAGAGAATTTCTTATGCTTGTCATGAGTGATTTGGAATTGATAAAGAAAAATATCTGAAGATTCTTATAAAGTTGCTTTACTCTCAAAAAAATTTTTAAACTCCTTCATGTCACTGCTTATACCAAGGACTGTCTTGAAAATCTCTCTTGGGATTGTAACTGTAGATGGGAGCTGAACTGTACTGCACTTTTGACAGATCCAACCAAACATCTGAAAATCCATGAACACTAAGGAATAACAAAAAGCTTTACAGCAGTGTCTTTTTGGATGCTCTAAATGCAGAGTGTTTAACTAGTTTAGCTGCCAATTTGAACCTTCATAAAATTTTATATAAAGTCTCCTATAGGAATTTATAAAAACTGCTCTTACAGACTTCCCCAATACATGCTAAATTATTTCTTATACCTTTTAATTGGATTTCTTGGCCATCCAAGAGATGCCCAACAGTCTGCATTTTAGCTCCTCCCACGGTTTAAATATATACATGTAGAACTGTTTCTGATCAAAGAATTTTAATTAAAATCCTCAGAATTTGAGTTAAATAAAGAAAACCTACTCTTCCTCAGTGAAAAGAGAATCAGAAGGTAAGGCAGATAAGTCTTGGTTATAAATATTTCAGTATTTATTTCCATTGTTCACCCTGAAAACCTATTGGAAAACATGCCTTTCCATGTTTTTTTTTTTTTTTTGTTTTACTTATGCTATTTGCTTTGCAAGAAACAATTTCCACTATGGGCAACAAAAATATATTACTGTATTTTCCAACAGAAGGACAGGAAACTATTATGTTTTTCTCAGTTACTAGCCCTGCACCTTTCCCTAAATATTCTCCAGAAATTATGAGAAGCTATTTCTTTCTGAAGTTAAGCAGAAAAAATGCCAATATAAAATCAGTAAAAACTGCCTGTAACGGTAACTTCTACTCTACAGATCCTCACTTTCATCTCAACTAGTGGTATGTCTGGCTGTTTGTTTTGTGTTGTGCAGGCCTTTGAAATACACTGGTTGGTGTAGCATCCCTGGCCAAGTGGAGAAAGCAGATCCTAGGAGGTTGCTCACCAGTACTTTTCAACAGCATTTTTATTAAGGGAGCAGTAATGTCTCCTATCACCTTGTAATATCTTTTAATGTAAAGGAAAAAACGGATGCTTACTTGCCACTAGAGACTGAACATGTATTTTCTACAAAAATGATTGCTCTACATCTTCTTTGACTGCTTCATCAGTTTGCAGATTGCTGAAGAAAAGCTTCCTATTTTAGGCCAAACACTACCTTGCAAAAAAGCCCTATGAATGCAGAGAATAAATAGTAACAAGAATACAGTCAGCACAGAACAATATTAATTGCTAAAAGGAACTCTTGATGTTCTAAATAATAATGCACTATCTATCTCTAAATTCTAACAGACAAGAGTTGAAAAATGCTGAAGTTTCATTTTGTTTTTTGTTCAACAGCTGCTTTTCCAAAGCATCCCCAGTTGGAGAACTCCCAGGACTCTGGCATACATCACGAATCCCAGCTTTCAGCAGATGTTGACAGCAAAGCATCTCCCTTCGTACACAGACTTTTATTCGCATAGAAGTTCAATAATTCAATAAAAACTTGAGTATGCAGTAAATGAACTAATACAAATGAACTTAGGACATGGCAGGAATGGCTTATAAAGCCCCTGGGCAGTTATCACATTTCTAAATCCTTTCTAGCACGTGGAGCAGAAGAAGGGTTGCTGGCACCAGGAGGTGCAGCAGAGGCTGTACAGGACCCTCTGCCCCAGACTCTCTGCAGGTGCCTCCTCAGTGGGAGGATTACACTGACTTTTGTGACATTGGCAGCCAGCCAGTTCTGCAAGAGAGAGAGAAACATACAGGGTGCCAAATCCCAAGTTATGCTAAACATAGACACAGGGATGCTGAATCACACTTGAGGGATTACAGTCCTTCTTTCTCCGCTCCCTTTTCACATCAAAGTGGGGTCAATTCCTTTGGTTTTTGAGCTATTTCTGATTGCTCTTTAGAGCAGCAAGTGCTACTCCAGCCCTCCTACAGTTATCCTGTGCTTCAGCTACCACAAGCTTTTTTATAGCATGCTGTTGACAACATTGTTCAAATTAGCCCTGACAAAATATACATTATACACACCAATAGGCAGAATTTCTGGGTTTTGGCAGTTGTATGACAGTTCTATTACTGCATGACCACAGGAGCCTACAGGAATGAAAATGTGAACAAGATTTATTTTTCCTCCATTGATATAAAAGACTTTGAAATTATATTATGAAAATAAAGCTCAGCTCCTTGTTGTCACCACAAATGAATGCATACATAAAAATTAAATCCACTGGAATTTCACTGTAAGACAGGCAACATTTTCCATACAGAAACTTTGGGCCTATATTGGGTGCTTCACTCTTCCTGAGTGCACTGGAGAATGTGTTGTAAGTATGAGCAACCAATAAAGGGCACACAAACATGTTGTTGTGCATTTCTGTAAATTGTCCTCTTCCTTTGAAAGCAACTAGATGTTGGGTCCTTAAATATAGCTAACACAAACACACACAAAGATCAAAATAGGCAAGAAAAAATTGTACTATGCAGACTGCAAATATAAATGACACTATGCTATCTCACAAGACTTTAACATATGAAACAAAAATTAAAATAGAAATATAAGAAATTAGAAGAAAAATTAGTCAAATTATACACAGCAGCCCAAACAGCTGTATGAATCTTGCGAGTGTTGTGTAGTGTTTGAATTTCACACAGCATTCACATGATATTTCCATAGTCTACATAACAAACAGAAGAAGATTTTTTTTTTATATACAAGGCCTTAAAAGAAGTATTTGGTTATTGACTGCCAGAAGAAAAACAAGTGAAGCATTCCTTAAGCTCCTTGGGAATTCATATCTCACACCTTTTTTTCAGTCCTGTTTCAATCTTCCCTACTTGGCTGGAGTATTTGATTGTTTACTGGTCTTAGCAGTCACAAATGCCAGAGTCTGGATCGTGACTTGCAGCCAAACATACTCTTTCACAACACCTGTTAAGGTAAATAAAAAAGAAAACCTACTTTGAGGTTAAAGCTCAATGACTTGGCTTGGGGAAAAAAAGGGATGCTCTTCAGTATTAATATAGTGCAACCGTTCTTCACAATAACCTGTCCACTGGAGACTTCAGGGAGGTGTAATTAGTAATTTCTGATGAAAAGGTACAGTGACCAAAAATTTCTGTTTTTCCAGAGCCTTTCATTCAGAAGGTTTTCCCTTGTAACTGAGGGTGCAATCATTTCTTTGGTGACAACTCACTTGCAACCAGTGCAGGAATTACCAGGCTGTAGATAGCAGAGTGCCAAAACCAACTGCTGATGGAGGCTGCTTCCCCCACAGCCAGGGCTGGCACTTCTTGCCTGAGAGAGAAATGACCTGGGGAAGCCAGCAGACTTTAAAATATACTGTTCTTAAATGCAAAGCCTCTGGTATCTTAGGAGCACTGTATTTAAAATATAGCATCAGACATATTTTATTACTATAAAATTAGGAATTCCTCACACTTTTGTACACAGGAGGCAGATTACTTCCCCAGAGAGCAGAAATAAGGCAAGCAAATACTTAGGCACACACAGAGCCTTGCCAATGAGAGCAGAGCATGCTTGAGTCTTACTCCAGAGCAGCACCACACCAGCAGATTCTACAGCTCCCTGAGGCAGCTTTTTCTCAGTAAAAGTGGACTATTTCTGCCAGTGCTGTTTCTCTTGCGAGGCAGGGAAGAAGGCAGGGTTTGAAGTTTCCCCAGGCAGCTCCAGGCCCCCATTCCCAGTGCTGCTATCACAGCTGGGGCAGATGTAGCTGGCAGTGATGGCCAAGAGTTTTGCAGCCAGGTGTATTTCCAGTCTCAGACAATGACTCTCACATTTCTGGGGCATCTGTTTGGTTTTGACACCAAACCAAAATCTGTGGCTAAATAAAGGGCAAGCATAGTAAACCATGCAGCTGACTCCCAGGAATGAAATAGTAAAGTAGGAGAATTTTCTCTTTGGTCTTGAAGAGACTGATCAAATCCTATCATAAATCTGAATCAGAACTGTATCTTTACTGTGCAAAGAGAATTGATCAGCAATATAAAAATAGGACAGCAAAACAGTAATTTCTTCTCCATTATGGGACTTGTACAACCCAAAATAAACATCTTCCTATCCACCAGCTGAATGCAAGAGTTATTTTCAAGGCTGACAAATGCCTGCTCTATTTATGTAATTTAGAAGTCTGAAGTACTTATACTATTAAAATCCAGCATGTGATAGAGATCTTGTTTTGTTTCAACAGGTCCAAGGTATAGGCTATATTAAGATGAATTTTTTTCTGACAAAAATTGAAAAATATTACTTTACTAAATTTCTAGCAAGTAATTGCTTTATTTAAAATAATAACCCAGGTAGTATTGGAAGGACCAGTTTTCTAATAAGACAAATGAAATTTAGGAGAATTCTTCCTATGCGAATTAGAATGTACTGCTATTTTCTTATTTTATCTGATCTACCTTAGTTATCTGTTGTTCTAATTATGTTTCTGTGTACTTTTTTCCTGCATGTACAGTATTTCTTTTTAAACCAAAATACTCTTAACAAAATTAATGAAACAGCAATTTTAAATGAACTCTTTAAGTGTAGATTAACTAAATAAGGATATTAGAAGAGGGACGCATTTTTGAAACATTTTCCATCTTTTACTGGGGGTTTTTTATTACAAAAAAAAACCCCACAGAGCTGTACTGTTGCTGTTATATAGAAAATATAAGGGTGAAGTCAGTTTTTTGCAATGAAAGTTTCAACTACTGTTGTGCCAGGAATTACTGCAGCTTTATTATTTCACTTTCTGCGTGGTCATATCAAGTTTCTGTCAATCCTCCCTGTTTCCAAATGTGACCCTGTTTCCAAATTTGAGTGTTAGTAGCCACTTTGGAGGGATGGAGAGAGTCAAGAGAGGTGAAAAATCACTTCCTCATTTATTTTGCTGCTCAGTCTCACTGAGAGAGAGTCTCTCTCAGATAGAGAACTCAATCTTGTTTTCTACAGTTCAAAAGAAGAAGGGGAATTCTAACTACAGCGCAAGACATCTGCAGGTTTATGCTTTTTGTATGCTCAAGCAAATTATTAGAATTTATGTAAGATTAAATGTCAATGCTTTCATGGTTAATTGACATACATTATCTAACGTTTATTTCTGTAATTTCATTTTGCTGTATTCCCTGCTCATTTTGCATTCTGAAGGAGAGAAGGGCAGTTTTTCAGCTGACCTAATGAAAACACTGCCATGACAAATGAGAAACCAACCTGTGTGCAGTGGAGTCTGGCTGGAGAGAATGCTAATTCTCTGCCTCAATACTGCCTTCAAAGAGATTATTCAAGGCTCCCTCTGACATGGAACACAGTGACCAGCCAGCAAATGCTAGAAATGAAAATAACCTTTATATGTTTTAACAAAAAGGTGAACTAAAAAAAGCAATCAGTCTTACCCTTAATGTTTACTATTAGTAGTGAACGAAGTGACTTTATTCAGTGCTTATTCAGTGACTTTCACTGGCAGGGTTTTTACTGTAGATTTTTTAATTATTAAATCAGCATAATTTATCTATATAAGGCAAAAGATACAAAAAATAAGCAATAGGAATCTGATGCTTTTTTAAAAAAACTTACCTGTTACTGAGATCTAGCAAATGCTTAAAAACCTGGAAAAGAGATTTAAGCTACAGTTTTGCAAAAACTACATATACTGAAGCTGTAAACTTACTGTCCTTGTCAACCAGCTGGAGTTTTATAGAATTTAAGTATCAAACACACAAAAGTATGAAGACAACTCAAATGAAAAAATGAGGCTCAGCCCCAATCTATCAAAGATGCATGAATGAATCAAAGTCAGAAAATTAATCAAAATACTAAGAGTATTAATTAATCAAAATACTAAGAGTAATGAAAACCTTCTTAAGGTGACAAAATGTAAAAGTGGAGAAATTACCTGAGATTTCTAAATGCAGAAAACCAGAGTGATGTACAGTAAGTACCTTATACTACCATGAATGCACCTAACTCGTTACTAACTAAAAACTAACTTTTTTTTCCTGAGCAGTAGTCTTAATGAATTTTAAACTTACAGTAAGTGCCTAGCCTAGCCCTACTGAGACCTGAATCTTAAAACAGGACACTACTGTGACAATTCTATTAGAAGGCACAAGTTTTTAATATCTAAAATTGCTAAAGTAATTTAAATATCTGACAAGAAAAAACCACAGGTTACCAGCCTCGCATAAGACACTGCAAGGGCAGAACTGAAAATAATATATATTGTGTAGATAGAGCAGTTCAAAAAAAATTAATGAAGTCTTACTACCTATAGCAAAGAACTTGGAAAACTTGCAGAGTTCACATTCTTTTTAAATGCAATAAATAAAACCCCAGAAAATACACAATTCTTCTTTAAGTCTCAAAAATAAGGTGTCTAATACTGTTTAGGGTCTGTCAACCCCTCTGACAGCCAGATACAGGGGGTGAACTCCATAGCTCAGTTGTACTTCGCACCCTTTTCTCAGGGCACACAGCTCTTGGAGCTGCTATAGGGATGAGAAAAATATTGAAACAAGTCATCCAGGAACAGCTGCTAATTGTCCCCCAAAATGCTTCTCTGACAGGGAGAGAACATAATGCTTAACTTGTGGTTTTCCAGGACAGATTCCCTACCTTGAGGCATCCTGCCATGTCACATGCTACCGGTCTGCTTCTGCACATTTCTAGAAGGTGTTTCTCCAAACTATTCTGATGCTCCTTCATTCTACAAACAACAACTATAAGTGGACTGTGGTCCAAGTTCACATTCTGTATCACAATAACCATTTGATAAAGCCTTTAAAACCCCTCAAGTGGACAGCTGCCTCCTGATTCCCAGGAACTACTTTCCAATCCAAGATTATTACTAGCTAACTGATGGCAGAGTTCTTCAACAAATCCATCTTCCCTGTTTTCAGCCTGATGATCATAAATGTCAAGGCAGCATTACTTGTCATTATTTATCCCTCATTATTTTTTCCCTCAGTGATATTTGTGTCACTTGATTCCACCAGCTTACTGTGCATTAACTTCAAAAGTGGTAATTTTTAATCATCATGTTTAGTTGTATGATTTGTAGTTTCCTATTATGTTTTCTTCCATTACAGTTATAAGCAGGAAAAGGTAAAAGCACTACCTTTCTGCTGCCATTTGTTATCTTCATAATTTTATATCAGCTTTATATTAGCTCTCTGTCTTGCCTGAATGGTCTGAAGAGGTATTGAACCAAGGGCTTTGATATTTACTAAATGCTCTTTTTACATTATTCATGGGCAACTGTCAAAGCATCAACAGAGAGTCAGTAAACCTTTCTGCACATGAAAAACAGAAAGATAAAGACACACTGCACAATAGGTAGGTGAAAACTATTTTCTAGGTAGAAGATTTACAGTTTGCAAGCATCAAGATGGGTGTTTAACATGTTTCTAGGATTTCTAGGACAATGTGGAACACTGCCCCTGGAGCCCTGCTGGCTTTCTCCCCCCACCCCACTCTCAACAGTTTTGGGCTTAGCCATGGAGACGCATTTGAACCATCCCATGAGCTGCATTTGGCTGAAACTCTCTGCCTTGGCCAATTTTACAGTAACAGAAAGGGCAGATGCAGTGGAGTGGAGAGACCTATTTTCACCTAAAAGTAAAGTAAGAAAAAGGCACCTTGAGGAAAATGCCATTTGGAGTTTTCATGTGATCAGAATGAGATTTCATCCCCTGAATAAGATCTTAAAATGTCATCCAAATTCATTCACACAACAGACTGGAACATGGGTCATGTAAACAATCCCTTTCCTTCCAGCAGTCTACATCTTTCAGAAATTACTAACAAAAGACATCAGTCTACAAAGACCCATCCCACACTGTTTCCTCCTCATTTACTTTCTCATCTCTTTAAAATCAGAAGTTGATAATTGCTTTTGTCTTAAGAGATGGTAAAATGGGCAGTAATCTTTCTTACCCATTTATTTTATACAAGGAAACACTACAGCAACACTGTCATGAGGAGGTTCCTTCCTCTCTGACACTTTCAATGACTGTAAAACTCACCTGTTTCTCTTCTTATTCAAAAAGACTTTGCTGTGAACTAGCACCTTCAAATACTTAACAGGAGGGTAATGCTGTCCCTGTGCTCCTGAGAAAATATTTTCTCTGCCTAAGGCAGCAAAAAAACTTAAAAAGGGGTACAGAAAGAGACCAAAATTACTTGGATCTAGTTTTAAGAAGCAGAGGTAAGCAGAGGTGAGGCAAAAGCAATAGCTTTCCTCTCTAATGGACATTTGGATAACTATGCATGAGAGAATGGAAATTCACTTGTGCTGCCATGTTTCAGCACTGCATATTCCCAGACAAGAAATGCAGACACTCATCATTGGAGATGACAGAGGAGAACCTCACGCATTCTTTTCACAGGACTATTTTTGACACAGTTACATGTCTTCAAAACTGAGAGTCACCCCACAAGCACATTCCCATAGTTTAGCTTAGCGTGTAAGGAACTCATTTGAGGCAGAAAAACCTCAGCTGCATTGGGCTGAAAGTCAGGTCTTCTTTCTTTGAACACATGCAGGACACTGACCTCTTCAGAGGATTTAGGTAAAGCAGTACTTAAATCAAGATTCATCCCATCTCATTACAGCACAGAGAGGTCCAAGTTACAAAAGCCACCATGCCGTGTAGGCTCATTATGTAATGAGTGGAGAGAGACAGGCTGTGATTCATGTGTTAGATAGGTATTGCCTGCAAAGAATAGCAATGTTTGAAGATGGAACAAAATCAGTGTAGGAACCTGGGGAATTATCAGTCAGAGAAGATACCCACTGTATTAGAAACCTCCTATTAAAGTGGGGATTAGGCTTTGGAAACCAAGCACATTATTAGGCAGAGCTCTCATTTAAATCTGTTCTTTTGCCTATTTATTAAAGCAAATCAAAAGTTTAAGAAATAAAGTAACATTAGAATTAACCCGTTTATCACCTGGATTAGCAGATAAGGATGCAGTAAGTACCCTGTGCTTGACTCAATTCATAACAGTGTGTTAAGCTTTTAAAGTTCTGGGGGCAACTGTCATCACTGAAACATCTTATTCTGCCTATCTCATCTCTTTACTGCTAAATTAATTTTTATTATTGCACAAAATAGCTGCAAAATGCAAGCACTCATTTAAATTGTCATTAGGAGTTATGAATAATGACAGGTACAAAATGGACTAATAACTTATGGTCAAAAGCCATTAAGATAAAATGACTGTATTTCTGAGTATAAATGCAAGAAACAGTAAAACTTTAACAACTAATAAGGTAGGAATTCAAATAATAAAATAATTGTTTTCTGGCTACCTGTATTTTCCCTGAACTAGTCAAATTTCTTTAGACAAGTTATTATGTATCAAATAAATTTGAACATTTGGAGTAAGGGCTCTCCTTTGGGAGAACCTCCTCCTCACTGCTGACTGCAGAGAAAGCACAGAACAGTGGTTTAACTGGACACACACCTTCAGATGACTGAGATTTGCATAAATGTCTAGATGAGTCACTGGTTGCCACCAGCACCGTGGACTTTTTCTAAACCATTTTTCTTTTTAACTGCAACAGTTCAATGATCCAGATCATTGTGAGGGCTTCCAAGTACTAACACCAATATAAGCCAGAGGACAAGAAGATCCAGCTTAAACCAAGGAGGATGCCAGACCTTCTCTATTGATGGCAGAGCAGATTTATAGAAGAATAAAGAAAATTGCTTTTCACAGTACAAAGAATGCCATTATTTTCTCAGTGGTTTTGGAGCAGAAATTCTTTCTGCCTGCACAAGCAGAGAATTCACTGAGTACTAGTTTCTACTTATAAGTAGAAAATTCTGCTTCTTAGTGATTTCTAATGATTAACTTTTCTGATGTTTATTTTAGCTAATTAACTAATATTATTAAGTAATATTTGTTGCCAAAATTAAAGTCAACTAAATCCCATTATTTTATTTGATTGTGATCAGTGATCTATAAATAATTACACTCTTTATCACTATTTCACTTATCTCAGCTTTACAGTTCTAGAAAACAACCTTGACAGTTTTAAAAAGCATCAATATCAGATACAGGAATCAGCACTATCAGATATGGGAAGCTAGATCTTGGAACTTTAAGCAGATGAATGGACAAAAATGACACTGCAGAATGGAAAGGAGTTTAGGTCACCGAAGAAATTGTTCTGGTGGATATATAGCTTTATATTGTTACAGTCTATCAACTACAACAGGTATAACAAAATTCTGCACGATTGTCTCTCTAGTTTCAGAAATAAATGTATGATTTTAAATATTCAATTATAAGCCAATGAAATTACAAAATCTGAAGTCCTTGTGAATAGCAACACAACTAGTGTTAGCAACATAATTAGTGGTCAAAACAATAGCTGGCACAGGACTAACAGTCGCCCAGCAGATAGGAAAGGTGGCAGTAGTAAGATTACTCACAGTGAACAGGAACTGGCAACATCCCACATATGTGTTAAACAGCTGGGAGTGCAATTCCTATTCCTGCTCTGAGAGAGGGCTTCCACCAGCATCCCCAGTGGTGACACTTCATAGGGAGTGGAGAAAGGAGAGGTGGCAGGGGAAGCTGACAGCGGGTCAAGCAATGCTGTGAAGGAGCTGTACAACTGCAATTTCTTCAAGGCAGTAAAAACCTACATCTCTTTATTTTGGGAGAAGCAGTTAGCCAGTTGTAAAAGCACAGTACTCAGGACACCAGCTGGTAGATGGTGCATGACCTGGAAAATAAAAACCGATCCAAAGATACATAGAAGAGAAATGTTGCTCAGGTCCAGGCAGCCAGACCCCACCAGCTGAAGCTCTTCAGCTGGGGGAGATGGTATTCAGCTATCAACCTGTCTCAGATAAAGACGTTTTTGTGACAAATCCCTGGACCATTTCCAGCCAAAACTGAATACACCTAGTCCCAGGAAGACAGAGGACTACACACAAAGCAAGGACCTTCTGACTGCATTCAGTAAACTCATAGCAGATTAGAGCACCAGCAGTGGAAAGTGGCCCTGGCACAGCAGACAGGGTCCAGCAGGACCACCTGGAAATACAGGCACAGGAAGACACAGAACAAGAGTACTCTAAACTCTGCAAACAAGCTCATCTCCAGCAATGGCCACTGCCAAAACGAGATGCCAGCTGTAGGTGGTAGATGTAGCTGACTCCCTCTAAACAGTTCAGGCAGACTCCATTGTTAGTAGCTAAAATTTGGGAAACATATCTCCATCCAAAATCCACACACTCCAAGGAGTAAAATGAGGGAACAGATGATGAACACTTTGCTGGATCTGCAAAATAAACACTTAAAGAAGCAGGAAAATAGAAAGAATTACAAACCCAGCAATGGAGTCAATATTGCAGAACAGCTGTTGAGGCAGCTTTGCAGATCTAGCTTCAGCTGCTTAGCAAGCATAATGGCATCAGTTACACCTAATTCACATTTTAAAATACTGAGTGCCTACAGAACAAGTACCAGTGGGGGAATGGTATTCTACGTAATACACTGGGCAGCAAGACAATTTCTTCAAGGAACTGCTCTCTCTTCAAGGAAGATCCCAAAAAAGATACTCTAGTCTCAGTATCCTGACCCTTAAGCAAGCGACAGGAAGCAGTAAAACACAGGGTGGTTTCCTCAGCCTGATGAGAAAGCTCAATGAAACAAGCATGTATTTTGCCACTGGCACAAACCTCCAGCTTCTCACTTACTGTAAATCTGCCTTTTTAATCTCTATTTGATTCAAAATCTTCACAGGTGAGGACCAAAGACAACAACTCCCCCTCTTCCCATGAGTGTAGTTTCCTCTTCAACTCTCAGTTTCATTCACACAGAAACACAACTAAGGACCTTAACTTCAGTGACCAAAAAAGTCATGTATCAGCCCTGCCCCATAAACCCGATTATAGAAAGCGAAGGGAGACGACCCATCCTTTGATCAGCATCGAACTCCGATTTATTGATCGGAGGCACTTTTTATAACAGTGTTAATTAAGCTCATACTTATTGCAAAACCCGAGCTCATCATAGGCTACAGCTAAAACATTAATCCCTCCTTTTGTCTTCAATACATGTGGTTTGTTACTGAAACCAAGATTTGTGTTCTCACCCTGATATGAATGGTTCTCAAAACCTCCATGTCTGTTCCCAAAACAGCCAAGGACAGAATGTTTACCTGTTATGAGAAGACTGCCTGAGAACTTAGCTGTTTACAGAAACAGGCTGGGAGAATTTGCTCCTCACAGCTGCCTTTTACTTTTCCATCAGCTGTATATGATTATGGCATGTCTGAACAAAACTCTATAAGCCATTTCTGAGCAAAATTCTCCAACACCCCATGCCACATTCCATTGTTAGTGCCTGAGTTTATCTATTTAAATCCACAAAAGGATTTCCTGATGCTTTCTGCATTAACAATTAAAGACTATATTCATCCTACTCCAGAGTGCCAAGGGGTAACCAGGAATGCCCAGGCAGCAGGCTCAGCATGCCCGCATCTCCTGTCTTAGCCAGCAACCATACATGCAGGGTTGATCATCCCACAGAGAAGATGCTACCTTTTATTCCCATTAGTGAATTAATTTTCTCAATTTCATTCTGAAGTTCCCCTTAATGTTTTCCTTAAATTCGCAGACTGGGCTAATTTTCATGCCACCATGTGAGTGGGCAAATGTGTAGTAACAAATTTGGTTGTACATAATGTATTTGCTGGAGAGAAACATCATTGTAATAAGCCCTTGTACCAGTAAAAAAAATAGTAATTTGTTTGCTTCATTTAGTAATATTTAAAATTAATTCAATTGATTATATATTAAAAAGTATTGACTAATTTTCATAGCAATTGATTAATTACAAGGATGTTTCAATGTGATTGAGTACGCAATCTCTGCAGCAACTGTCATACTTTAAAAACAGCAATGGAGTATGTTTCCCTAACCACCAGCTGGAAGTTTAATTAGTTAAATGGTAAGTTTTAGCACTTACTTGCAGAAGAGATAAGATAAATATGAATTATTTTTTTCCAATAATGTGCATACTGTGCATGCCACTCAAAAAGACAGTGAACAGAGTCTGGGAAAGTCTGCATCCTTTTCATATCCCTTACCAATCCCTGAGGCACATACTAAATATAATCAGGGTTAGTTTTTTTTAAACTATTTATTTTTCAATTTATTATGACTTCATACTTGGTGACGCCATATTTTTAAATTATACTAGGCTGGTTTTAGACAGTAACTAGTTCTATATAAAACCCAACAGCATTATTGAACATAATGACATTATCCCTTCAGAGCACAAACTGATGTTACCTAATAAATTCTTTGAGCAAAGACAACACATATTAGAGAGAACATTATTCTACCATTAATTTTTATTATATGACCAAAAGTAGATCACAGCAGCTCATGAACAAAAAGAGCAAAACCAGATGCTCTAATTGTTAGCACAGTGTTTTAGCTCTGTTAGTAAACAGAAATGCTACCAGGTTTTTAAGTCTTATTCTGTACATTTGTACATAATATTTACTCTGAAGTAACTGACACCTATCTTGGTAAAATGGGATCCTTTTATTTATTCTACACAAGAAACTGCTGATGAGGAAAAATGTATTACTCTGTTATAAGAAACTTTTTACAGCATTGCACATTATTTTTAACTGCTACTCTTGAACAGTTTTAACAGATAGCACACAATATTTACTTTCTTAGCCAAATAAATCCTCAACCATTGCTACCTGACTTATTTTATTTCAGATTTCAAGAGGAAAACTCAAAAAAGCACAGTAAGAAAAAAAAATAGAAAATGCTTCCACAAAAATAACATTTTAACTTTTCTCTTTTCATAGTAAAACACTACTCTATATCAATCAAAATTCAATTGGAATTTCAAAGAACTTTAAAGTCTGTGAATTAACTAAGTTTATTTTAAAACTGGGTCTTCATTGTCCTGAAACTCTGGATCATCAGTGTTGTAAGATTAGAATTTACATGCTAATAAAGTCACATAAAAACATCCAGATAAAAAGCAGACTGCAAGAGCTCTGAAAAGACTCAGTGCTTCATAGCTATTTCTTCCTAATTTTTTCCTCTAAAATGCTAGTAATTTGCTGACAAAGTATTTCTAATAAAGCAGTATTTTCATGCACACAGTATTTTTTGTAATATGTAAGCATGTTTACGTACTTACATTACTGCATTCTCAGTACAATTTCAAAGCATTCCATAAATAAATAGTTTCGACCTCTCACATGAAAAGTTTTGTCCTATGTAAATATTATAAAAGATTTTATCGCACAGGAGATCTCTGATCACATTATACTTGAAATTAAAAAAAAAAAAAAAAAAAAAAAGAGTACATCCAAAATGGTAACTTCAGTACAAGTACAGCAGCCTTTTATACACACAGAAAAGCAGTAAGGAAATGTTTTACCAGGTCACACAGAAAAAATTCCAATCATCTTTCTTAGTCAAATCAAGTTTTAAACCTCAATAACCACACAATGTAAAAGAAAGCCAGCCAGCAAAGATTGGTAGAGTGGAAGTAGTTCTTACTGCTAACACCACTAGTCATATGTCCTTTTGCATTAAGTGAAATCTTCAATCAAAAAAGCAGAGAAGGAAAGGCAGTGAGAAGAGATGGACAGCAGTGAAGCTGCCGACTGTGGTGGAAGAACACTCCAGACTCCCAACGCCCGGATCTCCCAAACTGACTTGGTGAATAGTCCTGAAATAGCATTGGAAACACCATGCAAAGCAGGCTAAAAATCAAACATTCAGCACACTCGAGCCTAAAGACCAAAAGCTGCATTTTCCTGCAGAGCCCCCTGCGCAGCAGGCCACAGGCAGCGAGGTTGGCTGTGCTGTGCGGGCAGCAGCCGCCCTTGGCTCCGCGCTGCTCCGAACCACCGGAGCACACCCAGGGCAGGCCGCACTGCGCGGCGACACGGCCTCTGCACGTGGAACACAGCCAGCACTGGCACCAGCAGCTCATCATTTACAAACATGTGACTGACATGAACATAGTGGGATCTTTGTTCTCATTCTGAAGCAATTATCAAGATTCAATGTGGAGAACTGACATAAAGGCATGTGCAAGTAGGAAACTTCACGCGATTTATCTGAGGACAGGCTTCAAAGGCTAGAGTTTCTCATTTAAGGACTTCATATTGAAAAAAAATAAAGTTCAAACTGCTTCATTTTTCTGAATTCACAGAATGATAATGAACTTGCTTTGAAAGGTTTAAACTAGAATTATATATTTATTTGACTTTTATAATAATATCTATGTAGGAAAACTGTGGCTGCACACTTAGACCATTATGAGGTTAAGTATTTCAGGAAGAAAATTTAAAAACTAGCTTTTATTTGGAAAATCAGTTTAAAATTTGAAATTAAAATAGCAGCAGAAGCTGATTTATGACATCACAATATTAAAATATTAAGTCACTCTGCTGCTTCACTAATTTCCAATGTTCACCTACAAAGCAAGCACAATCATCTGTAGCTCAGCTCTTTATTTCAGAAGTCAGAGTACTTCAGTGGTCTGGTGAAGCAGTTCTTCACACATCCAGAGGCAGAAGAGAGAATCCAAATGAAGCTGTCCTCCTCCAGCCTTTGGAGTGTGGACCATGAGATAGTTACACCACCCTCTACAGAAAGAGCTCTCTTGACCTGCTAAGATCATTCTTGTGTGTGATGAAAGGTGAACCCAGGTTTGCCACATCTGCCTGCCGATCTGGACTAAAAGTCTCAAGAGTTGATCAAAAAGTAGTATCAGGCTACACAGATTGACATATATTCTAGAGGGCTTATCAAATAAGTAAGCTACTCTAAAAGAGGACCAACATTAATAATAAAACAAAAAGGAGTGGGAAATATAATCTCTTCTGAGATCTTTTTCTGTCCCTTATGCTCTCAGCAATTTCTAAAAATATTTCTGCCAACATATTGTTTTGTGTCAAATAAAAACTGAAGACATTTGAGGATATGATCTTTGGTTTTTATGCCTCATTGTTATAAAATTAGCCTCAGATTCATTTTTCAGAATAGAAACAGTTTTAAATATTAAACATAAAGAGTGCATCTAATACTTGGACCTGCAGAATATTTCACATCCTGTTGGTGCCCTAGGAATTGAATTTTACTATTTTCAAAAGAATTAACATAATTTTGACTAGGAAAAACAAAAAAAGACGGCCTATATAAAATTTTTAATGCTGAAACATATCTGGTATACAAGATTTGTATGCACAAATGTCTAGTCTATTTGTGTTTACTTTCAGCACACCATTTCAGAAACATTTTTTCAAATAGCCACAATATTAATATCTGTTCTTCATTCAATGAACATTCATATTGAATTGTTCCTGAATGTTCAGAGTGTATTAAACATATTTCTTTTTCTAGCTCATTTTTGTGTACTTACTTTACAATGAAATTGTAAATTTCATTGTACTACAGCAGGCATTTTAAAAAAATAACTTGGTTGGTAGGTTGGTTGGTTGGTTGGTTGGTTGGTTGGTTGGTTGGTTGGTTGGTTGGGGGTTTTTTTAGTGAGATGGGAAAAAAATGGAGCAATTATTTTTTGAGTGAAAATCTACTACATTCCAATTCCAGAATTAAGAGCACAACCAAATCTATCTACAAGTTCCTTCAAGACAGGCACAGTTATGGTCTTTCAGAAATGTACAGATGCCCTAAAACATCAGCAAAAGAACGTTTTCAGCTTTCCAGGCATTCCTGCTTCAGGCCTCACTTAGCATTACACAACTGTCACTCCACAGGGCTTCTGCATACTTTCAGTCTGATAAACTGTTTGAATAAGTTGAATTATTTAAGTAATGCACTGGACTATTTAAGCACATTTATCACCTTCTATCGCCAACTTATTTCCTTCAGAACCCCTCTTCCAGAGTAAGGGTGTTTCCTACTCAGTTTCTTATGCTAAATCACACTCCAGCATAGTCCCTCTCCCTTCCATGGTGAGTGAGAAGGGAAGAGGATCACTCAGCCCACTTTGATGGCAAACCTGGCTAAACTCAGGTAATGCACATGTTGTTATTAGGCATCTCCAGATTGGGTAGTTTCAGAGAGATTATTTTGAAATAAAATGGTGAAAAAAAGACTTTAATTTCTCTGACCTAGTCTTTCTTCTTTTTTTTTTTTTTTTAAATACATGGGTCACAGGCACTTACATTCACATCATGTTCAGAGAAGTGAAGAATATGTCTACTCCTCCTGAGTGATTAACTCAGACATAAATATCTACCTTTTAGATGCCTAAATTGGGTTAGGTAAGTATTAGGAAATTATTTAAGGAAGCATTCTGAGGGATCACGAAAACATCCCAGACTTCCCCACACTTCCCAGGGCCTGAAGACAGAGCTGAAGAGGAGCAGGGCTGCCACAAGCAACAGAAAGACAGCAGCAATGGCTCCATGCTGTGGACAC
This sequence comes from Melospiza georgiana, assembly GCF_028018845.1. Taxonomy (NCBI): domain Eukaryota; kingdom Metazoa; phylum Chordata; class Aves; order Passeriformes; family Passerellidae; genus Melospiza; species Melospiza georgiana. The sequence continues at coordinate 53,112,852 of NC_080433.1, forward strand.
TGTCCAGATTTTCTCAGCTTCTACCTAAAAGAAAATTTTTTGCATTTGAGACTCAGCTGACACAACTCTTTTGCCTTTAAGAGGAAAATAAAATGATCTGAGGGAACTAATTATGGAAAGGAATCTGTGTATAACTATGCAAGTAATCTTTTCTCACTTCCTCAGTTAGATGGGGTAAAAATACTTCACAACATTTCCAGGGAGTTAACATAATTTGTTTCCAACCTGTTTCTGGAATATCATTCTGAAGAGATCGAATTTAATGAACAAGGGTATGTTTAAAAGGAAAGGGAATACAGATCTGAAGGTACTTGACTGAAACTCTCAAGCAATCAAGCATATGAAAATATTTAATAGGCATGGAAAACAGGAGATAAGTGAACACTGGAGAAGGCATTTTTAATCAGTCAAGTAAATTCATAACTGCAACATAAGAGTAACTTGATTGGAATTCATGTAGCTTAGTAATTTTTACAGTATAAAGGCTTTTCCTGCTTATTAGATTACTGAATTAGGTGGTTGAAGTCTAAAGCACTCTAATGTTCTTCCAAGAACTTGGGTGAAATTCATTAATTCATCTGATTCTATTCTGAAAACTTCTCATGAACTGCTACAATTCATTGTTAATTGTAACATCACACCAAGAATAACACTAAATAATATGGGTTAGAGGCTTTGTCTGGCTACTATGAAAGAATCTACTTTTATTCTGGTATTTGCTGTGTCACACAAATGGTACTATGCTAAGGATGTTGCATACTCTGTCACTGTTTAACTACTGGAAAATTTCCAATAGAAAGAAAATTGAGAAATTGTTTTAATGAAGTGGTTTCCTGAACAATCTTGGATATAAAATCTCTCCATACAACTTTTGAGCTGTACCTCTATCTCACTCTTCATCTCTATACTTCTGTAATGTCTATCATCTAAGGATCTTAGAGATTTTGCCAATACTTATTACACTTCACAGCAATCTTAAATGGAAAGAAACTGATCACATCACTTTATGACAAATAAACAATGAAAATGTTGTAAAGTAAGACAACATTATCATGGAATTGAAACTACTTTGCTTAAAAAAAAATCTAGGCTGTTAGGTATTAGATTTGTTTTCATGTAGTAGAGATTAAATAATTAATTACATTGATTACATGAAATGTTTTACATACACTTTATGCTTTTGAGAAATTAGTTTTTCCAAAACTGGTTTTCTGTTTGGACTAAAATTACCACAAATCCAAGTTTAGTTCTTTTGCCTGTATATCCCAGATACAAAGCAACATACTACTACTGTAATTTTCTTTGCCAATAAGCTCCCATAATATATTATGAAAAGCCGTATATGCCAGAGAGAGGGATTCTTGATGATACACAATGTAGTTAACACTTAAAGATACTAAGCCACAAATTATACTTTTAGCTTTCTATAACAGCAAAATTAAGCAATGAGAGGACCACTAGGACATGCACTAGAAAAACTCTCTATGACCAAAATGGCCATAGTAAGAGTTTAGTATACACATGTATAATGCATACCGCCAACCACCAACAGTAATTCTTGCATCAAGGTCTCCTAACTTCTGAAAACACTAACACACAGATTTTATGAAATAGTCCATCTTGGTTAAGGTCAATATAAGACTAAATAATCCTTCTCTTAAAAAAAAAAAAAAAAATTACTGTACTTTATTAGCGTTTCTTGCATTTTCAAATTCGAGCTTTACAGTCCTGCTGCATTTTGTCAAATTAAAGGGCTCTCTAACAGTAGCTTTCTCTTCCCAGTGCAGGTACTCACAATCTTTGATCAAATCCTCTTTATAAACCAAATAAATTGATCTTAAGTCAGTCACTGCAAGGTGTTTTTGCTAGACCACAAAGTATTTCTGTAGGAGCTATATGCCTTCAGACCTTTCACAGTAATAAAAAATATTTATTTTGCTTTGGAATGTATGTGCAAGAAATAAACAAAGCACTAACATAATTTCTTAATAAAATTAGCATTTATTATTTCATATGATTTATAAATTAATTCGGAGACTTCTCATATGCCTACATAGGCTTTCACAGACACTTGTAGAGAGAGCTGGACTAGATGATCCTTGTGGTTCCCTTCCAACTCAGAATATTCTGTGATTCTGTGGAGCTAAAAGGTCTCCTTTTTCTAATCCATGATTTTACATGTTCACATGAACATACTCCTGTACATGTACACACAGTTTTTGTGTTAACTGTGCTGATTCAATTACTTACTTTCACAATAACTTTAGGATTACTGTTTTTAAAATAATAGTAACATTTCAACACAACACATTGTATTTCCTCTCTGTTAAGGAAATCCTAAGGCTCTTTCATTTAATGGATTTATGGAGTATTAAATGCAATTAATGAAGCTTTATTTAGTTGAAGGAAACAACCACATTTTCACAGGATTAGCAAACTTCAAATTGTATTCAATCAAGAAAAGCATTAGTCATACTCATGTACCTGTATCTTATAATTTTCTATTGTTTTTTCCCATGTGATAGAATTCCCACTTCATCATTCATTTCCAAGAAACATGAATTACACTTTTGTGTGTGCATTAAGTCATCATAATATTTACTTTATAAATGTTGCTTTATTACGAAGCACTTAGCTGCATACTTGTATGGAACCAAAATTAAATCATTTTTGCAGCTGTCAATGTGCCACACATTTCTACAGTACCAGATAAATCCATAATCATGCTGCTGATTGTCAGCAAAACTACAATGGACAGTTTTATTACTGCTGGCAAACAAATGTCACAGAGTCCTCTGAGAGCCATGCTGTGCCATGACTGCTGCATGCAACACACTGGAAAATCCTATCTCTGGAAGGATTAACCACTACTCCACTGCCAGTGAAGACTGAAGGCCACATAAAGAATGAGATAATTGACAATTAAAGTGTTGGGAGATTGTAAAGTATTGGGCTTGATCCAGTTCTGAAAGAAATAACTGAAAGAGTCCCCCTGATGATGCAGACTGTAAGTAACACTACTAAAATAAATCCTATTCAAGTATAGGCTTGAAGTTGTCTTCTATATTTTACACATTTAGAACTATTAAGAAGAGCAAACTGCTGCCACTTATAAGTTTCATTTTTAGCACATATCCCTCTGAAATACTTAATTAGGTAATGTAATGTTCCACTTTACTACGACATTTAGCTCTGCAGGAACACCAATAAATGGTACACAAATTAAATGCATAGCAAGGCTAAGGTTTTTTATGACACCTCTTCCTAATTCAGAAGGCACAATAAACATCAACCAGTTCACAAAATAATCAAATATTGACACTGCACCAATAAAGAAGGGTATCTAGTACAATTGGTGATGAAATGGACAGGAACTAATACACTAAGAACATCTATCATTGCTGCCTGTGTTGTTTTTTACCCTCTTTGCATTTCCTACCCTTTTTCATCTTTCATCCATTATCTGTTGTGAGTAAACGGCTTATTTTAAGGACCTTGAGGGATTCTCCATGAGCACACCTAGTCTTTCACATGTTTTAAATGATAGTGCTTTCACTTAAAATAAATGTTACATTCTGAAACAATTTCCCCAAGACTAAAATATATTTTTTTTCTTTAGTACCAGTTAAATTAGGCCTTTCTGAGTAGTTTTTGCTCAAATATTTGCTTCAAGGTCATTGCCTTAGAATATCATTTTACCTTAAAAAAGTGTAAAAGTTAGTGTGACCTACTTTATGATACTTGTATGCTGACACTGCTTTCAAATGAACATCTAATTTGTACAATTCACAACACAGGTGAACAGTTTAATGGGATATGGGAATTATTCACCCTGAACTGAGCAGGAAAAGAGAATAACATCACTCCACAGATACACAATGGAGAGGTGTCAGTTAGTGGGTGAGGCTTGCATGAACTAACAACAAAGCCTGGAACCTTGTTATCCAAAAATGTTAATTTGTAGCTTCCCCATAATTTTTCTTAGGCAAAATTCTGTCGACTTAACAGTACTTGTCTCCTCCTTAACATGAGAGTATGCCACCAAGACCTCTGTGTGGCTCTGTCCCAGTTACTGCAGTTACTATGCTGGAGATTAAGACAAAACAGAAGTGTTAGTTCATGGCAAAACCAGTGCCAATCTGCTTTGGCTAAAAGACATTCCTTCATAACAAACTAATTTTAATTTTATGGTACCATTTCTAAAACTATTTACATTATCTGGGCAAAATGATAATTGCAGCATACTTACTTGTTGACAGTTACATCAGTGTGGTAACATGGAAGAAATTGTTGGTTAATTGCTCAAGAATTTTTTCAGAAGCACAGGCATATTTTGCAGCTATTGTTGAGCCCCACTCTCCTAGACTGTCTCCTTAGCAATTAACCCAATTAAGTGAATTTAAACTTAGGTCATGCAGGTTTATGAGTGCTAACAGTAATGTTTCTGACAGTAGATAAGGCACCTGTTGTTATGCACTATATTGTCCTGAGTTTCCATGGGACTGGGTTTGTATTGAATTTTTTTCCCAAAACAAGGATGACAACTTCCTAAATCAAAAGGATCACCACCTGTAGTTCTCTAGGAGCCATAAGCAGAATGAATAACAGACCTTGAAATAACTAACTGAATGAACTGAATTACTGAATTAGAGAATTGAGGGAAGGGGGCAGTGGGGCCATGGAGGGAAGAACAAGAAACTGAAGTGGAATTAAACTACTAAAAGCAACCCTATTTTATCCACAAACAAATCTTATGACCAGCATGTGTTCAGTGAATTACACTCCACTCGAGCTGGAGAATATTAAGGATGCTTGATGCAGGCTCTCAGACTGTGCTGAAAATAGAGATGTGGTCCATGCAGACCAGAAGGTGGCCATTCCTCTTTCATCATAACTGGGGATGTGCCATTTTGCCCTCATTACAAATGCAGAGTGTATGCTTGGCCAAGAAACACACTGAATCTACACACTGAAAGGGACATGATCAGTATAGTTAGATCTGCTATGCTACCCTGTTCATCCTTGCATAGGGTCTCTTACATCAACTATCACATCTTCTTTGCATGAAGGACTACTCTTGAAGTGATTCCTTGTATGCACTGCAGTTCTCCTGGTGCTGGAACTCTACTACTCAGCTCAAGTTGTTGACATGACTGTTTGTGTGATATGGATTTGAGTTTGTCACATGCTTTCTATTTGCCATGAGCCTCTAAATCACTTCAGCAGTGTCACTGAGTAATTAAAGAGGTGATTAGGTCAGAAGCACAAGTACAACTCAGAAACTTTCTTTCTCAAAACCACTTCTTCCTCTTGAATCAGAAAACAAATTATCCTATTCACAGGAAGATCTGCCTTGGGAAAGATTAACTGCTAGTGTCATCTGTCAATCCACAGTGAATCACTACAACTTTCTACAGCTTCAGAACAAAATCCCAAAGAAAAATGTGATTAACAGGTTGTTGGCACAGATGAATCCACAGTACCAGGCTCAGGCATTTTGTCTGGAAATAGAGAAAATATTTCTCTGTCTCAGGCACTAACTTGAAGCAATCACAGATGGCCCATTATATTACATACACATTTATAAGGCAACAAACCCAGACAAAAGCCTTCTGTAGAATAATATAGAGCCTAGTTACCAATAGAAGTTTTTCAGACTGAAAGAAGAGAAAATTAAACATACTGTTCTGAGGGATGGGAAAAAAAATAGCGACAAAATCAGATTTTAAAGACCTTCATAAACATGTCACTTCTGCTAAATATCTGGCCAATGCATGAAATACTTGGAATTTTTAAAAATTTTGTATGGTCTTCAAGTTAATCTGTATTATACAGCTGTGTCTAGTCTAGAAATTAAAGATGCTCTAAACCATATTACCTGTCATAGAGTTCCACTGCCATTTCCACACTATTGCCACCTTATACAATAGAGCCAAGCAGACACAAACTCTCCTGGGAAATGGTTTGGGACCATATTAACTCCTGAACTATGCTCAGGATTGTTTCTGCATGTCTCAGCAAGAAACCCTTCCAACAAGTTAGCAGTAAAAGCAGCTAAACATAGCCCTCTGACTAACATTGTACAGTTACAAATCAAGTGTTCCTAAGATTATTTCCAGCAAGAGGTATGAAGACTGAATATTACTTCTACACATTTACACATTAGGCAGAACCAGTATTTGAAAAATCCTGCAGTTAACAGTTTGTGATTCTAACTGAGCATTGATAGCACCTTGAGTCTAAATGTCTAGATGCAATTTGTGAAACTTAATTTTTTTCTTCCACTTAAAAACTCATATTTTTCTTTGGTCTCAAACTTTTGTCTACTCTCATTGGTAATATTCAAAGGCTCACCTTTTTGTGCTCATTAGAGGAGCTGCACACACAATTTCAGATTTGCAGCAAGTCTAACCACACAGAATTTATGTTCTTTACCTATAAAGCCCATTAAAATTTTGAAAAGTATCTCAGTGTGGTCTCAGCATATTGACACTGACTTTGTTTGGCATCCACCTTGCCTCAGTAGAGTCACCACACTTAAAAATGGAGATGCTCTGGCTGACAGTGCTGAGATTGCCTTAAAGCTAGACAGCATCTGGAAACAATAAGCATGCAATTTTTATACAACATGCATACATGAATGCACACATACGAGTGGCAACATGAATTCTTAGCTCATATGAAAAAGCAGCTAACACTTAATTACTGACTACAGTGTCATTACAAATAATGAATGTTGTCAACTAAGAAATATATATCTCTAGTTCATCTCCAGATGTATAGAGCTATCTAGAGACATATCAACACATCTGGACCCTCACACTGAAGTCATTGTGCTCTGTGTACACTCCACTGCTATATGTATTGTTCTCAAAATAAAAAGGAGCTTGTTGTCTGGCCCAGACTACCTTCTCTGTAAACATTAACTTCCATCCACAGTCACATCGTTACAAGAGAATAAATTTCTAATTAAAATATGTCACTTCAAACACAACAAACAGTCCTTTTGGTCTTTCCACAGTAAAACCCAAAACCGGGAAGAATATTAAAACTAATAAGTATAACAGGGACTTCAGATATGTTTTCAGTTACTAGCAAAGAAAAATAAATTAATAAATTTATATGATTCTTGAAGCAATTTCTTTCAACTTTAACCCAAATTATGCACCAAACCACAAAGACTCACTCACTAGGATCTTGTTGGAGAGGGGTGCACAGGCCAAGAGCTGGCATGGCCAATGGAAATGCTGCAATCTTCAGTGTAAATCCAGACAGCACATAAATAAATAAATCCAATTATAAAGCAAAATTTATATAGGAAAAATAAGAATAGAGATGATTTTTTATGCATTTTTTTCTTTCAGGATAAGAGTACCTTTACACTGCTATTAAACAAAGTGAAAATTCCTCCATCAGAATGAAATAGAAATATAATGTTAGAATCTTGTTCCACACAGAAATTGATCAAACTAAAATTACCTTTAGAAGGTTACATTCATGTTAGTGCTTTCACAGAAATGAAGACATTTAAAAGATCAGTAACTATGCTGCTAGTGGTCATGAAGTTATACAGCATTTTAAAAAAATTAAATTTGGTGTAATTAAAAATTGAAATTGTTGCTACTTTTATTAAAGATAAACCAGTAGACATGAAGTCAAGTTTAACATGACATTTAAAAACAAAAATTAATTCTCTCTTGGATAGAAGAATTGGACGTTCCAACATGGCACGGTGACTCATCTACCTGACCAGAATGCACTGGAATAATTTGCCTCCAGTAATAACAAGCAGCACACTGAGGCAATTATGATCAATTTGTCTGTAACTCCTGCTTTACAGACCCTCTGGAATATTCTTGAGGAATGTTTTTACCAAGAATGTCACAGGGGCAATGACAGGAAAAAAAGGTAGTGATATCCCCTGAATATTAGTACAGTATTTGAAGCATTGATTGTATTAAATTGAACTACAAAATGCACCTTATGCAACAACAACAGAAACACAATGCTGTCTACTAAATTCATGAACAGCCAGCAGGACTAACATCAAACCATTTATTTAAATAGATAGCTATTTTTCCGCATTAAAGGTTGGCCCAAATCTAAGCAATGATGGAGCTTAAAGCACTAATGCCTAGAGAAGTAATGTTTCTCCTAAATGATAAGGCAGAGAAGGTTGCAGAACATTTACATGTAGCTGAGATATTAATCCATATAATCATGCAGTTCTCTGTTTCCATGGCAACCATTAGAGAAGAGTTTTCACCCTGAAGGACTTTTTCTTTCATGGTACTACTGGAAAGCTGCCATTGGAACAGTGTTGGTTATCTGTTGCTCACAGCACAGGAAATTCAAGGATGTGTACACTCTAACCTTGAGAGAGGCTGAACCCACTGAGACCAGAGGGGAAAAATCAGGCAAATCCACATGGCCTGAGTATCTAACTTTGCACCTCCTTTCACTCAATTTCCTCCCAAAACCCCATAATTGGAAATAGGTGCATGCAAGTTAAGATTCATTTCACCTGAACGAGATCATCATAATGAAAGGGAAACAAATTTGAAAGAATAGAAGCAATTCCATGTCAGAAACACTTGGCATCATATAGGAGCAGAGTCCAGCCCCTCCTCCAGATGTAGTTGGTGTTTCTCTGGCAGCCTGGCCACCCTGCTTGGGTGCCTCTTCCCTGCACTCCAGCCAGCCAGCCTGCATACAGAGGGAACGGCTGGAAGGAGCCAAGGCATAAAGTTTACATACCACAACTCAGGAATGAAACAAACAGCATGCTGTGCTCACATAGGATATTTAATAAAACAAAAACACAACCATTTTTATAAGGACATGCTTTATGGTGCATTTGAAGGAGCTGAGAATTCCACAAGTATTAAAGTACTCTACTTTGAAGAAGAAAAACTTTCATTTAATGTTAGATTAAAGCAGCTTCCCAGGAATATGCCCTATGCTCTCCTACAGCAAAATGTAGAACCCACAGGCATCTTCCTTAGGAACAAAGCCCCTGGAGTGCCCTCTCCTGAAACACCTCTCAGATTTCATCTTATCTCTTGAAAGCTTTCTCTTAGCCTCCCATAGCCTGAATTACCAACGGGGCAAGAGGCAGGTCCAAGCTATTTACTGGTGCCTTAGAGCAGATCAAAAAAGACAGGCTGAATCTCAGGTTAAAAGCTTCCTGAAGAAAACATGGAAAAACTGATTCATCAAATACTCTACAAGAAAGGCCAGAAAATGGGGCTATATTTTAAAGCCAGTTGTTGACAGTTGTCTGTGGCAGAACAGCATTTAACAAACCACTGCAGAGTCTGCACTCTTCCATTTTTTGAGGCAGATCAACAGCTTACATTATGAAACAGAAATCATGTAACTACAAATCATAAATACTCTTAGGCCGAAGAGGAAATGAAAATGTCAGTAACATGAGATTTTACCCCATAATCCAATTTTTTATTTTTAAAAAAGCAAATTATATTAAGGTATCATTTTTCCCAACTATTCAAAACAGCAGGTCAGTTCAAAGCAAAGCATGCTATCATACTGTCATGCTCAGAGTTTTATTAGGAAGCACAGTATTTTTAACTCTTGCCATTTATGTCTGATAAAAATACCAAATTTATGTATTTATGTCCATTTGTCTGCTGTAACCAGTACACTAATACTGCAATAAATGAATTCTAGTAACTAAAATAACTTCTGGCTTAAAAGCATGACAAAATAATACTTTCGTAACAAGCATGAAGTGGTAACTCAGATACACATATCCAAAAAATGTAAATTAAGAAAACCAACAACAAGAATACAAACCCACTGTCTTATGGTTCAGAACACAGGAGTTATCTGTGTTTGCTTGCTATGTCTGCTGGAATACAAGATAAGAAGTATGCAGAAGTCTTTTTAAAAACAAAAAAACACCACAACAAAAATAAATCACCATAAACCCCAATGAAACAAAAACAAACAAATCTCCAAAACAGAAACAAAAAAATCTCCCACAAGAACCAAACACTTTTTTTTTCCAACTCAAACAATCTTACCTTACATTATTGTCTTTTAATTCTAAGATCACTTTGGATGTTTAGACAGAAAATTAGCTGGTTGAAGATAGTTTATGTGGTGGGTTGACCCTGTCCCTTCCTCAGCTGGACAGAGGTGAGAAAACAGAATGTAAATCTCATGGAAAAATGTAAGGGAGCAATCATTCACTAATTACTATCACAGGAAAAACAGGCTCAGCTTAGGGGAATCAGCTTAATCTATTACCAGTCACATCAGAGATGGGTAATGAAGAGTCGCTGATGGGTTTGGTCATGGCCACTGGCAGGTCTGTCCTGGAGCCACTTGGCACTGGCTCTGTTAGACACAGAGAAAGCTTCTGGTAGCTTCTCACAGGAACCAGCCCTGTGGCCCCTCACTGCTAAAACCTGGCCATGTAAATCCAGTGCATATTAGTAAATTCTCTCATTGCTCAATGAAAATATAATCTGTTGAAAATACATCAATTTATGTATGACTGTTATATGCATTAGCAGGTGAACACCAAATCAAAATACTTAAAAGTTCTAAATTATAATACCTGGAATAACTTACATTTTGGAGTCATTAATAATATATATTCAAATTTATCTAAAATGAGTAAATGTATAACTACTATCTTTTGTATACCTAAAGAATTTAGTATGTGAAACATATTGTAAAATACTTCTCTGATCATCTTTTCCTTACACTTTTGTCTTCCTAAATTAAAAAGAAACATTAAACTATCACTATGACAAAGATGGGAATAACTCATTATAATTTTTTTTTGGTCAACTAGTTTTTATTAATGTTGTTCTAGACAATTTTATAATACTTCTTACTAAATTCTACAGGAAGTCACCAACACAGTCTGTAAACAGAATTTAGTTTCTCAGTAGAACAGAAATATATTTCTAGGGAGCTGAAATAATAAACCTATTACCTTCGCATTTATGAAAAAAAAAGGTTGAAAACATTTCCACATCTTCCACACAAATACTTAAAAGGAATGTAAAATTTAAATAAAATATTTTATTAATTCTACAATGCATCTGCTTTGACTCATGCTTTGTGCCTCAGGACATCTGAACAACTGCTGGTTGTTCAGATGGCTCACTCACATTTATTTGTATCAACAAATAAACAAAAAAATCTCTACCAGGGGATCATTTCAGCAGTCTGAGGATGGTTTTTCTCTCCTGTAAGAGATCTCTAAATGAGGTCTCTTAAGCTGTAATAATTTGTAAAAAGTGACAGCTTTATTAAATGATTTCTAATGTATTTTTCCTAGAATTTACCAACGCATTAAAAAGGTGATCTTTAATAAAAAGCAAATTCTTCACAGACAAAACTGAAATCAGTTTCACATCTACATAGTAGGAGAAAAGTCAAACGCAACCCTCACTTCTATTTGACTAGAAATTCAAGTTGAAACACCATCTTCTCTTTTCCCATGAAATCCAATCATGCAAATACTTAATCAGTGACCTGTCAAACTCCTCCTCATGACAGTATCAGTATCAAAAAATGATGCCCTGAGGTTTCAATATGCATTGAATTTTCTATGGCTCCACTTGGTGATAAACCCAAAACCAGAAGGTAAACCATGACCTACTTCTTCCATTTTACAGATTTCATTTACTGCCTCTAGCGATAACCAGAAGACTTCTCTCCAGGGACTACATGAGCATCTGAATCCGAGAGGGAAAATGAACATAATCCCAAACTCTTAACAGTCAAAGCTGAAGTTCAGTCCCTGAGAAAAGAACATCCTTGCACATACTGTACGGGACAACCATCTGTCTGAATACATCAACAGAGAATATTTTTGATAGCTGTCTGAACAGCTATCAAAATCCCCAAAAGGAACATAAAACTTGCTCCAAATTAAACATAATAAGCATTCTAAAACTACCACTATGCAAAAAACCCCACCCCAAAACAAAACAAAAATCCCCTGCAGCATTACCTATTGATTTAAACTGAAATAGATCTTCCTGTCATCAGGCAATGAAATTCAGTATATTTCCTCCTCCTTTGCATCTATAATTATTCAAACTTTGCTCTACTTTTTGCTGTGCTTACACCTTTTCATAGCTTTAAGTACTGGGGGAAAAAGGGAAAAAATTGGTCTAAAATACAGGACATCAGCAAAAACAGCATGCTCACAATTCTCCATGCAAACATCCACAAGAGCATTACTTGGTACATCACTCATACAAGGACCAGAAACCCATATCAAATGGGTTCACAGGAGATAAAACACTGTGCCTAGAAAGATAACAAATACAAGCACTGTCTTTAGGGGATTATGTGCTGACACTCTGCATGTCTGTGAGCTAAACTCAGCTACAGAGGCAGCTGAAAGGAGCTAAATTACACTGGCATATAGTTTAGGGAACTTGCCATTAAAGGACCATTGAGATTTGCACTGTTCAGACAGTAGTTGCGGTATCAGGGTGTTCTTCCCAAAGTTTTCAAATATGTGTTTATAACATGTGCATATTAAGAGTGGTGACAAATTCAAATTATTTAGTTACATTAACATAATCACTCAGAAAAAAAAAAAAAACACCAACAAAAAAATCACAAAATAAGACACAAATATTATATCCCTGAGAGAATACAGCTTTTATTTAATTTTCATTAAATCTAGTTGTCTAATTTACTTGCAGGTTCTTAAAAAAATTAATGCTAAATTCAGTGATATTAATATGCCATTTAAAAATACATTCTAGTGATTCCAAAAGAATCACTAAACTAGATTTTTGTATGAATTAATGGGATTCCCACTTTACTGTAAAGTTACAAAGTATGGAATGACTCCAGATTTACTGAGCTATTCATCACTTTAAACAGACAACCCCATATAGTGAAACCATCAAGTGAACACTCTGCAGCCAATATGCTCAAAGGGACATTTCAGATCCAAATGAAATATTCAGGTATTTAAAAATCTAGAAATTAAATTAAAACATCACACTATGATTCAGCCTATATCTAAGGATATATTAAATACTAAGTACCCAGGAACACCAAAAAGCAGGGACATAATGACAAATTATATAATATATATAATGACAAATATTATATATCTTATATAATGACAAATCAAACTAGCTCAATATCTCCTCCCAACACTCACAAGAAATTCAATTGGAAATTCAAGCCGGAGAATATTAAGGATGCTTGATGCAGTCTCTCAGACTCTGCTTAAAATAGAGATGTGGTCCATGCAGATCAGAAGGGGGCCATTCCTTTTTCCTTATGGCTTGAATGTGACATATTGCTCTCATTACAAAGGCAGAGTGTATGCTGGGCTAACAAAAAACACTGAATCTAAATACTGAAACTTACATGATCAGTATAGTTAGAACAATCTTTAAATAAAGATGTCTGCTTCTGCAGAAATAGTTCACTCAGTTATAATAAATATATTTGTGTTGGAATTGCATTAAAAGGTTAGATAAAATCATCATGAAATGCATTTGATGTGACACTTTTTTGTTAGTATTTTCATAACAACTGGAAAATGGAATTGAACTTGGTTGCAGTGGAACAAATAACAAAACGTCCACAGAAGTAAATTAGTATACAAAATGAAAATTCAAAATTCAAACTGATTACAGTTCAATTCCAAATATAGCAAGAAGATTGAAAGAAAATTGAGAAAAGTATTTCACAGGTGAGTGACATCCCATTGCAGTTTTGCAATTCAGTAGCAGCTGTACAAGGGTTGTGTTGTCATAAAAATCCCGCTGCTGGGAATTTCTCTACATGAAGTCAGTAGAAAAGAGCAAACTAGCAAGGGAACCATGTGTCCCGAGAAGGTGTCTAGCAAACACTAAGAGGCTATAGAGATTTATTGTCCTGTTGCCTTCTCATGACATGAAATGAGCCCCAGAGCGTGTGGCAGGTGTGTGAGGCCCCCAGGCCGGGTCAGTGCCAGCCAGGGCTGTGCAGCTCCGTCCCCGTCCCAGGTGCCCGTGGCAGCTGCGCACCCGCAGGGACACCGGGACTGCCCCTGCTGCTGGGGGAGCTCAGGGACCCTGTGACACCTGCCCAGGGCCACTGCCACACCAGAGAGGCTCCCTGGGAGCCAACAGGGACACTGGGAGGGACAGCGTGTGTGACAGGCCGTGTGTGTGACGGTGTGTGTGACAGCGTGTGTGTGACAACGTGTGTGTGTGTGTGACAACGTGTGTGTGTGTGTGTGTGTGTGACAGGATCTGTGTGTGTGTGACAACATGTGTGTGTGTGTGACAGGGTGTGTGTGTGTGTGTGTGTGTGTGTGTGTGTGAGACAGGGTGTGTGACAGGGTGTGTGACAGTGTGTGTGTGACAGCGTGTGTATGTGTGTGACAGGGTGTGTGTGTGTGTGACAGGGTGTGTGTGTGTGTGTGTGTGTGTGTGTGTGTGAGAGACAGGGTGTGTGACAGTGTGTGTGTGACGGTGTGTGTGACAGGCCGTGTGTGTGACAACGTGTGTGTGTGTGTGTGACAGGGTGTGTGTGTGTGTGTGTGTGTGTGTGTGTGTGTGTGAGACAGGGTGTGTGACAGGGTGTGTGTGTGACAGGGTGTGTGTGTGACAGGGTCTGTGTGTGTGTGACAGGGTGCGTGTGACAGTGTCTGTGTGTGACAGCATCTGTGACAGTGTGCACCTGCAGGTGTGGGAACAGTGGCACAAGATAAGCAATGTACCATGCAAGTATCTGCTTTTAATAATAGCCTTACTCTAGTCACAGTAAAACCTTAAATGATAAAAGTTGTTCTAATACATTTTCACTGGAATCTCGCTCTCTTACTCACTCCCTTATCAGGGAAAAAAGAATTTACAAGCATGTTTAAACAGAATTTACAAGCATGTCTGGATGCTCTAAATGACATCAGGACTTAATCTCCTGTATACCTTGACATGCATTACAACACTTGCAGAACAAAGTATTTTGTCAACATGTAATTCTGTTCTTTATACAACTTGTCTCTGAAAATGAACTCAAATAAATGGGTTTTTCACACTTTCACTATGACGAAAAGGTACTACAAACTCCAAGACATGATCAGCTCAGATGTCCTGTTTGATGCATGAAGAGACTCCACTAGCCCCACAGAAGGACAGATTTCTCTGAATTCTGTAATTCTGGCTTTAAGTACACTGTGATTTGTACCTATACACGCTGACACAATCTCCAATAGCTGTTCAAAGCAAAATACACTTTTAAGTATCTCTCAATAGTAATATCCCACAAAACAACTCACTGTTGCTCCATTAAAAAAATAAAACAACACAAAAAGAAAAAAATCCAAACTAACAAAAAAAATAAAGAAAAGAAAAATGAAAGAGTAAAGAATTATATTCTCAGATGCACAGTATAGAAATCTGTTTTTTAATGAAAGGGAAAGGAGACGTTTTTCTATAACTGCAGACTGACAAACAGTTTTCTTCCTTGTAACAGCAATATCTTTTGCCACCAATTTCACACAAGTACCCCTGAAGTTTTTCCCAAACAGCACCTTCTTCAATTTCCAAACATTCTTAGACTGGTTTTCAGAGATATAGGTGAGACTGAGCTGGTGGCTCTTAGTGACACAAGTCATTCAGAGAGCAAGTATTTCTTCCTCATGCTGCCCACATATAAGCCCTTTTTCTTTGAGAAAATTTAATAATGGCTGATTTTCTCAGGAAAAGGAAAAGAGAAAGAACTTGTCTTAGAAAGCCTGTATTGTAGCATAAGAGAAGGAGGCAATTTCCTTACTCAAATTCAATGCCAATTACCAAGCTGTGCAACTCACAGCTCTCACTGGGAGCCAGCACCTGCCAACTGTCACTAGACCAACAGAGAGAAAAGAGACTCAGTAATGTTTTCATACACTTCTGCAGTCAGAATTAACAAAATCAAATTAAATCATGTTAAAAAAATCTAACCAAAACACTACTTGCAAATGTCTGTAAAAGGTAAGAGAGTATTTCTAAAAGCCTGCAACAAATATTTCTGCTTTTATATCTCACTGCATTGAGAAAACATGGTCAGCAAATTTTTAAGCAGTCCTAATCTAGAGCAGGGCAAAATCAGACTATTTGTTTTAAATTGTTGTTGTGAATTTAAACTCATGCAAACAACTTCAGACTGAAAACTGAACAGCTAGGCAAATTAAGAAATGTGTGTTTGCCCTTGTTAGCTACTGCCTCCTCTGACCCAGCTTCTCATCACTCCCGATCCTGAGATGCGAATTACGTCTACTGAAGTTCTCAGCCCATCAAGAGAACTTCCAGGGAAGATGAAAGAACAATCCAGGATGAAAGCCTGGTTTTCAAGTTTTAATGAGCTACGAATTTGGAGACAAGCATGGGTACAAACAATGTATCAAATTGATATATCCAGCAACAGAAAATTTTGCTATTTTTCAGGAAGAGTAAGTTTTCAAATGTCATCCTAATGCCCACACTGGCATTAGTTTACATGTAATAAAAGACTCCCAGGTAAAGATCCCATAGAACAGGAATAATGAAGTTAGAATCAATAAAATTACCCTGTAGATTAAAAAATAAAAATAAATACACTTTTTACATAAGTTCTTAGCTACATCCTGAAGGATTGTTTAGAGGCAGCACAAACGTCTGTGTTCTGTGAAGTTACTCTCAGCACCTAAATATTGATATTCTATACTATGGTAAACATCTTCAACAGAGAGCTCAGTCCAATCCCAAACTTGGATGATTTGGATGATAAAGGTTAACAGAATAATGTTAAGAGTTAACAAAAAGTCCTCTCATTTAAATTCACCTATTTTTAACTCTGAATTTTGTGTTCTGACAAAGCTTTCAGATGAGGAAGATAACTGACAAGCAAAAAATACTGAAAATGTATATTTAACAATAGATTCTCCCAGAACATGCAAGAATTAGGTCCTGGCCTCTTTGGAATGATTGCCTATGTTTTATCAAGCTGAACTGAAATTTCCTTGCTGGCACACTGTCATGGTTTGACCCGGAAACAGGATTTCTGGGATGCTGTAGATAGGGCCAATGAGTGCTCAGATTTGAATATTGCCATCTGGCCAAACCATTAGGCATGTGGATCCACTTCCGAGAACACAAGGTAAAAGCAGGGCTCTGCCCTTGGCAGGGCTCTTTGGATTTCCGGCAGGAAGGAGTTGGGTCTCTCCCCTGGCCCAGTTGCTGCCTGGGCGGGGGGAGTGGAAAAGCCATGCGGCCCAGCCGGGGAGAGGTAGGCCTGGCCCTCCCAAGGGGGGAAGGAAGAAGTAAAGAAATGCCGGGAAGCAATGGGCAGCCTGTTCCTCCCCCTCCCCTTGGAGACAGACAGAGAGAGAGAGAGAGAGTGCAGCCTGTGTTTGTGTGCTGTTACCTTGAAATTCAGTAAACATGTGCTGGCAGCAGGCAGCCCGGCTGAGGAGATGGGGGGGTGCAGCCAGGAGTCCAGCCGCTCGGAGGAGTTTTTAACCCTTCCTGGAGAATGAAAACTTCACAGAACATTAACCCTTCCTAGACAAGTGATGAAGGTCTGGACCAGAGGGAGAGAGAGTGAGAGGTGTTGGAAGAATGGGGAAGATGGAGTGGCATTTTATGCTGGACTCTTTCGTGTAGCCATGGACAGAGCCATGTTTCCGAGAGATACAGAGACTGAGTCCAGGGGGAGAAATGTCCCAGTGCCAGAGAAGATTCAGTGTGGGTACCCCTCGGCCCCAGGGGGTATATAAAATATGGGAGGGGATAGATGTCCCAAAGGTGAGATACTGTGCTTTTCTGGAACTGAACAAAGCATCCTTAAAAAGACAACCCTGGAAGCAGCCCTGATTCTTGTTCGGTGGTGAGAGCACCGGAACAAGGACGGAAAAGGCCACCATGACACATGGAAGGACTCCCTCTCCTCTTGAGGAACTGAAAGTTTGAGCATTCTAAAGGGTGGTGCTGGACCCAGAATTGGTGATTTTGGAAGACGTATTGGGAATTTAGGGGGGAGGAGGAGGAGAGTGTTTTTGTGAGGTTTTCATTTTCCTTGTGTTTTCTTTTCTTTTGTGTGTAGTTTAGTAATTGTTTTTGTAGTTTAGTTAATAAATTTTTCTTTTTTTCAAGTGGGAGCCTGCTTTGTTTATTCCTGGTCAAAATCTCACAGCAGACACCAGAGAAAGTGTATTTTCATGGGGGCATTTGGCCTTGTGCCAGTGTCAAAACTTTGACACACACCAAAATTTCAAAAATTTAATTTAGTAGCTACACATATAACCATATTATCTTTTAGATTATTTTATTATCTTAGATTACAATGGATCCAAGACAAATGCCGAATATCTGCCCCTTGGCTGCTTGCACACCACATTAAAATAGCACAGTATCTAGCCAGTACCCACACAATAAATGCTTTACCCTTTTAGAAAGGCACTTAGTACTTATAAAAAAAAAGTTTAATATCTCAGTAAACATGACAGTCCTTGAAAAATAGGCCAAGAATATCCTAAATATTTGGAGTGCTTTAGTTTAGACAGCCACAAGTATGAAAACTGTTCTACATAGAAGCCTGCTAACCTTAACAACAGCTGTCTAGAGACAGGTACTAAACTGCTGGAATAGAAATTGCATTGCAAGGTGCTCTGTATGCTTCACTGTCCTTATATTAATCCAGTTTTCTTTCAAGCTGATCTGGAAAGAATATCTGAAAGCTGATTAATTCTGTTATATAAAATATGTAGGTGCTTTGGTAGTATTAAATAATGACAGAACAGTAAATTCTGACCTGTATTCATTGGTTTATGTGATATTCTAGAAATTTTTTGACAGTGGCCAAAAAACCACATACATCCCTCCCACACTCTCCTTTCTTCTCTTGGCACTTGTACCATACCAGAGTGCTTGACATTTGTTGGGTTTTGGGGGACTGGTTTGTTGATGCTTTTTAAAAACAAAAAACACACAACACACACATGGAAAACCTTAGTGACTATTTGCAGGCTTTATCTAATCACTGTCAGTTTAAATACTATGTTAACAACACTGCCAAGGATAAGATCAGCTAAAAATATTTAGTAGGTCACAAAAGCCTGCTACATGAATGTAAATAAAACTGAGGTAATACATAAGTATATGGTAATGCACTGAAGTATATTTCTTTCAGAGTTGTCCTAGTTTATAAAAAAATTAAATCCCATGCAGCTACTCTGTGCTTCCTTCCAGTATATGCATAGGCAAAGTCTGGATTATATGAAGATGCTGTAACTGCAGATACAAACATCACATTTGACTGGACTTAAACCTTCTGAAAAAAAAAAAGCCTTTTTATCTTTTGAATGCTTCAAATAAGATCTCATAGAAATGAGACAAAACAGGTTTTATGGTTCAGCCACATTTAAGACTGGGTCAGCTGGTCTGTAGAGAACCCACAGAATGTATTTCTATAAAAGAATGCGAGCGGAAGTGGCAACAGCTGTGCTTTATTACAAACCTGAGGCTGTTTAAATACAAAACTTTCTTTATGCCTTTAGGTTTCTGTAGCAATCTCTGCCATTCTGTGCAGCAGATAAGTAAACTCCCATTTTCACAACAACAAAATACTTGGTTTAATCAAATTTGTCTTTTTCTGTGTTTCACCTAAACAGTTAAGCACAAATTAACCCCATTTCTCGCATATACCACTTTCCTTTATGCCCCAAAATCATATTTTGGAATCACCTAGCCTAATAATAAATGAACCAAAAAATTGCTGGTAATAAAATTGCAATCATGTCTTTTTCATTCAAATCCCTTTAGTTATCTCAAGTATTCTTAGCTAATAAAACACAGATCACCATCACTTTAAAAACAAAAAGCTGTTTAAAATTTTAAAACAATTATCGGCTCTACTATCCCAGAGGGAGAATTTATATTGTTCTTGGTCCTGTTCCATAGTCAACATGAAATTTCCGAGAAGAAACAGAGAGAAATACTTCAGTCCAAGAAATTCCTTAAGTAATGATTCCTTTTTTGCACATATTGATAGAAGATCCCCAGAAGAATAAAAAGCATCCTCTACCAAGTAAATGTACTTGTTCATTTCAATAATACAATGGAATTAAGTAAAAGTAGTTTTTACCCTGACATTTTAATAATGGAATTAGTAACTTCTAAACTCAGTTCTTCAGAATCATCCTACTTGAGATTATCTACTTCTCTTTTGTTTTTGGGAGTATTTAATAAAATATTAATGTTAAAGTACTTAACTTTCTTCTTCAGTTCACTATCTTCAAATAAATAGGAGTGCATGGGGGAAAAGATCTTGTATACAGATACAGATATATTTGAGTATATGAATATAAGTTAATGTAATAGTGACTGGATGAGGTCAATGTGTCAAATAAGACAGTCAAGTATTTTTTCCATTAAGAATTTTTTAGTAATTTTAATTACGTTTTGCCAGTGCTTTCCAGACTCTTATTTTATAAATACCAGCTACTTAAAAGGAAACATCTAAATGCCTATATACTTACACATTATAACCTTTTTTTATAAAGACAAGAATTATCAGGTAAATTGGTTGTTATAGGACTTACCTCATACATGCATTTTTCAGTTAATGCATTAATAAAGTTTGCAAAACTCTTCTTTTGAATGGGGCAGATCAACACCAAGAAATGAAATAGGCAATGAACTACTATGATGAGGTAAAGGAATTAAGATCTCATACAGCATTCCCTTAAAACTCTGACAATAAACCTTTATTCCTACACTGACCAAAAAGAGACCCCAACTAAATAAAGAACCCACAACCAAGGGAGCTAAAGAATCCATCTAACAACGCCTAATGCAAAACTGCAACAGGAAATGTTTGAACAACAAAGTGTAAGTATCACCCCAGATGTTTAGAACGGAAGTCAGCATTGGCACCATTCCAATAATTATCTTTCAATGGTTTTGTTTGGGTTTTATTTGCTTGTTTTTAAAAACTTGCAGAGTACTCATGTCAATAAAGAAATTAAAGCAATCAAAACAAAAATCATACATAATTTTTAACTGCAGTAAGTCTTGAACTTTTACCTTTAGTTCAAAAACAACCTATTACAGTAAAGTTGCAGACTAATTCTGCCATTGGGGGATGGCCTGTTTATGCATTTTTCAGGGATATCATGGCTACACCTAGTCTAAGTGGCAGAACTGGATACTTCTTCAAAACACGTTAAAAATTTTTGAAAAATTTGAGGGTCAAGAAAAGTGAGAAGGACAAGATATAATAAAAGCACAGAGTAAAGAGAGTTCAGGAAGTGACAACAAGAAGGCAAAAAAAGGAGCATTACAGAATGCCTGGCTTCCCAAGATCTATTTCAACAGCAGCTGGCCTCCCTGGGAGCTCCTTTATAATGAAAATCTGAAGTGGAAGCTGTTCAATATTCCAAAGTTCATTTCTATAAAAGAAGTAAACTGTAGACTGCTGATGAAAGGGGAGCTGGGCTTCTGGCAATAAACAAGGAGAAATGACCTTAATCTTCAGAAAAAGACATTCAGAAAACAAAAAAAGTGGTATTTCTAGCAGCTCTTTCTCATTTATCTTAATTATTTTCTCTTTGCTTTGCTCAAAAATGATTATAGTGGAAAAATCCAATGCTTTCTCTAAAGTACTACTAGTAACAGCAGGGAGCTCACACTTCTAGAAAAAGCAAGCCTTATCAACAGGTATGTTATCCTTCTAGGCACTTTTACAAGTTTGCTTATAATACTTGGTAAAGAAAAATACAGTCTTACTCTACAACTCAGACACACATAATGTCTTTTTAACTTTATTTAAGATCTTATCAGTGAGTGGTTGGCAGGACAACTGATTGTCTTTATCAAAACAAAGTCAGCATTATTCCAAGTTTCAAAGAAAGCATTCTAACTGGAAAAACAGATATATAGAAGGAAGTCTTCATGAAGAAATATCTGAGGTATATGACTGCTTCTCTTTTCTCACAGAAGAAATAAAAAACTGGCTTATTTCTGCTAAGCTCTGATGAATCCTAAAAATGAAAACCTCAAGAAAAGACAGAGTGAAAAACAAAACTATTTGTGAAAGGTTAATTTATGGTATTCATAAAATCAAGACAGTTCTCAAAAAGTTACATATTCACCACTGCACCACACATTAACTGAATTATAAGCAGGGCCTAAAAAAAAAAAAAAATCAGTGTTTTTACGGTACACAACACCTTCAAATTACATGAATTTCTGTCCTGATGGTGGAAAACACAAAACTTCCCATCTCACTGAAGCTGATGTGTTAAACAGTCACTGTTCTGTTGTCCCATCCCTCTGGTTAAGACAAGGCACCTATTTACCTCCTCATTGAGTAAGCACTGATCCTTCCCAAAACAATTACATGATTAACACCACAACTAGGAACAACATTGAGACAACATGAACAGCCTGTTCCACTTAGCAGCATCAGTGTTTGTTTTAAATATTTGCATTCAGGTTTTAAATATGAGATTTTGTATGAAAAGTACAATTTTTATAATGAACAGTTGAATTAATAGACCCAATTCTTTTTTCCCATGAACTTAAAGACGAAGAACTACAACTTGTTACAACGTGTTAACTGACAAAGCTACTGAATCCTGCTATCATCTCCCTGAAAACAGACCTATAATAAAACATCTAGCCTAACTAATCCACAGCAAATCTAGCAGTGCATTTAAATACAATTACCAATAAAAACTATAAAGGGAATTCAGTCTGTAACATTATTCCATTCACACATTGAGTATTCTGTCTGTTGGCACAGCTATCCTTTCCCGTTCAGAAAGTACTGTTCAGACTGTATATTGACTTTCTCCCCTCACTCCCTGAGAATTACAGAATAACCTCATAGGATATTTCATGCTGTAAGACAAGTCAGAAAAAGGGATGTCAAAGGATAATTCATATTGTTAGGGATGTCAGGAGGTTTGCAGCCCAATCTCCTGCTGAAAGCTAAGACATTTGGTCAGGTTACTGGGGGCTTTATTTTTTAGTCTTGAAATCTTTCAAGAAGAGAAAGTGCACAACTTCTCTGAGTAACCAATGCTCGACTGAACATATAAACATCTCTCTTTGATTTTTACAAACAAATTAAATTTAGCAGCTAGTAAGATGAAGTGTATTACTCATATTTTATGGAAAAGAAAACCAATTTCATGCGAATCTAATGCAGCAGTAAATTCAAGTCCATGTCTAACAACTCTGTGTATTGGCTTGACTAGGAATAACTACTGGTAATGCTTCTACTCAACTCCTGCTGAACTGGAGAGAATTGAATTGTCTATAGTAAAACATGATGTTTCCAATAAAGCTATAAAAAAGATCACATCTCATGACTAAATCCTGAACTCTGTGCTCCAAGTTAACTCATTTGCATGGCACCAACATATCATCTGTCCACTATATATCAATTATAAAAAACATTAGGCAAATAAAGGCAAAGAACTTGTCAAATATGTTTATTTATATTTCTTCATTTTAAAATACTCTATCCCTTTAATTATTCTGTCTGTAGTGCTAACCATAGCTTAACCATGTCCCTTATTTCAGGCAAAAAAGCCACTAAGTTATTGCAAATACTATTTTACCACATCCAAAAGACTACCTTATGTAAATAAAACTACCATGGAGCAGTGGTAACTCCAATAGTTTTATCCAGATCTCAATTCAGTGAGATGCTTACATCATCTTTTTGTAAGTATTTGTCTCAAGAGGTTGTAGCAAATGCTTGAGATAAAATGAAAGAAATTAGTATGAATGCAAACAAAACCCAAATCATCCATTATTTTATGTGCCAGCACAGAACCCTGCAAAACTTAGCTAAGTAAGAATACAGGATATGCTACAGTCAGAATGGCTGATTTCTCTGCATAAATAGGACTATTGAGGTTGCTTGGCATTTCTATAGTTCACTACTACTTACAAATTTGTCCAAGTGTCCTGTGGGTCCTTGCTTTCTGCCAATGCATATAAAACATATACTTACACATCACATAAAAAAAATTAAGATTCCAATTTTTAAAAAGGAAAACCACAATAATTTTTCTTCAAAAAATGTTTGTGACTATGGCTTGAAGCCATCAGCATAGACAGGCTTCAATGATTCTATGCTCTTTCATTTATCTCTGAAAATGTAACAAAGACCAACCAACTTCCAAGAAGAAAGTACTGCATTGTTTCAGTGGAGAAGAACAAAAGCCACCTTACAGTCTTTGAAGAAGAATAAAAATTGAGACCAATGTCTGCTAAAAGCACAGAAAAAGTGACTGGAGACTGCAGAAAGGAGACTAGACTGGGCTGACATAGCAAATCAGGATGAGGAGGCTCCAAGGAATAAAGGAAAGTAAATTGAAGAAAAGCTGACAGGAAAAAAGCAAGGAGCCAGGACTGGGTGAGATACAAAAGCAACATTTGGAATGGTCATGACCAGGAATACCCAAAACACTGAGACCAGCTACAGGACAATAAAGGCGCTGTCATTAGGATACATATAAATGATGAAGTGAAAAGGACCGTGCTTGCAGAAGTCCTGCAAAAGAGCCCTCATGCACCACAACACATTCTAAAGCTTTCAGTACAAAGGACTTCAGTCTTGCACCACTTTTCCACTACCCAAGCAAATGCCCTACAAGAGACACCATTCTGTTTTACCACTGCTCTACATGAAAGGGACTGCACTCCTATAGTATCACTCATGGTGGTAAAAGTTCAGGAGCTTTTTGCAAAGGAATAAATTTTCCTGTTGTCTTTGTAACCACTGTAGGTCCAATACAGTAAAACAATAAGAAATTTACTCAGAGAATTGAATTTTTTCTGCATTTTCTTGGTTTGTTGTTTGTTGGCTTCTTTGATTGTTTGTTTTTAATTCCCTAAAATTTAATTTTCTAGGTTTTAAGGACATTTATGGGACATGTATGCATATTTTACTTCACAAACAACACAAAAGAACATTTTTAAGGTTACTAAATCAAGCACTCAGAAGGTGTAAAATGACAAACTGTTGTCTGTGCAACCACAATTAACTTTCCTTGAGTGTTTTTGGTTTTTTACAACACACTTAAGTAGACATGTGCTTCTTATTCAGTTACCTTGCCACTGAAGATGATACAGAACCGAAGGCAGGTAGGATTTGTTTTATCTACTGAAGAACTGAGCTTGCAGAAAGAAAAAGGGACAGGGTTCTGTCATATGCCACAAAGACTTCAATGGCTAACACTCTCTCTATTGTAGTTTCCTTCATTCCCTTTCCTGTCATGCAGCAAACCATTTAACCTAAAACTTCCATCGTTTGTAATTGACAGTAAATTCCTCTTTTTCCCCATTCACTCTGCAGACACACTCACAGATGTGGAGCAGCCAGGACTGTTACAAAAAGCAAGTAGCAAGTTTAACTTGAGCAAACATTTTTACAAGAACTGTAGAAATTCCAGACTGGACACCAAAAATGAGGGAATACTTTTCACCTAACCCTCTTGGTGCCTTTCTTCACCATCTGTAGAAGTGTTGTCTCACCTTAGGTAGTGTTTGATAAACTACTAGTGCTTTGTAGGGCATTCTGATCACATACTGATAAGCACTTTAGCAAAGCTCACACAGATGTTATCAGTTCTGTCTTCAAAGCAGAGCTGAGTAACACTGAATAAATAAATCATGGGCTCACACAATGATCAATGAAAAATACTGAATTCTCTCAAGTGATTTCAATCTATCCCATGCAGTGAAAGACAGGATTCCTGTAGAAAAAAAAATAGTATGTGATCATGTAATTAAGACTGTACCAGAAGTACATGCTCAAAAAAGCACTTAAAACCTCTTTATTCCATACCTTAAAAATGTGAGATTTCTCTACAAAAGGTGTTTAAGACAGACACTCAATTTAAAATTCCATAAAATCAAGTAGGTTCTTGCATTACCATGAAGTTGTGTTGAGGTTGCATTATATTTTAGCACCACTTAAAAGTGAAACTGGAAATCTCTTACAAGTTTAGAACAGCATTGTGGATAATACAAATATGGACCAGGACAGAAGTGTTTTGCTTAGGTTATTTTAATTTTTCCAAAATTTAGAGATAGAAAAGATCTATTTTTTTTATAATGTCAACTATTGCTAAAGACAAAACCTGAGCATCTGATAACATATAACATATATTTGAATGCAAACGACCAAACAAAAGATTCATACTACCAAAAGTTTTCATAAATGTTAGGGCGAGTTCTTATTAAAGAAATTTTGGTGCATTATCATTTATAGAAGAATATGGACCAAAGATCATATTTTCACAGAGATCTGTACAGTATTTGCACTACAAGGACATTTAGAAGTTACTAATGGTAGATGAAAAAAACCTGAGAATTTTTATAACTTCTAGTTATTTCAGAAAGCTTTCCCCTGTCTTGTGTAATTTCAAGGCCTGTGCTGATGCTTTTTAGTGGTTTACAGTTCTATACAAAAGCGTGAAACTAAGTAACATATTGTTAATTCCTTCTTAGATACAGCCACCTCTGCACAGGTGGCTGCATTTTAAAGGCGCATTTTTCCCTAAGTCGTACAGCCTAGTAATTACATAATGGCTTATTTTTCAAAACGTTAACAAACCCTTTTTAATGTGCTTTAATATAACTCTATTATAATATTGTTACATAACTATGACCATGCTAGAATGTAACACTCGAAAACATTCGCGGCTCCGAGGTCACACTTTACTTTCATTACTAAATGGAGCATAGTTGATTAACTGCATAGATAATCTCCCGTAGATTTCATAAGCAGAATTAAACAGCGCTTCACAGAGCAGCGGCAATTCCTGAAGAGCCGCTCACCGAGGTGCAGGCTCAGCCCTGCCAGGTGCCTTTAGCGGAGCTCAGCAATGGCATTTCTGCCCTCACCGGCAGGTTCCAACAGCCGCCCCCAATTACTGACACTTACGGAAACGCGGCACTGAAAAAAGGCATTATTACCATTTTACAGGGGGGAAACAGAGTGAAACGCTATCATTTTTACTGCAAGAAGGTGCACTAGAAAAAAAAAAAAAAAACCAAACCAAAAACCGACACCCTTTTTAGCCCGTCACCACTAAGCACACCCAAAACGCAGCGTACGGCGCAAGGCTGCGGCTGCTCCGGCACACAGACCGTGGTGCCGAAACGATGCGCTGCAGGACCACGGTACGGACGCGTTTTTACACACGCTGCCAAAATCCATCCGTGCGCCGTGGGAAACGGGGAGGAACGGCGCACGAGGCGTCCCCTGCGGCAGCATCCCGGTCCCTCGGCAGCCGGCATCCCCCCCGAGCCCCCGGCCGGCGGGGACAGCCCTCGCCGGGGGATTACCCGGGGCAGGCGGCCCACTTTCGGCAGCCCGGGGTGCCGAGTAATCCCGTGCCCAGCGGGCAGGCTCCCTGGGAGGGGGCGGCTTCCCCCGCCGCTCCGCTCCGCTCCCCGCTCAGAAAAAGGGCCGGGAAGGGGCCGCCGCCAAGGAGGGGTTCCACCCTGGGCCGTGGCGGAGCTCCGGGCTGCCCCGCCGTCCCGCACCTGCCCCAGCTCCCCGCCTTCCCCCGGCCGCACCGGCAACGTTGTGACTCGCCGCCGCTGAGGGGACCCAGCCGGGGCGGTGCCCGCTCCCCACGGCCGCTCTGCCAGCGCCGCTCGAACGTGGGACCCCGCTGCGCTGCGCGGGCGGGGGGCGCCCGCTGCGGTGCGAGCCCTGCCCTACCTGCGCAGTGCCGCCGCACGGCCGGGCTGTCAGGCTGTCACCCCGCGCCGCCCGCACCTCCGCTGCGCACCGGGCACGTCTCGGACGGCGCTGCCCGGCCGGCGCGCCTGCCTCAGCTCGGCTCGGCTCGGCGCGTCCCTGCCCGCTCGGCAGGGCTGACAGCCGCCCGCGCGCCCCCGCCCCGGCCGCGCGCGGGGCCGCCGGGGCCGAGCGGGGCCGAGCGGGCGCGGGGAGCGGCGGCGGCTGATTGGACGGGGGTGATGTCACTCGTGCGCGCGCGAGCGAGCGGGAGCGCGCGGGAGCGGGGCCGTGAGGCGGAGCGGGGAGCGAGCGGGAGCGGGGGCGCGGTGCCCGGTGCCCCGTGTGCCCGGTGCCCCCGGCGCGGGAGGAGAGCCGCGCTGGAAGCGGTGCGCGGAAAGCGGCGTGAGGAGTGCCGCGGGGCGGAGGCGCGCACCGGCCGGCAGCCCTGGCTGCGGTGGGCGGGAGGAAAGGGGCCTCTGCAGAGCGGGAGGGGCGGAGGTGAGCGGGGCCGGGGGCGAAGGGGGCTCGGCATCCCTCCGTCCGCGCCCGTCCCGGCGGCCCTGACACATGCCTGCAGTGGAACAGCTCCCCGCGCTCTGCAGGGAGCGTGTGCGGCCGCGGCTGCTGCTCTCACAGAGACACGCTCACACGTAGTGACAGACACGCAGCCACGGGCACAGATGGACACGGGCACGGCCGCACGGGCACAGGCGTGCGCGCTGCACATGCCCTAAGGGCGGGCGAAGCCCAGGGTGAGCTGCTGCCCCTACCCCGAGCGTGGCTCTCAGCCGCGCCGGCATCCACGGACCGCATAAAACAAGAGGCGGGACAGACCGCAAGGATGCAGCTGGGGAAGAGTCGTGATGCTCGGGACCCCCGAGGGATGTGCTCGGCACAGCCAGGTTCAAACTTTCAATCCATACCCTCCTCACAAACTAGGAGAATGATTTTGAAATGACACGATTTGTCTTCAGCCTCAATTTTTTTTCTGAACGTTGCGTCTTTTATGTAGGACCATATTACTTAATTATTTTTCATTATCACAAAGACTAGCTATTTTTAAAGCATCAAAGCATTGTACCTTGAGCCCAAGTCCTATGGTACTATGGTATTTTCCACATTATAAGTTGCAGAAATCAAAACTCCCAGAGGAAAAAAAAGACAAATATGGGGCTTGCTGCATACCCCTTTGTAGAAAGCAAACAGGTCCAGAAAAGTGGAGACATGATCCACTGAAAATTCATGAGCTGCCAAATTTGTGACAACTGCTGCAGGAAGGCGTCATGAGGGACAGAACATGGAACCTAAGATTTTGGGACACGAGTCCACCCTGTATATGAAATGCAATTTTTGATGGCAGCAGGGGCTGCAACCATGACACTTTATATTTACAGAGAGTGACAGATAAGACACAGTTACTAGCAGGCACAGCAGAAATAACACTTGATTAGGTTGCACCACCTGCATGACAGTAACGAGCAGAGAGTGAAAAATTTCAGCTAGTCCAAGGCCCTGAGACTCCTTGTTTATGATCAATTCTTATGGTGGGAGTAACAACAAAGCAACATTTCCTCTTATGAAAAATCAGGTTCCTGCAGTTCCTTTTTTTCCCTGACACTTGAAGTAAGGAGGGGAGGACTACTTCACTTACAGCTGTCATCTTGGGTAGTTCTCACATGTCTGAAAGGATTTGAACTCTAAAGCACAAGACAGCACTGACTTTGTGGCTTCACTGTTTGCTGATTGCACCAAATACGGTTATGTCAAGTTCAGTGAGCTCGTACTCTCACGACCATATGAATCAGAAGCTTGTTCAAGAATAAAAAAGATGGTTCATAAAAAACCTCAACCAATATATTTTCATTTAGTCATTCCAGAGTTGAAGGTTTAGACTTGGGTCTTTAATTCCTGTGTCTTAATGCAATACTGACCATTGTATGTGTACACAAACATTCAGAAGAGGAGAAGAGCTGTCACTGTTGGTGTGCTCTCAAAGCAGCAGGGACAGAAATTACATGCCAGAAAATTGGGAGAAAATTGGGTGGTTGCAATAGCACGGAAAAAAAATGAGAAATAAAGATTGAATAGCATATTAAGGTAAACAGGTTAGATTATGCATATTGGCACAGTATCTAGTCACTAAACAGAAGGCATTTGAAGTATTAGTGAGCTTTGCATCTCTGGCACAGACCTCACATGAACATCAGTTTTTAGACACCTTAACTGCTTTCTTATGGTGAGGACTATAACAATTTCAGCCCTTGCTAGGATTTAGAGCAGCCTTACAACAGCTCTGAATGGCACTGTTCATTGCCCCAGGCTGCATTTGCTGCTAGGAGCTGTAAAACACAAAGTCAGCTCTAGGATGGGTTGTGCAGAAGGGCTGTGGTGTGTCCCCTCTGACGTACAGCACGGCTGCTGTATACTCTGCCACTGTGCATTTAACACTTACAGCGCTCTCTGAAGGATGTTCCTCCCTAATATTCAGTAATCTCAGTTTATGATTTCATTGCCAGAAGTTAAGATGGCTGTCTCACACATTTTGAAGCAGGGTATTTTTTTACTTAAGCATACCAGTGGGTGTCTCTGCACTGCACAGAACGTCTCTGTCTCCCCCTTTGCTTTATTCAAATGTCCTTCACTGGAATCAGGGAGTCAGTAAAGCACAACAGAATTCACGCTAAAGGCAGAAACAGAGTGCTTTCAGCATCCTGTGCATTTGTAACCATCTGCTGCTCATTATTCCATAACACTCTCCTTACAATCTATGTGTATTTTAGTTCATATGCATACCTACATCCCTGGGTACTTGATTCCTGTCAGGGATTTGCTCCCTAGCTATGTCTATTTCATCCTTATGTTTGGGTCCCAAAGGACTTTTGGGATCCAAATATAAGGATGAAATAGACATAGCTTCAGCCTGCAGCACTTACGGAGGGACAGCAACCACTGACCTCACTTCATATTTTTTACAATACTCTTAGGGTCCACCATGGGAGGAAGGGGGGGAGGGAGTATGAAACAGGGACAACAGCTTTCTGTTATTGTAATAAAATGGAGACAGAGGCCAGCATAAGCTTTATATACCCCTACCCAGTACCAGCAATCTTTTAGAGGATTAATGAGATTAGAAGCCCCTATTCTTTTGCTAATGGCTGTTTATTTGAAAAACGCCTTTTCTTGTAAACATACAGAAATGACCATATGTTACTCCATACTCAGTGCTGCCTTAGGATACTGCTAAAAGCAAAGAATAAATATCATGTTCCAACTGCAAATTTTACAAAAAAAAAAAAAAAATTTGCCCTTCAACTCTTTGTCTATAGAGTCTTACCTGGTTGAGGGTAATGCATAAAAATAGATTAAGACTATCCCTTTGAAGAATTGTGCTGCAGCTTATGCAGCTAACAATGCTAACAATCCATTTTAAAATCCATGGTTATTTGAATTCCACATGTATATTTGCAGAGATAATTTGAACTCTGGCTATATCCAAGCCTATCATCCATGAAATTGACACATGCAAGTTCCTTTTCATTGCTCCCAAATGTTGCAAAATATTTCCCATGATATTAAATATTTTCAGATGAAAGGAAGTTTTAGAGTCAGACTTAACTGAGCTGAACACTATTCTTGTTGAATTCCAAGCTTTTCCACATTGAATGAAACACATCAGGAAGGTAATTTTAATTATAGAGCTTAAAATAGAACATACGGCAAGATTCGAGGTTAAAATTAAATTCTGTATCATATGAGTTTATTCTCAATAGCTTGAAGTTTAATCATTGAGGCTGTTATTTCCTATGCTTGATCTCTTTTATGAATCAAATGTTTCTGGAAAATGATTCAGACATTTTTGAGGATGCTAAAGGATAAAATTAGATACTTGTAATGAGAAACAACTTTTTCAACCATTCTTGCAATGGGAATACTGTCCCTATATCCCTCCTCAGAAGGGATTAAGAACTTGAGGTCTGGCAAAAAAAAAAAAAAAAGTAGCTTAGAGCTCAGACAGGTTTTTTTGTAAAAACAAAAATATTAATATCTGACAAAGAACTGGAGCAGGAGAGAAATTAAGAGGATGACATGATAATATATTTACAATCTGTTGATCACTGACTGGTGCCATATGCTCTGGATACCAGTCCAACTTTGGTCTTTAGGTTGCTATAAGTTGTACTGGAGGTTGTTTAAGAGGCAGTCACATCATGTCACGGGTTGGGTGAATATAAAATTAGGTTTTCCTCTCAGCAGGCAGATCTCAATTTTCCTGTGAACCTACCCACAAATGAAAATATTTAACTTTTGCTTTAAATTCTTTTCTCTATGAGCTATTACTAGGATACCACAGCACAGGCAACTCAAGTGCAACTTCAGAGAAGCAGAAATTGCCCAGATTCTCTCCTGAGTGAAAAGTACAACCTCTCACCAGTCCAGTCCATATTCCATGGATTCATATGGCCAGAGGCACAGACAGGGCTCTCACTGCAAAACAAAGGACAAAACCAAACCAAACATTTTTAGAAAGTGGCTTGTGTGGCCCTGTATCAGCTATGTCTCTCATGTGATGTTGATTCTGTTGATTACTGTTGATGCCCACAGTAACTCATTTAGCCCAGGTGACAGACCATCATCTCATGAACACAAAATTCTGCAGTTTACTGTCAGTGTCATATACAGGGAAAATATTTCAGTTTTCTTTAAGTATATGTGAAAATCTGCATAAACATTTTGGGAAAAGAGTACTAGTACTTGTTGATGTTTCAAGTCATTAAGAGATACTGTGTTACCTTTGTTTTCTCATCCTAATATTTTTCTTACTCTAATCTTATGCATTAGAGTTTTACAAGGGCTTCATGGGTTTTCCTTTAAAAATCCCTGTCTCGTTCACTATAAAATGTGAATATATGTGATACAGCATCTCCATAATATTTCTTTATGTCTGAAACAATCAACTGGTTCAGGCATAATTTACAGCTAAGTGGTGCTAAGTAAAAATTCCTCTTCTTTTTTCATTGTAGACATGAGTGCATTTCCTGATGTTCTCCAAGGTTCTTGTCTTCAAAACCTTTCTTCCAAAAATACAGGTATGACAAGATTTTAGTATCTTCATTTCAGTATATGCATCTAAGATACAAAAGACATGTGGAAATTACTAAATAAATTGCAAATATCTCAGCAATTAGATGCCCTTTTTTATCAGAAATGCTAAACATTCTCCATATTCTTTATAGGCGAGGGAGACGGTAGATAAGATTACCTAAAGTCAGGGCTGAGACTGGCACTTCCAGCTGGTTGAATGGAGAATAAAGAGGACATCTACTGTTGTGAAAATAAAAATGTCTGAAGTGGCTTGTGCAGTAACACATACACTGTGAAAGATATGGAGCTTAGTTCTCCTGTCTTGTTAAGTTCTTTTAAGCACTTTCTGCTATTGAAATCATGCTGCAGTGTAAGGCTTTCAAAAGAAAATACACCTATTTCAAAGAAAGTCACTTCATTCAAACCTCAGTAACAATGCAAACATAATCTGTACTTTGGACTCTGGATTTTTGTGTTCTTTCAACATCATTTTGTGTGGGTAATATATAATGCATATTTCTATGTCACTTTTTATTTGCTTTTTAAAATAAAATATTCATCAGCCATACAAAAAGAAAGAATTCATTTACTTCAAAGAAAAAGAATTTCTGTGCAGTAGGATTCAGCATATCTGTAGAGGCTACAGCATGCTCCAGTTTTCTGAACAGCATTAAACAATTATTTGATGATATTTTAAGAAGTTCTTCTAGAAGGAGCAGAAGGAGTATTTCTAATGGAAGACTCTCAGTCACAGAAGGTACTTGTGTATTATATACTTAGCATTAATACCAGATGCTTTCTCCTAAGGTGTGGCAGATGCCTTGGACTTCTAGGACGTGTATTTGCACTAGCCTGCTAGTCATTGCTTATTAGCAATGTGGGATTTAACCTCCTTTTCCTAAATCTTATCTGAAATCCGCCTGACAGGACAAGATACAGAAGCCGCTACAGCCCTGCCTGTGGAGGAAATGGGAGAAAGATTAGTGCTAAAAATTGTATGTCCACTATTATCTCTGCTGTTGGTTGCCACCAAGGTTAGTAGTGGGTGGCTTCTTTGTTACTGCCATTGTCTTCAGCTGGGGCAGCTGGGCATGTCTGTCAAGGCTAGAATGCTGCAGTGCTTGCAAAACTACTCTGAGAAGATCTTGCCATTCAAATGTCTACAACAAAACAACCAAAATATCAGTGGTAACGACACAACCAAGTTTACTGCTTGCTGACATATTTGCTTGATGATCACTAGTACAGGAGATAAGGTGAATCAAAATGATGTACTGGAACAGCATCAAAATACATCACCAAAGACTACCATCATCTTCACTTAGTTTTAATTCTTATTTAGGAGAACAGCCCTGCTTAAATATTACATTTTGTAATTTTGTTTTCCTGATATCCTGTCTTAGGTAGTGTAACCTCTTCTTTATCAGGTTCAAAAGTTGTACTTCAGCTATTCTTTCCTAGTGTCCTGAGCTTTTACATGACAATGTAGAGGCTGAAAAGCATGCTGTAGCCCTACAGCTACAACATGAGGGACGTAGAAATCTGTCCCATACCTGATAGTGCTAATGAAAAGACTCCAACCCTGAAATCTCCATTCATATCTGAAATCTGTTTGGTCACCTTGTCTTGACTGCATGTTCATGTAGGTAAAGATACAGATGGATGATAGAGATAGAGAGAGATGATATTGAGATAGATACAGGCATGTATGCATGTTCCTGTGCACAAATAGATTTAGAACAATTTTCATCTGGAAGAAAATAATAAAAAGGACTATGTCCTAATTTTCATCCAATAAAAATCTTCTCTTTTTGAGCTCCAAAAAAGTCTTTAATCTTTTCAACTAAAAATGACAAAACTTAATGTAAAGAATTCTCATGGGACTGATGCAAATTGGCTTCTCAGTAGTTGAGATTTTCTGATAAAAGGCTAATCTTTAAACTCGACCAGAAACTTCCAATTCAAAAGATTATACTTTTTTCACTCATGTTTTTTCAAGCAAGGTATTTTTCTGCTAAAAGGACCCAAAAGTAGAGAAATAAAGGGAGAGGTAATAAAAGGCTCCAATGAATTCATTGGTGCTTTGGTGCAATTTGTGCTTAGCAGATACAATATTTCGGGGGACAAAAACCCCCAACAATTACAGTTGACAATTAATGCCTCTCTAACATTTTTGTGACTAATCACAACAAACTGCATCGTTACACTGCAATGCACACAAGTCCTCTGTTCAAAGGGTACTTTAGAAAGAAAAATTTAAATTCAGCCTATTATCCATCTGGTTTGGGGTTTTTTTTCATCCAGTGACATTCTAATGGAACATGTAGAAACTGTTCTGAACAGCAACTGGAACTTGAAGGTCTCTATCCTGGATAAATGACATAATTTCTTCTTCTTAATTTCTCTCCCATTAAATCTTCACTTATTTTCTATAAAGCTTCAGTTGGACACTCTTAATCCTGCTGGGATTTAGGAGCTAAGTGTTGCTGAGGTGCAGACTGTATTTGGGAAAATACACACTTCCTACAAGAAAATATAACATCCAGGGAATTTAAGTTATTAGAAGCTATAAGTTTGTATGACACAAGTCTTAGAGATCTGAAATTACTGTTAGATGTCACTTAGGTCCTTTTGTTAATCTGCCTGTCTACTGCTCTGCAGATATGTCAAGACCAAGTTGTAATACACTGGTCTAACCTACTCATACAGAAGCCTAACCTCTACTGAGGAAAGATAAAAGGCAGCTGATGTTAAATACTGAGAGTTTTTTAAGTTTCCTCATAATAGATACTGAGAAAACTGGGGAGGATGATTTAGATAAAAATGCTGTTGCCTGCCAGCAAAAGTAGTTGGAAAAGAATACTCAGGGTAATTAGCAGTAACTCAGAGTCAAAATGGGAAGGTGTCTGAGAGATGTGACAAGGGCCTGCCTTGGCATGGTGATCTTGCATTGTTGAGAGGAGCAGTTGAGAATACTACATGGCTTACAGTGGCAGAACAGTGGAGAGAAGGCTCTTGGCCAGACACAGGAAATAGGACAGTGATTATGTGGATGATTGTGATTAGATTTATTGCTAATACAATACCTAAATATTGCCAGTGCAGTACTTAAATAACAATTCTATCATCTATTACATGGATTATAGTGCGCTGAGGTTGTGGTCCCTCCTATTGAGTGAAGCATTTCAGTGAGACCCACTTGCTTTCTAAACTTCCATGTGTGGCTCAGTCCACTTAGTCTCAGATTTGCTCAACAGTTTATTTCTAAATGGTTATAATATAAGCCAGTTAAGCTAGAAACATACAGGTTCAAAGTCTTTGGCCTTTTAGAATTCACAATTTAAAAGCCGCATAACATCTATGTAGCTACTTCAGGATTTTGTGTCCCTGTTTGACTGGATCTTGGTGCTTTTCATTCGTGCATACAACAGGGAGTGTTTCCTATCTTTGGGCTGAACACACCCCACAGGAGTCCCTGCTGGGCTGTGTGTAGAGGTAGCAGTCCACACAGAAGCTGCTTGTAACCTTAGGAGACCAGTTTACCCAAGTGGCCCAGTTTCCAGCATCGTTTTATACCCGTGGGCAGGCTGATGAGCTCCAAAGTAAATGGCAAACTCTTCATCTCCCCCATCACTGGAGCACGTTAACTACGCAAGCACCTAGATGGCTCCTCCTGCAGTACCCACCTGGTGTTTGCATCCTTGGGCAAACCACACTGGCCATCAGAGCTGGAGAAGAGGGGCAGGGGAGCAATGCATGCAAAGACCCATCACACTTACTAAATTCAAATGTGGCATTGAGTCAGCCTGATAGAGGACAGGTTACTTCAAAGTAGAGTGCACATGTGGAGAATCCATCTGAGGAAAGCCAGCGTACTGTAGGAGAGGATCCGTGGGTTATTTGAGATGATTCCCAAGCACAGGCAAACACTGTCATAGTGCTGCAAGAAAAATCACACATTGTACTGGGACTTCGAAACAGCAACATACAAAATTTGTGAGCCAGTCCTTCCACCCACCACAGGTCTGGCAAGGTTCTATACCAGTGCCATGTTTATTTTTGGACATGACAACATATGATGTGGAGCAGTTGGACAGAGTTGAGACATGCTGAGAAGAGTCGCTGTGTTGTATGAGAAAATCAGACAAAATGGGATTGTTTAGCTTAGAGAACAGGGAACAGCAGTCTGTTACAGAAAAGGTGGAAGAGGTTCACCTGTTGTTCAAGCCCTAGCAAAGAAAACAAGAAGAGATGGCTATAAATTGCAACTAGGAAGCATCAGCTTAAATACCAGTGGTTTGAAGTCTCCAACTTAGGAGCTTTGTAAAGACAAAAATAATCTCACTAAAGATGACCCGGCCTCAGGAGATTGTCTGTAGCAGGTGATCTCTTTAAAGCTACTTCAGCCTTGTGATTGTCTTATTGATCTCTAAATCTCAACTAGACTGTTTTTGTGTCTCAAAAGCCACAGGCAATAGCAAAACCAATTCCTGGGTATTTTCAGTGCCAATTTTAGGTTATCCATGCCATAGCAATATTGTGTACTGAAGCTGTAAAAGTGTATTTTGCGCGTATTACTTTGCATTAACTGAATGATGAGGGAAACACCTGCTAGTTTCTATAAGAAGATAGTGCAACACAAACAGTGGCTACTTCATTCATTACTCTGCCTGAAGCCTGCTCAGCTTTACCATAACATGTCAATTTCAAAACAGAGAAATCTGCTGGAAATACCAAGGCAGTGCCTGAATTAATCACACCTACCTTCCTGTGTCTACTGTACAAATGCCTACAACCACACAACTCATGCTGATCTCTGTTCATGGTGAACAGAGAAACCAGGCAATTTTAGGATGTAATTCATTGAACTTAGTGTAGATATCAGTCTCAGGGTGAGATGAACAGAAATGCTTATTATTCCCCATTGACTAGAGGGAGACTTAATGTATAGCTCAGATGGAGAATTCTCCGTGGTTAATATCCTTATTCTCTAAGAAGAAATGTATCTGGTGTGTCTCTATTCAGAGTCCAACAGTATTGACCTAGCAGAATTAGATAAACAACTGTGATGACCAGCAGCTGTTTGAAGGAAAAGGGAGACCTCACTCCATCTCTCAGTTAACTCCTATAATCAGCTGCAGATAAAACTAGGAGGTAGAAATTATGAAGCTGAAATGACTGACCTGTAAGAAGGAAGTATCATATAAGTGATGTTAAAACCAGAGAATTAATATTGTAAAATCAGGGCAGATATCTTTCAGCTTAAGAGTCTGTTGATTGAAACTGCTGTGTACTGGTGTTTATTTTGAGTTAGAATGACTGTGTAGATTGAAAAGCATAATATCCCTTCCCTTGGGCATTCCAGATGAAGTGTGGAGGTTAGGTTCATGCTATGTATAGAGTTACATATTCATTATCAG
Source organism: Melospiza georgiana (assembly GCF_028018845.1). Taxonomy (NCBI): domain Eukaryota; kingdom Metazoa; phylum Chordata; class Aves; order Passeriformes; family Passerellidae; genus Melospiza; species Melospiza georgiana. Next base: position 53,151,092 of record NC_080433.1, read on the forward strand.
ATTATTGTATTTTCAATCATTAAAAAATAATCTAAAAGGAAGGAGCATGTCACTTCTAGCCTAAGATTTTTTTCTTGAAAATGTCTCCCTTTCCTATGTTAGGATTTTCTGTAAAACACTATTTTTAGTTGAGAAAAGAACAGAATGCACTCTTTAGCCTCAGTGTTAAGTACTTAACCCCAGCTTCCTCTACAATATCAAATTTCTTCCTAGATCCCCTAGTTTTCTTTTGCTCTGGACTCAACAACTATGTTAAATTAAACAATATAGCGCTGAAACTTCACCAGATATACAGGTTTTTACCAGAACTTCCCTTGAATATCAGGCATCCTGACTGGTTCTGTGATTCCTGGCTATTCTAAGTCGCCCTTCTTCTTCTCAACTTCTCCCTCTTCAGCATTTTCTCCCAGTATAATTCTCTCTCTTTATTACAATGTTCTGTTCTTGGGTTGCAAGAAAGTCAGATGCCATGCTAATGGTTGCAGTATATGTACCCACTTAGCAGGAGCCAGCCGTTACCAGGCTCCATTCTGAATATTACCTTGCACAGTGCTGGAATCATTCTCAGTCAGTCACTTGCAGGAAGGAGAAAAAGAGAAGAAAACTCTCAGCTCTGGGGCTACTAGAGACAATGTTTCCTCAAGTGCATACATTTTTAATTGTTTTTTTTATAGCTTGAGGATCCAGAATACGGAAACCAATGAAGATGAGCAAAGATCAACCTCTAGAAATTTGCCCTGCACACAGACCCTGAATGTATATACACAGCATCAGACTGTATTTCTTTTTGCCATTTTGAAAAACCCCATCAAGTCTGACAGGAAATAAATAGTTTGTATATAACACAGAATAAGTTCAGTTAATGGTATAATTAGGGATCTCTAGAAGATTTCTGAGAGTTCAATGTATATTACCCAGATGCATTAGAGTCCTGAAATAGCAGGTTGAAGAACCTTTCTCTGTACAAGAGGGTGTTATGCAGCAGTCCCTGGAGCTTCATTATAACACATTTTTAGATAGCTACCTCAAACTCATGTTGAGATGAAAGAAGACTATGTGTAGAAAGAGATACTAGTTAATTTCACTTTTGTAAGAGCTACAATACTTTCCTGTTCTTCACCATGAACCCCCAGCAAGTTTCCATGGATTTTCCAAGGCAAAACCCCATAATTTTGCTAAAGGGGGGGGGGGGGGGAATAATGATACTATACCTTGTAAAAAAGTATTACATGTTTTTTGAAGTGTGGAGTATTTGTAAATTTGGTGTGCATTTTAAAATTGCACACCAAATTGCATTTTAACTACTCAGCCAGCGCATGCCTGTATTTCCTAAATATCAGCATATTTTTAAAAAGTAATACACTGAATTTGGCTTTGCTAAAATGTATCACAGATAAAGCTGTTGTGTTACCCTAAACTGCTAAGTGCTGAAATTCAGACACTGTTAGAGAAATTTATTGACTTTCTTGTCACTGTCTCCCACAAGGATTGAGAAGACCCTTACACAGAAAGGCTTCCCATTTCTGATGAGGTTAATAAAATGGTGAAATTTGCTGGATCAAGATCCTAATTTCCAGCTTAGCATTTTAAATACAGTAGGAAAACAATTCATCAATGTTTAATGTGCATATTTACTTATTTTCCAGTGACCTCCAGATAACTGACATGTTCCAGACTTCAGTCACTGAAATTGCATTATAAATAAACAATATAGACACAAAAAGCCAAATGCACAGGTGGATAAATGAGCAGATCCCAGAATGCCACAGGGTTATTGCTCTCTGGAGTTAACACTGAGAACAACAATATATCCCCTTACTATGATTTAAATTGTCTCCTCAAAAGAAGCAGGTGCTCCAAGCAAGAGACCCAAATAGCTGTGGGATATTCTGTAACACAGTAGGAATACAAAACAAACAAAAGATGAGAGAACGGACTGAGTGCAAATCAGAATAGAGTGCAAAAGTGTCTACTTATTCCCCAGGTGTTTGCCTAAGGTTGACACAAGATGCAGATTGTTCCTGTGTGGGTAAGCAAGGATTGCCATGGAAGCAGATGCAGATGAACACTTGGGCTGTGGCCAGGCTGCTTCTGATCTGGCCTTAGTCTGCAGTGGTGGAGAGCACAGAGACACCATGTAATGGGCCCAAAAGCACCCACAGATCCAGGGTCATTGTGTAGTGGGAGATCATGTGGTTTTTGTCCATTCAGTTTCTGTTTTTCAAACAGAATCTGAAAATCAGCCGTGTCCAGTTAAGTTCAGCTGCATTAAGGACATGAGGACACGTTTCAGGCATCAGCAGTGACACTGTCATGCTGTTAGGTGATACTTTCCAACAGATCCAGGCATCTCCACAAAATGTTGCAGCCACATGCCAGAAAGGCTCCTTCTGTGTACAAACCTGATATCAGTAAAGCATAAAAGAGGAAATTACCAGTAATGATCCCATAGGAAACAAGAATTTCAAAGCCATATATACAGAAAGTAAAAATCAAGACCAGAAAGTCACTGTGAGGTAGCAAAATAAGATTAAAAAAAATCCAAACACAAAATCCAAATACAAAACAAGCTAGCAGCCTGGCAGCAGTCTCTTTGGAGCTCTATACTGGTTTTCAGCTCACAGCTGCTGAACACCAGCTGTGTACACCTTATGTGGCAGCCCACATGCTATTCCTGCAGCTTTCCAAAGCCCCCCTTGGTGAGCTGACCTTTTAGAGAGATTCTGGAGAAGGAATACAGTGTTTTCTGCCTAACCAAAACGAAGGCAAATTTGCTGAAAATTAAAGCTTTAATGTATCCCAGATATACATTACTGGCCAGCAGTGCACTGGAGAGAACAGAGGGGCTGATGAACACATCACAGGTTCAACACACCTGAGGCTGATGAGCTCTCTGCTGCTGTGCTGGTGGAACTAAGAAAAGTAAGTGTAATCTCTACAGCCTTACTGTTCCTATTGCTAAAGAGTTTCCTACAGGTGTCATTATTGGAGTAACTACTTTCAATGTCACCTTATATTTGCATTAGAAAATTTTGTTCAACTTGCCTTTATTATTGACAAACTAAGATGTTTTACTTGTCATTTTCCATGCCCAAATACAGTCTTTAACAGATTTCTAAAATGCTGATGTTTCTCTTCAGGAAACCCTAGAACTTTATCCTTTGGAAATGGTCTTGTCATTAGATGGGGATGTAGTTTTTGTGCTGTTACTTCTGTAATTTTGGTCAAATTCAGGCAAATGACTGCTCAAGGGAGTAAAGACTGCCACTGTTTTACAGGTTAAAGGTGTAATGTGTCAGGGCACAATAAGCACGACTGAGTCAAAATGCATTCAGGCAAAAAAAACTAAATGTGCCATGTCTGGTACAGAGACCAGCTGGCCTGACATTGCCCATGGCATCATTATAATCTCTCTCTGTACAGCAGGGGGGCTTCATTGCTGCTGCCTGCTGGGAAAGGTCTCTGGCTGTGCTAGTTTCCAAATGGTGCCAGTGAACTGTTTCTCAGAGTGCTCATTGGTCCAGATCAAAACTGTCACTGGCACCATCACTTAAGAGTGCAGACAGGTGGGTGTCAGTACCCCAAGACTGTTTAATTTACTGGTGCAACTTTGATCTCAGAGCTCTTATGTGTCATCCTCACATGCAAACATGCTTCATACTCCCTGTTCTGCACTAAGCTTGAGTTGCATGAGGAACAGAGAGAGAATCTGTGTTAGCCCAGAATTACCTGTAGCAAGCCAAACTTTTCTTGAAACTGCTTTTTTTGCCCAACTTTGGGAGACCTTTTTTCTCACTTTGGGGTCCTGGTATTGAGCTAGAAGCAGCCTGACCCAGTCCCTGCTAGGTTTGATGTGCTGACCAAGGTGGTACTGGAGCAGACAGGTCAAAGAGGAGCATTGGAGAGTTATCAGTTAGAGCTGCTGGAGAGACAAGGAAGGCCTGGGCAGGGGAAACAGCATCAGGTGGACAAAATTGGTTGAAGCTCTGTGACTAACATTTCCTGTTAAATAATGCCGAGCCATTTCCAGGGTAAATCCACAGTGCTACTTTGCATAACACTTAGCATATACTCACTGAGACATCTTGGTGGAGAAAATAGTCTATGCCTATTTTGTAAAAAAATTGCTACAATCCATACATCAAAAAAACAAATTAAGCTTGAGCAGAAAAGTTTCATTTTAGCACTTTGTAACTTTTTAGTGTTTGTCTTTCCCACTTCAGTAATGAGATTTTGAAACAATTTCCTGTTTTGACATTTAAGATAAAATGCATGAATATGTATTTATCCTTTCTCTACAGAGATGCTGTGAACATTCTGGTACTATAGATAAGTCAAAACACTCTTGGAAATGCAACGTGAAAAAATATAGGCAACAATATTTTAGTTTAAATATTTTAAGCATTTTTACTGGTTTGTTTCAGACACAAGGGCCATAGGCCATCCTTCAGGCTGAATTCAGGAAGGATGGCACATGTACAGTTGAAGTGCTCTGTTTGCCCCTGCAAACGTTACCAACTTACAGCTGTAGTAATAAGCTGCTGAAGAACATGTTGCTTTACTACTGGAAAAATGAATTTAGAATAAAGACAGGCTGTAGTTAATTACAAACACACTCAATGCTCACATCTGAGAGCTCTTCAGTCATAATGAGAGCAGATATTCTGTATTTGGTTTAAGACATAGTAAAAGAAAATTGACAAACTGTCTGTCTGATAGTAAAATTAAGAACTCATTGACTCTCTGGGTTGCTTAGAGTTGGAAAGAATTGCCTTCAGATAGATTACTTGAACTCTTGTGTTTTGTACCAGCATCTGTGCAAAATCAAACCTGAGGAATTCAGTGTTGGTTTTATCCACATACACCATCCTCCAGCAGCCTTTTCTGATAGGGAAGCTGTGTCAAGCTATTTCAAAACTTCACCAAGCTTTAGACATGGGAATAAAAGTGATGACCTGACAAAATACAAATGAGATTTAGATCTCTTTTAAATATTACATCAGATGGACTATAAACTAATGAATATAATTGAGCCTTTGCTTTGCAGTAGCAATATAGGATATAATTGAGATAATAAGTCAGAGAAAGAGACTTAAAAGGAGGCAACCTTTTAATACAGAGCTTACATTAACTTTTATTTATTCATCAGATCCCTTATTGGAATTATGAGATTTGGAGGCACAATATGTACTCATTCTGTCATGATGGCATAAAACATCCTTATTGTTTGGGCTCAGTTGTAAGTGCGTGTATGAAACAAAAAGCTAACACAAGATTAAAAATGGGGTCAAAACCAGGGTGATTACATTTTTTGTCACATCTGGCATTTGGTGATTATTTCAGTCTTACAATGCAAGAGACCAATTCCATAAGAAATGGATTATCCATACACATATCATGAGGCAAACCCAGACTCTCTCCTTATATTAAAAAAATGTTCCTTTATCTCCCAAGAATACACTGTAGATTCTCCAAGATTCCATATACCTGTTGGTGTATTTTTGAATCAGGTGCAGCGATGAAATTGCAGCACTGCTGTGAGGACTCAGATTTACATCATCAGCAGACATCACCACCCTCTCCTGACCTTTATTTTCCTTGACCCTTTCGGACATGTTGGTCAGTATGTGATTGGAATAGTCAGCGGGTTAATGAGGATTTGGCTGGCACTCAAGCAGCCTGTGTTCCTGGGGTTCACACAGCGCCAGTACAGGGCTTGAGGAAGTACACTGGATTCAAGACAGGGAAAAAAATGGTCACAGTTAGGATTAAAATTCTAATGAATTTGGGCCACATGCTCATGAAGGGACCAACTAGACAAACTGCATGTTTTTGCAGGGCTGTATTTGTGAGAAATGCTCCCAATAAATACCAGAGATTAACAATACAACTCATAACTATTCGAACAAACTTTTTCAAAATGTCTGTCCCACATTAAAACCAGAAATTTCTTTTCTCTCATGTACTTGCCATTTTTTTTTCCAGGATTCATTTTTCAGCTCCACAAGACCCTTATCCAGGTGCTTTTCACCAGCTTTGTGTCCCAGCTTTTTGTCATCTTTTATGCAGCCTGAACTCCACACAGCTATTTATGTGCACCACTAAGGATTTCTGTGCCTCTTAAAATCTGTGCCTTAAACACTTGGGTGACTATTGTTTTTTTTTTTCAAAATGAATGTGTAAAGCCTCCAGAGGTGCCAGTGGGAAGTCAGAGGGTTGATATGCACTGTGTGTTCAGGGTTGTACAACATGGGGAGAAACTGCATCTTAGATTTCAGGTTGCATACAAGGACAATGTGAGTGTGCATGGGAGCGTCTTGGAGGCAGTCCAGATTCCAGGTTCTAGATAGCTCAGTTAGACATAGAAGATATGATGGGGTCACAATGAACTTAGACTTTTGTGAAAGGGAGCAGATATTCTCAGCAACAGACCCTTTTTCTCATCATCTGCAACATTGTATAGTACTGCAATGTCTTAAAGCCCAAAACAGGGAATCATTTTAGATTCTACTTTTCGTTGTTTCTACACAAAGATACAACAACAAAGCACTCTCTGGAAATGCAGTGGTTCTAAATATTCTCCTTGGTTACTTCTGAGGTTGTTTAGGAGATTAATAGATTTCAAGTATTCATGGCCAAGTCTGCAAGTCAGTAAAGGGAATGCAAAACTGGTCAGAAATGGTGTCTCTACATAGAGTTAAATCCCATGTAATTTGGGAATTGATGAGTGTTTATTCCTTTTTAATTCTGAGAGAAGCCTTCTGTTAGAACAATATTTTGTCCAGCATTACATATTCCCTTTATCTAGGGAACTGGCAGGGGAAGAGGACAGAAGCTCTTCAGGCAGTAGAAGTTGAATTTAATAGGATTCAGAGAAGAGATTTAAGGAGCTAATCATCCTTATAGCTGCTCAAGTTCAATTTTTATCCCCCAAAGCTACTAATTTTTTAAGCATGTATTTTTGGCAGTGCTTTGCAGCAAATATCTCCCCTTGGGGCGCATAGCAATGTACAGGCTGTATGACATAAATGAGCTTCTTTGCCATCCCAGTAACCCATAAATGTCAGTGACACATAAAACGAGGTATTCCCTCATCTCAGCAGGCTGACCTAGCCCAAGCCTTACACTTAGTAAAATCAGAGAAGGACACAGTGGCAAGCAGAGCTACAGTGCTTAGATGCCAGGATCCAGAGTCAGAACTGACAGTATTGGGTGCCCACAAAGTACCATCCAAACATGAGTGAGGGTCTACACCAGGATTTTAAAAAATTGGCACTTCCCCCTCTGTCAGCCAAAGTAAAAGCCATAGATGGCTGTATGTTTGATATCTCAAACATATATTGATATACATTCCATTTAGAGGAAAGAGGGTTAGAAAATGCAAACCAAGCAGATTATTTTTTTGCATACATTTATCCCTCTCTCAGTTACCTCTATTGTGAATTCAGTGTGATTTAAATTAATGGAGTAAGAGGGACATTGTCCACAATTTGGAAGGAGATATTTCAGAACTATTTGAGCACCCCTTATGCCTCATTGTCACCTTGTTCTCATTAACACAATGCTTGTCAAAGAGCTGCAAAGTGCTTTTATGAGTGAATAGGTAGAAAAGTGAAATAACTGTGAGTTTTGGGGTTTTTATCAACTCATTTCTTCCTCATTAACTTTCTTCTTAGATGAGAGAGATATGCAGCCCTGCTTTCCTTGAGTTCCCAAAATTCCTGGCTTCTTTGAACCTATCTTGAACAAATCTACTATCTTCATATCACATCCTCCTTAAAACACAAGGACATTATTTTAGCATACTAAATGCAAGGACAGCTGAACAACTCACCTCACAGCAATTTCCTTCAAAAGGAGTGCGTGTCCTGTGTCTATATGGCAGAAGAGGGTCATTCAGAGTGTCTGGGCTCACTGCCCTGCTCTGGGAGACAGCCAAGATTTGTCTGAAGCTGGCAGCCTTGCTGCCAGGGGAGACAGGCTGTGGAGAGTTTCTCATCATCTGATAATTACTGCAGCACACTGAAAGAAGAGTAGGGCTGAAATTGGCCAGATCTGGAAGGGTTGAGATGCCACCACCATTTTCAGCAAATCCTACAAAGCTGAAGGCAGCCCATGTGCAGATGTTAGCGTCTTCCCATCTCTGTCCTTCCAGGAGTCCCAGAGGCAAAACTCCCAAATGGTTCCTGGGCACAGGAGGGAACAATGAGCTCTGAAAACATTCAAGAGAAAAGCAAGCCTCTCTGCTGACCTAAAATTCCACTTTAGACAGCTGCATAAAAAACACCCCACAGTCTTGACTACTTCAGTTTTCAGAATTAGCACACAACCTATGTAATGATCATCCCAAGAGATGTCACATTCCTCAAATCCTCCTATGAGTCCTTACAGGTTTTCAGCTACCAAGTGCTTGGCAACACTTTTTCTGTACTGTCAAACATTTTCTGTATTTGCTTGGATAGAAGCTGTTTGAATCCTGTAGGTTAAGTACTGGGACGAGGCTGTGAAGGTTAGTAAGGACTGTGAAGATACATTGAAAACACTTGGAGGACAATGGGTTGTTATAAAAAATGTTTGGTGATTGTGGAAAAGGCCAATAATAAAAAGACATCTAGAAGAAGAAAAAAGTCAGTGAAGATGAGGAGCCAAGGCTACCTGGGTCTTCCACCTGATTGGTATCTTGAGTATAGCAACTGTGGCCATGTTGAGAAAGGCAGAAAGAGCCATAAATCTCCCCAGATGAATAAAGATGGGGAATTAAATGCCAGAGAGAGTACCTGGATCTTATTTTAAATGTATTTATCTTGTAGTCACAAAACAGAAAAGTTCAAAACTGTACTTTGTCTATTATATCTTTTCTATCTAGGTAGAGAGGTCCTCAAGAACGGCAAGTCAGTGTCAGTGTATATTGCTCATGCTACCTGAAAATAAAATCTATCCTATTTCAGGAGCATCCCTCTTTTTGAAATCCTTATCCTTACACTTGAAGAAAAAGATATTTAAATTGAGATTGCCAAGATTGTCTGTGGATTTGGACGATAAATTTGTATTTATACCTGTAAAATTTGGGGAATGGGATGTTTCATTGCAATTTCGAATTATATTATTTTAAATGTTTTAGGGGTTTTTTTTGCTGCCAAGTTTATAACCTGAAAGATATGCATTATTACATACAATAACAACAGAAGCCATTATTACACAGGTGGCCTACTGAAGGCTTATTTTATCACATTTTTATAACATTAACATGCTCATTAGAATACATGATCATGTATATCAGATGAATGCCAAAACCCAGTAATCACACAGTCACTAGGAGCTTCTCCTGCACTCCCACAAAAGCTGCACTCATTTACTTTCAAACTTGTGGCTGTGAGCCAGTGGACATGGGCAGCCTAAACTTATCAAACAAGGAGCTGCTTCTTCAGTTGTGAGAATCTTGCAGGCTGCAGACCTTCGGTAACTTCTGATGCCACTAAATCAAAAGCCTGACACAATTACTGATTCTGTGTGGGAACTTGCTTAGACTTGCTTCATTTCTCACTTAACCAGAGCCAAGCTTTCAAACCTGCCCAATTTCTGTGATATTTGTAAACTGCTGATAATACAGAACTATATTCATCAAACATTGTTTTGCATTCTGATAAGAAAAATAATTAGCCTAAGCATATTTCTATAATTACAGTAAAAAGCTTTGCTTTTCATGATGCTAAAACTTATTTTTAATTGGATTTACAAGCTGAATTAACTTTTATATAATTGCCTAGGCCCTGTAGTTCAGCTGTTAAAAATCGTTATCCCAGCTGGCCCCGAGCAGTCTTTCCCCACGTCTGACCAACCAGTCCTGAATACAGACACATGTGAAGGCTGCCTCGTGCTCCAGGGGGTGGTGGAAATGTAGGAAGCTATCAATAGCCAGCTCAGACTAATGAAAGCACATCTCTGCAGGGCCTGATCAAGCTGATGATTGTTTGTTAATTACATGGGGCAAGTTCAATGGCATTTCACTGCAATAGGTTATGTCTGCTTGACCATGATATCTACTCAGTTTAGACACCCATTTACATTGCCATTTTCATACTGGCAAAATGCAGAAACTCCTATTAAGTGAATAATTCAGAAATAAATGGGGTTTTGCCACTCGTATCACGTAAACTCACAAAGAATTTTCATTGTGTATGTATGGAACAGAAATACCAAGGTCTACTTACCATTTTGGTATCTAATGTCTCCTTTCCAAAAGAGAGTTCTCAGCCTGTTCTGTGTAGCTCCCCTTTTCATCCTTACCTCTGCACTTCTCTCAAGTGAGCTGCCTGTGACTGCCTCCAAAAGCCCCCCTGCCCACATTTTTCCTTGCTTTGTGAAACTTCTCTGCACAGAGATTTCACAACATTTACAGAAGAAGAAATATTGTGTCAGCCAACTCATTTTCTCTTTTCTTTCAGCAAGTCAACCATTATATATTTTCTTGGTATCCCATCCTATGTGAGTTTTTGTGCCTCTTTCTGTTCAGACTTGGGTCTCATCTTGTCTCACCCTTGTCTGAATCAGAGTAACAGCTCCAGATAGTTTCTGCACTCCTCTACTTCCTATTTTTTTCTCTCTCCAAATATTAGTAGTTCTGTCAAATCTCTGTCCGTCTCTCTGTTTCTTGGAAAAGGAAAGTGGTCTTTGTTACAGTAGAAAGGGAGTATTTTTGAGACCCATACATTTTCTGCACATGCTAATGTACAGCTCATGAAATTGGAAAGGGACTATTTTGGACCAGTAAGAGTGTTTAAGGGCTCCTTTGACACTGCAGAGTCCAGATTTGTTTATTTTCCAATGCAGAGAAAGAGTGCCAGTCATGGAGTAAAGGATGTCTACTCTGATATGTTCACTTAAGGTAGAGGCACAGGAAGAATCTGTGCTCCAGAGACATGGTCTGTACCCAGCCAGCCCATAAACAATGATAAATGGTTCAGCTGCAGGTCTGCCTTCCCAGAAATCATTTTATACATAGCTATGAAAACATTCCAGTCAAGCAGTCAGATGTTATCATAGCACCAAGCTCTGATCCCTGGGGTTACATAGGATCTGCTCAGAACTGGAGTCTCAGTAATGGTTTTTTCCTACTCTTTACAGACCTTTATACAGCTTCCAAATCTGAATCACAGTAGCTGTATTCAGTGCCTGAAAAACAGTTCCTATTCATTATCATCCCTCTAGTACTCCTTAGGCTGCCAAATTGCCATCAGTGCTTTTACTCTCAGTTTGTGTGTATCTTCCTGTCCCACTGGCTCAGCTTCTTCTTGTGTTCTGTGTTCTTTCAGGAATGATAATTAAAAAAGATACCATGCATTTGTTTAAAGTAATACCTTTTCTCAGTGGCTGAGAAAAGGTATTTTCTCCAGCTGCAGGCTAGGGCGCTGACTTGCACATCATCTCCTACAGCCATTCACTGCAGTTCAAGCCTGTGAGATCCCATCACTGATAGCTGTGGACCCACCACAGGAGAGGGCTGGGGGACCTCACCTCTTTGCCATGTCAATTCAAAACAGAATCAGGCTCCAAGGGCTCCAAACTGTCAGGGTTCAGCTTTTCTTTCTGCAGCTGTGTGGGCAAAACTAGAAGCTTCAGGAAGTATTATTTTGTCCTTTTTTGGGTTTTGGATGGTATCTAGACATTCACAAATGATAACTAAAATGCTGGGTGATGGATTATTGCCATCAATATAATCTTGGAAATTTTTGTATGATACCCATGTGTGTTTGTAGCCATTTTATCTTCTTGGGCATAATGTCAGGCTATTTTTCAGGTACATATCATGATTTATGCCCTTTCTCTTAGAGTGAAACTTATTTCACTGGAGTAATCACAGTTTCCAGTCTACCTTTTATCAATGACATCAACTCATTCACCAGCCTAATGCTGCATTATCCCAGGAAAATCACATTGTTGTGGTGTTACCTTTCCCCAGAGGAGGCTGAATTGCTTTTATTACTTGCTGCTTGAACAACTGCTAATCTTATTTCTGGAGTTCTTCCAGCAGGAGGACTATACTTCTGACATGATGGATTCAAATCATCCATGCCAGCATTTAACAGACTCAGATATCTTTCTTCAAGGGCAGAGATTTGATTTCCTAAAGAATCTGTAACTTAAGGACAAGTGGGGTTTTTGCACAGTTCCCCATTTATTCTCCTGTTTTAATGAACTTGCCCATATTTTGAGTTTTTCTGATTCCAAATTGATAATTAATTGCACCTACAGCAAGACTCTATAAAGATTTACAACCGCTAAGTTCTATGATTCCTGTCCGTATTGAAAATGTAAATTACCCAGAATTTGTTGTTCCTGTTTTCCTGCATTAATTTTCCAGACTAACATTTTAGTTTGCTAACCTGAACTGCTAAATCATCTGCTTATGTTTAATATTCAGATTCCCAAACTTTATTGATTGTACAGGTCTAGGGCCAAGAGCTTACGAGTAGTCACAGGACAAATCCATATCATACCCAGCCTTCACCAAGGTAATGCTGTGGTTGTATCCTCAAAATACACTGAAGGGATGCTCCCATTTTGAAACTAACAAATTAAATTCCCCTGAGATTAGGCAGTAAATCTGCAGCAATTAACTTCTATTCAAAAAGCTTTCAGCTCTCACATTGAATAGAATGCCTACAACAGGGTTCCCCTGGGTCTGGGGAAAGAGAAGAGATCTGAGGATGGTGGAAGAAGCAAACAGGAGCCTTTCCCTTGACCACCAAAAGCCCCTCCCCATCCCCATCATTCCCCTTCTCCACCAGCCATCACATAGTTGCTGCAGGGACAAATACATTCCATGTCAGCTTGCTCAGGAATCTCTAAGCAGTACTACTGAGTAAATTCGTGTGCCTCAACTTCTGCTTTTAGCTGGAGGTGAAAGGCAACTGAAAGGCAACACCCTTTCAGTTCTTGGGGAAGAAGAAAGTTAAGCTGGTTCCTTCTGCTATGAGGGACTGATCCAAATAAATATCTTAGAGAAGTAAGTGGATAGGGGCAAGTCTCATGGGTCCTGCTGTGTCTCCATTTCCTCTCCCAGTCCATAATGTGCATTTTTACCCTTAGCAGAAGGATTTAAGACATGGACCTGAGACTTAGAGTTGGCTGCTATTTAAGAGAATTTGCAAAATAGAGAAATATATTATCAGTGTGTCTTGTGAGAGGATGAAGATGAATTTAAAGGCAAAAGCTAAGTTGTTTTTTTAAGCAACTTAAATCGGATGCAAAGGGCCCAATCACATTTTTAGTATCACTTAACACATTGGGATTTCTAAAAGCCTCACTGTGCTTTTGTAACATGAATAATAACCATAACAGATTCCTTCTGGTAATGGATCTGGTCTCATGGAGGAAAATCACAGACATATGAGTAGAAAAAAATTATTTAATTCAGATCTCTTTTCCACGTTGACTGAATTCTGACAGTCCCAGTTTTTAATTTTCATAAAGAAAAACCTGCCTTTTTCCAACCTGTTCAGTCCTACTCAGTGGGAGCAGTTTGTCATGGGCTGAGGAGCAACTCTTCTCTTTCACTTCTAGAAGGTCACATGGTTGTCAGGGCAGCACAACAGCAAGCTGAACCCACTGGAAAAGTATATGCTATGAACAGTGAAAATTGATCCTATTTCCATTAAATTCAACACATAAATTTCAATTTGCCCTTAAGGCTATTACCCACAGGAAGTTACTAATTTTGAAGCTGATGACATACATGTCTGTAGTCTATCACTTGTGGTTTGACTATCCAAAACATAAAGCAGTGTTTTCTCAGCTCAGAGGTTTTAGTGCAGTGCGAGGCCCCAAAGGGGTCTGGATTCTGAGAAAAAAACTCTGCACCCAGATATTAGGTCATTAACAATGAACTGCATTTCTAAATGGAGAGTGTGAATTATTTAATTATCCATTTAGTGGGAACATGATTGCTAAATACCCTTTAGAATAAAGTATTTAAATCAACCCAATTCTCCATGGATGTCTTATTAACTACTATTTGGTAGAAGAGTGGCTATTACTTGGGTAATAGCCACTCTTTTCCCTTAAAAAAAAAACACTTTAAGGCATCACACAAATATGCATGCAGCAATGGGCAGGCAGTTTCCTTTTAGGCTTGGGCAGTCAGCCATTCATCTCTTGCTTTTTGTTTCAAGGTTAATGCTTCCTTCATGTCATAGTGGCAATAAAGTGTTTCTAAGTGAATTTATTCTTGCCTATTTATGGAAAAACAATGTGAAGATCCCAGAGATTAATTTCTTTCAAAGCTGCAGAAACAAATACATCTGTGGCAGAAAAGTCTTGTTTTGGTCACTTGCACTGCTTTTATCTCTGCCTTTTTTCTCTGGTCTGTTGCTTACCTATTTCCTCACCATCCTCACCTCTCCTATGCTCTCTTCTTTGGCACTTACCCCTGAATTCTGTTGGGGTGTTAATGCTTGAATCAGTGTATATGTGAAATGTATCTTCAACTGGGTACACCTACATCATACACGCTGGCCACCCTATGTATACCATATGTGCATGTCTTTTGGCCTCTGCACTTTGTTCTGTTCATTTTTGTTGTTAGTTCATATCCTTAAAACTCAAATATTTTTTAAAACACATTTTAAATAGACATCTTGAATAGCGATGATTTCTTGTGTCTCAAGCAAAATATAGAATTTTATTTATTTAATTCTATTATCTTAAGAAATAGATCATGCCAAATGAGAAAAGAAAGCAGCCTTGGAAAACCAACCTGTTGTAAAACTCGTCTGTGATCACAGAGCAAAAGCTGAGCCCTGCAATAAAATCCAGCAGCACATAAGATCAATTACTCTATACTGTCATTAGTTGGGGAGAGTCTTCAACCTCACAGAAGAGTGGAATATTCTCCCTACTAACCACTTTGGATTTTATTTCACAGCGCAGTGAACTCAGTGGGATTTTGCTTTCTGGTAGGCATGGTCACTTCTCTGCTTGCAAAAGTACATATGCAGAACTGAGTTTTCTAAACCAACTGTTTATTTCCTCAGAAAATGTGATTGGGTAATTTTAGGGAGTGTTATTTAAAGCTGAAGGATCCCTTCCCTCTCTCCATCATCTCCCTTTTCAGGGTGGCACATTTGCCTCAGGGCTCTCCAGAGAAGTGCAGCTATGTGTATGTTCTCAAAAAGAAGGTGCAGAATGAGGTGGTAGCCACAAGACCAAGGAGCACAGACCTGGTCTTGACAACCATGTGTAGACTCCACTTTGCAGGGGATGAGCTGCCCCCACTGAGGCTCAGCCTGACCCTCCTTCCCCCTCCCCAGGCCTAAAGCTGTAGTAGGGGTGCAGGATCACGTTCTTCCTGCAGCATGGCTGTAGCACTTCCTAACTGTTTGGCATATGGAACATGCTGAGACAGCACTGAAGGGAGCCAGAACTCACACAGTCCTTTCTCCATTGCCAGCTGGGAGCAGGTACCTCTGAGACCCCACAGAGCACTTGCAGAGCCCTTCAAGACAGCATAGTAATGAGCTGACAGCAGTGCTCTGGGGCTGGTTGGGGCCCCAGAACAGAGCCTGGGCCAGAGATGCTTCTAATTAACAGTGGAGACAAATCCACTGAGGTCAGTGCAGAGTCAACAACACTCCAAAAACACATTTTCATTAGGGATTAACTTCAGTTGTTTGCTTTGATGCAGAATGATGCAAACTAACATGTTCCAAAGCTACACTGAACCTTAGGAACAAGGGGAGGCTTCAGCACTGGTTTGAATGTTGTAAGAAATTCTGACTGACAATACCTGGATATATGTATATTTCAGTAGAAATATGCTGAATGCGGTTTGAGCATACCTGTTGAAAATGTAGGGGTGCAATTGGTAATTATAATATCACATTACTAACACTTGGCCTCATGCAGCTCAGGTATGTGAAATTTATTTTAATCAGTATATATTTTAATTTTATCACTTCAAGGTGAGGCATGTTTTCAGCTTTTTATTATGTTAAAAGGTGGAAAAAAAATTAGTGGATAGATTAACAAAGCTGACAACCTTTCTTGCAAGGGTGGTCCATGGACCCATGCCAAAACTGAAGCAGGATGCCTGGGGCTATTCAATCTGGCCAGTAACCTTTCAACAAACATATTTATCTAAACCATTTGGAGCAAGCAGCTGTGTGGTACTTAGTTGCCAGCTGGGGTTAAATCCAAAGACATTCAGTTTTAGAAGAGTTGAAAGCATTTTTAACTTGTTACCTGTTGCTTCAGGAGCAGGAGAGACTTGCAGATCTCACGAACAGCACTGTGATTCACAGACACCAACCTGCAGCATCTCAGGACTATACTCATTTTGCATGACACAAGGTCTCTCCAGATTTACTCTCTGAGTGTTTCGTGCAGTGAAGACCATTGCCATTACATTGCAAGGGTTCCATATTGCTAGAGTTTCATACCGCCTTGATGCTTCTTGTAGGCAGCTCCTCTAGGCACTGACTCATCCTCACAGCAGCCAGCTGACTCCAACTCCCCTCACCAACCAATCCACTCTTTTATAACACTCTTATTGGCTACAGCTATGGCCTGTTAACATCAGGCCTGTTCCCAATCTCTAATAATTGGCTCAGCTGCAACTCCTTAATGGGGTAAGATTACTTTCTATTCTACTTTTATTTTCTTATATTGTATCCCCCTACAGAAGACAAATGGGTTTTTTTGTTTCATACAGTAAAATGGTGTGAGTGTGTGTATGTGTGTGTGTTCTCATTTCTGAAGGGTTTTTTGGAGGTGAAGATCTACTGTAAAGTTAATGTGCTTAGGAAATCCATGCTGATTCTAAATTCCTGCTCCTTTACATGGGTCTCAAGTATCTCTATCAAAACTAGGAAGCCAAAAGTCAACAGAATAGTTCCAAGTGTTCTGTTGACCAGCATGCAAAGTAAGAGCACAACAGTGTAACATGGAGCAAATATCCTGTTTATCATGAGGTCAATAAAGAGCACTAATGGGCGGTCTATTCACCGTGTATTCAGGAGTTCATTTTCAGTAGTTAGTTTGTCTGTCCCATGCACAGCTGCTGCATCAACAGTTATTACACATAACAATGTGAATTAACAGAAAAGCACAGTATCTAGCCACTTGATTTTACATAAGTCACAGCTTATCTTGGGAGTGAACCACTACAGCAAGACGAGAACCTGAGAATGACACATGGCTCTCCATACCAAAGCATGTCCTTCCTCAGCAACCATGATACCTTGTTTGGGCATTAGCACAGTTTACTTGTGATCAGTAATTCCAGGCAGAGTAATTCAGGAAGGGTTCAGGCACATAGCTCCAAGTCCTGCTCTCTCTGTTTTTCCCCTGCAGCAAGGTTAGTAGATGCTTGCTGTGGAGATAGCTTGACTGACAGCACCAACATCACACTGGCTCAGAAAGACCTGGACACTGGTTTGCCCTTTGTCTCTGACCAGGCATGTCACAGATATATTTTATGAAAAATCCTTTTGCCAGGATTTTTTCTCCTGAGAGGCCTCAGAAACAAAATGTAAACAATAATTATCTGCTGCTGTGGAATGCAACAGCTGCATCTTTGATTGGTCCATGTGAGTTCTTTCTACTTGATAACCAATCACGGGTCCAGCTGTGTTGGGACTCTGGTCAGTCACAAGATTTTATTATCATTCCATTCCTCTCCTTGCTACCCTTCTGATGAAATCCTTTCTTCTATTCATTTCGTATAGTTTTAATATATCATTTTCTTTTATTGTAATATATATAATAAAATAATAAATCAGTCTTCTGAAACATGGAGTCAAGATTCTCATCTCTTCCCTTATCCTGGGACCCCTGAAAACACCACCAGACAGGCAGACTCTTCCCATGCTGGCAAAGGAAACACATTAACTTATTCTTTGGAAATAATGCTTTCTGCACACTTTCTTTGAGTGTGCAAAAGTGGCTTGGGGCCATTCCCATGACAAGGAACCTCATGACACTGGTAGTCTGGTCTCTCCTAACCTTGGTAAATGTTCATCTCTGTGCCAGTGCAAGTCTCTGCCCTGTGTAAGGAAAAGGTAACTGATCTTGTCAACTCAGCTGGGCATCTTCATGTGTCTTTGATCTTCTACATGGTAACACACTGGTCTATTTGTGTTAATTTCTATGTTCTGTTCTTGTTAATTTCTATGTTCCGTTTCTCCCGGCTGATTTATGCTTGTTAGTTTTCTGTTTCTCCTGCCGGCTGATTTATGTCCGGACATAGCTCAGGGATGCCACTTGCTCGGTTTCTCGGCTGTTTAGGTGGCCTGGAAAGGCCCAGGGTGGCCTTGGACAGCCCGGCGCTTCAAAGGACGAGGAGAGACTTCTGATCTTGTTTCAGTCTCGGTGTTTATTAATTGTTTATCTAAAAGATTTTCTTTCAGTCCGACAGAGGTCTGCACAGCAAGTCAGCCATGGGCACACTCTGTAGCTCCTGGGGCGGTCACTTATCTTTATACCCGAAGTTACGTGTACAATATTTATAATTTTTCTCCAATACCTTCTACCCTTACTAACTGGTGCACTTCTAGTAATGACCAATCCCAAAGTGCCACCATCACCACAGAAGATGGAGGCCAAGAAGAAGAAGGACAGGACACGCTCCAATTCTTCTATCTTACTTCTTTAGACCCCCCTGTACAGAAATCCTAAACCCTGTGTTTTATACTCTAATTAACTTATCCTTTCACCATTCACCCCAGTGAAATCCTCCCAGTCCTCATACAGGTGTCATCTCCTGTGTAGGATCAAAGTCCTGCCACCAGACACTTCTGGCAACATTCCAGGACTCCCGAGCCCCCCAAGGGTGTTCTTGGCCACTCTGCACCTCCATCCTGAGGTGCTGAGATCTCACATATTTGTATTTGCTGGACTGAATTAAAGGTGCACAAAGCCTTGGTTTACTCTATATTCCTTTCCTTTTTTTTTTTTTTTTTGTCTAAATAACTCTGGATGTGTCAGTTCTTTCAAAAATTAAATTCAAAATACATAATGAAACACTTGTTAAGACAAAGTTAAACCAAGTGGCCACAGCCACCCTGTTTGCAGGAACTGTTTCCAGTGCATGCCTGGTTACTGTGCGAGACATTCACCTAGCACTTTGAAGGAGGGAAAAATCAAATGTTCTCCAAGGATTAGCCTTCCTTAAGTGATCTTTCTGCCCCATAACTCTTCCCCTCTGTGATGGTGGTAGGATTTGGCCCTGGGTGAGAGCCCTGCCTCAGAGCAGAGCTGGCGCCTTAAGGCTGTGTGTGGGGTGGAGGAATTGTAGCTCTTGATGTGAGACCAGAACATAAACTAATGGCAAGGCTTTTAGCAAGGCTATAATTTCTGCTCCTATATGCTTAATTTTATATTATCTTCAATAGAAATCAACCCCCTAAACCCCCCATAATTTACTGGTTTATAATTTGTCTTGAACTAGAGCAATCCATGTGTTTCATACATTAGCTTTTATTTTGTCACTTGAGGTAGCTGAACATTTCAAATTCAGTATCTGTATTTTTATACCAATTCAAGTCTGACATGTAAAGCTGCTTTGACATTAAAATCTGAGTTACAGGGAAAGACTTGCTAAATGCAGGACTAAGTTGCACTGATTGTCACATCAGATTTTTGATAGACATTATGGTATACAATAATCTTTCTCCAAACACCTTACTGAAAACCTCATCAACCAGTGATGAATAGATGCAAATCACTCTTGAAATCTATTTAACTAGACATATTCAAAAAAAAAGGCTGAAACACAACAAAAGCCAGAACTAAACCTGCAGAAAATCTTAGGAGTGATAGTGAAATTTATCCTGTTTCTTCTATTTTTTGCATGGAACATCAAATGCCAGCCATTAAAATAGAAACTTTTATCTACAAGTAAAAAGGATATCACAGTGATTCTCTCCAAGCTTTTATGTGTAGAATTAAAATGTACACCCTGAGAGCAAGCCTCATAAAAATAGACTAAGTCCATAAAAATGGACTAAGCTTCTGCAATGGGCCTGTTGCATTATTTTCATTATTACAAATTGTTAGTGAACAAGCGATGAGCAATAATTACACCAAAATTAGGTACATAATTAATGTTTTGCTTTTTTAGTAGAATGTTTTTCAGTTGCAGGCTGAATTTAGAAAATGTGATGTAGAAAAAACAGAGCACAGTTCTGATAGATGACTATTTCCAACACATAAGCTGGCTGTGGCTGTGATGTCCCCCCTGGAGGCTGAGGCTGCTGTCATTAGTGGAGAGGCCTTGACACTCTATTAGACAGTTACTCACTAAAAAATATTCATTACATTCAAAACTCTGCCTGAAGACCTGCCTAAAATGCCACAAGCAGTAGTCTCAGCTGGTGTAAATGAAAGCAGCTTCAGTGGCTTTGTCAGGGTGGAGACTGCCTGCTCCATCTAAAACATCTGTCCTGGGTTCCCGTTTTCAGCATCTCTGCTCTCACCACCAGCAAAAAGAAAAAACTTGCTAAATTTTCTTCATTGTTAATCATTAACCTCTGGCTGCATTCCCATCTCTAAAGCAGCATGCACCTATTTGTTTGGTATGATGCTGACATATGATGATTTTTCTACAGTAGTGTTTTGAAAGCTTCTGTTATTTTCTTAATACCTCAGGCTTTCTTATTTTATTCTGCTGCCTCAATCCACGCAACAAGTCTCCTGCTACAAAACCATGCACAGCCTGCACACCCTGCAGATGCCTCCCCCTTCCACCCTCACTGCCACCACAAGGCTGATGTGAAGCCAGTCCCAGCGGGCAGAGCTTCTGTCCTCCTCACACGAATGGGCCCTGACGTGCTGAGCCGGTTCCCACAGGCAGAGTCCCTCTGAAGATGATGCTGTCTGACAACGTGAATCAATCCAGCATTTCTTTATCTCATTTCAGAGCAGCAGGGCTCCTGGGGCTGCGACACTGAAAATGTGCCGTGTGTTACCCATCCTGATCGAAACACTTGACGGTGGTCACTGCCCTGGACACGCTCAAACAGGGGCGGCCCAAGGACTGTCAGAGCCGGGGGCGCCGCGCCGGGGCCTGCTCCCGCCAGAGAGCAATCTGCTGCCTGACGAGAGAGATGCTCCCATCCCCTGCATCAAAACCTTAAGCTTTTCTTCTTTGACACTGACATTAAGGGCAATGCTGGCAAATTCAAAACCGGATCAAGTATGGTACCTCAGTGAGTTGAACCACTGTCCTACAAATTGCCCAGCCAGGCTGCACTCCTGGACTTCTCATGGGAACCTGTCCCCTCCAGTTGCACAGGTTCAGTAGCCCCAGGCAGCTCCTTTTCCAAACCCTTTGTGGTAGTGTAGGCTTCATATGAATTGCAACAGCTGAGCTAGTTGGCTACACACCAACCAGGTCAACAGCATTTAAAAAATCTTTATTGTTGTTCAGCTTCCAGGCACACATACCTACAGACACATATCTGGGAACTGACAGCCTAACAAGACATTTGTCTGGCTTCTGATTCTGCCTCGAAAAAGCCTTTGGGACACAGCTATCTGCCAAATCTCAGAACAAGCATCCCTGTCCCATAGTTCTTGCCAGTTTATTTCTCAAACAGCACTTCTGCCCCAAATGTCCCTGCAATTTAAAATCATGATAACAAATGGTTGAATTAGAATAAGGTTATTGTTGCATAGAAAACTAGAATTAATGTGTTATGCAAAACAAGCAAATTATTATGAACTTGTGTCTTATTCTTTTTAACCACTATTTTATAGTGCCTTTATATTTATAGATACACACACACACACACACACACACAAACACACATTTTTATCCATTAACACAGGATGTGAACTTCAGATGCTTTGGGCTTCTGCTAACCAACAATTGTAGCTTCCCTCTAGTGGCCAATCGTTGCTTAAATGCTAGTGGCTGAAGACTCATCTGCCTTCATTATAAAAAAGATAAATCAACTTATTTTAGAAAAATATATCTGAGCTCCTCTTTTGGTAAAGTTTATGGTCATTGCCTAATTGTAATAGAACAGCACAGGCTGTTTCCTTATTCAAGCAAAACTTTGGAACGAGCACCTGTAGTGAAAAGGACAGGAAGGAAAAACAATCTCAGTTAAATAGAAATTCTTGCTGGATAATTCTTCAAGCGATGTAAGTATACAAAAAAATTATGGTTTGTACTGCTAGAAAATAAAGGGTACAGTATTTGCTTATAGGCAGGGTAACCAGTTTTCTTGTGCTCTTCATGTGGTATTTGTGCCTACAGGCCATCATATAGCCTAGCAAAGGCCATTGTCCCTCTCCTTACTGGAAATCAAACTCTTCCTGTCCATGCCAGAATTCTTTTACATTCATCTGTCCTCTGACTTGTCCAGAAACTTGCAACTAGCTGTCTTTTTTTTTCCCTCTCTTCAGTTTTATTCTTTATAATCTCTTTAAAAATGTTAATTCTGGTATTCCATGTTTGGAGACCGCATTGTGTAGGATCTTCATCTATCAAACAGTTTGTATGGCTGCCTTGTATCTTCCTTATCTCAACAGCTAGGAGAATGCCCACTTTCCTCATATTACTGGAACACTACTAGTCAAATTCCTAAGAACAGGGAAAAGTATCTCTTCAGATTGCCTTGTCCTATACCTGCAGAAAGCGGGTGCTTTCCAGGAGATAGTTTTAGCTTACTTCAAAAAGTAAGGAAATTAAAGCAATGGCCTTGTGTGTTTGATTGTCCAGCTGGTTACTACTTCCCCCTACTACTTATTATAAATAAATAATAATTTAAAAAATCAGGAAGGAGAGTGATGTCCTATTGATCTATTTTATGCTGTTTGTCACCAACAGATAGTCTGGTCTGCACCCAGCAGGCTGTGCTGCTCCACACTAGCAAGGGCTCCTGCTGCCTCTGCCATTTGTCTGTTTTTCTCTTTTCGCCATTCAGGCCAGCTATCCTACTGGCTGTTTGTCAACTCTTTCCAAGAAACCTCAGATGTTATACTTTTGCTTTTTCTCTGTCCCAGCAGTTTCATTTTCACTACCTCTTCTTGCCGCACCAGAAGGCAAACTTTTCATGCCATAACTCTCTTTCATTACAGTACACGTATTGCAGAATGTCTATTTGAAATATATTCTGAACACTGCCATTTGGAAAACTTCATTTTTCCCTTAGTCCTGTGAAGTCTTGAAACCCTTTAGATCTTTGCAAACGCAGGGCAGAGGAGTTGGCTGCTATCCTTTCTCAGGTAAGATGTTGGGTTTCAAAACCAAAGCATCTCTCTTCTGAAGTCTTGGGAACATGGGAAATGTAGCAGCACCCTCTGGAAGATACATATCAAATACAGTTTACTGTCAAAGGTCAATGTAGTTCATTCCTCAATGTAGTGCAAGACCTGGTAATTTTTAAAAAGTTTGGCACCAGAACTGGACTGACTAAACTTTCCCTGTTAGAAAGCTCAGGTCTGGTCTGAAACCCATATTTGTACAGCATGGACAAAGTATGTTTCCTTGTCATCACTTATATCCAAAATGTGACAGAAAGCCAGGCAGAATTAAATCTAAGCAGTGGCTTAGATTTCTGACATGATGCCATGGTTTTTTTTCAGCTGGCAGGGAAACCACACTACCTTCTAAACTTCTTTATTTTAGTTGAGCACCTTAGGGCAAGACAAAACAGGTCAAAAGGCTGGCTGAGTCCAGGTGACAGGAGCTGTCTCCTGCCCTGCCTCTCTCCAATTTAAACATGTGCAAAACTATTACTTGCCAGCTGGCTTCAGATTTATCCGGAGGGACAAAGCCAGTGCTGCCAAATACAAAATAGCACAAACTTCTCCAAACCCAAATGAAGAATCATCCTTCAGGTATTGAACATGATCACAATTTTTTATCAGCTCATTTACATGTGAGCACAGTAAGGAATGTTGTGGGTATTTTTGCTGCCAAAACTCATGAGAACGCTGGGATGACCATTTTTCTCCTTGCTTACAGTCACAACAGATCACATCTACTGTTGATCATAGTCCTGCTGACATGTATTTATCTTGACAGTTTGATCCAAAGTTTCCACTTCTCATGTACAAAGAGCAGCCAGACATTAAAACATGATGGCCAGTTGGATTTACTTTCACTCTAGGGGCATCATTTGGGGGTAGATTCCTACAAGTAGTACATTCAGTTATTTCCATCTTCCCACAAAACCAGTTCCTGCTTCTGCCAATTCTCTGAAATGTTCTTTCCTAAGGTAGATGAAGGGGAAAAAAAGAGAGGGAGTGGGACAGAAACACAACAAAGGGCAATTGCTTTTCAGAAATGATTGGAGTCTCATTCTCTTTCTGATTTTCTCCCCCCACCCCGTTTTTTTTTTTCAGAAAAGAAGACAGTTCCAGATGGTAGATAATATTTTTTCATATATAATTTCTAGAATTTCTGTTTTAACATAGACCAGACATCATGAAAAGAGAATTTGGTTCCCAAATATTTTTCCACTTTGCCTCTGCTAAGAGGAAATTGTATTTTCCTAGGAACAATGTGAGAATAGATTACAAGAAAAATTACGATTGGGGTATCCTCTTTAATTCCCTCAGGATTTATACAATCACTTCAGTGAGAATAAAATCAAAAGCAAAGGTATATCAGTAAAAGAAAAGTGTAGCAACTATATGTATTAGTACACTTTGGGGAACATGCACAGATAATGTATGTGTGTCTCCAAAAATTGTTACTGTATGAAATCCTTCTCCCCAACTATGCCTAGGGAACTCAGACCTCTCTTTTCAGGAAGTATTCTTTAATTGAAACAGAAACAGCTGTATTTCATATCTCCCAAACAGTTTACATTGCTGCAAAAATCAACAGATACCTGTACAAAAACCAAGGCAGCCAATATCTGAAGATATTTTGAAGATATTTGAAGATAAAAGTGCCAGAACTGAGTCTGTGCAGGTGACAGGAGCAGAAATATCCAGGAGTTTCCACTTAATATGGGAAGGCTGGCAGAATGGCTTCTGATTCAGTGATAAGATCCCTCTTTCAAGTATCATGCCCACTCATCAGCTTTTGGATACATCTCCTGAAGCACAGAATCTTGGAATCCATGGCTCTCCTGCAGTCTTCTATGCAGAACAGCTGCCCTCCTGCCCAGTCTGTTTCCATTCATATATAGGATAGACAAGATACGAAAAGACCATTGCAATGGATTTTGTGTACTGTAAAAGATGATGACTAAAAATTCCTCACTTCATATTTAAAAACAGATAACCATAAGTTTCTATGTCAGACAATTCCTTTAGGACACAAAATCCTTATTTGGGATCCTATCTGAGGGCTCTTAATTTCAAATCAACATTACTTTCTCTTATTCACTCTTACAGGTATGGAACATGACTGTTTCAGTTCTTTTATTTGCAGTAATATGACTAAATAAATAATAAAAACATCCAAGGAAGTAAAATGCAAATCACAGATTTCAATGGGAAACAGTCAGACAAATTTACCATTTTTTCAAATGGTAGCATGTGAAGGTATGCAAGTTTCTGTAAATAATTTGGTGGCAGTAATGGAAGTTCTTTAACATCACGGGAACAACTTCTGTCAGAGCTCTTTCATGCTGTTTTACTACTTTGAATTCTTAATTACAAGACTAATCCGATGTGATTTTTACTGCTAGTGTAAACAGACCAAACAGTGAAATTTTAAAACCACATTTATTTTTAATACAAAATCCGTTGCACTATTACAGAAGTGAGCCTGTATGTTTACCCCCACATGCACAGATAATTCAGCATCTACAATTAAATAAGAGTAAAATGATATATTTTTACCAAAACCATTGGCCAATCCTGTGAAGAAATGTTCTCTTTGTGCTTTGTAATCAGTGTTCATAGAATTCATTTTGTATTTCAGTTCCCATTAAAAAAACTGACCAATGGAAAGCTCAAAGGTGCGAAAGAAGCTTATTACAGCTGGGTTACATTTGGGATTACTTCAGTTGTGCTTTACCTACAATATATACATGAAAGCTGCAAGGTGTCCTATGGGCTAATGTAGTGCACTGGCAAAAGCTCTGAATGGTTTAGTTGGAATCCGCAGTAAATGAGCAGATAACTATTTTATTTCCACAAAAAAAAAAAAAAAAAAAAAAAAAAAAAAAAAAAAAAGAAAAAAAATATAAGTAGATGCTTTAAAATACCATGCACACCATTGGCTATAGTACTTCTTACACAGTACAACATAAGCTTTCTTGGTTTATTTGTCTGTAACACCTAGAAGCATATAGCATCTACGCTTTAAGTGTATTTACAAATTCAACAAAATATCTACATATAAAAAGCTTACTTAAAATTAAACTTGATGCAAGTTATGAAAAACCAATTTATTGGCAAATGAAACTGAGCATTCCTTCAACCATAGGTTGTTATAAAAAATTCTATTTGGAGGTAAACATTTGATTGATATAGTATGCGAGAAAATAATTTTTTAACCAATAAGGGAAATCCTTTACCAATAAACCGTATTAGCACTTGTCAGATGGAATGCTGTGGTCCGAGCGTAACCCCCACACTGCTTCAGGCTGGAGATAATTACAAAGCTGCCACACTGATCAGGCTGGGACACAGAGAGAAACTCATTCTCACCAAATGATGGAGTCAGCTGCTTTGGGTTTTTAATGATTTATTTTACAAGAGCTTATTCCTTGCTGTGTTAGTAAATAATTTAACTCTGGTTGTGTTTTGCGATTTTTGTTTGTTTGTTTGTTTGTTTTCATTTTTGTTTTAAGTATTCTAAGGCCATGAAAACATGTTGTGCTGTAACTGTGTAGAAAGCTTTTTCTAAAGGGAAAAGAATCATACTCTTCTTTCTGCAATTTAAAATATTTTAAACTTTCCATTTTTAGCACAACAGTTTCATAACACTTCTTTTTCTTCACATTTTTCCTTTATTTGGCAATGACAGTAGTCTGCTAATCACAGTTTACTGCACCAACTGATTTAGTAGTACAGCACATTACGGAATGCATATCGTATAAAGGCACTGAATGTACTTTGCCCTGTGTTTTCTGGAATATTTTCCTTAATTTTTAAAGTTTTTCTTTCAGTGACTGTAAAAATTCCAAAATGCATTGCAATGCATATCTTTTATGCCCTAAAATCAATATGTTTTGATGTAAAAATAGAACACTGTACTGCCTTAATACCTGACAGATTAAAAAGGCTATAAAGTAATAGGAGCAAAGAGCAGATAATAGGGTCTCATTAAGCATCAGCAAATGCAAGTGTCATACTTAAATCATTTAGCATTTATATACTGTACATATTGTTCCTAACTGTCTTGCAAAAAGACATATGATAGCTAGACATTAAGTCACCAATTTCACAACAATGTCCACAAAGACATTGAAGTTCTATGTAATACTACTATAACACTCTGACATTGAGAACGGAATTCATATCCAGGGATTCAGCTGAGGACTGCATAACAAATTGTCAAACCATGTCTTTATAGTGTACACGAGATTATCTGTGAGTTGTGTAGGGAGGTTTTTTTCCATGCATTTTACTGTATTTTCAACAGGAAACAAAATTACAAGCTGATGTTACTGTTTGTGTCAGTTCCTTTTAAAAAAAAGTAAAAATACCCAAGTTTTGAGCAGAATTTGAATTTTCTATTTTGATTCATAGTAACATACCACTTACTGTGTCATTATGCTGTGTACTGGTGTTAACTTGCATATTCTCATAGCATTGACTTCTGGTGGTGAGGGGCTCCGATACCTGCGTGTTCATAGTATGAGAAGGAGGATGTACAAGTGCTTTAAGCAAACTGGAGATACAAGGGGATCGAGTTCTGTGGTTACACAAACGAATTCATGGCATTTACAGGAGAAGGAGCCTCAGAGCTTTCATTTCCTTCTGCAGGTTCTTTCTCTTTTTTACCACTATATTGTCCAATAAAGGAGCCATCCTCATTGAACTGACCATTTACACCTTCTCCATAGTCAACTAAACTATCATCACTGTCTTCTTTTTTCACAGTTCTGTCTGAAGGTGTCCGGCTTCCTTTTTTTAGAGGTTTATGGTCCTCTGCATCGCTGCAGATACAAACAAACAAACATGGGATTAACGGATGCACTGTTTATTAAGACAAAATCAGCCATGCATGCAGAGTTTATGAAAAGCATGTGTGCAGCCCTATAATCCTTTAGTAAACCCACATCACATTGTAGAGACAAATCAATATGATGCAGTTCACATGGAAACATGGGGTAGGAATGGTTTAAACAGAGAATGTCTTCAGTGGTGGGAGGGGGAGTTGTAGTTTCTTTTAGTTTTTTTTCCCCCATCGTGCATGACTTTTCAGTGGTAAGACCTGGGCCCTTGGCTTGGAGGTCATGTAAATGCAACTGCAAGCATTAAGAAGTGGGTTGTAAAGCTATAAAAAAATAATTTGTTTGTTCTCCAAAGTAACAAGCTCATGATGTGCCGTGAAGTTAGTCTGTTAAACTTCTTAATTTCTTTGACTCCTTGAAAATGAATGAAGAATGAATTTGGTTAAATGAAATATACTGATTTTCTTTACTAGTATAAAGAAAATAAAAGAGCTGCATTTCAAATAATTTGTTACATAATGCAGGCCAGACTTGCAATTTTCAACCTTACCTTTCAAGAGACCTACATATTCCATTAAATGGGTGCAGAAGAAACAAATGAAAATAGCCTAAGAAGAAAAGCAAAGTCCATATCCTGATAGTGATCAGTATTGTATCAATAATAAGTTGCTCTTAAAATTTCTACAATATTTACTGTATTACAGGTAAAGCAACAATTTAGCTTACAGTAGCTAGAATTGAGGAGTTGAGAGCATGCTTAGTTTTTTTCATTTCTTATCAGATCCATCTCCCTACCCTACTCCGTGACTGATAATGTTCTGACAATGATGATGGTGATTTGGAGGACAAGAGAAAAAGTAAAGGAAAGAAAGGCCAGTGGAGGAGATCCCTGTAGCAAAGTACTGTGGTCTTTCCTTTGTCAGTGGAAAAGGCAGCACCATCAACATCCTCAAATAAATTTGCAGCTGTGGTAGGCTTGTATTTCATGAAATAGATATAGTTGGGCTCTTTTCAGAATCCTTTACATTGCACTTCAGTGTCAAGATGAGCAGCAGCTCCAAAGCATTTTGAATTGAAACCCACCATTTCCAGCTGCACTTTTGGGAGCAATTATATACCTTGTCTTAAACAGAACATGTGACTTGATTTGCATATAGGGTACAAAAAAATGAAGTGGTTTGGGGGTTTTATTTAGATTCACAGCTTATGGGAAATATAAAGAAACACATATAAAATATTAAAGAAACAAAATTACATTTTGCAATTTCTAGAACACTAGGCTGACTATATACTCAGCAAATTATTTTAACCCTCTAATTCCTAAAACCTAGTATGTTATAAAATAATGCATTTTTTTTCTAACTAATACCTTCCTTTAAGCACCCAGAGAAACCATATATATATATGGGGGTGTGTGTGTGTATATATATATATATATATATAAAATACAGGATGTACAAGGCCACATCAGATCATATAGTTAGCCTACAAAAGCCCTGGTGGGAAACTGTTGCTAGAAAACCATTACTGCCATTTTCCAACAAGCTGTTTCTCCTCATCACCTTATTTTGTTTGTTTTAGAAAACACTAAGTTATTAAGTTCTAAAAGAAGGCCACCTCTAATATGCATATACTTACAGAAAAGCATACCAGAGATTTTATCATTCTGCATATACACCAGAAAAAAAGTGGTAGGAATATCTCTCTTATTTACATGTAAGAAAATCCTCATGCTCAAAGCACACAAAAGCAAAACCTCCAAATGTGACTGTATCAGGCTTGATGTTTTCCTTATTGTGGTGTACAAGGCACGAGGATAAATGTCATTGATCTGTGCTCACTGGTGCTACAAACATACAGGCAAATAACATTTAAAAGACTGTAGTCCAAAATTTCAATAATCCAGCAGCAAAGTGAAAATGTTTGTAACACTGTGAACACAAGCAGATTACAGAGACATTACTGAAGAGAGTTCATTTTGGAAAGACCTCATATTTAAATGTTGAAGATGGAATTGAGTATTTAATACTCTTATACAATGTAGTTTCTCCAATGCCCCCATCAGAAGGTATTAACAGTTATTAAAACAGACTGCATGAGTCAAAGGAAGGCCAGGCCCTCCTGCTGAAATTGTAACCAGTCCTTCTTCCAGGGAAGATTTGCTTTCTGGGTTAGACCGTTAAGGAAAGAGCACTAGTATATGGTTTGCTGTTTAATTTCAGGCGAACAACTTCATAATTCTTTACACCATAATATGCAGAAATTAAAATAAATTAAAATTGCAGTTGTATCATATTCTGATTGGTCATGAATCTCAGTGCAAATATTCTAAAATATGACTCTAGCCAGTGTAATTCACTAGGTTGGAATATACAAATATAAACAATATGCCACTACTGCATAAATACACCAACATTTTTGTGTTTATTCCAATGAAAAGCTTGATTTGCCATTACAATTTAGAAAAATCTGAGTATGAGAATTTCTGCTTTCTGTTGCTCTTCTGGTTTTCTTATTTATATTTTTGCAAATGAAGTTTATGTAGAAGACAAACAATGAAGAAATACTTACACAGTTGCATTGAGTATAAGATTTTTCTATATTTTAGTCAGGATGTGAATTCCACAATCTCTATAATTGAAAGCAAACAAAACTGCAGATTTACCCAGGAGTGTAACTACATGGAGGTGGGTACTGGTGTGAGAGCATAGTCACAGAAACTGCAAAAATCAAATCTCAATCCGGGGATTCCTTCACTTGTTGCACTATATAAATCTAGAGAGAGGTTCTGTCAGGACTCTGGCAGTGGGAAAAACAAGTGGGATTATCCAAGATGCTTTACACTCCTGGTTCAGAAAAGATAACATACGCCATGGTACCATTTTTTCTGTATCAAACTGGATTATGACTCTTAAGATGAACACAATGTTTTGGGTGGAAGAGAAAGAAATTGAGAAAAAAACCAAACAAATAGGAAAATGAGAAAAAAGTGAACACATCAATGTTTTGGACAACACTTTTGCTACCCTGGGGATTCAAAACAGAGGAGGGGCTCTAGTGGTCTGGCAAAATGAATGTATTATCTGTTTCCTGACAAGAAGCAAACTACCGAAACTGCTGAATTACATTAGGAAGAGCTATAGAACACTTTAGACAGTAGAATATATAATATTATATTGCCATAACATGGTAAAGCCATAAATTTTGATACTGTACCCACAAAGTTTGCCAACCTTGCTTACAACTGTTCATAAAACTATTCCAAAGTGCAATCAGGATAAATCATAGTTTCTTTCTGTTTCTATTTGAGGCTTTGCTTGCTGACTTCTATTACATACCTAATGCAATATTGTGATATTAAAAAATAAAGTGCAAATTGGATTGACTAAAATTACAGTGGTAAAAAAGAAGTTTTTTAAAGCGTCATTTATGCAGTGCATATAATTAATAGTCAGAAAACAATAGTTGATGGGAACCAAACATGAGGTGAGAATGGGTATGCTTTATTTAGAGCCATGGAAGTTAAGTGTAGTCATACTTTTACTATTTTTTGCTGTAAAAAAAAATTCCATACTAGTATCTTTTTAGGGATGCAAATTTCTCAAAGAAGAAAGACTCATATGTACCAATCATTTTGATAAACACTTATATGTACCATATACACTTCTTTTCAGTAAGAAAGTGTTTAATATTAAAACATATTCTAAAAGCATGATTTAAATATTAATCATTAATGATTGCTATTATATGAATATGTTTCTTTTTCTTCTTAGTTTAATGAAACATCTCAAACTTGAAGTTAATTATTAAGAGATATAAGAAGTATGAAGGTAACAATAACATAAGTGCAAAGTACACATTTATTTGTTTAAAAAAAGTAATTCCATTTCACAAGCTTATCAGTTATTGAAAGAAATATGTACCTTGAAATCTCCTCTCTTCTTTCAACTTTTCAATTTTTCTTCCTTAGATATGGGTACATGCAGCAACCAGTCAGAATGGGGAAGACACTTTTACGATGCCTCTGCAGTCCAGCAGGCAACTAGTTCCCAACTACACTTTGCCACATTCTTAGACATGCAAAAAGACTCAATATATGGTTAGCAATACACTACTTTTCCTCACAGCTGTCAGGTGAAAGGCAACATGAAACAAAGTGGGTAAAACATTCTGGGCTGTGAGACACAGAAAGTGGATGCAGAAGATGAAAACTGTGGCAGTAAATTCCTTTTTCTGTGACCTCAGGTCAATAGCCCAGAAATGTTGATGTACAAGCAATCAGGTAAAGCCACAGAAATTCCTTCCTCTATGGCTTCCCTGCATACTCCAGGAGAATCTGTCCCTATAGTTAAGAGGTTTCTGCTGACACACTTAAATTATTAGGACTGTGAGTCCTAATATTATTACAGTCAATCCAGACTTCAAACCATTTTACTATTTCTTATTTAAGCACACCTATATTAGTCTTCTGAGTAGTTTTTCATTAACATCTCTGTAATACTCAATCTTCAATCCTGACAGAAGCTGGAAAAACAGGGTGATAAAGCCCTGGCTTTAAAAAGCAACGTGCTGAAAAAGTTGTTAACCACACAAGTATTCAAGAATTAAAAAAAGAATTGACAAAGAAAGTACATGTGTGTAAATTAGAATACAGTAAGACTACTGCCAAATCCAATTGGACTGTTCAGTTCTTCAGGCAGTCCACTGAGACAACCTCTTGCTCTGGAAGGGACCAAGGTTAGAATTACAGTCCTGAGGCACAAATCATGTCTAGGTCCCTAGGGAAACACACCTAAGCTGCAAGTTAAGTAACTACAAGAGAAAAACCCCACAATTGTGGTTACAAACTTTATTTTCATTGTTAGATAGCCCAGAAGAAGGAAGAGTACTATTTTATCTAGCAATCCCAGAACACTCTGCCACAGTGTCTCACAGGATAGCCTAGAATTTCTAGGAAAAATACAGTGTCAAAATATTGAAGAAAAGAGGCAAAATAATTCAAAAAATGTGCAAATCCTGTGTTACCACACTATCAATCCAACCACTGTAGTTGCCTTGTCCTGTTTCATCTTCTTAAGAACATTCTGCAGACCACTGGACTTTGGTCCTTCACTTGTAGTTGTTTGCTTCCAGTCTTCCTACCCATGAACTCACAGGTCTGTAGCTGTCATAACTTCTTAATTTCTCTCCATTTATGGACCAAGAGGAAAATTTAGGCTGATTTTTACACCTACACTGACCTCAACACACATCTGTGGTAGTTATTCTGTTTCTTGCAGGTTCTTGGTGTAGAAAATGACTGTCCACAATTTACTGTCTCAGTCTTCTACAACTCAGAAAACCACTGAGAGTGCAGAGAAAATTGCTACAGAGGCACTGTTTTCCCTTATTATGTAAAAATGAAGGAATCCATCCAGTCACAGGAATATAGCATCCATAGTCATTCCATAGTTCCCGAAACACCTGCATTTCCTAAAGCATTATTTCCTTCACTAGATCACAATGGCAAAAAAAATCTGATTGCTGTCTGGTCCTGCAGACCAGCCAACTCTCACACAGAAAGTATTCTCTTAGTTGACATTGAGGAGTGCAAAACTTCAAACAAATGCAAACAATCCCAAGACCACTAGGAAGCCTAGAAATGGAATGGGAAAAAACCCTCCCCTAAAGAGAGGGGATTTGAGAGCTATGATTTCTCTAGCTTAATTAGTCATTAAGATTTAAGTAACTTCATAATTTAAATCTTACTTGGAAACAACTAATTTTCTAAGCACTGGGTTTATTTGTCCAGAAATACTGAAACATTTCCATGTCTTTCCACACTTCTCAGCTCCTGTGAAACTAGGAAGCAAGTCTATGTTCTTAGAAAGTTCCTCTTGATGGTCTGATATCTCTCTGAAAGTGAGATGTCTTTTCGTACTTGGCATGAAATGACTGTGAGACCTTATACTTTCCCTTCCCTCCTTTGAACTTTGGAGGAGAACGCAAGGAACTCACACCCTTGTGGTGAGAACAGGAAGAGTTTCCAGCAGAGCTCTTTTTTTTCCTCTGACGTAAGTAGTGCTTGTGTTCTGAGACATCCTTCATGATCTGGACTAAGGATTCACCAAACAGCTTGCCCCCTGTGTATGGCAAGGACAGCAGTTTACATTTCAGATCTAATGATGAGCTCCAAGGACGCAGCCAGAGAGCTCTCCAGGCTACAGTGAGGCATGCCACATTTTTAACAGTGAGTCTGAGAGAATCCTCAGCTGCATCATGGATAAAATTAGCTGCAATTTTACACAGCCTGCGTTTTCTCTGCATGGCACCAGATGGGACCCATTTCTTTTTGAATCTAGCTCGTTCTTCCTCTAACCATATTAGTAAAGCTTTAGAAGCATAAGTGCAGTAGATAGATACTCCAAGCTGGGCTGCAACTAGCTTAAAAGATCTTTTAATTGCTTCCTCAATCTTTCTGTCAGTAGGATCTTTAGGGAGAGCATCTCTATTATCAGGCACTGACAGTACAGAATTACCAGTAACCAATACTCTGTCCACCTCAGGCAAGGTCCCCCACAAAGCAGCTTTATCCACTGGAAAAGGATAGAGCTTATGTAGGACTGGTGGGGCTTCATGCTTGCCTTCGGGATTTCCCCAAATCCTGCAGACAAGATCTTCCACAGCTGAATGGATAGGAAGTGCATTATTTACCTTGCCTTCTTCAGAGGGAATAAATAGTTCTTCAGAGGCACATTCAGATTTGGAAGATTTTAGCATTAGCACCCTCTTTATGTGTTCAAAAAGGTAATTCTGATTCTCCATGTCAAATTTACGCAGAGGATCTGGTCCTTCTGGATCTTCTGTAGGGGACTCAGATGCCACCTCCCCATCTTCAGGGGCTGATTCAACCTCCAAGGCCTTGTCAGCCTCAGGTTTCTCCTTCCCAGAAGCTGTTTGATATTTTAAGCTGTCCATATGATCATACTCAGAAGTCTGGGAACTGCTCCCAGATGCTTCTAAAGGAACCAGTGGAACTTCTGCAACTGGTATCCTGGGATGCTTCACTGAATGGGACCTAGCCTGTGCCACAGATGTTATGCTTTGTCTGGCTGCTGTCAAAGCATCCTTTAAGACAGTGGCCAGCTCAGGCAAGATTACAGATTTCATTAGTGAATTCTTTTCAGATTCGGAGAAGTGAGTAGCAGTAGAAGGTCTTACCTTCCTGTGGCAGGAGCTCTGCGTGTCATCTGAGTCTGAGCTGCAGTCTGGGGTCTGGCTGCACCAGTGCTGGAGAGAAGAATGCTGCCTTGCCAGTAAGCCACCAATTGAGTTGCAGCTGAGGGGTGTCTGGAATGGGGATGGCTGTCCTGCCTGAGAATCTGAGCCCTCCTCCGACCCCATTATGTGTTGCTCAGAAGCATGATGTCTAGAGCCATGCCTGTACTTCCATTTGTCTGACCTCTTTTCCTCTTGGCAGAGGGAAGCAGAGACAGAACTAACCCTTGTAAGCTCTGAAGACTGCCTAGCCCTCCTCCTGGTGTAGGAGGTCTCTGATCTGGTGCTGGAGTATTGATCCCCTGACCTTCTGAAGAAGTTGGATCTGTCAGATCTCACAGACTTTGCTTTGGTAAAGACAGGGTTTGCTTCAGCAGAATTGGCACAGCTACCTTTTGTTTTCTTTTCCTTGTCCAGTTTCTTTCCTGTCCAAGCAGACATGGACCTGAAGTGATGAAAAAAGTTCAAAATACTCGAATTCCTAGATCCTTCAAAAATTACATTTTTTTCCAAGGGAAACCCTATACCCTTTTTCCTCAAAGAAGCACCGCAT
Source organism: Melospiza georgiana (assembly GCF_028018845.1). Taxonomy (NCBI): domain Eukaryota; kingdom Metazoa; phylum Chordata; class Aves; order Passeriformes; family Passerellidae; genus Melospiza; species Melospiza georgiana. The sequence goes on from NC_080433.1 coordinate 53,186,990, forward strand.
CATGTGAGGCAGACAAACTGGGAACTGAGTGACTGCAGTGATGCTGGGCTGCAGAGAGGATGACAAGGTATCTTCTGTAATCTGACTGGTTGCTGCTCCTGCCCTGTCTCTAAGGAAAAAAGAGGAAAGCCCAATATAGACTAATTACACAGAAATACATTTTTAAAAGGAGGTTTTGCAGGGTACATGGATCTCTCCCATTGAATAAGTGTGAAAGCTTGGCATGCATCTGCCCATATTCACTAGACATGAGTGAATGAATGCATTATAAAATAATTTAATAAGGCTCTAGATAATTCTTTAGATTAACTCAAGCCACTTAAACATGGAGACATAAATTCAAATCTTGCTACAGGTCACACATGAAAGCAGGCTTGAATACTTATTCCAGGCCTGAGAAAACATGCATTGAGGTCACACCATTTGTACAATTCTGTACAAAGGTCAGTTTCTGCTGCTGGAAGTTCCAGGTATCAAGAACCAGTGGAGCAATAAAGGACCATGCAAACTAGGCCTCCCAAAAAAACTTACACAGTATACTTCTTAAACTCTCCTTCCAAAGATTGCTCCATACTTCCCTTTTAATCTGTTATATTTAGGTAATTCATATGAACTTATAGCTGTAATAAAACACTATTCTGAACTCATGAACCTAAGAATGGAGTATACTGTTTTTAATCAGAGAAGAATAAACGAATAAACAGAAACTGCTCCTTAGCATTCAGAACTGTACATCTAGTCCTGTCAGATCAGGATGTACCTTTTCCTTCTGTGAAGAAGCTATGGCAACAAAGTAGATCCTTCTTGAAAAAAATCTGCTTTTTCTATGTACATTTGTAAATGCCAAATCTTTGCAGTAATAAAGAACTTCTACACTGCTTTTGACACAGGAATGCACCACAAAATCTATTTCATATCCACGTAAAATATAATCGTATTGACCTATTTAGAAAATAACAACATTATTTTTTGTACTAATCAAAAACAAATAAACTGCTTATTTAATAAGCTATATTCATAATTGTTGTATGAATAGTCTTGCCAAGGCATGCTTTTGGTAATGCCAGATTTGGCTAGTATAAAGAAGAGTGTCAAGAATAAGAGCTGTGCTGCATGCTTTGAAGCTGCTTGCTATATATCTTGTACTGAAATACATGAAAGGGACATTGGCTTTCTTTGTAGGACACTCCTTCACCTCTGTGTACAACATCATTTCTTTGTTATTGGATTAGATGTTAGTACTGACAGCGATTTGAAACACATTTGTTTTCCAGTCAACACCAGATTGTCTTTGTTAGGGTTCAGTTAGAAATTTATTTTCAAAAACTGAAATGCTCAACATAGTGCCCTAACTGAAAGGACACTGTATCTGGCATTTGAACTCTCTGAAAGATGGCTTTGTAAATAAAGATTCCACACTTTGACTTTCAAACACAAAATTGTGTTTGAATGTGGTTTTCATCTTGCATTAGCAAATGGCTTATGTTAAGCTTGGATAATTTTTTTTTTCTAATGGTGTGGTTGAAATGTTATTTCTAGTTCTAAATAACACAGGATACAAAATCTTTGACATGGAAAAAAAGGTTAGTCTTAAATTAATAAGTGTGATACTACATACAGTACATGTGTGACATCAACAGTGAACATGACAAACCACATCAGCTGCTCACCTGTATTCACCAAATGTTCCATCATCTTCCTTCATAGGTTGTATTTCTGGATCAGCATGTGCATCCTCCTTTTCCTTCACTAAAATATTTGAAATAATAATTTTTATCATGAAACTGCAAGATGAGAAAGTGTAAGATCTCAATTTCTAAAACTGATCACATTTGGCAGGAATGTCTTTTGAATAAAAACCATTTTTTAAATGGGGCCTTAGGCTATTACTTTTTTTTTTTTAAGAAAAAGATCTGTTAATTAGTTATGGGATTTTATTTCCATTCAAGTATGACTGTATGTCATCTTGCATTAGCAGAACTTTCTCTCTTTTATTTCTAGCACTAAAGAGAGAAAATTGTTAAAAATCCCACTAAAATAACATATTAACTTAGATTATTAATAGTTATTGTTTAATCAAATTTGAATTATTTAGTTCTACTTAACAATACTCTCTATTTCTTCTTGATATTTTTCTCATACTGATTGATAAAACTGAATGAGATTCACTTTTGTTCACTGTCAGTTTGTACATTTTCTGCTTTAATTTCATGTAGTAAACCTCCAATTTTAGATTTTTTTTTCATTATTAATAATTCTCAAAATACTAGGCATGGTTTGTTTCTTTTTTTCTACAATATGATCAAACCCAACACAAAGTCACATACACTGGAACCTAAATTTTACACAATTGTATTTCTCGCACATTCTGGTTTTAGGTTTAATCCTTGTTCACTGGTGGGAATAAATCTAGGCATATAACTTGTCCCTATAACATAATAAATGTAGCACATTGACACAGAAACCCACAAGCACCTGAGGAGTCAGGTATTTACAGGTGACATGTATTCCTATAAGTTAAGATTGTTCACAGGTTTAAACAATATACTGACTTTAAGAAATCTATTTATGGTTCTTCCCTTTACCTTTCATTTTCATTTTACCTTTGCATCTATTCCAATCTTTCCCTTGTCTAGCAGATACAGTTATATAATCCAATACACAATCTCTTGTCTTTTACTCTGGTAATTTCCACACTTTATTTTTACATCACTGATTTATGTGCCATTATTTAAGAGGATACTAATCATTCCTGACAGTATTTACTAAGTCCGTAACCGCAGTAACACATAAGGCCTTGAGATGTATCAGGCTGCTATAATTTCATACTGAAGTAATGAATTACTTTCTACAAACCACAGGCAACCTCAGGATGACATGCAAAAAATTATGATGAAAAAGAGTTCATAACTTAAATTTTCATAGATTTCATAACTTAGTGCTTTCCGTTTGTCACTGCCTGTGGAACAGTACATTTGCAATGACCCAAGAAACACAGAGTCACTGCTATAAACACCAGTACAAACTGATTCTGGAAATCTTAAAAACAGTCCAGGTCCACCTTTATATATATGTCTGTGTATATGCATAGGTATCTGTGCATGAAGAAACGTATACCTTGCAAGTAATAATTCTGCAGAAGCAGCAAAAAGGACACAATATCAAGGATCCACAAAGTAATGACAACCTTACCATCCAACTGCCCTCCACACTTTTAGTCAAAATCTCTGTTTTACCCTCCTCTGGATGGTGGTTCACTCCATGTCCTCCCTAGTCTTTTCAGCTCCATCACTTCATTTGTTTCAGTCACCTGAATCACTTTTTCTATATCCTCTGTTATCTCATTTCTCTTTAAAAAAATCAAAATATTAGGAAAAAAACCCTAAGAGGATGTCTTCAGCCTGTCATATAACTCTATGCAACACCATATGCTGCTTAAACATCTGTTTTCTTCATAGGCATAGGCAGCTGGAACAGAAACTTCTCTTACCTAATTTTTGCTGTCACTACAGGTCTTTGTTCTCTCTGTAAAACAATCTAACAGAATAGAATTCTTGTACTTAATTATGTGATTTTCTTATAAAAATAAACTACTATTCTATTCCAGCAGATTTCCCTGTGCGGAGCTGAAGTTCTTAGTGTTCCCTGACACCAAGTTTTTAGAAATGCACTGATCAAAATAAGCAGAAGAAAATAAAACAAAGTGTGGAATTTTCTTTTATACTTTTTTAAATGCATCCATCTTTTTCATGCCCAAATTAACAGTATGGACTTCAAGAAGTTTGAGTTGAATTTAAATAAGCATTCTAGAGTCTAGATATTTATTCCCAAACCTTAGGAGAAAATAATTTTTCATTAAATTAAGATTTTACATGAAACTTAGCAACTGTACTTTCTATTGCAGCTAGAATAGGAGAATGAAAAATCAGATTATCCTTGGATGCTCACTTGAAGTTCATTCATAGTCACTCATACCTCAACAGCTGCTCTGAGATCCTATCCAGCAGTACTGTGCAAGGTACAGTGGTTCTCACTATCCTTTTCAAGAGAGCTTTGGTCTATGGAGCTACTCCACAGAAAGAAATATAACACTAGGGAAAGATATATATGATACCTGTATGTCCACATACATATATACACACACATAATATATGCCTTTTGTAATGCACACCAGGAGGGATGAGTGTTTTGATAGAAGACATACATTGTCTAGTTCCAATTTTTAATGAAAAATTTTAAACATATTTGGCCATTCCTAAACATACTATAAAAAACCATTTATTTTACACCTCCTCTTAGAACGAAAGAAATATAGAAAAAAAATCCCAGTCTAAACGAATAATGGTAACTTTAAATTTAGCTGAAAAACTGCAGAGGCTGAAGATGACACAGATTCTGGGAAGGAACTCAAGGTATTGGAAACAATATAACATATGAAGAGATTTGTCCTACAGCATGCATTCCTCATACTTTAAAGTAACCAGTAGCTATGATTTGGACTTTCTGACCAAACAAATTGTAACTCAACTCATGTTAATGGATTAAACTCATCTGCATTGAACTTCAGAAAGTGCAATGTGCACTGGTGGTGATGTTCCAAACAAAGCTCAACCTCTTTAGAGAGGTCATGCACTGACAGGACCCTCTGGGAATGAAGAAGGTCCTTCTCCTATGCTGAAATAGATGTAGGTTTCCTCCCAAAAGGCAGATGGCTCCTGCTAAGCCCAACAATTTGCCATATACACAGTGTAAATGTAAATCAGCAGCAAATGTAATTTTCCAGTAAGCCTGAGATCTGTCTTAGTGGGTTACCAACAGATGAATTTTACTACCCTGGTTACACAGCATACCTGGATACTTGCCACCCTTATTCCTCCTTATGAAGCAAACAATCAGTAAAATCAAGATCAGAAGAGCAACAGCACACATGAGACCAATGAACCATCCTTGAGTAGCGATGTCTACCTGCCGGCTTGCCATTGCTAGAGATAAAAGAAGAAAAAATATGTTTTGCTGCATTTAAATGCTATGCTAATTCAGATAAATAATAGAAAATACAATGTTCATTAAAGAATAACACTCACTGTGAAAAATAGATAGTATTAAGAAAAACAGCTATTCTGTATTTTGTATTTTCATTATTCAGAATATTTCCAAGTACCTACGCATACAAGTTAGTTTTCAGTATATAAAGTGTCTGCTAGCATTTAAGCTTAGCAACTACTTTGCAAAATCTCTGTACATACTACATTACTTTCCACAAACCTCAAAACTATTCTCAACTATTTTGAATTAATGAAACTCCTGAAATAAAGTTGCAAGGTGTAGTTCACACAAATATGTCAATTGCAGTCTCAAGATGAATAAAAAGCCAATACTGATAAGCTAATGTATTTCCATCATTCTAAAATGGGGAAACAGATGGATCATTCAAGAGCCCTAACATTAAATTTCAACTAAATATCAACAATGAAGCATCCTTTAAAATTTTATTAAGCATCAGGTTTTCTTTCTTTCCTCAAACCCATACCTCATCCTACAATTAATTTATCATGATTGCCATGATTTAGCATTAGTGAGGTGGGAAGCCTTCCCTTGGCACTATTTCTCTCCAAATGCTGACTCTAGTTGGAAGATAATGTAAATAATAAGCAAACTACCAAGAAAACACTACAGGCAGTAAGAAGAACAGAATTAACTATGTGGTCTAAGGTCTGGATCTACTGGTCTCCAACACAGTAGGATTATTCTGGTGAAGCTAATTTTGTCCTCTATTGCTGGAAATACACTACAGGCAACTTGATTTAGGATTAGCTGCTGGAGAAAGTGGAAGAGTGAGAGGAGTTAGGGATACATGCTCCAAACAAAAAAATATGAAGTGGAGGAAGATGAATATCTATCCAAACCTGTCTTATTCATTCTTCAACTTCTTCTCCAGACCCAAAACCCAAGAGTTTGAAACTCTGTGAAGAACTGAACTGACAGAATGCAAATCAATGTCTCAGTGTAATTTTCTAGTTAAGGAGACAGGTATCTTAGAAAAGCAGCTATCAATGGTCCCACATTCCTGACGGATTCTATGGAAACACAAAGTTCTTCTGATGTACAGTATCTCCAGTCCACTCCATACATAAGACCAGTGTGTATTCCACTTTAGAAGTACTATGCTAAAACTACCTTTTTCTTTAAATGCTTATTTTTGGTCTCACTGGACTATGACTTGATTTTGATCTAATTAATTCAGTGAGTTAATGTGCTTGGTTATTTTGGAGATACACTCAGAAGATTTCTCAGTCCTTTTTTATATTTTCTTATATTTTAGAAAGTGACTCCTATATGCACAAGAATTTAAACTATTTTTGCATCAAAGCCTCTACATCTCATATATAGTTTATATACCTAAATATTTCTACTCTTTATGCCACATATAAACATACATAAATATATATACATAAAATATTAAAAAGTGGCAATTAAAAATATCACAAAACGAATCTTCCTATGAGCTACATGTGCAAATGAAAGAAAATTTTGTTTTCAGCTTAAGGTTAAAATTATTTTGAGTTTTGTGCATCTGCATTCATAATAGGACATTAGATGTTGTATAACACATACTGTAACAAAATGCAAAAGCACAATTCACATTCAAATGCAGTAAGAAATAGAATCAAGCCAAAAACTCATGCATAAAAATATGCAAGATAGATAGGAAGATGAAAACTTACTTATGCAGCTTCCTGTATTAACTTACTGCATTTCCAGTAGGAAAGGGTTTCTAGATCTCTGTGCATCTTTAAAAATGGCACATTTCCTGCCTATGCTAAGCAAATAATTCGCTTCAGGCAGAACAACCTTGCATCTTGGTGAACCACTAATGCAGGAATCAATGCAGAACACTGTACCAGGAATGCTCAAAAAGGATAAACCTGCACACTATGAAGATGATCTATAGGAATGCTTGTCAAAGAAAAAAATGTGGGAAAAGCCTCATATTTGAAATATCAAAGTTTCATTCCTAACAAGGACATACTCCAGTGTTTGCCTCTTTATCCACTCCATCTTTTTGCAGTGTTCAAAAGGTTTGACCAAGAGTGAAGACAGTGTGAAACAAGATTTTTCTGTAAGAAATAGGCTGTTTAAAATTTCACGCTGAACATTGCAACTTGCCACTAGAAAGGAGAAATGGAGTGTCTAAAGTCCCTTCTTCCTTAACTACAAAAGGGCATGAGTTAACATGACTGGGTAAGTACAGGAACCCTTATCTACTGGCTCAGTACTTTTTATGCAGGGAGATGCTTTTGGGAAGGTTTCCATGCAACTTGTTTTGAATTATTTTACAGTCTTGATCCTTTTTTTCTGCTCCTTTAGGCTTCAGATGTGAATATGCATAGCATTTCACAGGTAGGCTTTTGCACCACTAGCTGTTCCTGGCTCTGTATTCAGCCTGTACATATTTGCCTGGCACTGTTATTCAGCACTATGTTTTCAAACCTTCCTGCAACATGATAAACTGTGAACAGAAATTGAACAAACCAAAGGAAAAAATGACGATTTTAGAAAGTGCTCACTCACAAACTGGCATACCCATTATCTATATTGTTGCCTGATAAATATAACATAATGTTCAAGTGTACTTTCATATTTAAAATACTTTCTTATAACATACCATTCTGGAGTTGGTGGGGCTACTGCTGTATAACTATGCACTGGCTAAAATGCTTAGAATGAGCAGAAGTGGCTGGCAAAGACAAAAATAATAACAGCTGACCAAGAACATGATGATGGCATGGCATGTGATGGCAACACAATATTCAGCACAACATCAAAGAACCTTCCAATAGAATCTTTTTCCTGAGTGCAACTGGCAGGCATTGCTGATTTGCTTACAAAGAAATAGGACTGCAGTATGAACATAAGAAACTTAAACAGCCTTACTGATTCCCAGGATATATGTGTGACATCAAAATCCATATTAAACTAGTATATGGCAGGAAAAGAGATTTACAAGTAGGAATGTTTTAACACTGGTATAAATAGATTACATGAGACATCAAATCGAATCTGCATTTTCTGATTATGCAAATATTTTAGCCCTTATAAAAAGCAGCATTATTTAAATACAGCCCTGTAATTATACTAATTGGAAATATTAGAAATAGGTCATCTTCAGTGCACAGCACACAGATGGAGTGTGGGCAGGGCATATATTGCCCCTAGTACAAACATCAGTCAAGTAGAGTGATTTGAAAGGATTGTAACATTCATAATTCAAACATAAATAAACTGGCATTATTTAGGCGTTTATAAAATGATTTAACATTGCTCTATGAAAGGAACATGCAAAGATTCTAGCTGCAGCATCTCTTGGCTAGAAGCAGTTCAGCATTTCAGCATTGGTCTAACACGATTCTGGCTAGGATACAGAAATGTACTGCGGTACAGTGTGCCTCACCTGGACCTGTCTCAAACACATCCTCTGAACTCCTAAAACCAGACAGGCCCTCAGCACCAACCCGGACTTTATATGCTGTTCCTGGTGTTAAACCCTTTAAGACAAAGAAGCTTCGAGAACCATTTACAATTTCTTTTTTCCAATCTTCTTTGCCTATAAAAATTTTAGGAAAACAACAAATTGGTATTTTAATTTTATCTGTATTACTGAAAGTTTCTAGACAAAATACTACTGACAGTTACTTGACTAATCTATGGATCATCTGAGACAAATAGCTATTGTCTCAAAAAAAATTATATAAAATTATGAGTAATAAATTGCATGCAACATATTAAAGAATTCATTGTACAGTAATTATGAAACTATTTTAAACATTTGTTCCATTGTACTAAAGAAATGCAAATTTAATTTATTTTTAAAATGCTTATTGAACCTGTTTTTATGAGATACATTAAAATAGATTTTAGACATTTTATTAAATGACACTTGCAGTTTCAGTCCATATTTATTTTGGTCAAGAAGTTCTACTTCAAAATCTGAATCTCCCTTGTGTCTTTCTTCTAGGACAGTCTCAGCTATTTCTTGGCCAATATCCAGAAAAATGCATTTCTATTCCAATTTTCAGATTAGTCACCTTTTGACATAACTTTAGAAGGATGGGATATTTGAGAAGAAGTATCTTGCTTTTATTAGCTAACTCTGTTCTAATTATTACCAGTATTATCAAAGTTTTAAACCTGGTTTTAGGCAATAAGGGCACATAAATTGTTTCATATCTTATTTTAAGGTTTAATTTAACAAAGAATATCTTATTTAATCTTTTTTTTCCCCCTGAATTAGGCATAATTTAGGAAAATCCTTGTATCCTATTTTAATGCAAGTAATCATATTTTTACACATGTAATAGCTTCATGATAAACAACTTCATGCAAACTATGTTTTTAGAAGTTCATGTTCAAAAGAATTTATAAAATAATACAAAGGAACAAAGGTTCATGTTTATCTATTCATCAAAAACATGCTAAGCATTGATGTTTATTCAAATGAAAATTATTTGATCTTTCTGATCAAATTATAAAATAATTTAAGACATTTAAGAGCTATCATTAACACTGGGTCAATTTAAGACCCCATTTGCTATAAAAAATCCAAAATACATCTCAAAACTTTATCAGAATTTAATGAAATAACTTCTTACTGCCTGCTACACCATATTCAACATAAAAGTTCGCATGATCTGGTCCCTCATACTCCCAACTGATATTGGCATAGGTCTCAGCAGCAGCTGTTGTAACATTTCTGATCCTTGGATAAAGTGGTTGAACTAAATACACAATAGAAAAACAAAGCAGAATATGCAGTTGTGACTTCATACATTTAAAAAAAAAGTATTAAAAGAAATTACTATGTTAATTTAGACCATATAGAGGGAAAGTATAGCACATTTTTCATTGGTTCCATTACTGGAAATTCGTGATTAAAGTACTGTATTTTGAAATTTAATCCCAGGCAGTTACTACACTAAGAAATTAGAAAGTAAAATCTATGTACTTTACTGAGCATGCTCTGTACCATAAAAACTGCCAAATACTTAAAAAGTACCTAACTGCCAAAATTCTGAAAAACATTATTTCTATTCATCTGGAAGTAAAATGCAGACAGCTGGAAAGAGATGAGAACAGTGTCAGGGTAATGGGAAATGGTAGGACAGAAGGGAGGCATGAAGGTGGTAAGCTCCTCCCTTTATGGCATGTGGCAGTGAATGGACTGCAAATGCCCCAAGTGCAAGCCCTTACAGGATTTTGGATCTATTGCATGGATAGCAATAAAAAAGGAAGACAATACCCTTATAGAATGTTGGACGGACAGTATGCATGACTGGGGAAGTTGCAAAAAGGATTTCTGAATATCCTTCACCATCAGAGATAGTAGGAGAGAAAAAATAAAGAGTAAAAACATTTTGCATCAAAAAGTAGCAATTAACTAATACAGGAAAACCTTACCTGTTAAATAAATAACACATGCACATTCTAAGATCATGCAGGTTTCAAATCGTTTTACTTGTTAAAATATGAAACAGCTAAGTGATACACATGTATTTGAAAACAAACTTAAGTATGTATGTACTGGCAGCTTTGCTTTCACAGGACATTCCTGAAATCAGCTTTTGTTAATATCATGCATTCATGGCACCTTTAGACGCTGGAAAACTAGATATCAGATATTGGAAAGGACTCCGGAGTGAAGGACATGAAGGACTGGAATGCAAGGAGCTGCCCACTGTAGGGCACCATGTCTCCCTGCTGCCATTCCAGTCAGACAACAGCACTTCTCACAGACATGCAGAATGCCCACATCTGTGAAAAGAAGAGCTTCTCTCTTCAGCATTCTGAAATTAGCCACTTCTCTGCTCATACCTTGGTTCTTTGCCACTTCTCTGCTCATACCTTCGTTCTTTGTAACAAGCTAGTAACACTCGCTACAAATCAACATATAGCTCAGTGTCTCTGCTTGCCTAAGATTAATGACAAAATAGATTTTAATAGTTCTAATGCTGTATAGGGCAGATACAAAGAGGATGCTCCTCAGAGGTATGAAATTAGCTTTAAATGAAAATGCTTCACTTTGCCACTGACTTTTCTATCCTGCTAAAAATAGCTTTTCTATTAGGAACATTAAAAATGCTTCCCAAAGGACCATGAAACATCAGAGGAAAAAATCTAGTCTCAGTAAAGACAAATGACAAAATTCCAATGCCTTCATCTACATGAGAAAATAAAATGAGCAAAAGCCTGTTATCAAGGCAAAAGAGGCTACACAGAATTTATCTATCCATCCACTTAAATTACTTTATTCTTCTTCTACCAGGCTGGCTTTGTCCATATGGCCAGCTGGAAAAAGTTCAAAGTTATATGCACAGAGAAAATGGCTTACTTGGGCCCCTAGAACAGATGAAATAATATGAGTACCATGTCTAGAAAACTGTAGTTTCTAAATACTTTTTTAATACCTAAGTTAGGCAAATTCCATTGGTTCTTATTATAATGTATTCTGATTATTACAATGTTTTACAGAATAATTTTTTATCACCAACCAAAAAAATAAGGAATATATTATTTAAATAATAAAGAATGGATTAATTTCTTGTTAAAACCACCTGAACAAAATAATTGAGAAAGCACTACATTACAAAAAAAAAAAAAATAAAAAAAAAAAAGAGCCATCTAGGTCTCTAAGTCACAACAACCATCCTAAGAAATACCAAAGCCAGAGCTGTCTATGGGAAATCTAGCATGTATCAAAATACACAACATGGTAATGCAAGGGTATTAGATTCTGTTTCTCTGTGCCACTTGTAGAGGTAGCAAGAGGAAAGAAAAGCAGTCTCTAAATTTAGGAGGGTGCAGAGTCTGAGATTGCAGACAGGATGTATAAACTTCCTTCCTGATTTAGACATAGGAACAGGTGTTTATTTCAATAACAATCTCAGCGTTTGTGCTGTGCCAAGAAAACAAGTGATTTGTATTTGAAATATGACTTTGTTTTGTTTCATTAAATTGCATTTTCTCAAAGTCATATTGTCCTGGATTTTGGTCTTCCATGGAATGGAAGCCGGAATGGGAATTAGCAGCCCAACCGTACAAGTGATATTTGTCACAATATTAAGGACAGAAAAAACTGTTAGCAATAATCTTATGTAGTCCTGGAAACAGATTGCCCCTAACTTCTTCCTTCTCATGCCCGAGCACTTGGGGATGAAAGAAACTGTCTCATCTTCTGTGAAAGACTCCAGATTATGGAGAGTTTCTGAATTATGAAGCAAATTCAAGAATCGCTTGATCTTATCTTGTGGGGTTTTTTTCCATGTCCAATTTCCAGTTTCTGCTCTCATTAAAGAGTTGCCTGCTAGTTTAAAGTATCTGGTAAAAGTCTTTCTGTTCATATGATTGATCATGTGTTCCTATGATCAAACAATCAAGTTTGCTCTGAAAGTTACCATAATTTCCTTGCCATCTTACTTCTAAATTCTCTCAAGTGACTAATTTATGCTTATATTTATCAAATGTACTCATATCTGATTCTTACCAATAGCTGTATGTACAGATTTACCTTTATGTAGTATTTGGTCAGATTTAAATTCTGTGAGTTTTAACTATTAAATAAGGTGCACCAGGAAATTTGTTCAGTAGCGTGCTTGTTTGAAAAGTTATTATTTTTGGAATTCTTTTGCATTATTGCTTGATCTCATTTGCCATCAGGCCTGCCAAGCTTTACTTAAGTCTGTTAAATGTGCCGTATTTGCAACATGACTACACACAGAAGAACATAAAAGAAGGCTGATGGATCCTGAGGTGATGAAAGCCTGGAGGTGAATTGGTTACGACATTTAAAGCTTGCAGTCAATCCACCCAGACTCTTTTGTCTCCTCAATCACCACACCTCTAATTATAATTAACCTCTCAGTTCTTCAATATGTTTCCCAGCACTGTTCACAAATGGCAAATGTGTAATTGTCAGCTGGCAGAAGCTCCCAGCATGTGCGAGTTGGGAAAGAGGAGCGGAGAGGGGCGGGCAGGAAACTGCACCGGAGAGCAGAGCACTGTGCTCTCTCATCTGTAACCAGGCCCCACACTGTGCAGCACTGCTGGCAAAAGCATCACTCCAAAATACATGGCAATGGATTGCTAGTAAGCTACAGGTTTTATACAGACCCACTCTTATTCATCTCCCTTAATTAAGCTATTTCATTCCTGCCTCGACATCGGGGAAAATTCAGCTGGCAATTCCAAGTATGGTTTCATTCATGTTGTATAAAATATAAAAGCATAAAAGCATAAAAGCATAATATAAAAGCATTTGCCAATTGTTGAGAAAGAGGCTTAGGCTTGAAGCTAAATTTTCTTCTATTCTCAAATTAATTCCAGTGCTTTCTTACTGTAGACTTTTGGTAGAGTTTTATTTAATTTTTTCAGCCTTTCAGGAACACAGTTCCTACAAATAACAGTTATAGCCAGGCTGCAGAATCAATAGAATTTAATAAGACAGGACTTGAGATTGGAAGGTATTTTAACAATGAAATTGTACTCTTTCTCAAGATTTTGTCCAGAAGAACAATAAATCAAATAATCCCCAAAGTGACTAAAGTTTAGGAATTTTCATGGAATTCACCCGATACTCAGGAAAAAATGTTGCATGAGTGCCAAGCATAAATTTGAAGACTAGTGTCAAATGGAAAAAAAATATCCCCACAAAATAATATATCATAGAAATTTAAGTTAAAATGCATATATAAAGAGAAAAGTTAATTTAAAGGATAAAACCCACACGCACAAAAGAAAAAAAAAAAAAAAGAAGGACAAAGGTAATAGATTCTGCCAGGGCCTGTCAGATACAGAAAAGTGGTTTATTTTCCTTTGCCTTTTAAACATTTGTAGTATGAAATTCAAGCTTTAGTATAACAGCAGGAGAGAATTCAATTTCTGGCAGTGAGAAATGTGCATCAGTCACTTCTGGGATTATTTAGATCAATTGCAAGAGCATTTCTGTAGTGTAAGAAATACAAAAGCCAAAGAAGAAATGCAAAAAATTATGTCACTGATGAGCATGTAGCATGACATCTACAAAGCAAAAGGCATTTTCAGGAATTTTTGCACAGTGATAATAATAATTTTCTCTAGTCTAGTCATGCAAAGAATCAGCATTGTTCCCAGTGAACTTAAAAGAGGACAAAAGAGTGGTTCTGCATAGCAGGCTGTACTGAAAGAATCACACAAATACATAATGAAGGAGTCCACAGGGGGAGAGTGGCTGAAGGAGCAATACAAAAATACTATACTTCACTTGACTGTAAAAGCAGCTTGAAATTGTTAGCAAAAGACATGGAGACATTATGTGAAATTATTCAAGAGAGAGGGAAAACAGATGGTGGGCAGAGAAAATGATTTAAAGAACTGCATTTTGTACAGAAAAAAGAAAACTGAGATGATCTTCTACAAAGAGATCAGAGACACAAACTCAGTTGAGACTGATTTCCAGCCCACAGTGAGGAGTTACATACTGGTGATTCATTCAAAAACCCCAAAAGAATAGCTTCAAACCCAGAGGACAGACTACTTATTTATCCCCCGTGTAACAAAAGGGAGTACTTTTTGTCACTGGTACTTGAGATATAAAGTTCAGTAGAAGATGACAGACCAGATTGAGTATCAGTGACAGGAGGCACTAGCTACAATTAAAGGTTACTGTGATCTCACAAACTTATTTTGATTCCATTTCAAGACTAGCAGATACCAGTGTTGGCATGCATACAGATTAGAAGTCCTTGCTTTCAAGTGTAAATTTTGACTAAATCAAAGAGAAACTAAAAAGTGAAATGAGAAGGCTTGTGGAATGAGGCTGACATGCCATGCCATGCCATGACTCCCTATACTTCAGCTTACAAAAACCATGCATCCCTATGACTCTATTTTAACCAGCAACTTTCATTTCTGCCACTGGTCAAATTGGAATTCTCTTCCTTCCTGTATAGGGCAAGTATTTGAAACTTCTTATGGAAAAGGACAGAAAAGACTTGACTCCTGTGATCACCTGAGTCACCTTGCAGGTGCTATTATAATTAATTTATATGTAATTGGGTTGTTCCCCCATTTTTGTCACATCTCTGTTACCTCATGCCTGTGGCTAGATGCCAATATATTAATGGTAATACCAGGGTGCGCTTAGTATCTAACATTAGGTATAATGTTAGATACTAAATTCTGTTTTACATATGAAGTTTTCAGACACATTTAGAATATAGCTTGCTAAGAAAAATTCTTTCTGTTTTTCTTTGTAGTACCATTAATTTGACCAATTTTAAGTAATTCATAACATCACAGTATTAGAAAGGAGAAATGACAGTGCAAGTCAAATAGGATTATCAACCATAATATAATAGCTTTTACATCTGGTAAATAACATCTAATGATTTATTCATGTAGGCTTGGGACACTAAAAATATTGAATCTATTAAGATCCTTAGATTTACCACAGCAATATATCCCTCTGCACTTCAATTTATAGTTTTAGTGTGAGAAATTAAGTATGACCCAAGTGGCACAGCTCACTAAGGTTTAAATTATTTGAATTCCTCCAGGCCCATGTGTCTAATGTATATGGCTGGCCAAGCTGCAGGGCTTCACAGGCAGCTATCCAGTAGAAAACACCAAATGCAGAAATTTCAGTTCAGCAGTTTAGGCCAGCTGAATCTGGGACCTCCTGTCTACTTAAATTCCAGGATCAGTGTGCTCAATCAAAAGAAAAAAGGATAATTACATTTTCCTGGTAAGTTCTGCCCTCAAAATTAAAAACCTGATACGTTTTTGATAGACTACAAAATGGTTGTGGTCTAAATTTTTTCTGGCTTTGGGTCCAAATTAATAAGAACTGTATAGACATATAGGCCCTCCTGCACTTAAGAGAAAAAGGAAAGTTCACTGCTGGGTACAGCTACTTTTTGAGTGGGCTGAGCACTTCTATCTTCCAAATCCACCCACTCCTGAGACCAACTAATTTGGTGCTTAATGTTGATAATACGACCCTCCTTTTCCTTACTCGTGGTCCCTGAGCAGTGGCAAAGCAGTTAACATGGTATTGTAGTAACCACTGAGAACATTCATCTCAGACCTGCAGCAACTCAGATGTCCTAACAGATGTCATGGCTTTAGTTCTGTGCTGTTTGCAGGTCCAAAGTCTTCTTTGTAACTGCAAGAGCTATATGCTACAGGAATATGTGAAAACTTTGAAACCATAAACAACATGGACCCAAACAAAGACATCTGCTTAGTTTTCAGAGAATTTGAGATGACAGCTCTGAAATGTGAGCCGCTCCAGCTAATCTTACAAATAAGATGCTTTCTGATAGCCAGATACAGCTATAATGAGACCCCAGTTTCACACAGAGAATCCATTTTTTCTTGCATGAGTTTTTAGAGTCAGCTATAAATAATGACTTAATTTACATTTCTGCTGTGCATGTCCAGAACTAAAGTCAGTTTGATTGTTCCAACCTGTGCTGACTTTTCAGCAACGACTAGAGTAAAATAGTAAAAAAAAGACTTGCCATCAAATTAATTCCACAACTTCACACACTTGCCAGAAACACATCTGATATCAGAATACACTTATATATATTCATATAAAAGCATGTATTATATATGCCCAAATGCAGGCATCTATATATTTATATATTGTCTGATTTATACCAGACTGGGTGAATGAATTTCTTTCTTATGGCCATCATTCACAACACCTGATAATCAAGTGAAAAGAAACTATATGTAAAATAATTTATGCTGTCTCTTCCAAGTTTATTAAAAATGTTGGGTACTTCATGTACAGATTTTGACTTATGATGTTTATGGTCTGAGAATCTGAGACACATGTGCTCATTAGTGTTAATGACACCTGTTATTTAAAGACACCTTTGTATAGAGAGATATTCCTGAGTTTGAGCCACCTCAGGACAACCTTTGCTTCTGACAATGAAGATATCAAAATTCATTAAAACTGTGTGCAAAACTGCATCATAAAGAACTGAATATTACCAAAATAAATGAATAAGAATGATACTAGCTTGTACTAACTGAAATATCCTCCAGTACTCACTCACAAGATCTGTGAACCTAAAACAGTGGGAAGACATTTGCCTGTCTATTCAATCTGATACTCAAACTGAGTAGACAGAAGGTATTGTCAGTCATCTGTCTCCTATGCACAGTTGGCTTGCAAATGAACTAAATGTGTTCAAGTGGGTAGCAGTAATCCACAGTGAGAACAACATTGCAGATAGTTTTTTGAAACAAAAAAATGCACGTGGCCCAAGCAGTAAATGTATCTCCTTTGCAAAAACGCTGTTTTTTCTACTCCAGCTAATCAGTGCTAGTGCACCTGGATCCTGAATATTTATGACAACGACATACATCTGTTAAATGTTCAGAAATAATTAGACTTTGCTAAAGCAAAGCTAATGAATTCCCCTGGAACTCTGTGGCAAAACAAACAGATGAAAGGTGTTCATAAGCATTCTGGACTCCTTAAAAAAACCCCAACAAACCCAAACAAAAAACCTCCACAACTGTTTTCTTCCAGCCCTGATTATACTTTGTACAAAAATGTGTAGTCCAAGATTTTCTGTCCTTACCACTGCAATTTCCCCATTTGAAACACTGCAAAATCCACACATTAATAAATCATGCAGTTTCATTTTACCTTTGCCTGCACCTACAGCAGGACGGAGAATACCAGCTTTAGTGGAGGAAAACAAGAATAGGAACACTACATAATTAGATACAACACCAAAGAAACATACACACATAATTTCACTATAAAAAGCATGCAGACTAGATAAAATGTATTAATTCAAATAAATTAGAAACAATCCATTTATGCTGAACCCTGACAGACTACAAGACAAAATGACTGTACATGCATTTACAAAATTTTATTGGTCATGCTTGTTATGGTGCAAGATTTAAAATAAATACAGTTCATATGCAAACTTAATACCCTGACAGAGAAATTGCATTGAATAGCAAATCATCTATGGCACTTCCAATAAACCATCACTTTAATGAGCATAAAAATATGTGAAAACATGTTACCCAAATTGACTTATTAATATTAAGATGATGCAAATGATTTAAAAAGTTCCAAATTTCCTGTTGGCTTTCAATTATTCTTATTTTGTTAAGCATCCATATTTAATCAAAAAAAAACTTCAACAAAGCTCTAGAATGGCTACAAATATAAAAATCAATTGTGACAGGATTTGACAATATACTTGGTAGGTTTTAAATACTATACAGTTACTTGGGGCCATAGATGACAAATTTATTTCAACAGTTTCACAGTTTTTTGCCAGTTCTGTGAAAGCAATTTATATTTTTTTTGCATACTAAAAAAAAGTAAATAACTTCCTCTAATCACAAACCTGCATTATTCCAGTATTTTTCTCTGTAACCAAAGCTGGTCAATGATGCAGAATAGGTGAATAGACAATAACCTCTAAAAATGTAAAGTTAAATGAAACTTGAAGCACAGAAAGGCCAGTGCCTGTCTCAGAGGTTGTGAGCTGATATTAAAAGAAAAGGCTTCGTACCTTCTTGGGGGTTCCCACTACAGCAGAAAGCCTTTACATGTATTTTCTTTAAAAAAATTTAAAATACTTTGTTGGTATATGACACATTTAGGAAAGCTCTAGGAAAAAAAAAATACTTGGCCCTATTTCCTTAGTGGAAGGAAGCAATAGCAATTTTTAGATATTTAATACAATCTGTAGTGGTTTTTAAACTCAAAAGACTTTCCTTATACATACATATCTTACCTTCATCCATAATTGTTACTGCTTCCTCAGTTATCTGACTTCCTGATCCAACTGAAGTCTGTGCGTTAAAGTAAAACTTGTACCGGGTGCTGTAATTTAAATTTTTTAATATCAAGCTGCTCTCGTTGGCAGGAATTCTTATCTCTACCAAGGGACCCAATTCATGTGTGTTGTTGACTGTTGTTACAAAAAAAAAAGAAAATACAAAATAATTAGGAAACTCACACACACTGTCATTGTATTTTAAAAGGCTTTTGGTTTGTACGTATTTTTTTTTTTTGCTTGTCTCTGCATCTACACTTTCAAAAGAAAGTCACCTTTGTATAAAGGTGCCAAAATCCAACTGGGAGATAGGAAACACCAGCAAGTTTTTTAAGATCAGGTTTCATTCTCATAAATCTCTGAATCCAAGGCAAATGAGTTCAGTTCAAATCACCTGAATTTATGCAGCATTGAAGCTCGCCCTGACCACTGAAAAATTCTGAAACTCTAAGCTCAGGATGCTTAGGAAAAGAAAACATTGAAGCTCCTTGTATCTAATGTCAAAGGACAGTGGGACTTGGTAAGGGGAGGAAAGTAAATTTCCTTTATCTGTTCCACGCACATAAAACTCTTTCCTTACCACTGTCACTGCTGAGAAATTTCTGGGCTAAGTAAGCAGCTGGGATATAAGTGATTTAATAGCTCTGAGATGAGTAAATGGCACAATTATAAATTTTTCTTTTTAAGATTATTATACCATGAAAATTGGAAAAGCAGACAACAATATAATTTGGCATACTTTGGTCTACTGCTAATGACATTTTCTCTGCAGTTAGAATACAGAATTTGTAAGTAGTAGTATCTTGCATCTAACTGGGATGCCACTTATATGTAGGATCTCACCTTCATTTGTCTGTGAATTAGGGTTTGAAGTAATGAAAGTAATAAAAATGTTAACCTTCTACTACCTCAAGAAAAGATTTCCAAGTACAGTCATCTATATTATCAAAATGTATTAGTCTTTTTCAAACTTGACATTTTCAATGCAATCATATATTTTGTACATTATAAATTTAGCATAAATTTTTCTTCATAAATGGATTATTATTTGGTAGATACATTGCCTAAGTTAGAGTTGTATCACAGAATCAAATAATGATTTGGGTTGGAAAGGACTTGAAAGATCAGAAGTCCAACCCCCAAAATATATTAATATTTAACTTACTTGGCTGAAACTTCAGTGTATATGATGTCAAAACACCATTTGGATGGGTGGGTGAACCCCACTCCAGAGTCAAAGAGTCCAATGTTGGGTTAGTAATCTTCAGAAAGGAAGGTGAACTAGGAACTTTTAAAAAGAACATAGAGTAAATACAAAGTAGATTAACTTTAAACAGGTCATTCATTATGAATTCTTAAGAATATTACTGCATTGAGAGAGATTATTATTTTATGAAGTCCAAGTAAACGCCATTTAAGTTTAATATCTAGGGTTTTCATTTCATACCTCCTTCAGGGGTCTTAAATACTTTATCTGGGCTTGCTGGTCCTTCTCCTTTACCATTAACAACTCTGACATTCAGCTTGTAGGAACTATAGGGCTCTAGCCCTGGTAACATTCCAAAAGTCTTGTTTCCCCTGAAAGTCAAGATCTTTTTTTCTACATGTCGTCTACTCCTTCTGGATAAACTCTGCACTTTCCAGTAGTAAACCTAAAGACAAAAAAAAAGAAAAAAATTTGCAGTGACTGCTTAGCTGTTCTGATTTTCTAAACTCTGAGCTTTTCCATGAGTGTCCATAAATTATAGGTAGAAATAACTGCAATTTTAACAAGCTCAGGTTAGACACAGCATAGAGCTTTCCTGCTCCAGAAACAGACCTTGTCCAGAAACAGTCTCTACACAACTGGGTGCACACTACCACCTGCCAGTTCTGCTCAAAACCAGTTTAATACAAGTTTTGGTTGGGAACTACTTTGGTCTGTGATCATTCTCCTGCTATCCAGTCTATCTGAGAGGCAGAAGTTCTCCATTCTTTCAGTAAGATGTCTACAGGCCTTTCCAAGCAGATTTGGACTTTTGTCAGATCACATCCCTGACCATGCTATTCCTTGATGTCAGATTACCTATAAATGGGGAAGAAATCAAAAGATTTGACTTGGCTGGAAAAACACACAAGTTCTGAAATTACTCTAAGGTTACAGTATTGGAATGATCTCCACCCAGGGATGGGAACACTGTTCCTCCAATTATGTGACAATTTGATCAGATGAGAAAGCTGATTCTGGTGTCCATTGAGCTGACTGAATTTCTAAGAAACCACATATGAGCCTTAGAGGTGCTTTCCCTGCACTCTCTTTACTACACAGTCTCTTTACCATGGCAAAATGAAAGATATTAATAGCTGCCCCTCCAAAAGATTTGTGTTACTCCTGAGATTGTCAGCCTCAAATACATAATTGTTTATTTTTCACAGCATCATTATCATGCACATATGATCACAAGCTAAAGATCATTAAGAAATCTAAATGAATAAAAGATCTGTTCCTATTCAGGCCAACTGCAACACACTTCTTTAACTTAGGAAGCTGGGATTTCACATAGGATTTTAAAAAAAGGAGCTGTTAAGACTTGCAAAACCCAGCTAGATAGCTATAAAGCAATGTTGCACTTACATCAGCTTTTAACATACCATTTCACTCCAATCACTTTTAAATGCCACTATGTTTTCCATGGTTTGAGTTAATGTTTTTCAATATCTCCAGCTGTCATCCTATAGCTCTCTCTCTATCAGCTAGTGTAGAAAATCATTTACAAGCTAACAAAAATTGAAGTATTGGTACTGAAAGCTATAATAAAATAGAGTGCATCACATTTTCAATTGTTTCTTCTTTAGTATGAAAAGTTTTATAGTACTGCAGTATATTGAGTAATAGCTAGATTAATACAAGAGCAAAATATGAATTATGTGCTGTAGACTGCTGCTTAGTTACACATCTTCCTGCTTTGTTCAGACATTTGCCTTCAAGATGTGACTCTTTAGTCACTCTCTTAGCTCTCTCTTTGTTAAGAAGTCTGTCCTCAGTGCAACACTGTATATTGTGTATATTGGCTACTGACAGAAATAATTTTATTAATTAGGAAAGCCTGAGTGTGCTGGTAGGATTTTGCTTCTGTGTTTACAAAGACCTTGTCATGTGCTTTGTAAGCTATGTCAAAAATGTTTCATCCATGAAAAATTTTCAGTTTGTATTGAGAGAAAGCTTTTTAATAATAGCTACCCACCAGGTCTTATGATTTCTCATGCCTTGTCTAGTCTTTAATCTATTTTGGCTTGATTTAGCTGTATTTGCAAAAATTATTTAAGGTATTCTTGCTGCATCTGCAACTTACTCAAGGAAATATCATTGTCACATCTGTCCTAGCCAGAACAGCAAAACTCAGTGGTGTAGTCTGCTGTCAATCTTGTGACTGTGAGCTTGTTTTATTTATTATTATCAAGTAACTTATTTGACCTTCAGTTTTGCTTAGCATTGTGTAATTGTATGGCTCTCCTCCCTACAGAAAAAAAAATTATATCCTATATAGAGAAAGCATAACAAATTAAATAGAAGGGGTCATGACATGACTAAACCCCTGGATCACATGGAAAGGAAAGTGATCCCATTAGTGATCACAGGACAGAAGACAACCCTCAGACACTGAAAGTCAGAGGAAAAAAGAAATATCCATCTAAATTTTGGATGATGCCAATTCACTGTAACCATGCTGTTGAACTTAACACCTGATGTATAGGCAAAAGTGTGTCTATGGATTTTGGTTTTGGTATCATTATCAATCTTTAACAGAAATTTTGTGATTTGGATTAAGAGCTTTAGTGTTGCTGTAACTTGATTAATAACTACCACTAATTTCACTAGATTCCAACTCTTTAATCCTCACATAACAGACATTTTCTTTTGCTTGCCCATTTCTGCATGAAATACCAGGCCAATGTAAAGCTGTCATCTAACAGATAAACATTTAAGAGACTAGTGAAGTCCTGTTTCTCAGCTGAGTTCATTGTGTTAGTGTGGCAAAATAGCACACAAGCTACAAACATTCACACTATGACATACAGAACTTACATGTCAGACAGTCTAAGTCTCCCTGGATGGTGGTATTTTCTGCCAGGAAAGAGATACCCACATACCAGGAGCTCACATTCATGTGGTAACCAACTGACGTTCAGTTTCAACGTTTTTAACTGCTCCATTTTATAAGTATGGTGTACATTTATTCTCCTCCAAATACTCTTTACTGGCTAAATTTTTCAAATATTGCTTTTACCTCCTTTCACTTAAAAAGCAGTAGTTCAAATTAGTCTTAATCTACTTTGGGCTAAGTAATCTGTCTTGTTAGAACTCCCTTATGAGAATACTTACAGAGGAGCAAAGAAGGAATTACTTTGATTTTCTTCTATTGTTATATAGGATGTCAGTATATCCTCACTGAAGAAACTTGTCCCTGTCCTCCAGGGACATCAGTTTCAAATCTTGAAGTCATTCTGTCTCCCCTGCTCTATTAAATTCCAGTCTTTTTTCTCCAGCACAGCCTTTTCAGTTATGACCAAAGGCAGCACACTACTTTAGAATAAGCTTCCTTCCATTATATGGGAACTCCAAATCTTCTGCCATTTCATATGTCCTTGAGTTTTTACACTGAGCTTTTGCCTGGCCTCCAAAAAGACACAGAACCCAGCATATGCTACTAAGTGCCCAGTTACTCTGAATTAAAGATGTGATTGATGATATTGAAGCAGAAAATGAGTAACCTAGCATTACACCCAGAAGAGAGTCCTACCAAAACTAGTTCTTCACATCCTCTAAATTACTTTGGAAAAAGATCTGTAAAACTGTTACCATTTCTTAGCCTGTTTAACATGTGCAAGCTTGATTGCAAACACATGCCATTTTTCTTCAAGGACAACGTCACATGAACCTAGTGCTACAAGGCTGGAACATTGCTGAACTCCGTATGAATTGTATCAAAGCTTCCTCTTGTGAGCAGAACTTGGGAAAAGGAGTCCTCTTACATGTCAGTTACTTCAGTCTGGATACAATCTCATACAGGGAGACTGATCTATTTTAACAAATAAGGAAGAGAATGACCGTACTTACTTTGTACCCTTGAAGGTGTCCTCGGACACTTTTTAGTGGAACTGGGTCCCAATGCACCTTTGCTAATGTGCTGTTAATAACATGAACCTGCACATTGCCTGGAGCAACCATTGGCACTGTGTGGAAAGGATGCAACAAGCACCTAGTTAGAATTAGAAACCACACAAACAGTTTTTTAGAATGAGTCTTTGCATTGTACTCATGGAACAGGTTAAAATTTTCCTATGTTTTCAGTATTGATACTACAGAGTAGGATGAAGCCTTTGCTATCTCAGAATTGCTTCCTTTCAATTAAAAAAATAACTACTATTCCCCATATCAAGATTTTAGTATTTAAACAACCTTTCAGGCTACACATTTATCTCCTTTTAATTAGGATAACTGAGTCAAACTACAAAACTTACAGTCTTCCCCTGAATGTCCAATCACCTCTGATGGCTCTGGTGCATACCCCAAGTCATTTAAAGCTTGCACTTTTACTTCATATGGAACAAAAGTTGGTGTACCAGACACAATATATTTAGATACATTTGCAACTATAACAGATGTCCATTCATCATCAACATCTTTCTGGCGCCAGCTGACTTTGTACTGAAGCCCTGGTCCATTAGACTGAAAACCTTTTAAAGGCTGAAACGAAAAGAAATATTTTTTTAAATATTCTGAAGCATCTGAAATATCACAACTTAGAAAGAAGTACATTGATTCTTTTATAGAATGTCACTGAAAATTTACATATGTATTCTGCCACAGAGAAGAACTGCTGAAAGTTATGCAATTTAGTTTTTACAGGAGGTCACTTCAATTGACCATTTTTTTCAGTTTTCACTTTTTGGTAAAAAGCACATTGAGTGATATTGGTGGCTAATTCTTACACAAATAGCACATTGTGATTTCTGTATATATATTTTGCTTTCAAATATTTCCTAAGAAGTGGAAGAGAGAAAATCAGACTTGCACCATCTGCTTGTAAAGAGTGTACCCTAGGCAACATTTCTTGCCTGAGAGGGCAAATTGATTACACATGGCTCTCCTTGAGCTCCTGTCATGATGGTAAGGGCATGATGGAAAAAACTTCAACCAAAGTTTTCTAGCGGGAAAGTGCACAATGATTAGTTTATCATAATAGGTGACAGTAGAAGTAACATTCACATTAGTATTCACTCTAAAAGTTAGACTCTCCTTGACATAAACCTCCATTTTTTTTAAAGTTTTCATAAACTGGCAGCAAAACATGTATTACCTAATTATTGGCTTATCTTGAGAAATTATGCAAGGAAATACACCCTCCACCTATAACTTCTTTTCATACCAAAAAAAAAGAAAAAGAATTTCTGATTTTTCAGAATCAGTTTCAATCAGTAACTGATTTTCATATTTTAAAAAAAATTAGCTTTTTCATGAAAATTATGATGGGGAATGTATGAATTTAATCCTTTTTCAAGAATATATTAAGCAGGCAATTGGGTATTCTCTTTTCTCATCATTGGTTCTAAAAAAAAAAAAAAAAGCTACTCACAAACCTGAAAACAAATGAAATCTTGAAGAAAGACCCATCTTACCTCCCATGTTATTACCAAATTATCAGGTTCTGAGCCTATCCCCTGTACATTAGCAGGATTTTCATCAGGGCCTGAAAATAAAATATTTACACGTGAACAAGAACGGCTGCTGCGTGATTCCAAGCAAACTCAACACTATTCACAGCGGGAATCAACCACCGGGAAGTGGGAATAATTATTTACTTGCAGATTTAGTCAGGTACTGCTCGGATGGCTCACTGGGCTGGCTCCTGCCAATCCTGTTGACGGCGATGACGCGGAAGGAGTAGTTGACGTAGGGAGACAGCTTGAGCTGCGCCGTCGTCTGGGAGCCAGGCACCTCCGTCTGGTAGCGCCACACGCCCGGCTCGTGCAGCGCGTCCTCGAACTCGATCACAAAGCCTGCAAGCAGCAATCGCATCCAACCTCACCTCACAACCCCAAACAGCCCCCCCAGACACGTACAGGCGTTTCTGAATGAGCTAGCCAGGAGGGATTGCTCCAACCAGGGCTTTCAAAAATCATGGAACTTAACACGTAAAGACATAAACCTAAAACAAATCTATAATGTGGACATCAAAAGTAGAAATAAAGGTGAAATATAAAAAATAAACCTTTCATTTTATCCTTTGCTACTGTCATTAATGCAGCCATCCCTCAGGCAACACATTATTACAGGACCTCTCTGTCAGGTACCGGATTTTAATTTAATGGGAGCCCTTGAACTATCACAGCAAGGAAGTGGAATTTGACTGCCAAATGAGTTGTTCTAAGTTGTATCAAGCAGACAGCAGGCAATACCTGTATAAATTTAAAACTCCCTGAATATTACATTTTCCCCAATGAAACTGGAATAATGAAAATCTATTTAAAGTCAAGAACCTATACTTGAGGAAGGTTTTTGAAAGCACTTTTCATTATCTTCAAATTAAACCAGAGAATGTATGTTCAGAAACTAAATTTCTTGAGAGTACTCTGTGTGAACATTATGATGATTACTGTTGAGACCTTACAAAGCATATAACTTCAGGTATAAATAATTTTGTAGAATTCCAAAAAAGAAAATCATATTCATTATGAAAGACAAAAGGACATATTTTTGCAGATGTGAAACAGCCAAAAAACCTTGCTGTAAGATATGAGATATGAATTCTTAGGAGGAAAGACTTAGGAGAAATTTTTAGGACACAATAAAAAAATGGGAAAAGAATGTACAGTCTGAGTACATTCCACAGAACCTGGAGCACCAAATATTTACCTGGAGCATAAAATATTTGTGTGTTGTGTAACAAGAATTTCCTCTATCTCATGTGTGGGTGGAGACAGAATATGACTTAAGATTGATCCTGTTCAGACTACTAAAAAAATTCTTCTAAATTTCTTTTAGAAGAAAACTTACAGCACCACATAGAAAAATGCACAACAATTTGAGGAGCAAGATGTAAAAGAGGTAAGTAGTACTAATTATAGCCTTCTGGCTTGCAGATTTCATTCTGACCTAAGCAGTAAGAGAAAGAAGGAGAATTGACCCCAAATTACTGTCTGAGCTACTGCTGCATTTGTGTGCTCAGTGATACAGGTCTTGGGATGGGACGCCTCCTGGATAAAGCCTTGCTGAAAAGGTGAGAATATTACATGCCAAAAAGGTTTTCACTACTGCTTTTTGCTTCCCTGGCCACTAGCCTTCTGCCTGCAACTCTAGTAGAATAATTTATAGGAAACTTCAAAGGAAAAAAACTGTCTGAGCTTTCAGAGAGATTCTAGCATGTCTGTCATACTGGGCAAACAGATCACTCCTAATGAAGTGCAATCCCTGAGTCTTCAACTGCACTTTGAAGTGATAGCAGCAGCAGAAGAAATAGGCTTACTTAGAAAGCAAATGTTTTATTTTGCAGCATCTAAGAAGACCATGCAACAATATAAATTGTATTATAATTAAACCCAGCATTATTTAGTTAGAAGAGTTCAATTTCCAAAATGAGAGTGCATGCAGTATATCCCTCAAGAAAAACTTACAAGAGACAACACTGCTTAGTATTAACTCCTTTGCAATAGTGTGATCTCATTCCTGCAGAAAGACAACACTTCTGGCATGAATAAACCAATATTCAACTATTTACATTGATCTTCTATATATTATATTTTAAGGTATATTATAGTTGATATACATTAGAGATGCCTGAGACTGTAAAATTTCAGAAAAATCCCTTAGTGTTTCATTGAAATGTGATCAAAATCTTTGATGTGTTCAGAAACTTGTGAAACTCTGTCTTTTACAAATTTTCCTTTCCAGATGCCTGATCCTTATGGTTTGTTTTCAGTGTTGATACTGACCCAGCATCAAACCCTGGAGAGCAAAACCCAGTCAGTCAAACTAATTAATTCCAAACATAAGATCTACACTGGTCTTAGCAATAACTTGTGGCAGTTATTATCTAAAAACACACTGCATAAATAATGAAATAATTTAATTAAGTTGCTTATAGGGAAAAAGTAATGCCAAAAGGCTTTTTCATCCCATGATCTTTTGGAAAAAAAAACATTAATATCTTTGTTCCTTGCTCCTAAATTCCACACCCTTCCCCCATCCTCTCTGCTCAATATAAACAAGAGTTTTCATTATGTTTTACTGGGAAGAATAACAGCATTTAAGATAAATTTACTGCCTCAAAATTGCATAGATATTTATTTGTTTAGTTTTATGGATGTGGTTTATTCTTTTAACTGTCTGGACTAGAAAAAACACCAGAAAAACTATCTTATGTTTTCATGAAGAATAAGCTTCTGCACCAGTAGAGATGGATAATCACTGACAACGGTGGGACTGATGCTATTTCAAATTCATAGAACCACAAAAGAGTTAATGCAAGATGTTAGTAGCTCTCTCCTCCAGAAGCATACAAGCAATGAACAAGACTGCTCTCTACATATTCATAAAATTGGACCTTGTCAGACAGACCTCATATCAATATATATAACTTCTATATTATCTAGCACAGGATTTTGAATAAAAAAGCCCAGCTCTTCTGGTCTTCCTGCTTGGCTGTACAGCAGTTATTAAGGGAATGTTATGTAAATAAATGGTGACTGTAGAGAACTAATTTCCATTTCCCCATGCTGTACACAACATTTATTCCAGAAATTTTTGGAATTTGGGAACAATTAGAACAAAACTGTCAATGTAGTGTAGTAGATGCAAACAAACATACTTGTAATGGGACTGTTGTTTTCATCCCCTGGTAACCATGAGAGATCAATGCTTCTTTCTAGCTGACCTGTCAACTCCAAGTCAAAGGGTGGATTTGGCCGAGCTGTAAATCAAATGAACACAAAGTAAGTAACCAAATCAGAATATGTACTTTAATATTTGCAAAAAATCCTTACATTCCAATCAAAGAATACCACAGATACAGCAGGGCAGCTCTACTTACTTATGTAAACATGACTTAAAGACTAATAGCATGCAATTATTACAAAACAGACAAAAATGGAGAACTGATGTAACCTGGAAACTTCTATTCCTTGACAAGAATTGGTAATTATTTTTATCTATGTCTGAGTGCACTGTGATATGAAAATATGATGAGATGCAAGGAATTATGAAATGCCTCTTTATCTTTGAACGATTATGAGTGGTTATCTATTGCAACAGACATACCTCATACAGCATGGAAAATAAAGAAACATTCATATCAAAGAAGCTTTTCTAGAACCATTACAAATATTTTTATGTGAATTCAAAACAAGTATACTTCAAACAGAAACTAATTGCAAGTTACTAAATTATTTTTTGTTGTTCTTTTAAAAAGACTCAGAAATACCATGCAAACTGTTATTATAAATCCTTATAATATATAGAGATGTAATTATCTGTTCCAAATTCATGAAGGTAATTTATTATATGATTTATTACACAAAAATCACAACTAATAAGTAGGTTCATGTAAGAATACATAAGCATTTTCACTCATAGGATTTACATAAAAGTGCTTAAACCCCTTTCACTTATAAGTGTTTTAGCTTATTATATTGCACTTGAACCCCCAAATTCAGAAAACATACTACTATTTAAGGCTCTATACAATCAAATATAAGACTATGCCTGATTAACAGATTTTTAAGTTTTAACTTAAATTTTAAAATTTTGGTGATTTCATCAATTATAAGTCAAACTGGTCAATATGAGCATATTCATCTTATGAGTGGAGTAAAATTAAGATAAACTATAAAAGAAAATAGAGCAGGACTAAAAGGCTGCAAAACCATCATAATTTGGTTGGTGCAAAGTCTTTAATAGTGAATTACCTTCCACCAAAGAATTGGATTTACATTTTAGATATTTCATTTACTATAGAGCTAACTTGTATTACAGTGTGGTCTATGAGAAAAACATGGCCATCATATACCCCATCTTAATTAAAATTATCTCTGAAAATCACTTATTCCCTAAATATAAAGCAGCCTGCACTGTAACATTCCAAAGTTCTGTGCAACAGTAATGCAGCAGTTGGTAAAATGGGATGAAACCACACAGACACACACACACAGAGGAAAAGGGGAAAAAAAAAAGGCAAGAAGAAATTGCAACAGGCAAATGAGCAATATATCTGCCTGATGATGTAGAAAGAGAACTTTGTTTTAGTTTACCGTAAATGATAGCTGGTGTTGGGGGAGCAGCTGAAAAGAACATTAATATAAAGGATTTAATCAGTTAGTAGCCAAAGAAACAGAATACTGTAGGTAGTTAAAGAATATAGTAATTAGAGACAAAGAAAAGTTAACTTATTTAGATTAAACGGTTAATTTACAAAAACACATTATAATTTTTCACTGAAGAACTAAAAAAGCATTCTTGAATACTTTATTCATTTTAAAAATAAGGACAAATCAAGAAAATAAATAAAGTAAGCAATCTTATAAAAATTCCAAAATGAGTGCTAGCTTTTTGACTTAGGTCATTCTTGGATAGGCTTAAAATCACAGCAGAATTTTAAAACACAAACATACTTGCTCTGAGTCTCAGACTGAACTCATGTAAGAATCATTCAGGAAATAATCTTAAAACTTTCTTACAAATTGGAGAAAAGTAATATATTTGACAAGGATCTGCGATCATAAAACTTAACAGAGAACTAAGCTAAAAATACAATCCATCAGAAGTCATACAGCCAAGTCTGCTCAGCCTTTATGAAGCATAATTTAGAAGTCTGCTCAGCCTTTATGAAGCATAATTTAGTTGTTGAAGAGATTCCTGAGAAACACTCTCCCAGCACAACAAAGACATGTTCCTGTTGGAAGGAGTCCAGAGGAGAGCCATCAAGCTGCCCACAGAGCTGGAGCACCTCTCCTCTGAAGACAGGCTGAGAGAACTGGGGCTGTTCAGCCCGAAGAAGAGAAGGCTCTGGGACACCTTAGAGCAGCCCCAGCACCTACACAGGCTCCCAGAGAGCTGGAGAGGGACTTTTCACAGGGGCGTGTAGTGGTAAGACAAGGGGGATTGGCTTCAGCTAAAGCAGAGTGGGTTTATGTTACATAATTAGGAAGATATTTTTTATAGTGAGGCACAGAACAGGTTGCCCAGGCAGGCTGTGTGGGAGGTGTCTCTGCCCAAGGCAGGGGGGTTAGAACTAAATGACCTTAAAGGTACCTTCCAACCTTGGCCATTCTGTGACTCTACCATGGTTATGTTCAAATACTCTGCAAAATTTCATTTCCTGCAGTAGCTCAGATATGGTCAAAATAAAAAGCTCTACAGCACAAATCTGCCCTGTAGCTACTCAGTCATCTTGTAAGCAGCTGATTCAAATGCAAACTGTAAGGTGAGACTACATTTTTTAAAAACTGAAACACATTGACACTTAGGTGGCATTTCTGTTATCCTGTCCTAAAAACCAAAACTTTGTGCTTTTCACTTTAAATCTAATGCTGCTTTCATACTTAACAGTAGAAGTTTGAGAGCATTCTTACCAACAACAGTAAGCACAGCACTTGCTGAAACACTGTCCAGAGTAGTATTAACTATGCAAGTGTATGTTCCATCATCTTTATCAGTTACATTCATAATGGTCAAGTTGTCTTTACCAACTAGAAACCTGTAAATACAATAAATTCAGCCACTGATTTTTCAATAACTGGCACTGTTATAAGAAACTTGCATAAAACATTATCAAATCCCATATACTTGTACATACCTAAACAGCTATGTTTATCCAAGTTAAGCTATGGGACAATATCATGGTTTTTTTTTTTCTTCATTGCTCTTGACCATCTTCCCACAGTGATTTTTATTCTAATGTGCTTTTCTATTCAAATATATTCAAACAAATTTTAAATATTTGTGATCCAGACCACAATAGTTTTATGTTATCTGTTTCGCTTCTCAAGTCAATTATCTTTACCTTACACTTAATCTATAAGGCCAGTGTGCAGAGTTTGTATAAATGTTTACATCTCACTTTATTTTTAATTCTATCTTGGTATTTTCATCACACTAGGTAGGTCCTTTAGTCACCAAATATTGGATAGCCATGATGTTTATCAGTCTTTGGAAAATATGTCAATAGGGTCAATATGCTCTTTTCAAAGATCAGGAAAAAGAGCAGACAAAAGGACCTAGAAAATTAAAAGTAAAGGAAAACTATGTGGTCCTTACCTTTCATCATCTGGCAGTTCATCATTGTCCTTCAACCATGTAACTGTTGGTAGTAAGGTAGAATCATGTTTTATTATACACTCAAAAGAAACCTGGCCATATCTCTGAATCACTTTGTATTCTGGCTGTTTAATGATCATCGTTGGATCTGAAATTTAAAATTAAAATTAGATATCCCGAAAGTCTGAAATTCTGTAAAATTCTGAAAATCAGTGATGAAAGAACGACTAATTTCTCACCTTTAATTTCCAACTGCACCTCATTTTGTATCTTTCCTAATTCATTCCTTGCTACACATGTGTATGTACCAGCATTATTCTTCTGAGCCACTGGAATCTCCAAGGTTCCATTGTCATGGAAAACGTACTCATTTCCACGCAAAATGCTGCCTTTCACTCCCTTAAACCTTTGTACAAGGAGTAATATCATTAGCCAGAATCACAGTTAAATTCTGAATGGTTTTATTGTCAATAAAATACAAACTTAGGACAGAAGCACTCAAAGAAATTTAAACTTGACCCTGTGGTGTAACTTTACTGCTGGTTCATTAAGTATATGCAATATTGTATTAGCAAATTGTAAACAACTGATATTTAAAAAAAACCTTATTTTGAAACTGTAAATAGATTTAGAAGAGTTTTAAAGCTTCAGGTGTTTGTTTCTACAGATACAACTGGCTCATCTTCTGTACCATAAGCACAGCTGGAGCTTACCATTCAATTTCAGGCTTAGGTGACCCAAAATAAGCACAGTCTAGCAATGCAGGGCTGTCTGCAATGACTTGATAGAGTTTATTAGCAGGAGTTAGAATTCTTGGTGGCTCAGCTGAAAAGACAAAGAGATCTGCATGTAATTACAAAGTTACAAATAGCAAATACATAAACAGTATAAATACAAATACAAAAAAGACATCAAGAATAGCCTAAAGAATTACATAGAAACATTTTTCCCTGGGATGATTTTGGGTCTCAGTCTGGGCTCAAATACATTCTACTGGTACTAGCCTGAGGAAAAGTTAATGCAGGGAAATTATCTTGTGAAAAACAACTGTTTCGTGCCTATTTACAAGTAATAGTGGTGGGCACCAAAGGCAATTATTTCAATTGGAAAATGTAAATCAGTATATACTTCAAGAAGATAATCTCCTGGGTACAGACTGAACTATCTAATTCCAAATACACCGGCAGGCAGAAAGAAGCCAGGATGCTTTTTTGGTGTAACACCTACATTCTTTTTCTTTTAAACAACAGTGTCAATCAACACGTCTGCCAGCTCCTGCAAGAGAGTCACTAGAGGCCATTCTGCCTAGGATTTTGCTACTAGCTTTTTTAAATTCAGTGAAAAGAATTAGAGGGGCCACAACATATTGTAATCAGAAACACATGCCAGGGAAGCCTTAGAGACAAATGCATAATCATGTCCCCTTGCAGCAGTAACTTGGAGATCATCCATTCCACTAATCCAAAACATCCAGACTCCATGAAATGGTATTGAAATGTACTAACTTAAGCAACACTAATTCCTGCCTTCTTTGTCGGGCTTCTGTTTGATTGACTTACAGAAACAAAAAAAAAAAAAACGCAAACAAAAGAGAGATAAAATTTCTTCCAATTTTTCCCAGCTTTCTCATCTAACCTTCTCACTTTGGAACAGTGAAAGTGAAATTCAGAAATATTGTAAAAAAATAGCTATGTATACCCTTGCTCTTTGCAGGGGCCAGGAAATAAATCAATTCCCAATGAAGACCTCAAGCAAGGCTTAAGCAGAGAGTCTGCGTGTTAGCAGGAGACAACAGAATACCCAAGAAAACAAAAATATGAAGTCTTTTTCTTACCCAGAACATTCACAAATGCATTTGCTAGCAAGTATCCATATTCATTAGAAGCATTGCACTGATACACAGCACTTGACCTTTCTTGCACGTGTGAGAAAATGATGGTGTCACCATCCACCTTCCTGCTAGGATCTTCTGGGGCAACTGTTGGTGTAAAGAAAAAGAGTTATTGCCTTTCCTAAACTGCTATTGGATTGTGAGTTTCATACTTCTGAAAAGAAGGAAGAATCTGAAAAACCAATATACCCTTTAAGGTTGTTTTTTTTCCTGGGTGACTGATCACTAGTAAAAATGTGAATTTAAAACAGTTTAAAAAGTTCTTCTCATTCTACAGGTTCTTCTCATTCTACTCAGGATGGTAGAATTCCCATTTTTCGAGAGGCTTTTTTGTTTGTTTTCTAAGGGAGTGAAGCTGAGATTGTATTTTGCACAGAATACAGAGGAAAAATACCAATATTATGAGATTTGGGCAAATACAGTCAATACCTAGAAAATTACAGAAATTTCTGAACGTCAAAAGAAAATGCTGATACAATGACATAGTCCTCTGTGTCTTTAAAGTTTCAAATTGATTGTTATACCATAAATAATTTTCCAAATATAAAATTAGCCATACTCAATTGAAAATTATCTCTGAGTAAAGAATAAGCATTCCTTCTAACCAAGTCAAGAAACAATCAAGAGCAGAGTTAGTACTTCAGTAGGTGGCACTCTTTCCCTTATGTAAGAATCATACAATGCCATTTCCTCAACTGCTCTGGAGTGGCCTGAGCTGTCAAACAGCTTCTGCACCTCAGAAGCACCCAAGACATAACTGAAAATAAAACTGGAAGAAAATACTGAAGAAGAGTAATAGCTGTCAGTTCTGATACAACTGGATGGCAATAAAGAAGTATAATGAAGAAAAAACAGCTTGTAACACCACACTGCATAAAAATGCACAATATATAATTTAATATTTTATGAACATACTAAATAAGACCAGATATATTATTATTGTATTAAAAAACACAAGTATTAATAATAATGAAAATTAATGGTAAAATTACTGATCTATTAATATGAAAAACAGATGTATTTATACAGACATAAATGCATCGTAGTTTGGCTGCATCATCAAAATTGACACCCTTATTGAATCTTGAAAAAGAATATTTGTGGAACACATTCTCATAAAAGGAAATTATTTTCTGAATTCATAAAAAAAATCAATCAAGTAAATTAACATCCATTTTCTGTGACAGGAACCTTTTGATTCAGACAATGCCTTAGTTCTCATTTGTAAAGAAAATGGAGACATTTCTCCTGCATTTTATTAAAGTATGTATTACTGAATTCTCTACAAAAGAAACCAGATGATGGGGATCACAGGTCTGTGCTTCTGCTTAAGGGTATTTCCAGCTTGGATGAAATCTAAGGCCATTTTTCATGTAAATACCTCAATTTCCAAACAGCTGCCTCAAGAATAGATTTCCATTTCTGTTTTTTCTCATCTTCCATCACTCTGAGTTCAAATCAACATCACAAATTCAAAAATTTTGGGAAGGAAGAAAAAGGTACTACTGAGATTTTAAATGCTTATTCTCTGGACTTCTGGATTGCTGGCACATATTTTTCTCTCTTTTGCTTTCCTTCCTATTGTGTTCCATGTTTCACATTGCCTCCTTTTCTACGTAAATGCCATTTTCATTAAAAGATTCACGGGCTGAAAATAGCCGGAGCAGGTGAGCAGCGCAGCAGGCAGGGCAGTCAGCTGCGGGAAGCAGTCTGTTTCTGCATACAAATCACAGTCAGCAGAAGACAGGCACAACTGCTCTCCCACGAGCAAGGAGAGCTGCCCACAGCCGCTCCAAGCACGGCTGTTCCAGCCCTGGGCTCTGGGCTTCCCTCTGCCCGCTCCCTCTGAAGCCTGCAGCCCTTTCTGCACCCAGGTGGGTCACTAATGGGCACACAGACTGCCCCCCTGACACACACTCCAACACATAATCCCTCACAGGATGATGGCAGGCCCCTCCTAAGAGATGGAGGCCATTAATTCAATCTTCTATGGCTGAAGGAACTGCATCGAAAAGAATGATCTAACCACTAAATTACTATAGAAAGAGAGGGGCAGCGTCTTCCCTTCCCTCTGCTGTACTGAAGGAAAAAAGGAGATAACCCCTTAGAGCTATCTGAAGGAAAGGAGGTGCCTGTTCTCTGAAAAGGGCTTCAAGCTGGGGTCCCAAGAGAAAAGAAGGCAGAAGTGTCAGGTTAGCTGGTGCTTTCTGTTAATTGGTCTAGCCAATGGGATGCTGAAGGGCACTGATTCAAAAGCTCCTGTTAAGACAGACATCTATTTAACTGTCTGGTGAATACAGCTTCCTTAATGGGCTGAAGCACGCGCTGCTGCACTCACAGACACAGAAACATTGAGCTTGGAAGGGACTTTTGGAGGTCATCTGGTCAAACCCCCTGCTCAAGCAGGGCTACTCGGATCCAGTTATCCAGAACTGTGTCCAGATGGGGGAAGGATCACTTTCCTCTACCTGCTGGCTACACTTTTGTCTCATGTAGCCCAGGATACTGCTAGCCTCTGACATTGCTGGCTCATGGTCAACTTGGCATCCACCAGGATGCTCAAGTCCTGTTCTGCTAAGGCACTATCCATCTGCATGGCCCACAGCAGGTACTGGCACTAAGGGTACTCCTCCCCAGGTGCAGGAATTTGTTCCACTGATCACCCTCTCTGGGTTTGGCCATTCAGCCATTTTTCTATCCACCTGTCTGCTGTTTATCCAGCCTCTACACCAACAGCTTGTCCATGAGGATCTAATGGGAGACAGTGTCAAAGGCCTCACTGCAGTCCAGGCAGACATTATCCACTCCTCTTGCCCTCCTCTATCTGGCCAGTCATTTGATCATAGAAATGTATGAAATTGGTCACCCCTTGGTGAAGCCATGAAAACTGCTCCTGAAAGTTTTCTTGTCCTTAATGTGCCTTGAAATGGTTTGCAGAATTAGCTGCTCCATCACCCTCACAGGGATAAAGGCGATTGTAGTTCCCTGGTTTCTCCTTCTGGCTCGTTGAAGACAGGAGTAGCATTTGCTTTCTCTCCATCTTTAGGCACTTCTCCCAGTTACCATGATCAAGCAAAGATTGAGACTGTTCTTGCAATGACATATGCCACCTCAGTCAGCACTTGTGGCTGCCTCCCATCAGGGGCCACACACTTAGGTAGGTTCAGTTTGCTCCTGACCTAATCCTTTTCCACCAAGGGTACATCTCATTCTAGTCTTTTCTCCTGGTCTTTGGGACCTGGGATTCCTGAAGGTCAGTCTTGCTAGTAGAACCTGAGGAAAAATAGCATGCAGTACTTCAACCCATTCCATACACCAATCTACCACTAAAAAAATAATCTTTTAAAATTCTTTTCTGGGGAAAAGGAGTGATGGCAGGGCCAGTCAAGCACTGCTTGTTTGTATGTATGAATATTCTGGTCACGTTACACGATAGTGGCATGAGAAGGAGAAAATGCTTTTGACACATTAGACAAATCTGAATTTGGCACTGATAGGCAAAATAGGAAAAACCTATATAATAGTTAAAATGAGCTTGTACAAATAGGATAATGAATTATAAGGATTTGCTATAGGAGTTCTGCTGCTGTAACAAGACAGGTGAACATGTACCATCTAACAGCAAACATCTGCTCCCAATAACATGGAATCTCAGCTTATCAATGTGTTTTGGTCGTTTCTGAACAAAGACCTGGTTTCACGTGATTTTTTCATCACATTGTACAATGATACAGCTTCTTGACTCTAGCCACGTTCAGCATATTCCTAAACAGAGAAGGCAGGGCCTCCATCAAATATTCTTCTTGTAGTTAGAGATCAGCACTGTGAATAACTTCTGTTCATTTGATTGCATACTTCCATCTGTTTCATAAACTTTTGACAGCCTAAGCAATTACTTTTGCTAGTATGCTCAAATAACCACAATGGCACCATTATTACTTTTTTTTCTTGAAAAAAAAGACAGAATGACATGTTCTCTCTGAACAGAAGTCGTTCAAACATACTGTTACGCTTAAAACTGGAAGGGGAAAAATCTGTATAAAAAAAACATGGATAACTGAAACAGTAAAGAATATAATTTTCCTTTTCTTACCAATCTAGCTTGCTGCTCAGCATGTTATTTTCCTGTGATCAGTGAAATCCTTTTCTTGCTGAGTTTCTGATTCTGACAGTTCTGTTGTCTCCAAAGGCACAGCATTACCGGCACTAACTATAACCATCCTTGACTATTTTGTGCAGAATTGAAAAAAACCTGATAATCAAAGGTTTTTCATCTGCTGAAGTTCCTAGGCCAGATGCAAAGTTTCAACACAACAAAAGCAGAAGCAGTGGATAAACATCTTCCCATGCAGTCTTCTCTCCAAGACTGAAATAATGGGGGCATTAGGGTCAGCAAATTTCTCCCCATGCTCCCATGGCTGCAGTGAACAGCTTCTGGTTTTTACTCTCAGAGAAAATGATGGATGATGAATCTCTCAGCCAGGGATTATCAAGGCCTTTCATGAAAGAAATCTAAGGTCTAATGTTCCTCCCTTAAATTCAGTGTGAGTACTAATGGAGACTAACTCAAACCTAAAGATTCAACATGGAATGTAATATAAGAAGAGAACAATGTGTTGAAAGAAGATAAACAGTGCCTTTGCACTACTTTGTATAAATCTAAGTGTCTGTATCTGATATTTAATAGCTCACCATGAACTATAAACCACTGGACCAAAAAAACCAGTCTCTTGTACAGTATTTGCAATGCCTTTCTGAAGTCCAATTATGAAAGCGTTTCCCCTTCCCAATTAGTCTGGGTTGTTACTTTCTTAAAAGTTGAGACACTTTATGCACGGCTTCCCTTTTGTAAAACCATGCTGAATATCTAAGCAGTAAGACACAATGGCTTATGCAGTGATATAAATAATGCAGATCTTGAATGTTAATTGAAGCACGAGGCAACACAGAGTCATGGCCTGAACATTCAATTGCTACTTGCCAAAGTAATTCTAATTGACCTTAGCAGGACTGGGCACATAAGTTCATCATACTCCTGTGAGTAAACATTAGGAGGTTAGGTTAGGTCCTTATCATTCCAACACGTCTAAAGCAGGGGTTTTTTTTTAAATGCTGGTTTTCAGCATGACTGTTGAAGAAAACTAATTAAAATATTTCAGGAATCCTAGAATCTGACGTAAAAAATATTTTTTTATTCAGATTATTGGAATATTGAACAAAATTCACACCATTACAATTTTATTTTACAGTTGCTAACACACACTACATTTTTATCCTTTTTTTTTTGTTTTTTGCCTTTTCCCTATAGATATTTAAACCTCAGCCTTTGACTGAGATACGGACGAATGGTTCTTTCTTCAACATTCCTCCTTCCTTGTCTGACTCTATTATGGAAAAACAAAACCGGAAGAATTAAGTATCTCCCAGTTGTGCTTTCCAACAGAAAATTAAAGTATTGCAAACAGATTACTAGGCCACAAGAGGCACATTGTGGGATATATGATGACAGCAGGGCTTTGAAATTCAAATGTAGCTCTTTTTCTTTGAAATCCTGCCATGGGTGTAGCTCTCTCAGCACTGCCCTGAAGCAGAAACAGCTGCTTTAGTTTCCTTTTACAGTGATTTCCTAATCATTCAGTTGGAAGATGAGGGGCTCAATTCCATAATTTAGTAACAAGTGAACAAAAAGGCACACTGTACTTGGTAATTTCCAGAACAGCTTTTGATAACTCAGAATAATAAAAAATCACAAGAATCTTAAGAACTGCACTTTCTGTGATCATGATGCCTCTCATAGATGCCCTGACAGATGCAGTGTACCAGAGCATCCAATGAGCTTGCACTTAAATATTTAATGTGGATAAGACTTCAGCTTTTCTCAGCAGTGAAAGTGACCTTTAATATAAGGCTGAGCTTTACTTATTTCCTGTGTTCTTTTTTTCCCCTACTGTATTTGAGAGGGTAATTTAATTAAAGTCTTTTAATCTTTACTGAATACCCTCCACAAGACTTTGTGTACCAATTCCTCAAGGGCAGTCCAATATATGCTTCCTTGTACTTAGGAAATTTCATGGCATCCTGCAGCTGCTTCTGGAAACTCTGTTTCTTAATGTTTTACTGTTACTGTGAAATAAAGCAGAACCCATCACTGCTTTTCTGGAAAATGTACTTGTCGGTTGTTTGAACAGCTCGTCCTACAGATTTGATAAGGAAGAAGAGCAAGGCAAAGCTGACTCTTATAGCCAGATGAAAAAGATCTTACTAGTCAGGAGGCCTGAAATAATAGTTAAACTACAAGAACTGCAGGATAAAAATCCCCTCTAAACAAATACACAAAAAGCGAATGGTGAGTATACAGAAAACAACAAAGAGACCACCAAAAACCCAGAATGGAAAGTGAAAGACAGGCACCAAACTTTGAGGATAACAAATGCATTATGATATATTTATTTTTAAATATATAATATACAAAATTACACTGATGTTTTCCTGTTTTCCTGTCTTACCATTGTTTGATGAGGTGATTAATGTCAGTTTATATAACTTATTTACCAATGGAAACTTCTCAATTTAAGTCTCAGGCTGTAGATCTCACCTTCCATTTAATTAGGATTCCTTAAACAGGTTATTTGCTAAATATTTCTATTTGTTTCCATATATAGCCATATTTTGCCTCCCAAAGTTGCATTTGCCCCTACAAATAAGTTTAATCTCTTTTGTATACCAAATAGTTCAAATATATCTAATGAGGGTTCTTGTTTACTTCTTGCTATTACCTAGATTCTGACCCTAGACAATCCTTTTCCATGTCCCAAACCGGGTGAATTTTACTTCATGAAGAGACTTGAACAACTCCTAATCTTCTGAAAGTGACATAAGGGACACTGTCATACTTTAAACAGACCAGTATTTCAGAGTACCTTATCTCTCAGGAGCCAACAGGTGAGACTGGTTTTTTATTATTGTTTTGAGAAAGGGGAAGGATAAAGGTAGAAAAACCAAGTGTGACTTTCGAGTACAGGGTATGCTCAGTGCAAACCCAGCTGACAACACACCGCAGTGTCCTCCAGAAAGTTCTTTCCAAGGCAAGTTATCCTATATATAGCAGCTACCCTGTGTCTGTCATACAGCATTGCCAGTCCTAACACTGCAGCAATTAAGTGGCTCAATCACCAGTTCAGGGCTGCTTTTCTTGCCCTGCACACAGAAACAGCTGTTCCACTGCCTCAGGGGTTCCTTTTCTTTGACACCGACTTGGCACAAACTGTTTGCCAGGTAGCTGCTGACACTTTCAGACAGTTTTGCTGCTGCAGCTTCTTAGAGATGAAGCCTGGAAGGCTCAAGCATACACTAAGCTGCAAATCCTGAAAATCCTACAAGTGCTCTGTATGTCCACACATGTGGGAAGTTCACTTTTTATGTCACATTTAGGGTTCCTAGGCAGCATTAGAGATGCAGTGAGGCAGCAAAGGAGACACCTAGCAGATGTGACTGCCACAGAAACACAGGGTAACAGTGACATCCCAGCAATGGCCCTGTGAGAGGCACCATCCAATAGCCACAAAGGTACTACCAGCAGAATGCCAGACAGAAGAACCAGGAGCATGATTACACATTTCAGTTCTCTCAAATGCGTTAGAGGCACATTTTGTTGTTCAGCTTTTATGAACCACAGTATTTCATCACATCTTTTATGATTTAGCATTACCTGTCAGGAAAAAAACAACACAAATAGAGGCTCTTCACATCTATTTGACAAAAAACCACCCTGAGACTCCTAATATTTTGTTACTCATGTTCCTGTAAGGTAATTAAGAATCTTACTTGCTATGGGAACACCATTTGCTAACCAGCTTATACTAGGCTTTGGGTTGCCATTAGCTCTGCAGATCAATGTTCCATCTTCTCCAGGAGACAAAACCAAGTTTCTGGGTGCTGTGATCCAGTATGGAGCAGCTGGGTTTAAGAAAAGAAAGACAGCAATTATTTTCCAAAATTATGTACAGAAAACCATAAGGCTCAGGCATGGTAATCAGAAGATAATTCAAACAAGCTATGTGTAGATATAGACTCACAGCTATACTGTTCCTGTATATGTACATATATGTGTGTGTGTGTGTATATATATATATATATATATATATATATATATAT
The DNA here is from genome assembly GCF_028018845.1 of Melospiza georgiana. Lineage (NCBI taxonomy): Eukaryota > Metazoa > Chordata > Aves > Passeriformes > Passerellidae > Melospiza > Melospiza georgiana. Next base: position 53,229,183 of record NC_080433.1, read on the forward strand.
ACACATATATGTATATGTGTGTGTGTGTGATACTCAATTCAGTGATGGATCATACATTGGCCAAACTGATCCCCTGGTCACCCACTGCATTCAAATTCTGAGAAAAACAACAAGAGGATCTTTCTTCTATTTAGGGTTGCCTGCTTTGAATCTAATTTGCCTTTTCTAAAGAAAACAATATTTATCTGTGTATGGCATTAGCAGAAACTACAGTGGTCTTCTGATTAATTTCAGAGATATCCATGCTCTTAGTAGTTAGTCTGTAAGGAATTAATTTAGGTTTGATTACAAAAAAATATTTCATATCAAGGGTGAAATTTTAAAGTGGCAAAATCCTTGGTCTCACTCAATTCAATGGCTGATTGCAGTGGGGCCAGATGTGTACCTGAGACAGATAAAAACCCAGAGATCAAAATGGGTGAAACACTGTCCTTACTAAAAGATATTCACATGTTTCTCCATCCTTTTGTACAATAAATAACCACAAACAGCATATATTATCACATCTTGCAATTAATTTTCAGATTTTGGATTGATGGACAGATGCAAACAGAAAATTAAACTTCTGTTCTTAGAATGGAAGCTAAATGTGATCATAAAAAGATGCTGATCTACAACAAAATAAGTGACTATTTAGCATGCAAACTAAGCAATACAGCTGATTATTTCAATGACTAATTAACTGTCATTACAGTTTTTTGTTTCATGGTATTCACAGCATACTTAAAATTCCTATTTAGACAAACATGTTGTAAATGTTTTTAGAACTATAAGGCATCATCTTGGGTAAAAAACATGAAGAAGATAGGAACAGAAATAACAGTAAAAGAGAAAAAGCAAGAAAATCATAAGACTGTAAGACAACAGTAAAATAGAGGAAAGAAATTATCTGGGCTATTAGAATGAAGAAAAATGGAGAAAATGAGCATGAAATGATGAAGAGGGATATGGAAGACGACACAGAAGCAATAGAAAGAAGCAATCTAATGACAGATAATCAAAGGATCTAAAATAAATGTAGTACTTGTGCAAACTAAGGCATTATCTTACAACTATTACAGTAAAATATCAGTTTAGCCTGATGCTTTACAAAGTAACATTAAAAGATGAAAAGCTATTATAGATAGTAAAGCTCTTCCAGTGTTAGAATTCAGACAGTTGAATGTTTCCTCAGGGTGATTTTTAACCATTATCCTTCATCCTTTTAGCTATAGTTCATCCTAGAAAGCCTGCTTCCCTCCTGCATTCTGGGCCCTTGATAACATTCCATTAAGGATAATTTTAGTATTACCTTTCACAGTTACTGAAATCACATGATGAACTGAACCTAATGCATTTCTTGCTATACATTTGTAGTTCCCAGAGTCAGCTTCTGAAACATCTATAATCTTGAGAGTTTTCTTAAAGTTTTCAAAAAATGTTCTGTTGGCTGGCAGTTCCCCACCCTCCTTGATCCAGCGGATTACTGGTGTGGGTCTGGAGAAGTAAAAGCACACATCAAATTTAAGGACTGAAGAAAAGGGAGGTAAGAGTTCAGAATGTTAATACTTTTATATATGTTTTATAAATAATTATTTTAAAAGCCTCTACCCAGATTCTGGGCCACATCCAACAAATATGAAAATATGCCAGCATTTGTTTCTGGGAAATGACAAGTCTCACTAACATTGTCAATGGCCATCTGTTCATAGGATTAATAATTACAGAATACATTTGTCTGCTGATTAACCTAAAAATCTGATGGTTAATAAATGAAGACAAGCTTCTACTATCAAATTGATTCTTATGGTGCTTGTAAAGGTAGCTTCCATAAAATGACAAGTTTACAATTTTCCTTTGTGTGAGCAATATCCTAATACTTCATGAACATCACACACTTCACAAAAGACCTGTAAGGAGACATAAACATTTCTTGTGCGAAATCAAGAAAAATTGTCAGTATTTAGCCAAGTATAACTTCTTGTCACTGCACTGAGTTTAAATCTTGGCTATGCCCCATGTTGTCCACAGAAGTTGAAGTTGTTAAAACACGTGGAGATATACTTTGAAAATTACAAGAAATTGCAATTTGTTGCTTACTGAATAGAATGTGCTCCCTCAAATAGTAATGGCTCTAAGCAAATATTCCCTTAGCAGTCTTATATCACATATTTTATATCACAGACACCTAGAAAAGAGGACTTTTAATTATGATGTCAGTGATTGGGAATAGTTGTTTCAAATCAAATCTGCATCTGGCCCTTTGTAGACAAGTATTCCCTCACTGATTACTCGGTTTTTTAATTACATGACAGCTAAAGACACAAAGCCATATATTACAGTCTATTTTTTTCCTACAGGTTTTATCCAGCCATTTTACTGGAATTTGGATCATCTAATACTTTTATTGCAGGGTTGTCAAAAGGCATATAACTGTATTTCAGATGCAGACTACCTGGGCTGGTGCTAATTCCACTCACAGGGGTGATTTTGCTGGTGCTGCTGGGGCAGGCACCTGAGCACAGCTGAGAGAGAAATACTGCACTGAGGCTCAGATCAAGCTGTGCTGAGCACGCCCTGTGGAGCTCATGCAAATAAATGCATGTGTGTGGTGCTGTGGTGCATGATTTGCAATGCTTGGCATTCCTCACGGCTACCTGAGAGCACCCTGCCTTTGTGCACTGCAAACATGTTTACAGTCCTTGAAATAGGCACTGCTTCTATTCTATAACCAATCTATTCTCAGATTTCTTCCTGAGAACGAAACTGACTTAAAGGTCAACCTAACTCATGAAGTTAAATTGCTCTTAGTAATTTTCTTTTTGCACAATAACCAGCAAAAGCAAACTTGCACTGCACTGAAGAAACAAGTACCAATTAAGCTCAATTACAATGAGAAATTAGATGTAAGGACCTGAAGATTTGTTCTAACAATTCCCACCTAGCACTACTAAGCAATTATTACCACATATAAGCAGTTTTCCTGGATTAGAACAGCAAATTCTTATCTATTTTTATATAATTTGAGAACCTAATGACTGTAAACTTAGGAAAACAACAGAAGCTTTATTCCTGACTGCAAATCTGTGGATATATGTCTGAGATTAGTCTATAGCATTTCTTGTCTGTGTCCTTTACAAACAATGGCTCAATCTATATCCTGTGCATATGGTTTGGGGATAAGAGAAGGCAGAGGCCATACACATTCATAGCCAGTTTCAAAGTCTGCTGATGCCCAAGTAAATGATGGAGTTCCTTAAAAAACCTCTTTCCATTTTACACTTCTGCTTCTTTGAAACACATAAGCTTATACAGCAGTCACGTTTTTAAGCATGTCTGAAATGTTTCCCTCTGTTTCTGTATTTCTATTTAGAAAAAAAAAAATGTCTCAAAAGTTACTCACAATCCTGCTGCGATGCACTCCAACAAAAGCACATTTCCTCTGAGCTCCACTTTGGTACTTGTGCTACCTGTTGGTGTTAGAAGAACTGGCTGCCTTTCTGTAACTGGCTTTGCTGGAACAAGAAGTAGTAAAACAATTAATTTCTAAATTTTTTTCTGATACCAATAAGTGCATACATCCATTTTCACACTTTGAACAGAGATTTTGCTCCACATTGGCCATTTGATTAAAAATCATTGTGCAGCACAACTACAAAGCTGAACACATTAGTTTTTTGACAGACATAACATATCTGTTAAATGCCACAATGTTGAACACATAGAAGAGAAATGTTATTATTAAAAGACAGGAACAATTGATACAAAGCCTTTACATAGGCAACTGTGCAGTCTTAATCCTAAATAGCTGCTGTTTCGTTCAACAGAATTATAATGGAGAGTAAGGCCACCGGTGTGAGGCACAGTGCAAGACTGAGTATTACTGAAAATTCCTGGGCTTCCATCAAAATAAAAATAAAGCAAAGTTATTTTTAATCAGAAATATAAACCAAGGGAGTGGAAGGTACAATCTGCTTCGGAATATGTTTTAATATTTTCTAGACCATGTGAGGCATTGTTTCAGAAATTAATCCCGGTATTTTCCTCTTACTATATATTTAACTTCAACTTAAGCTGTTCCCCAGGCTTGCAATATAGAACCTTGATTAACCTGTAAGTAATAAGCACAGTAAACAGGCAGCAATAAACATAAGATTTGTTTCTGATATTACACTCTGTTGGCTTTTGAAGAATATGGTATTTCCTATGTCTTCATGGAATTTAGAATAAGAGTTTTCTGTAATTATAGTGTTTTCTGTGAGTAGTCTAATGTTCTCTTGTAACAATATTAATATATAGAATTAAATGGCTCTGAAATGCTGTAAGAGTCTGAACCATTACAATAAATAATTTTGTTTTTTAAAAATTGGGATTAGAAACATAATAAACTCGAAGCTTGTTAGGGTACATGATTTACTGAACCATTAGCATGAATACAACACTTCATTTTAATCCAGTATGTGCTGCGAATTTCTTAATAACGTGTACACAATCAACTCAAAGCTGTGGGAGAACAGAGCAGCCCAGAGTCAAGAACGCAGCTGACAGTCACAGCAGCAGCTCACCTACCCAGGGGCTGCAGACTCACCTGGCCAGACTGTGAGTGCTCAGAACAATTTCCCAGGGTCGTTCTGAGCTGGGAGCCAGCCCAACAGTGTTCTCCTCACTAATTGTACCTAACACATCGCTTCGTGTTCGGGTACTTACGTCTTGTTTGTCCCTCCTGAATAACATGCAATTTTTATGTAGAGAAGTAATATATTCTGTGCCCATGTTTTATTGGATAATGTAAGTTATGGTTTAACATGCACAAAGCCCCATTTCACAAAGAGAAAGACAAAAAATAGAATAAATATCAAGTACTTTCTATGTCACTCAAAATCAAGTGGAGAGTCTAGAATCAGTGGTGCTCCACAGTCAGCCTTGCTAAACACACATACATCTGTTCAGGAGGATTTAATTCAGAACATACAAAAGACCATTCAACATAGATTAATGGAAAGACCAGCTTAAACACCAAACAAACAAAACTTATCCTACCACTATGAATTTATTGGTACATTCAGTCAGTTATTAAATGTGAAGTGGATCTGTTAGGTGCTTAATTGTTGTTATTTATTATGCAGCACATGACATTGAATAGTCCTAGTGATAATGAACATAATCAAACTACTAGGTAAATTGGGAGAAAAATACATTAAAAAAATCCACACAGTATAGAAGCAGTTTTTAAAATCTGCGCCAGTGTGAAAGCAGTCTTTTATTATAAGTGTTTATATTTTCTATGAGTTATATGTTACAAGATTATTGAAAAATTAAATATTTGAAAGGATCACACTGTGCAGTCCCTTTGTAAAGTATGTATTATCACCAGCACTACTTGATACCTTTATTAGAAACTGAAAAAGGAGCAAAAGATTAAGTAGCCATGGAGGTGAAGTTAGTTAACTAAATGCTACTGTAAAACAAGGAGTATCAGTGGGGACCAGTGTAACTCACCACCAAAAATATCAGTGTCACTCAAATTAGCAGCTATAGTGTCATTCAATGAATCCACTGAAATAAACAGAATATCATGAAGAAAGCATAAAAAAGGGATAAATAAAAGTTCTGGGAATCAAAAGGTGATGACATGACCACGGTGAGTTAATCAAGTGATTGATTAATTTGCTTCAATAGTTACAATAATCATAATAACTTCATATTCTTGCACTGGAAAAACATTTGAAAACTGTTATTTTTACACTGTAAATATCAAATCTTAAACATTTTTTCAAAACACAAAGCCTTATAAAGTGAAAAATTGTATCTTTTAAAATAAATTATCTATCAAGAAAACTGGAGATTACTTTTCAAGTTCATACAGTAATGTAATTTCTTTTTTAAAATTGAAATGAAAAAATTTCCTAGCATAACACTACTTAACTTTAACATGTAACTTGAGAACTCTGGATAAATACTGTGTAAGTATGTAATTTGGTGATGCAATACCTACTTGAAAAGACTTTTACAGATATGGGTTGTTTCTGCTGTATAGTTTGTGTGTGATTAAATCTTGCGTAGCAGATATAGTCCTCCCGGGTGTCCTCTGGTTGTACATTAGAAAAATAAAGATCTCCATTTAGACCTTGGGAAACTCTTTCACTTTGGGGCAGCCTTTGAAAAGCTGAGGGAAAGAAAGCACACATTTACGTTAAATATAATTGACACACTCTATTATTATGATCTGCAGACTCCACATTCATTCAATTACACTTGTTCGTGCCTTGGTACATGTACAGACATTTCTAAGCTTCCTGATGAGATCCCTTGTCTACCCATTCTTCCCCAGTGGGTTAATCTACAACTTACATCAAGATCTCCAGCTGCTTTTGGCTTCATGCTTTTGGGCTGTATGTCTGCTTGTTTCCTCTGTTCTACAGAAATGGAAATTCACTGAATTTGAACTTAGAGGGAAACTTCACCATCTGTGGTTTTGGTAAGCAACGATCTACTACGTAGAAAAACTGCAAAAAGTCAACTGCATAAAAAACAAACTCACCATTATCCATCCAAAATATGATAGGTGGTGGCAAGCCAACAGGAGGTCTGCAGTGCAGCACTAGGGAATCACCTTCGCGAACATGATTTGGTTCCAGCTTTTCTTTCGTCCACAAAGGCGATCCTGCAGAAAGGGATTCGGACACACACGCAAACTTTGGATTGGCAAAAAGTCAAAAATTTAAAGGGAAAATGCACAGAGTACTCCAGAGAAATGAAAGAAGTACATCCATCAGAATGTTAAGTCCTTTCATGTTTGCTAAAGCTTTTATTTTTGTTCTTTTTTGTTTTCTTGGAAGAAAAGTACATCCATGATTTATTGAAAGTATAATCAACTGATTCAAATTATTTTGTCTACTCACTAAAGGTTTTATTGCAGTATCTTGCAAATTTTTAACTATACTGAAAAAAAGGTGATGTGCTAAAATAGAAAAAGGGGTAGACATTCCTGAAGCAGTATTATACATGCAGTCTTTAATTAAGATGTGAGAACAGTACATATGAAGCTGAGAAGCTTGAAAACTAAACTGAGACAAAGCTCATAAAAAGCTGTAGAAACAATCTCCCTATAATAAAAAAAAATATCTTCTTTTTAGTTCACATCTGTTATGCTTTAAAGCTATTACAAAAACTATGGAGTACAGACTTCACAAACAATAAAAATCGTGGTTATCAATTATGCCATCAATGTCAACAAATTATCCTTAAAGCCTTACAGATGTAAATATTTTATTCTAGCAGTATTGTCATACATACAACTCAGTTGTATGGTTATATATTATAAGGTTATCCTGATGTATCAGGAAAAAAATTAAATTAAAAATTAAATTTTAAATATAATTTTTTTTTGTAAAAAAACCCCATATTTGAGAGAACCTGTAATACAGTATTATATCTGATTGTTAGAAAATAAGCAATAACTTCTAGCATGGTCATTTGGATGACTGAAGTTTTAAGACAGGAAAACAAAAAGGCAAAAAGTTCATAAGCAAATAAGAAAAGCAAAGTGTTTCACACTTTATGAACATTAAGAGCTTTACTTACTAGAAGGCCTCACAACGATATTGTTGGAAATGGCTGCTCCTCGTTCATTCCTTGCTGTACACTGGTAAACTCCCTCATATGCTTCTGCTTTCCCACCATTCATAATATTTATGACAAGAGTCCCTGAATTTGGTTTCATTGTTACCTGGGCATCTTTATCTATATCAAAATGAGTTCCATTGCGCGTCCAGGAGAAGCTAAAACAATAAAAAAAAAAAAAAGAAAAGTTTATTCTTAGCTGCTTTTTGTAGATGTATGAAGAAAAAGAAGAAAAAACAATTAACAAAAATACATATTATGTTTTCATTAGCAGATAAGTAAGACTCGTTCCCAAACTAAATTAACTAATAAAGCAATACAGAAATTTTACTCTAAGAAATCTGGCAATATTTTACGATAAAAGTTTTGGCTAAACATATTAACAGGAGCTATTTCAAAGTGAATTAATTTTTTTAAAAATACATTAAAATTTCTGAGGTTAATCATACATGGAAAAGAACTGATTTGCTTTCTACTCAAAATGATGCAGTAACATCTGCAAGAACCGATATTGCTAAAGCTGCATTAGCATTTCCATTATAAAACCTATTGTTGAAAGGCTTTATAAACCTGTCTTTAAAAACTTGCTCAGGGCTGAAATGTGTCATCTCAGGCCTCAGCAGGAGACCATTTCTCTTAATTGGTTTGGCGATTTTGAAGTTATGCAAGTGAATTAAAGACTGTGGTGAGGCCGAGTCCGAGTCCTTTTCACTATTCTAATGCAAACATAATTCTCTAATAGAAATTATATAGTCTGAGAGCCTTTATTTGACCTAGTAAATTTAAACTGATACTAGTCAAGAGATATTTTGAAAAATAGTCCTTAAAAATGAAGACTGACACAACTCATAAAAAATTGTAAAGAAACAGAGATTCACAGTCTACAACTTAGACCATAAACACCACTTTCTTACTTATGCCCTGTTTATGGTCAGAAGTATAGTCACAGGGAGCTTGACCAACATCTATGAAGTGCTGAGCACTCACAGCTCCAAACACTGTGAACGGCAGTTTTGTAGTTGTTACATTTCAGCTTCAGAATCTTAAGTACAAACACCCTTTGTGCTGGTTAGAATGCTTCCTGAAGTATAAATGTAAAATGGCACTGGAAAAGCTCAAATTCTAACTGACTTAAATTGTGCACTGGCCCTCTGCAGCAAGACATGATATTTGCACCTTGTGTTGGGGGAGAGAAGAACTGGACCTGCAGCAATGCCGTGTTTTTGGGAGGACTACCATGCAAAGTGAATCAACAGTGAACCTCTTTCCTACAACTTTGCAGGTGAAATTTCAGAATGTGGGATTTCTGTTACCAATAATATTAATAATGAAAGAAAGTGTAATGTAGATTCAAATGAGAGGTGGAAGAAGTGGTACAAACCCCTGAATTTGAGATGAGTGACAGTCAGTCTTTGCTGCTCTAGTTATAGGTAGCAGCACATCCACAAACCTTTATGCCAGGTGCTCTCACCAATAAGAAGTTATCACACTGATATCACACAATTCCCACCGTGGGCTGAGAAAGTCCACCTTTGACTTCAGAGCTCTGGAGCAGTTCAAGTTCCAATATGCATTTGCAGGTTACCAAGAGTGATGGACTAAGCAGACTAACTATTGATACAAATTAAATAAATTTCATATCTTAAAAAATAAGCAAGACTAAGCACTAGCTTAGAAAACTCATTAGAAATTTCTTTACTTAAAATCTGTCACTTCCTCTGTAGCACAGAAAAAAAGCCGTGTTTGATGGGGAAGATGAGGATGTGCAGCAGAGAGCCTTGGCACATGGCTCAGGTATGTCAGTCTCACAGGCAGCACTCTTTTTCTCTCAGGTAATTCCAACCAAAAGTGTTTAAGAGAAACATCTGCAGAAGCAATATTGTTGTCCCAAAGTGGACAATAATCATCTGATCCTTCAGGTAAAGATCTAGACTCTTAAAAATGGTATTGGGCCAGCAAAATTAAAATGCTGTCAAACAAAGCAGCTCTGTGGAACTCCTGTCCTTAATGGAAGACTAGAAAGGGTGAGAGCATCCCACATAATCTCCATCTTCTCCATTCTGCTGCCCAGTATGATAATGACCATGATGCCAAGGCAACCAGCAGGAGTAACACAGAAATAAAACTGGTTATTCAGAAGAAATACTTCTAACAAGCTCTGTCTGTGTCTGAATGAGCAGTTTTAGAGAGACCTTGCTAATAAGGTGTAGCATAACACTGCTGGAGCAGAGAAAAGGGCATTTTTATGTTCACAGTCTCTGCAATCAGCAGCAGTTACTAACAATGCCACGGTGTATCACGGCTACTGAGGTTTCCAGTGCAGGTACTCAGTAACTTGCAAGGAGTTGCTGTAAAATATTTCAAGATGCTGAAAGATAATCTTAAAATGGACAATGAAGAGGAATCTGAGCCATTTGTGCCAAAACCAAAACTTAAGGCTATTGAATACACAAGGCTGCTGATCAATAAGACTGATACAGACTACATAACTTCTGACAAACTGTATTTCAAAATCAGCCTCATTAAATGGAATGATTTACAAAGCATTACATTTGAATGCATTAGTGTCAGCCTGACTTTATTTAATGCCCATTGTTCTTAAAGACTATGCCTGAACCTGGCACATGATCCAGCTCATAGTACAACATGCCTGCTAGTGTGTTACATGGGCATTTACCTACCTGTAATAATCCAGAATTATTTTACTATTAGAGTTTTGAGCAGAAAAAAATGCTACAATTGCTTGATGACTCTAGAAACATTTAAATGTCAAGTGTGATAAGAGTCAAAACTGTGCTGCTATCTGGTAGCTGTGTAATTTACAGAGGCACAGATGCGTGCATGTTCCTGCATGTGCAAGCACATTCATACATGTAATCTTGATCTTGTTAGTTTACAAAAATTACAGTATGTTCTCCTAATTCTTCCATACTCTTAGGCCAATGAAAGCAAAAAAAAAAAAAAAAGCTACTAACCTAGGAGGTGGCTTTCCTTTGGCTTCACACTGTATTACAATATTCTCTCGAGGGTCAACAATGTAATCTTTTGGAGATTGCTGAGTTATCGTAGGAGGTTGTGACACTTCATTATGAAATACAACAAAGAGAGAGGATTTCAAAAATATTTTCAGAGTACCATCAAGACACTTTTGTAAGCAGAGAAAGAATTGCATTTAGCGACCACATCATTGACAGAAGAGTGGGATTAAAGCATCCTTTGTATCAGGAGGCTGAAGCTCTCTACCCTTGTAAATCAGTGTAGCTATGCTAACTTCCAACTGAGCTATCCTGATTTACAGCGGATGAAGATCTTGGCCAAAACGTTTCATGAAAATATAATTTCTCTGCCTCAGATTTCAACAGATTTTCACAAAACCAAAGGACACTCAAATTCTAAGTCCAAGAAATCTGAAATCAAGAGCTGCAAGACATACATCTACACAAAATGGTTTTGTACCACACAGAAGGAAAAAATATACATTGCTTTGTGCTTCTAAACATTTTGTATATTTTCAAATTCTCTGCATGTCCACACATTTGTTTTGTTTAAGATATTGCATTAATCTATAAAGCATTCTTTTAAGAACTACTTTTCAGGAGTAAAAAATGTGTTATAAGCAAAAGACACTGTTACAAATGACAAAAATAGTATCTAGCTTCCAAATAAAGTAAACATGTAGGAAAAGTATTCCCCTTAGAAATCCATAAAGAACATAGTCTCTGGAACTGTTCCAGGAGAAGCAGTCATTTAACATTTGTCATTTATCAATTACTATTAAACAAGTAGCACAGAACAAAATTGATTCACCTGACAAAGTAGCTGGTGTCTACCTATGGCCATTTATACACTATTACCATTATCTATGCCAATTTTTTGCATTAAAAAAACCACTGTTTATGATATCAAGATAGTGAGAAAGGTGTTGTCATCAACATTATTCATATGTTTATAGTTCAGTGTCACCAAAATAAACTTCTTTAATAACATGCCCATGAACATCTCTGTCTAAGTGCTGTAAATCACCTGTCCAGCAATATCCTTTGTTTGTGCTTTGGGGCAATTTCTAGCCACTGGAACAAAATATTTCCATCATTAGAGTTAGTTTGGTTCTCATGCCTCACTCTAGACAGTTAAAATTCTACAACAGATTTTTATTTAAGTCTTCCTTAAGGATACCATTACACATAAAGCACTCCTTTGCACAGAGGTAGCTGTCTGTAAAACCCTAGCTGCAAGAAACAGCAGTGAAAAGAAATCAGATCATGGAATCATGACAAAACACAGCAGCCAGGCAGAACAGAACAGGCCATGGAAAACTGGGTCCTGCTCCTCACTGCACAGGGGAGAATCCTTGAAAGAGGAAGGCAACATTCTTACATGATGCCTTCATGTGTATTTCTTTAGGAGTACTTGAAGGCAGTCCTTTTCCCTCTCAGAGGCATTTCTCAGGGTCAGTATGCACCAGATGCTTACTTGGGAAAAGCAAATTCACCCTGAAAAAGGATATGACAACAAACACTGCCCAGCCTACAGGATATTCCATCTGATACACATCAAAGACCTGAAATCTCCACTCCTGTGTTATGGACTGCAATTAAAAATTATTAAATTCACCATAAAACTAAAGCTAAGTTAGAACTCATAAAATATGAGGTCTACTTAAATAGCTATATCCACTGTGGATATAAAAATATGTCCAAATCAGATATGTAACATAGTAAAAAGTACATACATTCCAATAATTTTTATCATATATATTTACTCCTGAAAGTAGTAATAAAACACTGCACATGCTGATATTGAGTGAAGATTTTAATGTTCAAACAGCACACTATCAAAAATCACACAATTAATTTATTCAGAATATCAGAATGTTGTTTTATATACATTAGTATTTTCTGAACACTGCATGCACAAAACATCTAGATATAGCAAACAAAATTATCAACAAGATGTCAGAATCACACATTTTTGGACTGCAAATTCAATTTGCAGCACAATCTGTATTAATTTTCAGTAGCACACAGCCTATTTTTAGTGAAGAGTAACTTACATTCTTCTAGAAGTTTTGCTTTTATTCCCACATCAGAATCAGCAGTTGAATGGACAAATGGAGATTAAAGAGAAATATTTGTTAGTAAAGAGAAAATTAGCAATTTTGAGAGGGAAGATAAGTATCTCTGACAAGTGCATTGGCCACCATTAAAAAGAAAACATTGAAAACATGCAGCACTGCAACCCATGCAGTGATGCCTGAAATTCCAACCACAATTTCCATTGTGTCAGATATTACTACATTTATCTTAAAGCTCTTGGCATGAGAAACTTTCTTGAAGTGTTGACTTTTTAATGGCAACCATGCTATGTGATTTTGGCCTTGCAAGGACATAACACACAAATACTGAGGTGACAGCAGCAAATCAGGATTAATGGAGTGTACTGCACTCATGCTGCAGTCAAAATCAATCCACCCACATGATCACGTGGAAGAACAAAGAGAATGCTTCAGGCTAAAATTACTCTTATAAAGACAAAAGCACCTAATCCTACTCAACAGGCTTGCAACCCTTTCTGGTTTGAAAAATAACTAAATAAAAAAAATCATCTTAGCTAATTGGAATTATTGCTTAATTCCAATGTTTTGCATAAACACCTCTCTTTATCAATAGGCCAAATGTCCCCGAGTCCCTACATTTTCAGTCATTCCTGGCCTGTTTTGAGGAAACACTGGCTAGGAACTAGTGAACTTGCCGTGAATAGAAATTTTCTAACCTGGATGAAACCTAAATATTCAACTAATCAAGTAGGTTCTCACCACCAGGTCTCTGTGGCTGATATTCAGGGAGGAGCCACAAAAAAATCTGTGTCCTTCCCTTGTGGTGCTCTCCCAGAGACAATTCTCATCATTAGTTATGAAAGTGATACCATCATTCCAGATGTAATTTCTGGTTAAAAATTCAAGTATGTGACTGTATCAGACCTCACAAAATTAATAAGCATGAAGCAGAAGGGAATTAAATTCTCAGTACAGAATTAAAATTATACATCCAAAAGGGCTATTAATTTTTGTCTATTGATGCATTTCTGGTAAATTTAACCCAAAATCTTACTCCTAAGATCACAGTATTAAAGAGGTGCAGAATCTATATTAGTTGCTAAACTACAAGATAGGTTTAAAAGATTATTTATAGCCTGAAAAGATGCTTAAGGAGAAAAATTAGGTTTTGAAAGTAACACATTCATTTATTCATCAAACTTTCAAAGCCTTCCTTAACCCACAGCTTATTCCTCTAAAAGCATTTGCAGCACAACAAGTTGGATGTCATTCAGATATATTGATTTTGTTACAGAAACACAGGTCATTGGTTTGATAGGCTTGTAAAATGCATGGGGGGAAAAAAAAACGACCAAAGCACTTGCAATGTATGTCAATGATTATTAAAGAAAAACATGCATTTCTGGAAGGGAGGAAGGTATCAAAACCACAGGGGTAAAGAAAACCATGCAGATTAGAATCACAGCCAAATTTACTGATGTATAAATCCATCAATTAAACACCAGCCCTAATGTTCCCTTCCCTGGAAATTAGTTTAACAAATGAATCATCACTCAGAGGTGCAACATGGCTCACTGAATTCTGAAAATGTGATTATGTTTATCTTAGAAAGAAAAGAGCAACCTGAAACATGAGTAATTTAAGAAAATTAGCTATTGAGAATGTAAAACACAGAAGCTACCATTTCTTCTTTCTCAGCATGGAGCGCTATCTTCAAGGTCCCCCACTAACAGAGTCTTATATTAGACAAAAACTTCAGATAATGGGGTTTCCCCTCCTCCAGGCGTTTCCTCATGCGTTCATGTTGGAGTTCCCTGCCCAGGACATTACTAACATGTTTTTAAGTAAAATTTCTTAACTGTTTTCAGGCACTACTCAAGAAATCTAAGAGCCTTACTTACCCTTTTGCATCAAAAAAATAAGATGCTTTGAGTGTCTGAATTTTAGGTGTTTGAATTTTTTACTAGCTGTCATACCAGCTCCTGGGAACCTCTTCTCTGAAGGTAAGGGTGATTGTTTACAGCCGCTAGGAACTGTCCTGGGATTTTTAGAAAGATATCAATGTAATCTTAATTTCACAGCTAATTAACATTTAGCAGGGCTTTTCTGGCTTTCCTCAGTTTGATCAAACAAAGGCACACTGAAGTGTAAGTAGGTTTCTGTGAGAATCCTGTGTTACACCTCCTCAACTGAACAACGTAACTCATTTTATGTGCACAGGTTTTGAAAATCTTCAGTAAGTCAGTGTAAATATTCATAATTATAATGTCCCGATTAAAGTGAACAAACACTATTTTTAGCTCTGTGTTGGAGTTATCTTCAGTTTCCTACAGAAATTATTTAATTATTCTTCCATTGTTCTGCACTTAATTATCAGGTTAATACTTACAGTCAAGAGGTACATCCAGTGCAGAAATAATTTGGCACAGAAGGAGGACCAGGGAAGTTTTGCTTGTAGATATGCTCATCTTTTTCGTCATGATTTTAAGCTGTACTGAGTAAATCACACTTGAAGAATGAAGTTCAACTTTGCTAAGAATAGATAGCTTGCAGTAGTTATGTAAATAGAGACAAGAAACCTGATAAATAAAAAAAACAAAAGAATGACATGCAGATATAATGGAGAGTTAAATGGTCACATGTATCTTAATAATATTATGAAATACAAGCAGTCTAAATACTGTATCTAAAGATAAGGGTTACACCATGTATTCTACTGAAATCCATGAAATTCACAAGTTCTTAGGTCATCTAGATCATAACACTTTCCTAAAGAAGCTAATGAAGAAATCCCACAACCTTATTGAACGGAAATACAAATACCTCTCCTAAGAAGGATAAAGCATCAGTCAGTCCATCTAGTTAAAAAAAGAGTATATACTAAAGATTTACAGGATTACAGCTCTGAATGCCCACCTAGTCTCTCTTTCAAGCACCCTGCACCATTCTTGGAAAGAGGCATTTTAGGCATCTACTCCAATGAAAATATGTCAAACCATGAATTTGCCAAGTAAACTGTGGAATCCTTCTGCAGCTTTGAGTTAGGTATTCCAGCTTCTCCCCACTTTGGAACTCTTTCTGATAAGACATCTGTAGACTGAATACACAAGACTTCATGAAGGTGCAAAGGTGCTATCCTGAGTACTGTACCTAGGCTCCTATTTCTGGATATCTGATTCCTCTCAAAATAGGTAACATCAAAATGCTTTGTCATTTCTAGCCTGAAACCAAAACGTAATTAACTGTCAGCATATTCTCAAACACTCTTCTCCTCCTTTCATATGTGACAAACTGCCGGAAATGAAACTTAAGTTCTTGGAAACGTGTTAGATTTTCCTCCTCAGCCAAGCATGAGAGATCACATTATCCATGCAGAATGATTCTGGTTCCCTTCTTATTTTCTGCATCCAGGACCAAGCTCTAGCTGAGAAAAATGTTGGAGGAGTGAAAGCTGCCTGCAAGCCCCATCAGCATCACCAGTGACCTACAAAGAGCTGCACAGCCCTAGAAATCCAAACGGTGCTTGCACAATGCATTCCCAGTAAATGAACATCCACTGAGAAAGCACTGCCCAGATGGATCAGGAAGTTCACAGTGATCAGCATTAATTCACCTTGAAGAGCACACTTGCTCAGCTCTGGCTACAGATATGAAACACAAAGCTATCCAGTCCACAAGGAGTTACAGCTGCAAAGAAGCACCTGCTTTACAAATGTTAAATTAAGATTTGTTTGTGCTTCCTGAAGTTACTTAATGGTAAGAATTTACCTCAATTTTCACATTACAGAAGAAATTATGCCTCTTAATTGCTGCTGTGAATTATTTTTCTCTTTGTACAGTCCTCTGAGCAAGTGTAGAATTAGAAACTAGAAATGAGGTGTGGAGCTCTACTTCTCATCCTAACCTAGGACAGACATCAAATTACCTGATTCTTACTGTTACTATCTGCAAAACAGATTTTTCTTTCAAAATAAGAATATTCTAGTAGGTTAAAGTTCTAGACATGTACTACTTGGAGTTGTTGGGCAAGTTGCTAATTGATATTCCAAACTATCTCTAGGACTTCATATTATAATGTACAGATTAATTATTTATCATGGCAGATTAGAAAAATTACAAAACACATCAGAAGAGAGGACACCATAGTTCTGGCCTTTGCATAATTATTTATATAAACTGGAATTGCACAAACAGTCAAGAAGGTGGCATGCCAACCTAAAAAGACTCAGAAAGGAGCTCAGGCATGTAGCAGGAAGGCATGAAAGATAATCAGACTTTTCTAGAAAAAACAAACTGAACTTTGCTACGTTTTAAATAACCACCCTAAATTGCTGGAGGTTGAGCTGGGAAAGGTGAGAAGTGCTTTCCTCATCCCATTTTGGCACATACAGTTTACTACACTGCTGCTGCAGAGAGCAAGGGGAAGGAGCAGAGCTTCTGTCAAGAGTGCCTGAGAACACTCCAGCATGTTTCCTGCAATGAAGTGCTCTCCAGAAAAGCTGATTTTATTCCAGCAACCACAGCTGTCTGCTCTTTTCAGTTAAACTAGGTTCTCACCCTCTGTTCTCCTGATTAATATGCCATCTCCTCATTACAGTATCACTGCAATTATCAAGGTGCCCTCTCTGTGCCATGACCTGGGACTTACAGGACACCCTTTGAAGTACTGCACAAGTGAACCTTGACTTCTCTTGTTTCTCCTCCATGCAAGGTTTCAGTTCTCCTTCTGAAATCCTGAAAACCTGATTATCCACTTTATTGTCTTGTTCTTTCGACATGTAAAATGAGTATTGCTGTGTTTTGAGAGTATTGTAAAATCAAATTGCATTTGCTTTGAACAAGTACAACTGAATACACAAGCACTGGTGAATCAGGCAGGGGCAATTAAAATGATTGGGAAAGTAATACTCTTGAGAAATTGTCTCATATTGTCTACCTCTGCTACTGCAGAGTTCCAGTTGGACACCAATTGAATCTACTGCTGGGATGTTTGGGTATAATATGGGAATTCAACCTCAGAGAGCCCAAGGGGTTTGCGACAGAATATTACTGAAAATGATTTTAGGTTTGTCAGCACAACTGGGTGCTCCTGCTGAATGTAGTCAGTCAAGATTAAATCTGGCATAATTTAGTATGAATACAACAGCTGCTATGTAGAACTAAACATTGCTTTGACATAACATTATCTGCTACAAAATAAGGACAGGCCTCTAAGCACAGATCAATGTAAAGGCTTCAATTGCAAAACTTGAAATATTTATACAGCAGATTGCCTTTTCCTCCAGATAATTTATTTGCAATCTCTTGTAACTGAGACATTTTTTCCTGACCTTTTCATAGGAAAACACATACATTGTGACAGTTTGGTCAGGAGTTTGCTCACCAATTTGTACAAAATATTATTTTCTACCCTTGCATACCTCCTATGTACCTAACAAAATGTCACTTGTTACGTCTAATGTGCTTCTTGATGAGATACTGATTGTGATTAACAACATGGACTAAGGGTTGAAGCTATGGGACAGCAAACAGGAGTCCAGTTAAATAAAAATGCATAAGCAAAGTGCAATAGCAATTCATCATAAAGTATAATTTGACAAGGAAAGGGTTTTATGTAGGTATTACAAAAGAACCAGGAACAAGTGAGAGACGTTGACCTTTTTTTCACTTGTGGAAAAAAAACAAACAAAGAATTACTTTTTAAAAATGACCCACAGAAAGACACAATTAGAAGAATGAAGGCACCTGAGGTGAGCCTGAGGTAGACTACATGTCAGAAGATCAAGACACAGTTGGTTCCCAGTGGTCTCTTCACTGGGACCATTTGGCTATAAACAGCAAAACTCTGAAAAACAACATGTATAGGGAGGGATAATTTGGAAGACAGAATTCAAGATTTCTTTTGTAAATCAAAAGGGACAAGGATCTTCTCAATTTTAAGAGCTCAAGAGCAAATGAAAAACAGAATTGTTAAGGTTGGAAAAGACCTTTAAGATCACCAAGCCTAACTATCAGGCCAGCACTGCCAAGTCCAACACTTCACTATGTTTCTAAGTGCCACAGCTACATGAGTTTAATTACCTCCAGGGACGAGAGCTCAACCACTTCTCTGAGAAGTCTGTTCCAGTGCTTCATAATTGTTTCAGTAAAGGAACTTTTCTTAATATTTAATCTAAACCTTCTCTGGAGCAATTTTAGACTGTTCCCTCTTGTCCTTTTGCTTGCTGCTTGGGAGAAGATGCTGTTACATCATGGGTTACATCCTTCCCCTCACTGAAGGAGTATCCATCCCACCTACTCACTCTGACACTCCCTGAATTGTGTCCAGGCACCACAGAATGACAATTGGGTCCGGCCAGTATTTGCCAAAGAGAGTGTTGACAGCTGAACAGTATCCACAACTGTGGAGCAAACACCCACACACCCAAACACAGAGGGTATTTTACCATGCAATACCAGTACGGAGTAATGCTGATTTCTGATTGGAATATTAATACAGACAATAATAATACAATTAATCAATTGACACCTCAAAGGTGAGTCAATTGAGGCTCCAAATGCCAGAGAGGACCCATTTTTCCTCTGGCTGTCTTCAACAGAAGCATACAACATGTTTAATTTCCTTGTAAATGCTGCTGCAATATTTCTTTTTTAGGATGTAAGAGTGTAAGGAAGTGTGTTTACTGAAATTTAACCTAGTCCAAAGTTAGACGGCATTTTCTAACCGTAATATTGTTTCACAGAGACTTGATGCATCACTGATTATGCATTTCTACTCAATTATATTATTTTTAAGACAAAAAAGGTCTTTAGAAATGTGAATGGAAACCAAGGTCAGTGTAAGAAATGTGAAAGGGTTATTAAATTGTAAGACAGAACAATTGGAATATTTCATAGACATTAGGGAAAAAAGCATTATCTTCTGTATAAACACGATTAAATTAATGCAGTACAAGTTAGACACTGGAGATCAGAGAAAAATTATTACTTAGCAAAAATCTTCCTCTGCTTCATTTGTCTAATGCCTCTATTTTTTTTCTCACAGTGAAAGACAGACATAATTAGAATATAGGAAAAATAAATAGTTTTCAAGGAATTTTGTTTCATAGCAGTCTTACATCCACAGAAACATTAAAAGCAATTTTAAATGGCATAAATGTATTTAATGATTTATACATTGAAAAGAAGTGTTGAAGATAATAATCAAAAAGCACAAAATGCTTGCTTTTGAGGAAAACAGCAATACCCTTATCACTTAATGGAAGGTCTTTACAGGACTTATGTGGTTTACACAACTATGCTAACTGCAAGTATTAATAAGATTATTTACAATATTTTCAAACAAATGGTTTCAAATTTCACCCTTCTTTTTTAGGTTATCTAGCATTTGCAATAATAGGCCACATAAAAAAACACTAATTAGAAACAAATATTTAATTAAAATCTTTCAAATAGAAATAGATAACAATGCACTTAGTGTTACACTACGTAAGCGTGTAAGTAACAATAATGTTATATAACAAGAATAATTCTAACTGTTTTTATGGGGGTAGTATGACACAATAGACTAAACACCCAGGTACCTGCTGACAGACCCAAGTAGTAGTCAAAATTCTGCTCTTGAATAACCTTGTAGTCAATTCAGTCCCAACTGGTTTGCTTTCCCCATCCATCTCTTACCTATTAGATGTAAATTATCCAAGTTATGGTCTATTTCTACATAGCTGGTCTTAATCTACTTAGCACAGGACACATAGCTTTAGAGTGTCTGAATAGAGGTGTCAATAAAAAGAAATAATTTTTAAAACTTTCTAAAAGCACACCACATTAGAACTATTTCTCATCCTTTAGGACCCTGGAAAACATCTTACTGCTTTCCTCCAAGTTTTTAATTTGTCACAATCTACTACAAATCTATCCTTTAAAGTCATCAGGAAATACTAAATCATTTTCTGTGATCTCCTGTTTATGGAGCTTAAACTCATTGCTTTGGATTTGGCTACACTGTAAATTTTATAGGGATATCCATTCAAAGAGAACTGGATGAAAAATAAACTATGGAGACAGAACTCCTGAATTCAACAAGATCTCCTCAGGACTAATTCAGATGCTTCAGGTACTTATTAGGGTTAAATGTTTGAAAATGGCACTTAGCCATTTTCAAGCTATTTTGACAAAGGCAGATGGTCTTGTGTGCCATACTCTAAATGTTCTCAACAGTTCTATATACAGCAAAAAAAATCATCAGCCCAGTTACACTCCTGAACTGCCACTACACTCAGCATTACTGTTTTGGCTCTGAGAATGTACTTAAGCATTCATAGTGGTCTCCTTCCTTTCCACAATCCAGACATAATTTACAGTCTCTCTACTGTCACTCTATTTTCAACTGTGGGAAAGCCACTTAGTCCATGAAACTTCTTTACTGACAATCCTATATAAAGACCTGCCAACTGGTTTGTTATTCATCAAAGTTGGGTCTGCTTTGTTACATAGTTCAATTCATGTTTTTATTAATTGGTTTCATATGGCAGCAAGCCAAATGCTTTTCAAAGTAATCTGACCAACATCTTACCAAACTTGTAATTTTACCAGATATTAAAAGATTAAAATCAAGTTTTTGTAAGTAATTTGTTTTACAAGCTCTACTTTCCATAAAACTCTGAGCAGAATCAATTTTACTCAAGGCTTTTAATTCCCTATCAGCTGAGCTCCCAATCAGCTTTTTCCATATGTTCACTGTGATTTATATCAGGCTATACTTACCCTGCTCAATCTGCTTGTCTATTCTGAATCTGGGCAGAACACCAGCTATCTCCCAGTCTTAAGGAATATATTAAAAAACTAAAACCTGTGAACCAGATATCTTCCCCACTGGGTCCTCTCGAGCTCACAGGTCACCAAGGCTTGCTAAATGACATAAAATTCTGTGTCTTCAATGCATATTATTCAATACCTACTAATGGTTATTATGACTAAAGAGGCTTTCCATCCAAATATGATGCATCATAATTTTTCTTCCAAATAATCATGTTGCTTATAATAATATAACAACATCAGAAAACAGTGTTTCTAAGACTTGGTCCTATTAAAAGACCCCAAATATTTGCCTGCTTGTCTCCAGCATGGAAATGACCAACACATGAGAACATGCCTAAAATTTCATAGCTGCTAACTGGATCTCTTTGGTAGATCACTATGAACACTGGGATGCAGATAAAAAAGCAGAGATAGGGGTCCTTAAAAATTCCACTCTTATTTCAACTGTCTGCTCAAGAAACACAGTCTATGAGCACAGAAAATGCAGGGGAAAAAAGCCCAAACAATAAAGCACAGAGGTCAAATATCTAATAAGGGCAGCAGGTAAGCCTGTAAATTCAGTCATGTGTCACAGATTTGAATCCTTAAAGCAGCCACTTAGGGTTGACTTTTAAAACACTGGAGCAAGGCTAATCTGTGCTTTTACAGTTGTCTTACATATTCCCTTAAGGGCTATATTGGATTTGGCCCTTTTGAGGATTTAAACAGAGCAGCACTTACTTTTTAGATCCTGCTCAGCTTAAATTATAAACTGCTTTGGCTGGGGTGACTATAGACATGGCCAAGCAAAGCTGTGGATAGCCCTCAAGTAGGTAGGTAAGCCTAGTAAGCCTGGCAAGTTTAGATGCCCCCAGAATCAAATCAGCATCTGAACAGCACTTTTGTATTGCAAATTTAAACAGATGTCTGGGTCTTGCTTGGGTCCTTTCTGGTGCCCTAAGTACTTGACTGAATTCAGAATCTCTTACCTTTTTAATCCCCTCATGTAAAAACAATGGAATAGAGCATAAAACTAATGGTATAGTGACACCTATTTCAACAGTCCTTTAGAGTCATTACAGCCTGAACAAACACACATCATTTCTTATACATGTATACATACTTTACTGTCTTTCAAAGACTTGGTTGAGATGTTGGAGTTGAGTGTACTTTGCAAATCTGCTGCTGCTGCTGCTGATCTATTCATGCTGAAGACTGTGAGTTTACAAAGGAGGGAGTGAAAATGTAACTTGCATAAATTTAGGGAGCTAGTTTGGCTTGAAGCAAA
Source organism: Melospiza georgiana (assembly GCF_028018845.1). NCBI lineage: Eukaryota > Metazoa > Chordata > Aves > Passeriformes > Passerellidae > Melospiza > Melospiza georgiana. Next base: position 53,251,928 of record NC_080433.1, read on the forward strand.
TCACTAAATATGGAGATCAAGGACACGAAAGAATTCTGCTTAATCATTAAAATTCTCAGTAAGTTAGAAAGAATTCAAAGTGAGAGAAAATAAACTAAGAAAACACATTTTTACAGCTTGTGGATGGTAAAAACAGGTACCTAGATGATGCTATCATTAGGATAGCTCTTCGTGCTTTGACACTTTTAGAGCATGCAAATGATCTCGTTGCTCTTTAAGTACAAATAATTCAGCAGAAACTTCAACAAGGAAAACATTTTCAAGAAGCCCATCTCTTTCCCTCTGAAAGGTTTTGCAATAGAATAAAACAGTGCTTATAAGAAAAAATATCATTGTATCATCAGCCTACTTTCACAGCCATACCATAGTGAAGTGGTGAGTGGAGCCATACCCTGAGTGAGGACTCCCAGTTTAGTTTCCTTGTTAATATGCAAAGAGGATGCTCAGCTGAAATATTAATTTTGTTACCTGGGAGATGTGATAAAATGGACTTTTTTTTCTATTTTCCTAATTTTTTTTCTTTTCTATTTTCCTATTTTTTTTCTACCCATCAGAATTCAGTGCAGGGGTTTCAGAGAGCTACCTAAGGAGAAGGTAATAGATTCTGTATTACACGGGTTAATTATCTTCTTTGCATCCCTACAGCTAACTCCAAAAGCACTGACTGTCCAGAAGTATTCCTGCAATCCTGGAGATACCCTTGAGAAAACTGTACCATGCAAAAGAGCAGGATCTGATTCACAGACAGGGCAACTCCTCCCTTGGGGACGTAGAGCAGAAACCACTTATACTGGCATGAAATGCTGGAATAGTTATGCTAAAGAGGAGGTCACTCAGAATAGGGACATTGCCAGAAAAGGAGGATTAAGGCATTCTGTCAGATATAAAACCTTAACAAGTACATGAACAAAGGAGGGTAAACAGTGCAGAGGGAATAAACTGTACCAACTCCAGCTAGCTGCCCTGGGTACATTTTTTGATGATGGGTGTTGGGAACTAGCCACCTACGTGCAACACCTATTTAACAGGTAAAAGTTAGCTTGTTTGCTCATTTAATTTTCAATAATTCTGATAAAGTAGTTGCAATTACACCTGTTATCTGCCCACCATTAATAACTGAAATGAACAGAGAACTGTGATACAAGCACTGCAACACTATAGAAATTTTCTTAGCTTTCTCTCTAAAAGTGAGACTTGACAATCTTCACAATTATTATAGCTGTGCAAATCAAGTCTGTTCCTGCTTTATACAGCACTAATTCAAGCTGCCACTGCTCCCAACAGAATTACGTGAGACTTAAGTAAATGAACCAACTTATAATTTGTTTGCAGATATCACCAGTGTTGTGGTACACTTCATAACCAGGTTGCTACACTCAGGAATGCTGCTGAGCACCATATGTGAAGGGGTGAATAGTGTCCTAACAATGGTTAGAAAGAATTTGCCTATTTCAAGACTTTCTGAAAGTGATTTCTGAAGTGTTTAAATGAACAACTCTAATTTCTCCTCACTCTCAAATAATTCATAACAACTCAGAAAGTTCTGATTAACTTCATCACTATTAGAAAACCTGCCTGCTGCAGCTGGACACCTCAATTCTATAGATAAAACAAAGCAGGGAAGATTGGAATTCAGGTTATTATTTTTTTTTCTCAGCTGCCTCTGTTGTTTTTGGTTTTGATTTTTTTTTTCCTTGAACCTCCATCCACTCCTAGTGAGGCCACATCTGGAGTGCTGTGTCCAGTCCTGGGTTCCTCAGGACAAGAGAGACATGGGATCTCTGGAGCAGGTGCCACAGAGGGAGACAAAGACAGTTAAAGGGCTAGAGTATCTCTCTTATGTGTCAAGGCTGAGGGAGCTGGGCCTGTTCAGCCTCGAGAAGGGACAACTGAGAGCATTAATGTTCATGGAGCATTGGAAGTTCATAGAGCAGATCATCTTGAGTGCCATCATGTGTAACACACAGGACAACCAGGGGTTCAGGACCAGCCAACAGGGATTTAGGAAAAGCAGGTCCTGCTCGAGCAACCTGAGCTCCTTGTACAACAAGGTGACCCACTTAGTGGATGATGGAAAGGCTGTGAATGTTATCTACTGGACTTCAGTAAAGCCTTCAATAAATGTTTCCCACAGCATCATCCTGGAGAAACTGGCTTCCCAGGGCTTGGATGGGCATACTCTTTGCTGAGTAAAAGCCTGGCTGGATGGCTGGGCTCAGAGTGGTGGGGAATGGCAGTGAGTTGGCAGTGGTGCTCCCCAGGGCTCAGTACTGGGGCTCATCTTGTTCAGTGCCTTTATCAATGATCTGGACAAGGGGATCAAGTGCACCCTCAGTGAGTTTGCAGGTGACACCAAACTGGGTGGGAGGGTTGATCTGCTGCAAGGAAGGAAGGCCCTGCAGAGAGATCCGGACAGGCTGGATTGATGGGCTGAGGCCAACTGCATGAGGTTCAAGAAGGCCAAGTGCCGGGTCCTGCCCCTGGGTCACAACAACCCCAGGCAGCACTACAGGCTGGGGAAAGAGTGGCTGCAAAGGGGCCCAATGGAAAAGGATCTGGGAGTTTTGGCCAGCAGCTGAACATGATCCAGTGTGTGCTCAGGTGGCCAAGAAGGCCAATGGCACCTGGCCTGTATCAGCAATTGTGCTGCCAGCAGCACCAGGGCAGCAATTGTTCCACTGCACTCAGCGCTGGTGAAGCTGTACCTTGAATCCTGTGCTCAGTTTTGGGCTCCTAACTATAGACAAGACATTGAGGGGCTGGAGCATATCCAGAGAAGGGCAATGAGGCTGGTGAAGGGTCTGAGCACAGATCTGATGAGGAGCTGAGGGAATTGGGACTGTTTAGCCTGGAGAAAAGCAGGCTGAAGTGGAACCTTATGAAAGGAGGTTGTAACAAGGTGGAGGTTGGCCTCCTCGCCCAAGGAACATGAGATAGGACCAGAGGAAATTGCCTCAAGTTGTGCCAGGGGAGGTTTAGATTGGATATTAGAAAAAATTTCTTCACTGCAAGGGTAGTCAAGCACTGGAACAGATTGCCCAGAGAAGTGGTTTAGTCACCATGCCTGGAGGTATTTAAAAGATGTGTACAGGTGGCACTTTGGGACATAGTTTAGTGGTGGACTTGACAATGCTGCATTAATGGCTGGATGTGATGATCTTAGGTCTTAGAGGTCTTTTCCAACCTAACCCATTCTATGATACTATTATTCTGTAAAAATGAACATTTTCAGTTCACAGCAGGGTAAGTACCTTGGATCAAAACTCTGGAAGCACAGATGACATTTTGGATGAACCAGCATTGCACCTGTTATTACTTCCCCCTACAGTCTACTGCTATCCAGAAAGCTTTCCATTTATTACTATATTTTTCTTCTTGTTTAGAAGAAATTATGTGATTTTAGTAGGTTTTACTGACACTATTAAACCATATCTGTTCAAATGGATAGACCCATGTTGTTATATTATTTTAGTGGGAAGATTTCAAATAACAGATATAGTTTACTAGAATTCATATTTTTAGTATTTATCCTTCCTTTTGCCAGTGTTATTCAATTAAATCTGTGACTGGCTTCATCTGGCGTAACTAAATCTTGGTTTGATTAAGATGTGTTCTATCTTTGCTGCAGCTGATTCTGCTAACTTTCTGTTCTCCAGCCATTTTCTTGTATCTTCATTATCAAAGGCCAAGAAAAGAGAATTTATTCAAAAACATAAATGAATGTCTATTTTTATGCATTTCACATTTATGTAAATGTGAACAATTTCTCTGCTAATATGATGTTAAAGGATTAGTATGGCTTTTAAATGAATGCATTTTTTAGTTTAATGCATCAAAAATAAAACCCGCCGGCTTAATTCCCACAATAAATTTTACCTCTCTAATAGAGTTTCAAGACATCATTAAAAACCTGAAGCCTAAATGGGATGTTCTAACCTACATTTCCATGCTGTTGCTCTTTCATTTGAAATACATTTTATACATTAAAAATATTTTCAATTTCTCATTTAAAAGAATTGGAGAAGGCATTTAACACCACTGAAATAACGTAATTTCAGGTGCAATTTAAGCAAGCAGAATAGAACAAAGCAAGTAACTAGAGCCTGAGTATGCCTTTTTATAAAATCATTAATTTAAACCTTAAGGGTAAAAAAAGCTCATTTATTCATCAAGAAGTTAATCCAGTTTGTTCCCTAACTAGGAACATTTTTTTTCTTTTTTTTTGTATGTCTATGCTATTCATTAATGAAACAAAAAAATTCACCCAGGATTTCAGATCTATTACATAAGTAAATATTACATTTTGATGTAAAAATTTACATTGTTCAGAGAATCATTTGAATTTCACATTCATATTACCACTGAGGAGATAAAGGGAATTTCTTTCATATTGCCATGCTCACTATTATTTTCTTTGACCATTTTCAAACTAATTTATTCTTTACATCAAAATCTCAAACGGAAACAGCACACATTGCAAGAATAGTATTTTTTTCTGTGTAAATTGAGCCCATCACAGTTCTGCGTAGTCACAGCAATGGATAAAAAAAGCTTTTTTCCATTAGAAGTACTCTCTCTCTCATATGAATACTATTCTAAGCATATATGATATCCTCCCACAAAATACTAAATATTGAATTACAGAAAGATTCTTCAAGGTGAAGGAAAAAGAACATTGCAAGAGGAAAACACAATACAAAATCAGAAAATAACGAAAAAAAACCCCAAACTTTAAATTCTGTATTTAGTACTGCAAAAGCACTTCACTACACACCTTGTAAACCAGACTGTAAATTAGTACTAGTAGACTGATAAGCATATTATTTTATCCACAATAGAGAATGAGTACATTTAATGGTTCAAAAATAAAAAAGCTTATTTACATATATACATATATAATATTTGTATTACACAATGAGGCTTCCAAAGTAATACCTGCTTGTTATGACAGTATGTCTAGGCAGAGTAACAAGGTAGCTCTGAAATGACTTGAATTCCTATTTCATGAAAAGGCACTGGTTTATAATTATGTATACATCTTCGTTCCAAACTACCATTTTTCCCTAAGCCAGGTTATTTGCTCAATTTGTAGACATACACAAAAAATGAAAATCTAATTTCTCTCCAATTACCCAGGTACACTAAGAGCAATTTCTCACAGCACAAGCATTAAAAATTATTTCATTCAATTTTGCCAGCTGTAACCTTTTTCGTAGTTGTAACATCTAATGCACCTTTTTCACGCAAATGCAGTATCAAATATGAACATTTCAGAAAGAAAAACTCAAGAAACTATAACAGTGAAGGCATCCTCATTAGCTTTGATTACTTCAAACACTTTGCTATGCTTTATAGTTTTTATAAATTACCTTACTCTTTGAGGCAATTTTCAGTCAATCCAGTCATAGTTAGAATAACAGTGCATCAAGGCAGCTTGTCAGTTAGACCCTTCTCCTTCACACATCTTGAAATATTGATCCTTCAAAGAAAATACAAAGGACTGTTCACTCAACTCTCAAGCAACACCTGCAGGTAATACAGACTTATTAACATAACACTATTTTGGATTTCAGCACGTAAAGAATGAAAAATTGCTATAAATCAACATTAAAGACCAAAATTATTTTCTCAGACATGCTAATTTGAATTGAGAGAGAAGCTGTTGTCCCAGGATTTTTAATTTTACGTTAAATTGCCTTACTGCTTATACACCAGAGAAACTGTATTTAACTAAAACCAGAAAGTACTCTTTAATCTTTAATATATAATTAAATCTTGGTGGTTTTTCAATTTATCCAGAGATATAGTACCTCTAAAAACTGTGCTTTGTTGTATTCATTTTAATCAAAAGTTATTTTAATTGGGTCTGTAAGGACATGTAGAAACTACTGCACCATAGGGAAGAAAGTAATTTTTGATCTTCTATTCTTACATCTCTGAAACCAGCCTGGTTTGCAGTCTCACCTTTGACTTCCCTTCAGGCATTATTCCCTAGGGTTCCACAGCTTCAATTCCCAATTCAGATTTGCTCAAAAGAATAATGTGTCTCAAAGCAGTACTTCTGGAAATCAAAACATATGGAAATGGGGATGTCTTACCAAATTTTCCATATGATCTATGGGAAGAAGCTGAAACCTAAGGTAGGGCTCCTGGGAAATGCTTCACAGACCATGTGGACATAGCACAAACAAAAAGGCAGCTCTAGCCACCAGGTAGGTTCCTGATGTTTATGAAGGTGCCACCACATGAGCACATTATAGAACTGGAGGCCCTCCTTCCAAAAAGGAGCAAGAAATCAAGACAAGACCTTCCTTAGACAAGCAGCTGCAAATGGACTGCATCTCTCCCTCCCTAACCCTGACTTCTCCTAAGCACCCTTCCTTCTTGAAAACAGAAAGGGGTTGCCTTTTTTCATTCACCAAACCTGTAAGCTAGGCAGCACCACCAGACTGATAGAAAAGCTATTCTCCACACTGCTGAGTGCAGCCATCTATGACCAGAAAGGGTGGTGGGAAATAAAGCCCATCATGGGAAAAAACCTCAACCAGATCTTGACTAAGAACAGTCTACCCCATACTGAAGAAGAGGGTTTCAGACATGGCTTTTCTTACAGTCAGAATAATAAAATAATAAATCAATAATACACTCACACAGAAATCAGTTACAATAGCTAAGACTGGCTGGCAAATCCAGGCTGCAAAATTAGGGCAGCCCCTCTCCTAGTCCTCCTTTCCTTACAGGAACTTGACTCAAGCTGTTTCACTGTAATCATTTGAGTAGTTCATCAGTTTCTAGCCTAAACAACACATTAAATTCATAACTATACTCTACAATTCAGTTAGGTTCAAATTTTCTGGGCAACATTAAACTTGAAATTAAAAGCTTCACTTCCTGTCAGAGTCAAATTTAAGGCAGCAAATCAACTTTCATCTCTAAATGCATGAAAACAGTGTTTCTCATTCAAGACATATTAAAAAGTTCTAAGGATGGGGGTGTGGGTAATGCGTTGAGGTTTTCTACATTTGTGGGTTTGGTTGGGGTTTTGCACTAAGTTTTATGCAGAAATGAATCAAATTTTGAAAGGGGTTATATATCATGTTGGCTGCCTGTGCAGCACTCACTAGACAGCAATGAGCAAAGAAACCATTGCAAGATTCCTCTTCCTGGAGGAAAAAAGCAGAAAACAGGCATCAACATATTTAGGGATTTTCAGCATATGAATACTTTTCCTATAAACCTGAATAGCAGAAAAAGGAAAAAATCTGTGCCTTCTTTAAGAGTCATATCTTAAAGAGTTTTGGTTTTCTCACATTTGAAATGTGAATGGAACCCAAAGGCAACCAGGCTTTTTGTACCCCATATCATTGTTTTAAAAATGTGTACAAGTTTTCACAGTGCATGGCAGGGATCTCTGCATTCATACTCATTTTTAACTTCACAACTCATTCTGTAACAGGAGCTGGTTTCTTTAAAAAGGAGTCACTTGGAAGCATTGCCCATGAAATCATGGAGAGGGTAAAGATGAAATAAGATCTTTTCTCATTCTTCTTTAATCTTGATAGTGAGTTCCCAGCATAAGGCTGGGTCCAACAGTTTAAATTAATTTTCATATATAATGCTTGCTGGTGGGTTGTTGCCAGGTAAGATAATAAATTTCTCCTTAATTAAACCACATTCCTTCTTTTTTCCACAGCAGCTGATAATCTTGGCTATTTTCAATGCTGCAAGATGTATACACATCAGTATATGCTGGGAAAAGTATGATACACCTTTTGTTTAATGTCAAAAACCAGTATTTCCAGACATAAAATCAAGATTGGCATGACCAAGACTCTCTGAACTTCACACATAAGCTTTCTCACATATTTAATCAGAGAAAGTTTACCCTAAGTCATTATGCTGGTTTGGCAGAGATATTGAATGTCATGGGGAAAACAGAAAGAGGAAGAAAAGTCTCAAATATTTAAAATGGACAGAAGTGTAGTTAAAGTATTGTTTCAACAAAATGAATCACTTCAGTGTATATGAGTCAAGACACCTGCACCAAAATAAATCTCCCATTTCAAAAATCTGAGTTCAGAAAACAAAATTAAACCTGAACAAACTTTACTGCTGGGTCTATAAATGAACTCATCTATACAACTGGTTTTGCTGCTATAAAAGCATTAAGGGCCAGGTTAGAAAAGTAGTTTCCCCTTTATTTGCCAGCAATCACTGTAATCTCTTGATCATTGAAGTACTTTATCATAAGGTACTTTTCAGTACTTAAATCTTTCATATAGCCTAAACAAGTCCTGGTATGAAAAAAGGAAGCTTCACAGAGACTTGAACAATGACTTTTCTTCTTTGGGTGGCTGGGTGGAGTCACAGAATTATGTAGGGAAGTTATTTTCACAAATTAAAATAGAACCTTTGTGTGTGTGTGTGTGAAGGGGTGGAATTAGGACCATGCATTCACTGGCTATACTCCCTTCTTTTTGCAACAACAGACCTTAGCAGTCTCTCCAGCATTTCCTTTTACTTAAATGAAAAAATTGGTACTTCATGTAAGGGTCAATTTTCCCACTGGACTTGCTCTGATCTAAAGAGAAGTAGCTGTCAAGAAGACATGAAAAGGTCCTGAGCTCTTCTGCTCCTCACTGCAAGCTCCTGCCCTCTCACCTCACATTTAAGAATTGTAGCATCCCGAGAGAGGTACGTTAGTTCATTGATCCAAGAGACAGCAAATCTCTACAAGAAAAGATTAGGTTTTGACATGACAGGGATTTCCTCAAAGAAACTACCTCTTTGGGATAACAGCCTGAAATTAAAGAAGGTAAAGCAGCACATGAAACTGTATCCCCAGCCTAAGATGTCATGGATGTGAGGTGAATGTAATGCTGAAGTATTCCCATCGCTCTACACTGACTCTGTTCCTTCCTACATAAGCATTGGCAAGGAATACTCTGCAAAGTCAAGGACAATTCCTTCTGAAGTAGAGTCAAACATCTGAAAACAGATATGTAATATTGATTTTAAAAAATCAAATAAAGGTCCTACTATCTCTGACTTAATCCATTTGACTCAGTGAGTCAGTAACATCCACTGATTTTTCAAATCACTACCAAGTACATAAAAGTTAAAATGTGTTCCTCAAACACAGCCTCGCAAACAGGCTTTCTTTTCACCTACTTTTCTATGGCAAGAACTTCTCAGAATTGCAGACTTATTGCTTTCCCAAGGAATTCTGTCACAGTCTTCATATTTTGTTTATACTTGGCTTTTTCATTCAGGCTAATCAGCCATCCAGTATTTTGAACTGCTGATTATTCTGAATGACTTTCATTCAGACATTCTTTTCCATGACCTTCAGCAAGGACACAGTTTCTCCAGTGCCTGGGATTCACAGACATACTTTCTTTTTAAACTACTTTTCACTATAGCATCCCATTTCCTTCCAGATTGTAAAACTTTCAGGTTTAAATACATTCAACTGCTGGATGCCACAAACAATCCTACAGTACTCCTAACATGAAAAACCCTCCACTAAAATTTCTACCTCAGAAAACTGACTTCAGTTGTAACAATTTAGCTAAAAAGAGCACTAACTTGGACTGAGTTCTACTTTATTTATATCACTTCACATGCTCAGAATTGTACTATCTTCAGCAGAATTTCTTCTAAAGCACACAGGGAAGAAGAGAACAGAATTGGATCTCCTGCCTTCACATAATTCCTGTGACGTGTCTGTATCACAACAGCAGAGCAATCCATAAAGTCCATACTGATTTTTCTCTCACCATGTCTCAGACACTTTTCATAAGATGTCATAAATTTCACTGTACATTTTTATTAAAAAACACTGACATTTTATTTTTCCCATCTTCATGATTCAAAGCATGTCTTTGTATTTCTTTCTAATGAGTTGCAGCATTGCTCCTAGTGTAGGCTGTTAGATATGTGAATTTTTAATTCTGAAGAGAAGCAATATATTCTGCAGACTCCATAAGTCATGTAAAAAGAAATGTCAAGCCTTTATTGCATTTCCCTGAGTTTTATATCCACCAACCTTTTAAATCGTACTTGAATAAATTAGTGTATTTGGTTTATTGGGAATAAAATAAGTCAAGGAAGTGTAGGCAACTACTGTACACCAATGTATGCAGTTTTCTGCAAAATAATTCTAAAATAGTATCATCCTTCACATACATTTAACAGAATGTATTTTATAAATAGCATAAATTTTGTATCTGAGTGTTTTTATTTCTAACGATAGGAAAATTATGACTAAGACACTCGATCATATCTGAGAAGCTGTGGCAGCCCAGTTAAGTTCCCACTGACTGGGAAGGAGGAGAGATAACCCTCATTTTTACAAAAGGAAACAAAGGAAAACCCAGGGAACCACAGGCCAGTCAGTCTCACCTCAGTGCTTGGCAAGATTGTGGAGAGCAGAATTTCCAGAAAAGAATACTGAGAGACATTGATGGTCAGGAGGTGATTGGTGACAGTCAACATGGTTTCACTAAGAGAAAACTGCCTCACAAACAATAGGATGACAGCATCAATGGATAAGGGAAGAGCAACTGACATCTCCCTGGATTTTGTAAAGTGTTTGACACTGTCCTTGCACTGTCCTGCATCCTTGTCCCTAAACTGGAGATAAATGGATTTGATGGATGGACCACTCAGGGGATAAGGAATTGGCTGGATGGCCACATTCAGAGAGATGTGGGCAATGACTTGATCCAAGTGGAAACCAGTGAGAAGCGGTGTACCTCAGGGGTCAGTGCTGGGACCAGGACTGTGTCACACCTTTGTCAGTGACACGGACAGTGGCATCCAGTGCACCTCAGCAGGTTTGCTGGTGACACCAAGCTGTGTGGTGTGGTCAACTGTGGCATTCACATTTTCTGGAAAAATCCTGGGCAAAGGGATTTTTCTGGAAAATGTGAATGCCACAGTCAACATGCTGGAGGGAAGGGTTAATGACCAGAGGGACCTGCACAGGATTGAGAGGGGGGTCTGTGCAAACCTCATGAAGTTCTACAACGCCAAGTGCAAGGTCCTGGTGAGGGCAGCCCCAAGCACAAGTACAGGCTGGGCAGAGAACAGACTGAGCAGGCCTGAAGAGAAGGTCTTGGGTGTGTTGAGAAGCTCCACATGACCTGGCAATGGGCACTTGCAGCCCAGAAAGCCAAACGTGCCCTGGGCTGCATAAAAGCAGCGTGGGCAGCAGGCTGAGGGAGGAGATTCCCCTCTATTACTCTGCCCTCATGAGATCCCACCTGGAATGCTACACGCAGGTCTGGTGTCCCCAGCACAAGAAAGATGTGTCTCTGTTGGAACAAGTCCAGAGGATGATAACTGAGATGATCAGAGGGCTGGAGCACCGCTCCTAGGAAGACAGGCTGAGAGAACTGGGATTGTTCAACCTGAAGAAGAGAAGGCTTTGGGGAGACTTACAAGTTCCCCTAAAGGGGCCTAAAAGAAAGCTGGAGAGGAACTCTATAAGGGCAAGTATTGACAGGACAAGGGGGAGCAACTTTAAACTGGAAAGAAGGTAGGTTTATATTGGATATTAGGAAGCTATTCTTTACTGTGAAGACGGTGAAGCACTGGAACAGGTTGCCCAGAGAAGTGTGGATGTCCCATCCCTTAGGTGTTCAGGGAGAGGCTGGATGGGGCTTTGAGCAACCTGGTCTAGTGTAAAGTGTCCCTGCACATGGACCTTTCCAATCCAAACCATTCTATTTTTCTATAAAAATTATGGTTTAAGTGATAAAGTTACTAACGTTACATACTTATAAAAATAATCATATGTGTGTGTGTGTGTGTGTGTGTATATATATGCACACATACACATATCAAAATAATATTTAGTCTGTCCTGTCACAAATTAGAGGTATATTTCTCAACATAATGAGAATTTGTTGCTCTGATGAGTACATATCTTTAAAAATCCACCCTGATTGCAATTTCTGTGCTCACTGAATCTTAAATACTTCTGGTACAACACAGCTTTTCCATTTGCACACTAGTTTGCAAATTATATCATTACTACCCAATAGTCAAATCAGCTATTGAAAAGAAATATGAAATATTATATTTACAGTATTTATGGAAAAGGGGTGTAAACAAACACAGATCAATGACAGAAAATTTGTTAGGTTAATATAATATTCTAGAATGTGACAAAGAGGGAGAATCAACCCAACATTCTCCATCAGAACTCATTGAGCTAATATCAGAATTTAAAATCTATTTTTGTCAAAAAACTAAACTTTGTGCCATGCTAAAGAAAAGCTCATAGGAGAATAAAGACTTGCAGAACGTTCTTGCCACTAATTTCATTTCAACTGTTGGTATCCTTTTAGGAAGAAAAGAAAAGAAAAAAGGAACTTTCAAAACACTGTCAATAGAGTAAAAGAAGACAAATACTGCTTTTGACCTGAATGCTGGCCAAGAGGCATCCCACTGTGTAGGTTATTCCAAAAAGGAGATTTTAAAAACAAATTTAATTCATCTATGAGAGTCCAATGTGACATTCCTTCAAAAATTAATCCAGTGCTATTTTTGAGCTCAAAGCTTCATGGTCTTTTCAGGCAGCACCCTGGTGGAGCAGCTCACTGCCTCCACTTTGCCCAGGCCACTGACACTGTTCAGGTTCTGTTTAAGCTTCTCCCTCTCTTTCAGCATTGTCAGTGCAAACACACATGCCAGCTACCATCTTTTCAAATCTGTAGGAATCCTTTATTTGTTAGGAAGTTTCTCTGTAGAGAAATGGACAAATGGTTCTGAGTGGAAAAGCATTTATCTCAGTTTAGCTCTGCTAATACAAACAGCAGTGGCTAAGTCAGTCTATCAGCATCAGGAAGCCCTCTCATAACAATAAATAACCATATATTTTGTTCTCTAAAGGTAGACAGGTACTTTAGACATGAAAAAAGGCACCACATGCGTTATTAACAATAATAGAAGGATGTCAATGGGCACAAGAACTTTCACAGGAAGTTTTCTACTAAGCTAGTTGTAGGTTTAAAGGTGCTGTACTCAGAAATTCCAAATTAATTTACACATGATCTTACTGACAACAGAATGCAATGAAAAGCACATTAACCTTTCTTGATGAAAGAAAGCACGTTTTTGTACAGAGGTACTGGCAGTGACAGTAGGTAGAGCCTTTCCTTTTGCCACTTGACAGAGTGCAGTGCAGAAGGTATACACAAAAGACACTGGCTACTGTTCCCAGGAGTCTACCCATCCTTTTTTCTACACTATCATGATTTGCTTTAAAGGAATTACAAAACAAAAGTTTTTAGTGAGTAATTAATGGGTTAATTTTTTTTTTTATTTTGCCAGGTAGAGTATTCAATTTGTTCTGTTATCTTGCCATTAGATTAGGTCAGTATTTTCCTTACAAAGCTTGAGTATAAAATTTAACATGCGAAGGATATATCATTTCAAAACAATTTTTTACTTTTTAATTAATGTCTGCTTTGGTGGCATTTCAAAAACTAATGAATATACAGACAGATGACTAGATGACAGATTTCAAAGAACTGTTTTTGCTCTCTGTGGCTAAACATTTGACAGTTTTCTTGCAGAAACGTGTTTCCTGAATAACACTTCATAGAAATTCAACAAAAAGAAAAAGAATTTATACTCAAAAGCTGTAAAAGCCAAAACCCCATGAACTGTAATTATTTTAGAATCTAAGTGGCCATCAACTTTTGTATATCCCAGTCTTTATGGTTTTGTTCTAGAACTGTACACTGTCATTATCTACTCTTTCAGCAGTATTAAAAGGCTTTACAAACTGCTGATACACAGTCATTTACTCTCTGGTGAAGCCAGAGAGCTTTAAAACATTATCAGAGCACATCACATATCAAAAGACACTTAGCTTCTGCAAAAGAGGGTTCCTGATGCCAGACAGATTACATTATTGAGCTGTTACAGGACTCAGATCTGCTAATTTTAGAAGGCCCATGAGAGTTCATGAATCCCAAAACAAAACCAAAAGCCTCTGTGGGATACATGAGATTATGTTTTCCTCAGCATGCATTATTTAACAATGTTTCTGCTTTGGATTCCACAAATCCCATATAGATTAACCATTTAATAAAAGCCTGAAAATGTAGATGGTGCACAGATGCTTTTGCAATGTAACAGATTTTCTATTTCACAAAAGACTTACAAGGGTTGCAGAAAAAGGCATAACTGGAGAATTTTCATAACACAAATATTAGACTTCACCTTTTGCAACAGAGAGAATGCAATCCCTGGTGTTTAATTAGAAACCTGAAATCACCTACTATTGTACTATTCTAATACTGATCCCAAGTGATACTGTAAGCACTTTCCCCCTCTGATGATAGTGCCCACACAGCTGCATTATAGGGTCAGTGAGATTTTACCTCAGTTCTGTTGAAAGCTGAGGTCTTTCTTCCTGCCTCTGTCTAACCAGTTTAGGGCCAGAACTTTCAGTTTTCTATCCTGAGATGCATACATGATAATAGAGCTTAACAGGAAAAGCAAAACCCATGCAAAGCACAAAAAGGAATTAATTCACTGCTCTGCAATGTTCAGTCACCCCCAGGAGGGCAGGGCCCTGTTATGTGAAATGGTTACTGGGGAAAACAAGCTCCATCATTCCAAATATTCCCCCTGTTCCTCCTCCTTCTCCCCTCTGCACATACTGAGCACGAGATATATGGAATCTCCCTTTGGTCAGCTGGGGTCACCTGTCCTGGCTGTGTCTCCTCCCAACCTCCCATGCAGTTCTAATTTCCTGGCAGAACAAGAAGCAGAAAAGGCCTTGGGTCTGTGTAAGCCCTGCTCAACAGTAACAAAAATATCTCTATATTACCATCACTGCATTCAGCACAAATCCAAAAGACAGCCCCATACCATCTCTGTGAAAAAAATGAACTCTCTCCAAGCCAAAATCAGAACTCAATGTGTCACAGAAAGCTTTCTATATCTCCTTTCAAATTATTTATGCTGAAAAACCATTGTCATCTTTGTATGGATCTACCGACTTGTGTAGACTAGTACAGATGAAAAGAGCTCCAAGAAATCAACTAGAGAATAAATCAAATATTCTGAACCTAATTCTATCAGTTTTCCTATATCACCAGGAATGCAACCTCACCACAGACACCCAAAGGTAATGAATAGTATCCTAACTTGTTAATGTCAATAGGAATTCTGCTGCTAAGCTCAATTAGACATGAATGCATCCAAAACAAATAAGGTTATCACCCAGATGAGTACAAGTAACAAAGGAGCTACACAACCTGGTACAAAATGGGTTCCTCCTGGAGATAAAATGGAAGGTGTACTGAACCAATGTGATTTAAATTTAGGAGTGGAGTACAGGTCAAGTAATCAGCTTTCCTGAGGTCTGTGAGAAGAAAGCAGGGTGCAACAGAGCACCTGAGATCAAAGGTGCTGTGCCAACCATGTCTCACAGAAGCCACTGTCATGGTGCCCAGCAGACAAGGATGGCAACTGCACACACAACAGAGATAACTGCTGACACCTGTCAGGGTGCAGTGCACACACAACACATTGCCCTGCAGCCTGTTTGGGCCCTAAGCCTGTGCTCTTTGTAACCTTTCTGTCACAGGCTCATTTCTCGTACAATACCTCTTCATAAAACTCTCCTGAAGGCAGGACCAACAGTGGAGCCCTCCACTGAACCACAGGTGCAGAAGAAGAGCTGAACCTTTCCAAGAGAAGATGTGCTACTGCAGCTGCAAGAACAATCATGGGTGCAGGAACATTTGCTGCTGCAATCTGCAACTCAGTGTTCGTATATTTGTACTTTTCCAAGGAAGAAAACCTTGTTCTTGACTGGTTAGGTCATTCAATGCTGCACCCATGGAACTCAGGGATATGTAATAACTTGACAATGAACAAGCTGAGAAGATTAAATACTGCATACACAAGACAAGATCCTACTTGAACACCTTGGACCAAACCCAGAAAAAACAGACACATGTTTTCAAGCCCTGAACACCATAAGAAGAGTAATTCACATTGCTGGTTTGGGCATCTATGTCCTCTACTATACTGAACACAAAAGACATTTTTGCACAGTATTCAAACAGCTACTTATCTCAGTGAGGAAATACCTACCTAGACAGCAGAAATTAATGGAAGTTTTTAAATTCTTTGTCCTGAGTTTAAAATACTATTATATCAGCATAGAACCAGAAAAGAGAACTGCAAACCTTTTGTGCAGTGATGAGAACATATAATGACTTTGAATATGGAAAAAGGATGCCCAACACTTTGCACATTAGTGTGGTAGAATCACACCAATAATCATAGAATATGCTGACTTGGAAGGCACCCATTAGGATCATCAAGTCCAACTCCTGGCCTGACACAGAACAGTCCCAAGAATCCCACAGTGTGTCTAGAAGTGTTTTTTAAATGCTTCTTGAGCTCTGACAGGTGGGTGCTGTGACCACCTCCATAGGGAGCCTGCCCCAGTGCTCATATAGCTGCAGAGCAGGAGGAAACCTGTATAGCAGGCCTTTAGCATTTCATGGTTAAGCTAGCAAAAGGCCCTAAACATGAGACTCTTGGGAGCTTCTATTACTCCATAAGCTGGGACTCTGCACCCAAGAAAAACCTAACTGCTGGTATGAAGTACAGCAAAGAAGTGTTAGTAATAAGGAGTACACTGTGTGTCAAACTCCAGGTATGGTCTCATGTAGGGCTGCCCTCCAACAGGAACCTCTGATACACCAGTTTCTGTTTTGTGGAAGCTGTCCCTGGTCCTTTAGCAAGTGGGACAGAGCACTGTATTACAAGGTGCTTGTGAAAAGAAGAAAACTAAGACTTCGTCTTGGACTTCTAAGTGAAAGGTTACACTAATGAAAATTACCTTGCATCAATAACAAATCCTCCTGCAGCTTCATACAGGTTTTCTGCACAATTTTTAGAACAGCAGTATGAAGAATCAACTCTCAAAATCCTCATCATAACTTACTTCTTTGTTACCAGCAAATAAGCATCAAACACCTCGGAAGGACTACTTTGGTTTTAAAAAGAACAGGCATGGATCCAATTTCCTTATAGTTTAGGCATAAGCTATTCATCACTTTCCTGCATTGATTCCAAAAAGTAGTCAAAAAATGCTCCATCAGCTTTTCTTGACTTGTGTTAATTTTCAACTGCCTAAACAAAGGATACTTCTATAGTGAGCAAATTGGTTTTAGAAAACCTTCAGATTAAAAGCTTACTTATAAACTAAGTTAAAAGCTGATAGCAGCATTCACGTGAAAATGTTAAGAATCCCAATAGTATTTTACACCAGGTAGGGTTTTTTTTGGGAACTGTGTAAGGAAAGAAACAAGATTCCAATGTTCATGTAGAGAAATAACTCTTTTAGGGTTCCCATTAAATCCCACAACCACTTTAATATCTGCAGGCTGCATTAATATTTTGTGTTTTTCCAGTGTTTTATATCAACTAATACAATAAATGAATAAATCAATTTTCCACATTCCTGAACCATGCCATTGTTCTGGAAAGGATCCCAGAGGCCCAAAACCCACAAACTACTGTCTACTCTTTCAACAGCAAACATTCTACTACCTGAATCAATGAGACATGGAGAAGTATTGTTAAAAAAAATAGTTAAAATAAATGCTAGGAAACTTAATCCATTTAATTTGCATGAACTGAAGCTGTCAGATTCTTTAGGGCTCTGCAAGCAGTCCAAGGCATCTAATACTGTTTGGATGAATGGTTGCTTTATTCCACACCACCATTCAATGCATGGTTCTACTTCATAACTTTTACAACTACTTGAACAACATTAATGGGTGGAAGCAGATCATCCTTCTGCAGTCTGCTGTTCTAGATGTGAAGGATTCAATGCCTTCCAAACCTGTGTGGCCTGAGAGCTGCTGGAGAAATCTGTCTGAACACACCTGAGCTATCAGAAAGACCTGACAGTTAGCAGTAGGTTATCTAATATATACCTAGAGGGTTTAAATCGTCTTGCAACATTTTTCTCTTTTCTTTAGCTGGAAAACATCCACTCCTGCCAGCCAAAGATCCATTTTCCTTTGAAGTACTTCCTGGGAATTTAATTGCCCAGTAAATTGCCAACAAAACTTCCAAGGCGCAGATCAGCCCTGAGAGACTCCTGGGAAGCAGCCTGAAATTCATCTTTCCACAGTCAGCAGGGAGGGCAGAGCTGCCCTTCAGTCATAAAAATCAATATTTGACTGGATGAAATTTACTGAGCTAAATACAGCCATATACGGAGGCAGAAGTTCTCACTATTCTCAGTGGAATCTGACATTCCACTGGAACAATACTTTTGAGAACTGGGATATTCAGATAATTAGTGTCTAACTACACTGGCAATACAACTACAGTCTTTCCTGTTTGAATATTTGTCTTAGAAATTTAAACTTTTGCAGTTATTCAGCCCCCTTATACAGTTTTTCCATTCTTGGCAGGTCCTCCAAATTGACTGCGTACCACACATTTCAGGTCAGCAAGGTTCAAATGATGACACAACGTAAGAAATACGGTGAAGAAAAGAAGAACATGGAGTTAGCAAAAAAAATTTTTTAGCAACTGAAACAATTGCAGAGTCTCACATTCAACCCCTCTCAAAATAAGTAATTGTCAATAGTGAAACAAAAATACTCTCTCACAAGACAGAAAATATGGAGGTTAAACCAGAATAATTTATTTTAAAAGAAAATGCCAAATAACTTCAGCAAAAATCCTAACTAAAAGTGCTGACTTAAACTTAATTTCACAATAAATTATATAGCTCATGCAGTTATGGAAACTATGTTATCTGTCAGGAAAATGTAAACTGAGGTATCACTGAGATGCAACCATGCCTAGCATAGAATGAATTATATACGAATTATATCATATTAGGGTTTGTTGTTTGGAAACAAGTCCTCTACAAAAAAAAAGTTTATGCTAAACTACAGGCTGTTAATCACTCATGACACAATTATTAATATTTTACTGAATATTCTTTAAATTTTCAATTTAGAAAAATCAAGACTTTTACATACAAGACACTCAGGCCAGTAAATGGTGCTGGAATACATCATCATGAAGGGTTAACTTTAATGGCATTATTTCAGTTTTCATTAAAAATAACCCTTAAGATGGTAGTGAAGCTAAATTGTTATTATAAGCTTGGTCTGACCTTCTTGCAGAAGCACACGTGATGCATATTTGGAGTGCACCAACAGTGCTCCCTCTGTTCACAAAAACAAGCCAGGGATACTAGAGGTGCTTCTCCTCTGTCCCTGCTGAGCTTCTGAATTGCAAATAGGCCAAATTCCTCCACTGAAGAGGCAAAGAGCCTCATGGAAAACTGTCCTGAGGTCAGGCCCCAGCCTCATCCTCCTCTGAAGACAATAGGGGTCGCTGAGGAATTAATTCTGGGTGACGAACACACAGTGTTCTGCTGGAAGCAGTGAGGGCCATAAAGAATAAATGCAGCTTCTACCTGGCTACTCTGGACAATTCTGCAAGTTCCAGAAGGTTGTTTCAGTTTACTCAAAAGAAACTGAGGCTCTGAAATCATAAACAATTCCGATCCCAGAGAAGGCACTGGTATTTTTTCCCAGAGATTGATCAACAAAACATAGTACAGAATTTGAAGACTGCAGCAAAATCATGATTAAAGCCCATTCAGTGGAGCAGTTACTATTATTTTCAGCAGAAGATTACTTTCTATCCATTCTGTGCCTTCCCCTGGTGCTACTATATGGTTCTGATACAGGAGAACTGACTGACATAGAAATGTATTGGGAAATTAGGAGAAGGGAGAAATTAGTTGCAACACAATACTTGCCTGATTCATTCTATCTAAAGCACAGATCTAGATTTGCTAGCATATTACATTTTTAGAAATAAATCCACACATTCCACATACCTCTCCATGTACTACCAATCTGTAACACTGATAACATGAACATCTTGCTGCAGAGATGAACATGTAGTTAAATCAATAACACACAAATTAATTTGCTGTCTTAACACTTTTAGAATATTAATTCCTTGATAGAAATAGTACAAAATTAAAATTAAGATCTACATTCATTGAATACATTATCAGTATTCACATACCTTTAGACAAGATACAGTCCTGCTGCAAAACACTGGAAGAATATTCAGGTAATTAAAGGGTCATTTAGACTCTGCAAAACAACATCAGCCTTCGGCAAATGCTGAAGCCTTCCACATATTAAAATGCACAACATTTTCTGCCTTCATTACATCCATTACATTTTTCTGATGCATAAATCTGTCCAGATTATCCCATAATATTATGTATGCTGATTATGTTTTCTAACTCTTCTATAAATTTATGATAAAAACAAAAACCTGTGTCTTTTTTCCTTTATTATAGACAGTAATAAAAAATAGTGATTTAAACCAAACAATTATTTAAAAAACAATTTATCCCTCTCTATATTGAACTGTTACCCTTTGTCCTTTATGTTTTGCTGTAATCCCTTCCAGTGGTCTTTTCCTAAATGATTTTGTAAGCTCATCTTTTGCGTCATACAGTATCTGTGTCTAAATTGTGTCAGATTTATAAACCTTACTGTTTCAATACCTCTCCTCTATTTTCCCCTCCATGCTTCTTTATAAAACAAAGATACAACCAAGCTATTGAAGCATTAACTAAGCAAGAACTAGATGCAATCTAGAAGTTGTCCTATAATTAAAGCAGAATCAGCTACAGAGAGTACTATCAACTTGAGAAACTTGCAACTTGCTTTTGGTTCTCTTTCTAACCAGTGACACACTCAGAAAATGTTTGATTGTATATTTAGAAGCATGTAACAGACTTTATAACATTTAAATGCTTTTTGTTTTTTTTTTTGCTGCTGTTAGTGACCCAGAAAGTTTCAAACAAATAAAACTTGGTTTAATGTTTCTTTTATTTTCTTTACCATCCCTCCCCTTTTAACATTATGCTAAAAAAAGTTATAAAATATTTATTTATGGCATCAGTGGTTGCATGCACAGTTACCACAGGAACAGACTCAAATTTGCAGTGATGTAGGAGTATCACTTTTATCCCACAGAAGTCATCACCCAAAGTTCTTGAGCATGCACCAGTAGCTGAGAAACTCGGGAAACTCACAGCTTACACACTGTCCTTTTTTAATATATTGAAAAAAACACATAGCAAGACATCTAAATAAAGAACAAGTGCTTAAAGAGGTCCATTTAATCTATATGAAGTGAGAAAAAAAGCTGGGCAAAACCTAATGTTTTATATGAACACCAAAATTATCCTAGACATCATACACTTACTACATTTGGGCAGGCTTCAGTAGAACTAGAGTGGCTGTGATCCCTACATGAGTTACAGCTACTTCTGTTTAAACTCTTTTTAGCTGTACACACATTTATGACACATATCAGTTTAGTAACATAAATGAAAGCCTTGTGAGGTATTTTTTAACATTTATAAATTCCAAAAATCAAAATAGAAGAATTCTTTTGGTAGACCCTACCTTTTTCTAATCTGTTAAAAATGTCTCTGACTTCTAGGGATAATTTCTGAAATTTAAAATGCTTACATTTTGATTCTTGAATACAAACCTCCCTTCATCCTTTCTTTGCTGATGTTAGGAAACTACAGATTACTGAAATATGCTTCTCTTTTCCAGACAATTTCTCCTATCAAGTTTCTTAAATTTAACTAGATGATATGCCAGTCTTGTTAGCATGAGGGTGTTTTCCACAATAAAATTTTATGAGAAATAATGTAAACTTGAAAAATTGTACTTCTGTTATTATAAACAACTCCTCTGACTCCTACCAATAAAAGGCACCCTTTCTTAGTCTATTTTAAACAGCTGTGAGATGCCACGTCAAGCCTTTTCTTCTCTTTATTTTCCACTTCTGTCAGCAGGTATTTTTATTAGTAAGGACAGTGAGGAACATAAACAGTTGCTGTATAAACAGTGTTGACAGTAGCTACCTAGCTGACTTCACACCACTTAAGAGTATTTTCAAACTTGACAATATTTAAATAACTCTCTTCACACTTTTAAGTATACACCAGTGAAAAAGCATTACTTTAGAAATACACATTCAAGTCAGCCAAAGCAAAAGTGAGAATATTGTTTTAAACAAACCTTGAACTGGGGAAACAGTGATTTCCTGGAGCCACCCTGCCAGCAGCACCTGCTGGGACTGAGACACTCTGGGCAGAGCAAACCAGCTAATGGCAGGCTCTGAGTGACAGGAGAGCAGCAGATGTTGTTTATATTGACTTTTGCAAGGCTTTTGACGTGGTGTCCCATAAATTCCCCATAGACAACCTGATAAAGTACACACTACAGAAGAGGACAGTGGGATAGACTGAAATCTGGCTGAACTGCTGGGCACAAAGGGTTGTGATCAGCATGAAGTCTAGCTGGAGAAAAGTCTGCTGGTGTACTCCAGGGATCGGTACTAGGGCCAGTTCCATTTATCTGGCTCATTAATGACCTGGATGATGGGATACAGTGTGCTCTCAGCAAGTTTCCTGATGACACTGACTGGGAGGAACAGCTCACAGACCAGCTGGCTGCTCTCAGAGGGACCTTGAAAAGCTCAGCCATAAACCAGCAGGAATTTTATGATGTCCAACAAAGGGAAATACAAAGTCCTGCACCTAGGGGGAAATAACCCCAAGAAACAGAACAGGAAGAGGGATGAGCAGCTGGAAAAGGGCTTTGCAGAAAAACACCTGGGGGTCCTCATGGGCTCCAAGCAAGACCATAAGCCAGCAGGGTACCCTTGCAGCAGGGAAGGCCAAAAGCATCTTGTGCTGCATTAGGAAAAGATGTTGTCAGCAGGTCAGGATCAAGATCATTCTGCTCCACTCAGCACTGCTGAGATGTGCCTGAAGGGCTGTGTCCACTCATGGGCTGCCCAGTAAAAGCAAACATAAACATCCCAGAACGCAGTCCAGGGTAGGACTGCCAAGATGATTAAGGGATTGGAGCATCTGACATGGTGAGCCTGAAAGCACTGAGACTCCAGCCTGGAGAAGGCTGCAAGGGACCTTATCAACATGTATAAATACCTCAGGGGGACAGGGGTAAACAGCACTTCTCAGTGGTGCCCAGCAACAGGGTAAAAGGCAATAGACTAAAACTAAAACAGATGAAATTCCACCTAAACAAAATAAAGCCCTTTTCTACTCTATGGCTGTTCAACAGCTGTCCAAGCAGCAAGCTCCTTTACTTGATCAGGGTAGGTGTTGGACAAGACAACCTCCAGACACCCTCTCTAACCAGGTATCATATGGTTCTTTGTGGAAGAGACAAAAGGAAGGCAAACACATCTAAGTATTATAGACCATGGGCTTAATGTCAGTTGTTTTCTATGCACACACCAAGCCTTCAATAAGAAAAAACAGTTGTCTGTGTCTGACTTCATTATATGAAGGCAAGTTGTTTATTTCACTAAGGAAAAGCCTCACTGCGCAAATACAACAAAATAACTTCTTTTTCTCTCCCATTCTTTTTCTGATGCCCAAGTCCACAGGTCAAAACAGTATGAGAACCATCTAACATAGAGATTAAGGCAATGTATTTGTCATTACCAGTCAAATTATTCACCTTATTGTCTACTGAAATGTCCATTTGTATCAGCAAACTTCCATCACTGTAATGAATTTCTGTGTGTCTCCTCCAGCCAGTACTCAAGCAGTAAAGTTAGTTTAACCAAAGCAGAGCAATGGGAAATCATCCTTCTCCTTTGACAAAGCCTTTTCTCTCACATCAAAGTATTGACACTTTTGTTTCACTACTGCAGGAAAAATGAGAGGAACCAAGAGAACGTCACAGAGGAAAGCTAGAACATCTCATTCATGAAGAGCAGGCACCTGTGCACTGACCCAATTAGGCATTCAAACACTTGTCACTTTGGAGCTGGCTGGTTGTCACTCATCCAATTAGCCCCAGGGGATGCATTGTATGGTGGCATTCCCTGACAGGAGAACTGGAGCAATGGAGGCAATGAAGGCACAGTGATAGGGTGCCAGGATCCTGGTGAGAGAGAGCAGCCAGTAGCAAAGCCAAAGAACTTCAGAGCTTCCTAAACTTGTTTACCATCCAAAAAGCTTTTCAGAGTCCTCAATGGTCTTTTGGTCCTTTTTTTTTTTTTTTTTCAGAGCACTCTAGTTTAAAAACCTTACAGTAACCGTTCTCTTTATCCAATAAAGCATTTAACTCCTGAGTGACTAAGACAAGAACCATTTCAGAAGAGGTAAAAAACAAACAAGCAAAGTACCTTCATTGCAGAGAGACATGCTTCAAATGTTACTTTCAGTAACACTGCCAGGAAGTAATTCAGAAGTCAAAATGCTTCAGTGCCCATCTCCTCCCTTCTCTGTTTTAAACATATTACTGATGCTTTTAGGTGCTCTGTCTGCTTGACCACATAAATGAGGGATAAAATGCTTTACAATCATCCACAACTACATACTGTAAAAGATATAAAAGTCCTGTTCTACTGAACTACATACTGTACCACATTCAAGATCCCCAAATCAGATTTTTAGTTTACAGAAAATCAGACACTAAACCACAGAGGACTATTAGGCAGCTACTACTCACTTCAAGTAAAGCTATCTATCATAGGCTGAGAAAGCAGGGAAGAGTTCAAGGGGGACTGGGAAAAAGGTGTTACAACCTAAACCATTTGAGCAAAGATTTCAGAATGTTCCCATCACTGAATCTGTGATCTATGCTAGAAGAAAAAACTTCCAATTCTTTTGGTACAATATTTCATGGTCATTCTAAGTCTATTTTTCCTGACTCACTGTTTCACTACTTGACTTGCCATGACACCAGTAAAGAATATCAGAGATGATTAAGGCTACCTGCAATTATGTGAAACTGTGAAATATTTTTAGCTGCTTTTCTAGTTAACATATTTTGATATGCCCTTCAGCTGAAATCTGATATGAAATGAAAAAAAAAACAAACCTAACATAAATCACAGACTGTTAACTCAGACAAACATGAAAATGCAGGTAAATGCATAACATGTTATATAACTATCCTGGAAACCTAAGAGATAGAAAATCAATGCCAGTAGTTTAGGGCTTTTCCCCCACTTAGCATGGGAAAATAAAATTTAGAGGGAAAAATTATCTTACCTTTGTATAAATAACTTCTGAGAAAGTTGGTCTCTCTCTTTACTTTTCCTTCTTATCTCTTTATTTTACTGCCTTGCCTGAAAAAAATAACACACAACATGAAATATTTATAGAGGTAAATAATTACATTCACTCTTAAATCACAACAAATACTTCATATATGTCTTTATAAAGCTGCAATACTAAATTCAGTTAAGTCAAACGGAATTGTATTTTAGTAATAGCTAATTAATATATGTTGGGCCAAAGAAAAAACAAGAAGCAGTAGAAAGAAAAGCAGCTCCCTAGGTTTCAAAGTTTTGTTTTGTATTTAACTCTCCAAAACAGCCACTTAGATCAAACTAGAGCAACCATGGTTTATCCAGGTTCTCTGCACCATTGGTAAAAACCAGTCAGTGCTCCACAAAGCTTGGGCAAGATGATTAGGAAGCTCAACTGCTTCTTTCCAGTGTTCAGTAACCCACACACCCAGTAAGGCACACTGGGTGCCTCAGGAGTAAACACTTCAGTGCTCTTTGTGCTTTGGGTGCCCAGAATTCTGAAGACATGCACTGGAAGAGGGGGATGCAAAATGGAAATGTTTACTCACAAACAGCACTTGCCCATAAAGAGAGGGCTGGGAAGGGAAATTTTTAATTTATCTTAACTCCTACTTTCTAGGAGAACATCCTAAATTCCAGTGGATGGATGGGACTCACATCCCCTGCTCCCCTCCTCCCCCAATTTAAAAGCACAAAACAAAGAAAGAGAAGACAGCAGGAGAGGCTTGTTTTGAATTCAGCTGCTACCTTCTTCATTTATTGACAAGAACTCTGCAGTCAGTTCCTCTTATCTGTCACTTTTTGTTACTTTAACCTAACACATTTAATGTTTTGTTGAAAACAAGTTGCCTATCGTTCCATAGTAGTGCACATGAGGAGTCAAACTTTCAAGTAAGCAAGGTTCAAGAAGGACCAGGAATTTTAAAAGTGAGCTTCAAAAACTTTCTGAGGAGTCCCCTTATCATCTTTTAGCTTGCCACAATATGCTGTCCTTATTTCAGTGAACTGGTGATGAACTGCAGCAAACAGCAACAAATTAGCATCACTGCAGCACCTGTTATTTTGTGTTCTGCACATAAAAGCATATACATTTTATTTTCAGAAAGTAATTAAAGTTTCTTGTTTAGTCTTAACTGCAGATTGGTGCTGTTTTGTAAAGTAAACCAGAAGATTGCAACATCTCAGCTTACAATGCTGACACAGGAATATCAGTTTAGTTTCTCATCAAATTCATAATTCGGTCATACAATTTCTTTCCATATACTTTTAAAAGCCTGTTTATTGTTAGATTGGCCTGCCAGTTGGTCAAACCTTAACTGTTGACTAGAACTCCCTTGTAGCTATTTCTTTCAGTAACAACAAAACACTTCTCATAAATTGCTTTTTATCATGCTCTTCCAAAACAACTTGTTGCTCTCACATAATAAAACCTTGGAAACAATACATTATCTTTGTAACATCAGGAGTTTTGGCATACATACATAATTTATTTCACTGGGCTGGAATTCTCTTAGGAGATTCCCTTCATTGCCCTAATCTTTATTCAGGCACTCAAATCACTTCCAACCCCCTGCCTCTATACTCGGCTGGAAAAGCTGCCTGCAAACCAGCAGGACTTGGATGAGCCAAAGCCAGCAGAGAACTTGTGTGCAGCTCCAAACTGACCACAGCACAGCCTGACAGTGATCACAGAGCCCCCATGACACCAAGGTACCATTCAGGCTGCCTCCTGGCTGGCTCCAGTCCCCAACAAACTGTCTCCAAGACAAAAACTGAGCGTGCTTTAGGGAACCTTCCAGCCTGGAGAAACCTTCCAAACAACAGCATGGGTAAGGCTGCCTTAAGTTTTGATTCTCCACTCCTGACAGCCCTGCAATTCTCTCCTGCCAGGCACTGCATCCTCATTTGCAGCCTCTGCCTGCCTCCATGGGACCCACTGGAGCAGACACCAGGATTTAGTGTTAGCCTGTAACACCATGGCTTTGTTGGGCTGCAACACCGCTCCCACCATCCCAGGTACTCCAAACTAAAAGACACCAGCTGCTTATCAGGGCTGCAGGAACACCGCAGCACCCAGACCACACTCAGATTATGGCCAGCCTTCCTTTTTAAGAGACTCATTTTCTAAAGCATTAAAATGCAGATGTAGCCCAGCCCTTGCCAACCAGCCTACCTCAATGACAGGTTTTTGTCCCTGTCCTCTTGTTTTTGCCATTTAAGAACATCTGTAGCCACAAGGGCATTGCTTAAAAGTTAGGCATGTTCTGAAGCCCAGGGATGACTTGCATAAGATCTCATATACAGCAGAAAACCATAGCACTGTTGACACCATGGGTAATCTTTTCAAGACTTCTAAGATTCACTAATAGAAGGGGGAAAAATGAGTAGGAAACAAAAATCAAGGAGGAGGGTAAAAATGATGGTTCTAAAACAAGTTCATAGATTAGATGAAACATGTATTAAAATTTATGAGATATATTTCGGGTCTTATAAGTTGCTTCATCACTAGCATATTGTGGAAATGTAAAGCACACTTTTAAGTTTTCTGCACCTGACATTATGCTTACTGCATACTTATTTGTTCAGATATTAATGAAATAACTATAACTTACATAGTATTGTTGCTTTTCTTGTAAAAGTGTTGATAGACTGCATGGAAGCTAAATTTAGAAAAAGAAATAATACACAGATACCAATAGGCAACTATGCAAAAAAGTTCACATGTGAAAAATTCAAAATAAAAAACCCCCAATTTTTTATTATATAATCTGATTGACTAAATGGTTTTACATAAAATGTACTCAAAACTATCCTTTAACATGTCAAGACACTTTAATATTTTTAATGCAACCTTAGCTGCAGTGTGTCACTACTGCTTTTTTCTCATAAAATTAATAACATATCTATATACACATATATTTAATTCAATTTCTGTTTGCTCTACAAAACCGTGCAAAGTTCTTTAATATAAAATATTTGCTTTGTGATATTTAATGTGTTTAAGCACAGTTCTATGCAATCCAGTACTGCAGAGCTCCATTGTTCAGCCTTGTGTAATTTCTTCTTTCAGAGCTAAGGATTAATGAGGAGTTCTCAGAAAGGAGAAACCACCCTGGCTGGTTGATGAGGGCAGTGATCCATCTTGCTGTCATCTATCTTATTTCTGGGTGTGCCCAACCCCAGATGTTTCTGCCAAAGTAAAAATGGAAAAAAAGACACTCGAAATACTACAAAGGTAGATTTCTGGTTTTTTTCATTTCTGATACACACACCCTTATGAAGACACTTCCCAGAGTGGGTAGTCCAGCCTAGGTTATATTAGCATCCGTAAGTACAATGTCCAAATTTTACTCTTATTATACTAGTCAAAACAGAACAGATTTTATCTGATTTTTAATATGTTGCAAAGCCACGCCCTTCCTCCATGGATACAAATGATAACCTCATTCTGTCAATTCCTAGACTATTAATCAAAGTTGAATGTTTCAGTAAGTTACATAGCATAGGTTTGTTCTCCAGTTCAAAGTCATAACCTGAATTTTTTCATGATACTTCATTCCAATAAATCAAACTAACTAACACTAAGGTACATCAACCTCAACTATTTGGGTGAGTGGGAAGTACCAGCGTAGAGAAAGGAACTCGGCCATTACCTTGTGCATGTTGCTACACAGCTGTCATGGTCCTCTTCCTTTTATCTTGGTGGGTTACTTTTCCTTTTCTTCCTTTTAGTAAGAGGTAAGAATTTTTACCATGCTATCCTCCATGTTGCAAGCTTGACAAAACTCTGGTGCTGAGCCCTGCTGCTGCTGGCCTGTGGGCAGGGCACGCACAAGAGGGGCCCTTTCCAGCCGCCCGGCGCTTTGTCCTCGGCCCCCCGAGCTCCTGTGTCATCAGCACAGCTTTTGTGGCCATACAATAGGGGTTAAACATTTCCCTGTATTTACAGAAAAGCACAGCTAAATCTGCTTAGCCGCATGAACCTTTTAATAAAATTACGCTCACACTATTAGGGCATTTTTCCATTTGTTTTGGTTTTTATAATTTTTAGATTCTCTTAAAAAACCAAAGGAACATATTATATAGGGGTTTTTTACGTTTTTCGTATGTAGTGCACAGAAAATGCAATCAACATGAAGATTTTTCCCCAGATCTTACATCCACAATCTCCTTCCAAGCAGCTACCTGTGACTTGCCTATTTACCCAGAGATATAGTTTAATTTCTCCCTTACATTTATTCTCCTTGACGCCTTGCCACTGGGACAATCCCCCATCTCCAACAGGGTGTCTAAGAGACAGATCACTGCAAAAACTACAATCTGTACTCCGTGGTGAAATTCCAGTGTAAGAATGTAAAAATGTACTGAGAAATAAAGCAAAACATTTTAAAGAGTCAAATGTGCTTGCCCACATTCCTACAGACACTGATCTCATACGCCACATGAGCCTCTGGACCACCCTTCCTTTTCAAGGAACTACCTGGAAGTAACACTGGTATAGAAAACTAACATTTTCTTCAATTCCTAAACAAAGTTTTTAAACAGTTTCTTTCTAGTTTGTTCTGTTACAAATCCAGTTTTTTCCCTTTGCTTTTTTTTTTGGTTTTTTGTTCTCTCTTTTTTTTTTTTTTTTTTTGTTGGTTGGTTGGTTTGGTGTTTTTTCGCTTGTTTGATTGATTGATTTTCTTGTTTTGGTTAGGTTTTGTTTGTCTTTTTTCTTTTTTGTTTGTTTGAGAGGGTTGTTTGTTTGGGTTTTAAGTCCAGTTAAAACATTTCTGACTTTAAGGGTTTTGCATACTTTTATAGCTAGCAGGATGAATTCTGTCAGTCTCTATTAGCACCAAAACCAGTTCAGAACAATAACTCCATCTGGTCCTTTTGAAATCTATTCCAGTTTTAAGACCTCTTAGAACAATATTTTTCCTCACAAAAGCATGAGCTGGAATTAAGAATCTACTTTAAAGCAGATTGCCAGTGAGGTTCAATAATGACTGCATCCACCTGAACTCTTAAACTTGACAAAATAGAACCAGAGTACGCTAATTTGAGCTCTGACTTCACACATATGTCTTGATTCTAGAGCTGCTAACACTCAGCTGAGAAGGATAAAAAAATCAGAGGTTAATTACCATTACAGGTCATTAATTTTTTTACATGGAATTTTATCATCAAATAGTTCAGTGTTGATTAGGCAAAGCCTCTGCCATTCAGCTACTAATCTTTAACTGCACATTTACAGCTGTACATTCAAACAACAACAGCAGACAAGAAACTGTACATAAGAAGCTACTTACCGTGCCACAAGCATGGCACAGTATTCATCTATTTTTGCTTAGTAACATTTAATTCTTGGAAAAGCTCAATTCTCAAAAGAGTTATTTTCATGGTTTCAACCATTCCTTCCAAAATAAAGTCCCAGAAGAAAACTATTTGGGTAAAGCAGTAGCTTTAACTATTTGCTCTCCTCTGCCTTTGACAGCATATTATATCAAGAAATCAGCTCATATATAACGGGTTGACAGAGTTTTTGTGTTGAACTGTGTTTAAGCAGGAATTGTCCTCTGAATTTTAGAACTGAATGATGGAAGGGCAGGGCTTATTTTGTCATCTGATTGACCAAGCCTAATCAGAATTATTTCTGCACACTGCTTCACTACAGCTGCAGATCCATTAAACACTAAATGCTCCAGAGGCCCAGTCCCCTTCAGCTTCCCACTGCGACTCCCATCTTTCAGACAGTAGCTACTCTGTGGGCTACTCACAACATTCAAGAAATGGAGGTGTTATATTTAATGAACAGCTCAAAACCCATAGCAAAATCTGTCACTTGAATGCCAGGACAGCAGCTATCATAATAAAACAGGCTCTTTGTGGTGGAGACTAAAAAAGAAGCCTTTGATATGGGTCCCTTACTTTCCAATACATTTCTATTAGGAGAAGGTTTTCAGTCACAATAGCTTTTTTTCTTCAACAGAAATAACCATGTCTGCCTCTGGAAATGTTCACTGAGATAGGCACTTTTTATTGTAATCATAATATTACCCTTTAAAATCTTAGTGCCATTTCAGCCTCAGGAAGCTTTAAACTAACATAACCACTAGCAATGACTTAGTGCACATTTTGCTTATTAAGAAAACCATTTTTTGGCCTCTTGAACTTTTTAAGCAGAAAAAAACTCAGATATGCACATACAGCACACAATTCCTTACTTTGAGATCTGCTTGTTAGAAAATATAAAAATAAGATTCTAGGAAATATCTAGGAACTGTCGATACATCTAAGAAATTTTGCACAGATTTTTGGCTTTCCTTTCCAAATGTCCTCAACTCTTTCTAGACATATGATAATACTCAGGAAAAGACACGTATCACTTATGCTGAGGTCAAAGTCATATTCCCATCAAAATTTAGTTGGGCAATACTCATTTGAGACCTTCTGAAGAGCTAACCTCATGGTCCTGCTCAACCCCAGGGACAGGCTTTGGACTCTGGGAGGTTGGACTGGGCAAACACATATGGGATCTGTAACTCTAAAATGCAGCATAGCTCACAATTACCCAGGAATGGGGCAAAGGAAGACCCAAAACAAAAGCTGCTCCTGCAGTTAGGTTAGGGCAATGAAGAAGATCAGAGGCTCACAATCATACCATGATAATAAAATGGGCTGCTTCTTTTACCTGTTACTTTGCACACTGAATGTTTTTAAAGCTTCTGCATGCCTAACAATTACAACTGAAGTCATGTCAATAGTATAATTTTTAGAGTTCAGACTTCAGTATTGAAATGTACACCATTTATGTTCACATGACAAATAGTAAGATGGTATTTCAATTTGATGATTACACCAGGACCAGGATTAGGCATCCTGGATCATACTACTATTACTACTAATATTGTTTGTTTGAAAATCAAGAGGCAAAACATTAAGACTTAAAGAAATGCATAGTCTTGCTTTGTTCCTTGTACATGTTTTGATAGATTCATTCTCTCTTTGCCATGCTTTGCATACACAAACTTGATTTTTTTATTTTTAATTTTCCTTTACTTTACCAGCAAAGCTTTCAGCAATCATAACTTTGTGCACAAAAATTTTGAGTTTCTTTATGAAAGACACCTTTATGATTGTGGAGTCTGAAACTACTTTAAAATGGAGATGACATTCAAAAAGACAGTTTCACAGGGATAACAAGATTTGCAAGGTGATTATTCACCGTCACTTGCGTATCCTTATCCCAAAAATTCAACCTAAGTACTTGGGCTGGGAGGTGAATTTTAAGGAGTATCTAATAAGTCTAAGATATTACAAAGCAAAAATTGTGAAGAGCAGGATCCTCTAAGGATTATAGAATTTATTTATTTACTTGAAAACTTCATCATAACCACTTCTACTGGTTTTAAGTTGTCACCACTGGAATTTCATGGACATACTTGAATTAAATCCCTTGCTGTTTCAGCAATCATTTATTCATTTTGCTTTTTTTTCTCCTACAAACAACAGGAGGCTCTATACAAGAACACAGCCATTTACTTCTTACCAGTCACCAACACACTATGGTAGGGAAATCAGGTTAAGTAATTTTTAACTAGACCTGAGTAATTATTCTTTGTTCCAAAATAATTGTAGCCTATATGTCCCGATCACAATTTTTAGACTTTTGTATCCTTTCTACATTTTCCTGAAGTTCATGGTATCAGCCAAAGCAGACTATCTGCCAGCTACAGAAAATCCCTTCTCACACACTCTGGGGATGCAGACTCATGCAGGTTCCATTTCTCTTAATCCTTTACAGGCAGAGCCTTTGTTCACACACGTAAGGCACATAAGCTGTTTATCACACAGAGAAGTTGCCAAGGAGTGTGAGATTTCCCTGAAGTGATTCCAGCACAGCTGACTGAGAAGAGTCCTCTTCAAATAACTCAAGGTTCATTCACCTTATTGTTTTATCAGTACATCCTGTTAAGTATTGTACATGAGCTTTCTTTATGTTTTCACTTTACTTTTTAATGAGGAAGCACCATAATGAGATTCACAGCATTAACTTTAATTATACCAAGATTTTCTCTAGTACTGTTCTCCATCCCTTTTCTTAGTGGAACAAATGCTTTGCCCTTCCTCTTTGGGCACAATGAGCGCCCTTGACTACTGGATGCCTAAAGCCATGTAAATATAAAGAAACACAGTGTAAGTGTAGACAAATGTGCACTTCTCAACCTCAGGATGAGGAGATTTATCAGCAGCTAGAAAAGCAACTGCAGCTTCAGGAACAAAACAGATCTGCTGGTGCTGCAGTGCCTGTAGCTAACTGAAAGTTACTGAAACTAAAGACATCAAGTGCATAGCCAAAATGAATTTGCATCAACTACACATTAAAAAAAAAAAAAACAAAAACAAAAAAAAAAACCAAAACAAAAAAAACCACAGAATCAAGCCCGTGAAAGAAAGAGCAGAGGATAAAAGGAAGAAGATGACAGCTATGAGGTTATAATCTTGATTCTGTTAAAAAAAACCAAACCAACCAAAAAGGAACACAAAACAAAAAGCACCATTCAAACAGGCAAACAAAAAATCCCAACTAGACAGAATCAAGAGTCTGTCTGTTCTCAAGGAAAGGAAAAAAAAAATCAATTAAATTGAGTCTTCTTTGGATGTAGAAATCTTTTGGGGAGGCTTCAGGGGTCCAAGATTTTTCTCTTTCTTGGTAAGGCACAGGTTGGTTGAACTTCTGCATGTGCTACATGTGCTATACCTGAGCTTGCATTACCCAAAGAGAATCTGGCTGGAATGGAGGCCACGTTCAGCTGCTGACATTCCTCTCACCCTCATCTATAATCACACATAGAAACACCAAAATTAGCAGTGCCTTAAACTTTACTTGAATGCTCTCTAGCTATCTACCTTTCTTTCTCTGCATCATTTTGATAACATTTAGAAGCTGTCTGCTTTAATGGTGTCAATAACTTGACTGACATCTTGAAACTAAGTTTAGCCACCTGAAACTCCTTCGGGACTGTACACACACATAGCATGCCAAGCATACAAAGGAACTGGGCTCCCCAAAGCACTGGCACAGACAGCTGTAATTTGCTTTTAAATAGGAGCAAGAGGAACGTGATGTGTGGCAGTGCTTTCTCCTTTACACTGAGCAGCACTGGCTGTGGCTCACCCAGTCTTCAGCACCAGGCTTCAGTGGCACAGCTTGTTTAGAGACAGGGAAGACAATCTCTCCCTTTGCAGATAATATCTGAGGAACATATTGAAGTAAAAAAAAAAAAAGATTCTTTTCTACCCCTTTGTCCTTGCTATCCAAAGATCCTAAAACACGATGAATAGGGATTTTCTTCAGAGACAAACCATGGGGGCTTGCATCTACTTAGCAAAAAAAGTACATTTGATCTCCAATCTCTCTTCCAGAAAGCATTGCAGTCAATGCTGTTTGTTGAAAAAAGGCCCAAATCTGTAATAATTCTTCCAGTAAATTCCAAATACAAGATCTTCATTCAAAAAACCAGCACTCAGCAGTAAAGCAGTCTTAATAAAACAAAAAAAAACCTGACCTTCTGATTCTGTGCCAGTTTTGCTGGGTCCCAGCTCTTCCCAGTGCCCACTGCTGGCCTCAGAGGAGAGCCCTGGAGGCACCACTGCTGTGCACAGCTGGAACTGGAATGGCACAAAGTGGGGAAGGGAAGGGGGCATTAAAAACTGAGCAGCTCCACAGGATACCACGTGCGAACATGCGCACCCACACTGGGAACTGCTGCTGTGCACTGGAAGCCCCCATTTTGATAAATTTGACCATTTTCAAAAGGGAAAAGTTGAACATAACTGCATTTCTGGGCTTTATCTTCCACAAACTTTCACTTTAAACCTGGTTTCTATTTCTGAGACTAAAACATGAACATCTGCCCCCAAAAAACACACTAAACTGCTTTCAGGTTTAACTTCTTAAACATGGCATGTTTTTCACTACAGCAGAGCCCTTTCATACTATATAATTAAGACTTCAAGGTCTCAATTTTAAAAAGTTTTTTTGTCAATCTGCTGATATGAAAATTAATTTTCATGACTACTGATCTAGAACAAATTTCAATATTGACCTGGATATAAAAAAAAAAACACTCAAAAGGCTTGAAACCATTCCTCGCTGCAGTCCAGCTAGAAGCACATTTGATTTTAAATACATTTGAATATTTTGGCATTACTTATGGAAATAGAACATTTGATATTTTTCTTTGTAATTATACTGGTGATTTCAAAGTATTGTGTCTAGATGTGCCTTTCACATCTTCACAAAGACACTGTGTCATTAATATTCTGTAAGTTGTCAAATGCTTTAGTGTAGCAACTAACTGCTGAATTTGGGTTGCATGAATAGAATAAATATTTCATTTTTATAGTAGCCACTGTGAGAACATTAAGCAGGAGCCACATAAGCACAATAGCTTTTTCACCTCTGCAACGAAAAAAAAATGAACTATTTGTATTTCCTTTAAAGACAGTAAAACTATATAGAAACAGAGGTAAACTAAGCAATAAAATCACACATTCAAAAGATGGTTTCAGCAAGAAAATACACTATACAAATACTAGCAGTGGAGGAAGAAAGTAGCAGGTTGTATACAGTAACCAAAAAAACCAAAACAGAAGGGTAGGACTCATGTAGAAATAAAGTAAATATTAAATATTATAATATGGAAATTTTATTAAAATAATTAACATCATATTCATTGCAGCCAAATTACCACACAGCCAAACTCACAGCAGGTCCATGTTTTGATTTGCATGCATTGCATGATTTTGTCTTCTCTGCAGGAAGGGATTAAATATTCACACGCATATAGAAACTGGCTTTATCACTGCTTAAAAATCCCAAAGAAGCTGTGCCCTTTATAGGTTTTTCCTTACTTCACACATTTGTCAAATTACTTCCTACAGGATTAAAAAAAAAGAAAGCTAGAAATCTCTAAAGAACCTGAACTTTGCAGAAGCCTGCTTCGCAGTAATCAAACAACCTGATGAGCAGCAGATGTACCTCTCCTTTATTAGCAGCTTAGATAGCAAAGGTGTTTGGAATCATTTTTGCGCATAGGAGGCTGCTGGGGTTGCCAACCATCCAGTTCAGTTATTTACCAACTGCCTTTGTACAGCAAACCTGGTTTGCAGCAGCCAGACCTGCTGCTCAGACAGAACTGGAGCAGTTGGGAAATGGCACAGCTGTAACTGCAGCAGCTGTGGCACCAGCAGGTACAGCTATGTTAGATTACCTCCTGAGGCCGTGTGGTGCCTCTGCAATAACACCATCTCCTCCTTTCATTAGGAGTGTATGACACAAGTCTAAAGGTATCAAATTATTTTACTTTTCAATTGTAGAAGGAGGAATACAATTTACATATAATTTCTGTATTTAAATATAATCCATTTAAAGCCCTTTTTTGCTTACCAAATTGTATGCCATATATAGAATTGCAAAATAGCTACCTGTTTTACAAACTCAGTGGAAATCTCCATCTGTAGGACACGTTTTACTTACACAAGAGCCTCAGCTCTGTTTTCCAAATTGCTCTACCCAGGAAACCAATGCACTTCCAGCAGGTGCTTGAGGTAAATGTGCTGTGTTCTCCTCCAGAAGCATAGATAACACATGCACAAAAAAACACAGCCTCATGCCTCAAAGGGTGATGAGTTTACAACATACACAGTAATCAAATGTGAACTCAGAAAGTAAGGACCTTGTCTTTGAGGGGCTTCTATGGCCATTGTTGCCATCTTATTACAAAGTTCCCATCCTTCTTGGCAAATTCTCATGGGCAGCTCCTCACAGCACTGACTCCTCCTTCACAGCACAATCAACAAACTCCATCTCTCTCCCCACCCAGCTATCCCACTCTTTCGTGGCACTCATTCTTATTGGACACAGCTGTGGCCTGTTAAGGGCAGGCCTGTTCCTAATCTTTGGTGATTCGTGCAGCTGCAGCTCCTCAGGGGTGAGACTGCCTTCTGCACTATCTTTATTTTCTTACATTCTATCCCTCCACAGGCCATGACTAAAATTGATGCTGTTTTATTCAGTGTACTAACATTTTTCAGTATTTTGACACACAAAGAAAAATTATGGTATAGAAGGGATCTGTGAATACCCTGGTCACATGGTCTCCTAATTCCCTTCTCTCTCAGTACCACCTCTCAGTATTAAGAAAACCCCTGGTTCCAATGAGTTACACTTCTTCCCTGCAATCTTCAAGTATTTCTCTAACTTCACTATTTACTGGAAAAACAAGTAAATAGATAAAATAAAAACTTTAATCTTATCTTATTGTTTTAGTTATGCTATTATGGTCTGTAGATAACAATTTCTATTATTAGTCTTCCCTGAAAGCATGATGATAGAGACGTTACTTCATTTTTAAACTAGGCTCAGGATCTGTGATGGGTGAAATGCCAACTTATGATAAACCCAAGTCCTACTGAAATTCTGCAAGACATATTTGGAAATTACCTTAGCAAACACAGCCTATGAAAAATTATTATTTAACCCCAAAACACTTTTTCATCTTAAGAGACTATTCAAGCAGGTCTCTTGACTTGGTAAATAAGCTTTTAGCAATTCTTTTCTACAAACATAGAAATAAAAATCTGTTTTCACTTTGCTAAGCTTTGGGGAGGTTTAGTTGAAAATATACTTAAACCTAAAATTAACCAGTTAACATATTAATTACTTTAGCTACTATTTCATTTTCCTTTAGAGAACAGTAAAGTTTATTAGATGTACATAAAACCAATAAATACCTAAAGGATGATTATGGAAAAACAAAGATTGGAGACATGAAGACATATTAAGTAAACCAGGAAATAAAATAAAAATATTCTGCTGTTGCTGTAGAACTGTTTTCCAATTGCAAATCAGATTGTTTTTACTTTCTGCAGCTGCCACAGTGTCATTGTCTAGGATAATCCATCACATCAGCCAGTAGTGGTATATATGTACAGCTCTCCCTTATTAGAAAAGGAAAAATACTTGGGCAAGGACCACAAAGAACAATTTTAAAAACGTACTTTTACTCTACAAACACTACAAACAGCAAGAGAGTAAGTGTATACTATTGACAAAGCTAAATCCAAGATGGGAATTCAAACAGGTTAAAGGAAGAAAAAACCAAGCAAACAAAGAGTATAAGAAAAAAATAGGCACTGCAAGTTCTTTAAAAGGATTTACAGGCATATATTGATTGAGGTTCACACTGAGCACTACCAACTGACTTCGAAGCACCAAGGTAGTTTTAAAATACACAGCAAGTTAAAGCTGTAGCATTATTAACATTTAATGTTGTTTTGCCTTTAAACACTGACAAGATGTCTATTTTACCAAAATAAAAAATTCATTAAAGAACTCTTGTGAGATAGAGATTCAGGTTTAAAGCACAGAGTGCAAAACTTTCAGCTTCCTCAGCTCCTGAGGACATTTGAAGAACTGTGTCTTTATGCCAATTACAACACTATCAACCCAATGATGGTATCTGCATTAAAAAATAAAACTGTAAGTCAAAATCAAAAACTATTTTGAAAAACAATCTTGATAAAATAACAATGGCTTTTGATAATTTCAGAATGTCATTCTGGTTTTATGTTTAAACTGAACAAGAACGAAACCCACCTAAGCCTCATGCTAAGGGCAGTTCTGTTAAAAGAGCTCACTTTTCTGCCAGCCTTGCAAAGGCATGACATCCTCCATGTAACCTGATAAATGATGTTGAACTGGGATTAACTTAGGTGGCCAACAGCAGAGTAACAGGACCTGTCAGTAGAAGAAATGAGATAGTCCCTCATCCCTTCTGTGTTAATACAGAAGCTAATAAAATACAGATGGGCACAAATAAAGTGAAGTACATGAACCTTCACTTATTCTGAAAATGAAAGCTTAAAAAAAATCTTTTCGATATAGATTTAAATGTAAGACTGTTCTACAGAGAATTCTACAAGCTGCATATCACTACTTAATATGGCACAGTCGAGTTGGCTGCTGTCTATCGAGAGCTGAAATGACTCAGGGCTACAGAGCAGATGATATGCACCAGTGTGACAATCACACAAGCTTCAGAAAACAAAGAACTTTGGTGATGACAAGATCACAGTAAGAGACACTAGTTCTGCACTGTGTTCTGTATGGGCCTCCCAGACTTACCTGGTTCTGCTTTTTGTCTCCTCCTCACTCTGCAGCTACCAGGACCCTGCACGCTCTCCCCAGCCCAATCCTCCTGACCCGAGTTACCAATCCAATTCAAATTGCAATGTTACAAGTGTCAGCAGTGGCCAGAATCTTCACAAATCACGCCCCCTTTTTCAGCAAACACTGTAATGTACCTGCATTAATGGTAAGTTTCACTTTCAGCTAAATGTATCTGACAGTCTAAATCAGCCTCTCGTTCAAGTAAGCTCTGCTTCATTCCCTGTGGAATATGTCCTTACCCTTTTTATATATCAGAGGCAAGTGGAAAGTGCTTTTATATTTAGGAAGCTAGTTCAGGCACCTGGGTATTGAAACACAGGAAACAGAACTACAATGACAACTGATAACAACACAGTCTAGAATGATAGCAAGATGTTTTCATTTTGCATCCACTACATATAACGGTAATGCCCGTCAAAACTACAGGGTATCAAACTGATTTTCACCACCTGCTGAGAAGGTGAGCAATCCACAGAAACCACCTGACTCCTCTAATAAGCAGCAAAACTATGATAATGAAGAAAATAAACCCCATATCTCTTTCCCTACAATACCTAGGAATTGGTTTTGCCCCAGGAAGAGAGGCTAGGAACACTAAAAACACTGAACTTCACTAGAGATGATTTTGATCTTAGCTACAAGGCTGGAAGACCCAAAGTACTTTTGTGAGCTGGCAAATGACTAAAGCCTCCGAGTTCTGTGCTCTCCCAGGGGCAGCAGGAGCTGCGGTCTGTGTGCTGCAAACGCCCCTGCCTGGCAGCAGAAGAGCTGACAGGTCACCTGCCAGCACCACAAAGACAGCACTGTCACTTAGCCTGGAAGCTGGGGCCTCAGCCACGCCACAAGCACCAACTCCAGGAGAAGAAAGCGAGAAAAGGATCCATAAGACTATCAGTAGGTGTCTGAAAATAGACAACTCAAGCTGTCCATGCTAGAAGCAATTGGGAATTCAGTCCTAGGGAATGGGGGAGCTTCTGCAAAATGTTTCTCCAGAAAAGTTTGATATTTAATACTCTGTTGATTCTTTCTACGT
Organism: Melospiza georgiana; assembly: GCF_028018845.1. Lineage (NCBI taxonomy): Eukaryota > Metazoa > Chordata > Aves > Passeriformes > Passerellidae > Melospiza > Melospiza georgiana. The sequence continues at coordinate 53,292,385 of NC_080433.1, forward strand.
GTGCTTCCCCCCCATCCAACTCCATGTATATTTCATAAACCCTACATGGTATGATGAACTGTTATCTTTACACTGATCTCTATAACCATAACAACAATTAAATTTTCCAGCAACAATTTCAGCCCTACCCCTTATAGAAGCAGATGATTATTTACATCAATTTCAGCATGCCTTATCATGTAATGATTATAATGCACATGTACTATGAGACTAAAGTTCCCACTACATTTGCAAAATTATTCTAATGTTTCTATTGAATCCTTTATTGTGCAGTTTTTTGATTTCTCTCAGCAAACCTTGCATAGCAGATCTTCAGAGATCTTTTATTTTGGGAATAAAAATTTTATCTATTCCTCATTATAAATAATGACATAGCTTAAAAGCAGAACTGGAACTTCAGATCTGTTTCAAGTGATCTAAACTCTGACCTCTGCACAAGTGATCTAAAAAGAAGAAAAATTTAAAAAAGGAAGCTTCTTCACAAAACGCCATGAGCAGAAGAGATAACTTAGGCTTTTGCAGTGGAATACACAGCAACAGAAAGATGACCCCAAAATTTTGGAGTCAGCCCTTGAAGCTGTGCAATGGATACTGTTCACAAGCACATTTCAGCCTGGATGAACCTTTTGTGCATCTGTATCCCACCTCTTCTAATACTGCTGCACCTTGACCTCATCTCATGCTCTCTGCTATCTAAGCTTTAGCTTTTTCTTCAGGTTTTTCCTGATATTTCCTCACTTCCCAGCTGTTACTCTTACCTACTGCACTCATTCTTTCTGTCCTCCAAATGCATGCATATAAATAAGCTTCCAGTTTTTTAGGTCAATCTGTTTCTCCCAATCCCCCACCTTCAGAGGCCTAATCTCTGCCATATTCATCATGACAACACATGAGTACAAGAAAGGTCTCTGGAGGAGCTTAAGCACTGATCTGCATGACCATCCACAGTGTTTGGTTCCCTCAGCTGGCTTTTCAAATTATCACCTCACTTGGGGGCTGTTGGCAGTGGACAGCATCATTTCTATTTCAGCCAGCAGTGCTCCAAGACCTTCCTAGGCAGCTCCTGGCTCTTGTAAGGTCTTGTGCTCCCCAAGACACACAATATACCCAACCAAGGCCTTGCTATGAAAAAGAAGATCCTGGCAGTCTTGGTATTATATCAGACACTGAACTGAACCTTCCAAAGCCACCATTTGATTAAAGGCACGGGATTACCACACGTGACTTGAGGAGACAGCACACAGTGTGGGAGTGCCCAGGCCATTAGAGGATGCAGCACTTACCAGTGTCAATACAGACACCTTACCCCAGCTGCTTAACAGGGAAGGATCTGTTTCCTGCCGAGCAATTCCAAGCCCCAGCTTCACCAGTTTCACAACTTCTCACAGAGTCTGAGCCTAACCCTTCACCCTCTTGCTGACTCTCCTTGCTCTTCCACATTACCAGCTACTCATTCCTCAAAACTGACAAGCAATATTATTAACCAAAGGGCAAACTTCCTTTTCCCCCTAAGCCACTGGTTCTTTTGCCGAGCCCCAAACTTGGCCAGCTTCAATAGCTTATTACTGTAAGTACCAAGCCTTGTCAGACACCTCCAGGTATTATTTGGGATGCACTCAGTTTAGTTATAGTATTTGTTACAGTTTATGCTTTAGTATTGAAAACAGACAAGCTGAAATTTATCAAAGGTTCTTTAATTCAGCCAGTAATTAGTCATAGCAATTACAAAGTACCAATCCTGTAAGGAAGGGAAAGGTTTCTAAGTAAAAACTGTGGCTTTTTTTATTTCAATAGTTTCTACTCTGTCCTCATCTTCAGAAGTGACTGAATTACTTTGGCTGAAATGTTTCAAACAAAACTAGCTTGCAGCAAACACTAATGTCAGACAGCTTAAAAACCAGATAACACTAACAATTCCTCCCTTAAGATAAAGGGTGAGACATGATCAACTGTTACAAGTTATATATATTTCATGCAATTTGGTAGCACTGTACCCATATGTATGAACTAAAATGACTCAAACCAGGAATGAATACATAACAAAAACTAATTTCCAGATTTGAACAGAGCTCTAATTTTAGCTCAGTATTGTGTAACAGTTTTCTCAGGTATAATTTCCTTCCATGTATTTAAATTAGGAAGTTGTTCTCAACCACTTTTTAAAGCAAGTGGAAGAAAAGCTGCATCCCGATCACGTGCAGCACACAGCTTAGATGTCTCAGGAGCATCTGGTCTGCTCAGAGCAACACTTGACTTTTGGCTCTGTGTTCTCACATTTTTAGAAGCCTACTCTGTATTCATGACTGCAAAAGCAGAAGCATCCTCCTATACACACACACACACACGCCATCCCTAAAAGAAGAGGGGGAGCAGCTGGGATCCTTAGAGCCTGACCACAGAGCCAGCAGCCTGCACTGCGAGGCACACACCCTTGACAGGAACCCCGCTCCAAGGAGCTGCTAAAGGACAGCTCCTTCCCTGCCTGAAACATAACAGTGCCAGTAGGAAGAGATTTCAATTCAAAAGCAGCACACTGGAAGTAAAATTAGCTCAAAGCACTGGATCGTGACTTGGCATCTAATCACTGCACCATCCTACACGATTCACCAAATGAAGAACTCCCAAGAGGCTGACCTTAACAAAAGCAGACCTCCACCACATACCTACAATACAATATTTTTAAGCATAAGGAACACTGCAGTACACACTGATCAGCACAACCACACAAGTCAGACAGCTGTGCACATTCTGTCTGAGCTCATTTAACAATAAACAAAATCCATCAATTATTAGAAACAAAAGTATATGACTGCTTCAATTATGCAATAAACCTTCAAAAAGGCACTTAAATATTTGATGGTTTAGGCATGGTGGGCAGAATTTTTTATTTTAAATAATTGTTGCTAATTTCCCAACCACCACCACCGCCTCAAAAGGAAATTTCCAATGTGAGGGCTAACAACACACTCCAGAAATCAAGCATTTCCATCTACTTTTCTATTTTAAAACATTTAACCCCCTAATAGAAAACACTAAATGAGTAAGTTTCCCAGTTTATCTGCTGACATAAAGATACTGACTTTAAAAATGTTAAATAATTAAAAACTGCAAAACATTTTTTAAATTACAGTTAAAAAACCCAACTGAGAAACAGTTCCACAGAATTTCCATAGAATATTCCACATTCCATACAAATGAGGAGAACAGAGGAGAACAGAGAACAGTAGCTTGCTTTCCTTTAGGATGAGCACCTTCCGCTGTGTAACTAAATCTTGTCTTTAACATCATTTGAGCAAAAACTTCTTCATCAAGAATTATTGGTCTAGCACCAAGATAGCCTTCAAGTTAAAAAAGTTAATAGATATTGCCTGGTACATAATTTCTTGCATTTTTCATTTTTCTGGGTTATCATTTTCTGGTGACATCTGAATAACACTGGTACTTGCCAGTGTAAATTCATCCTATATAAAAGAAGAAAAAGCAAATTATTTTCTCCAGTAAAAACCCTGAAAGTACTTCATGTAAAAAGGAAGCTGAGTATGCTTCTTCTTACACCATGACTAAATTCTTCTTTTCACTCTGCTTGAAAAATAGTTTATGGGTCCAGTGCTAGAAGGCAACACATCTTCATACTTCCTTGAGAGGTCATCTGGGGAAATAGTGCTAAGTTTGTCAAATAACATCTGACAGTTGACTAGCTATCACTCTGTGCTAGAAATCTAATAAACTAAATTACAATCCTGCTGAAGGCAGAAATAATATAATTAAGGATACAGACAGCTAATGAGGAAAACAAGGCCTTCCAAAGCAAGACATGTTAAGCAGGGCATAGAGAGACTGAGTCAAATTTAACAGCTATTAAGTTAATTGAAAATGATGTCAGGAAAGCATAGAATTCTTAATATAGCACATTCTCACAAATAATTATAACTGGGAATTATTATCTGAACTGGAGGTTATTGTCATCACTCTCCTTCCTACTAAAAAGTGCCAAAACCATCACTCAGATAGGATTTTCTTTCTTGCCTTGTGAAATGCTGTAATTTTTTTCCCCCATTACACATCTGAGGAGGACAGAAAGAAAAAAAAATTTACTTAGGCTCCAACAGTGATGCAAGTCTACTGAAATCCTGCCAGTTAGAAACACCAACCTTTATGTTCAGGTTTCACTAAGAAAGACACTAAAGATGTTCCCAAGGCTGTATTTATGCCTTGCATCATCTGTCTGGCGATACACAAAAGTCTTTGCAAGGTCTTTATTGTTAGGCCAGGAAGTTAATGAGGCAGTGCACTTACCAACAGCAGGGGAAGCACAGACAAACCCAACAACTGTCTCGGGCAGGTTTAACACATTAAATGAAATGCAAAATAATGACGATTACACATATTCCCAAACAAAAGTAGAAAAAGTTTGTACTTTTAGAAAACATTTGAACTTAGAAAAGTCTGACTTGAAGTCATCCTGTTTCAGTACTCCATGAATCACCCCACATGCACCCTTGCTCTTTAGAGCCCACTCACTGCCACACCACGCTGACTGCCGTCCTTAGGATGACAAAGGACGCCCCAACAAAGGGGGGATCGCCCACTGGTTCCTATAAATCATCTTGAACCTCACTGATTATTTCAACAAAGGTGGTTCTGATACACAGGCATCTTTGGCTGTCTTCACAGAGAAGGGAAAGGACTGAAATGAATGACAATATTGCATCCTAGAATTGATTACAGAACAATGATGACAACTGAAAAAGGCCAAAAGCAGTGAAGTCATTTAGCTTTCCCTAACAAGCAGCATATGAAATGCAGCAGAGGAAAAAATCCAACACTTTTTAGACACTCATTATTAATTACTGAAGAAATAAGAATGCCTATCAAGCACACTAATCATGACTGAAAACTATGACATTATATGAAAGTATAACAAGGTACTTCTCTTGATTTACAAGAGATTAAGCAGGAGGGAAACATGAAAAGAAGTCATAAGAATTCCTGTTGAGCCTGACACCCAAGTTCTGCTTTCCACATCTTTCCATACTTCAATAAACATGAAATGAAAGTTCTACATTTCTGTATGGCAAAATAGCCCACCCTGAAACACCACACCTTCCTCTCATAGCATAAAAATTATTCCACTGTTCAACCTTCAACTGAAAATGAATACTTTAAAGCTTTAAAAAATATTTTAAAATACATATTTTATCACTTTTCTCCATCCAAAAACCCTTTCCTTCTTAGAGTTTATAGTTTCTTAGACCTAATCACATGAACAATAATGAAACAACAGAAATGAAAAAAGTCTGAAACAAACAAAATATTACTCTGCAACTCCTCCTCTTAAAGCTAAGTAGAATGGAAAGGTCTAGACAAACTTAGTCTTTGGTGTGAACTGCAAAAACCAACTGGGATTTTTCTCTCTCCCTGTTTTGTTTAGGCAACCAAGTGTTTAACCACTTCTACGTGAAATTTAAAACTCCAATTCTAAGAAGACCAGAGAAAAAACCTCTGCCCTAGATTTCAGGTAAATACCTCACAGGAGGGGAAGGATCTTCCTACTTCATACGCCCAGTGAAGTAGCACTTATTATTACTTTATTTGAGTTGGTGCTGGACAATGGGATAGCAGGGATCATTTGGGATCCAAACCTGTTGGAAACCACAATTATCTTATGCATGTTAAGACCATTGCATTCCTGGTTCTACACCCACTCCTCCCTGACAGAACATAACCCACCCTGTTCCTGTTCCCAGGGCACTGATCTCAGCCACATGAGCCAGTATGAGAGAAGTGTCACCTCCTCTGCGGTAGGTGGGTCACTGCATGCTCCAGCACACAGTCACCAGGGCAGAAGGAGGCAGATATTCATCCTTGGGGCACTCAGCAGGACCAGAAGGTGTCATTTATTGCTGCCTAGGACATTGGGCAGGGCTAAGATATTTCTCTTGAAGGAGAGACCACACAGTTTAGCCCCTGAATCATTTCTAGCAAACCACTATCAACAGGAAACACAAGAAACAGTGCAGGTTTCACAACTGGAAAATCTCACTATTCACATCCTCTCCTCCTGCACTAGAGAAACTTCCCTCTCTCACAAGTGAAGATGCACTTTTAACACACTTTTTCTCTTTTCTTATCTCTCATTTTTATCCTCCACCCCCACTCATTACAAGCTATCCATACTTGCTTTCCTGCTTGACATTAAAACTGAGACAGGCTCAGACTGTCTCAAACAAAGCTTTATCTCTGCCCGTGGGTCTCCACTGGCACCGTGGCACAGCACAGCCACACCTGACACAGCTCAGGTGCTCCAAACCTCCATCTCCAGGGCAGTGTGGGACCCAGCACTGACTCCCACAGTGGTGACAGGGATGAGCTGGCCCCTTCTGAGCTCTGTGCTGCGGGTCACAGTACCAGAGGCAGCGTGGTACAGGTGGCTCAGCAACACCACAGCCATGTAAAGCAGCTCAGTATGAAAATCTGCATATAATCAGCTTCAGATACCCTGTGAGGAACAGCACACTCAGGCTCTCCACGCTGCCTTGGGCTGGTAAACCCTGCCAAGCCTGGGAGGGAAGGCTGTGAGCAGTCAGACTAGGTCTCCCAACCTCATGCTGGGATCTCAGGCTGCTTACTGGAGAGAGTTTAGACACACCCAGCACCCTGAACTCCAAGAGAGTTTGTCAGCTTCCCATTTAATGCATGAATGCATATGGCTGGCTTAGATCTAATACTGAACCAAAGCCAAACTCCAGGCACCTGCCGAGGATGGCAGAGAAAAAAAGCCTTATTTGGAGACAGCAGGAGACAGCCCAAGTCCAGGCAGGGCCAGTGCCAAGCACCGAGTGGGAACTTTTTGTGCCTCCCTGACCGAGCTTACCCACCCTTCCACCTCAGGTGGGTCCTTCAGCCTCTCCACTGTCCAGACTAACACCCTTCCACCCCTGAAGCAGCTATTATGATCTTACAAACAAAAAACGCCAAGGTATGCAGAATTTTCAGAGAGTAGTAACCTTTGGTCGTTATGTGATGTTAAGATTTAACCATACAATAACAAACATAGTTTGTTTTCCACTGTGATTGACAGAGAGCCGGTTTTCCTGGTATAATACTAGGAGCAGTAAAACTACTTCCCAGTGATTAGCGCTTTCCTAGAGAAACACCTTCATGTTTTTCCAAGATTAATGATTAATTAAACAAACAACAAAAAGAAGGAAAAAAAAACCCACCCAAAAGCAACCAACCAAAAAAAAAGCTGAAAAATAACTATTTAGGTTTATTCTGAAACACAGTATTAAATATCAAAATTGAGTATCACTAAAATGAAGCCTTATTTAATAAGCCACAAATGCTTATGGGAACATCTTCATGAGTCACTGAATTGCTTTCCTTCTCTGAAATCACCAGCACTGAGGAAGAGTAGATTTCTGTATTAAAGGTCAAGCCAGAACAAAACTGGTAAGAATATACACCAATAACCAAATGTTTTCAGCAGAAAACAAATAAATGTTTTGGTGAAGTTAATTGTAAGTAAATTGTCACAGTGTGTAGATAACACTATGGCCTTTAACACATGCACCTCCATAAATCTATGAGCAAGTTTTCTCAGAGTTCCACAATGTAGTGGATCACAGGCAGGTATAGATCACAGTATGATTGTCAGGTCTCTTTATTCCAGCCAAACTGAACAAGCATTAAGACAGGTAAAAGACTAAATATTAATAGAAGTGTCTTTACATGCAAACACCTAAAAATGTACATAAAAATCTTGGTGCTGGTAAGTGCATATGGAAAGAGCAACTGACAAATATGAGGGAATTTGTGACAATGACTAAAATCAGTTTAAAATAAGCATCATCTTCCCCTTCTGTGAACTCCAAGCTTTGCTGAAAATGAATATTCCAGTTGATGGAAATCCATGAAAATCCATCTCACCAGGAAAGAAATGGAGCCTCACAGTGTTAACCACTAGATCTACACAAGGGTCGTGTTTAATGTTCACCCACTGGAGTCTGGGTTGCTCTTTGCCCACTTCAGACTCACACGAGCTCTGCTGCCCTGGCACAGGCCAAGTCTCTCCTCCCAGATGGTGAATTAGGGCTCTGTCTGACAAAGCAGGTCTGGTCTGACCTGAATTTGTGATGTAACACATGACGTAGGTGAGAACCCACAACGTGTGAGAAAGAAATAAAGGGGAAAGGCCACAGGCCTGTTTTTCTGGGGTAGAACCAAAACAAAGTGCCATTTCCTCATGCCTGAACTTCTGCATTTCCAGGCAGGACAGTCTGAGTTCCCCTTTATTCACAGATGCTTCCTAGAACATAACCCATATAAACATGGGAGGTTCACACTCATCTTATGCATTTATGCTTTTTCAGAAGCCAAGGGGTAGAATAATTGAACCCCTTTCAATGAACACACCAGCCCATTTCAGTCAATCAACCCAAAAAATTTACTATCATTACAGGGTGTAAGACTGACCTCACAGATAAACTGAAGATTCAACATTATTCCTAACTGTATCCAAGACATCTCAATTCAAAAGATGAACATTACACACAGTGTGACTTTTAAAAAAAAGTAAAAAATTCTGGCTCTAACAGACACAAATCAGCTACAAAAATTAAGATTTTTATGTCTACTAAAATATTTGATTTTTTAATCCCTTTTTTTTTTTAGAAATCAAGATTCAGTTAGAACAGATAATTGCTCTCAAATTCAAATAAAAATTATAATAATCAAACAACACCTAGGGGTAATATGAATTTTATAGTTCATCTCCTAATCAAGCTTGTCTTATAATATTTTTTGTATATCATTTAACTTGTATTTTAATGAAATTTGCAGCCCAGCCCAGTAAGACTGAAATAGGTTACTGTGCTGAGATGAACTGCCTCAGGGACAACGGGGAAAAAAGAGCTGGGACAGACTCCTCTTCAGCAGTGCCTCGTGCTGCCTTCATCTGTCAGCTCGATTCTGCACCAGCATGTCTGTGATCACAGAGACGGGGCTACAGCAGCCTGTGATTTATTTAATGAATCCAGCCCAGGAAAAGAGTATGGGAGGACTTACTGTTGTGTTTTAATTGCATATTTCTTTGATAAGAAAAAGGCTGAGGGAAAACCTCTTCCACATGAGGCTCCTGCCCTAGAGACAATGTGGGCTCTTTATATTCCCTTTCAAAGTATATAAACATGAGCCTGGGAGCAACAGTGCAACAGGGAGTGAGAGATGCCACAGGGGCAACACCAGCCACTTCAGATTACCCTGACTTCACGATCCTTGGGGCAACAAGGGATGCACACAGCAAGCTCACTGCCCTGGACTTCAGGAGAGCAGATTTTGGTCACTTCTTTGGGATCTGCTCAGTAGGGTACCATGGGATAAAGCCCCAGAGGGAAGGGGGCCTAAGAAGGCTGGTTAATATTCAAAGATCTCTTCCTCCCAGCTCAGCAATAATGTATCCCAAAAAAGAGGGTAAAACCACCAGGAGGTCTGCATGGATGAAAAAGGAGCTCTTGGACACACTCAAACAGGAAGTCTACAGATGGTGGAACCAGGGACAGGGAGCCTCTGAGGAATGCAGAGCAATTGTGCAAGCAACCGGGGACCATGTTAGGAAAACTGAAGCCCAGATAGAACTACATCTCTCCAGGGCAACAAAAAAGCTTCAACAGGTACATCCACAATAAAAAGAAAATTAGGGAAATGTGGGCTCTCTCTAGAAGGAAACCTGGTTACCTGGGATATGGAGAAGGCTGAGGAACTCAGTGAGCTCAGACTTCACTGGCAACTGCTCCAAGCACATCACCCACATCAAAGGCAGGAACTGGGAGAGTGAAGGAGATCAGGAGAAGATCAGATTTGAGTCCATCCGAGGCACCTGAAGGTGCACAAGGCCATGGGACCTGATGAGATCAATGTACAGGCCCTTAGGGAACCAGCAGATGGAATTGCTAAGCTGTCCATCACATTTGAGAAGTCATGGCAGTCCCATGAGGTTCCCACTGACTGGAAAAGGGGAAACATAACACTCATTTTTAAAAGAGGGAAAAAAGGAAGACCACAGAAATACAGGCCAATCTCACAGCTGTGTCTGGAAGGATCATGGGGCAAATACTCTTGGAAACTATGCTTAGGCACATGGAAAATAAGAGGGTGATTTGTGACGGCCAGCATGGCTGCACTAGGAGCAAATTTTGCCGGAGAAATTTGATGGCCTTCTATGATGTTACAATGTAAAGTTATTTTCTTGTTCTCCGTTTTGCCATAAAGACAACACAGTCATCTCCATGTGGTTTTCCTGCCATTTTTTCCCCTAGTTTTCTAGTCTGCCATCTGTTTCTTCTCTCAGTATAGCTAAAAACATTTTTAGCTCTCTGCTTCTTCCACACAGCTCTTTTAAAGAAATCTCTTGCTATCTTGCCACTGCCAGTCACTTATCATCCCCTGAGAACTCTGAGGTTTCATTTTCTTTTTGCCTCCAACTGGCTGTCCTTTCTTACTGTCCTGCCCAATGAAACCCTTACACTGACATTGACTAGTGAAAGGAGGGGAGAAATAGACAACAAAGAAGGCATTTGCAATTTATTGGAAACTTGAATCATAAGGAAAAAATACACAAGCAAAAGAGTATATTATAGCCAGGAATTGCTGCTAGTCCAACTCAGCACACAACAACCAACTCACTGCAAAACCAGAAAAGCCACTACACATGCAACTATTTAAAAAGAAGGCTGAATCAGTCAGCTTTCTCAACATGACTACACAGAAAGGCAATGTTGTCAGGCTGCCCCAAAGTTACAGCTATTCTGATCCAAGAAAAGGCTGGAAATGCACTCAGAAGTCAAGCATGCTCATTGAGAGCACTGAGTCATACCACCCTCTCACTGGCAAGAAGCTCTGCTGCCACTTTCCCCACCTCTACAGGCTGGTTTTGGGACCTGGCTCCCACACCCAGAACAATACCCCATCGTGCCACAGACAGCTTGCCATTTTGCAAATTTGGTACATTTTAGTTCTGCTTTTATGATGCAAAGGTAAGTAACATTAGATAATGGATTGAACTCAGAATGACCTCATCTTCAATTGTCACCATACATTGACTCAGCAACTGAAGAGGGACAAGTGTTTGTATGAAAAATTATGCAAAATTGTGACTATCATTAAATGATTATATCTCTGGGAGTGAGAAGTCACATGTTTTTGATTTCTGCATTTATACCATAAGCAATTAAAACAATAATTGTAATTCAGTCTGAGTATCCGTATCCATTTTATAAAAAGCAGAAATTCAAAAGCAGAATTGATGTTTTGCTGTTGAAGATGGGAACATCCATTATTAGGCTTTCATTTACTTTATTTAAAAGTAATTTAAAATCCTAACACATAGTAGAGTACTACACCTTGAAAAAAAGGACATTGATTTGTAATCAGCTATGAACTTCTTCCCAACTATTTCCAACGAGCTACTGCATAAAACAGATCTAAACTGTGCCCTTCCTTACACACTGTTCCCCCTGTTCTCTATTCCAAGTTTCAGCAGCTTAGAGTTAATGGTGTCCCACAGTATAAGTCTGTATTTTAGGACACCAAAGCAGGTTAAAACCACAGCAACAAGTAGACACAGAAATTATCTAACAGCACTGCTACTGAACACTGGTTGCTAAATGCAGACCAGGCATTAAGCATGGGAGAGGAAAAAAGTACAAGCTTGGAGCCCTCGTTACAGATTCTGCTTATTTTGAGAGGAGCAGCTTTAAAATTCAAACTAGGAAATCATGTTGGAGGGAAGGGAGGCTATCCTGAGTCCAGCAGGGATCCATGCTCGGGCTCATGCTGCTCAGTGTACTCAGAAATGACCTGGAAAAGGAGTAAACCCTGAGCCTTTAAGAGCTCCAAAATCCTCGTAACTATAAGGATTGGCTACAACTGATGAAGGGCCTTGCAGAAAAACAGAAGACAATAAAATAGCAAAACCAAAAGTCAAACAAAAAATAGCTACATAATGAATTGTGAATTGTCAAAAAATATCTAGAATTAAATACTGAATTTATGTTCAGCATTTAAGTTTATGATTAGACCAAAGTCAGTGCAATGCACATCACTGGGTGAAAAAAAAAAAAAAAACAAAAACAAACCAAGAACTGGGAAAACAACACACAAACAGAAGAGGATTTTTAAATTTTTTTTCATATACATATCTGATATTTACGGTATAATTCAGCTGCACCTGCATCTGGTGTGTAATATTTTTTTCTCCTTCAAAAACCACTATTCTCCCCCAAATCTCAGGAAAAAAGTCTACAGCCACACTTGGAAACAGTTTTGAAAACAATCTTCCAGTTGCCTCTTTTTTCTCATGTATAGAAATTGTTACTTCTCTGATTATAAACAAAGCATATCATTTTAATAGATGGCTTTCTAAATAGACAAGGGTCTAAAAAACTGGCTTTAGGATATAAATATTTTCTTACTAAGACTCACCAAAAGCCATGATGAATTAATAGAGTCCAACTTCTGTTTTCTCAAAATGATCATATTAAAGATACCACATTCCAGGAAAAAAAAAAAAAAGTATTTTCTTTTAAGTATTCCCTCTCTTGCAATACATTTAGCACTTCTATTATGCAGAGATACCAATTTTCGCTCACATGTCTGACAAAGGGACTGGAGTAAGCATTAATCTGGAAATTAATTTATTTAAGTTGTCACCATTAACAAGCCCAAACATAAAGACAGCTAAATGTGCTTGTGCAGAGACTTCCTGAATGCAAGCGAGACCAACATCAGCCAGACACACACTTACCACTCCTGACTGACTGTAGCAGCAGCTCTCCTAATCAGAGAGATGAATGGATACGCAGTCTGTCAGAAAAGGGAACAAAGACCTGTGGCTACAGGCAAAAAGCTCCCTGCTCACTGGGCTAGGAAGCTTAATTTGCATTATTCGAAGCAAAACAGCTCTTGTCAGGAGGTTTTTGACCACCCATTCTCTTTTATTTCACAGTGGAATTAGGTGATATTATCTATAGCTAATTGTTTGGATCCCTAGAACAGGCTGAGCAAGCAGTAACACAGGCTGGGCCACACTGGTTTAATACAGCTTTGCAAAACAGAAGGCTAGATCATCACCCTGCTCACATCCCCGGCATAAAACAAACCTGTGTCCTTTTCCTCAGAGTGCTGTGTCAGCCTCTCCAAGGAAGGACAGCATCCAGGAGGATCAGACTCAGCATTAGAGCTTAAGCTTTCCAGAGCTGCCAGAGCAGCGGTTCTGCCTCTCCAGGTGGACTGGCACTCCTGCTTTCAGAGGAGACAGCTCAGTTTATGTCCTGTGTGAGATGGTGACAGCAGAGAACTTGCTAGTCATCTGCTGTATTTACCTCAGCTCTGCTAACTCACTGCTTAACAATTCCCTGGCAATTTCTGGCTCATTTGTACCCATGAAAAGAGCTCTTTTTCATTTAAATGAGTTTATGGGGTAAGGTTTCCACATGGTGGAGGCTAGCAGGTGTCACTCTGAAGGTGTATCTATTACACAGGTATATGTTTACCCCTTCCCTGTATCAGTCCAAAACAAAGGAAATAGTTTCTGACAGGAGGACATGAAACCTCCCCTTTGCATCATGCTTTGTCCTAGGCTGTGGCACATGTGCTCTGCACACTGCTCAGCTTGACCAAAAGGCAGCACAGAGGGTAACAAGGAACCTGCTGGAGAAAACAAACCAAGCCAGCACCTGTAGCTGAACAGGCACAGGAGAAAGGGGCATCTCTTCCAGCAGCACTGTCACTCCAGGAAGCAATCACTGCTGCTCCATCACAGTGCTGTTCCACACCCATTCCCCTCCCACTGTTAAATCCAAGAACCCCCACTAATCCCACCTATTCAAGAGCAGAGGTTTAAGAGCCATGCAAAACACCACTGTGTCCTTGACCAGGCTGTCATCTAAGAGCTGAGAGCACAATATCTCCAGGATTAATTCCTGCCTGCTTAAAACTGAGGGGTACAAGGAAAGCTGAGCTTTGCAGGAAGCCATGGGCTTTTCCAGCTGCTTCCTTGGTATTTAAGAAACATCAAGCTTCATACTCCATTGGTTTTTTTTTATCTCTTTGAATGTAAATTGTTGGTAATCACCTAAAAGCTTTTCTTAAGGTGCCTTCCAGCCAATTTTTACCAGAAATTACTAAAATTCTGAAAGTCAGAATCCACTTTTCAGGTCTCAGAAATAATCATCAATCCCCCACTGCAAAGCACATGAGCATCTATCTGAATGCTCCCTAGAAATGGCAGAGGGAGAATACATGTCACAGAATGCAAGAACTTTTATTATTTAAAATAGGAAGAATAAACTATCTTCATGCAAAGTACAAGTTGGGGTTTTTTTCTTGCATATTTAAGTGCAATACTAGAACTTGACAAGTGCTAAATTTTTTTTTTCCTCTTAAGTTTCTACTTTTTCTTCCTTGGCGTCTATACATTAAATTTTATGTACAATTCCTTGCAATGCAGGAAATGCTGCCAAATGTTTCCCTGGGAAAAAACACTAGGGTAATAAAAGTTTGGAAGAAATCTGGTGAACAAACCAGATGTCAACATATTTGCATGAAACCAGGCATAAGATATGTGAAACAGAAAAACTGAAATTACTCTGGGGGGACAAAAAGGCATCCTTCCAGTTAAGTCTGTTAATAGGGAACCCTGGCTGCTGAGTACATCCAACAATTCAGCTTTCCAGCAGGAAACATTACCACTGTCAGAGACTTTCTTAGCCTCTCTGTTAGGGAGTGCCATATTTCAGGCATTCAGAGCATAAAGCAATGACAACAATGCAGAGTCACATGAAGTTGTTCCACACCAGCTGTGTAAGTTTCCTGAAATCTCATTCACCTAAAGGTCAAGAACTTTTGATACTGTACGTATGAGGCCTTTGAGAAATTATTTGGAGTTCAAGTGCCTGTAAGATTTTCCTCATGATTCATTGCAAAGCCAACACTTGATTGACTTGCTTGGCAATGTGACACGTTATCCACATATGTTCTGCTATGCAGGAAATGCATTTGGTCTTTTCTGCTGGTTTTGGAACCAAGTAGCTCCCGACTTAGAAAAAAACTTTATGGAGGTATGATGGATTACAGCAATTTCTGATTTTGCCAACACAAATTAGATTGTTTGTAACAATCCTGACTCAAGAAGATATCCACCTTGAAAGTTACTTAAAAAACAATCAAAATTCGCATTTTCAATTCATATTTTAAATTAAAAAAATTGAAGTAATCTAACCTGAAAATATAAAGGATTTGGAAAATGGTATTCTGCCAAGCCTAATCCTAATGTGCTTGGTTTTAAACATACATAACCCAACAAAATGTAGCCTCTGGCTTAAAAACAATCCTGTATTAAAGCCATAGGTAATCTGTCTTACATAATGCTATTTGCATTTTGTAAATCCTGTTAAAAATACTTGTGACATCAAATCAATGTCTTCTAATTGCAAATGCAGCATCCAAACCAGGACTCACATAGTAGACCTGGTTTGGGGCTTTTTCTTTATTTCATGAAAAGTCTTCGTAGCATTTGTGGTATACATAAACAGCACAGTTGTATGAACTGAAGTTTAGTATTTTAGTACAAATATAAATTAAATTAGAGAATTATCATCACTTATCCTTGGAAATTAAACTAGAGTCTAATATTCCAGTTTGGTTAATTACTCACATCCATGGGATGTGATGACAAAACAAATTCTGCCACTAATAAAACAGATAACTTTATGATAGGGAGTTAATACTAAACCTTTTGCTAATTCACCTTATCCCACTTAAATTTTGAACAGCAATTTAGTTTGTAGCATAAAAAAGTCACAGAATGCAGGCAGATATCCAAGTACACTGCACAGGCCCCAGGTGAGCCTTAGAAGTTCCTAGAGAGTCAACTTCACTCCCCCAGCTGTGCACACAACACATATTCTGAGCAGATAAACACCTGGCTTTGGTCTAGCACTCTACAGCTCCCTAAGTAGATGTGATTAGGCACCTGAAGTCTACAAGAGTTCTCTTGAAGAGCTGCAGAAGTCAGATGTGGTGGGGATCACAATTCCTGAGAAGCACAGTCCTCCTCAGCCAGGTGGCTGTGGCACACATTTAATGATTGATGGGGGATCCATCATCAAGCTCCCCATAAGAAGGGCTGATTGAACGGGGCTGCTGAAGGTTTATTACAGAATACAGGCTCACTGGAGAGTACAATCTGGCAGCCTTTCATTCCCTGTTGCACAGGGGCTCGGGACAGATGAAAACTTTCACATACCATGCTCTAGGTCCTGGCAGTCAGAACCCAGAGAACAAAAGGGACTGAGATCCCATGAAGCCCAGCAAAAAACAAAAAATCCCACAAAAACAAAAACCCCAAACCAAAACAAAAAGCGAACAAAACATAAACAAACAAAAAAGCAACCAAACAAAAAATGCCCAACAACCAAAACACAACAGAACCAGGATCTCTCACTTCTTCTGTGACCCAGTCACTGGGAAAAAAAAAGTTCTTTTTCCAATACTCTGAAACATTTGTCCACAGAAGAACAACAGACAAACTTGCTCTGAAATGGACAGAAGACATCAGAATAACTTGAGTAGTAAAGGTTGGAAAGGATTTCTGGAAGTCACCTGGTTTAAACATTTGCCTCCCACTCTGCTCAGCAAAGGAACAAATTCAAAGTTAGATACAATATCCTAATGATTCCTTAATGCTTTTAAGCAAAGACAGACAAGGATTTCATTGGACTGGTCTTCAGTGAGTTCTTATTTTTCAACAAGATGCAAAATGCTAAAAACAAAGTTCTGTTGGGCAAGTCTACCCCATACCAGATAGTTCAGATTCTGGTACAGCTGAATTTAAGTTATGAAGACAGGATTCCACTTTATTATGCATAAACACACAATGAACACTATATTTACAGATATGTTCAATTACTGCAGTAACATTTGTCAGAAAAATACTCTGGAGTCCAACAGGGTTCCAAGCCCTGATCTGGTTCAGTTTAGTCTGATGGTCTCTTGAAATTTGAATTTGAATTAAATTTGAAAATACAAGTGCTGCATGTCCTACCAAGTCTGGCACACACTCAGCAGAGTAACAAGTACCCCAAGGTCTCATCTCTGATTGTGGCTCAAAGCAGGTGCCTCAGGGAAAAGGATACATGTGTGGCAATACCCTCCCAGCCTTCATCACCTTCCCAGTGCCCAGCTCTACTGCTATACAGTCTTGATGAAGTACTAACATTTGTACACCATGCTGTCATCAGGACACAGGCATCCCATTTCAGAAGCTATAGCAGGCTGTTTGAAATATTACATGCTGTTAGTGGCAATGGCTGTAAAGTTAGCAATTAACACTAGCACAGAAACCACTTAAGACATAGTCTGCTTCCAGGAAAACAGCCACAAAATTTTTCCAGAAAGTTTGTAAAATGTATGTCCATTCCTTTATCCTGATTTTACTACCAAATTTTGGTCTAAACCAATATATTTTATATTGTAGCAAGATATACAGAATTTATAATTATGGAGAAAAACCAAATTAAATTCAAAACACCATACAGTTACCATGGCTGTGTCTGTGTGCACACCCAGCACACTTACTCATCAGCCCCCAGCATGGACCAGGAACTGTTCAAATGAAATATCTCAAATCAGTCCCTTGTGGCATTTGCACAGCATGATGACTGAATAAACTCTCACCTGCCTTTATAACAAGGCAGCTGGTAAACAGGACCCTTCAGCTGGGAATAATGGACAGTCCCTCAAGTTTCCCTCGGCAGCTCCAGCTGTGCACAGGCCAACTGGAGCTGCTTGCAAGCATGAGTAGCATCTGATGTTGAGAATCCAGCATTCCCAGAGATTCCCTCAGGCAGCTGAAACTGCTCCTATTTACGTGGCAATCTCCTGTGTATAAGCAAGACAGCCAGGAAATTCAAAATGGAATAGAGTTTATGGTAAACTGAAAGAAACAGATCATGTGTAATCAGTAGAAAATGCTTTGTGGACTCTCATTTAATCCAGACAAAGAGACTTCCACCACCAGGTGATAAAGGACCATCAGACCCTATCCAAGAGATTAGATTCCTCAAATGAGCATTACTCAACACAACAGAAACTAGTTGATTACCTTTCCCATTCACTCTTTAAACAAACAGCTGTCTGTCTGTGCAACAATATTGAGAAAGTTATTTGGAGACAAGGGATTGCATTGTCCTTTTCAAGGAAACACTATGGTCATCTCACAGAATTTGTCAACACGTTAAGCCTACCTCATCTGCATCTGTGTTGCTTCCTTAATGGTTTCCAAATTTAGGTTTCTGGTGTAGTCCCTAGAAATACTTGTTTTATCAAAGTTGCAGTGAACTAAATGACAGCAAATTATCAAAAGCCCAATTCAGGCTTCAGATCAATCCTAGAGGCATCATTCCCATTTTACATAGATGGTGGACCAGAAAAAGCCAGTAACACTGAGATTTTAATGCAATTTTAAAATAATGACACCAGATCGAAAAATAGAACTCCAGTCATTTCTCACACATTTTTTCTGAAATAGCTGAAGTGAATTCACTGCAAATTCCTGCAAGTACTTTAAATTACTACCCAGACAGGATCAGAACTGTATTTCCCAAGTGAAGGTTGCACCTACCACTCGCATCACAGGTTCTCAGTCAGTCCAAGCATGATCAGCTTCACAACTCTGGCTTCTCAAAAAACCCAGCCATCACAGATAAGTTTGTTCTTAGTCTTATTCCTTCATATACACTGTTAGGCAATTCCAACAGTTTTCCTATTCCTTAAAGACCAACCATGGCTGCTTGGAATGACAGTGATGAGCAGCCGTAATCCCGAACACAGGTTACACCTTAGGACCAGTGGGGAACCAGTGCTGATGTGCAAGCACAGTCATCACCCCAGAAGGTGTCACTCCCACCCTCATTTCCTTCCCTATAGGCATAGTTTTATTTCAATTATCCAAGTCAGTAAAGGGATCAGATAATTATCAGAAGTTTAAAAAAGCCATGGAGATAACACATGCATGCACAGAGTAAGTTACAGAACTCTCAGCAGTGTAACAAGGAAGTCACCTGGACTGCTGAGTATGAATTGACACAAATCCCTTCACTAACACTGACCTCAGATCAGACAGCACAGCACAAAAAGTTACTCTCCTGCTCTCTTACCTACATTTGCTCACAAGAAGTCAATTTGGGGCACTTCTACATTTATAGCACAGTTAATACATAGCCTGAAAAATAAATAGAAATAACCTTGGCAGAAATCACAGCTTGAAGAATCAACAGAAATACACATAATGGAAATCTCTTTATTTAAAATTATTGTATGATGATACTTCTAATGATTGCAACTTGCCAGTGTAACATAAAAGCCACAACCAGCTCCTGGGACAGTTGGCTGGATGTGCAAGGGAAGCTCCACCCAAACACACCCCCTGCTCAAAGTATAACAAAAATGAACGAAATCTCAAAACTCATCACCTTTTGTCATCAAGCTCTCTACCTAATCAGTAACTTCACTACAACAGAATATCATCCATTCATGCTGAAGTCAGTGAGGATAATCTGGCCATACTGGCTCTCCAAACTCAGTATTAGTGGCATTGTCCTCAGCCATCTGCAGGACATTATACTTTCTTTACAGTATAGTTGTTAGCTTTCCAGTACTGAAGCTACTAAAGTTATTCAGAATTAAACTAGTTTAATCTAAGCTTTCCTTTCCACATCACCAATACGATTATTCACCTCAAATGCAGCTTCTCTAACAGCAAAGGAAACTTTTGATGAGCAAGGTGTGCTACATGAAGGGCTTCTGAAAGTGGAATACTTATGCTAACCTTGTGTCCTTTCACACAGAGTTTTTAAACTGTGGTATTGAACAGTGACATCATAAAACAGTAACAAAAGTCACCAATATGAATCTATTTAGTGGAGCAGTATTTAATATTCTTGAAAAGCATTAAGTGTTAAAAAACTGTACTGCATAGTAGCCATCAATTGTGTCTAGAAGCTGTAATCATACATTACAATCTCATTAGGACTGGTAATGTATGGACAGAGAGCCACAGTCTCAAACAACACACAGAAATTTGCAAAATAATTTTATACGAAAACTCAGAAGTTATTAGACAACAAAGATTTTAAGATACTTCAAAGTCTGACTGTTTGATTATATTAAGAATGTAAGCCTTTTTAAAAGGCAACTGTAAGTTTTACTTTACATTTCTGTGCCTACTAACACCCAATTGCACTCAGAGTAAGATTTACATACTAATTACTTGCCTATGCCTGAATAGCAGGTATTTAAAAATCTATCACTGGATGGTAGAAAAAGCAATGAAGGGATAAAGAAGAAAAGGGAGTAAAAAATGTTGCTCTTCTGGGTCCTACTTATAGAATTGCAAGTGTTTCATTTTGTGCTCTGCTCAAGTCTTTGTTAGAGGATTAGTGTTCAGAAATTGAATTATATTACCAAGGTTGAGTTACATTTTCAGTTCTGTCTGAAAAGGGATGGGTTGTTCTTTCCAATGATATTCAGTGTTAAAAATTACCAGTATCTCTATTTCCCATAGTAATAGTCAAATGGCAATATACTGCAAGTACTGAAATGTTTAAATTCCAAGTCATATTTCAAGGCTGTCAGTTCAATACCTTTCATAGTTAATTATAAAAATAAATTAACATTAAAACTGAGGAGAATTACTGAAATTATAATCAAACACTTCCTAATTCCACTAATCTGAATTCTTTTTTTGAAAAGGATCAAAAATTAAAGTAGTGCACTAGCTCACCACAACTACTGAATTATAAATTATTTCCCATTACCACAGATATTTATCTTTGACTAATAAAAGCAAATATTCAACTATTTTTAAATATAATCACAGAAACAGAAGCCTCACTCCATCCTCTCTACTATCCAGGATAATCCAGGCACTAAACTTGAGGGATCTTAATTATTCTGCATCTTCAGAGAGATATGTTCTTGTACTATTTTGCAATTTTCATTCCAGTGTTCTGTCACAACTCAGATGTGTGCAGAATAATCACTGGAGCATAGATCAAGAGACTGTCACAGAAAGGTCATTTTTACACTAGTGAGCAGCAAGTAAAGGAACAGATGAACAATCTTTAGGAGAAGAATCTTACAAATCTTTTTTTTAAACTTAGTCCTTTACTAATTCAGACAATACTTCAGAGTTTTGAGCAACACTCACTAAAACTACAGCTTGAAGTTTTG
This sequence comes from Melospiza georgiana, assembly GCF_028018845.1. Classification (NCBI taxonomy): domain Eukaryota; kingdom Metazoa; phylum Chordata; class Aves; order Passeriformes; family Passerellidae; genus Melospiza; species Melospiza georgiana. Next base: position 53,313,673 of record NC_080433.1, read on the forward strand.
TTTTAGTAAACAAGAAATCATAGTACCTATTTGCATGTAATTAACCAGCCTTCTCTTTGCTCTGTTTCCCCTCACTTTTCTTCACATTTTCTTCTGGTTTCAGCACTTTCTTCCTCTTCTCCCTTCCATTTCAATAAATATGTCTTTCTATTGACAGTCAAACAAGGAAGCTACCTATTAGTTTGCAATTTGAACTTTCCCATTTATAATAATTTAAAAAATCGTATTTATTTACTTTAGTTTGCTGTCTTGAGTATGATTAGTAACTGTTGTGCTGTCTTTCAATACAATCTCAGTTAAACTAAATGGGGAGGGGAATTCACAGGAATGTTTGACTCTTAGGACAGCTTTACCTCAGGAAAAAACCACACATAAATGTCTGGATAACATAATGAACACAGAGACTAATCTTCCTACTAATGTGAACTTTGGCATTAGCCCTGGCAGCCACTTAACTTCCAACAGATTGTGATGCTGCAGATGTTCTCAGCAATAGTGTTTCTGCCACTGTATCTAAGGGATAGAATTGAGCCCTTGTAGAAAGCTATCAGGTCTCATTACTTTGGCCACTTTTTCTTAAGGTGCAAAAATCAACCAATTATTGACTGCAACTCTGATTTTATTTTCAGGTGTTTCTAGACATGGGGGACAGGGGAAGCTACGACACATTATTCAAGTGAATGAGTTATTAAGATTTGTATATTCATATTTAATCCCATGATACCCTTTCAGATGTCTGATCCTGTCAATTCTGGATGTGACGAGAAACCTACTCCTGTATTTCAATGCCAAGGTGAGAAGCTTGTGAATTACATAAAACTTTAGTAGTAAAAAAAAGTACCAGCATAACTGGTAGAGTTGACATCCCCAGAGAGCAACCAAAGGTCTTTTAAGACATGATTGTAAAAAATATTGTGGCTTCAAAACAAGGGGTTAAAGGCTTTTCTTTCCTCACAAAACCAGTCTAGGTTTTAGAGGAAAATAATTCAAAGAAAAGACACTATCACTGTAACTTGAGACAGTGCATGAGCAGTAAAACCCAAAATATTCACTTACTTTAATTAAACACCTACATTCCTATCAAGTAAGCTAAGTAAAAATTACTACACATCATTTTTCACTAAAATCTACACTACAGCTTTCCTGACAAAGGCTACTTTATTGAAGCATTTAAGGTCTGTAATATTAAATATTTTCCATAATACTCTGAAGAGCTAAATTACACACTTTAAAGGACACAGATATTATTAATAAAATAAAACTATATGCAAATCCTGGGATATATCCAGGAAAACATGAAATTTAATTCAGAGAGATTCTTTATTCTTTTAACTACAAGGGAGAAACTATTGAGAAAGGAGTCTACTTTTCATTGCCAAATGAAAAACATGTTCAAATTAAAATTACTGGACTCAATATAAAGGCAAATGAGTTGAGTTAAAGAACTCATTATTTACACATCAACTGCATGATCTGATGAACTACTCTGACTTCCACTGTTGAAATAGAAAACCTCAGGTGAGTTCTAAGCAGATGTATTTACTTTCATCTTAAACACTAAACAGTATTATATTTCCGTCAGTGTATGAAATTTTGTGCCTTTTCACTGTTTTTTTTTATTCAGTCATTATCTCATTGCATTTTTACAGGCATAGACTCCTTCCTAAGGATTTTGGGTTGGAGTCATTACACAGTGTCTGCCCTCTGGTGGTCACACTCTTCTTCTATGTTCCAACACTTTTATCCCTTTTTAAGTTAAAAATGCACTTCATACAACTACCACCAACAAGGTCTAATAGATATTTAGCTTTTAGTCTCCTTGGACTGGCTTGGTTTCCAGTTAGCCAGCTGCCGACATTTCAACTTTATCATGCAGAAATTGCTCACATGTAAGTTAAGACATTCCTTGTTTTGTCCCTGTCTAGAACCAAGTTTAGATATCATTTTCAAATTACTCCAGCAACATAAAAGAAGAAAAACAGAACTGAAGTTTCAATTTACTTTGAGATTATAAATTTGGTGTTGTCTGGGAAAGATGTTACACTTCATAATACATTGAAATATTGGCTACACATTAAATGCTTCTGAGGGAAAGCAGGAATATTTGAAAGACTATTTTCACATTACAGGTGTCAGAGCTGCACTGTACAGAAATTTCTATAAAGACACAATCACTACAGCAGGCAAAAAGCAAACCAAACTACACATAAGTTACATACAGCTCCAGTATGAATGGTGAGTTTCTTCACAAGCCCAAAGGTGTCCCAAACACCCTTGCAGTACTACTGAGACTGTGTTGCAGCAATAGTGATAATTCTTACCTGCCTTCATGCCCTAACCAAACCTAGGCCAAGGAAATAATAATGACACCTGCAGCAGAAAGAAGCCTGGAGGACTCTGGATTGTCTGTAAGAGCCTCAAGTACATCACACAGAACCACAGAAACACCACATTGGAAAAGGAGCTCAAGGACCTCTGGTTCAGCTTTTCTTGGCAAAAGCACAGTCTAGACAAGACGTCCCAAAAGTCTGTCCAGATGCATCTTAAAAGTGTCCAGTGTTGGGGAATCAACTGCTTGCCTGGGGAGATTATTCCAATGGCTGATTGTTCTCATTGTAAAAAACTTCCTCCGTGGAGAGAACACAGCTCTTCACAGCAGCTGGACCAGAACACAAAACTCACAGCTCCAAGACTCAAGAATGCCTGGAGGCTTCAGGGTATTCGGCCCTGCACACAAAACCTACATTTTTGTTCTCTTCTCTTTTCACGAAGAGCTCTCTCTTGCAAACTTACTCAAATCTTGTACAGTTTTGAAAGGATGGGAAAGGAAAAGGAATATATTTTGCTTTTCTCAGCTTCAGTAGGACTTAACTAGTCAGAAGAGATGAAAAATCAGTAAAATGGCTAGCACAGCCTATCTACATCTGATCTCACCCAACGGGAAAACTGGGTTTTGATTTTTTTGTTGCCATGTAACAAATTCCACAAAATATACCAAATTCAGCTGATCTCACCATTTAAAAATTACTGCCATTTCAAAAGAGCACCAATAAAAGAGGATTTAACTTTCTATTATTTATTTAGTTTTTCCAGAGACCACTGGACTGATCTACAGGTGGTGGTGGGGCTGGGTGGAGGGACTCACAGCTTACTCAAAGTGGCAGTAACCAAGTCACTAAACCTGTTTATCACACCCAAAGAAGAGCTGTGGCCAAGCTTTCCTCTTCCTGCTATCACTTGAAAATTCTAAGAAGGAATGCACATCAAGCACCTCCTGCATTCTGATTGTCTTAGAGATATGAACAGCAGGAGGGTGGGAAACTCTACTTAGTCCTTCTAAACTGGAGAAACAGCAAAGAGAACCATTGATCTTGTTACAAAGAGAAACTCGTGTACAAGCCTACTGATGAACACCACTGGACTTTTAAACATTCTTGAAAAGTGGTCTTTCTCAAGATTTGTTTTTCCTTGTCTTTTGAATTTTGTTGGTTCCTACTACCCTGCCCACGCTGCAGCACTCAGTGGGGAAGGCTCCCCTTGGCCAGCCCCTGTGCTCTGGTCAGTTAAATCCACGGAATTGTCCTCCACCACCAGAACTGTTTCCTGACTCCAGGTCTGGTGCTGAAAGGCTGGCTCCTGCACTCACTGCTTACACACCACCTCTGCAAATACACAGACACACACACAGCCCTGCAGGGCTGTCACATTGTAAAGGCAGTAAAGGGCATTGTAAAGGATTCCTCTCCATGAACCCTCACAATCACGCTGGACAAACACAGCAGCACTGAAAACACAGAGAAAATAAAATTGAAGTCAGGGGCACAGATCAGAAAAAGACAATCCGTACTCGTGTATAAACACTGTCATGTCCTCACTTAGGTAACAGTCTAAAGGAAAATGGTATTTTTTGGTTGGCTGTCCAGAAAAACCTAGTTAGTGGCCAAAGACTAACTCATGCTACCAGGAAGTTATGGATCAGCTTTTTTTCCCCCCCTCAAACAGTAACAATTACATACTTTAAACCCAAGGAAATTAAAAGCCATGTATACTTAGTGATGCAGAAAAAGTATAAGGGCAACTCAATTCCCATTGGGATGCATCCAAATTCAGCAGTCTTACATGAGTATTTACAGAATTTAGAGAGACAACATCTGTACCAATTCTGTCTGATGTAACTGACAATTTAGACAGCTAGTTCCTTTCTAATGAGGCTGTTTTTTAAAGTTATCACGTCCTCATAACTTGAACTAGCCTTTTTTTTCCTCTCTTGGCTATTTTTATGCATCTGAAATGCTCTGCATCAAATGCTGCTTTTTTTGTATAAAGTTTAGTTGCTTAAAGGAGAATGGGGGTACTGTGAGCTCTTACAGAAACATTTTATAATTCAAGCTGTTATGCTTCCATACTAAAAAGTTAACAAGGGGAAAGCTGTAACCACATTATGAATTGAGCCATTTCAAAACCAAAACAGTGTAGGAAAACAGTGTATTCACAAAATGAATGCTAAGATACATCCCAATTCATACAGAAAAGAAAAAAAAAAGAAATTGAAAGCTTCTTAACAACAGTTAATAGAGGATCCAGATGAACATTTCTGCACTTATTCAACATCTACTAGAAGGGAGAAGCTAAAGATCAGTCCGGAGGAGTATTTGCAATGCAATTAGGCTAGACAAGTAAGCCTGAATGTATGCCAGCTGCAGGGGTCTGCCCTTAATTCACACAATCAAATGTCTAGTGTGTCACACAGTGTCTAGCATCAGTATCTCCAGTATTAAAAGTCTCATCAGATATGTACTTGTTTACTGAGTGTCTAATCAGGGTCTGAACACATATCTAGCTGTACCTTCTAGCAGTCTATATGCCAGTCCATCACCATCTGTCAGTTAAAGCTCCCACAGACAGGAAAAAATCAATCCTAACAAATGTGTTCGGTGCTCAAACTAAGCTATCATTCACATTTCAATATAAGACTTGAATTCCTTTTCAGTCTTCTTCAACTCTGACCCAGCTCTACCCCCTCCTTCACTGAAAAGGGCAAAGACAACAGCCCAGCAAGTGGGACAGGCAAAACAGACCTCCTTTGTTCACTTTTTCCCTTTCAGTTTTCTATTGAGGTAAATAACTGAAAGCTCAGCCAGCCTCCAGTAGCTCAGAAGAAAGCAAGATAGCTAGCTTGCAACTATCCCTTCCTGGTTAACCAACTGCAGGACAAAACTTACGGTGCATCATGTAATCTTATTATTGGAGATTAACTCCTTACAAATTCCCTTAACATCACATTTATGAGACAGTATTCATAAATGCAGAAGTTGCAATGTCCTGAATACTGAATTGAATAGGCAATACACACACCAATTTGAAATGCAACAAATTATCACTGCAGAGAAAGTATTTAAAAAATTCTGTTAATACTATCAGCCCACTCAGGAAGGCAAAATCAAATTCATTGCATATTGCCCAACACAATACCTCCTACATTATTCCCTCAGCTTTCATTACCAAGATATACTTTCCTCTTTATGCCTTCCCATTTTACTAACTCTGTTCATAAAACGTGAAGAAATTAACAAGTCCAGTGAAAACTGAACAGCACAATTTCACTGAACTGTGTCAATACAATGGAAGTTAAGTAATCACAATTCAAGGTGATTTGAGACAGATTAATAAAACTACAGAATAACAGCAATTTCACTGGTGCAGTCAAAACAGATTTAATTTTTAGACTGATTCAGCTATTTGAGCTCAATCAAAATGCTCAAAAAATGCCAAACCCTTATTGTATTCAACATAATTTATGTCCAGATACCATGGCGAGTCATTTCGCTAAAGCAGGAAGAACAGGCAACATGCATTACCTGACTTGAAATTGGAATCCTCAAAATAAAATCTGACAATTAGAGAGACATCTCATTAACCCCAAGAAACTCTTAACTTGGTTACTAAAGCTTCTGCTGTCACCTTTTTGGGCACCAAAGAGAAACACCACAGTGCAACAAGCTAGCAGGAGGTATCAGTATGCATCATTGGATTTATTTCATTTTCTTAAAATAAAGACCATTAAAAATAGCCAAATTTTCTTATTACAGCCTTTTTTGTCAAACAAGCTGTGGTATATATGATAAATAATACACTTTCTCCAAGATAAGGCTCAGATTCTGGTGATCTCATTCACCTTGAACATTATTACTTTTGAATAATTCTGCTGAGGCCAGTAATGCTAATGACAGAGCTAAGATACTATTATGAGTATGATTAAGATGTTATTATGAGTACGATTAGTTGTGGATTTATCTGTGAGTTGTGAGGAAGGTTTTAGCTCCATCCTTAGCACTAGCTGGTGCACACTACTCCACCCTCCGATGCAGTGACACAACTGCACAGTCTGCCTTTAGCTACCCTGCCTTTGCACAACCCAGAACGGGAACCCATCCAATGGATCCCAAGCTCTGTCCCCACCAAGCAGCCTTCTGGGTTTGCTTCTTTACATTCAATATTCTCAGAATGTAACACTTTCCCAGTTCTATACTGATACAGTCTGACAGCTAATTTTAGACACACAAGAGAATTTCAAAGTGCTTTGAAATTCAAATAAGTAACTTTCACAGACTTCAGCATCACACTCATTAGGAGCTCTGGTCACTTGCATTGCAATTTCTATTCAAAACTAAACAAATGCCTGAGGTATAGTCACACAAATGATAACATCAAACACATTAGGCAAATATTAAAAAGGCGCTGCACCTGCAAGTCAGTTTTCTGATTTCTAGGTCCTTTGAGCTGTGTAACACTGAACTACCTTTCTCTTTCCAGCTGATACCTTTTGCCAAAGAACAGCAGCAAGACGGCCTCTTGGCATATAAGCTGCTCTCAAACCCAAAAGACAGTCCAGATGCTTTCTGATGTCGTACAGTGACCTGTTTTACGCACAGACCCATATAGCTACTATCCATAAATTATCATATCTATTACAATAAATTATGGGAGATGTCAAAATTATTAATAGAGCACTTACTGGATACAATAAATTTTTCAGGTTTCATCTACCTTTTCCACAATATACTTAAGAATCAAAATCAGACAGAGAAAGAAATGCATAAAGAACATTAGAAAAAAGAAACCCAGGTGTTTGACACTGGCTTTTTCACTCAGTAGGAGGTTGTTTTGAATAAACACACAAAAGCTGGACCTTTAGGGATAAAAGAACATCATGTCATGATCTATAGGTTTCACTGCAGAGCTATATATCACATTTTCCATTGTTTTATCCAACTACACGGAGAGCTAAGCAACAGCACTCTTTTCACAGAGTACTTGTCAGTATGGAACAGGCTTATTGACTGGGCTGAAGCACACTATGATCTTAAATATTTAAACAGCTTGGCATTATTAATCAGGTACTGTTTACACTTAGACTCCAAAGCCTTGGTTTAAACACATTTCAGACTTCAAAACTAACACATCTATGCTGAAGACCTCAGTGTCAGCTGAAGGTTTGGTTAATTATTAGTTTATAACCAAAGAGACAAGCGCACTCGGTGCACAGACTTCACCACAATATTCTGCATTAATCGCCTTCAAGAAGCCAAAATAGGGGAAAACAAGAAAAGCCCGCAATTCAGAGACACTGTAGCTATTTTACACCTAAATAAAATCGCAACTGTGAGGAGCCGGGAAAGAAAAAAGAGAAGTACGGGCGATAAATAAAGGCGCAAGAGCCGAAAGGCGGACGGCGGCAGTTCAGCACCGACAGCTCCTTCCCCCGCACACGCCCGGCCCTCGCCCCCGCCGGGCCGCGCACGAAATGGCGACCGAGCCCGCCCGGGGATGGCTGTGGGCGCGCCACAGCCGCGGAGCCCGGCCCGGCCCTGCCCGCCCGCCCCGGGAGGTGCCCCCGGCCGCCGCCGCAACAAAGCCCCGCAGCGGCCGCCGCGCACCGGGCGGGCCCGGCGCTGCCTCCGCGCCCGCCCCCTCGGAGCAGCCCCGGCACCCACGGAGGACCGGGCGGCTCCTCGCTGCCGAGCCGGCGGTGCGGGGGGAAGGATGTGACACCGGCGGTGCGGGGAGATGTGACACCGGCAGTGTGCGGGGATGGATGTGACACCGGCGGTGCGGGGAGATGTGACACCGGCAGTGTGCGGGGATGGATGTGACACCGGCGGTGCGCGGAGATGGATGTGACACCGGCGGTGCGGGGGGATGGATGTGGCACCGGCGGTGCGCGGGGATGGATGTGACACCGGCGGTGCGGGGGGAATGGATGTGACACCGGCGCGACAGCGGGCGCGGCAGCTCACTGTGCGTGATGCGCGGCGCGGTGCCAGAGACGGCCCGGTCGGTACTCACGGGAAGGTGCGGCCCCTCTGCCCGGGGAGAAGAGGCTCCAGGGAGTACTCGCGCTGCTGCTGCCGCCGCTCCGGCTGCTGCCCGCTCGGCAGCCCGGCGAGAAGAGCCGCGGCGGGCGCGCTCCCGCGCTGTCCCCTCCCCTCCCCTCTCCGCCCCCGCCGCGCCGCGGGGAGCGCGCGCTCCCGCGTGGAGTGGGGGGGGGAGGCGGGAGGGCGCGCGCGTCTGCGCGAGTCGCGCCGGGGCGCGCGCGCGGCGCGGGGGCCGGGGCGGGGCCGGGGCGGGGCGCGGGTCCCTCGCACCTGAGGGGGCGCGGGGCGCGTCCATCTTGGGCATCCCTGCCTCCTGCCTCTGTCGCTCCCTGACGCCGCCGCCTCGGTTAAAAGCGGGGTGGAATCGCCATTCCAGCACCGCTCAGGGGCTCCCGGACCGAGCCGGCCCTGAGCCTCCCCAGCAGCGCCCGTGCCCGGCAGGCCCCCCCGCCTGTGCCTCCTCCGGCCGGGGACAGCCGAGCGCTCCCCGCGGCACCCCCGGAGCTGCCCCCCCGGCACGGGCGGTGTTTTAAATAGCCGCATTATTTTAGCCCGGCAGTGCCCCTCTAAATAGATGGTTTCAGCGAGTTCCCAAAGTGGAGACAAGGATATTAGTTTACACTCGAGAATTGTCCTGTTGAACTCGTTAAATTTGCAGTTCACAAGTTCAGGAGGGCGGGCGCTTGGATGCGATCACTGAAAGGGAAGCTTTGCGTGACACCATTTGGCCAAGAGTCGGGAACGGGGCTTATTCCGAGTAAACCTTTCTGCTGGGCGCACCTCTCACAGAGCTCTCCTTCCCTTTCACGTCAGTTCATTTAACGAACGACATCAGAAATTATTTTAATGTAATTTTGAGTCTGCCATGGGCTGTGCTCAGTATTGCTCAAAATTAATCCAACTATACTTTTAACATAGCAAATGTGATTAACTGCTGCTGCTGAACTTGCCTTTGGATCAGCCACTGTAGGAATATCCATTGTGCATTGCAAGTTGGCAACTTTTGCAGTGGTTAACCATTATATATTTCAAGGAACAGCTCTCAAGGTGAACTCTACAGTGATAACTTAATAGTGCAAAATGCAATGCCTAAGATGAGCAAATAGCCCTTACTCTGCATCTCTGCACAAACCACATTACGACTCTGGCAATTTAAATCTGAACATCTGACCTTCTGAAAACAGCACTTGAGATGAATAACAGATTCTGTAAATGATATATCACATAAATATAAATATCCAAGGGTTAAACAATAAGTCAGACATTACTGCTTCAGACTTTGGAGATATTCAAACTCCTATCAATCTGAGGCCAGGATATTAATGTCTGAGACCAGAATATGCAAAGAAGATTGGATGAATGTGAAGAAAAACCATTTTATATAGAGAGATGTGTTCCAATGTTTTTTAATTTGTTTGCTAACATTTTCTTTTTCGCTATACAACTCCCATGTTTCCAGCTGATTTATTTAACTCCAAAAACACTACAGTCTAAGTAAAGGTGCATAAATGTATATACAGATGGCCTTAAAATGCTAGAATAATACCTGACTTTTCTTTCACGATATTGTCTTCCATCAGGAGATTGTGTAGCCACTCCAGGCTTTGTGAAAATATAGGTATAAAATGCAGAGAGAAAGCTGAGAAATTACCTGTCTGTTTGCATCCCTGATTGATTCCAAAGGCAACATGTTGAGCCAAACCTTCAGGAGGTTGACTGCAGAACTGCATGACGCTTGAGGAGAAAGATCTGGGTTGAAAGTTTACCTTTCTTGAAATGTAGGATCAAAGATCTGGTCAGTATTTGGCTGGCCAGCCTACAATTCTTTATAGGCACAAACCAGTGGGCTGTGGCAAACAACTTGGTGGAAATTTGACTGCAAGACCTACGTAAATGAAGAGATTTTACTGTTGCAGGGAGGGCGTAAAGAACAACTCTACACTGAGATAATAAACAGCTCTGCTGATGTATGGTCAAACTGTAGTGTTGCAGTTGGTATGGTTACACCATTGTCATTCCCCTCAGAATTTTAAATCTATATTTTTTTTTATATTGCATAGATAAACAGATATACACATTCAACAGCACAAAGTGCATCTTTCGAAATTGTGGCATAATTATTAGTAAACAAGTAAATTCAAAGGTTTATACAGGTAGGAGCTACTGGTGGGGGCTTCTGCTGGTCTGGATGACTGCTACCCATACTGACAGTAGGATGGTGGCACCAAGTAAAAAGAAGCAGTGAGCTTGGTGATATAGAGAACAATGGCCATTACGATAAGCAGAAGTTTTGTGACTGAAGGAATATTAGCTTTCAGGGTTCTCTGCTGCCTTGCATCTTTTCAGTCATAGTCATAATATTTATGCCTTTTATAGTCATCATATTACTTTTTGTAGCCTTTCTTCTCACTTTTTCTGCTGCAGTTATGTCCATGGATGGGCAGTTCCAAGCATACTCTTTGTCTTCATTTTCCTTTTTTACCAGCCTTGGTTTAATTAGCTATCATCTTCTGCTTTCTTCTGTACTGACCTGTTGGAGTTATTGTAGTCTTTGTTTACGGAAGCACTGATCAGGTACACAACACATTTATTTGAAATACAAGATCGATTCACAATTGCAATATTGTGACAAAGGAAAGAAATCAAAAACTTGTCTGTGATGGGTATCAGTTGTGATCTGGATCTTGAAGAGTGTTTTTAGGAAGAGGTTACAAATAAAATACTCAGAGAAATGATACTTTGGTAAAGGGATACTGTCATTGTAAGGGACCCCTGGCTGGGTGATAAGTTACATAGACTCCATGTATTTACAGAAAGATCAATAATGTTTATTAAGAAACCTGTACTTTTATACTTGCTACAGGTGGACCTAATTGGTCCTCCAATCTAAACACTATCACCATTGGCTAATTAGGAAACCACCCTCTGGTAAACAAATCTCCATAACACATTCCACATGTTCACAATACCAGGTGTAGCAAGTTAAGATAAGAATTGTTTCTCATCCTTTTCCCTGATCTTTTCACAGCCTTTCCCCAGAATAATGCTTGGGAAAGTTGTGTTTCTCTCTGTGGGCAGAAAGCTGCTGTCACAGGCTAGTGTTAGCTGAAAATAATTCTTTGACATTTTCTTCCTAAAGCAGACATTTAAAAGGGATGTGGCAAGACATGTTGGGTTGTTCATCTCACCTAACTTTAGATGTCTACTATGTGAATGTCTGCATCTGAGCTAGTCAGTCTCTCCATGAGCATAAAGGGAACCAGAAATAGGCACTTCTAGTGTATGATTCATCTAACCTATTTTAGATGTCTACATTGGAATAAGCCAAGTTGCATCCTAGAAATGCCTGTTTCTCTCCGTTGGCTGTAACAGGACCAGCGGGTGTCTCATTTAGCTGTAAATGTCTACATTGTAAGAGTCTGCATGCACTCAGCTGAATGCCATCCATGTGATTTTAACATGAGTTATCCCACTGTCCCACTGTCCCACTTGTTCTGAGGCCGTACAATGGTGAATGGAGCATGGTGTAGCCTGCAAAGTACTTCACAAAGTAAAAGAGTGAGATATACTCCACTGAATGTATTTAAAGCCAATAAAATTTAGACTAATCATATTCAGTAGATTTTGGGGGCCCCAATCAAACACTGAACAACTTTTGAGATTAATTTAAATCTAGTTTATTTATGGGCACTTCATATTTCTTTTGGAGGTTTTTTTTGATACTATAGTAATAAAGTAAATGCACTTAACTGCTGGACCAATACTCTTCAGAAGCTGATATTTATTTACTACAGCAGCATAAAATTAGAATATTTCTAAGTGGAAAAGAGACCAAAGACAAGCTCAAAAGCTTAAGTGATAATGACTAATGTTAAAAGCAGCACTTTTTGGTAACAGTAACAAATCAGCTTTCACAGAGCACCAGGCAGATGGTGTGTTTTGATGTAAAATATGTTGAGAACTAGGGTAGCAAGAGGATTGTACAGCAAAGGCATTGCACGGAAGTGTTGTGATGTGCTGTCCACAACTGAAAAATAATTTAAAGCTTCAGAGCTATTCTCTCAACAGAAAATTTGTGACTAGAGTTAGGTACTTCCATGTCCAATTCATAAGCTGTCACCTGGGTTTCCCTTACAAGAAATCAGAGCTCTCCTGGAAGCCAAGAAGGCTAGCAGGCTAAGCCAAGAGCCAGTTGGAGACAGCCACATGGAAATGCCGTGGTTTGAATCATGCCTATGTAGGACTTATGCTATAGACCAAAGCTGGTGGCAAATACTGCCAGGGATTCACAGGGCAAAAACTTCCTTCAGGAATTAGGTGCTTGAATGAAAAATGAAAGGACATGATCCTGTTCTTTGAGAAGGAGGTGGAGAGGAGGAACTGACGATGCTGTCACCTAGCACGTCTTTCATTAGCTTGATCATTAGAGTGCTGATAAAGAAAGCAGGGACTCTGGGCTAAGTCGGTCCTTTCTCTTAATGAGTTTCAACTTCTCAGGCCACAAACTTTACAAAACATCTGAGGATGAAGGTAGAGTTTTCAATCCACCCTTACAGGATAGCTAAACACTGAGAGAAAGTAAGATTACACACAAAAAATACATATCACACAAGCAAGAAAAGTGTAATTGATATATTTGGCTGTTTAGGGGGAAACTTGAGTTTTAACCCTATATCTAGACATATTTTACTGATTTTTTTTTTTTTTTGGTGTCTTTTTTGTTGTTGTTGCTGTGTTAGATTTTTAAGTGGCCTTGGTTATTCCCAATAGCTTGAGTGTCTAGGTTGTTCCTTGACTAATGATTAGAGCATTCTCTCTTGTGCCTATGAGTATTTAATAATTCCATGGAAAGTGAAGTACCTTCAGAAGGAGAGATGAGAACATAACTTTATTTGGAATACTCAATTTCTTAGCTGCTAGTTAGCAAAGGCTGGGGAAAAAAAAGAGTTAAGCATATGTCAAACACCCTGAACAATTCTAATTGCAGGAAGACAGTTCCAGCAGCTTGGTTTTGTGTCAAGTTTAATCGATCAGGTGGATGTGCTCTGAGAATGCTTAAGAGATCAAAATTTTCAGGTAAAATGGAGAGATGAATTTTTACAACATTTGCAGATACCATCATATGCAGACAACAGTAGCTTTGTCCTTGCTGAAGAGGTGATTTCAAGGGATATATAGGACCATTGGAACGTGTCAGAAACTTGAGAGAGAAAGGATTATAAAATTTGTATTTAATACAAATTTTCTGTCATATCACAGAAACTACATCTTTTTTTAACAGCTGTGTTCAACATGGTGAAATGGCTAAAGTCAATGGAAACTTGATATTAATTTCAACAGGACCTGTGTTTTATCTGATATGTAAATAAAGGAAGGAAGTCCTTCACACGCAGTGGGATTAAACTGTCTGCAAACACCAAACACTTTCTGTATGTATAATTAGACTTCACATTTTTCCATTAGAAGAGGTTGGCTGAGACAGTTAAAAATCTCTCAGAAGCATAACTCAAGATTCAAGGTTCTTGAAAAACTACTCCACAAAGATCAAAAGTCTACAGACACAGGCAATTTGTCCAAAGGACTTCTAAAGTGTTGAATACTAAGCAGCTCCATTTTCAAAAGCAGGAGCCCAAAGTCAAGCTTGATGTTATGATTTTTTTTCATCCTTCAGCAAAGTATCCCACATGTTAAGAGACTTTGTCTTCAGTGGAGTTTTTTTCCATTATGGAAATGTTCCAGGAAGAAACGTCAAGAATCTGGAAATGCCTAATAATAGCTATTAGAGCTATAACTCGTGCTTTAGTGAAACTTTATTCCTATCCACCAAGTATTTATGCATTTCTTTATTGTGCATATCTGTAATGTGAATGAACAATGATTTTCACACACACTCACAAAAACTGAGCATGTATTGAAGTCTTCTGTGATAACAGAGAAAAAGAGAAAAGCTGGTGAAAAAGTAAGGGCTGCTCCTTTTTCCAATACATGAATATAAATTTTGATCACATGTATAAGCCTTAGAAAAAAGGTAAGGTTTTGCCTGGGAAACTGAGAACACAGAGAGGGAAAACTGAGAAAAATTCTGTCAATTAAGTCCTTTTGAAGTTATCCTTTATTCTTGAACTACAAAAATACCCAAACGGTTTTAGTAGCTCAGGATACACCTTTTCTTTAAATCTGCTGTAGCTTCTGAATGAAATTAGTTTTAAATTACAAACACATCATTGCCCTAATGGCTTATGTTTGGATTTCTTTAGCAGTGAGAAAATGTCTGGATACATTGACTGGCTCTACAGCAGAGGGATGTCAGGTCATAGTCCTTGTAGCTTTCTGAAGCAGACAACTGTGAACAGTCAGCTTTATTTTTTTGCATAATCAAACATATTCCAAGATTTTCTTGGTCACCATATTAGGATAAAAATATATTTTTAAAGGTACAGAAAACTAGCATAATTTCAAATGAAATGTTTCCCTCTTCATGGTTTTATTCATGGTTGTTCAAAATGCCACAGAAAAACCCTGATTTCTGACTCTGAAAATGTGCAATTCACATTAACAAAACACCCAAGGAAGGAGGAAAAGCAATCCTTGTGCAGCCCATCCCCTCAGTTACAGTGAGCACTGTTGTGTGGTGTATTCTCAGCTTTAAATGACACTGAGATTAGTTAATAATTCCTAGGGGCTGTCATAGTTCAGGCACAAAATGGTGTATAGAAGATGTGATTGATGATCACTGGAACAGCCAACCAGTAGCCCTTTTGAAACCAGGAAGAGGAGCTGAGATCCCATGGGAATGTTCTAGTTGCATGGACCTCTAGGTATGAACTGGGAATTTAGAAGAGTTCAAGAAATCTGCCTCAGATGAATAAAATACTTCAAATTACTCAGAAAAAATATTGCTGAAAATGGTAATTAGGGAACATAAGAAATTAATTAAACCAAATGCATTTGTGCATCACAAGAAATGTAATGACACATATTTAACAAAATAAAGGAATGTTAAGATTTTGAAATGCTGAGATTTTCCAAATGCTGTCAGGTACTTACTGCTAGACATAATTTCCACATGCTTTTGAGGTTAACTTGAGGTGCAACAAAATTGCAAAAGTCCTGTTTCATGTGCAGTGAGAGCATCATCATAAACAGAAGGAATACCTTTCTTTTATCTCCTCATTCCTAACAGAAAATTGCACTGATAGGTAAAAAGCAAGTGTAACTATTTACTTTTACTATTCTGTCTCTAGCAGATGGGCTTCTGCTTGTGTTTTTGTATTTTGTTTAATCATTTCCAATTCATGGTTTACTGGCATAGCATTCCTCAGTACAGCACCAAATGCTTCATTATGTCCTCTTCTGCTCGATCCCCCTAAACCTTTGCCACATAGTCTCTGAGCTTTGTTATTTTTCCATTCTTTACTGGTAAGAGTGTATCATTTTCCTCTCACAAAGTAGAGGAAAGCTACACAGTTTCTAAGAAGCTGGAAAAAGAGAAATTTCTCTGTCTCACTATTTACACTTTACTGGAAGAGCTATTATCACATACAGCAATTATCACAAAGTTTGGGTATCTACCATTTCTGTGCTATGTGTCACTCAAATACACAACACCCTGTAATTATGATGTATGATCCCTGGTGTTCACTCACTGGAAGTGAGCCCCTTTTCCCATTTGTGTTCTAAGATAGACAGTCTCTCATTCTGTAAATACCCTTGTTCCTTCCAAAGTGCTCAGGCAGGGCTCACATTTAGAGAATTATCACTCGCCTCTTCCAGTGCCAGAACCTGCTTCCCTGCTTGCTGTGATGCTGACTGCTACGGGAGTGCAGCAGTTTCCTCACCTCAGGAGTTCCTTTGAGTACTTTGAAAACTTTCAGAAGCAAATTAGTGTAGCTACCAGCTATATGGTCTCAAATCAGATGGCTGAAGTGACCACAGAGCACAGACTGTGTAATAATCCATCATTCACCAAGAGTTGTGAAAAAAGGTTTTCCTGGTTTACTCAAACTAATACCAACTGGTTTTTTTTTCTTTTTTTTTTCATTGCCAAACAGTTGGAGGAGGGGATTGTCCCACTCTGCTCTGTGCCTGCAGCCTCAGCTCAGGCACTGTGTGCACTTTTGGGCACCACGATATAAGAAACACATTAAGTTGTTTGAGAGCATGCAAAGAAGGGCAGCAGAGATGGGGAACAGTCTAGAGGGGAATAAGGGAGGCCTCATAGCAACTTACTGCTTCATCATGAGGGGAAGAGGAGGGATGTGTGCTGATCTCTGGTGATCAGCCATAGAACCCGAGGGAATGGCATGAATGGATATCAGGAAAAGGTTTCTCACCCAGAGGGTGTTTGGGCACTGGAACAGGCTCCCCAGGGAAGTGATCACAGCACCAGCCTGACAGAGCTCAAGAGGAGTTTGGACAACGCTCTCAGGCACAGGGTGTGACTCTCGGGGCTGTCCTGTGCAGGGCCCAGAGCTGAACTTCATGATTCTCCTGGGGCCTTTCTGACTCGGCATAGTCTATGATTCTCTGATTACTTTAATAAAAAAGGCAGAGTGGAAGCAAGCCTAAAAATGTAAAATGTTGCAGTTGTGTTGCTCCTTGGTGCTCAAAGTTCCAACTGGTAATGAGCAAGGTGGTCTGTAGGCTGGCACTGGCTCTCACACATGTAGCTGGCAGACTCTGATGACTCACCAAGAGGCAATGTGGGTCAACCACCCTTAGGATCTAGGGAACTGATTCTGTGATTTTTAAATCTATGTATGACCTTCTGTCACTGTAGCTATGTGATAATGATTTTCTCATTTCTTGTATCATCTGTTGTTCTAAGAAACATTTGTGCTCTGCTCAAAGGTTTAGAAATGCTGTAACACTGACATTTTGAACTATTGCTTTTTTTTTTTTTTCTGTAACACTTATCAGTTTATGTTCTATGGCAGAAATTCAAGAATTAACATGAGGAGAGCTATCTTAGGGAAGCCCACTCTTTTCCAGAAATAAACAGAGGAAAAGATGAGCACAGAAGTTGTTTTATAAATCATTTACAATTGTTTATAACATCAGCATTGGGTTTCAAAATTAGGCATGTGATCTTTAAAGACAGTACTTTACATCATGGCATTAGAAGGGTGTCAGAAGTCAGACAAGTTCCACAGGGCATAGCTAAAAAATATGAGTTCTTCAGAATGGTGAACAATGACATAGAAAAAAATTGATCTATTCTGAGAAAGAAAAAGGGAACATCTTGAAACAGTACTCAGGTAGAAATTCCTACAGAAATACTTTCATACCATTTACTCCCTAGGGGAGTAAATCCAGACTTGGATTCACCTAAGCTATTGTTCTAGACCTTGAAAGTAAGATAAGAGTAAGGCAGGATGGCTTGTCTGAGCGAAACTAAATCCTAGACATCTTCACAGTGATGAGGAAGGGCAGATGCAGTTGAGTGCACAGCTGACTACTTGCCACCATCCTCCATGACATCTTGTTTTGGTAATGAGACATATGCTTAGAGATGAGAGAAGACACAGCTCTAACACATATACCTGGATGAAGATGTAAAACACTGACATTGAGCCTTCTGTGATCTGATTTGTTGACCTTCACAGCAGTGACTACAGAGCAGAGGTTAATGCTAAAATACAGGCTAGCTGTAGCAGTTATTGTTTAAGCAAAAGGAAGGCTGCAGTACTATATCTCTATAAAGCTATTTGAGCATGTCTGCATCAGATTAGAAAATTAACTGCATTCAATCATTTTCTAATCTGTTGTTTACTGTTGTGGAGAAAGGGTTTATGAGATTCAGTGTGTTTGTTTTTACAAATACAGTCTGACAAGGTGACTTACCTTCTGAAGAAGCTCTTTATTCTCATTTCTTGTTAGGCAACTAGGGAAGAAAAGCTGTCCAGAAACTGTCATAAAAAAGTACATATTTCTGAGCACCTAATTAGAACTTTTCTACTTTGAACAGGCTTTAGTTCTGCTTAGTGCAGTTTCATATTCCTTCATTATCTTCCCTTAGAATGCCTCTGGCTGCATCCCTAATGCTTCCAGGCTGTGGAGAAAGACTCAGCTGTTGTCCAGAGGATCCATGTTCCTCAAGGAACATGACTTCACCATTGTAGTCAGAACACCTCCTTGTGCCCTGCAGTGATTTGAGGCTGCCAGCACATATTCCATGCCCCCTCCTTGAGGTGTGCTTTCGTAGAGTCACAGATAGCACTTCTCTGAAAAAGCATGGCAGCACAGGCATGTATTGGGACCAAGTAGGTTTCACCACCAGCAGCAGAGTGCCCTTTCACACAACAGAGACATAAATCTGGAGTAGCAGCCTGCCTATCCCCATGTCACCCCATGGTGACAACCAAAGTAATCCAAGTGGTTTGTGGGGTTAGCAGAGCAGCATCTATGCTGATCCTTTGGGTTGTTCAGGAAACACACTCTGACAACCTGGTCTGACAGCCCTCAGCCCCGCGCTGAATCTGGCTTGGAAAATGTGTTGTCTCGTTGTACAGTAGATTTCTCTGGGACAGGAGCTGGCATGGGAGTCTTCTTTTCAGGAACTGTCCCAGGCAGAAAGGAAAAGGCTTGTCACCATCTTCCTGCTAAGAATAGCTGCTTAGTTTACAAACATGCTTGTATGTCAGCTGGGCACTTGATATCAGCTCTGTTAGGGATGTTCTCCATAGAAAGGGTACTAGAACAAGGTCAGATGGATTGCTGTCAGATGGATTTTATTTCTTCTAGAGACTCCACACCTTTGAAGTGCTTTTGCAATGGAGAACTTACCATTGGAACCTTCTGCAGAGGGACCTCTTGACACTATTAATCTCTCACAATGCCTTCAGGGTTTGACATTCTAAGCCCTACTGGAAACCAGACATTTCAAGTATTTTGGGACCTGAGAACTTTTCCTTTCCAGTGCTTTTAGTGACTTAGAGCTGACTGTGAGCTATTTTGACCATGGAGTATTGTTTTCTGAGGCCTAGCTGCAAGAGCTTCTTCTTTACAAGGAGCTATTGTGAGGCAGGAAAGCAAAGGCATTGTGTCCTCGATGGTAATAATGAACTAACTCTTCTTCCTCATTATCTCCAGATGGAAAGAGAACTGTCTTGTTCTGTGTGCTTTCTAAAGGCCTGACTGGTCAGAAAGACCAGTAATGTGAAGTGGCTCCAGCTCCAGTGGGAAGGAGGAGTATCTGTTGAATGCCCAGTTGCTGCCCGTGTCCAGCAGCTGCAGTGTCCCGTGCCAGCAGGGCCATTTGCAGGATGACCAAGCTCCCATGGAGCACAAACAGTGTGGGAATGATGCTCTTTCTGGGCATGCCACAGAGACAGCACCTCACACCAGTGACCAACTCATACTGACAAAAGACAGCAGCAATCGCACAGTCATGATCTAATGCATGCTGGATAAATGCAGTTCAGGAAACCAATCTCTTTTTTAACAGTGTTTCTTTAAAGTGGAATATGATGCACCTACTGAAAATGTATTGGTTTGAAAAGAGGTAATGTTTTCCTGAGAGGCTGCAGAATGCTAAGCCCTGCATAATGGATGAGGAAAAGTTTTCCATTTCTCTCTATTTGAAGTAGATGCACTCTACAGACTGGGCATAAAATATATGGGAACAACATCATGTTGGAAGTATTTTGTCTTGTTTTTTCTTTACTATCTCCAATATATATATATATAAACCCACACAATAAACAGCTGTCCAGAGCACACTTGCTTCCTGGCAATCTCATCTAAGTTTTCCTTACTAATCTGCAGCTCCACCTAATGATTTCTGACATATCTAGTACAAATTATTTAAAACTTACTCTGCTATAGAAATATTATTGGCTTTCCTAGTGTATTCATAACCAGATTGTTTAGACCTGCTTGGAATGGACACAGTGCTCAAGTTTGGAAGTTATGGCATGCTTATGTCTTAGCAGATTCTATAAAGAAATGTTTTGAACTCAGATTTAGCAGTGTCAATGATTTTGCCCTTTGACTCCTCATATTAAGCAGTACCTGAAATACCTACCTTTCCTTGTGGGACAATAAAGACATCCCCTACTCAGTTTGTAAACTCTCCAACATTCCTGTTTTTTTTTTTTTTTTTTTTTTTTTTTTTTTTTTTTTTTTTTTCTTAGCAATATAAGTCCTGTTGTCCCATTGTTACAAGTTTTCTGACTGCCTGAGTCACTTGCCTGAAAATACATTCAAATGAGGTTTACAAAATGACAGGACCATATTTCTGGTTTCCACAGAGCAGCCAGTGAGGAAGTATGGAACAGCACCTTTTGTTGAAATGATACCCTGGACATATGTCAGATTTTTAAGGAGTTACATTTGGGGATTTGCTATCCAAATTTTGAGACATTCTAGAAGACCATTTCCCTGTGGTGTTAGTGTGATGATTATAACAGCATTCAATTACAAAATAATGGTGTAAGAACAAAAATCTTTTCCCTTTCCAGTTTCCAAGGTCTTTAAAAAGAAAAAGGAGCTTTTAAATGCTAACAGCATAACTTTGCTGAACTCCGCATGGCACTTCAAAGGTATTAGTTATCTTTCCAGTTTGTTTCTGTGGTTTTACGTGAAAATGTTATATTACAGCTTCTTCCTGAAAGGTAAAGATATTGAAATGCTCCTGTGTACTTTTTATGCTATTGCAACTATATGGGGAAATAGCTGTTAATGATATTGATGTAAGAAACTAATAAATAAAATTAAATCATAAATAAAAAGCAAAATTGAACTGTTTCCATAAATTAAACATGCATTACCAGGGATATATGTAATATAGGATTTCATTTCTTGTTTAATTTTTACAGTATATTGAAAATTGCTCATGGCTCCCCCTTACGTACCAGGAGCAGACACAACTGCAGGTATGGGAATGAGGAGGCTGAGCAGCGAGCACGGGATTTGGGGGGCAGCACCTCCTTGAGTTTACTGCTCAGCAGCTGGAGCAAGGAAAGAGCCTACTCCTCTTGTTCCTGCAGTTTGAGGAAGAGGCATTTGGCATGCTTATTTTTCTTCGTAAATTAGTATGACTGCACCAAGAATATATCTTACTTCAAGCAGCAAACTGTCCTTCAAACAGACCAATTCTGCAAGGCCTGAAAACCTGACTCCCTGTTTAAGCAACAGTGTGAAAAATCCCAAACAACTGGATTTTCTATCTTGCCTTATGCAGTTGAATGTAAAAGTCTATGTGTTTGTATCACAGCCAGCCTGGGTGCAGTCCTTAAGCTGAAAGATGAGGCCTTAACACATCCTCCCCTGCAACAGATTATATTTGTATTTAATACTTGTCATTCTGAGAACAATCTTGTAATGTAAGAAAACCAGCACTGTTTGTTCACCCAGCAGAATATAAGTATTTTAATCTCTGATGAAAAATTAATGTGGCCAATAAATAGTAAGCACATACCAGATTTTTCTTTCACCTTTCATTTCTCTTGTATTACTTCAGCCTGTATCAGCTTCCTTTACCAGCTCAGCAAGAAAAGCAAAATAAATGAAATACAAGTAACGGATCAAAGGCAAGACATAATCCTTATGTATTAGAACTAAAGGGAAGAAGCTGTTAGACATTTCCACAAGCCTATGGATTCTGTTATATATGAGGGATTAATGAGTTCTCACCTGCCACATAGGTTAGAGGGATTCAGTTGGCCATGGGTTGTAGGCACAATGCATTATAGAACGCCCTCCAGGAGGCTGATTTCTAAAATTTACATTAAATCAGTTTCTTTTGCTCTTTTGATTCTGTGTAGCCATTCTGTAACCTTGCTCCAAACACGTTTAGCACCTTTTACTTTCAGGTTAAATTTACTTTCTAAGTTTGAGCACTTTTGGTATTATGCAAGTGTTGTCCCTTAGCCTGTCATCTTTTTCTTCTTGAAGTATTTTTAAACGGCAGCAGGTTCCCTGAATCGAGCCCTTGTTTTGCTGGATGAAACAAACCACACTCTCCTAATCTTCCTTTTGGCAGCCCTTCTTTGCATCTGTTTTAGTCTGAATATCTCTTTCTCTAATAGCACTGACCAAAACTATAATTATAGTCAACTGTGGCTGCCTGCAGCTTCTGCAACAGAATCAGTATCTTCATTTTACTGCTGGAATGGACACTGACAGGAAGTAGTTTAAAAGTGATCACACTTTGACATTTAAAAGTTTTATTTTCTTTCCTTTGGTAGTGAAACTTCCTTCAATTAACATCTCCTTCTGCATAGATAATTAGAAACTAAGAAGGCATCTAAGAAAAGCTAAGAGGCTTTTCTTTCTGACTATGCATAAAGGGAGATTATTTTATGCCTATTCCTTTTCATTTCCTAGTCTGGACTCTTTCTTTCTGCCTTTCAAAATCAGAGCAAAGCCATTTTGTCAATTTTGCAAATATGATATTTTCACTTTCTCAACTAAAGCCTAAACTCATCACAGAACCACAGAAAGGCTTGGGTCAGAAGAGACATTAAAGATCATCTTTAAGATCATACCCATTGCTGTGGGCAGAGACACCAATAAAGTTCCTAATTTTATTTCCAGGATACAGCACATTTTTAAACGGTAACACTCATCTGCTCAGACAAAGCTTGTAGTCGCCTCTGAATGTACAAGTTACCTAGAACGCTTATCTACTTACTGTCTTCTTGTGATTGCTTATTCTAGATTCAAAACTCACACTTACCTAATTTTTTCAGGTTTGCTCAAATTTTCCTGTCTGGGGAATTCTCTGGTGCAGTGATACAGTTATTTTAGTAGCTGTGACTACTGAGCCAATTTCAGTTTTTTAACTGGATAGCCCCACAGCATTCCCAGGGGTACTTTTTCAAAGCGAGATTCCTTTAACATGATGTTCTGCAGTAGAGTATTCCTTCTGCAGTAGAGTATTCCTTTTCCCATTGTTAACATTTTTATTCTTCAGAGGCACTTTTTTAATTCTATTCTATTCTCTTCTCAAATCCATGTTGCACTGAAATCATATTGTTCAAAGTACTCATGATCCCTCCTAGATTCATCTGTGAAGAGAATTATCATGTTCTTCAGGTCATCACAAGGATCACTTAAAACCTGCTTGTATTTGACCCAGTGCTAACTCCTCTGCTCCCTATCAATAAACCTCTTTAATTTAAAATCCTGTTTCTTAATTAGTGAGACCTCATTCCACTACAGTTCTTATTCCATTTTCTGCTGTTGAAGTATCATGCAGTGTTCCACTGCCAGTGCCTCAAACTTCCTCAAAAATAATTTTACTTTATATAGAGTGCCGCAGGAACACATCCATAGTAGTTAGGATTTCTGACAAATTGCTGATTTTTTTTTTGAAATAACTAAAAACTAATTACAGCTCAAGTGAAATACCTATTGCATCTCCACATTTTAAAATGGTTTACAGAGGAGAAAAAACTTATTAGTGCCTGATGACAGGCAAAACGAGGATCAAGTTAATTTGAAGGCATTCAATACAAGCACCTTGTGAATTAATGTACCATAGAGGCCTAAAACAGTCTGAATTAATTACTCTATAGCTCAACTCATTTCCACATGTACTTTTAAAAGCCACGCTTAAGAAAAATACTGTTATGGCAATAGAAGGGAAAAAGAGGTGAATGAAGATACGACAGCAGCTTCCAGCAAAAACAGTATCATCACAAATCCAGATCTTACCCTATTTGAAATAAAACCCTCAGAACATGAGGTTTTATTTATATAAAGAAATTAAATGGAAATGTTATCATTTTGGTCACTAAAGGTACATGTTTACCTTAGATAATACTTGCCCCAAAAAACCATGGCTGGAAACTTATAAATTCAGAATAATGCCTTTGATATCTCATGGATGATGCTGTAACTTTTCTCTTTGCCAGAGGAGTGTGCAATGTGTGTTATTACATGAGACCACCTGATACTGTTTGTTTCGACTTATGGTGCAACACGGTTTAACTCTGTACAACGTACCTCTATCAGAATAATGCTGACATTTCTTTTTTTATATGCTTAAATCATCTCACACCTTTGGGAAAGGTTTGATCTCATTATTCCTCTATTTAGTTCTTAGTAATTGGAATGCAAAAGTGTCGCAGACATCTTTTTATGAAAATCCTTTTCTTGTGATTTTTTTTCCTGCTGAGGAGCTGAGAGGTTTCAGCAACAAAATGTAAACAATGGTTATCTGCTGCTGTGGATGCATCAGGTGTGTCTGTGATTGGCCCATCTTGGATGTTTACAATTAATGGCCAACCACAGCCCAGTTAGCTTGGACTCTCTGTCCGAGACACAGACCTTTGTTATTCATTCCATTCTACTCTTAGCTTAGCTAGCCTTCTGAGATGAAGCTTTTCCTTCTATTCTTTAGTACAGTTATAATGTAATATATATATCATAAAATAATAAATCCAGCCTTCTGAACATGGAGTCAACATTTTCATCTCTTCCCTCACCTGAAAACACCTGTGACCACTGTCACACAAAAGGGAGGCTGTATAAATGAAAGCTGGATTATGATCATAAATCTCTGCAGCCTAATAACATTTTCAATGTTTTAAAACAAGTACAGAAGGTGACTATCATAATAAGTGTTATTTTTAGTAGCTAATGGCAGGTGATTAGTTCCAAACAGCAAAGTGACAAATGCACTGATTTTGGTGAAACTGGATGCTTTAGCTACTGCATAGAACTTACATTTTATCCAGTCAATATTCTCATGCACTGTAGCTGTCTACTACAAGACAAACATTCCCCCAGGCACCTGGAAAACAATCTTATTAACAGGTACGTGCCAACATGCAACAGCAGCTGTGTCTACCTCAAATTTCACAGCACTGTTTTCAAGAACTCCCATGTACCTTCCTGTTGTTGAAGATGCTGTTTGAGACACTGGCTTGTCAGAGCTCACAGCATCCCTCATGGCATATGCAGGAAGTATGCCCAAAGGAATGGGCGACAGGCCTGGACTAAGTTCCAAATGTTAACTTCACAGCCCTGACATAATTTCAGGAGAATGCACATATGAAAGTTAGAAGACAAAACGACATTTATATAATTTGATGCTGCAAGTTTTAATTTTCTTCTTGACTAGAGCTATACCTCAAGTCTGGACCCAAAACTTAAGTTTCCCTAAGAAACTTTCTAATTCATATGAACTATTTCAATATTTTATTTCCTTCATCCTGTAACTGGAATAGCTGCTTAAGTGAAGTTTTGGGGCTTGGGATTACTTTCAAATAAAGAGTTAATCAATCTGAAGTTATTCCCATAAAAACAACAAGCAGAAAGTTCTAAAAATACCAGTTAATGTTATAATTTAATAGGCCATTTATAGTCATCCAAACATTTGACTCAATACTGTTATGTACAAAATCCACTAAAATAAAAAAACAAATTTAAATGTTACCTTTCAGATGTAAAAGTGCAATTAACACAGGCAGAGCTTTTGCAAGAATATTACATTTCTATTAAATTCACTGCCTACATAAGAGCCTAACAGGTATATTGCCTACACAAAAGTGAATGAGGATTTTTTTTAATTAACTCTGAATAAGCCTGGTAATTGATAAATAAAGGTTTTCTGCCACAATCATAGCACATACACCCAAAAATGCATTGCACAATTGTTTCCATAATTTGCAGTTTTACTGACTTTAGAAATTAAAGTAGAGCAACAGAAAGATTCATTAGTTCCAAGAGTAATTGACACCTTAAAACCTTGTAATGAGTGTGCACGAAACAGCCATCCTGAATGGCTTTTCCCAGAATCCTGATAGCTTTCCAAAGATGTTATTTACCCTGAATCAACGTTCTGCCTTTACAGTACCAAATGGATTTTCTGGAACAAGATTTACATTTATCTCTCATGCATTACTTATTCATAATTTGGAAAGAAACGGCAAGCCTTCATACATGTCAGCCTTTAATTTTAACCAATCCTGAAACCTCTGCAAAACTGATTTTTCTTGTGTTAATATTCTTGCAGCTTTTCTCAGTTTTTCTTCATTTCGTTCTAAATAACGAATTCCATCTGTCTGCAGCTGATTGAGTTTCTCTTTACGGCTTTCATCCAGAGGTATGTCTTCATTCATAAGAGGGTTAAATCTGAAATAACTGTCTGGAGGTAACAGTGCATCCAGCATGGTGTGGACTTCTGTATGGAAAACAAATGAAGAAAAAGTTCAATTCACATGAGAGAATCAAACAGTCCTGCAAGTGATCTGAAGAAAAACTGCTCTGGAATGACACAGTAAGAGTAAATATGTGTTGCTTTGCTGAGTAAACATTTTTCTACCACTGCCTCATCAAAACCCCTTTCTCATTCGAAGACTTGTAAATGACCTTGTAGCTCTGTTTACTCTGGAAAAGATTCATCTTTTATTCCAAGACAACTTCACTGGTATGACAATTAAGTGAGCTTTGTAGCTATCTAGATTTTTAATTACATTCCATTCCTTAACAAGAGCCTATCCTGAAGAGCAGCAATGTAACTTCCATATTCCCATTTCAGGATACCTGTGATTTGTTACACTTGGTACTAACAGAAGTAGGTATTATGAAAACAACAGGTATGTTCTTCTGCAATCTCAAAATAAAAATATGTATGACTAAAGCTTTATTTTCTTTACAACTATTAATATTTTTAATATATTACTACATATTTGAGGCTTGAATTTAACATGCATTTAAAATATTCAAGTTCAATTATATGACTTCAGTTAACTAGTAAAATAAAAAACTATGTAATGCATTTATATATTCTTTTTTATAACCTGCTTCTTTCTCCCTTTAGATCTTTTTGTTGGCTCACTTAAAATTCCATTTCTATCACTTTCTTCAGCATTCATTCTATCTTCTTTGTATTCTTAATGCGTTCCTCCATTCTTTCAAACATTTATTGTCACATAAAAAGTTTGAAGTGAAAAAAATATCAGGTATAAGATAAAAGCAAAAGATTCTTGTAAATCTGAAATAATCTTGTCTTGGCCTCTCCTCTTGCAAATTACTCAGCTATGTCTGTTCTTGTCTTACCACATCCAGTCTTTCTTGCCCTATTTAACACTCTCCCTTTTTTCCTTTGTAATACCAGTTCCCATTTGCTCAATGTAATACCAGTTCCCATTTGCTCAAATCTACTCTCTTCTCTTTCAATTTCTTTTTCTTTGGTCTCCGCAATGAACTTTCCTTTCTTCCTTTTCCCTTCAATTTCTTGCTTCATTTTTCAGCTGCAATGAAACTTTCTGATAGAAAGTGGACAGCACATTTTGCTTCCCACAATTCCCACTGCCTTTCCACAGCTGTGCAAAAGCGAAAAGGCAATCCAAAATCTAGTTTTCTCCTACTAGTGACAGTCAGCTGACAGAGAGTATACAGCAAGGGATCTAGACCATAAAACCACTTCTTGTTTCTTGGCTTTTTGCAGTATCACTTTCCTTTGTAATGGGAGGGGGGAATTATCTGTGTATCAGTATTTCCTGTTTACAAAAATAAAACAGATGTAAACTGCTAGTGACACAGTTCCAGTGTACTTCTATCTAGGAACAGAATTTATTTTAGAAAACAGATGCTTGGCTCTTCCTGACAGCAATGGAAGCCATCAGCATTGGAAGATACAGTACAGTCCTTGGAAAAGTACAGGTATAAAAGCATATTTTCTGAGGGTATTGAAAATAAATGTTCTGTATTAACTACTAAGCATTTCTACATTATGGGAAAACAAATAAAATATAAGAAAATATTATTTCAAAATTAATTCCTGAATATGCCTTTTATCCTAAAGCTCAAGTAAAAATATTTATCCTAATAGTAATACTGGTACTAAATAGTAACACTGGTACTAAAACTATACACGGTAAGTTACAAAGAGACCTGCTTCAATTCAGTTTCATGGGGCTGGTAGAGAAGAGAAGAAGAAAGACAAAAGTTTGAAAAGTTCTCTGAATTGGAGCTATAATTCTAAGAACCATAAATAACATTGAAGACAGTCACAGTACAAGTATATCTCAAGACACCAACCTTCTGTATCAGTTGCACTGTTGATAACATTCGCCAGTTTGGCTTTCAGACTGGTGTGTGTGACGTTGGTCTTTACCTCACTTTCATACCGACCAGTGCCCAACGAAATCAGACACTGCAATGGAACATTGGGCCAGAGACACTTGCACTCATGTACTGCCAGCGCAGAAGGATTGTTTAGGAGCAGACCTCCATCCTGTAAATTAACAAGAAATACAAATATTGGTACTATACATAACATATGACCACAAAAGAAACTGCAACTGTAAATTAAACTAGCATAGCCCTAATATACAAAACCAATGAAAACTCGCAAGCATTAATTTCCAAGTTTTGTGAAATTGAACTGAATCTGTTTTTATGATAAAACAGCTTCCTAGCTTGGCCTCCCAGGCACTGGCAGAGCAGCTGGTGGGCTGTGCTCAGTTCTGCTGCATTATATACAAGTGGTATACTGAAACAGCACTGTTCACTGGAATCTCTAGAGAAGCTGTGACTTCATTTTTGAAGACCTTTTCAGTAAGACAGATACACATATTAACAATTAATCAAAAATCTGCCTCTTGAAATGCTTATAAGTGATATTACATGGAAATTTTCTGTAACAAAACCCAAATCGCTACCTGAAGATTCCAAAACAAATTAAAAAAGAAAAATCACAAGAGCTAAGCTTGGCCAAACCTTACTTCGTAAACACAGTTATTACACAAGATGCTACAGCTTTGATTTAAGAGTTGGAAAGTCATTTAGGTTGGAAAGAACTTATTGAGCTCATCTGGTCCAACTGCCCTGCTCACACAGGGTCAGGTACAGCATGCTGCCCAAGGCCATGTCCAGTTGGGTTTTGAGTATCTCCAAAAATGGAGACTCCAAAATCCCTGTGGGTAACCTGTTCTAGTGTTTGAGCACCCTCACAGTAAAATATTTTTCCTGTGTTCAGATGAAATTTCCTGTTTGCATTTACACCATAGTCTCTTGTCCTACCAGTGGGCACTACTGAGAAGACCACAGCTTCCTCATCTTCTTTCCCTCCCACTCTTGACTGGTACACATTTCCTTCCAGAGTCTTCTCTTCTCTTGGATGAATAGTCTCAGTTGAATCAGTCTCTCCTCACAGGAAGAGTCCTTTAATCATCTCTGTGGCCCTGAACCAGACTAACTCCAATGGCTCATATCTCTATTGTACTGGGAAACCAGAGACAGCACTCCAGATGTGGCCTCAGCAGTGCAGAGAGGAAGGGCCATCCCCCATGACCACTGGCAGCACTGTTGCTGATGCAGCCCAGGATGCTATTGGCCCTTTTTACTGCAAGTGGACATCACTCATGTTGAGCTTGTGTCCACCAGCACCCCAAGGTCCTTCTCTGCCAAGCTGCTTTACAACCCAGTGTAATGAGGCTATTCCTCTGTATATGCAGGGCTCTGCCTTTCGCCTTTTTCAACTTTCAAGGCTTTCTTAAACTTTCATAGCCCCGACCAGTTCTTTACTCTTAATAATCACCAGGTTCAGCAAAACACCTTTCCTTGTTGGTCCACCATCAACTAGGACAGCCGCTGTCACCAATGCACTTGAAAGATATCCCGGGTGGCTTGAGCTCTGCTGTACTGTCCTTTCATCAGGAATCAGGATGATTCAAGGTCCTGTGAGGACCAGCCCTGAGGATATGAGGCATTTTTAAGTTGTCTGAAGATCAGACTTCAGCCCAATACTACTAGGAACAAATGCCACTCTGGAACTGAGGAGAGACATCTTTCGCTAGCAACATTTTAAAAGTGTAGGTGATGAGGCTGGGATAAAATACTTCAGGAGTAATAAGAATCAGTGTTAATGACAGTAAGCCTGAGAAGCATTCAGATAATGAGATTTTGATCCACTGAATCTCAAGAAGTACATTCAGCACTTCCTGGAAGTAAAATGACATTAACTCCAACCAAGAAGTAGATTAATTTGGAATTTGAATTAAACAGAACTTTTTTTTTTTTTTTTGCTGGGAATGCCTTAAAACCAGCAGTTACAAAGACAAAACTTAAGCTTGAGAACATTACCAATAGCACAGATGAAGATAGCTGCATCCATTCAGAAGCCATACAAACAAGTAGAGTATTAAAGAAAGAGAGTATTTACTATAATAGGTATAATGCAAGCACTCCTGATATTCTAAAGTTCCCTTTTCTGACCATATCTGACCATCACATTACTAGAACAACAAGGAAAAGCAACTCTACCCAGGAATAGCTTAGAATAAAAAAGGTTTTGGATGAAAAACATTTTATAGAAACTCCTTGTAACTACAGCTGTGCTAGGTAAGTAAAACCAGGATTACTGAGCTTAGTTTTTTGAGTTTGCTTTCTTTTAATTAACCTTTCATTTCAACCTACAAAAAGCTCTTTGAACCCTCTCTGGATACCATTCGCCTTGCTCAAAACACTAAATACACAGCTAACATGAATGATCTCTTCAGTGCCTATTATCTTTTGCTCATGTTTAGTCTAGAAAACTAAATACAAGAATGTTTTTGTCCTCTATATAATTCCCCATGAATCTTTATCTAAAATCTTAATAATTATTATAGTGCTGCTTAATTATTTCTTTAAATCCTAGATTTAAAACATGCTTACAAAATAATTTCCACTGATACTGTCAATATAATTAAACATGACTGCTACACCATGGGAAAATTTGTGTTATCAGAAGTTTGAGGGTATACCCTTATACTAGAATACTACAATATTTTTGTAATGCTGACAAATAAAAGATCAAAGGAACATAAAATATACATACCAAATGTGTTTGTGATGATAACTAATGGCTTTGTGCGATGATTTCCATATTTAAACATTCTCCAATTTAGGTTTATTGTAATGACAGTAAATTCCTAATGATTTGCAGTTTAGACACAACTTCTAGCATTTATACATATAATAGACAGATGTCAGTTTTTGAAAGTTAGAAGCAGGACTAAGAAAGGCAACTGACTTGTTTCTTCTCCTCCAAAGAAATTATGGGTGATAGTAACCATGTCCTAATCAATACTTCAAATATTACTCTGTTAAAAAGCAATGTTCATCATCCTGCTTTTGCTTACAATGACCAACTACTAAAGGAGCAAATAATGCTGTTAGTTAAACTGTACTATTAAGGACTTGGTGAAGGAAATACTGCAGTAATTTATTTAAATCTGCAGCTCCAGAAACAATACAGCTAATTATGTAAAAAGCTGAAATTCTTGTGAAAAAGTATTTTCACCATCTAAAAAATTAGCTAAGATTTCATTTATGTGCATTCGAAGAACATGTAAACAACAAAGAACTTTCCATTCTGAAAATTAAAGAACATAAACTAACCCTTCTGTGTCTGAATAATTCCTCTAACTTCATAAAACTGGAAAAAAGCCCATCCCAAGATGTCTACTGAACTACAAATACAGAAATATGAAAGCCAGATCTAAATATTTAAAAATTAATTTTAAGAAATCATGACATATCCTTCTCCATGCTTGTCCTTGAGACACATGAACAAAATTCCCAAATGATTGACTCTACGGTTTTGTACAAAAGATACTGAGATCACAAGAAACTTCACTGATCCTTGTTTTGGAGAGCGGCTAAATCTGCTGTCTAAATTTTTTCCCATTCTGTTGAATTTATTCTATAGCTATAAAATACTATATAAATGCATCTAAATTATTTATAACTTACTAATTACAATACTTTATTGTAAGCATTGGGCTTTTAAAATATATTTATAAAAAAACATTAACCAAAATGCAATAAACATAAATACTGAGTGAATGTCTTGATAACTAACAAAAGCTTCCTCATCCATGCTAGATTCCATGAGCTTTCTTGCCACTCTGAACTTGTGTGCAATTAAACAACTGGAAGTAAACAAGGCAAATTTATCTGATCTATGGCTACAGAGATGCAACATCAATCCCTGTTTGTCTCAAAACAAAATAATGAAAACAAAATAAGCACCTTTATACCACATATGATCGTGCAAAAAATCATGTTGATATAAAGTGATATTTTCACTTATACTATAAGCTTCAAGCTACAATTCAAATTCTACAAAGCATTGCTAACTTTATGCACAGCCCTAAACCTTTTTGGTTCCTATTAAGTTTTCCAGTTCCTCTTGGACAGATGGAATGTCTTCAATGTGTCACTCCTTTCCTCTATATTGTTAGCTATGTCCCTATGGAATGGTACTGCCTGTGTGCACACAGAGCCCATACAAACAGAATATTCAATAAATTACACATTATCGACATACATTGGGTCTAAAAGCAAAACCAGTAGATCAAGAGAAGTGCTTATCCCCTTTTATTCAGTATGCACAGGGCCAGACTAGGGACAGATACTTTGTACAGCTTTGTCAAAACCACTGAAGAACTGGAACACATACAGTAAAGAAACACTAAGATGGTTTGGGGCCTGAAGCACATAACATACGAGACGAGATGCAGGGAAGTAGGTTCGCTTACCCCGTTGAAAAGAGAAAGCCAAGGAGGAAGCTAATCACAGTGTTCCACTATCTAAAGCAGAAATACCCAGATTCTTTCAAAAAGTACAGAGTAAGAGCTGGAGCATCTGTGGAATCTCCATCCTTTGATATTTTCAAAACTAAGCTGGGCAAAGTCCTGAGCAACCCAGCCCAGCTTTGAGGTTTAGCCTGTTTTGAACAGGAGGCTGGACCAGATAACCACCCGAGGCTCTCTCCTCCTCCTCCTCTAGTTTTCCTAAGGCTCCACTCTATTTAAAGAAATACTGCATGAATCACAGATGTATGTAATTTTAGCTGTTAAACAAAATTACATCTCAAAATCTATTCTTATTAGAATTTGAATTTTGTCAGTCCAGTCTCAGTCTTGTGTAAAATGCAAAATTTGCAGTGCAAGGAGAGGTTCCCGTTGGCCATTTAAGAAAAAATGTATTCACCAGAAAACATCAGAACACACTGAAGACGCAAGTGTGGAGTCACCATCCCTGGAGGTATTTAGAAGACATTCAGATGTGGTACATAGGGATGTGGTTTAGTGGTGGACCAGGCAGTATTAGGTAAATGGCTGGACTTTGTAGGTTTTTTCTAACATAAATGAGTCTATGATTCACACCTTGCAATCTTTAACAGAAAGGGTAACTTACAGGAACTCTACAAATGACTAAATTGTTGACCTATATCCACAACAGGTGGAATTGGCCCAAGCTTTGACTCAGAACTCAGTGTTGGGCAAACAGGGCAGATCCCTTTTTTCTTTCTGTTCTCGCATTCTTGGATTAACTGGCCTTCCCTACATTTCACCCTCTCTTCTCATTTAGCTAGATCTCAATCCATTTGCAAACTCTCTTTTTCACTTCCCAAGCACATATTTGTCATCCCTTCCTTTCTCTGCTGCTATGCTCAGTGCAGCGGCAAGTGCCAGACGCTGCTTCATCTGCTGAACTTTGCGAAACCATTCTACACTTGAGTCGACTTAATTTGCTGGCAGTATACCAAACACAAAGGGCTGGAGTAGGAATGCTAATGCAAGGAGATACTAGAAAAGGGGGCATAACTCTCCTGATGTCATCAGGCAGGCAAGCAGCAAAGAAAAAGGCTTCTTAAAAATTTCTAAATAAAAAAATAGATATTTCTAAATTAAAAATAATGGAAACAATCAAGTAAGTTAATATTAAAATGGAACACAATAATAATAGAACTGCAAAATTGCTAGTGATAGAAAAGCAGTGAACTCAGGGACTGCGACATTGTTTTCAGTCTTTTGTCAAATGCTTTTCAGGTGGTAAATATGCAGTTGTTCTGTTTTATTTAATATCTTATTCCCAGATGAAGCCAATGAAATTTTTTCACATGGATTTTTTCACAAAAATTCCTTAATACAACAGTAACCATATTTTTAGAGCTTCTGGTAGGTAACAAGGAGTCTAAAGCTGTAGCTAGTATTTTTTATCAGTGTTTTGATAGTTGCAAAATGATCAGGCAAGGCTCCCCCCTGTTACTTGACTTATAGATCTTCAATTATTTAAAGCAGGAAAATTGGACCTTTTGTAAACAAATGCTCCAATAAAAACTCTGATGGAGATACCCTGCTTGCACAGTTCGAGAGGTAAAGAAAGGCCTGGTTAAACACTGTGAAACAGATGAGTGCAAATTCTACAATCAGAAGGAAAAGAGACTGGGAAGTCTGCAAGAAAGTATTCCAGAGCACATGGGAGCCTGGTAGCAAAGGACTTTCTGAAAATCTTGTCCTATTTAAATAATTATGGTAAATGGGCATGAAGTCACCAGTGACATACTTAAGTCAATACTTTGAAAATAATGATTTGAAATTAAAGTACTAAAATTCAAAAATTGTACTATACTTTACCACGGCAGAGCAGTTGTTTCTCACAAGAACATTCTCCACATTCATAGGCTCTCATTGCACTTCCTAATTCTGTCAGACTCAAGTTGAGCCTTGTAACCGTTCTGTATAACACCTTATGTGCTGCACAGTTTCATTTAAATTATCCTAATCTTTGTGAATAAAATAATCTAGCACTGAATGAAGGATATATAGTGTATGAAAGCCAAGTCTGAGATTTGGAAGCTGAGTTTGTTGGCTCCATAGTAACCACTTCACCTCACTGCCTATGCAGACATGCTTTGCATTTTAGTTCACTCTTTCAGACTTGCTCTGTTGTTTACTTTCACTGTCTTTGTGAAAAAGCAGAGACAGAATTAGTACAAAGCTATCACAGGACAAGACAGGCTAAGACTCTGAGTGGACTTCTGAAAAGTATTTTTTAAATTCTATGCTTAAAGTCAACATATATATCATAAATATGCAGCCTAAGGATAAGTCTAGTTGCTGCAACTGAGTTTGAGTAGTTGCTGCACAGTAATAAGGGGTTACTTCTTAGAAAAACTAAAATAGCTACTTTAAAAACATTTACTCTGTTTCCCAGAAGGAATGGGCAAAATCATTCTGTAAAATCATCTCAATACATTTATGTACGTAGCAGCAAACATCCTCAGAGTAGAAGACAGGAATGAGAAAGGGGAGAATTCTTTCACTACCTAAGGTAGTAAGGTCCATCAATCCAGGTAACTTCAAGATTCACATCCCAGCCTAGTCCTCTCACTGCTCTGGGCACCCAGTGTCATTATGAAAATGTCAGTAATTGTACCCTAAGCTTCAAGGCTTGCTCAGTAAAGCATCACTGGGCTAAAAAGTTACAGTTTTTGACAAGTGCTTTGTGAAAAAGAAATCTATACATTCAGATTAAACTGTACAATAAACTAGCTCCCTATAGCTTCAGCACAAACATAACCTTTTCAATACAAAGATTAGGTGATTATGCTGTTCTGTTGCAAATATACAAATATGTTTGAAATATACATGAATTATGGCTTTCTTCTTGGGAGTAATCAGTCAGACTGATTGCAGTATTACTGAGGATGAAACGGGTGAAGAGAAGCTCCCAGTAAAACAGGCAATCTTTATTTTCCTTAACAAACTATTTGGCAAAATATAGAAAGTTTTATAAACATGAAACAGTACAGAAGCAGAACTGTTTTCATCTTGCTGACAAACAATGGATGGTGGTGTCAATATTTCTAACAAATCTCTGTCTAAAATGTACAGTGACCAAGAACAATTAGATTTTGCTCATTCTAACACTAGGTTCCACTTCACTGTTTGAGTGAGAAACTTATTTAAATAACTTCAGTAATTTTTTATAAAGCACACAATGACCTACAGTTATCTTCTTATACAAATATTTAATCCAATTTATTCAGGAAGATTCACCCTTGCTTTATAATCATGCTAAGAAGCAGACTCCTGGGGTCAACTACATACAATTATAATATATTCTGCACTATGCTGATTCCCAGCAGAGGCCCTAATTGGTGACAGCTATAAATGCCATCCTCCTACACACCAAATTTCTAACAATTACAGAAAGAACCAATTCCCTTATTTAGGGAGAGCCAGAGTGCTCCTTTAGATTCCTGAAATAAGCATCTTGTGCTCATTATTTTCAAATGCTGTCTCAAAATAATGATTTATG
Organism: Melospiza georgiana; assembly: GCF_028018845.1. Classification (NCBI taxonomy): domain Eukaryota; kingdom Metazoa; phylum Chordata; class Aves; order Passeriformes; family Passerellidae; genus Melospiza; species Melospiza georgiana. The sequence continues at coordinate 53,350,101 of NC_080433.1, forward strand.
TTTAAATAAAAAAAACAAACACTTAAGTTACTAGAAAAATAAACACTTCAGTTACTTGTCATAAAGAGTGCAGTGAAAAAGGTATTTCCCTTGAACTGGCATTGGGAAAAATTCTAGAGAAAACATTTGTACAGAATATGAAAATTAGATGCAGTGGCATTTATATTATTGAATGACACCAATATTAAATTTCCATTACTGCATTATTTTACATTCTTTATTTTTTAAAGAAAATATGAAGGTGCATTAGCTGTATCTCCTGCCACAGCAGTTACAGAGAGACATGATACTAAGATTACATGACAAAATGTAAAGAATAAATTCAATAACATTTGAAAATTTACTGAAAAGCTTCTTTTTCAGTTCAACTGTTTTCCCATACAGTATTTATAACTTTTCCCCCTAAAAACTAGCAACACCATAATACAATTGGCATACACCCAAATGTCATGATCAATGCTTCCGAGAACTGCCAATACTATTGCTCTTAAAAGCAAAATATTTGATAATATATTTTACATACACTAGAATGAATGCCTGGCTGAGGTTGACTTCTAGGTGATTATCTTGAATTATTAACTCATCCTAGTGAGTCATTAATTCACAGAAAATGACCTGCTGCTCTGAAGACATCACTGAATTTATGGGTTTATGTCAGATACAGAAAATGTATCCGTACAGGGTACTGAGGAAGTTTGCTAAATATTAGCAGACATCATGAAAGGAAGAATTGTTTGGCAATAAAATATATTGTCAGAGATTTCATTAAAAGCAAAAGTTGTGCATGACAGATCTAAGGACATTAATTCTGCAGCTCACAACAGCAAAAATCACAAAAATAGTATGTATTTTAACCATGCTTTCCAAATGATGAATTGGCTGTGATATTACAAGCAAAGATCAGAGTGTGTAACCTAATAAAAACTGGGCCCATGGCTGAACCTACACTGACCCCAGACACAGGCCCAAACTCAGGGTCTCTTATGATACCTTTGAAGCACAGGTAAGTTAACAGTACAGTTAAAAACCCCAAAACCAAAACAACCAACTAGATCTCCCAACCCATGGGTCTGAATAAAATGCTATATTCAGATAACTCCAGGATACTCAAGTCTAGAAGTTTTGTCCTTGCTGACAACATTCAAATTAGGAAGCATGTAAATACTGTATATGCTATGGCAGAATATACTGGACTAAGGAGAAAGCTGCACCAAACAATTACATTAACATGAAACCTCTACAACTGAGCAAGGAATCCCAGATATGGAGATAGCCAAATCTTTGTGAAATGTGACCATGTTAAATTTTCAAAATTTCTAAATTCTTTAAATTTTATTTCCTAAGATAACAATGGAAATATTTAGACTCAATATATTTTTACACATCAGTAACTTGATCAATGTTATTGTTATTACATATTGATATTAGTTTTCCCAATTAATTGGTCTACATTTTTAGCTGCTAGCTTTTTAAACAACAGTAAAATGTCAGGAACTTAAAAATGCATTGAGAAAAATAAAGAAAGACTAGCAGTGATCCATAGGGAATGTAGGTGGCTCATTATTGGATATATCAATTAAAAATGTTACTTAAAATATGTTGGTCATTCATCTGTTCAAAACCATATAACAATCAATGCTGAAAGCTAACTCTACAGTCAAGTGTCAAATCTAAATGTATTACAGACTCCACTGATTTCTACCTTTCTCATTGCAATTTCAAATTGAAATTGGATTTCCAATTATAGCCCTTTATTTATAGAATTATGCAAGCTACCTAAATTTCATAAGACGATTTTCTTCTTTACGTGTTGACTCAAGCATTACATTTCATTTCACTGCAACTGAAATGTATGCTTGCAGCTAAAGGATTTGATCTTAAAAGGACAAAATGTATGAGATAAAGTGAATTCACTGAAGATAATTGCTATGAAGGATTCAGGATTTGGACATGAACTACCTAGTTCCTGTATCCACAGTGGAGGCAGGTGGATGGGGAATAAGGACTGAAGGAAAAGTTCTGCACTTTCTCAAGTCCCCTAAATTAAGAAGTGCATGGCTAAATGACAAAATACAGTTAGTATCAGAATCATCATGAAAAAGCTCTGAGTAGGGAACTATCACACAATGATTTAAACCACCAACATATATATTGCAAGGCAACATATAAAGGCAAGTGTAATTCTAATCTGTATCTTCCTCTCAAAAAGGAAACACATCATACTGTAACACAGGTTCCAGCCTGACCAAGTTAATGCCTCTGAATTTTGTTTCTGATTTAGAAGTGCTAATTTTGACTCCAATATATCATTCAATGTTGTGAAATGTGTCTTGGGTCATGCAAAAAACACACTGAATAGTCCAGTTGCAAGGAAGATTACTCAAAATGCAGCAGGTGCAGCAGAGGACCATTAGGATAAACAAGAGAACAGAGTCTGTTCTGAAAAACTGAGACAGACTCACGTATTTAGACTAAGAAAATTTAAAAAAAGATGAGTGTCTTTATATAAGCATCAGACATATTAAGCACCAGACCACTATATATATCAAAATCAAGCTTTCCTTGAGGGAAGAGGCAAAAGTTTATCAATAACCACACCACATCCTTGGGCTTTTATTTGCAATGAACATCACAAGGCCATTTTCTTTAGAAACATGGCCCCATTTAAGTCAGTGTTGACAAATACACAACCTAAGAAAATAAAAACTATAAAGAATGGAAAAAGTTTTCTTTTTGATTTAAGAAATAATGGCTGCAACATCAGAACATGAGTGTAGAACCTAGATTGTCTGTACAGAGCTTACTGAATGGACTCTGTTCACAATCCTCCACTCTATGCAGCCTCCTCTGACCTTACAAGACTTGTTTTACAGCAAATATTAGCTGGTCAACAGTGTTGCTGAAGATGGACTCAAAAGTCTAAGCAAAAAAATAGTTAAATTAATACAGCTTATTGAGAGCGAGGTTTTGTTTCTTCTTTTCAATAAGCCCTCTGAAGACTATATTAGGAAAAGATCACTCTGAAACAACTGAGATAAAAATTAGAATGCTTCCAAGTTAAATGCCTAAACAACAGACACTCTCAATTTCATTATACTAAACAAATCTGCCAATAACATGTCACTTAGCAAGCCCCTGCAGGGAATCTTACAAGCAGTCAGCTCTGCAAAATACCACTGGTACAGTAACCACAGCAATTTCACAAAGGCTGGTAAACTGCACAGTGCACGTCCACCTTCAGAGCTGTTATCCAAACCTATGGAATCCATAAGGGAGAAAGAAACACAGATACCCATGTAAATTACATGTGCCAGTAAATTCCCTCTTCCTTAAACAGTAAGCAACACTGCCTTGATTGCTGTAGGCAAACGTACATGGCAAAAAGTAGACAGAGAAACAAAGAAAGAGCTGATTCTATCATTGTGAGAACAAGATACACCTATTAAACTGCAGCCTGCATAAGCTCTGGTGCATACTGATCACCGTGGCATATCCTAAGAATGAAAAGAACTTCAATGTGACCTATATTCTATGTCTTCTCAGAGCCTGGGAAGCACCCTTGAATCTAATTTTAAAAGCTACCATGTAAAACCAATTAGGGTAGGGTGCACTAAGTGAATCACTTTTGAAGGCCTCTCCTGTAACAAGCTGTAAGGATGAATTGGCTTTACAGATTTGTTACCTAAAAAAATAAAAGTTTGAAAAATATGTAGAAACCATGAATTATCTTTTTCCAATGAAGATGTGACTTCAAATTTTAGTTATAATTATTGTACTACACATATTTTTTTATTTTTAGGTTGTATTCTCATCACACATCCTGTTACACCTGCTTTATTAAAACTCCACTAACAGACCAGGTGCCAATTTAACTGCTTTACTATCTGATCTTGCTCAAAGAAAACACAGTTATTGGAGCAATATTATACATCAACATCAGCACTATAATAAATGGAATTGTAATACAACAATGGATTCATGGGAAGCCATCAAGAAAAAGGTGATCAAGTCCTTTGCATTAAATTCGGTGTATTTTATTTGAGAAAAATCTGTGGCTTTGTTGAATTTACCACCATCGCATACACAATCCCTGCTGCCCTTTGCATTAATCCTGTGGGATGAATTTAGTTTGTACTGTAAATGCTATTAAATGAAGTGTGCATAATGATTTTCTTAAATTCTAAATTGCTCTTTTAATGAATTTAATTAATAATTTCCTCAGCATACTTTATTGTCTACTGAAGTGACATTATTGAGTACCTCAAATATTTTTCACAGTACAAGAAAAAAAAAAGGCAAAAAAGATACAAGATAGATACAAGAAATAACACCCCTCTGAGGGAAGCAGAGGGGGAAAAATGTCACTGGATGTAGCAGGACTGAGGTTAAGAGCCTTCAGTACTTCAAAAATACATTTTAAAATAAAGGAATTAACATGTGGCAATACAGCTTCTACAATGTAACATCATGATTTGGTCTCTCTTAACTTGCAGGGTTCCTGGAGATGTTACAGGGATTAAATCCCTTTGAATGTTAATGTGTTCCTCTTTTGAACCACAAAGAATATTAATCCTACTCCCCTCATCTACCAACAGCTGCAATGTTTTTTCTTACTTGACAGAGCAGAACCAGACAGCATGGCATGATTGACCCAAATGTAAATATTGCTGTTTGCAATAACTGATGGCTTTTTGCAGAAATTTAACAAACCAAATCAACAGCTCACCTGCAGCACAAATAAGTGTTCAGGCACCTAGAAACCTCTTTCTAAAGAATGACATCAGAAAAACTGTAAAACTGATTTATTACCTTATTAATAAAATAACATGCTTTACACTGAGAGTGCCCAGTACAGGAAATCAAAGTGAAATGTTTCAGTGAAAGGGCATGTATGTGCACACAAATACACACTCACATGTAAGTCTACAATTATGGAAAAGCAAGTCAAAGCCAACACTTCAGTTCAGCCATGACTCCATCACAGACATCTGGAGTCATATCTAAGAACTTTAAGAATTCATCTCAACCCTATACATAACTCTCATTCAGCTACTTCATCCAGTTTGTGAAAGGACTCTGATTCTAATAAAAGCTAGATAACATAAGACATGAATATGCAGGATGACTATAAAAAAATCCACTAAATTTCCATTATCAAAATAAGTATTTTCACACATTTGAAGAGTCTTCAGCCAGATGAACTGCTAGAGAGTTTCTCATTCTCATTTAAATGCACAACTGAAAGCTAATACGGAACACGGTCTCTATATAATGCTTAAAGATCACAAACTTGAAAGCTAGGAAACAAATATTGTACTTAGTATTCTGAATTTTCACATACGTTTTGGATAACTCTGTTCTTGGAATTGTTTAGAAACATCAACACTTCAGAGGGAGGCTATATATAAACTAGTAAGAAACTAGCACAGTTAATGTTCAGAAAACAGATTATGATGATTAATGGAAGTTCCCAGTCAATGAAATATTCTTAAAACACCATCTTTCTGACACTATACTGCAATTTTGAAGCCTTTGGCATAAATTATTATTTACACTTAATGCACACTGTGCTGATGCCCTTTTCAAAAATCACAGTACTATCAAAACCATCTAAATGTTATGCTTCATTTATTCATGTAGTTCAAAAGCAGTTCAATCTGTTAGGCAGTGTACATACAGAAAAGAGCAAGAATTTCCATATACACTACATATATACTTCTGGTCAAGGAACTTAAAATTACACTTGCAGTGCATTTTCAGAATAAAGAAGCTTAACAAGAATCTACTGTTCCCATATTTATGATATGAACTATAAGAACAAAGTTACCAATATTAACATATTGGTAAGAAAGCTATTTTAAGAAGGAATATGACTGCATTTGGGATTCTATTTATTTTAAAACATATTTGTTTAAAATATATTTATATTTACTTATGTATTTCTTTCAATTCATGTTGACTATTTCAGCAGAGGTAAAACTCTTGAATATCTTGCTTTTTCCTATGAGCTACCATTAATTCCCAGGAAAATAAAAGTAGCAGTCTGCTACATGCACAGAGGCTCCTACCCCAGGGTTAAAACAAGGCAATTCAAGGCTGTTTCAGAGTGTGCAGTGGATTTATAATCTCTGCTAGAAAGCTGCATGAAGACAGTTATAGAGCATTTGCCATGTAGTAACTTGGTACCTGGACATCCAAGTACCCCCCATACAAATCAGATAATTATGGAAAAAGAGATGTGGCAAGAAAAGTGGGAAGAAAAATGTAATCTGGGGAAAGAAAAGCATGTCAGACATGAAACGTAGTTTCTATAAGAACTCAAATATATTTAAACATTCCTGGCTGGGGAGAAGAGATTTTTCAGATTATATGAAAAAGTTTGAATCCAAAAATTTAGCAACTTGTTCTACTACAATAAACAGTTTCAGTACTGAGAACACATTTAGTTCTTTATGGCTGAGAAAGGTGAATTACATCCTAAGCAGTAGCTTTCAATAATTACAATACATAAAACAGAGAAGAATGGTGAACTTGGGAAATGGGGTTTGTAAGGTCAGATGGAAGGGCTTTGTCCAAAGACTCTTGAGTAAGGAAAAAAATAAGTAGACTTTATTCCAGTTCTGCGTGTCTGCAAATACTGAATCTGATCTCTATTGACACCAATTATACACTCCCTAGTCTAGCAAACTGGACTTAAAAGTAAAATAGATGAAATAAGTACCAGCCTTACTGCATTTCACACAAGTCTGGCAATTCAGAAACTATGTTAAGATGAAGAACTGTGTAAAGCACTGTGTAGAAGTTGCAAAATCATGTTGTTTATTCAACTATCCTTCATGTAAAAGCACAGATCAATTTCCAAGTACTTTCAATTCAAGGAAAGAAAGGGGGGAAAGGTGAAAGAGAAAGAAAACTTTACATAGGTTAACACTGACCCATCCAATCAGTTATGGAGCAGCTTGGAACAGCTCCCAAGGCTAAAGCAGCTCCCTTCCCAGTTTTGCTTGTCCAGATGGAAGACGAACACACTTCAGGATTTCAAGCAGTGCTTTGGCTTGGAATCTGATGTGTTATTCCACTTTTAGTTCTAAAAACCTGTCAAAACTTATTTGCTTATTTCAGAGAGTAGTTGATTAAAATGTTTTGAGGCTAACAAGATGCACTGTACCAGGAAGGTTGTGGTGGGGCAGTCAAGGGAGGGAGGGAGGAAGAGTGTCCTAAATGAAAAAGGAAAACAATAAAATGAAAGAAACTTCAGTCTCCCTTCCTGAGCCTGAACCTGAGCCCTTTCCCTTCACCCCTTAATTTCTATGCAGCTTTTAGATAGCTGAATTATTTCATCACCTTATAAATGTTGAATCAAAATATGGAAATATGCTGTCTTTATTCAGATAAAATTCTAGCTGTTTGTTTGCTTGTACACATGGTGTTTTTTTACCACCTCTTAATGTAATGAATTTTTCTCTATTTCATCTTACACTCATTTATCTGTTAGCCTTTAAATTTCAGTACTACTCAAGAACATTACAATGCTAAGGATATTACACAGTGTTCTAATGGACACCATCAGAAATTCTGTATGTGATCCAGGTACATCTTATTACTCGAAACATGCTACTTGTTTTCCAGCATTTGAGACTACTGCCATCATATGAATTAATACAACAGAAATGCAACAGATGCTTCCATTAAACTTAAGTGTCAATCCCATGCTCTCTTTGTTGAAGGTCTCTGGTTCAGGCACCCTTTGTAGTCTTTTCTGCCACAGATCTGAATCAGGTATTTATTAAAATAAATACTAATAGTTTTTAATTAGTATGCATATCAAGAAGTATTATTTGAAAACCTGAAGAACAGCAGAATAATACAGGGGCACTGAAGGACTAAAACCCCATGGTTAAAAAACTACTAGAGACATTCATTTGCTTTGTTCTTTACTTATCAGGGTCACCAAGAGAGGCTGTAATATAATAAAACAGCATGCAGTGATGATAGGAGACACTGCTTTATCCTCAAGGGAATTTCTTTTGCAGTTGTCCTCTCGGTTTAATCTTACTTCTGTGGCATCTCTTACTCTTCTTACTAGCTCAGAACTAGGGTAAAGCTGAATAAGCTATCAATGGAAAGAATTAAAAAGTAGACCATAAACTGAATTTGTGCACTAATAAAAAGAATGCTGAAGTGTTTAATCAGTTTTTTTTCACATTTTACAGTACTGTTAGATTTTTAAGTTACACCACCTATTTAGTGAAATAATGCTCAGCAAAATACCAGTTGCAAGCAGGAAGTCAGAGGCAATTTACAACTCATATAAGGTTTCATCCCAGACAGAGAAGAAAGCAATAGCAGAACAGCTTAGGTTTGTATTGAGAAGACTAAGATTTTTAAGCCTTTCTAGCTCTGTAAGAGCTATAGAAGCTAAAAATATCTTTTCTTACTCCATCTGTCGTAGATTTCCTTTGTGCTACCAACTCATATGCTTAGTTTTGATTCAGAGATTCAGACCATGTTTCTTTTCAGGTGTAAAATTGGAAAATATTTACTCAAGGAGAAGATTTCAACTTACCTGATGAAGATCACTGCCCAAAACATATTCCTGGAAGTAACCTGGTGCAGCAGATGATGCTCTAATTGCTTGCCACAGCTTATACTGACAGCCTCCCATATAATGGGACTTAATGCCAGGAAAATGGTTGTAGTTTCTAAACACAAATGCTTTCAGTGGTGTTCCTCTGTTTACAATGGTGCTTACTGCAGCTACCTAGCAAATGAGGAGGAAAAAAAATCAGTTATATATGATGATAATAACCATAATATGAGAATGAAAGCTTCCCACCATAGGAAATTCAATGTATACATTAATGCACTTTTGGAATCTTACTCAGTTCATTATTTATTTACATTTTTTAATGTCTAGCCAAATTTTAAAAGGGAAAGTAAAACACAAACAAGAGACTCAAATCCCTAAATAAAATGCTATTTTAAACCTTCAATTAATTGATTTCACTGGTTAGTCTGTTTCTACGAATATCTACAATATTTAAACAAAATGCAGGTGTCAACTGTGTGATTTTTAAATACTTTTCCTTTTGAAATAATATTTCATTCTCAGAAGTCTGTAACCAGCAATACAACACTCTCATTAAATATGAATGTCAGAACTGTCAATCCATTTCTTTCTCCAAGAAAATGATTACTTTATATTGCAACCGGAGTTAAAAAATTGTAGGAAGAATCTCTCCTGCACAAGAATCAAAGTCTTTCAAGGCTTTTTTGTAAGGATACTAAAATGCCAGTAACAAAAATCACATATGTTCATCTAAGTGAAAAGCCAAAATGGTATTTCCATTGAAAAAAACCCAACTATGACAACAAAAAGAATGTATCCTACAGATCTAATCACAAGGAGAAAGTACATGTAGTGATGGATGAGTGTTAGAATGTGCAAGACCTTTAGAGGTGATGCAGCCAGCCTGGCTGGCACTGCCAGAACAGCACTCTGAGGCAGCCAAGGGGGTGCTCAATTCCATCTTGTTTACTGTTTTACAGAGTAGGGTGTTTTCATGAAACGTTACTCAACAGCACAGCTGATGCTGTGGTATCACTGTATGCATTTTCACTCTTCATCTACTTAATTTAAATAATTTTATTCACTGTAAATTCATCCTCATAGAAAACAAAAGTGTAACTTCTATATTACAATGCAAAAGAAAACTGCCTGATTCACCCTCCATCATTTGATGGAGGAAGTTTCCTGTTTTTCTCAAAAGGAGGGTTTAGTTCTAAGCACTATCAGAAGCAGTAAGAAAAAAATTTCAGAAAATATAACAGAAAACTTATTAAAAGGATGCTTTCAATTTTGACAATACCCATATACACTCCATGATGCAGTCTGTGTTGCAAAGTGCTCAGCACCTTCTGGAAAAACCCATCTTGTAATGAATTTAGCAGCAGCAGAGCACAGAACTTTGTGTTTTATTTTGATTTTCCTGTGCCTTGTAAAGAGTGCCACCACTGACAGCACTCTAAAGAGATTAGTGGGAACAGCTAGTTTCAGCTCTATTTATATTCACATTTTATTACTGAAGAACATGGAAGGAAGCCAAAGATCCCAGTTCAAAGATAACTTTCAAGTCAACACAGGATAGCTGCTCTCTCAGAAAGCAACATACCACACCAGCCTTTTCATGTCCTTGTTTTAGACACGGACTAGGAACGCAGTCAGTAAGGCACACGTTTCTATGTTTAGAAAAATGGGAATATCTTCCATTTAACAGTAAAGCATTGAATATAGTGCTATGACACCAAAACACCTGTTAATTACAGATTGTTCTGAAATATATCCTATTATATTTCGCTTCTTTCTTCACACCCTATCCTTCACCAAAAATAAAATACCCTTGCTTTCTCATCTTTCACTCTCATGCTGCTGTATGTAACATCCCTCCTATGACTTAGTGCCTTTTCCATCAGACAGGAAGAGATCTTGGGGCCCAAGAATGTGAATGGAGAAAACCAGGTACTCCAAACAAAGTGAGAAGAAACCCTGCCCTCTTCCAATACAGTAACACAGATCACAGCTGACAGGACGGAATCTCCTGACGCTAGAATTTTTACATGATAAAAATGAACTTGGCACAACACCAAAATGTTGACCCAGTATTTCTATGCTTACAAGTTTTTTAAAATCTCTGCAATATATTCCAACTACAAGTAATAAAAATACCAGAAATTGCTGCCAAAATTTAAGAACCTAATTAATTTTTATCCTTTAAAAGGATGGGTTATCCCATATAGAAGCCTGAAGAGCACTTCAACACTCATGCTGTCTATCCAATGTTCTTCTAGGTATAGAATTTACTCAGAACTCTTAAGAGCACTTGTGAAATATACAATTAGTATTTACCTTAGAAAATTGTACTTACCTTTGGACATTTGGACTTTCTTGCAGTTTCAATCATAAGATTTGAGCCCATTTTTTCTCTAAAAAAAGTGTAAAAAATTGAAAATGCTCCATCAATTTAGCATGAACAAGACAAACAATTTATCACCCTTATTTCTGAGACCTTTGCATTTAAAAGAACCAATGTTTGTATTTCAATTTAACAATCCCATTTATACAAGTGACTTCACTGGACTGACACTTCAAACCTTCTAGCCTGCTGGAAGTAAGTCTGAAGAGTGACTGAAGAGGTCTTGATTCAAATTACTCAGTTCACATACCTAACCATAAATCATTACGATTACTCAACTACATAGTTAGACAAAATACTTTACCACATTTACGAATCAAAAAGTCAACATCCTTATTAAGTGGTTCTACAGTAATGAAAAATTACTCTTCTGTAGTTACAGAAACAAAAGCTACAGAGAGAAAGATGTGATTCCATAAGATTTAGAAGAAAGTTAAAACATCTACATATAGTCTTCCATAACAGTAATCCAATATGCATTTACCATTCCTTTCTGAGGTAATATTTGTTCACATGAATACATTTCCATAAATCATGCTAATGGTCAGCACTGTAATTTCTCATCATATCAGGGTCAGTATTCCCATTGTTAACTAGAAGATAGTCCTTCTGCACAGTAGAGGAGACTGGAGCAAATTTGCATACTAGTCAGTGATCTCACCTCACCATCTACTTCAAGTTTGATTTGCTTGCAATAAAGGTATAAAGGTATAATAGAGAGTGGGTGGTCACCAGTAATTATTCCAAACAGGCTTTCCTTTAAATCAGCAAGCTTTCTTCCTCCCAAACACTGGTGGTGTATCTGTCTTACTTTGCAATTATGGTTTTCTATACTGCCACACTTTTAAAGTAAAGATATTCCATGTGCTGTTATTATAAGATCATTCATCTACAGCTTGCTCCCATGACAGGAGGGAGTAGCACTTCCACTGTTAAAAACAACATCTCTATCTACTCAGGTCAGAAGACAAAAGAAGCTTTAAAGGCTACCACAGCAGCAGTCCTCCATGCAGACAGTAGACTGTATGTGCAATTAGGACAATTTGCTCTTCTAGCGGCTATTTGTGCTTGAAGGATGGCTGCATACATGTCCTTGACAGGGAGGAAAGAAGGCGGACAGGTTCCAGTCCTACAATGGAAAACTCCTGCTGACACAATTCTTGTACGTGTAGCACAGTTTTGTTTTTGCTTTGATTCTAGTCTCAGAATCACCAGCCGGAAGGGGAGGAGTGACATCTGCACTCATTAACTGATTACAGAAGGAGATGAAGGCACACGGAACCATGAAGTAGGAATAAAAGAAATGGGACTGACAGAGCTAAGATATCAAAGCCATCTACTGATTTGCATCACTTTCATCTATTTCTGCAATGTCTGTATTAGGTATTTTTCCCAAACCCTGAATGCAGAGATTAAAAAAATGTATAAGCAATATCCTCTGCTTAATTATGGGAACCATCAAACTGAGTAACTATCACATCCTGTTTTCTATGAAGGCCAGAAAGTGATACTCCAGAGTAGGTACAAGAAATCCTTTCAACTACTGTGCAACTTCAGACATTACAGTCTAAGGAGAAAAGTTTAGTATCACCTCCACATATAGTTTAGTTCTGTTGCTACCATTAATACTGTAATTGCATATTAAATAAATGTATTTGTCTCACTGTTTAATATTCTTTTATGAAGTCACAGCAGAAGTAATTCCACAGTTTATACACATACTGTGTTAAAAAATAAAGTGAATAGTCCCCTGTTATTCAGGGGGACTACTGAATACTCCCCCTATTTCATTCAAAGAAAACAAGAAACTGGTAATTCTCAAGATGCCTTACTATCTCAAACTACCACTTTAACTCATTTGCTTTTGTTAAGGATAGACACTTAATGCGTGCTATCTTTAGGACACTGGTTACTTTTTCTCCAATCTTGCAACAGAAATATTCTCTAAAATGGGGAAAGGAGGACTGTAAATAATATTTTAAATGAAACTGTATTGTAAATTAATATAATGGCACTATAGTATTTTATGTATTTTCAATCTCAACTGTCACACACTGAATCATCTTCTCTGACCACAAGCATACAGATGTTTCATTAAACTGCCCGTGACAACCCAAATCACTTTTGATATTAAAGTTTTAAGTCCTGTAAGCATTTTACATTTTTCCACTCATCAGTTATTATGCCATCCTGTTTTTCCATTTATCTACTTTGTGTCTGTGACCTATGTCCTCTAGACATGACCTACTTAAAACAACGAGTCTCTTTCATAAACATTGCTCTTTCATTGCTTCAAGTCACTAATATTGCAACACTTATTTCAATATTGTTATGAAGAACATATTGTCAACCATATGCTGGAAGAAACATTCTAATGGGCTACAGCAGTGATGCAAATATTTTGGACAAAGAGCACTCAATGCAAAAGGCAAAACTGTAACTTTCACCCTCTTCTAACAGCAACAGTAGTACCAGAAAACTATGACATCTTTACCAAATCTACAGAAGAGACTTTCATACCATGTGCTGGTATGGAATGTGTTACCCATCTAGTGACTAGAGAGCAGTGCCAATTTATATTTCACTCTGCAAAACAAATACTGAAGTATTATTACTTGTACTCCCAAACACATGCATTATCCATTTTCCTACCAAAGGAGAACACGTAATTTTTATTCTACACTTCATACAGTGACTGCTTCTCAAGACTATAAATTCCCAACATGAGATTTTTGCTAGCTTGTGAAAACTCCTAGCTGCTCACCAAATTTCTCCAGTAGTTTCTTAAGACAGCATGCAAGAAGAAAATTTTATATGTCAACAACAGTCAAAAGAAAAGAGAAAATTTGGAACTAAAAGCCAGGTTCTTACAAATGCATTCAATATAGCATTATATATACTGATATGTTGTAAGTAAAATCTTCTGCATAATGTAAATCATTAAAACCAGTCCTCAAATTGCTACTCAAGAAATACATAAGAGTTAAAACATACATACATAGAACATATGAAACTAATTTCCTAAAGTACTCTGAATGAAATGTCAGCCAAAATTAGCTGTCATGTTCTGAAATGCAAGTTATAATATACCCCATGAATGCGCAGAACATTAGACCGATGAAACATCAACTTAATTATTTTCAGCAAGAATATCTTCTGACAGACAATACCACCACTGATATTGTGGTAGGACTAAACACATATTACATGTCTGTACACTGTCAATGGATTGTCTCTACTTCAAGCAAGGCTGACAAGTTATCATTTAAACTACAAAAACACACACAGCACAAGTAAAGCTTTCAAATTCAAAATAAAGCACACAGCAGTTTCCCCGTGCTGTAACAATGTTAGACCTGACCTTCAATATTGCTGTAAAGAGATACTATATAACCCTACAAATCCCTTCTCAGCTCCAGGCCCCCACACCACAGGGAAGCCTCTAGGAATCCCTTCAAGAAAATGTCGTGCAGGCATAGCATCTCCCTTCAACATTGCAGGTAACCAAGAAGTCATTTTTGATCAGCACATTTATTTTTTAATTTACTCCATGGATAATATATTAATTGACTGCTTTTGTCCATTGCACAGGAGTAGAGTTCTTTACCTCCCTCATGTGCTACATGTAGCTGCAGAAAAACAACAGTATTTTAATTAAAGCCATGTAAAATAATTTCACATTAGGTTATTGTGACTTTCACAGGACTTCATTTAATTGGGTGGGCAATGAAATGAGAGAACACAGAGAAAAATCCAATTTCTAAAAAAAACACCTTTAGGTACCAGAGAAGAAAAGCTAATGATATTAGTTTGATAAATGTATTTATTTCTAAAAATACGCAAGAGCAAAGAGAAGAAGTGCTTAGAAGCTTGTTTTTCCACTTCATCAAAGAAGTAAGAAGCTTAAAATTCAGACACTACTGGTAGTCCCACTATTAATTCATAAAAACTCTTTTAATCCCATAAAACACAGTAATTGCATTCCCAAAGGAACTTGTTATTACTTATGAGAAGGAACCTTTTACCATTTTACAGTCTCTCAGAAAAGACTGTTCAGTTCTTTCAGTGGCAGAGTCAACTTATGCTGGTTGCAAAGCTATGACATTAGCTTGCTAAAAATGATAAACAATTGAACTACCAATACAAACACAGATTAATAAAACTAAGAAATAAAACCTGTAATATAATAATTCTTTCTAGTGGCTTTTCCTGAATAGCCATCAATGCAAGTGAATACACTTCACAGGCAACTCTGACACTGCAGATAATTTTTCATTGCAACCCTTACAGCTCATTTCCCTTTCAAAGAAAGTGGCAATGGACAAAGGCCTCCAATATAGCAGCAAACATTAAAAATCTCTACTACAGTATATTATTTCATTTCTCACCAATCTCCTTTACTAAAAAGGGCACAGCAGGTGGTTAGTAAAATTTGTAGTAAATCTGTAATGAGTCAGATCTAGCAGAGCTGGCAAGCATACAGGAATATAATCAGAAATCAGTGCAGTAAAGCTTACTTTATTCCCCAGAAACATAAATCATTACATTAAAAGCTTCCAGCATCTTGGTAAATATGAAAACAGCTATTTCAAAAGAATGAGTGTATATGTTAATCCCTCCTAGTTGTTCTAAGAATCTGCACACCAGTGAAGCAATAACAAAACCAAATGCACTCAGTCATTGCACTAATTATTTTTTATCTGATTATCTTTTACTTACTTGAGCATTTTTTCCCATATATCACTGTCATAAAAGGCGTGGTTCCAGCCCATTTTGACTGTTCCAACAATGACATTCTGCTTAAAAACATCTGATCCTAACTTATGGTACAGCTCTTCACAATCATCCAGGGGAATATGGAACAACCCCAACATAAAAGCTAATATAGCTCCTGAAAAAAACAAATATTTTGCAATATTACAAAAACGTATCCTAGACAAAGATTACAAAGATGGATTACCAGTTAATGCAGTTCATAGGTTAACAGAATATCTGTCTTGAAACAGCAAGACCAACTGACATTTATTTCACTAAATTCCTGCTCAGAGATCACAAACCAAGTTTTAAAAGAACATACACAATACTGAAAAAGTCAATTTTCAAAAACAGAAATATGAGAAGTTAAAACATTGTATTATTTCATTTTACAGATTACAACAAGCATATGGCAGAAAGCTAATGAAATCTACTACTTTACTTGGAAAGAGAAATGAGTAAGAGAAATCTTTGCTGTGGTACTAAAAATTTATTTGGAGCATTATTTGCTACCATGCAAACTCTTAAGTCAACAGAAAAATATTCTGAGAAAATTCTGCAAAAACAAAGGAGATTCCAGTAGTTTGGATTACATTTGGTTCCAACCATTTATAATCTAGTTTCATACATGCTGCCATCTAGTGTGTCCCTAACAAAAATTATGACCTACCCTTGCAAGAACAAAATAACAGCACTTAAAAAGCATTGCTGCTAAACACCCTTAAAAGAACTGTGGAAAAATACAATTAATGCATTATTACAATCCTCAAATATATTAAATTAAAAGGGACACACAAAACTTTAAATCTAGTTGTGCCATACTGTGAGAACATGTAATTAAGAATCTGAAAAAATCATGTGTCCTAATTATTTCTATCTGGAAATAAATGCCATAGGCTTGAATAAAGTTAATTTTAAAAGGTGCCAATTTTTAAAAGAGAGTAAAAATACAATGCATGTGCAGAAAAAAACTACATGCAGGAAGTTACAGAAGTTTTAAAAGAAACATGACTTCCGAGCCCTCTTCCACTCTCACAGTGCCCACCAACTGCAAGAGCTGAGCATTAGTGGACTGATGGTCTCAGTTTCTTAAAAGGCAGCTCACATCCTTAAGGCAACCTGGGCCTAATTGACACAAAGTTTCATCCTACTTGACACAAAGTTTCATCAAGAGAAACAATCTCAATTGCCAAATCACCAGATGCCTGCATTCAACGCAGACTTAACATCTAGCAGCAGAGAAACACCATTTTCCTGAGTCATGCAAATCCTCTGCCACATTCTCTTCTAAACTCTCCAGCACCAGTTCTGCAATAACATACATTTGCTGTTTTGGTGAGCAGATTCAAAGTATGCAGATCATTGCAATGATATTTCTCTGTGACTGCCTGCATTTATACCCTCTGATCCCCCAATGAAGAGAAGCATGGGGAAGATAACTACAAAGACAGAGATGCTGAATTCACAGCAAGGGCATTTCCAAACTTCAAAGGCAAAACAGCTGAACAATAGCAAGAAATACAAAAACTGCAGCAGAAAAGAGAAGTGCAGTGTGCAAGAAGCATCCTTCCTACCATTTAATCCATCAGTCTTGTAAAGCACATTGGCATATGTACTGTCAATACAAACAGAACTGCCAGCAGTGCTGGCACACATGCACACCTCACCCAGACACATCTTTCCATTTATTATTGCAAACTGGACAACTGCAGATAAAAGCTTAATTGTGTAAACAAAATTTAAAAGAATATGCTAAGTACTTACAAGCAGTCATTCAGAAATTTCAAAATTTGAGGAAGAATTAAAAACCAAGTTAGTTCTAGTGACAGTAGTGGGAGTAAAGTAAGAACACAAAGCCTTTCTATCCAAGGTAAAACACCTTTATTCATTGAAGACAACACTGGAGAAGTGTTTTGTAGGGAAACCATCTTCCAAAGAAATCACTTACTGCTACACTAACTAATGAAGGATTTATTTGGAAGAGTATTAAAAATGTAAAGCAGGGAACTATATTGTGGCTACAAACAAATTCAGTCTAGGAGACCTAAACACTCTCCTCTGCTATTTTTAGTCTACTAAGCAAATCTCTTGAAACATACTGCATCTACTCAGAGTGATCTGTGTTTAATATAGCTTCTGGTCGAATATAAGTATAACAAAAAAATTGAAGAATGTGGGTTTCTAAAGGAAACTGAGCTAGTAAACTACAGCATACCTCCTATGTTAGAAAACATACTTGTGCTGCTACTGGTCTAACAATTTCTTAAGGAGATTACTGTCTTTAAAGGAGAAACTAATGCTTTGGAGTCTCCTGCTTTCTAGGGAGGAGTAACTTATCAGTGAGTCACAAGTGTAAATAAGTCTGGGTGGGGCCTGTAGACATCATCTAGTCCAACCTCCTGTTCCAACAGGTATAATTAGAATAGGTTACTCAGGACTTGCTCAGCCATCTCCATGGACAGAGATTACAAAGTCTGAACAGGCAACTCTTTCCAGCGTCTGACCATCCCTGCAAGAAAAACATAATCCCGTATCTAATTATAACTTCCCATACTGCAACTTGTCTGTTGGCTTTTCTCCTACCCCTGTACACCTTAAAAATTATTCTAGATCCATCTTCTCTTTATTTTCCCATTAGCTGAACCAGGATAAAGGCCCACCCTTAGCCTTGTCAAGGCCAAATAAACCTGGTTATTGCACTCTCTCCTTTACATGTCATGAGCTCCAGCCCCCTGGCTCTCTGCCAGATGCACCCAGTAGAAAAACATACCCAAAAGATTAATGGTTTCTAGAGGAGCCTATAACAAGACCTTTGTGGCCAAACAGAGATACTTCAATTGTTGGGTACACTCTCATCTCATCATGCAAGCCAACGTAGTCAGCTTTCTTTGCTCTAGAGTACAGTGATGATTCACAACCAACCTGTTCCAAACAAGACCAGGTCCTTTCCTGCAAAGCTGGTTTCTAGGCTGTCGGCCCACCTCAGTCACAGGGCTTTATACTTGGCTTTTCTGAACCTGCCAAGCCATTTCTCCAGCCTGTACAGACCCATACGAAGGGAGGACACCACAGCATCGACCACTTCCTCTAATTTAGATCATTCAAGATCTTGCTACAGGCACATTCTGTCCTTCTGGCAGATAATTAATAAAGATGAAACATTGCTGCTAACTTAATAAAGGAAACATGACTGACTCAGCACCAGTTCTTGAGGACTATTACCATAGCAGTCTGTAAAGCTCCATAAATATCTAAAATAACTGTTTCTATGTGCAAATTGAAGATTTCACATAAATTGAAAAAATAACAAATCAGTTTAAAGCCAAAAGTTTGTCATGAACTGCCCAAAGTTCTTCTTCAGAAGCAAAAAGAAAGACTCCAGAAATCACAAATGTACTTTCTCAGCTTACATTCTAAGTCAGAAACTGAAAAATCTCTATTTATTCTCAGATGTTGACAGCAAAACTCCAACTTGTGACTTCATAATTACCTGTGCTTACGCCACAGATGTAGTCAAAAAGTTGATGAACCGGCTTTCCAGTTAATTCTTCTAGTTTCCGTAGAGTCTGAAGTGCAACTAAACCCCTGAAACACAAAATTCCCCTTCACATACAATGGCAGTCTTATCTTACATAGCTTTAATAATTTTTCAATCACCTTCAGCTTCATTATAACTAATTATAATTGAATAACTGCAACAGTAAGAATTCTGAGTATTTCAGGAAATAAAAGAGTTGCAGAACACAGTTGAAATAGAATGATGAATAATAAATATGAATGACATGCTCAGGTATACCAAAAATAGTATTCAACAGTTACAGCCATATTGTTTTACAGCAAAGGCTTGGGAGGTGATCAACTTCTGTGGATGTAGACTAAGGACAGATTTTAGTTGCATTCTGACTACACAGCACTTAAATTTGGTCTTATCAAGGCTATATAATGCCCCTTGGGGCATAGTATTTTCCAGTATGAGGTTTGCTTGGCCTCAATTCAATGTATCTGAAATAATGGGAGAGATTAGTTAGAGACCATCAGATTTGTGTTTCTTTATCACAAAACAGTATCTGGAGTGCAGCAGTGTGAACTCTGTTGGGATAGAGTGAGATAAATGTGTATGGCAAAATGAGCACCAAAACAAACTCCATTCAAGCAGAAATGCATAGAAAAACAATACCCATCCCTTAGATAGTCAAATGTGACAGAAAGGTAACTCATAAATTGCCTCTTTGGGCATTTATCTATCAAAGAGAGACTGGAATTTTACTTCTAGTTACAGTATGAAAAAGCTTACAAGTATGTAGTACCCCAGAAGTTTTACCTTGTTCCTCCTCCATCAATGGTGAGGATTCGAATTCCCCAGCCTTTCACAGGGTCTGTATAGCCAATCAGAGCTAAAGTTTCTCTAACAGCAGCCTGAAGACTTTCATCATTAATCTGTCTCAGTCGCAACAGGCATGAGATTAATTTTTCCTATTGATAAATACAAGGATATTTCATTCTAATCATATGTTTAAACCAAAAGAATCCATTCTTAAATTTACTAGCACAGCATTAAAGCACAGAAGTAATATACCAGTTAAAGTTGGAAGAAAATGTCTTCAAATCTGTATTTACCCATGTTTTTCTCTAACAAGGGAAAGAAAAGATGTCAATATTATGCTGTACACACCTCATTGCTATAGTAGCTACCTATCAGAACTAAACAAGCAAGATGTTATGTAAATATTTTTAATAGCTAGGAAACTACATGTACCAGTTTCGTTTTATTGACTTGTTATCACATCAGCCAAGTGCAGACTCGAGTATGAGGCACACTAAGTACAGGGAAAATCCCAGATTTGCTTAGTAAGGACCGCACTGCTTCAAAACAAGAAATGCCTTCTAAGTACACTAATACCAAAACAAAATCTAAAATGCTTTCCCACACAGAGTATTTTTTAAATGGACATTGCCACAAAGATACACAGCATTGCAATCAAAATGGGAGTAGTGAATACACTCTTCCATAATAAAGTAACTCACATATATTTATGAGAATGCCTGACCTACATCCTGCCCAGATGATTCATCTGCCCTGCACTCCATTCCCAAAGGCTACTTCTTCCAGAAATTCTACAATCTGTGTCACAGGTTTGTCACATCTTGTGGAAAAAGACACAAGGTTGACAAATGCTGTGATTTAGCTAGTACCTCTAGAATGGTCTACCACCCATCTCCAGCCCTCTCAATGCAGGGAAGAAAACAAGTAGGACTAGATTGCATTAACTTATTTGACAGTTCTCCTGCCACCTCTCTTGGAAGAAAGCATGTAAACAAGCATAGAAAGTACTGTGCATTTACAGATCAACTGTACAGCACATTCCCATTTGGTCAACTGCCACAGGGGACACAGTGTACGACCTTTATCTACCACTGGAAAAAGCTATACTACCTATCCACATGACCATGCCGTATGCTTCTAAATTAAACATTGCAAGCTTAACAGCCTTTAGCTAAACTCACAGTAGCTTGTATATGAATCTGCTTCAAACAGCTAAAATGTTATAGAAAGAGACACTCAAACTACAATCCTTGCAAACAGGAAATACGACTAGTCCACAAAAGCACAGAAGGAGGTTTTATGTTGTTCTGTATCAATCATTTGTCAGATTGATTTTTATGTAAGTATAAAAACTGTTGGCACCTTAATTGCAACTCCTCTGCTCTCTGGAAACTCTAGAAGATGATAGGTCAGTTCTTCAACCCTGTTGATGCAGACTTTTATATTAGCAGATCTCCGCAGGGCTTGAACTAAAGCTCGAGTCCTGTTATCAATACTCACTCTTGCAATGATCTAAAGAAGACAAACAGACAACATAAAACTACTCTGAGAAATGTGTAAAATTTGTCAAGACTAATTTCCAAGTGTTATTTTAAGATTTCTCAGAAGCAATGAACAGCATGTTGTACTAGAGAGCTCCTATAGGTTCCAAGTAAGCACTGCTTAAATTGTCAACAAAAATCTTTTGATTCTTTATTTAGTAGAAAACAAAATCAAGTTTACAGCAAGAATACCCCAAACAAATAGGTCAATATGTTTTCAGATGGACTTTCAAGGGAACTCTCTGTATTTAAACCATTAACAAACCATAAACTGTAAAATTACTATAACTACAAAAAATACCACAATTAGATCTGTCTGTAATTATGGACTCTATGCATATATGAACTAAATATATGTACCTACAGCACACACACACAGAGGTGTGTGTATATATACACATACTTAGACACTCTTCATATATAAACTTGCATAAACAGATCTATACCTGCATAAAACACTGAATACTTAAACACAGATGTATCTATACCTACTTTTAAGTACATATATATGTTTGTAAGTTTACCTATAGTATGCATACATATAGATAAAATCTATATCATTTTATATATGTATTCATTTATAAAAGTGCACAGAATGAATCAGAGAACAGTTTGGGTTGGAAGAGGCCTTAAAGATCCCCTAGTTCCAACCTCCCTGCTGTGGGCAGGAACCCCACATATATACTTATATATAAGTAGAAGTATCTGTATGTATGTATGTAAGTATATACATGGGTATATACTGATTTACATAAGTAAATGTGTGCGTGTCTATGCTTAAATATAGGTATATACACTAGTGTAGCACATACACACACTTGTATAAAATATACAGGTATATACACTAGTGTAGCACATACACACACTTGTATAAAATATATAGGTATATACACTAGTGTAGCACATATACACACTTGTATAAAGTACACATAGAAATAATACATATATTAACACAAAACAAAGACTTGCCTTTTCTCTCTGAAGAGACAGATGCTTTTCCCTCTCTTCTGCAGTCTTGGTCTCTTTTGCTTTGTCCTCATCGCTCTTCTCAGACACTTCTTGTTCCTGCTGTTTACTCTTTTCTGGTGGAACAACTTTTGTATCAGATCTTAACTTTGGAACCAACCCTCCAATATAGCTGTCGACAAAAGCTTGTACGCTGTTACTGGGATATGAAAGAAAGTCTGTAAAACTTTTTTTAGTGGAAACTAGGAGAGCAGTATTTGTCTTTTCAGTACCCAAGATCTCTGCTTCAGGAGCTAAAGTGCCTGCTGAATTCACTCTCTTTTCTTCGCTTGTTACAGTATTTGCTGATGAATCAAGCTTATTCCTCTCCTCACTTTCAGAGTCCTGTAATAAAGAATTCTTTTTTCTTCCATGCTCCATAACAGAATTGTTAAAGTAAGAGTTGATATGATCAGCTACAAAGTTGTAAGTCTCTCCAAAATTTGTAGAAAAGTAGCTTACATGAAAAAGGTGGCTTTTAGCAGCTGCTGAAACTTCTGGGGTATCTTGACAAGTGCCATTTGTACCTACTAACACAGATTCCAAGTTTTCACTTGCACAAGTGGATTTCTTTGCAGGGCCTCTGTTGCAATCGTCCTGAGTTTTGACATCTGTAACTTGCTTATCATTTTCTAGATTTGTGCTGATGTTATTTGCATCTGCACTACTTTTATTTGCTTTACCCAAAGTACCTGAGTGGGACTTTAATCGAGCTATCCGTGACACCAGCTCACTGTGAGTGCCAGACACTGCCTTCGAAACAGATTCTATGGTACTCTTAATTCGTGACATGCGAATGCTCACCCTGGCAAGTCCTTTAGAAGAAGAAGTTAAAAGTTTGGAAACTCTGTAGTATAAAAACTCATGGCTACTAATGTACTTGTTATACCAAAATGTTCTGCTTTTGGCCCAAGGCTGACTTGTATGAAAAACTCTCAGGTGTGCAGCATGATTTGTCCTCCAGCAGGCTTTAGGTCTACAGAAACACAGGTATTTGTTTCTCTGCTTCCACCAAAGACTTTTTGGGTTAATCAAAAAGAATAAATATGCATCCAAGGATAAATGAACTGTCATAACTTATAAATAATTGCACCTTTTCTATGTTGCTTTCTACTTCATTCCAAAAAAATATATGTCAATAAGTAAGTCCCGTAATGTAGTGTTGTCTGAAAAAGAAAAAAAAAAACAAAACAAAAATTAAAACCAACAATGGAGACCCCAGACCAGAAACAAGTTAAACTAAAATCAAAGAGGTGTTTAAAACAGATGAAGTTTCTGTATTCTTTTGGTAAAGACAGATAAACATTCAAATCAAATAAAATAATCTCATGGGAAAATCCACTGCTCAGGACATTTGGTAGCTCACCCCAACATTTCAACACAGTACTCCCTAAAGGACAGTTTAAGCTCTTCTTGAGCAATATGTGACACTTCTCAAAAGTACTTAATGACATATAGAAAATTGATTGCAGTTTCATCAGCAAATTATCTTGTGCAGACACAACGTTTCAAATGTCATTATATTACCACCTCTTAGCAGAATTCCTCACAGGGGAGAAGTGACACCAAGTGTTGATCAAAGTTCAACAAAACGTGCCCATCTTAAGAGCCAAGGGCAGGCTATACTCCTTACTCTGCACAGAAAGGTACAACTGCTGGAGCAGCGTTTTACACAGCACACCAGAGTTGTGCTGATATGGCAGGAGCCATACCATTATTGGCCGGAAAAGCAAGCCCAGGCTTCTCCAGCGCCCGTGACAAATGCCGACAAGGGCTGCCAGGCAGGCACGCAGGCCAACTCCTGAGCAGGCCGACTGCACAGTGGGAGCAGAGGCGAAGCCCCGCCGGCAGCACCACCCTTACTTACAGTCTGCTCTGCCTAGGCCGTGCCCGTCCCGCCGGGTGACCGCCGCGCAGCCGGGCTGCGGGCCCCAGGCCGGCCCGGGCTATATAAGCACGGGGGCGCCGCCTGTCCCGGGGGCAGGCGCGGCCGCTGTTCCTGCCTTGCGCCATTTCCCCGAAACGCTGCCGAGAGCGGCGTTGTAAACAAGCACCGAGTCCCGGCCCCGCTGTCCCCGGCCCACCTCCCGTTACGCGAGCGAGCCCCGCGTGCCCGGCACGCGCTCATCCCGCTCCCCCCGTCCTCGTTTGCCCCACGACTCGCTGGAGACGCGGCCCGACCCGGTGGCGGCGCGGCGCGGCCCGTGCCGGAGGCGGTACCTGCAGGACAGCGGCTCCCGCCTCCCCCCTGTGCCCGGGCCGAGCGGCAGGCAGGGGCCGCGCCCTCGCGAGCGGTGCCGCCCCGGCGGAGGGGCGGGAGGCGCCGGGGCCCGGCACCACAACACCCGCGGCGCGCGGCACTGCGCCTGCGCCGCCCCGCGCGCCGGAAACAGCTGGGGCGCGCGGCAGCGCCCCACGGACCGCCGCCGCCGGGGGGGGGCTCAGGGGGTGACGCGCGTGACGCGAGACGGCTCGCGGGGCGGGGCGGGGCCGGGCAGCGCGAGGTCGGGGCCGGGGCGGGGCTGCTGCGCCTGCGCGCGCGCCGGGGCGGGTGGCGACGTGCGGCGCGGCACGCGGAGGGCGGGGCGGGGCGGGGCCGCTGAGGGCGGGAGTGGAACTGACGGGGAGCGATATGCGGGCCCCGTCCGCTGAAAGCCCCATCCAGCCTCCCTGTGAGCACTGCCACGGTCAGGGCATCCGCATCCTGGGCAACCTGTTCTGGTGCCTTTCCACCCTCACAGGGAAGAATTTCTTCCTACTATCTAACCTCAGTTTCTCGTCTTTCAATTTGTGCCCATTTCTCACTGTCTTGTCGCTATAATTTCTGTCCTCTCTGCCTTCTGTGTCAGTCCCTTTCAGGTACTTGAGGTCCCCACAGGACCAGAAAGCAGCCCGCACTTTCTCAGCCTGTCCTTTTAGGGGAGGTGCTCCGGTTCCCTTACCAGCTTCATGGGCCTCCTCTGGGCTTGCTCCACGATGTCCATGTCCTTCTTATGTTGAGGGCTCCAGAGCTGGGTGCAGGTGGGAGTAGAGGGGCAGAATCCCGTCCCTTCGTGCTGCTGCCCGCGCTGCTTTCGGTGCAGCCCAGGACGTGTCTGCCTTTCAGGCCGGGCACAGCGGAGCAGGTTGTGCCCCACGCTGCTGCCAGCGCTGGGCTCTTGATGCCGCACCCTGTGGAGTCACTGGGAGCAAGGGGCTGGGAAGAGGAGAGTCCCTACCCAGCCTTTGTAGCTCCTCAGTGCAGGTGCCTTGGGAATATGCTCTCCCCGATCTCCTGTTTAATGGTTAGGCAACAATGACAGCATGTTTTTCATGGGTTGGACAGCGTTAGGGGGCACCTTGACTTAAGAGCAGCAGCAGGCCCTGAGATTCCTGCCTGCACGGCCTGCTTGAAACACAGCTTTAACTTCAGGTGTCAACTGTAAGAGAGGATGGATGCACTGTGTGCTTAGGTGGGACAATGGAGGCCTTACCATCAGGGTTAAGAAGGTCATGTCACACAGTTTCAGATCCCAGTTGTCTGCTTCTGTTCTTCCTCACAAATAAAGAAGTAAATTAATTTTCTTGCCTTGAATTTTATTCCTCAAAGGAAAATTTATACTCCGTACATATTGTAATTTTTATCATGTATTTTTTATAAATTGCACAGGTTAAATTCGCCACATCTCCCAGAGCAGGACATCCCTATCTGGATACCAGGTGCCCACCAAAGTCACTCTGTCACTCACTTCCTCAATTGGTCAGGGGAGAGAAAATAGAACAGGTTTGTGAATTGAGATAAGGACAGAGAGAGATCACTCACCATTTACCATCATGGGCAGAACAGACTTAGTGTGGGGAAATTAGTTGGATTTATTACTAATGAAATCAGAGTAGGGTTATGAGAAAAAAAAATCATGTCTTAAAACTTTTCTCCCATCCTTCCCTTTTTCCAGGCTCAACTTCCCTCTCAGGTTCTCTCCCTGCTCCCCATACAGCAGAGCAGGGGGATGAGGAATGGGTTCTGCAGCCAGTTCAACACATACTGTCTATGCCATCCTTTCTTCCTCAGTGGGAGACTTCTCAACTCTTCCCCTGCTCCAGCGTGGTGTCCCTCCCACAGGAGACAGCCTTCCACAAGTTTCTCCAGTGTTAGTCTTTCCCATGGGCTGCAATTTTCACAAACTGCTCCAGCAAGGGTCCCTTCCACAGGGTCAGTCCTTCAGGAACAGACTGCTCAGAGTGGGTCTCCTGCAGGTTCTGACAGCAAACCTGCTCCTGTGTGGGCTCCTGTCTCCATGGGGCCACAGGTCCTGCCAAGAGCCTGCTCCAGTGCAGGTTTCCCATGGGGTCATAGGCCCCTGCCTGCTCTGGTGGGGACCTGCAGGGGAATCTCTGCTCCAACACCTGGAGCACATCCTTTCCCTCCTTCTTCACTGACCCAAATGCCTTCAAAGTTGTTCCCTTCACATATTCTCACCCCTCTCTTCCACCTGCTGTTGCACAGAAGCTTTTACCCTTTCTTAATATGTCATCACAAGAGCACTACCACCATTGCAGATGGGCCCAGCTTTGGCCAGTGACAGGTTCATCTTGGAGCCTGCTGGAATGGACACCTTCCAACACAGGGGCACCTTCTGATGCTTTTTTACAGAAACCCCCCCTGTAGTCCCACTCCCCATTCTTCCCCACCAAAACCTTATCACATTAGCCCAATGCAATGACAATTTTACACTCAAGGCATGTAACTTCCTTGGTGAAGAACTCAGTGGCCACAAATTACTCACAAGCCACGTATGATTAGGATCCTTTTGCACATTACAGTGGCAGTTCATACCCAGGTGCTCATCTGTTCCCTATTAATGTTTCCAGAGTTGCTGCCTTCTGTCCTGTTCTGCTGGTATGGTCTGCCTGCCTTGTTTGTAGATTACTGCACATCCGCTTGTATTATCCAGGGATGGTATCCCTACATTTTCAAGATTTATCTAGTCTTCTTTAATTTTTCACAGGGTTTCATTATATATGCTTAAGCTTATTTTTAAACCAAATACTTCAAACAGTAGTGGGGTCTGCCTTAGGTGCCAGATGCAGCTAAGCAGGGAGGTTTCACTGCCTCTTGATGTAGGAGTTACTTCATGTAAAAGCCTGAATGCTGTTATGAGAGCAACACAGTACAGATAGTTTTAGAATGTGTAGCAGTGTCAGCTTTAGCTTCCCTGGGTGCATTTGCTCTCCTGTAAGCCCCAGGGCTCTAGTGTGTTTGCCAGTGTGCTGAACCGAGCTGCATCTCATCAGATGACTTCAGAAGCAGTCACCCATCTGAAGCCACAGTCTGAGCTGGCTTTAAGCAGGGTGGTTTGCTTTCTTACAGCAACAAAAGCTAAGGCAAAACAAGACCTACAGCTTCAGTAAGAAGGAAGTTTGGACATGATAAGCTTCATCCTGCCAGGGCACATCCTGCCTCTCTTTGACTGGCAAATAAGGTGTTTGAGCTAGGAGGCAACTGATCCCTTTTAGCTCTACGTCCTTCCTTAACAGTCACACTTTATCCCATAATCTCATTGTAAAATTCTCTCCTGTGCCTGCTCAGACATTTGTCTCACCACTGGGATATGTACAATGAATGGTGGTTGATTCACACCATTACTAAGGAAAAGATTCAAGGATTTCACATTTCTGGCCCAATCACAAACCCATGTGTTCTTGCCATATTGCTCTCCCCAAGGATGGGCAGACCTGTCTGATCTGGCACATTCAGAGGTGTGTGATCCATCAGCTTCTCAAAACAACCATGAAACAATACAAAATAACTGAAAAACACTGGACAGGAAAAGATAAATATATCTATTCCCAGGCACAAATTTTGCATCATCTCAAATGTTTTGCCAATTTAGTATTCACTTTACTGTAGTCATGACATTAAGAAGAAATTATCTCAAATATATTTAAAAAATAGATTGATTTTATAAGCTGTCTTAGTAGTCAAAGATGAGTTCATTGTGTTTGACTAAATACCTAGTTTTTAGATAAGAGAGAAGAGTGCACATATGGTATTCAGACAGAGGCTACCTCTGTAGTTGTTTTCACTTAATATAGATATAATCTCATTTAAATGATTTGGAAATATATTTAAATTTTAATAGGATGTATATAGGCTATTTGAAAAACACTTCCATTTCAGTATTTTCCCTGGAAGTATCAAGAGAGAAATCTGTTGTTGTTATTATTGATGGGTTTTTGTTGATCTCTACTAGGCTGCATACCCAGCACTCAAGCTCTTTCAGAGTGGTCCCATGAAACATGATTGTATTCAGTTTAGGACAACACTGAGAGTGGTTTGATTTTAATGCATTCTTTCTCTGCTACTAAATTCCAAAAAATCAAAGGCTTTCAAAACATTTTCTCATTATACCTGTTACTACATGATTTTATAGGTAGGATGAAAACTTGTAAATCAAGTTACACATCAGTTGTGGTGAATCTTCCTGTTTTAAAGAAAGAGAGTTGTTTGGTGTATGTGATTTTTGTCATGTTATGGCCAAAGTATTGTGGTGTCAAAAATTCAGGTGAGTTACCTGTGTTCATCTTTATGCATGCTATACTTTTCAATGCCATTAATTGTTTCTAACATTCATAGCTGTATGTTTGTCTTGGACTGCTGCTTGGAGGGAGAGTCATAATGGGTTATGAGGCAGTTTGATAAAAATTGGATATTTACCAGAAATAATGGTTCCAAAATTTGTCAGTCTAGGAATCTCACTCTTGATCTATGAAATGAGTTTTTATTTTGAGAAAATAGCTTTGCACATACTCTCACTGTATGTTTGATAAAAAACTATTATATGAATAGCATTTTTATATATAGCATTATTTTCTTTTTACTTGTCATATTGTTTATGAATGGTATTCTGAAAATATAAAACTATCAGCTAAGAGACTCAAATTTTAAAAAAACCCAAGTATTTCAAAGCACTGTGACAAGTTAACATATATTAGTAGAGCAGTATTCTATTAATAATGGTGTAGAGGAAACAGTTTTGTATTTTCATCAGCATAATATGACATGGACAGAAGCTAGCAAATGTGTAGTGCTAGCAAATATTTTAGGCTTTGCAAACACAAGTATTCTGCCTCTTAACACTAGATGGCAGACAAAAATGGGAAAACATTTCATTGTTTTCAGGGATAGAATATTGAATAGTTAATTGCCAATTTGAATGAACAGTCACTGAAAACTCTCTAAGTAATCAGAACTAAGATAATTGAACATGTGCTTGTGACAGCATGGATCTTTCTGCAACCTTTCATTTGGATATGTTTTTTGGCAAAAACACTGACAATAATCAAGTGGAACTTTCCTGCATTATTTTCATATTGGTTTTTTATCTGTTACTTCAATATTTTGCTCTTTTCAAAGAGCTGAAAATTCTAGAAGCCTTAGAAAGGGTTAAGCAACTCAAATAAAAGAGAAACTTTAAAAAAAAAACTGTCCTTGCCATTGTGAAATTGTGTTCTGTAAATCCAAAGAGCAAATGATGTAAGACTTAGATTGCAGCTGCTTAGTATCTTTGACTTGCTTCAGTTATCCAAAGTAATCAGGCTGCTTTGCTCCTTATTGTCATTGAATCTTAGACAATAATGTGTAAGTAACATGTTTGCTAAGGGAGCAGCCCTCTTCATAGAATATTATAGTGTGCCAAATATTATGTAAACAGTTCACCTAGAAGCCAGTGAATATTTTGTATCCTTATCCCCTTCCTCTCCCAGATACATCCTCTAGAACATAAGGGTCAGAATCCCCAAGATTCTGAATCTTACTCTAAAATGTCAGTTCTCCTAGCTAATTGTGATGTGCATACACAGTACTAGAACTGCAACAAATGCCACCAAATCCCACCTCATTGTTCTTCCTCAGTGTTTGATTTCCTGTGTCTACACTGCTCATAGCTGATGGTCTCTGCCCTCTTGTGCATTCTAGAAATCTATCTGCCAAAACAAGAGTATGCCAATCAAATAATTATAAACTAGATATGAATAATGTAGTTGATTACTTAGAATTTAAAATTCAGACTTGTGTTGGAGGTCATATTATAAATTCCTCTTCAGCCCCCTGTGATTATCATAAGAGTCATTCTGTCACCTTTCATCACTCAGAAAGTGATAGATGTGAATTTTGTTACTGCAGCATCTGGTTGAGTGTATGATTGTGCAAGTGTCTATGTTGCCATCTTATTGCAAACGTTCCATACCTTCTTGGTGATTTCTCATGGCCATCTCCTTGCAACACTGACCCCTTCTTCCTCACAGCACAACCAACAAACTCCATCTCTCTCCCCACCCAGCTATCCCACTCTTTTGTGGCACTCATCCTTATTGGACACAGCTGTGGCCTGTTAAGGGCAGGCCTGTTCCTAATCTTTGGTGATTGGTACAGCTGCAGCTCCTCAGGTGTGAGACTGCCTTCTGCACTATTCTCTTACGTTCTATCCCTCCACAGTGTCACCCAAGGTTTTTTTGCATAAATGGAAGGAGATCAAAATGCAGGGTGTCTTTAGGTCTGCTGGTGTTAATTCACTGTCCATAGTGTTTGCAACTGATTACTGAGTGTTTCTGGAGACACTGACTGTCATTTTTATTTACATTGTCTTTTAATTAAATTATTGATGTGGCTGATCTTTGCTCTGGACCTCTCTCTATTGTACTAGGTACAATCTTAGCATTTTTTCCTTTAATAAAAAGCTATGTTTTTAATTTCATATCTGTGGAAAAAGTGCATTGTTATTCTTGATCAAAACCACTTCATCATAGTTCCTTCTCCTAAAGTTACACATATTTCTCCATTTTTCTTCACTCTGACTAGCCTTGGTGAAGCTCCTTTTCTGTCAGTTGCTTTCCACAACCCTGGTGGCAGGTGAGCTCTCAGGCCATTTAACATCCTAATAGAGAACCCAGACTGTCTGGAATGCTGAAAATGAAAAGACAGTTTTTGGCAGAAGCCTGTGTAACTGATTTATAATGATTTATTTCTGTCTTAAAATAGCCTGATGGAAGTTGTACGAGAAAGAGTAAAAGCTCTGTACTCTATGGGTAAACACTTTATTAAAGTTGCATGACATTTTACAGCAGCAATAGGAAAGAAACATTACTTAGAGAATGGCTTACAAATTGTGGGAGATAATTCTAGCACCATAATAAGAACATGAATTAAGCAAACTGGTTCCAGGCTTTGGACCCAGCAGCACCCTCACTCACTGCTGTCACTAACAGCTGTAAAATCAGAAACTTACCTAGTGAATGAGGTCAGCAATAGCAAATAATAAAGTTCTTACTAAAACAGGTTTAAAAGTTATTGTTTCAGATGTAATCTCCCTAGGGATTTAAAAGAGGCACGTAGTACTCTGCGTAGTTAGTGGTGCTGTTTTGTGGTGAGTATCTGGGATGTGCCTAGTTACAAGTCACAGGGGGCCCATACACATTTTTTTTCCCTCTGGCTTTCATTCCTGTAGCTAATTCCTACTGGAGGATGCACTCAATCTAGAAAGGTCTTGTTCCAAAATATTGCCTAACAGTAAGTATAGTTGTTTGATGTGTTGCAGTCCTACATTCTAAGGCTGTATAGGCCTTATTTGCTGTAGCCTTTAGTCTTACTAAAGCAATACCCTCTTCCTTTAAATACACAGTTAATTTACTCATTTGGGAAATGAACAGATTTTCTTATAAAGTGGCAGACATCCAGGTCATGTGTGTGCAGGAGAGCAGTGTTTACATGCACATAACACATGTACACCAAACACAGATGTGCACAGTTCCCTTCTGGTGTATAAGCAGCGCTAGGAGGACAAAATATTGTCCTGTGTTCATTATGATATTGATTGGAAAAGTTAAGGGTGGTGTCTAGTTCATCTTGACTGGAAATGGATGAGATTTCGGGTTGTCCTGACATTTTCTAATAATCTTTTGGCTTCACTAAGAGCTCTCCTTCCTGACCAGAAATAGTTTTGTCTGAATCAAAGCTTAACTCCTTCTGAGGAATAAAGTTATTGATGCTATTTGTCATTTTGTGTCTCCTTGTGGTGACAATGGCATTGGTAGCTGCCTACACTGCATGACTCATTATATGCTGTCTGTAATAATGTCTGTGATGTATTTGTCTCTGTCTTCTCTAGGCACATTGCCTTTAGATGTAACTTTTTAACTATATAAGGTTGAAGTGTACTGTTAAGTTGGGTCCAAAGAACCTTGTATATTAATATAACTACTATACTAATGGTGGGATTTTTTTTAAAGAATCCAGAACTGTAGGAGATTGTACAGCACCATTAAGGTGTACATAATTTTAGTTCAGTAAAAAAGACTTACAGCAAAGTAGTTTATCCATCATGTTCTGGAAATAAGCAGAATTACATTAGTGAAAAATATGGACCTACCTTGCTGTAAATGCATCTGTGCTACAGGCTAAGTATTGAACAGTATTCATGTGTAACTGTTACTAATATCCTGTAGTAAAGAATCCATTTGCTATCCATTGCACTACTTCCAGAAGCAGTTCTCATAAAATTTTATGCTACTGATATGTATTTACATCTTTTACTTACATATTTACTTAATACATCTCCTCAAATGTAGTCTCTATCAATAGGGCAATTTCAATGCAATGCTATAGCGACTCATTTTATCTACCCCAGAATATTCTACTAAGTAAGTATTTTATGTACAAAAAGTATTAAGAAGTAAATGTTTCTATCATCTTCTTGGTAACTGAGTCTTTTACTGAACAGTCTAGTCCTTTTCTCCCTATAAGGCCTATGGAACCTCTTTGTACATTTTAATGTTTGAAAGTAAACAGAATCACATCAGCAGTAAGGAAATATTTTTTGATTTCTCTAAGATTCTCTAAATATGTAGCAAATCATGCAAAAGTTTGTTTTTCTTAGTTAGTTGGTTTTCATGACTTGTCAAGTGCACTAATGATAGTCTACTAGCTCTTCACATCTGCAGAATCTTACTGAGAAAAGAGGCAGACCTGGGTTTCTTACATCAAAAGCAGATAGCAATATTTCCCACTTGATCTTTTCTTAAATAGGAACATTTTAGAACTCGCTTATCCATTCCAAAGTAAAAGACTGCAGACCTCTTCCTTCACAAGTTGTATTTAATAAGTATTGTCTGTCAAAAATTAAACAGTTTCTGAGTTTTAGAAACTGGTTGAAGGCATTTAACCCTAAAATGCATATATTCCTGCTTCCACATATATTCCTCACCTGGCTTGGCAAAAATAATCTGCAATGCACTGCAATTCATGCAGTTTTTGGAAGGCAAAGATTGTGATGGGACTTGACACACACTCAGGTCACGTGGAATTCATAGGTCAGGGGAAGTGTTGGTCCCCACCAGCTCAGCACACCCCACTCACCACATGTGGAATATTTCCTCTGGAGCCCCTGCCCAGGAGAGGTGTTGATGAGCATGAGTGAGCTCAGCATTGCCCTGTGAAGATTATCAGAGGGCTGGAAGATGTAGCCTAGTGAAGGAGACTGAGTGAGCTGGGCTTGTACTCTGCACCAGACGGTGCAACAATAAAGAGGATAGTAAAATATCTGTTTCCTTAAGGTAGGGTAAACCCCTGAAATATGGGTAGTGAGGAAATCTTAGGTCCCTTCCAATGCTGGGAACTCTGTTTTTGTGCAGTATCTGAGAGACATTACACGGATCTTCCCCTGCACAGATGGCATCTGTGGAGGGGTTCCACCTTCTTCCCACAATGTGGAGACTTTTCTTTTATGTGGCAAACAATCAGGCTAGAATGTCATCTAATTCAAAATATTCACCACTGTCAGCACAGGCTTTAAGAACAAGGCTCAGTAGAACAGACATGAGCTGTTCAAGATCACTAACTCCCTGAATACAATATTTTCCACAATGCTCTCAGTGTAGCTTGGTCTACCTGGAGGAGAGACAGCTTCAGAGGCACTAACAGTGCCCATGCAGTGCCTAGGAGGATGCTGGCAAGAGGTCCAAGACAGGTTTTTACTTAAGTCATGCCAGAAGAATGAGAGAAGGTGACCTGAATAAGGGGAGGGTCTGGTGACACATAAGGAAAGCTTTTTCACAATGGAAATAAGCATTTGTAACCAGTTACTCAGGGAGGTTTGGGGTTCTAAGCTCTTGATGGTCTTCAAGATCTGACTGGACAAACCCTGGGTAAAGTGCTCTGAATTCAGTGTTTTCCCTGCCTTGAGCAGCTGTGTGATTCTGAAATTCAGATCAGATAGCTAAGTTGGAGTCTTAATCTGTGAGCTGAATCTCTCCCTTTAGCTAACTAACAAACATTAGATGACAGTCCACCCTGAGAAGTTCAGCATAAGTTAATTAAAGTAATTTAGGAAAAGAATTCAACTTGGACAGATATAGTTTGCAATGAAGCAAGGCTGGGCAATGGGAGGAAAATATTGGCATAAAAGAACAGCTAAGACTGCTTAACCATTTTCACCGATTATCCTAATTTTCTTTTTTCAGCAAGTTATATTCCCAGAGTGGATTCAATTTCAATTTAACATTATCCTGACTATCTGCTTGCATGGATGAAAAAAGATTAAAAGGGAACAATCATAAAGCTATGAAACCATTAACACATATTGCACTAATTATATGCAAGATGGAATAGAGTCTTACATCACTAGGACAATTTTCACAAGGAAGGCCACCACCCTTTTAATAAACATAGAGAAGGTTACTTGTTTCACAGTGTGCTTGCCCTTTAGCCTGTGTCCACATCTGGATCCAACACCTGGCCTGTTGCCCAGACACTGTGTGCTGTGTGTGCAGACTGAGGAAGAGTTGTGTGTTCCCAGGGATCATGTTGGACCATTCTAGGCATAGCTGATAAAACACATTTGCCTGAAATATGTCTATCCATACCTTATGTGTTGTGAAAAATCATATAAATAACTATGATATTCTGGTTAGTCTTCCAACACTATCCCAGAATTGACTTTGGTTGCAAATACTGGGCTTCTTGCATATAATTTCTTGATATTGAAATATAATAATGAAATATAAATTTATGTTTATCTTCCATGCCTGACCCCAAACTTAAAATTCTGTTCATCATGTTCCTGTCTCAACCCACTTAATCCTAGCTCTGCTGAGATGGATGTGTTTACATCATATCTTGCTGGAAGAATAAAGAACCCTCTTGCCTTTTTGTCAAGTTATGGAGTGAAGATGGTCAAGGTAAATGATTTTGAAGCACACACCTTAAAATTAGTCTCCCTCAAAAGACAGAGATCAGCCCAGCTGCTCTCCAGCACAGTTTTTGCTATCAGCAGCATTTCCAGGGGTTTATTGTTTGTGGTCAATTCAGTTACTCTTCTGCAAGTTGCTGGTTGAAGGGAGAGTGAGGGTTAAAGCAATCCCATTTGTTCCCTTATGGTCTTGCTATGCCTATTTCCCACTAATTGAGCTAGATTCCAAACTGAGGGGGAAAACTAAAAGGAAACAACTTCAGGAATCCAAGTTTCCTACAAATAGGCCTTAATTTAGGAAAAAAAAATCAGGTATATTAGATTAAGTTGTTGTGATTCATACTCTTTGCAACACAGTCTTAGAGAAAAGCTTTTGTGGACTCAGGCAGCTGCAGCAGTGTTCAGCCAAGTCTAGATAATGGATACTTACAGCTGCTGTCAGTGGAAAAGCTTCCTGAGATTGTTCAGCTTCTCTGTTGTCTGTTCTCACAGTCGTACCCTTTCATGAGCTATTAACATCTGCCTGGTGGCAGATAAGGGGGAAAGAGGGAGAGCAAACAGGTCATGTAGGCTTTCCAAACTTTTGTAGTCTACCTCAGCATCCTCTTTATGAATTTTGCCCTTCATGTTTGTTGGTACATGAAAACCTTTAGTGACATAGAACTGGTAGTCTGTCTGTGAGCTTCCTGAGCTGGTCTTCTAATATAATTGTGATCACAGTGATTAATCAGCTTAGGTTTAGTATTATGTACTATATATGGAGCATGGATATTGCTTTTCACCTTACTGGTTTCCTGCTGAGAAAGACTTCAAACTACCAGTGTCCTGACTGTAACCAGAAGGATATGGGTGCCCTAGCTTCAAGTAAGATTGCGTACAAATATCTGTTATTTTTCTATTAAACTGATCAATTTTATTTAATCTCTCTCTTTTGTGATTAAGAGGGCAGGCTGAGAGATAAAAAAAAAGAAATCAGTTTAAATTTTCTATTCTTATCTGCCACAAACTTTATGCAAAATCATATGGGAATGTTGAAGAACGATGAATTTCCTGTGTTCATGACACAATTTACATTTACAAAAATGAAAAGGTTTAGATACTGAAAAATGATCTCACAGACTTTAGCACTATAATAGAATAGAGACCTTTGTGTATTGTTTCATCATAGAGACCTTTTCCTTAGTTGGATTTGCCACTGAATTTTCACTTTTTTTTTTTTTATTAAATTCTCAGTAGACTCACAGTCCCATTACAGAATCACACAGAATCACAGAATACAAGTAATTTATTTCACATGTGTTATTTTTCATTTTGCTGAGAAAAAACTCAAGTCTTGACCATGTTTTGAAATAAAAATATTATTTTTAGGGCAGTACAAATATTTTTCATTTTACTTTAGGACCAGGTGACTTCAAAAGAGAGAAGAAGGAAAAAAAGGCTATGGAAAAATACATTTCTTTCTCTGTGCTGCATTTAGGATGTGGTCATGCCCCAGGAGCCTGGAGATTGCTGTTATGATGTGCTCAGGGATCCAATTTTATCTACGTATAAACCTTCCTCCCACTTCTCCTAAAGTGTGCTCCTCTGGTTTGCGTAGACAGATTTTTGCAAGAACTCTCCCGAGTAAGGGCATTTGAGTGCGAGTCTGGCCACAGCTATTTACAAGTTCGGGTTTTGACTGAAGTGAGTAATTGAATCACATTGAGCCTCTGAAGTTTGCCTTTTATTTATATCTTCCCCCAATTGTGTGGCTCGCTCTGCCATTGGCTGCTGTCCCTGCAGCCTACCCGAGGGCTCTGCAGTTACATAAGGCTCTGTCTGCTGGAGCCTATATAAAGCCTTTTGGCATGCCAGCAAGAGGCAGAATCTCACCACGATCCAAGTCCCACTGCTTTAGTTCACATGAGCAGGAAGATTTGCTCGAAGATACCCTGAAACTGGAACCCAGGCTGGTCTGTTTGCCAGCCAGTGCTTCACTGCTGTCAACCTCAGTCGCAAGTGGCAGCTACCGTGAGTAGCTTCTGTGCATCATGAAGAATTTTTCATTTCCTGTGCAGGATAACACACATCAGACCGAGAGTCCTCCTCCTCACAGGTTCCTGAGTTTGACAAATCAGTCAGATCCTATTGGAAGACCAGAAAGAGATGAGCAATTAGCTCAAGTAGAGATTGCTGTGCTGGGGGTCATATTTCTGACAGCGTCTGTGGGCAATTTCATTCTCATTCTCGTGCTGTGGCGAAGAAGAAAGAAGCTGTCTAGGATGTATGTGTTCATGCTTCACCTCAGCATTGCTGACTTAGTGGTAGCCTTTTTCCAAGTGCTGCCTCAGCTCATTTGGGATATTACAGATGTTTTCATAGGGCCAGATTTCTTGTGCAGAATTATCAAGTATCTACAATTGCTGGGCATGTTTGCCTCTACTTATATGATAGTGGTCATGACAGTGGACAGATATCAAGCTGTTTGCTACCCTATGGTTACTTTCCAAAAGAAGAGAGCTCTCTGGAACATCCCCATTTGCAGCAGCTGGTCTATAGCGCTGATTCTTAGCCTACCACAGGTATTTATCTTTTCTAAGACTGAAATATCTCCAGGTGTCTTTGAATGTTGGGGTGAATTTATTCAGCCCTGGGGGCCGAGGGCATATGTGACTTGGATTTTTGTAGTTATATTCTTCATTCCCTCAGCAATCCTTATCACATGCCAGGTCAAGATTTGCAAAATAATCAGAAGAAATATAAACGTGAAAAAACAGAATGAATGTGAAGCAACAAATCAGAATCAAGTCCTGCCGTCCCGAGCAAGCAGTGTGAACTGTATTTCAAAGGCTATGATCAAGACAGTAAAAATGACAGTGGTGACAGTTGTTGCCTATGTTCTGTGTTGGTCACCTTTCTTCATTGCCCAGCTGTGGTCTGTGTGGTTCCCCAGCATCCTGACCGAAGGTAAGATGCTCTCCCTCTGCCACAGCTGCAGAGCAGGCTGGCACACTGCTGTCGAGTGCTTTATGTTTGCATTTTGCTTTTGTGTAAAGGTTACGTGTGGTCATTTGAGGAGGATTAAAAAGAAACACCTGGATTGATTTTCTCCTGTATTTAATTACATACAGGGAGCTTCTTGTGTTATGTGATCAAAAAATCATGCGTCTGCTTTGTGTGTGTGTCTGGAGTGATTAACAATTTAAAGATTCATGAACAGCATGGGGAAAAGTATCATGTGCTTCAGCAAAGCCTCAGACTTTTAGAGGTTTTAGGTATAATAGCAGTATTTTGGGTTCTTGAGGTGAAAAGAAGCAATTGACTATTCAAAGTAATAAAATTGTTTCTTATTTACTGGGTAGAACAGTGGAGTTATGAGACATCTGATTTTTTTTCTATTGAAATTGTATTGATGAAATCTCTGTAGTAAACTATGAAACAACCAAAAGTTGTCAACCATCTGTTTATAAAGCAAAAAAGCAAGCCTGAGAGAGTTATCAAACACCATGTTGTAAACAAGAATGGGCTTGTCAAATTTATGCTATTGCCTCTTTGGGAAAGGCAGACTCTATATATGACTTTAAAATCACCTAGTCTAAATAAAGAGAAAAAAAAAAGAGATAAAAATATAATAGTCCTGCCTGATAAAAACAGTAGTTTCTGAACTTTGTTTTAAGAATTCCTCCTGTCAGTGTGAATTTGAGTCTTATTCTACATACATTTATGTCAAAATATATACCTGTATTTATTTGTATCTGTTTAACAGCTTAGTAATTACTTTTAAAATTAATGCAACTGCATCAAAAAAGAGCTATATGGAACTATTTAACTCTGAATGCATACAATAAAGTGTACTTTATACCTTCAGCAATTTCAAATTGCATTGATATGGGAATTTCCTAATATTAGATTGGTTTTAGCATAATAACAGAGCAGAAAGCAGCAGACTGTGAAAATGTGACTTATATTCATAAGAGTGCTTTATTTAGTCTCTCATTCCTTTAACTGCTTTCTTCTAGGTTCAGCATTCACCATTATAATGCTCCTTGGCAATCTAAATAGTTGTGCCAACCCATGGATTTACATGTATTT
This sequence comes from Melospiza georgiana, assembly GCF_028018845.1. Classification (NCBI taxonomy): domain Eukaryota; kingdom Metazoa; phylum Chordata; class Aves; order Passeriformes; family Passerellidae; genus Melospiza; species Melospiza georgiana. Next base: position 53,389,993 of record NC_080433.1, read on the forward strand.
CTGTGGCCAGATTCCACATTGCACAAGCAAGCAGCTGGAGAATACCTCGGCTCAAGAGGAATCCGTGTTCACGGGGAGCATTCATCTCGCAGACAGAGACCCTGAGGAGAACAGCACTTCTGCATAAATGCTGAGGGCTTCTTGTTGTTTTGTTACATTCCCTCTGTTCACAAGACATATTGATATTTTGCCATCATCCCTTATTTTGTGGATAAGGAAGCTGAAAAATTGGTTTTTGTTGTAAAAGAATATTTCTCTGCAGTTCTGTAGCATATTCAGAAAGTTTCTGTGTTGTGCGAGCCTGACTCAGTGCTTCAATCACCACTGTCTTATAATTCCTGTAAAGACTGACATAGATACATAAAAGTATCTTAGATATTTTGTGTTCTGAAGTACTTCCCCATCTGTGATTCTGGATTTCTAAAAAGTAAAATTTTATTACTAACTGGTTCAACAAATTGAAACATAATTAAAAAGAAACCTGATCTAATTAAACTTAAATATGATTTCAGAGTGAACCAGGAATTGTTCATCATTCTGGTGTGATTGAGGGACAATCACAAATCTTGAGAAGGCAGCACAAAGTCAGAAAAAGCTCTTGCCAGCTCTTACTAGCACCTGGTTTAAATTAACTCTTTATGTACATTTATAAAAAGCCAAGCAGCTTAATATAATTAAAAAAAAATAAAAATTGGTGTGCTCGTGACATTGAACCCCTACTTCAGTTTCAAATTCCATTGTGAATTGCAGGTATCAGCAGCATAACAGCAGTTCAAGTTTTTTGGCTTCACACCATGGGATTTGATTTTCCATGCATTTCCTGATGTGTCAGCAGTTAACTGGACACCTACACACACCCCATACACACACATATACATACTCTAAATAAAAGTGGGTGCTAAGAGAGACACTTTCATTTGGCATTCAGACCCATTTGTTCTAGCATGAGATTTATTGACAGAGAACCAATTATTATTTTATTCTTTAGTATCCCTTTAGGTTCAAATTCAAATATTTCCCTTTGCTGTAAAAATAAATCTGCATATCTTTATTTCAAATGCCATTTGTTTGTTGGTTTGTGGGTGTTATATGCAGGTAGCTATTTATTTCCTTTCAATGTCTGCAATCTGATCAGAGGAATATGGAAAAAATATCAGCAAGGCTCTTTCAGGTGAAAATGGATCTGCAGGGACTCTGTGGCACTTACATCTGGTGACATGTAAGCTGTCTACATTACACTGTGTTTCATCACATTTCAGTTCTCTGAGTGCTAGCAGTCTCAAATTTCAGTAGAAAAGCTATAAAATTGTGGGGTTTTAATGCTCTTTAAATTGTAGTCAAAGAAATACTGATTTTAACTAAGTACTGATCACATAGTGAGAAATTCTGCTGTACGGTGAATAGTAATGCTTCGGGTTAATTTATGCTGAAATGACTGCATATTCAATGATTTCTATTCTCTGTATAACTAGACCAGATAAGGGCAAGAACCAAATATTGCTGTTCCTTATAATGGGAAAAGTTGGTGCCCCAGCTCAGCTGACAAGTGCCGGTCTCTATCTGTTAGGAAGAGGAAGAAGGTGGGTGAAGGTAGTACCAGAGCGAGAATGGGAAGGGTTTGTATGAAGGTCTTACTATAATTACAGCTGGTAGATTTTTCTTGCTGGTTTTTTTCCACTCTCCCTTCAATTAGTGGTTAATAATTTTACCCCACAAAAAGTTTCCTTTTAGAGCAAATCTGTAACTCAGGTGAATGTCCTTATCGGGGGTAAGAATATCCAAGATACAATCCATTCTATTGATAGGATATTGATACAGCCACTCACTGACTTCCTAAGACTTTCAGTCAATTAGCTCTAAGTGAAGTTTTCCCTTTTGACTTAATCCAATGGTTAATGGTAGGATTTTTGGGGTTTTTTTTCCATTTCGTTTGATTGTAGTTACAATCAGCATAATACGCAGACTTGAAAGGAACTGAAAACAGAAATGCTTCAAGGAATCACCTGTGTCACTCACTACTGTATTGGCAGCAAAACTCCTCAAAAGGCACTAATTTGCAAAGAAAACAGGCATTCAGATTGTGTGCAAAGAGTCATCCAGATCCAGACCTGGTGGAAGCCACAGACTTCTGTTCAGATGCTACAGTGGAGTCATTGTGCCATTTGACACCACCTGATCTGATCTCTGGTAGAAGTTTAAAGGTATAAATTCTACTATTTTCATTTTTGCATTGCTGATATATTTGTTGCCAGCTCTATAAATAATTTGGTAGAGTTGGGTTTTGCAAATAACAGTACCTCGATGTGTTCATTAAATGTCTGAGAGAAATGTTAACTGTCCCTTATCTCAGATATTTAAATCATGTAGTGAATGAAATATCAGAACTTCAGAAGTTCAATGGTGATTTTTCACTATCTGTAATGTTCAAAACACTTATATTTTTGTCTCTCAAGTGTTTTCTTTCTGATTTTTTCATTTTCCTTCCTCTGACATCAGTCCTGCTCCTAAAAAGAAAACTAAAGGTTGCACTATAGTGCAAACTACAGGCTGTAGATACTTGTAGTTTCAGTCTCTCAGGAGATATTTGAACACAGGTATTCCAGCTATTTCTCTTAGGAAAATGAAGTGGGCTGCATTTTCCAGATGTATGTCCTCATTCCACATGCCCTGCCCTGCCTACCCATGGGTAGCACTGACTAACAGTCTCAGGGGGGAGTTTTGTTCAGGCCCACTGTTTTTCCATCAAAACTCATTTTCAAATGATGAGAAATTCATTTGGGTAAATTTTTTCCTTTCCCTTTTTATTTTAAAAAGTCCTTATAATGTGCACCTTTCAGAACTTCTCCTATTTCTTGGAAAAAAAAGTCATTTAAAAATAAAATAAAATTTTTCTCTTAGTAAATTTATCCATCAGTGCTTTGGAAGTTGTTATTTGAACATCTTGTGCCCTTGTTCTACTTTATATTTTGAGTTTTCATCTGAACTATATATTTTTCAATTCACTGCACTTAGATTTCCAGCAGGTATTGCAGTATCTCATTAAGAGAGAGGGTTGACTTTGGCACTACAGTGTAGTCTGGCCAAGGTTTTTAACCCATATGAGAGAGTCACTAACTCAAACATACGAGTCCCTAGGAGCACTGTGGAGGCCCATAAAAATGGAAAAAATCCAATTATCAGATGAAAGCCTTTCTCATCAAAGCCTAGGTTCTGTTTTCTCACACAAATAAATTCTGAGTAAAAAAAACCCTAGTGTTCCCAGTCCTGAAATGAATGACTATGTTGTTGATGCTGGCACTGTGACATGCTTTCTGGTTATCTGGGTGGGGATTTTTTTTTTATTTTCCATGATTTTGTTACTACTTGAGAAAGGCACAGTTCACTAAAAGGAATTATATTACTGCTTAAAAATTAGTAGTTTACACTTTGTGGCACAGATAAGAAGAATGAAAGACAATGTAATCTATTGGTTCTGTATAGATTTATTATAGGAAAAAGAAACTCCCAACATGTTTTGCATTATTATCAGAATATTTTGATCATTCTTTTATTTTACAGAACTGCCTATGTATTTTCACAGCCAGTCCCAGTTTACATTCTTGCAAATGGTGAATACTGAAGACAGAAGTGGTGCATGATAATCTTGTAAATCTTACAGTGAAATAATGCCAAGAAATTTTAATGATGGTACCAAAATAATGTCCTGACAATTTCACTTAGTTCATTTAGTTCTCACAAGAGAAAGAGTTATCGAGTGGAATAAACTGCTCCTGTGTCTACATTGTTGGGGAAGGACTGGCAGAGTGATACGGAGACACAAATTGGAGCTGGCAGGGTTTATTTTGTGAGCCAAACCTGGCTGTAATCTATAGTGTCAAACACATCACCAGGACAAAAGGGTCCTCAAGAGGTTGTGAGTGTTAGCTACTTTTGGCTTAAGGGTGTCATGAACTGGCAAAGGCAGAGCAGAATGACCCAGCTAATCAGTTCATTTAGGAAAATTCATTTTGGGTTGGATTCCTTAGAGTAGAAAAAAAAAAGGAAAAAAGAAAGTTGTTTTCTGACTTCATAAGATAGAGATTTGGGCCTCAATGCCCTGGCTATCTACAGGAAACATCCATGATTATGAAACAGTTTGTTCACACAGCAGTAAAACAGGATTGAAAGCAGTTCAAATGGGAATTGTGTTACTTGTAGTAATGCAGCCACAAATAATTTATTCTCTACTGAGGATCTATTTATGATGATCCATAGCTGATCCATAAAGATTTGAATTGAAAGGAAATCATGTTGTCAGAAAATCAGAAATAGAAACTGATGTAATCTATCCTACCAGATAGATTGCCTCTCTGACTGCCATTCCAAATTGTACCTCTTCAGCCCTATGTGAGCCCAGTAACAAGTCCCTCTCTGCTCTACTGGTCCCTGGTAGAACTTCATGATCTGCAAAATACTTCCCAAACTACCTGCCTTAATCTCTTGCTAAGGCAGCAAAGGTTATCTCCACGTTGCCTCTCTGAAACAAAAGGACAGAAGCTGTCTTTTCCCTGGGCTTATATGACACTCCTGTGTTAATCACTTGAGAACTTTCTGAAGGTCATCTCGTTGAGGGGGCAGATTCTGGGCATTTTTACAACCCCTCCAAAAATTGTTTTTAATTTGAACTTCACTCTTTAGGAGCCAAAGAAAAAACAGACTTTGAGTGAAACTAAGCAGCCATGCCCATTCCCTCGTGCCTCCTTTTTTGCCAGTGCAGCAGACCAAAGCATACGCTTTCTGCCAGTAGGTTGTAGCAACTACTTTAACTGAGCTATATCATCCATCTCCATAATGAACTCTGGGGGCAATGAAACTCTAAGCAAAGACTTCTTGCCTTTCCATCCAAATCTTTTCTTAGAGATACAGAGCAAACCAAGTGCTATTGTATTCACCAGGAGCTTTTTTATATCATGGCTCACACTTTGAATGATCTTTAGCATTTTGAATTTGTGTTTCTTGCATCCATTTCAGTATACCAAAATTGTTAAAATTGTGTGTTACCCAGACTTTAGCTACAAATCTTCTGAATTCTGTGGTAATGCAGGAATCAGTAGGAATTTGTGGAGGAAATATTACATTGCCATCTGGGGAAGATGTTTAAAAAAGGCCAAACAAAAATATTTTAACTTGAAGAACTCTGGAAATTATGGCTGGGGAGGTGGATATAATGAGAAAGACATCTCCTTACATGCCAGTGACCACTTTTCAAGACAATAGATGTAGTAATAAATACTAAGACCCAAGAAATATGTGATATTCTTGTCATCATTGCTATGATTTCCCTCATCGTGATCATCATCATGATCATCACCATCATCACTATTATTTAAATGAAATCATCATATATCCTGCAAAAAATTTTAAAAGAAAACAAATTTAGGACAGTGTGACATATGTAGACCAGTTATGAAGTTGAAATATGAGAACCATGATCTCAATCACAAGTGTACATTTTATATATGATGCTGCTATTTTATTTAGCTAAAAGGATAAAAATAATTTTTTTAGTTCCAATATTATTGCTGTGCATTGAATTCCATGAAACTAGCTTGAGATGAATTTTGGTACAAAATGTTAAAAATTTGTTTCATGTTTATACATTTACTTGGATACTAAACCAAAATTTTTGCTTTCAGATGCTGTTCTTGTATTCCTTACCTTATTCATGAGTTCAGTTATTGTCTCTGTCACTACCTTTGAAGAGATACTAGGAGTAAATGATCTGCTAGCTATCACAGTGCATTGGAAATATTTGCCCATGTCTAAATGTGTTTAATAGATGTTTGACCTCAAATGATTTCATGCTGAGTAGCTCCAGCTTGTGACTTACTGATGGGAAAAATGGTTCTTTTTCATGGAGAATACAAGCCTTCGGGCAAGCAGAGTCATGATTTGAATGCACTGCCTATTGATACATCTAATACAAATTACAGTCTGCTGGGAATATGATTCATATTCCTGATCCTTTCTTGACAAGGCTCATGTTCTGAGATGATATATGTTTATCTTTAACTATCTCTTCCCAAAAAAATATGTAAGAAAAACCTCAGAAAAGAAGTTAATTTTTAGCTCAGCCACTGTGAGTACCGAATCTTGGAGTTCAATGCATTTTCTGTGAAAGATGAGGTTAAAAGAATTATTGTAGCATTTGGGTTTGTTTTGTTTGCATTCACGCAAAGAATTAATGCTGGATTTTGTGGTCCTTACATGTGAGCTCTGGGCTCATAGACCCATAGAATCATTAAGGTTGGAAAAGCTACCACAATCATCAAGTTCAAACGTTAATCCAGCACCACCATGTTCACCAGTAAACCTTATTCTCAAGTGCCACATCCAAATGCCTTTTAAACCCTTCCAAGGGTGGTGATTCCACCACTGCCATTCACAGCCTCTTCCAATGCCTGACGACTCTTCCAGTGAAGAAGCTTTTTTTCTAATATCTAATCTAAGCCTCCCCTGACACAACTTGAGGCCATTTAGTCTGGTCCTGTCAATTGTTACCTTGGAAAAGAGATTGATCTCTACCTCCCTCCTGCTGGAATGTTAGCAAGCATGTGCATAACACACCAGGTTAATGCCACGGATCTGCCACAGGACTGCTCTGCAGCTGCTCCTGTGCATCATGGATGAAGCATGCCCAGCATGTTCTGTACACAGCTTTCAGGAAATTTCCCTCCCAAATGCTCCCCAAGCAGGAGTAAGATGGCACTAGGAGTGCTCATGAGCTAATGTTGCATACTGTAAGAGTGAAGCACTCTGGATTTATACTGTGAGACAAAGAGATGACCAGAACTGGACCATTTGTGTTATTAACAAGGCTATCTGCCCATGGAGATATGAACACAAACAGGCAGAGTGCTCAAGAGCATCTCAGGTGCATGTCCACACTGAAGGCACTGGCACAGGCACATCCATAGCTACTTCCTGGGGTTTTTTTGTGTCATGAAACCATGCATTGAGCATCCAGCTGGGCATGAATGCACCAAAACAAGCAATCAGTGTGTGGAAGCTGACATCATTGTGGACAAGTCCTGCTGGGGTGCCACTGCCTGTTTCAGGAGTTCAGAGGGCAGCGGTGCTTTGTGGCCAAACACTCTCCCCACCTGCACCTCTTATTTATTCCATCAGCATAAAAGGAAGACACAGCACATAGTTGCATCTCTGCAACTTAAAAACATATAGATGTGTAAATATCTTCATCTTTTGACTCCTTTTACTTCAATGTCACCTTAGTCTGATACTTCTGGCATTGCTCCCAAATGATTCTGCAGGAGAATGGAATTAAGCTGTGATAGAGGTTTTGCTCTGCTAAGAATGAGACAGTTGAACTCATCTTACTTGCAATTTAAGCAAGGACCATGAAGAGCTGAATTTTGTATTAATTACCTGAGGGACACTTAAAAATTAGATTTTCAGTCACTGAAATTAAGAAACCAGACTGAGTAGCTAACTTACTAATTCAGTAGCTTCAGATTTTCCTTTAATAAAGATTCTTTCCTGTAAATTAAAGCAGATGAGAGGAATATCATAAATGTAAAATTAGTCTAATCCTTTTGAATTTTACACTGTGCCAAGGGTGCAAGATCGAATTAAATCATTGATAGAAGACAAAGAATTAACTTGAGACTTTGATATTTAAAATAAATACAATATTTTATGTGCACCATCTGTAAAATAACTGGAGGCACAAAAGGACTATCCATAGAAAGCTATAGAATGTTGTTTTATAAATCAATTTCTAAGGTAAGTCCATAATTTTACAATAAAAATATCCATGCCAGATATAGATATGTTTATATGTTAAAATTTAATCTTGTGATTTGATGCAAACTGCATCTTGTAATACTCTGATTTTTTTAAACTGTGCTCTGAAGATGAATTATTTTCTCTGCCTTCAGGTTAAGAAATCAATTACAAGTTTATGAATGCAGTTTTGTCCTGGAGGGAAATGTGGAGTTGATTCAGACAGAAGACTCAGAACTGAATTGCATTCAAATTATTCATGAACACTTTGCATCTGTAAGAGAAAAGAATTGTGCAAGCAGTGCTGTTCTTGTAGAAGTTTCAACATTTCTCTAACACTGAACATCATGAAAATATATTGTTAGTATGTTAAGTGGCTAGAAAGTGTCATAATTTGGTAGTGTATAAATATCCCTTACCTTCCTAGTTAATTTTTGGCACTGTATAGTTTCACTTTTTTTTCAATTTTTTATTCACCTTGTAATAATTAAATAGAAAAATGAAAAAGAAATAATTCTGAAAATTCTTTTCTGAAAATTATTTTGAGCTCTGTTTCTTTAAATTCAGCTCTCCACAAATTGCTCCAGAACTCTCAAAATTAATATGTTCATTTTATTAATTCAAGTTATTTTAAAGTGTCTCAGTTCTCTGGTGTCAAAGGTAATGTAAGTGTTTTGAAGAGTTTTCATTAGTGGCAAAAATATACAGACTTCACTGTTTGGTTAACCCTGTCTGTTTATGCAGTGACCAAAGTCACTCTATCTCCTCCTCAGCTGGAAAAGGGAGGGAAAATAGAATGAAAGGCTTGTGGGTAGGGATAAAGACTACGAGAGATCACGCACCATTTACTGTCATGGGGAAAACAGACTCAGCTTGGGGAATTAATTCAGTGCATTGCCAATCAAAATCAGAGAAAGGTAATGAGAAAAAACCCAAGTCCTAAGCCCCACCTTTTCCCCACCATCCTTCTTTTCTTCCCAGGCTCAACCTCACACCCGGATTGTCTCACTCCTCCCTGCAAGCAGGACAGGGGGCAGGGAAATGGGGGTTGTGGTCAGTCCATCACACATTGTCACTTGTGCTCTTTCCTCCTCATGGGGAGGACTCTTCACAAGTGTTTCCCTGCTGCAGCATGGGGTTTCTGCCACAGGAGACACTCCCTCATGAATTTCTCCAGTGTGAGTCCTCTCCTTGAGCTGCAGTTTTCACAAACTTCTTCAGTGAGGATCCCTTCCAGAGTCAGTCCTTCAGGAACAGACTGGTGGAGTGTGGGCTCTCTGCGGGGTCACAAGTCCTGACAGCAAACCTGGCCACCCCCAGACACGCTGCACACTCAGACTGTGAAAGATCATCCACATATGAATGTGCTTAATGTAATTCATGTAATGAACATGATAAATCAGAAAAATGGTTTGATTTTTAAAAAATTATCAAATCCAAGGATCGAAACCTGGTGCATATGCACATTTAGACATAGAAACAAACAAATCCTCCACTTAGCAAAATTGCCATTCAGGAGAAATTGCCATTCAGGAGAAGGCACTTAAAAAGCTTTCTCATGTCTTAGGCTATTTAGGACTAGACCACTTACTACAAGAATAAAAATACAGTAAAGTGCAAACATGATGATTGCTCAATCATACAACATCCCTATAAACAAAAGTTTGTCTCATTTGTCTGTATTAAAGCATGTTTTGGCAAAAGGGTGCATTATGTGGAAATCTGCGGTTTCCTTTGTGGTCTCTGGGGAAAATAGGACTATTTGTCCTTGAGTAGGCTTTAAAACAATATTGTCAAATACTTTAATGTGTCACATGCAGAATGATGTTTAGGAGCCAGCTCCATGCTATGTGACATTAGCACAACCACATCCACGTGTGCTGGCAGTTGTTGGGTTGCAGTGTCAGTGAGTGCCACATTTGCAGCCTGCCTCAATACCAAGCAGATACATTTAAGGAAGCACAGATGGCAACCAGCAGGCAGCTACTAGCCAAGCTTTTGTGCAGCACATATGATACAGAACAGCAAAACTATAAGAGAGATGAAAATGTAGGTTTGAGGGTCAGTGAACAAGGCCAATTTGTATGACACAATTGCAAAAAATTTTGTGCCAATTTTTTCCTACGCCCATGAGAACATCTAAAAATTACATAATAACTATTAAAGTTTACAGCTTTCCCCTTGGCAGAAGAACAATTCAAAATTTAAGCTGTTTATATTACTTTTTTTTAAATGTCTGTGGTTTGAAGTTGATTGCTGCTTGGACAACTGGTACCTATTTTTCCTAAGTCTTGGGAATTTTTTCTGAAGTTTCATAGTGTTCTGTTCAAAATTGAAGTTTCAATGACTAAATCATAATGTCAGAGCCAATGAGTATCTAGTGAGTGACAACAGCCTGCCATCTTTTGGGTCTCCTAATCTTAGGCCTGGATGAAAACATTAGGATTCAATGTAATGCAAAAGTCTGAAAAAACCCTTGTGAATTGTCCTCAGGGGCTGCTCGAGTTCCTGGCATTCTCTGCATAATATCTGGAGGAAGAGGTGATATACATTTTATTCTTTGGCAAGGGATATGTGGCCATATAAGTAGATTTCTGATCCACATTAATGTGTTTTCAGACAGGGAGAGACTATTATATAAACCAGTAATTCTTTTCATTGTCCCCTTATCACATACACTATGAAAAAAGAAGTTTAAAACAGTCTATTAAATATGATTCTACTGAGTGCTTTACAAACAGATAAACCATTCCTTCCACATCATATTCACATTTTTAAGACTAAATACCACATTAGTAGGTGGCCAAATACAGAAATTATGGACTCTTTTCAGTAAGACAGTAATCTGAAAGTGTGACTATTTTCTTAACATAGTTTGTTTGCTTTTCACTCTATGCATGAGCTATTGAACACAGAGGCTTCCAGCTGTTCTGTCCTTCAGCAGTTTCAGCCCAGATACAAAACCATACCTCACAAATAACATTACCTAAAATTAATTCTAGCAAGTAAATGAGTGAAATCTTTTCTGCCCTCATCAGCTACCCGCAGCTCTGTATCTTCAAGTGACAATGCAATGCAATATACAATATGTATTTTAGATACCCATAGTGATGTAGTTAGAGGAAGAGGCCAAGATAGGTGTCTTTTTAGAAAAGGCAGCCTTTGAAGTGTAAGTCTAAAAGAACAGCTTGTTTATTGAAGAACAGAGATTAATTCACAGATATAATTTTATATACAAATCAGTTATAATATATTCTTAGAGGTCCTTCTGTTTGTCTACCTGAATATGAAAACAGTGAGATTGAAATGGATAGGAAAAAACAAAATGGGACAGGGGGATAGGAGTAAGAGCCTTTAAAATATTCTATAAAAATGTGAATACAATAATCATGGAGAATAAACAGAAAGGGGCCCAGGGATATCAGTGGATGCACTTCAAGTTCAACGTAGCTTCATAATTTCAAATACAATTTTTCATGTAAATCTCATTATTTATTTATGTCTATTGGAAAAGCAGACTGGTGGCTTGTTCTGAGAAACATAATATATCAAAAACATTAGTTCTTCTATAAATTGTTCTTAAATGGGAACTACTAAGTTTGAAGAGCATGGAGCTAGTAAGGTTGTCTCAGATGTAATTTTAATATCCTAACAAGCCAGCCTATATCAAAGGAACTGGGTGTTAAGTAAAAGTATTCATTAAGCACGCCATACTTGTCTTATGGAATGGCAATTAGATGAGCAGAGGCTTCTCAAAGCAGTAAGTATCCAATTACACATTGAAGGCTTTTCTTTGATCTTTGTTTGAAGAAAGTGAACTGTGCAAAGTAGTTTTACCCCTAAATTTGTGAATGGGTTAGATTTTTTTGGTAGCAATCAGTAGATGGCTAGTGATATTCATCCCAGTTCCACCACCAAGGAGAGATAAAGATGGAAAGAAATAATGGTGGAAATCACAAGTAAGCTCAGACACTAGCTGGTGTGGAGGCAGAGACCCTGAGCCTTGGCTGCAGATGGAGTCAGAACAACTGGTCCAAGCAAGACCAGTAGCAGGACTGGATATTTGCTGTGGATTTGTGGTCAAGCATGTGATTGCTGGAGGTAAATGGGCAGGTTTGAGTAGGCATCAGGGCAGCTGCCTTCCATCCTTCATACCTGGTTATTCCTCAGATTTGGGGTATGGATTACTTTTAACTTTCCTTTAACATTGCCAGAGAAATGTATGTGAAGTATTGACTTTTCATATATTTGTAGGTGTCATAATAAAGGAATTTAGAAGAGTCCCTGGAAATTCCTCATTCACAATCTATGAGGAATTTAATATGGATTTTGTTTGCTGGCTTTGTCTGAGACAAATAAATCAGTTAGGGAATTTCATTCAAGTTAAGTGAAAAGTTGATTGAAAACCTTCAGCTAAAAAAGCATAAGAAAAAAAATGTACTATGACAAAATGGTCAGTTTTCATGGAAAGACTATCAATTTATGAAAAAAATAAATAAAGATTCACCTAAAAAATTAAACATGATTAGTCAATTTAATTTTTCAATAAATTGGAAGAGTCTTTCTGTTTTGAATTGATCTCAATATTATTTTCAATGTCCTATTTAAAAAAATGCTTTAGTTACTCAATTCTGTATCTGAGAAAACTGTTGGCCCTATGTGTTACCAAACACAAAAGAACTGGGTATGCAAAGATTTCAAAATCATCTGAGATCACTGTCTGGGTAGTCACACCCCGAACCTTGGACCAGCTCTTGAAAAGACTAGAGCTGAGTGGGTATTCTGCAAATATAGATAGCATCGTAACCCCTCTAGAACTATAGGTCTGTGTCAGTTTTTGTGCCTCCTTTATACTGTTACAGACACTTGAGCTTCCAAAGGATATTTCTGCTATATGTACTGTCTTTCTGAATAGCTAATAAAACCTGCATTGTGTAAAAAAGAATACTGAAGTTAAACTTCTTGGACTTCAAATGCAAATGAGCAAGAACTTAATAACCAGGCAATCGCTGAATCATAAATCTCTTATGGAAGAACAATATAGAAAAGCCTCTGGGCATAAATAATGCCTTCATGTTTTGAAATTTGTTATACCAAGTGACTTGCTAGCTGTATGAACTGAGGACCCTTGTAATTTTCAGCACACAGATACTTCATATTATAATAAAGAAAATGGCCTGATATTCCTCCCACAGGAAAGGCATCCCCTGGGAGACATCATAGTTTGATGAACAGGCACATCACTGAGAGGTAGTGCTGCATTGCAACATGCAATCATTTCCTCTGGAAATTTTTTCATCTGGCACTGGACACTGCTCCTTTATGAGGCACATGCCCACGAAAAACCCAAGGATTTATACTGTCTTTAAATGAGGAGGATATAGTATCATGGAATCATACAATTATTTAGGTTGGAAAGGACCTTTGGAAAAGATGGAGTCCAAACCCCTGCTCAGGATAAGTACAATTAGTTCAAGTTGCTCAGGGACTTGTCTAGCAGAGTGAGCAGCAGAGATTGTAAAGTTTTTCCATTTTATTTTGAACTCAAATCCCTGTTTTTGTAACTAGGCAAGACCTACTTACGTAGAATTTAAGGAAGCTTATTTAGTCTATTTTTTCACTTATTAAAACCATAATATTTGCTTGTTATATTTTCCAAGCACACTCAAGTTATACCAATACACAAACAGTTAAGAAGCTTCCTGCTGTAATGGACTACATCATGACTTATTCTTTACTTTTGCATTTGAACTAGAGTTACATTAATTATTTATTAGTATACTGCAAAGTTCTGACAATGTAGTGGAAAATCGTTTACAGATCCTTCAGCTCTATAAAGCCTTTTGTTTTGTTTTGTTCTCAGATTGCAATTTATGCTATTTCTATTTATTTCTGGGTTTTGTCAGCAAGGATTTTTCAGGATGGGATGATTGGTCTGGATGCATTCTCAGAGCTAGTTCATCACTACTGCTGGCCTGCTACTTCCCTACTCCTAGATTGGAAGTTTAGTGAATAAAGTGAAAACATTCAACTCTCTGGAGTTACTCTTTGTGCCTGATTGCCTGAATATGGCCCCAAAAAATCCTTCTGCTTGACATGTATTTTGGAAGCCAATATCTAATTTAGGCCACAGCTCCGCCCTTGAATCTGGGGGTTCTGATTTTGGCTCCAGCCTTCAGTTTAGGTATGAACCCAGACACAATCTGACTGAGGTGGGGGGATAAGGACACCACACTCTCCTCACCCTTCCTATCTCCACACTGGTGTCCTTGCATCCACAACATGGACAAATGACCATGCCTGCATGGCTGGAGAATCAGGCTGGTGAGGGTGCGCCAGCCCTGTGGAAGAGGTGGCACAGGAGTCCTAGCTGGGAGGGTTTGGATGCAGTTAGGGGCACAACAGAGGGAAGGAGCAGGAGACAATCTTGAATCTTTGGAGATCATCTCCAGAGAAATCACCTTTCTGTTAACTGTTCCGACAGAAAAGGCAGGTTAGCTGACTAATACAGTTTTCTAAAGCTGCCCTGTATTACTTCTCTGCTACACACACAGAGGGATATAATTCTTTTAAAATGTGTCTCAATATTGCACAAAATAACAGCAAGATGGGTTAGGGATTGGAAAGCATGCTACCTTGAGGGATCCACATAAACCCTTAGTGAGAAAAGTTAATACTGTGGATGATAAAAGTGAGCTTTTTGTCTGGATAAGATTAAATGTTTGGTGAGAAAAGACATTACAGGAGAGAGAGACAGAGAGCATTTATTTTCTGTTATGGGGGCAGATAGCCTTAGAAGAGGACTCATTTATCACTGATTGACAAGTAGGCTACATTTTTACAAATGGAGGAGTAATACTGAGATGGCTATATCCTTTTGACAACCAAGTGACAGATCATTCCTTGTCCTTGCCTTTGTTTCTTTGTAATAGAATTGTGAACAAAGGAGGTATGATAAGTATTTTAAGCCTTTATTGCATTTAAACATAAAAAATAATGACTTTGGTGATTTATACAGCATCATAGAATCCTTTTATGCGGCAAAGTACCTTCAAGATCATCCTGTCCAATGTCTAACCTAGTACTGCCAAGTCCACCCAGTCATATCCCTCCCACTCAGTCAGCCAAGGCTTGTTTAGGAAAATGAGGCTGCTTCTGCTACTTATTTTTCTTTGTTCCTTCCACCCACAGGTTCTTCAATTTACTAGCTTAAATTCAACCTAGTTACAATCAGATTCTTTTGTCTGTCTTTGTCTTTTGACTGCCTTTTACCATATTTTTGTCTTCACTGTAATTCTTAGTCTAAGCCTTAGATCATAAGCTCAAAACATCTCCAGAGGAGCCTTCTAACTTTTGGATGTCTTTTCATAATCTACCTTTCATTTAATCTAAGCATGCACCACGAAGATGCTCACTTCATTTGACTGTCAGTGTTAAAGAAATCTTCACTGGGGTTTTTGTGGAAACAGATGAGAGTCATACTCCAGGCAGTAATGCCTTGTGTGGATTGTAGGCTTGACTGAGAGGAAAGAGCGAAGATGGGAGATTGGATAACCGAAAAGGCAAACTTCCTTGTGATTTCAAGTCCATTTTGTGCATGTCTACTTGAAGTCTCCTATCTATGCACGGGTGTGTGAGGAGCAGTGGCTGAGTGGGTACAGCTTTGGCATTCAGTATTTCTGGGATTGCCCAGGGCTAATGGATGACTGTGGAGTCTGGAGCCTGCCTATAGCTCCAGTTTGGACAGTAGCCATATCCAACAAGAGAGAATTTCCCAGGGACCATTGGCCCTGAAATTGTGTGGAAATTTGGCCTGTGGTGTCCTATGAATCTAAAACAGCTGACAATGACATTTAGAAAATTAAGTCAATAGACCATGCTGAATGGTTCACAGGGCCCATGTCTGGAAAAGTATATCAGGATAAACTGTTCAGCCTGTATATTACCCAAAACATTTACACACTGTTCTGCAAATGGATTATGTGATATTCTACAGAGCAGTAGAAATAAATCCAACTCAAGCAAAAATATGATGTGCAGGCTGCTTGAGGAAAGCCAGAGAGTGCACAGACAGATATGGCACAGGCACATATGTAAATGCTACTTGAAATGCTTATAAAAAATAGATACATTGAATTTCAAGGAGGCATTTTGGAATCCCATCAGGGTAGGGTTTACAGAGCTTTTTCTCAAGCTTTTAAACCCAGCTTCTATTTAAATTGGTGGGAACTAAACATCCACAACCCTTAAGAAGTTAAAAATTAAGAAATCATTAGTCACTTGGTGCCTCGGTTTCCAGGGAATAATAATTTTCCTTTCTTTCACCTCTCAGCTCTCATAGCTAATTTGAGACTATCTCATGTAGAATGACTTCCATGTCAATTTACTCTAGAATCATCCTGGAGTTATGGATAGGTTGGCCAGCATATAGTTCTCCAAATTCTTTTTCTTGCTTGAGGTTTTTTGAAGATGTGTGTGGCATTTGCCTCTTTCTGGTCATCAGTCTGGTAATTATTTACCTCAATTAGGAATTTAGGCTAGCTGGTTTCCTACTCTGTCTACCTATTTTCTTACAAAGCAGGATTAATTGCACTACCACATCATGGAAATTGTTCTTGACATCAACCAGCTCCCCTGGGCATTTTTGCCTGTGAGAAGAGCCTTCCAGGACAACCATTTTAACACTTCCCTGAACAAGCATAACTCCACTAATCTTGAAGTCCAGGGTCACAGGTTTTTAGAATAATTTAGCCTGGAATCACCTCCTGGAGGTTATCTGGGCTCGTCCCACACCCAGTGTGGGTCCAACCTATCGTGGGCTGCTCAGGACCACGGACAGAGGTTCCACAAAATATCTGGCCCATCTGTTCCAGTGTTTGACTGCCTTCAGAGTTAAAAATATTTCTGTCTATCTACTCAGAATTTGCCTTATTTTGACTTGTGACCCATGCCTCCCATCTTATCACTGAATACCTTCTGGAAGAGTCTGGCTTCATCTTTCCTATACTCTTGCATTTGTTACTCTGTTAGCATTCTCAGTCACTCCAGGGTCCACACTGTGGTCAGCGCAGCCCAAATCTGCCCTCGATTGCCATATCTCCGAACAATTATTCCTTGGCTTTGAGTAGAATATCCATAGGAGTACCTCCCGTGTGTGAAAAGAATCTTCCTTAAAACATTCCATAAATACCTCTGTTGCATGGGTGATGAATAGCAGAAAAAGTTAATTTCTTATGTTTAACTAGAAACTGAATGACTAAAGCTTGACTAAATTTCTAGCTTGCCCAAAGCAATGAACACCCCAAAATACACTATTTATTGGCCTGTGGCACTGACATGAACTGCATAGATATGATATATAATGTTTCAGAATTTAACTAGAAACTGCAACTACAGTTATAATCTGAAAATATTTCCTGTCTTATAGGTAATGATGAACACTAAAGTCTATTTGAATTTGAATTGAGTATTCTTATTAGAAACATTTCATTAGAAGTCATTAAGAATAAAAGAAACCACACAAGTTGATAATTTTTAGACCCTGAGAATTTATCTCAAAAGGGCAGAAAATTCTTCTTGTATAATTAAAGTTTTGCAGTCAACCATTTAAAGCAATAACTATAATTTTATTTCTGACTACCATTATTATTATTATTAGGCTGTTGTGCAGAATTTAAAATAATGATGAACACCACCTACTGATGTTTTAAGTGTTGTAGATTGTTGTAGAGGATTTGCTGTTTAGTGATTAATTAGGACTAGGAAATCAGATAAAATGCAAGGTTTTGGCTCTTCACATAGGAATATGCATCACTGTAGACTTATCTTGCTTCCTCAGCAGTCCTTAGTGAGACTATGGCTGAGATCTCTCCCTGAAAGTTCTGCAGGAAAACAGTGGAGTAAAATACGGCTCCCAGGCAACCTTTTATTCCTTAATCATTTCCCACTAGAACACAGTGGAAAACACAGCACAAAACTATATTTGGATATGTTTAGCCAAGAGATTTACGACTTTTGGGAAACTCCAAATAGTACACAATGTGATCATGCCTTCCTCAGCAGCACAGGCCACTTTGGGCATTTCTGATCGACATTCAGATCTTTACACTCACTTGCCATGGCTGAACTCAGGGTTTTAGTTCTTATCTTATTACACTTTAAGGTCTAAGTTCAGATAATCTGAAATAACATCAAAAGCTTATGGGTAAAAAACATCTGTCCTTTTTGTGCTGTAGCATAAGTAGTGTGTTGCATGGTTTATAGATAAAACTTTTTGCACAATGGTAAATACTTCAAAAACTCAGGCAACTCAAACTAGGCTTTGAAAATTAGTGCCTATTTCTCCTCTTTTTCTCCTTGTGCCTCAGCTCCACATCTCTAAAGGAGGGCTCCTAACACCCACTATCTCAACAGGATGCTGTGAAAAGGCAATTATATGCAAACAATGCTCATATACTGGAAAGACAAATACTACAGAGGAAGTCTATGAAGAATTCCCATGTTCAATGCAAAGTTTGATTGGTGTGTAACACCTCAAGCTTTAAGCTGATCATCAAACAGTAAGCTTTTGAACTCTGTCTATGTGTCAAATGACACAGAGATCTCAGAAAAAATAGTAGCAATCATACATTGAATTTAATCTCTTTTATAGGCACAGGAAAGATACAGGCTTCTACATTGTCTACCAATATGTGTGTCATGGTGTGCATTATGATTATGCAGATTAGCTAGCCCGTTCATCCATTTAATTTTGAAGCCCTAAAGCTCTTGTAGTCTACCATTCATGTCTGTGTGTATATGTGCTTAGTGGAATAAAATGACTGTCATTGTATGTAAGGGACTATATGCAGATGAGATGTTCCTTCTCAGTTTTGCAGTTTGTGTCAAGATTATTCTCATCACTACCTAGCCAAATGGGGCATAGTCTCCAAAAAATATATTCACAGTCTGATGATTTTCTGGTTTTACTAATGTTTGTTTTCTTTTCTTTTTTTTTCTAATATTTTCTGTTATCAGCTGTGGATCTGTCATTTACATTTAGTTCAATTATTATTGCTCTAGCAAAGATTTCATAGCAAGATTTAGTAGATTCAAAAATTAATTGCCAAATCATCACTATTGAGATATTAATTATTGTAAACTCTTTTGGAGATATTATTTCTGATCAAATATAGTCAATTCCAAGCCACAGAGACTGGAGTATTTTTCCATGGTGCAGGAGGGTTTATCAATAAAGTATTCATTGATACTGACAGGATGTATGTATGACCTCAATGTATGTGCTTTTATTTGAAAATGTCCTTCCTTATAGGTGGAGGAAATGAAATTTAATGAAGGCAAGCTTAATTATATTACTATTTCTTAGTTGCACATTTGTCCTGTATCTGCATCTATTTATTTCTATATTGTTTATAGCATTCTTCGTGGTGTCTCAGAAAAAAAAGAACTGTGCCACCCAAAACAGTCATTTTAGTCAGACATGAAAATTATCTTTGCCTTGAAATTTTTCTGAAGGAGACATCACATTCACAGCAACTCATTTTTTATTGTACTTCTTGTAACATTAATCCATTTAATTCAGATTTCAGTTGACCCTAGCTCAGAAAACAGTATGATTTGAGAAGAGCCCTGTATTAATCCTCTCTGATACAAGTTTTGATAGTGTTCATCTGAGGGAGAATGAGGAGTTTACTCTGATGTCCTTGTCAGTAATTTTGCCTTTCTGGATGCAGTGGTGTGCAGCTGGGGGAGCCTGAGGTCTGTGTCTGGAGAGGGATATGCTGGGGGCAAAACATGGCTACAGAGCAAGGTGAGAACGTGGTCCTTGGACAGAACACAGGTGCCTGCAGCAGACAGTGTCAGCACAGGAGGTAAGGCAGGAAAAATGTCCAGCTACACAAAAGCATGTTTTTCTGTCAGGCTTAGTTTGTTTCCAGGGGAAATGCCCATGCATGACTTGTGCCTTTTTATTGCTAAGACATGTTTAAATGGAAATGAAAAGTTTGTATTGGAAAAATTATAGCCTTCTAGAAACAGAGAAATTAATTTTTCATTAATAAATTCATTAATTTAATTTTTCATTAATAAAAGGACCCTGACACTCAAGCGCAGTAAAATGCTAGCAAGGACGAAGTGACCCCTTCTTCAGCTTTTTTGTCAGCTGCTTTTCTTTGTGACTTCTACAGACTTTCACACCAGAACAATTTTTTTCCCACTGTGTTTTATACAGCAAGATCTTTTCAGTACTTTCAGTTTATAAAAGTTCTATATATAAAATTTACTGCATGGAACAATTTATAGAGGAGAATATTCCTTCTGCTTCATATCTTTTGGGAGTCTCATCTGAGTGCTCATCAACTCTGTTACAAGAAGCAGTTCTGTAGGAAAGAGTGGACAATCTTGCACATTTTTTTTACTGCCTAAGTAATTTTTCTTTTGAAAGATTTGTCTGTGGACTCATTTTGATTGTATTTTAATTGAACTACCTGATATATTCCGCAGGACTTCACTAAAGATTCCCAGGAATGATTTCCCAAGTCACCAAACCTGTCACATCTCAGTGCAATAGTTTATTCAAAATAATGTCTGCTTGCTCACAGTGCAGGAATACTGGGCCAGTGGAGGAACATATAGTACAAGACCTTCAGTAAATTGATGTATTTTGCTTTCATATGCAAACTTGCCATTCTTATAACCCTAACGCTTTTTATTGCCAGTGTGAAATTTCCTGAACATTCCCTGCATCCTTTGGCAGATGCTGCTGAGCTTCTTTATAAATATTAATGATTTTTTCTCATAGACAATATTTAATCTGCATCACTCCACAGGTGTATGCTGGCAAGTTCATTTATTATTACTTTTTGCTTGTTTTTTTCCTTTTCTTTTTTTCTTCTTTTTGCCATCAGAGAAGGAGAGACTGCTTGTTCACTTTATATTGTTTTGTATATTTGTATTCCAGGGTTATGTTCTTGCTCCTAATCTTTCTCACAGAAGAAACTGAAAATCAACCTTTTCTCTGCTAATCCTGTTCTGATTTGAAGGTGGTTGGTATCCCAGCAGTGCTTTGTATCTCAGATTTACTGATACAATATCTTCTCTGAAGTGCCAGGGCACTGTTTTTCCATAGTCACTGTGGCAGTATTTCCCCATGTGTTATTCTGCTGTCTGTGAACAGAAATTGGTGCCTGCAGACCTCTCTGTGGTTGTTAGGCTGGGTTCCCATGGGAGGTGGCTGCCACCAGCCTGAGATCTGCTCCTTTTTCTCCCTCTTGCCTCTGTCCATCTCCTCTCACTTTGCAGGTTTTGTTTGTAGCAGAGAGAAAGCAGATCACAGCAAGGACAATAGTATTGTTTAAAGATGGGAGAAATATTATGCAATGATATTTGTGCATATGAACTTAACAGACAATGGTTATGCATTACTTACCCTTAATTAACATGCTCCAATCAGTACCAACATCATCATAAACTGAGACAAGTAGCAGGAGCTTTGAACAAAGCACTATGGAAAGTACTAAGGGGAAAAGTGTGATGGAAATCATCCTTCCAGACATTTCAGTGTCGCTACCTGCTGCACTGAAGAGACAGTCCAGAGGCCTGTTGCTGCTTTTTCTATCTGCCTCCATGTACAGCTTGTTTCCTTCCTTCCTCTCACACTTCTTCTCCCTCTCTTTCTCTGTCTTCCCCCTTTGTGCTTTCTCTCTATCCTTTCCCTTTCCTCCTCCCTCAACCCTCCTTCCATCATCCTGATTTTATTCTATCTGAGAAGTAACTTGCATTCTTGTAATTGATGTACATTACCAGCTGTGAACCACCCTACTAAATCTTTGTGCATATGAAACTTGACATCATTTGTGCAGTGACATCATTCAATAATAATAACTGATAATGTTTTAAAGTCTGTCTGATGTGTTTTACAAGAGAAAAAGCACTCTCAGTTTAGAAACAGCTGTGGAATTTGAAAATACCACTTTTCTCCCAAACTCCAGCTGTTTGTTACTGGTCAGTACTGGGAAGAATGGGTATCTGGGAGTGCTGCTCATGATATGCCTGACTGAGTGCAGTTCAAACCTTCCAGGTGTGTCACTCTCAAGCTACACCTGCACCTTTCGTAGCAGATTCTGGCTCCAGAAATAGCCCCTTTCAGCAAGACATTATTTTCCAACTAACACAAGACTTTATTAGAGACAACATTGACATACCTGATCTATTCCAGCGATAAGTCACTGCTGAAAGTGATTAAAAATAAATGTGCACGTTTCAGTGAGTGTGTACTAAAAAGGATCCACACTCTATCCCATTGTCCTTCCAGTGGGGGCTGTAATCTCACATCTCTGAGACCTGTGTGGAGGACTGTTAGTGAACAAAGAGAAGGGGCTTTGATGACTTAGGGATTACAGAGCCTGGGAAGTGTAGCTATGGGGGAGTGTGAGTGTTGTGAACCTGGAGAGATCTGTGCTACACCAAGAATGAAGAGGCCATTGCTTTGAGCTTTCTATTTCTTTTTCCTGTGAAGAAATGTCTTTTCTGAGTAAAACCCCCAATTAATCCTGAACCTTTTCTCGTATAGATTCCATCTAGCCACTTTTAAAAGGAAAAAAACCTGAGTGAGTCCTATCAAAGGATCATTCACCTCTTAAAATCTTCCAACACATTTATTTCTTTTATGGTATTTTTGGTCTTCTCTTTTTGGACACTGTATGAGCTCTCACTTTCTTTTGTCATTTCCCAGGGTAGGACTGACACTCTGCCAAGAGCTAGACAGTGCCATTTTCTTGGTAGTTTGCTTTTTTTAATTTTTTCTTTTCATTAATAAGGACTAATTTTAACACTTTTAATGTGGTTTGAATCTGTGGTTTTTATTAATATTTAAAATGCCATACTATTTCACTGTGCTATTTTCAAAGTGCTGCTTATTGTTAACATCAGAATAATAATCTTAATATCGACCTGATTTTGGAATCCTTCCTGATCAGAGCAGGTGAAATATCCCTGTCTGTCATGGAAATAACTTTTGGTTGACCAAATTATTGAAAGTAAGATAGGGTCTTACATGTTTCATCTCAGTAGCTTGACAGAGGAGAGACATTGTCCTGCTGGCGTGATGGAGAGGCTGTAGACAATCCATGCCTTAGATACAAATCTATAAAGCATCAGACTTCATTGGTACTACCACTTGTATATTTTTTGCTTGATTTTCTGATCTTTCCTCTTCTGGTTCAGCTGCTCAAAATGTGTTATTCACAGTGATAGTGTTGGAAATCCATCTCCTGCACGTACCTGGGTTTTTGTGCAGGCATCCTTTGAAGCTGGTTGTTGCAGTTTTCCTTGTTGTGGTAGGGAAAATCTGCCCTTTTACTCATGCTGTGAGATCCTGTTCATTATCCACTTCTATTGTCAAAGACTTGGTTCTCTAGCCCATAATAGCCAAGGCCTTGACTTTGTAAGGAGTTAGTCTTTTATTCACTTGTACTTTTGTGCAGCAAGTGGGTAAATAAAGTTGCAGTAATTTTCAGCATGGCCCCCACATTGACCTCCCTCAATAAAGCCCAAACTCATATCAGATCTCTCCTATGGTGTTTCTTTCCAACAGTAAGAGAAGAAACCAGATACAGAATGCTGAACATATGGAAGATTCCCCTTTTAAACTGTTTTAGAGACTTGCATCTCAGTCTGAAGCAGGAGCAGCAGCTGCCTTTATTCTATTTATTAGAAATAACTGTCTTTTTGTTGTCTGAAAAAGACCTGGTATCTAATTTTGCTCTTGTTGGCTATGTTTTTTTTCAGTATGTCTAGTCAGGCAGCATCCATGAATGCATTTAATAAAAGCATTAATGGATTTAAGAGCAGTGAGGGAAATTTAGGGTGGGTGTTGTGGAAATACCTTCTAGTGGGAATATTTAGACATGGGATTAGGTTGCCTAGGGAGGTAAAAGAATTTCCATCTCTATAAACTTGCAGACTCTTGTTTGACAAATGTCTGCCAGGAGTTATTTAGTTGATCCTGCCTTATACAGAGAGATAAGTAATATGACCTTTAAAGTCCTTCCCACTTCTATTTCTTGTGCTTGCTAGGAAAGAACAGCATGTATGAATTAGGAGCCAGGAACACTCATGCCTCCTCCCAGAATCTGTAACAATCTTAATAACAGGGCTGTAGAACAAGGACTAAAACACTCATCTCCATGAAGCCTCAAGGTGGTCTGCAATAATCATGTGTGCTTTGGAATACAGAAGAAGCACCACCATTAAATACAGGAGTTAAATGTATTTTTAGACATATAAAGGGACATGTTGTTAGTAGCCTAGCAACAGGCTCATCATCCAACATTGTGGTGCATTTAGAGACACACAGATGTGCTTCAATGAATACTTTGAAGATAGAAGAAGTAAAAATAAACTGGAAGCTCTCCTGCTTGCTCATCTCCATCAACATCAGCAGAATCCATTGTAAAAGTTTCCGTGGGGTGTGATCTGCTGGCTGTTTTCATGTCAGCCAAGGAGCCTTGCTGATTTTTAACATGACCTTCAGATCTGGTGGGGTAATGTCAGTAATGAGGATACCATGGAGTAACTAAAATAATCCCTCCTGATAAATGAGATCCTGGATCAAAAGGTCATTCATTTGTTCCCTTGAGTAGCAGTGTTTTCCCAAGCAGTCATGACCAAGAAATGACTTTTTCCATCTTTGAAAATCTGATTTTTTTTTTTTCAAATAAAGGGGGAAGGGGAGGAAGGAGGGGAGGGGAGGAGGGAAGGAAGGAAGTGGTGGAAGGAAGGAAGTGGCGGAAGGAAGGAAGTGGTGGAAGGAAGTGGCAGAAGGAAGGAAGTGGCAGAAGGAAGGAAGTGGCAGAAGGAAGGAAGTGGCAGAAGGAAGGAAGGAAGGAAGGAAGGAAGGAAGGAAGGAAGGAAGGAAGGAAGGAAGGAAGGAAGGAAGGAAGGAAGGAAGGAAGGAAGGAAGGAAGGAAGGAAGGAAGGAAGGAAGGAAGGAAGGAAGGAAGGAAGGAAGGAAGGAAGGAAGGAAGGAAGGATAAATAAATTGTGGAAGGAAGAGGCAGAAGGAAGGAATGCACCCTGACAGAATCTAGATGTAAATGAGCCATTTTGTTGATCATAAACAGTGACATACAGTGGGTCCAGATCCTTCTCAGATGGCTGCAACCATTGGCAGTAAATAAAGGCAGGAACTAAAATTATCCTGTTTTGCTGTGGACGACCACAGCAATGACTCTGAACAAATATTTGAAGCAAATCTGAGGATGTGGTGTATAATTTTTACAACGTCCTTTGTCAAAAAAACCCCATATTTTGGAGAAGTTAGTGCTAGGGCTGAATGCAGGAAAGAATGTAGCCACTTGAGTATGAGGGATTTCTAAGGGATTTTAAAAGGTTGTGTCTAGAGGAGCTGGACAAAGAGACAAACAACCACTTCTCTTTCTTTCTTTCTTTCTTTCTTTCTTTCTTTCTTTCTTTCTTTCTTTCTTTCTTTCTTTCTTTCTTTCTTTCTTTCTTTCTTTCTTTCTTTCTTTCTTTCTTTCTTTCTTTCTTTCTTTCTTTCTTTCTTTCTCTTTCCCTTTTATTCTTACACACAATTAAGGGAAGTAAAAGGGAGGCAGCAGTATCATTAGAAGCTATTTTTACAAGAGAGTTGATATACAGGAAGGTAAATGCAGTAGATCTGGTTAGAAGCATTTGAGACTTGCAGACTGAAGTTAAAGTGAACAGCCAGCAGCACTCCTTGGGAGCTAACATCTCTTGTGTTTCAGAAGAGGGTGACATCTACAAAGGAGTATGAGTATGCCTCTGGTCAAAATTCACCGGGCAAAATGTGTTTTGAGAGGCAAGTCTGTACTTGGGAGAAAGCTCAATCCAGCTCCACAGAAGCAGCAGGGATTGATCCTGTCCTATGCTGAAGTGCACCTTAGGAGCAGTAATTCATTTGAGTTCATCTGCTCCTGTTGTTGCTCAGGATGGATAGAAGGATGTGACTTCATTCACAGGTACCAAAGGATTTGACCTGCTCAAAACACATCATCTTGTTTTCACATTTGCATCAACTCTTGGTAAACTTGGGTGCCATTCTGACAACTGTCTCACAGTTAGGTCATTTAGGCTCCATTAGATGGCAAATGTTCTAATCTAAAAAGGTTTTTGTCATCTAAACCAGATGGTATGATTAATTCTGCTATGAATGTTTTTAAATGTGGAAAGTATGAAGGTATGGCCATTATTCAGAAGGATGTCTGGAAGAAACCATACATGACTAAGAGGTTCTATGGACTTTGGGTGTGTAATTTTTATATTTTATTTCAGTGGGGGATAATTACAATTTTTTTTGTCTAATTAGTTTTGTTGTGGTTGTATAAGTGCACTTGAGTTATTCTGCTAAGTAAGCAAAACAAGAACTCATTTTAACATGGGGAATTACAGGTAAGAGCAAGACCCACTGAAGGACTTTGCAGACCTTGCTATGAGTTAGGTGGTTGAAGAAACCTGAACCACAGAGAACTGGTATGAGGCACCTTGCGTGTGTCAAGGCCCACACAAGCCAACCATAAAATATTGAAATATTCTTTAATTGTGTTCTACAATTGTTCCTTAATATTCATTTACACAGAAAGCTTGCTCATTCTGGCCTTCCTCTTGTGGGACTATCTTGGTATTATTCCTGTTACATCATATGCCTGACACTCCTGATCATGGATTCAGTGATTGCTAACAGCCAAATATTGAAGACAAGTGTAGTAGATGTTCTTAACTCACCTGAATGCCTTCTAAAAGTCTTTTAAAAGTACAGCTTTCCACTGAGGTTGTACTTAACTCCCTTTCTGTATTCATTTGAAGGTGCCAAACAGAAGATTAGGACTACTCAATCTAGAGGTATTTTCCCTGTCAACTCTAAAGCGATAGATGCTTCAGGGATCTGGGAAAAGTCTGGCTAAGAAGATAAGTAAACAGGGCTCCTGCCCAGCCAGCCTCCAGCATTCACTTCTTTCTTGGATCTTCCTGACTGAAACCTTCAAAGTCAGGCTCAATGTGATTGCACAGCTGCTTGCACAGACCATAACCATATCCCAAAAATGTAAGACTGGAAATCTTGTAGGATTTTCTTCATAAACAATAACGAGCCACACATCTGCTTCAATGTTTCCTTCTTCTTCACTTTTCAAGCATGAGGAGGATGCCAGCCTGACTCGGGACCTGTGGCTGACTGCAGACCCCCTCACTGTGGTACACTGCTCTCCTGAAATGTTTTAAATACTGCAGCCTGTGCTTTAGTGTGTGATTTATTACCAGACTTACAAGAACGTTGCAAAGGCTGAAAACAACATTTTTGTAGAAGTGTTTCTTGGTGCACATGTTGAAATCAGAAATAAAAAAAGAATGGCAAATGGAGGTTAGACTGTCACAATACACAAAGTACAGAGTGGGTCCCTGAAAATCCTGAAATATGAATTTGAGGGTCAATTGTGCTAACACTCCTCCTCAGCTTCCTCACCTCCTCCTCAAAGCCTACCATCTTTGTTTTGAAATCAAAATTATGCTCCTTAAATGTATATTGGCAGATTTAGGGATAAGATGTTTCTAGTAAAAAGACTTCTTTTTTGCACATGAAATCAACAGCCCTGACTATTCCCTGGAGAGCAGTTTGATGGTCAAGTCCACACCTATAGCCACCTTTCTTTTGTTTTCTTCCTATCAGAATAAAGATGAAATATTTTTTTCACCTCCCAAGGAAAATTTGAAGGGAAAACTCCAGCATCCATCTATATAAATGTCGCTTGTTTTATTTTTGTGAAGAGGCTTAAGGGAAGGGATTTCCTAAAGCAGCTTAATAGCTGCCATAGAAGCCCTACAGATACATTGCCAGATAAGAATGGTAAACTAAAGATCTCAATAAAAATAGTCCATAACAAAGGAAGAAAACACAGCTGGTGTCTAAGCAGAATGGAAAGAAATGAAACAAAAGAATGTGAGAGCAGGAAAAATATTTCTTCCAAAGCACAATGCATCTTATTTAGCTAAACAACTCTTACGGCTTATTTAACAAAGTAGTTATTTTTACCTTCTCCCCCTTCTTTGGCAAATCTAGCTCTTAGGATAGGGAAATTGATCATCCATGGCAAGCTAGTGAACTGAGTCAAAGTTTCTGATAAAGATGTCCCTACATATGCATTAGCTAAAACATACACAACAGCAAAACCAGTCTCAACAGCTTGGAGAGGTAGCAAGTAAAAGTTAGGAGTGGTATTTCTAATATGTCTTTCCAACTAGGAAAAAGATCCAAACCAGCTTTAAAAGAGTAGCCTGCAGCTGGGAGGGCATTCTTGTCTTTAAAACTGATGGAAGAAATGAGAATTTTGCTGTTGCTCTTGGGACCTTCAAGAAACATTACACTGCTGTGTCACTGATTAGAAGGTGAATTATGCATCTTGCTTTTAAAACCTAGGTTTCTCTGCCAGTTTGTGTTGTTAGTCCCTCTTTCTAGAACACAGCTCCCCATGAGCTCAGTGACATTCTTGTCTATAGTAACCACCAGTGGTATTAAGGAAGGAGACAGGTGGATAGGTTCTGCCAGACCTGCATTCACTGGGCCAAAAAAACAAAAGGGTGAAACTATATAGAGAATTTATTCTTGTTTTTTTTTTTTTTTTCCTTAACACTTGATCAAAACCCTATTAGAGCCACTGGAAATAGTTTTAACTTCAGGACTTAGATGTAAATATTTGTTTCATAACTGAGAATATTGGTGTGGAACATAGAAATCAATTCAGGTTCAGGAATGATTTGGTTTGTCTGATGTATATTTTTGATTCAGATTCTGGTATATGTTTGAATGTGCCTCTGTAAAAATCTATTACAGTCTTGTATGGAACTAGTAGGAGACAAAAATGTGTAACACCTTGAAGGGTTAAAAGAAAAGAAAGCTTTTAAAAATCAGATGTTAAAAGGCCCTAATTACAGTCAGAGCTATTGTGAGATGCAGCATGTCTCTGTGAGTGAATAATTTTTTCTGTATTTTAATAGCTTACTATAAATATTACACTTCCCACATAACAATTTTTATCTGGGTTTATAAATAGAGATTAAATATAAATGAATTATACCTGAATAATTGCAACGGGAAAATGTTTTTAAATAGAGAAAAACTGCACTCTTAGATTTCATTGTGAATATTATGGTATATTAATTCAAGAGGGAAGAAAAGGCTTCAATATATTTCCAGTACTTTAAAACCCCTTATTTCTTGCCATCCTTCATAAGTTCATTTTTATGTGAATTGAAGTGGATTTTTTGTCATGAAGGTTTTGGTTTTTTTAATCAAGTGTCTACAAATTATCATTTTTCAATATAAAAAGAAAAGTTTTACTACAGAGCTTATACATGAAAGTATCTAAACACAGGAGAGAAAAATAAAGCAGCTGAACACATGCAGAAGCACTCGGTTGCTCCTTCTTACATATTCTGAAATTCTATCAGCCTCAAATGCATATTCACCAGCTGCAGACAAGAGGATTCTGATTTCCAGCTGTTGGCTGCCTGCTGCACAGATCCCCGTGCCTTCCTTTAAAAAACCACTAATTGCGCAGGTCTCCAGACAAGCTGCTCTCAGAGGGCTGATCTGCCCTCCCCAAAGAGGCAGTGATTGTGTTCCAGGCTTAGGGAGGAGTGAGCATCCTCATCCCGGCTGCCCCTGGCCAGGAGGGGCAGGCCATGACCTGTGCTTCACCTCTGGCACCTTCCATGCCAGTCCTGCCCCAGAGCTGCACTATGGGGTCACTTGGAAAAGCCTTGAGTCTGCCTCCCTCTCCAGACCCACGAGTCCAAGCAGCGCCTCCTCCTGCGCGCTTGGTGGCTGTGTCCTGAAAGTCATACTGATCCTGGAGGATTAAAGCGAAGATCTGTCTTTTATAAGGCATTTGTCTAAGGCTGAAGGAATTATAGGCTTTGTGTGCATTAGGACATTAACAGGGCCAGGGCTGAGCTCTGGTATGCGCTCACCATCTGCTAAAATGTTTGCACAGACTTTGGCCCAGTTCTGCCTTCGGTCAGCTAAGTGCTTCCCAGTCTCTGGGCTTGAGGTGCTTACCACAAACCAGCAAAGGGCCAAGCCAATATATTAAATTGTATGTGTGATAGTAATATTAGTATGTTATTTATTACATATGTAATAAATAATATTGTATTCATTATATGCTATAAATATAATATAATTAGCACAATATTTATTAAATGTCATATGTTATAAATATAATATTATTATAGGTTATAAATGTAATATAATATAGTAAATATTTTATATTTATAAATATAAATATATTTATATAATGCACACACATTTATATACTAGCTTAATAGAAGTACTATTTTTATAGACTAATACTATTAGTAATTGCCATATAGATAATAATTACTATATAGCTATAAAAAAATCTATCAATGTGTTAATAATAATCATATCTAATAATATGATAGTACGTTAATATTGGTCTCTATGTAATGCTTACATAACTGCTTTGTTTGGGGGTAATCAGAGGGTTTAGGTCTATAGCTGCACTGTAGCATTTGTCTCAGAACCAAGGAACAGCTCCCATTAGAGATGTGATCACAAAGTCCAGCTACTGGTCTGCAAACAGAACAGTGGTTTCTAAATTGCTGTGGGTTCTCTCTGTCTTCTGGAGACATCTGCCACAAACCATGTACTGAAGCTAGAGATAGCTGTGCTCAGTTTATGATAAAATCCTCAACTCTGGTCTTATAATTCTGGTATCTAGCAGTGACTTTTGGAGTCACTGGGGCACATTCCTACAGCCATGGGGGCCTGTACTCGCCTTATTCCTTCTTTTCTATTGGGATTCTCTTTCATCTGGTTTATCCTTTTTTTAATATTATCATTATAATTTTTAAGGGTGCAATTAACAGGCAGCATTTCCATCTACAGACAAGAAACCTGTGGCCTCATCAGCAACTCTGCTATGGTCAGAATTTGCAGCACTTTTAAGAATACCACATGGGGTTCCTCCTCAGATTCATAATCCACAGGAAAATTAGGGCCAGAATCTGGTAAAACAATGTTTTGTTAGCTTGCCTAAAATGTGCTTTAATCACTTCCTTTATCAGGTCTTTGCAGCCCTTGTTTGCTAGGAGAAATTAGCTGGAACTAATTTACAAGCAATGAGTAATAGGCAATTTATCTAGTAGCTTACAACTGTTGCCTGGATACAAATCTCTTCCAATGTTTTTATATATAAAATGCTTTGCAGCAATTTGTTTTGATGACAAATTGTCAAACAGAACACCAGGGCACATGACATAACTACCTTTACCTCCTCATGATGCAAAATACTGTCCCTGTGCTGCCACTGAATAGGTATGATAAGGAGCAATATCTTGCCAAGCCCTGTTTGGTGGGAGAACTCTGTACTTAGTTCTCATTTGCCTCTAGAGCATTACAGACACGAGGGTGCAAAGATCAGAATTTCATTTTATCAGATGACTAAATAGCAGCTGCTGCTATTTTTGCGAGGTAAATCTTTAGAGAAAACTCTTATAAAAAACCACAACCACCCATTCAAATACACTGAGTTAATAAAAGACATTCTCTAGCTGTCTTAAAAGCAGAACCGTTGGAATCGATCACAAGGATGTTAAAAATCTGTGAGTAGGAACCGAAAAAATTGCAAACCAGATTATCGTACACTCTGAAAATGTTGTGAACCAGCTTTTTCCCTTGTTCTAATATGTGCGTCTCCTTCGCCAAATCAGTCTGTGTACAGATGTATGCAAATCAAATATTGGAATTCCCAAGGTGAATGCTAAGCTGCACCCACATGTCCAGCTGCTGAACTGTGTCCCAGAAACACAAGACTGGTGGGAAACAAGGAAATCTCCTTTGCAGGGATTTGTTGCTCACTCTGATTTACACCCACACTCTCCTTCTGGCAGAATGAGTAGTTTTATCAAACTGTAACATGTGGGGTCTTAAACTAGAAGATCTATTCCTCTTTTTCTTGGCTTAAAAGATATAAAAAGGTGGAAAATAGAAGAAGTAGGAAAGCAACTCACACATGAAGACAGCTGTAAATCTTCTGTTGCATTTTTCCCCGTTGGCTTATCCCTTATATTTCTGAGCATCAAAGAAAGGACATTGGAGTGCACTATAAGAGTCTGGAACCTCTGGTGAGGAACTCAATTTTGGTAATTTGTAATATTGCTCAGTTTCTCTTTCCCTGGCAACTTCCCACACAGAGCATAGGCAGGCAGGGCAGAACAAGCTGGTTCCCATGCTTCTTCACACTACTCTGGCTAAGGATAATTTATGGCATTTTATCAAGAATATTTTTTTGTATTTTAAAAGTTTCTAACAACCACGAGTTTCCATATTAAAACCACTAGTTAACATTTTTAAAAACCACAAGCAAGAAAGCAGGGAAGCAAACAAACTAATGCATGAGATAAAGTAAATTTTACCCACTGCTTCCTTTGGCTCAGGTCTGCTGCTATATATCGCCTCTAGCTCTAAAAGATTCAGATAGTCACAGCCAAATCACTTTTGCCATAGTTATGCCCTCTCAGCTTTCCTCATCACCTCAGGTATGGTAATAGATATGAAGCTCTGGCACTTGAGGGCTGGGGAAATGGCAGTGAAGGTCATCCAGGGGTTTGCCCAGAGCAAGTCAGTCACCTCCACACATTGTGACTATAGCTGTTCAGAAAGAAGGAGGGTAATTGTTTTAGGTAAGGACTGGGGGAAGGCTAACAAGACAAACATCCTGCTGTCTGTTATAGACCACCCAACCATGACAAAGCAGTAGATGAAGTGTTTTATAAGCTGCTGGCTGATATTTCACAAAACTGAAACTCAACACAGCAGAGAGGAGGCAGCCTGGGGTGTTCCTGGAGTGTGTGGAAGAGAACTTCTGACACGTCTGGTAACTGAGCCCCACTAGACCTGCTGTTTGTAAACAGAGAAGTGGTGGTGGGAGATGCGGTGGTCAGAGGCCTTCTTGAATGCAGAAACCATTAAAAGATTGAGTTTTGATTTTTGGTGAAGTAAGGAAAGGGGTCAAAATACCCTCTACTTTGGGCTTTCAGAGGGAGGACTTTGGCCTGTTCAGGGTACTGCTGTAGAGACTCCCTTGGGAAACAGTCCTTAACAACAAAGGAGTCCAGGAAGCCAGGACATACCTTCAGAAGGAAATCTAAAAGGTGCAGGAGCAGACCATCCCTATGTGCTGAAAGATGAACCATCGGTTCAGAAGACCAGCCTGGCTGAACAGGGAATTTTTCCTGAAACTCAGATTAAAAAAGAGGGCTTATGACCTTTGGAAGAAGGGTCAGGCAGCTCAGGAAGAGTACAAGGATGTAGCTAGATTGCATAGATAGAAAATCAGAAAAGCAAAAGCTCAACAATCTGGCCACTGCTGTGAAAGAGAATAGAAAGTGTTTTTTTTTTTAAAAGGAGAGCTAAGGAAAATCTCCATTCTTTATTGGATGTGAAAAGGAACAGTGCCATAAAGGGTAAAGAAAATGTTGAGGTACCTAATGTCTTCTTTGCCTCTGTCTTTAACAGAAAGAAAAAATTTCCTCAGGGAAACCAGCCCCCTGAACTGGCAGACAGGGAGCAGAACAGGCCCCCTGCAATTCAGAACAAAGTGCCAACCTGCTCTGCCACTTGGGCACTCACAAGTCTATGGGGCCAGACAGGACTCCCCCAAGGGCACTGAGGGAGCTGGTGGAAGAGCTCACCAAGCCACTTTCCATCATTTATCATCAGTCCTTGTTAATGGGGGAGGTCCCAAATGGTGGGACATCTCCCTTCTTGCAAAATGCAGTCAGTTTTGCATGACTGACAAAAGAGCTGCTAC
This sequence comes from Melospiza georgiana, assembly GCF_028018845.1. NCBI lineage: Eukaryota > Metazoa > Chordata > Aves > Passeriformes > Passerellidae > Melospiza > Melospiza georgiana. The sequence goes on from NC_080433.1 coordinate 53,423,643, forward strand.
TTGGCACAAAACATTTAGGACCTTGTTAAAAAGGTTCTCTATGGAATTTAAATCCTTGAAAGATTCAAGTACATGTTCAGCACAACCCTCTCTACCTCCAGAAATGCAACCAACAGTGTGTTTCCCCTAATGCATGTGGGATAAGTAGCAGAAAGCAGTTTTCTGTGGTGCTGGTTTTTTTTTGCAATTGAGCCTGTAAAGCAATTTTACCTGCTTACCTTACTTTCTGTTTTGCCAAATAAATCTAGTTTGTCAATCACTTGGGTGGTAACTGTTACTGTTTAATTACTGAGCAAAGAGTAACTTTCTTATTTTAACTTGAAGTTAAGGAAGTGCCAAGAATGGTAGATCAAAGACAGCACCTGCTTCGCACCTGTCATCACTTCAGAGCATCAAAAAAAGTGTTCCTTGAAACAGCAATCTTTGGCCTATATCTCATTTAGGTAAGATATAGTTTCAACAGCTTGAAATGAAGACCCACCTCAAAGATGAAAAATACTTCTAAATGTGAGAACACAGTAAATTTTATGAAAAAATATATATTATGGCCAAAGTAGATTATTCAAAAAGAATCTCAAAGAACATTTAATGTTGTATACACCAATGACTAAAATTTTAAAGATGAGATATTTAGATGCAAAGCTAAAGTACAATCCTTTCCTTCATGCAGCAAAAACTGCTTGTGAGTGATCAGACAGAAAAATGAAGGGAATAATAAAGAAAAAACCCATTGACTTTATTTATGCTGTTCCAATTTTGTAAGACTCTTCAAAATGCAATATTAAAGTAAAGACGGAAAAAAAGAAGTACAAGCAAGTATGAGAGAGACACACACATGCTGTCAACTTACTGTAGGAGTTCCATTCTGTTGGCTCCTATCACAAAAGTTTCATACCTTCCTGTAGGTGTTTCTCACGGACATCTCCTCAGAGTACTGACTCTTTCTTCTTCACAAAGCAGCCAACTGACTCCAATTCCCTTCTCAACCAGCCATCCCACTCTTTTATAGCAGTTTTCTTTTCATTGGTTACAGCTGTGACCTGTTAAAGTCAGGCCTGTTCCTAATCTTTGCTAATTGGCCAAGCTGCAACTCCTTAGGGGTGAGATTACTTTCTACACTATCTTTATTTTCTTATATTCTATCCCCCTGCACAAACAGCAGCTGAGGAATGCTGAGGGTAAAAAGGCAGGGGGCTCAGAGGATCTGCTGCCTGGGCACTGTGGGACCTGGAGCTACCTGGATGCCTTGTGGGACCACATCCTGCAGCTGATGGATCCATGGAGAGGCCCCCAGGCAGGAGGGAGCAGGACATTTGCTCTGAAAGGTGCTGAAGGTTTTACTGGCATGATGAAGCCACCCAGGAATGGGGAAGGGTCTGGAGGGAACCTGTCACTCTTCCACTTGCCTCAATGCCCAGCATGGCTGGCTGTGGTGGGAGTGGGTGGTCAAATAATGCCCAGTGGTGCACGCTTTTCTGGTTGGTTTTGTGGATTGGGGTTAGAAGGCAAAAGAAGGCAGCATTCCCAATTTTATGAGAATTATTTTATTTTCTTTATATCTGCAATTGATTTTCAAGACTATTGTCAGTTTTTGCTAAAGCAGATTTTAGGGGCTATATTCTTCCCTGGCAGTAACTCTTTAATGGTCTATATTAGCCCTGTTTTACATTTAGGAAGAAAAGATAAGCTTTTTTCCTCAGGAAATTGAATGTTATCACAGAAAATATTTTGTTTAGCTAGTAGTTCTTTCATATCTTCCTATCTCATGAAAGGATGTGTCAGCAAAAGTAAGTGAAAACACAACTTGGAATTTACAAGTGACTGTAGCAAACTTCAAATGCTATTTCACTGAGTTTGCATACTTGAAGTAAAATATACATGGAAAATTGACAAGGGTGTATCCTGAGAGAGACAGAAAACCTTAATCCTAATGGTTGTGTGTTACACTTCCATGGAAAGTGATGGAAATGAAAGCATACTACATAGTTATGAGCTGTTCAGTTTCATGGCGCCATTTTGTTTTCCTCTGCCTGGTTTTGATTCAAGTTTTGAGTGATAATTGTTTTGCCAGTTTGAAGACTTTATGACAACACAATGGGATTAACGCTATGAGCGCAACACTTTTTTTCCATATTGTAAAGCATACAAGAACAAGACAAAATTTTTATTCCTGTGAAAAATAAAGCTGTATTTTATGGCTCTTTAACAAAGCATCTTCAGAATCATTGCTGTCATACTTACAGATAAAGGAAGTGACATTTTTCTCATAAAAAAGTATGGAAGACATGCCCCCAAGTTTTGTCCTACAAATATTCTTTTAAAGGTTGCATGCATTGTCACAAATAGTCCTATTGGAGTAATCCTTAAATGTATTGAACAATGCATTATTAATAATTATTAACTTCAATGTATGCAAAGGTCTTTTAGGTTCTCTATATTTGAATAATAACTTACAGGGTACTAGAATAATTACCATAAATCAATGTCAGAACACCAGATGATTGTAGCAGCTCAGGCCAGAGGTCCACTTAGCCTGCCATTTTGTCTCAAGAAGGGTCAAAAGCACAAGACCGTGGCAAATGCAGATGACACTTCCTACCTTTCTGGATGTGTTTTGCTTACTGAGTGAGTCCAAGCAGTGGAAGGTGCCCAGATGGTGCCTTTCCACCTCATCATCCAACTCCTCCTGAGCCAAGTTGACTGCTTGTACCCACAGTGTCCTCTGGCCAAGTCTCATGAAACTGCCTGTTCTAAAAAAGTTCTACCTCCTTGCATGATGCCCTACATCTGATGAGTTCAAACATTTGTAAGCTATGGAGAGGAATGCCTGCTCTACAGAAAATTTAATGGAAAAATGTCACTAAATCTTTTCCCTCTATGTTATGTGTTTTGTTGTTACTGATGTCTGGATGGTGTGACACCTGTAAGATAGAAACCTGTCATACACTGCAGAGTTTTCAGCCAATTCAATATATATCTCCATGGCCAACATAAAATCTGAGCAGCCACTACTTTTCCAAATAACAAAAAAATGGTCCAGATTGTCACAGTGGTCACAAGGGTTGCAGGATGAAGAGAGAGGCGAGAATGTTGACCTCGTGTTCAGAAGGCTTGATTTATTGTTTTATGATATATATTACATTATGACTATACTAAAAAGAAATAGAAGGAAAGTTCTCCGAAGCTAGCTAAGTTAAGAATAGAAAAGGAATGAATAACAAAGTTCTGTGTCTCAGCAGAGAGTGAGACCCAGCTCTGCCGTGAGTGGTCAGCAAATCCAAACATCCACAGGAGACCAATCACGGACCCACCTGTTGCATTCCACAGCAGCAGATAACCATTGTTTACATTTTGTTGCTGAGGCCACAGCTTCCCAGAAGGGAAAATCCTAAAGAAAGGATTTTTATGAAAAGATGTCTGTGACACCAGATTAAACACAAAAGCAAAGCTTGACCCCTGTTGAAAAAACCCATATGGCCTATTACACCAGCTGGAGCAGGTCTCCATGAGTGGTCTTCTCCCTTCCATGTACAGATGGATCCCTGTCTGGCCTCTGCTGGGCATATTCTGCTGCCAGCAAATGCTGGGGCTTTTCAGGGGTGGGGAAAACTTGGGTGCTGGAATTAATGCAAAATCTAGTAAAATGATATAAAACACAATTTTTAAAATGTGGATAGCACTTTGGATCTACAAATTCTCATTTCAGAAAGTTGTTATTCTTTAGTCATGAGATTCAGATGCAAGAGGAAGGACTCAGCAGCCTGTGGAGTTGTAATGGGAAATTACAAAGCAGTCAGCAGACATCTTGGCACACACATGTTCTTCTGAAGGTGGCAGCTGCTCTACTCTGATTAGCAGCCATGAAACTGGTTGGTTGTAAGCCAGGTTGATAAATAAAGTAACTCTTTCAATAACAAATCTGCCTTTAGATGTTAGAATGTAAATATATTACAAGAACTCTTGTTTATATTTTAGTCTTCCAGCATGTCTGTTAGACTAAAACAAGGGTAAGACCCATAATGCAGAATGTAGTGGGGTGAATGTTGCGGGGGTTTTTAGGAACAATGAGAAAACAAATTAGTTAAAATTGGTTCAGGTAGTCAAAAGTGATCTTCATTTCCCCTCAGCTCTAAAAAATATTGGTTGCTTTCAGCAGTGTCCAAAACTGTTTTGATTTCCTTTTTGGCTAAGCTGGGCTTCTGAACAGCATGTTTGATTATCAAATCAGAATTAACATGTTTCTAGATAGAGTGATTTTATAGGACTCTCTAGGTTGCCTACAGGAGCTGCACAAGCTGAGCAGGCTAAAGAATGGCTCCTCTAATCTTTGGCACACAAAGGATTTTATGAAGGGATAACACTGACTTCAAAGATAAGCAAGTTGCTACAAAAATTAAATCCCATTCAGTATGACGACAGCCGGGGAAACCAAGTAAGAAGATTAGCTGAAAATGTAGTAGTGGTAAGTCTTAGCAAGTCACCAACTCCTAGTTGATCCTGGAAAGCATTTTGAGATGGTGAAGAAAATAACAGGGCACTCCCTAGGTACCCCTCTTCATAGTATAAACTTTATTTACACTTAAATGGCAATGGCAAAGAATAGAGAAAAACACTAGAAAATGAATGAAATTTTACACAAGGGGCCAAGATATCTGCAAGGTAGTTTGTTCTCAGTGAAAATTCAACCAAAAGAGAGCATATAATTAGTGCCCACTGAAACACCATCTCCCAGGGGTCTGCAAATTGTCAGAAGCTAAAGCCTAGCCACATCAGCCTGGTACAGATCCCCTGGCCTGCTGGAGGTTGTAAGCTCCTCTCTGCTCCTTATGCTTGGGTATTACCATGCTGAGTTGATGACAGTGGCAGCTGCTCACTTGGATATCGTGGTGTGCTGCTGGTGGCGATGTCTGATGGGAGCTGCTCAAGCAGAAAGGCTCTTTGTGCGGAAAATAGTGTCTGTCTGCAGCCTACCAGACTGTGCAAGGGCAGCTCAGGCTGTCAAGTGAGACAGCTTACATATTGTAATTGCCACGCTGCTAAAAGCAGAGGTTTGCTTTAGAATTAAGTGTTCAAAGTTATTAATAGCTGTGAGTGTGTTACCCAGTGAAATAACTGGAATGGCATATGGGAAATAGGAGGATTTATCAATTACAAGATATTTCTTTATAATTTCTCTGTTACATTTCAGTCATTCCTGGGCAAACAGTGTGCCAATTAGTTCAAGTTCCCCGGGGAAAGGATCTGACACTTTTCTTCCCTAAGAACATATTTTCACACTTTTAATCAGAGTATGCTGAGACTGCCTTGAATCACGGTAGTATGTCAAAATCCATAACAAAGCCTGTAAAATGGCACTCATAGGTTGGCTTTCTGGTTTTATACTCCTTGGTGTTTCTACCTATGAGGAAACAAACTTAGACATGTACAGAAATATATATACATATATACTGATATAAATGATTGGTGACAATTTTGGTGATTGACTTCTGAGACTGATTTCAGACACTGGCCAATAAAAGCAGAGTTTAGAGGCAACTGGCAGCCTTGGGGGATGCTATCAGAAGTAGGAATGGCCCTGTTTATTCCAAAGAATATAAACTGATATCCAGGCCCCTTTTTACTCTCCCATTGATATTTCTCATTAGGATCAGCAGCACAATCTGAAAACAAAGCAGAGCTTAGTGTGGAGGGATTATGCTGTTCCACTGCCACTGATTCAAATGGATGTTCCTGGATTTCCCTTAATCATCCTGGGTGTCTCCAATGCCATTGTAACTTCAAAGCCTGAAAGAGGCTCTGCTGCCCCCTTGTTTTGCAGCCTTTCACCTACTATTTCCTGCTAAATATGGCAATGGGAAGGATGATAAAAGAATTGCAGAAATATTATAAAGTTAGCAAAAATAAACTCTTAGCACTAAAGTATTTTCTGTAATTCTGAGAAGGTGTGTCGAAGACTAGAGTACATTTTCTCTTTGCATTTCACCCTAACTGGAGAAGGTATAGTACAGTGCGTTGTCTCCATTATTTCTGGTGTTTTGCATCATGATGATTCACTTCCTATTCAGCAGAAACAGAGCTCTTCATGCAATCTTAAAATAAAAATGGCATTTTTGCAGCCTTAGAGTACAACTGAGACATGGATGGGAATGATTGTCATTCTTGTTCCATATCTTTTTTTCTCCCTTGATGACAAATTTTCACCAGTAGCAAAACCAAAGGAAAAACTACTACTACTACTATTACAAAAGTAATTTAAAAGGCTTCCACCATAGAACAATGTCTGCCTGGTCTTTAGATTCCTGTGTGAACACAAGCACATCTTTGAGCCAGTATTATATTCAGAAGTTATAACTGGGGGCAATTGCCTTTTGTTTCAGGCAGTGTTTGTTGGCAGAGGGGAGAGTGTTTCAGGGTGGTGCTGTGGGCACGAGGACCAGGACCCTTGTGCTCCCTCCCCCTGCTCCTGGCAGGGATTTGCCCAGCTTGGACAATCCATTGCTTTGGTGCTGGGAGGGGAGGGGCTGCTGGGAGAGGGAACCACAGTAAGTGACCTCCAGAGCCCTGCTAGAATACATATTTTAGGGATTTTATGGTTTTGTAATTTGTGCGTGGATACTTAACTAGGTCTAGAGCTTGGAAGATGCAGAGTCTTTTCTCAGCTTTCCCAAGGCCATTCACATCCTTGTCTGGTTCTAGAGCTATACAATAGGAGTGGTAAAATCATCTTTCTTTTACTTTTTAGTTCATTCTTCTATTAGATTCAGAACTGGCTGTGTTTGCAGGGTCCACCACCCCTGAGCCATCCTCCCTTCATAACAGTGATGGAAATTTAGCCAGTGGGCAGTCATATTGTAGTTGTGATGGGTCATGGGAGATGGAGTGTGGGTCAAAGTTTGACATTTTGTGTTAGTTTGGCCCTCACTCTCTCAAACCCTTTAAAAGTATTTTTATAGCATGTTTCATAGTCCCTTCAGGATCATGAGTTAGTTCCTCTTCTCTTCTGTTTTTCATATTAGATTTATGTTTTGGCTCAAATCAAAACCCAATGTTTTTAGTTACAAAGCTTTTAATCAGTTTTAAGAGCATTGTTGCCCTTTGCATCAAATATTAAAACAGAAACAGGATATTCATGGAATTAAATAATCTGAGTATTTATTACTAATATAACATTTAGAAGAACAATATTGACCCCTTAGGAGTTTTGAATAAAGACAAAGCGTGATGCCTAAGGCTTTTTGTACTTGTGATTTGGTGAAGCTGCTCTTAAAATAAGCAGTTGGCAATAAAGGGATAATGTAGCTTGCAAATGGTGTAAGGCATGTGGGTCATCTTTGCCAGGATTCCTGTTCTTATAGAGCTGCATTTTGCTTATGGTATTTGTGGTAGGTTACTAGTTTGGTGTTTTAAATGTTTTCACTCTGGAAGGGAAGGCTTGCAGTTTTTCCTTTGGGAGCTACCGTACAGCGACTTTTTTCAACATCAGATGTGACAATAGATTGGACTGAGAGCAAATATTTGTGCTTCACTGGGGTTGCTCTGAAGCCCTTTGGAACAAGAAGGGATCACAGCTGGCTGGGAGGCAGCTCTGGGCATCCTGAATTCACTGGGAATTTCATTTCGTGCAGGCTCTGACATATTTGAGGGAGAAGAAGGAGTAGCATTTCAGAGGAAGCACTGAGTATGTTGAGGGCAGTTCTGTTCTTTCAGGTCAGCATTTATTTAATGAGTATAGTGCCTGAGTGCTTTGTTATTACACCATGCCGGGTGACACAGCTATCAGCTCTCTCTTTCAGCATTTGTAGCATCTTCCCACACCTGAGTCTGTATAAGTTGTGTCACCTCCTCTTAGCAGCTACTGCTGTCCCTTTGGGGGGCTGCTTGTGAGGCAGAGGTGTGCCTGGGCTGTGTGCTGTGGCTCCAGGGCACTGGCACACACTGCCAGCTGTGGCACAGCAATTCCTGCCTCTGGCCAAGCATCTTGGACCTGCAGAGAATAGAAAAGATTAGTGCCATGATTTGTAAAGGCAGCCCAATGTGTAACACCTACATACTTTGAAAATGCAACCTTTAGTCTTTAGCTTCTTCTTAAGGAAGAGAAATACTTGAGCAAAGTGCAGCAACATGAAAAGCTATATGTTTGGAATTACCTACATCTTGCCCTGAGAAAGGGAGCTGGGGGAAAGTGCAGTGGAAATTTGTGGGGAACATTAGAGAGCCGTGCATTTAGCAACTTCAGTGAGAGGCGTCCTACATCTGACCAGGTCTCTGGTGAGTCTTCACATTGCTTGGGGATCTAAGACAGGGCTGCCTGCCTGAGCCTGGCTCAGGGAATTTCCTTCATAACAGAAATTGGCTTTTGCTGTAAAGGACAGGAAATGGTCTGTGTGGAGAACAAAGAACATCAGGGTTGATTCAAATTTTTAAAATTCATGACTCTACTTTTGTTTATGGTCTTAATCATATCCCTTGAAAATCATAAACCTTTTGGGAAGAAAATCAGAATGAACAGTCGCTCAATGCTTTTAACATCCCTGCAGCTCTGAAATGTTATTTGCTTCTGCATTTTCTCTGGAGAACTGCAGAAACATGGCTGTTGGGCAGGTGTCAGCATTCATTTAAAATTGTTCATTCCCATTTACAGCTTTTCAGGAAGATAACTTGATAACAGATAAACTCTCTGTTTCAAAATCCATCCATTTGCTCATTAGAAAGCAGTAAGGGGTATTTCCCAGAAGGTTATTGATCCTGTCAAATGTAAAATACTGATATCAAATACTGCAATTTTAGAAACAGTGCTGAATGAAAAGGTAGGACATATTATTCTGTCATACAATATTTCATTACTGCTCCATGTTATATTGTTAAAAACTTGTTGTATAAACAATAAAATGCATTTTTACAATAAATGTTGAGAACCAAGAATGTATGGGTTTTCATGCTTACAGGGAGAAAATAGTAGTGTGTCTGGGACTTATTTTGACAACATTATTAAAATATCTTTTTGCTTTATGAAGTGAGTACAGTATCTTGAGAGTTTTTGGTGTGTGCATGTGAGTATGATAAAGTAAAAGTCTTCTGCCTCTGTATCAGTTGCCTTCACTTCAGCATTGTGTTCATACCAATGCATGACACTCACAGCATCACTTCATCTCCAATTAAGCTTATGTTAAAACCTCATTGTTTAAATTGTTCTTAAGTGTACTTATTTGAAACCCAAAGCAAAACTTTCATTTCTGGCTAAAACATAATTTGAGAAATGTGCAATATTTCTTTAACTGTCAGATTATTTTTTTCCTGTGGTGAGTAATTACAAAATTTTAAAAACCTGCAGGTGTTTAGAACAGGCAGTTGTCACAGCGACTCCCAAAAGCTTTCCATCTTTTATGTCTCTTATTCTGGGGATTAGATCAATGATTGCCACTATTATATTATCTATGCAGCTGTTGATGGCAAATTTTTAAAATCTGTATTTATTGAAGAAACAGATCAAATACCTAGAAAAGCTCCATAGCTGTGTTTGTAGTCTGCCTTTTTTCTTCCATTTCCATATATTATCTACTCTCAACAATGAGGGAGCTGAAGCTGCAGACCCCCACAGTGACAGAGTATTATAAGCAAAATCCTTTCAGACGTAATGGAGAGTTAATTTTGAAAAAAGTAGGTTAAAAAGCTGTCCTGCTCATTGAAAAAGACAACACCTAACCTATTTACATTCGCTGGTGGAAGAAAATTGCCCTTACCAGGCAGGGTGCAGTTAAAGGAAGCTGAGGATTTCAGTGCAAGAAGCCATGGGCATATCTGCACCCCACAAATTTAACATATGATCTTGTGGTAAGACAAAGAGATGGAGGCTGTAAGCAGTGCCTGTTACAAGCAGCAGGCTCCTGGCAGCCTGGTGAGGGATTTTGCAATAGGATGTTGTGTTCTTGAAGTCCTGAAATGAGATTGGTGCAAAAGGTGAACAAAACCAATAAATAAAGGTAAACAAAGAATGTCTGCAATCCTTCAGTGCACACCAAACTCCATTGAAAAACCTGTGAATTCATTTCAGATGTTAAATACCGAATAAAATTTATTGAAATCTCACATAATGGATACTTGAAGAAGCAAAAGTATGGTTTTAATGTGAAAGATGTAAAATACAATTTCATTTGGATTTATGACTGTGATATCATTATGGTGATTTATGTTTAAAAGCTGTGAAATTAGTCATTTCAAACAAAACTGTGGCTGAGCTCATATTTCTGTAGCAAGTCTCAGATAATGTCAGTGTCTAATATATTTTTAAGTAGAAATCTAATTGGGATTTTTTAATTGATTCTAATAATGTTCAAAAATAAAATGTAGTTTTGTGCTCATTATCTGTATTTTTTTTCCTTGCAGCATTTCCTACCCCAGTAAGTCTCAGAGCTTCAGACTATTGGTTCATCTTTCACTAAGCAAGGGGGAGGAAATAAAGGAATATAAGCCAGCATCAGTCCAGGTTTTGCTTCTTCGTAAAGTCCCTGCTGGAGTCCTGAGCTGTAATTCAGGTCAAAGCAGGTGTCCTCTGAGCCAGCCAAACCTTCAATGTGTGCTTCCCTCACAGTGGGAAATGCAGTGTTTCTGTGCCAGGTGGGGGGCTGAGCTCCTTGGGAGAGAGTCCCCACCTTGTTAAGGGACTTCAGAGAGAGCTGAAGCTCAGAGAGGGGCTGCTGCACGGCCAGAGAGGTGGGGATGCCTTTCTGCACGTGTTGGCTGGGGCTCTGGCTTGAAAAGAGCCATGAGTTGTACTCATCCTTATCTGTCAGCAGCAGAACAGTCACCATTTCCTGCAAACAGCCTGTCAGTGTGCTGGAGCCAGCCCTGGGGAGGTTAATTCAGTGCTCTGAGAGTATTCATGGTCTGTCAGTGGGCACTGAGGCAATATGGGGCTGTCACTCCATGCCATGGCTTAACCCCAGCCAGCAGCTAAGCACCATGAAGCTGCTCGCTCCCTCCCTTGGCTCCCCGCGGGATGGGAGAGATAACTGGGAAAAAAAGAAAAGGTAAAACCTGTGGGTTGAGATAAGAACAGTTGAAATATTTCAAATTTTCCAGCTTCTTGTACAATTCCTCCCTAGCAGAGCATGGGAAACTGGAAACGCCTTGACTGTGAAGCAGTGCTTCGCATCAATTAAAACATCACTCTGTTATCAACATTATTCAATATTCAACATTAATATTATATTATCAACGTAATAATATCAACATTATTATTCATGATGAATCCAAAAAATGACTACAGTCTCAGTAGCACTATACCAGCTACTGAGAGGAAAATTAACTCTAGTCTAGCCAAAACAAAAGGAGAAAATATTAAAAAGGAGATAGTCTGTAACTCCCTCCAGCTAGAGCCAGCTTTACATGGTACAGGATTTCTCACCACATAAAACACTGAATAAAGACATTTGATGTAAGATTAATAGCAGATGCTGCAAAGTATAGGATCTAAAGGGCTTTATATATTTTGGTTGCCGTGAAACTATCCCTCTCATGTCTTTATTATCTCCAATCAGTAGCTATTCTTGTCACTGAGAGCTCCTAAAGCCTAGTGGTTTCTTAGTCTACTGGCTCAGAACGAAGGTCAGACTGCTGGTGTTTGTGCTCTATAATGGGCTCACCCAAGCAGGCACGGCTGAAAAGGACCCCTCGTGGTGTTTGTGCACTCCAGAGAGCAGCTGGAGCAGCAACAAGTTTGTTTTCAGGCCCGAGGGGCTGTCAGAGGTCAAATGTGTCAGACTGCAACCAGTTTGTGCTATTAATGGAGGAGGGCAGAGCTCTCATAACTGATGTGCACCTTGTGAGGGTGTTTTGCAGCACCAAGACTTCGGCTTTCGACATACTTTGACTAAGGCAGCCCCTGGTGAATCAGTTTTCCTACTTTCCTACAAATTTCTTACAGAGATAGGAGTGTCTCAAAATCTTAAGGAAAATAAAAAGGATTGTATCTGTACAAAAGAAATATCTGAGCAAAATCCCTTCTAGAATTTTCAAAGATCTTCATTTTGTCACTGGCTGTCCAGGAAACTTGAGGCACAATTTTGAAGGACTGTTGTGCCCCACTCCTTCATGTTAGACTTCAGTCTTTCTAACTAGTCCCTGTCTGAGAACTAAAAGTAATTTACATTTGGAAACAGGTGAGATCTATATTAGGGAACTTAGGTATTTATATTATATTAGGTAACTATAAAATAGATGTATCTATCTAAATCTGAAATATCTGTCTAGAACATCCCCCAGCAATATTCAGTAGACGAACAGACATTTACTTTGTTAATTTCTTTTTCTTCATATAAAATATCACTTAATTGTGGTGCAGCTCATGGTGGAGACATACAGAGTCAGGTGAGAAGATTTCTTTCAGGATGTTGTGGTGGAGGGGCTGACCACCACTTGCTGAGCACTCAGAAAAGCTGCAACACGTGGCCCCACCAGCCTTGAGGATCATTTACGCTTTTGAAGGCAGTGGTTGCCATGACACATATCCCTTCACTCTCTGGTTTTGCAGTGCCACTGCTGCTGCCCCATTCCTTTCATTCAGAAAATCACATGTGTACTTCTAACCTTTACTGTAATGCCCAAATATTTGTTAACATTTTGAAAGTAACAATGAAGAAAGGAAGAAACTTACTTGAATGTGTATGACCAACACTCCCCTATTCTGTCATCTCAAGTTGCACATTCTCAGCAAAATTCAGAGGGGATTATGCCACACATAAACTGTTGTGCACACATCTTCCCAGTCTCAAAAGCATGGCTGCAGTACTTGAGCAGCAAACCAGACACCCCTGATAAAGGATGTGATTAAACACCCACACTATTATCCTGATTTATATGCAAATAAGCATCACTAAACTGTTTGTGGGATTCGAGCAGTAATCACTGACCCACTTCAACAAATGAGGAATGCAATCATGCTCCACGTAAGGACAGTGAATATATTTCTTTTTTTGCCATTCATTTGAGCAGAAGGCTCTCGAATTTAATGTTTTATGTTCAGAATATAAATTAGTTTCCTTTTGTCTGAAGGTTTATTTCTGTAAGATTGAAGAGAATGTCACACTGTTTTGTTCATATGCTACCTTTCCTTATTAAAGATGCATTTGAAGTTTAAACATGCATCTGAAATAAGGAAAAAACTCCAAACCCCGCATATTTAATCTGTTTGCAGATGTTTAATCACAAACAGAATTAAAATAAAATACTTTAGTTTCATGTCTACAGAGTGATCCCGTAGCACCACCTGCTGTTTAGAGGGAGCACTGCTGCTTTAGTAATATGCAATATATATTTTTTTTAATATAGAAATGTACATACATTCCGTAGGCATCTCTACGGTTCATCCTTTCTGAATAGCTATGAAAAAGGCTTCTAAATTGTTCTTGTGCCATCAGAAGTGTCAGTCCTTTACAGGAAAGGCAAGTATTTGAACAGTGATAGACTTTTCGCAATGTACTCCATAATATTTAACAATGCCAAGAGATATGTTTACTGGAAAATGTCTATTTAGATGCTTTACTCTCACTGTTTTCTTTGTGGAAAATCTTTTGGCTGAAACTCATATCTTGGCAGCAGTGAATGGTCTGGTAAATTAGAAATCTATTACACTGGTTCTAGTAAAGGAGAAAACTGAGCAGTGAGTTTTTTGTAAGTGGGAGTAAAATTCTAAAGCATTTACAGAGATCTGCTTGAGGTTGCAAAAATTTAGTGTTAGTAAGTCAGAAAATTGTCTCATAAATGAACAAAGGATAATATATATTTTGTCCAAATCTAAGCTCCTTTTAAAGTAATTCATAAGCATGTAATTTGCCCTTTTCCCTTTCCCTGTTTCTCTCCCCTCTTGCCTTGGTGCTGGCAGATCATGACATCCAGTGCATGACTCGGTTTTCTCTGCAGCTTTGAGCTGTGCCTGGCATTGGGAACACGACGAGGGGGACAGCCCGCACAGCTGGTGCTGCAGTGGTGCAGAGACGTCCCACAGGAGCACCTTTGCCAGTGCCAATGCAAAGCCCACTCCTTCCTCCTGTTTCCCTGAGTGTCTCACCAGGCCCCAGTGTGCAGCTGCTGGTTCTGCTCCAGCCTTACAACACAGCAAGAGGCTTCCTGCCTATGGAATCCATGGAAAGGATTCACCATGAAAGTCATTCACCTATGTCTTATGCCTTTCCTCAGTGTTGGATGTGGAATTTGTCCAGTTCTGCCCTTAGTGGTTAAAAAACTCCTTCTGCTGCTCATATTGTCTCCTGGGCTGCCCAGAAGGGAGGTGGGTCTTTTGTGGTGCCTATTACTGTGCAGCTGCAATCTCTCACAAAACCAAGCTCTGGATCTCATTGCTCTACTGTCATTATGAGTAAGACTTTAATGCGTTAAAAAGTCTAAGAGCAAAGAAATTTCAGCACTTTTTCAGTGGGTTTAGAAATAACACATTCTGCCAAGCAGTCTCTTACCACTGCCATTGTCATAATTAAGTAATTATGGCTGTAGGAATCCATGGAGTGCAGACAATCCTGCCAGCATGAGCCCTGGCCTGGTGATGTGATGGAGTCCCTGGGTGTGTGATGGGGTCCCTGGTGTGTGATGGGTTCCCTGGGTGTGTGATGGGGTCCCTGGGTATGTGATGGGTCCCTGGGTGTGTGATGGGTCCCTGGGTGTGTGATGGGTCCCTGGGTGTGTGATGGGTCCCTGGGTATGTGATGGGATCCCTGGGTGTGTGATGGGGTCCCTGGGTGTGTGATGGGTCCCTGGGTGTGTGATGGGGTCCCTGGGTGTGTGATGGGGTCCCTGGGTGTGTGATGGGGTCCCTGGGTGTGTGATGGGATCCCTGGGTGTGTGATGGGGTCTCTGGGTGTGTGATGGGTCCCTGGGTATGTGATGATGGGGTCCCTGGGTGTGTGATGATGGGGTCCCTGGGTGTGTGATGGGTCCCTGGGTGTGTGATGATGGGGTCCCTGGGTGTGTGATGGGGTCCCTGGGTATGTGATGATGGGGTCCCTGGGTATGTGATGGGGTCCCTGGGTGTTGGACCATCTCAGTGACAGGGAAAGCCTGCTAAGCTGTCCTAGAGCTTTGCTGAGGCAGCACTGATCTGCTGAAGTGCAGGACATGGATTTGTGTGTATGACATTGACCTGCAGCTCAGTGGCATCATCCAGGGAGAGGAGGCATCGAGTCGTGCATAAAGCAATCAGGAACAAAGTGTGTGTCACTGTTAAACCTCAGTCAGAACCCAAGCAAGCCCCGTGCTGCCACTTGCACACTCTTCCTGGTGGGATGGGGAGAGAGAATCAGAAGAATAAAAGTGAGGGGATTTGTGGGTTGATTATAAAGACAGTTTAACAGGGAAAGCAAAAGCTATACATGCAAGCAAATAAAAAATGGAATTCATTCACCACTTCTCATCGGCAGGCAGAGAGAGTTTAAGTGGCAAGTGATTTAAGTGGAATAATTACAAATTCACTGTGGTAAAAAAAGCGAAAAAAGATCAAAGACATTGAATGAGAGATCTAGACAGACTTCTAAGGAATGCTTGTGATGCATGCAAGCGTGCAGTCAATATTTGCACCTCTGATGCAAGAAAGCACAAAAGAGAAACTCTGGACAGCTGTTAGTCTGAGAGGAATAAAAAATCCCCTGTAGCTGTCCCTGCATTCAGAATGAGAGATAAATTTCACATAATGAGAGTGATACATTCACAAGATAGAAAATCATGGTAAATGGGTAGCAGTTTATTCCAGACAGAATGCCAGTTTTTGTAGGTAAATTTAATAAAACTGGTGGAATTTAAATAAAGACCCTGGAGAAAGGAAATGCCAAACTCCTACAGTAGACAGTGGAAAAGAAATAGAGCTGAACAATTCAACAGGTGACTTAAGAAAACAGATTGCATCTGTTAAATATATACTGTTGAAGTAATTAGTTACATCAGTGGAAGTGGAAAGTCAAAAGATTTTTTAAAAAACGGATGTAAAAGAATATTTATTGAAAAGATAAACGTGCACATTTGACTTGGATCAAGATAAGGCAGATACATTACAAAAGGAGTAATGATGACTCAGTGCACTACTCAGATGCAGAGCTGCAATTGTACAGAAGCAGCTTCCACTGGATCCTAAGCAGTAACATATAGCACAAGTGCCCATAACGCTTAGTGAAATAAAATCGTGTGTGTGCAGGGCTGCGCTCTATGATTAGGAAATGCTGAAATTGCACTGCACATGTAGAATCTAATTCAGAGGGGTTTATGCTATTTCTCCTTACCTGGAATAATTAGCCCACATAATTAAAATAAATTCAGGGTTAGCGCATAACTGAAGCGAAGCACCCAGACATTCCTTCCTGCCAGCAGCAACAGCCAACTGTAATGCTGAATACTTTTAAATGAATTTATCCACTCTGGGCCCATTGGTCCAAAACATACTCTGAAGGGAAATCTGTAGATCTGGTGAGAGGCTTGTTGAGTTACTGAGTTTTTCTGCCTATAATCTAGGACTGAGACAAAGTTCGTTTCTCCAGAGCAGCCCTCACGGTGCTGTGCTGTGCACTGGTGGCTGCAAAGGTGCTGGTAACACAGCAGTGTTTTGGCTGCAGCTGAGCAGAGCGGGCACAGCATCAGCACAGTCTCCCCAGGTTCCTGGCCAGGGTGGGCACGATCCCAGGATGGGACACAAGCAGGACAGCTGACCCAAGTAGTCCAAAGGGATATTCCATACCATATGGTGTCAGCTCACATATAAAAGCTAAGGGAAGGAAGAGGAAGAGGAGGAATTGGTTATTCACAGTATCTGTCTTTTGGAGCAACCCCTATGCGTGCTGAAGTGCTGCGTCCTGGGAAGTGGCTGAATGTCATTGCCAATGTGAAGCAGAGAGTTAACCCTTCTTTTTCTCTCTCTTTGCTTGTGTGTCTGTCAACTTTTGCTTTTACTTTAGTAAACTGCCTTATCTCAACCTGTGAGTTGTTTTCCATTTTGTTTTCTCTCCTCTGTCCAGCTGAGAGAGATAGAATAGCTTAATGGGCACATGGCATCCAGCCAAAGTCAAGTCAAGAAACTCCATAAAAGAAAGGGAAATGCGGCATTTCTGACTTCCCCTCACGTTTAAAGAAATCTATGCCATGAAGAGTATTCTCAATTTTAATACTGTAAGCCACTAATAAAAGCAGAAATATATCAGCAATAAAAATCCCATGTTAAACCCCACAAATTTTGGTGGGAATAGAGCTTTGCTGAGACAAGAGCTCATGGTATTGCAACTCTTTTGCCATGTCTGAGTTCTCACTGCCATTCAATGACTACAGTAAACTTTTGAAATGGGTTGTCAGTCTTAAAATATACAGCATTAGCAAAGGCTTTGTAGTATATTCATGAGACTTCTAAAATTGCCAAATAATTTAGGAGTTTCATATAGCATTTTATAAATCACTTAGAAAGATCTCTTACTTTGTAAAACATTACAAAATGTGCAGTTCAGAGAGGACACCTGGACAATGTTCCCGAGACGGGATCAGAAATAGCAGCAATGTTTCCACAGTACACAGGACAAACACCCCTTGTGATTTCATAGCACACAAGGCAGAACAGGAATGTTCTCTTGTTCCAGGGAGGGCAAAATGAGTGAGTCAGAGACATGGTAAATAACTCACCATATTGTAAGGGATCTTTGTCCTTTAGCAATTTTACCAAGAACAGCCTGTGCTTCAAGCTGAAAGAAGTTAACGAGTTGCAGGACAAAGCAAGCCTAATCCAGGGGTTACTAATGCAGACTAACCCCCTACAGCACTGTGCTTTAGCAGCCCAACTTCTGCACCTCAAGATATTCCAAGTCTCAAAAATTTTGTAATTGGAACTTATGTAGTTGGAGGCCAATTTTGTAGCTAGTGTGAACTGATTCTCAATTCCTTATGAACAGTTTAGAAAGTGTGTAAAAGACAATATAAATAATATTGAAAAGGAACCATTTGCTTCAATCGTAGACAGAACTTGTGGTGGTGGGGATGACCCCATTTTGAATGAAGAAAACCATTCTCAAGCAATCTAATGGTTGTAGAATATAATACACTACAGGAGTTCAGCTGGAAGGGGTGTAACAAGGATCACCCAGCACAGCTATGATGCCAAGTCAGGAACCAGACAATCTAGGACTTTTTCACTGTAAAAAGAACATACAGCAAGGCACACTGACAGGATAAGCAGAAGGTATTTAAGCAAATTATTTTCCTTGAAATGAATTATGGTATCTGTCTACTATAGTGACAACCCATGCCTGAGAAATAGTTAATAAAATCAGGAAAAGGGAGTAAATTTCTGTTTGGTAATTCTGTTTCTTGCAAAGTAAAATTCTGCTACTTTCACTAGCAACCTGCTCTGCAAAACATTGTTTCCTTCAGTGTATTATTAAGGGTATATAAGCACTCACTAAACAGAGCTTTCCCTTTTATTAACTAGCAAATACATCTGTGATTAAGATTGCTTTCCACTTGAGCTGAATCATAACAATAAAAAATTAAAAATGAGATGGGCCTATCCACTGGAACCATATTATTATGAGAATTTTTGTTTCTAGAAACAAATGAAAGAAAACACCCTTTATGCAGAAACAATTTTAATAAAATCAAAGCATACAAAAAACTATCAGAAGAATTGTTATAGGAACAGAAAACTAAAGAGCAATTTTGACCTCACTGGACAATGCATATGACAATGTACATATATAATTGTTCATCCTGTATGCTTATTCTGTCCATTCTACTGCTGTCCCCAATGCAGGCATTGCATGTTTCAGAGAAGCCTGCAGCTAAGAAAGGGTTAAATTATCTTTTACTGACTTGATTCACACATTTAAGGAAACTTTGCCCAATTTGGTTTTTTTTTTTAATTTTACTTGCCAGTCATGTTTTACAGACAACATTCTACCACTTAGCTTTGTTTGATGTAACATTTCAAAGAATGCTATTCACATGATTTTCATTAGATGTTTAAAACACCACAACTGGAAAAAAAGTTAATTTGTCCAAAAGTACAGTCAAAGAGGTTAAACAGATATTTGGGAACCATCAACTTAAAATCTTTACTGTATCACAGTCACTTCAAGTGTTGTAAAGTAGTTTTCTACCAACTTCAGCTTTTCTTCAGAAAGCAGATTTTCTTGCTTCAATTGTCTAATAAGAGCTTCCAAGGACCTGAGTCTCCCCAAAGTTTTTACCTCTTGCATTTCAAGTAAAGTTATCTTAGAGTGGAGTTTTGAAATTTTTTGCCAAAGGTGATCTCTGTCTGTGTCTTGTCTGCAATATGAATGCTCAGTCTGCAGTATTTCATTTCCATCATATCCAATCACTTCTGTCTCCTCTGTGTCAAGAAACTCTTCCTTAACAGGCAGACAAGAAGTATTTACTCTTTCAGGCTCTTCAGGACTCTCAGCTGGCATAATAATAGCAATGACAGACTCTTCAGTTCCACTGAACTGTTCAATAGTTTGTGTGACTGTACTCAGTAAAACTGCATCTTCACTTGTCTGCACTTCAGAACAGACCACGTGAGGGACAGAATTCTCAACTGCATAGTCAGTAACCAACCCTAAAGCACTGTTCAGTTTCAGAGATGAATTCAAGCAGTCAGAGTCTGTAAACTGCAGGACTGTAGCTGTACAACCTCCTGAATCCTCTATAGAAGTATGAACACCGGTAGCCTCCATGCCCTGGACTGCTGCTGTCATTAGAACAGGATTAGGCTGATGTAGGTACTGCCTAGATGAACTGTCAAGGATGACATGGTCTGCCTGAAAGCCACCTTCATGTGGAAGCTGCAGGTTTTGAATTTGTAAAGGTTCACTCAGTGCAGTTGAGCAAACCACTTCTGCCTTTTCCTCTACATTTTGTGCAATTACAGAATTTTTCTTTGGTGTACAAGGTTCAAGTGGTACAGACACTTTCTCTGACACAACATTTGTTTCTTCCTGGTCTTTTTTCTGTACCTGCTGTGAACTGTTCTGAGAAGAATCTTTTTCCTGGAGGAGAAAAAAAAAAAAAAAAAAAAAAGAAAATCACCACCTTATAACAAGAAAATCAGGGAGTATTAAAAAATTAGGCAGATCTCATTTCATAGCATGGTATTGCAAAAGGACTAACTTAGATGAGCACTGCTTAAAAATTACATCAGAGGCCCAAGAATTCATGTAAGCATCTTTCACAACTATGCTTCAGGCTCTACATTTAAAAATACTATTTTAAAGCTGTAAAAGCAATAGTAGTGTTTGCGTTTCTAGTCTTGGTTTTTTTTTTTGGTTTTTTTTTTTTTCTTACTGTGGAGTTTTTTATTTGATTTATTGTGGGATTTTTTCAAACTCTAGGGAATTTGGATACGAGATACAGTAATTATTCTCATAAGAAATTTAACATTTTCTATAGTAAATGCTTATGCAATCTCCAGTTAAAAAAAGATATTGAACCTCCAATCAAACTAGGGGAAGTTGTTCTTCCTTTACATTATGGAATCACATACACATGCTTTGTGTCAGCCCTGCTGACAAACTGTACTGATGGACAGGAATTCTATTTTTTACATAAAATATAATTATCTGACAGATTAGACAATCTGTATAACATCAATAGTTGGTTAGCTTCATACTACAAAACAAACAAAAAAAGGATAGAAATAGATGACCTCATCATCTGGGGAAGAGAAAATGGTGGGCACAGCGGTGTTTTTCAAGTAGCGTATTCCCCACCGCACGTCCAGGGAATCGGGGGTGAAATGGTCACTGCACAGGAGCTGGTGCTTGCTTGGAGTCCAGGAGTCCCGCTTCATGTTCCGCAACCACTTCTCAAGTCTCTCTTTGTCATGAAGTGGGAATCTGTTGGGGTGCACAACACAGAGAGTACTTTGGACCTTATTAGCATAAAGAATTGATCTACAAAATGCCTTGCTAAAGCAAATGGAACTTTGAAAATTAGATCTAGATAAAGAAATTAGATCTAGAAAGAAGATCTAATCAGACAGGTTTACCAGAAAAAAAAAAATTCTATTAAACTCTGCAAGCAAGATATGTTGTTATATGCATAAGTTTATGTATGTGATTTTAACATAATCACTGTAGTACACATTACTAGTCTCCCTAAAACAGTATATAAGCCTTGTATCCCACAATAAAATAGGATTGTGATCACCAAGTCAGTCTCCCCATCTCTCTGCATCGCTGAAAAGAATCTTTTTAAAGCAGCCGAAAAGACAAACAAGAAAATATACAAAATATACAAAACCCCCTGTTATTGTTGTCTTTCTTTGCTTTAAATAAGAATATTAGAAGGTAGCCTTCCTTTAGAAAAGATTACAATAAAATTTTTTCAAAAATTTCAAATATTAAATGCTTATCTGGATGTCATGTACATGTAAATCCAATCATTATATACATTATTTCTAGTTGCTCTTGAATTCAGAAGCACAATTTCTGATTTCTAGTAGCTAAGGGTTTCAGAATCCATAGCCAAGATGTTTTGAAAGGCTTGATCCTGCAACACTTGCTCAGAAAGCAGTTCTGCTGAAGGGAGGTGAAATAATTTAAACAAAGTTAAGACTGGTCCTCATTTTATTAATAGTATTTCTCAGGCTTATTTGTCTTTCTAGACACAACTAGTATTTTCTGTTTAACAGAGTACCTCCTAATACATGCTCCTCTTTGGATTATCAGATAATTTGGCAATGTGAATATTTCTAATACAGGTTTTAAATTTTGTTCAAAAAGTAAATGCATGCAAATGCAAAGCATTTCTGTATTTTGTGTTTCAGCAATTAAACTTTCTCACAGTGTTAGGAGGCCACATCATATTTTATAGTTTAGAATTAAATTTTCAATCATCGAACCTACCTGAAAAGGCAAATTATGAGTATACACACTCATAGAAAAAAAAATGGACTTTAAAAAAAATGCAAATGGTCAGACATCAGAAAGAGAACTAAATTAAAAAGAAAGTGTATGACATGTGTGAGTACATGTAATTTACTTAATTACAGGCAATACACAAATGAAAGGGAAATTAAAGGCTTATTATGATGCATGCACAGTCAAGAAGTGATGGTAACAGGAGCATGAACATTCAGACCACTCTTGCCTCTCACCTCTTCTCAGTCAGGTATCAGGGTATTTCAAATGTACTTGAAATGTTTCCCTGGTGCATATCAATTTTACTTTAGCATATAACCACATATGATACTAAACCCTAACTTGAATTCTGAGCACTGTGAAGTGACTACTGTTCAAAAAACAATATCCCTGAGAATCACGAGCAACAATAATTACAAAGTAAAAATCTCTGCTTTTGTGATCCCATCCTCAAATCCCAGAAGCTGCAGGCTTCCTCCAAAAGCCACACATAGCAGCAGACTCTTACACAGGCCCTGTGCTCCAAAACTGCAAACTCAGGTGATTTTGAGAGAAAGAGTGCTGAAATTCACAGCATAAAGGTGCATGTCTTTACCCCTTCCCCAATCTTTTGAATTTCTTGTCCTGTAAGTCTTCAAATTACCAAGGAAACAGAGCAGGCGTTTGATGCACCCGGCTCTGCGCATCTGCAGGAATGCAAGGAATAATGCAAGGAATAATGCAAGGAATAAGAACACAGTAACCTCTGAAGAACAAGTTAGAGGTTCAGGCTTTTCAAATCCTGTCTGGTTAGATCACGTACACCCAGTGGCAGCATTGCAGGTATGACAGAGCACGCTCCTCGGTAACACAGCTTAGCCTGGCTGTCACTACAGAGCTCCAGAAAAGTCTCCCAGGAAGACCATGGCTTCCTTTCCGTGAAGGTCATGTCATGACTCACACCTTCTCCAAGAAGGCCTTGAGCACACTTGCTCCCACTGCAGTTACCCTCACAACACAGGACCCACTGCTCTACCCAGACTCAACCAGCTTCAGATGGAAAATAAAATAATCTGTAGCAAGAGAAGGGTCTGATAGTGAAAGTTATTTTAGCTTAAAGGCAACTTTGCTAAAATCTGCTCATGCTTCAACTCCTCATTAATCAACAGAATCTGTTCTCTAGCATAAACAAGACACAAAAAAAGGGGAACTGGAAAGAGGAAGTGGACAGAATTTATTTAGCAGCTGCCATCACTACACAAGTCAAAGATGTGAAGAAATAAAACAAAGAAGAGCAGTTAGGCCAGTTGAGATTAGGTGACAAAGGGTTTGGAAGGGGCTCAGACCCCAGCCACAGAGCAGCAGAGGACTTTGGTGGTGGTAAGAGGCAAGGGAATAAAACTTGCAATTCATGTCAGCAGTAGTCACTTATATAAGGCAAGAGAAATCTACAAATCAAATCTCAGCAGCCCTTCTACAGGAGCATGAAACTCAGAATGGAGCACAACTCAAAGGCTAGATAAACCAGCTAAGTTTTGGGATACTCCATACTGATGCCATACATTTGAATATGTATATGTACATGTCTCAGTGCCCAAACTTGTTTTGATTATCCATGTGACATGCATGCTCTAAAGCATAAGGGAAAAGAAATTATTTTCCTTATTGTTTTATGATGCATTCCATGTTAGAAATGTGCCAGGAAAACAAGCTTTCCTTCAATCTAAAATAAAATTTCTTTCAAAGTAGGTCTTTCTGTGTAGGTCTTCCTACACAGACTTCCTGATATTGGAATAACTATGACTAATCAGAAACTGAAAGGAAACCTAGTTTGAGCTATAAATTTTACCAAAACAGATTTTGAGGCTAATTGTGAAATTTATTTTTCAAATTTTGTTTAAGTTGCTTCTGTTGACAAACGGTTCCATACTTTTGTTCTACACAAATACATTCATATTTAGTTACCTGCACTGTGCTTCTCTCAGGATTGTGAAATAATGTTTATAACTCACCATCCTGGGAAGCGACAGCCACGTAACCACAGCGGGGCAGAGGTCACTGCAGGCCTGGGATGGCGACTGCTCCATGCAGAGTCTGCACAGCACAATGCAGCCACCATAAAGTGGTTTGGGCAACCGAAGCAGCTAAATTCCAGCTAACTCACCTGCTTCCAAACAGCCAGCAATGCCTCTGTTCACAGCACAGGTAAGGTAGTAATTCTAGCGGCAAAGTTCAATTTTAAGGAATCATTTTGTCTTTACTTGCTTACTTTTCCTGGCCCTTCTCCTGGCATATAAACCATAATACACCAGGCATTTCACCATTAAGCCAAAGCTTCCCCTACTGCCTGCCCTGCTGGACCATCGCTTCCACAGAGGCAGCAGCGAAAGAGAGTCAGAAGTGCAAATTCTATTTTTTAGTCGAATCTCCTTGCTCTTCACTTCACGGACCCTCTGCACCTATTCCAGAGTCCTTACACGCCGCCGTGTCATCGCCCCCTCCCCCAAGTTCCGTCCGTCCGTCTGTCCTGTGCGAGGGACGGTGTGTGCAATTACACCTCAGCTGTCCGCTCTTTATTCCTACACCTTCCCTTCCCCCAGGGGTCAGCGTCCTTTCCCTCCAGCCCCCCGGGAGCAGGCGGGGTTCCAAGGCGACCACCAGCGCGGTCCCCCCGTGGCAATGAGTCTTTCGGCCATTGACTTCCGCGGTGGGGCTCCCTACCGCCGCCACGGGCAGCGCTCGCCCAGGCCCTGCCCCGCTCCGCGCCCACTCACGGGTAGAAGCTGAGCTTGCGCTTGTCCTTGGCGCTCTGGCCGCCGCGGTTCTTGCAACGGGTGGCGGCGCAGTACCGCGGCATGGCGGCCACCCCGGGCCGGGCCGGGCCGAGCCGAGCCGAGCCGGACCGGGCTGAGCTGAGTTGGGCCGGGCCGGGCTGGGCCGGCCGGGGACGGCGGCGCCGCCTCCCCACAGCGCCCCCAGCGGCGGGTGGCGGCGGCGCCGAGGTTGCGACCTGCCGCGTGCACCGCGTCACGTGCGCCCCGGCGACCAATGGCGCAGCGCTTCGTGTAGGAACGGCGGGGGGCCGGACTGCGCGAGCGCCGGGCGCGAGCGGGCGGGAACGACGGCGGCGGCGCTGAGGGGCGGCGGGGGCGCGGAGCCGCGGAGCCGGCGCTGAGGTGAGCACGGCGGGAAAGGGCCGCTCGGTGAGGGCTCCGAGAATGTGGAAGGTGGCTGAAGTGGGTGGAGTGAAGGCGAACGCGGACGGGTCGGGAGGTGGGCGCTGGGAAGCTTGGGGGCAGCGTGGGAAGCTGGGCGGGGGAGCGCAGAGCGGGGCCGCTGAGGCGCCGTGCGGAGCTTTCGTTGGAATTGGGGCCTCCCCGGGCCGCGCTGCCCTGGTGTTTCCCAGCCTGGCTGCGCTGGAGTGGGACAGCGTCGCTGAATGTGGCTGTTAGCGGCTGCCCAGCTCCGGCCTGGCCCCACCCGATGGTGCCGTCCGGCTCCAGCGAGGGCTTCTGGGGTCTGGATAGGCAGGGTGATGTCAGGTCGATTCCTTCGTTTCCCTGTGCTCCAGGGCAAGATTCAGGAACCTTCTTCTGTATTTGCTTTCGAGTCAATATAGGAGAGGCCGAGACAAGTACGAGCCCCTCTGTTTGACAGACTTGCCCGTAGCTGCTTGAGGACTGGAAGACTTGCTTACTCATCACATTAGTCGTGGTAGGAGAACCGAGGGAAGACCTCGGTGACTTTATTACTATTAGAAAATTGCTTGCAGAAATAATTACAGGACGTGAGCATTCCACAGGTTAGTGTATCGCAATTCTGTAATGAAAGCAGTAGCAGAACTCTAGTGATGCTCCGTGTTTTCTGAGTACATGAGACTTTGAATATAAGCATTTATCTAAGATTTTGGTCAATTACTTTCAAAGAAGGATGGAATAGGGTATTTGTGTTGAAAGATGAAGTAGTTTCTTATTTTCTAAATCTGACAGGTTTTATTCTAAGTGCATCATCCTTAAACATCCGTTCATTGTGCAGCTGTTGATAATGTTGATAAACTAATGAAGAACTGATTGTTATTACCTCTGCAGTACTTTGGATAAACATTAGACAGTGCACTTCTTATACAAAGGTGAATAGTAGTTGAGATCTGTACCTGCTCACCCCACAGAATTAAATAGTTGTTATGTGGCCTAAGGTCTCTTACTTCATTGATAGATGTACCTAAATTAAGTACATAGATAATTATTAGAAGTGCTCATTATTGCATGAGCTTAACGTGTACAGAATTTATTGAATTTGGGAAGGTGGTTTAAGTAGCTGCAGTGTATGACCTGGAAAGTGCAACTTATATGTCCCTTTTTGATTGAGAAACACAGGGTGAAGAGACATAAGCAAAAAAAAGTATTTAAGAGACTTTATTTTGAAAGGGTTTGTAAAAATAGTTTGGAATGGCAATGCTGAAGTCGTTGGCAGTAGCAACGCTAAGATATTGACAGCAGATAAAATAGGTGTTTTCTAAAAAGTGAATTAAATAATTGACAGTATCTAAATATAACACTTGCTCTCTCTGATAACCCTGTGAAGTTTAAAATGCTGCTTATACTGTAGTTTTATTTGTATTTGGTTTTTATTTACATCTTATTCTTAAATTTGAGTTTGATTGATTTGTCCAAGGGCAGCATTAAATCTGTGTTTGCTAGTTTAAAAAATTGTGAAACTTGAGTCCTGTTTTTTTAATATGCTTTAGAAATCAAATATAGCGAAGAACTTCATTACAGAACTCCTTACGTAAAGAACTGTAAGAAAAGAAAAATTCAGGTGTGTTTTGTTATCAGAATTAATACAAGTTGAGATGGTGAGCCAGAGCAGAAAGCCTGAAGGACTAACTTGATGATGTCCAGCTCTCATGAGTTATGAAAGAGGGGTTTGCCCTTTCTTAAGGAGGACATGAGCTGTTCCTTTTAGCTCCTCAGTGTTCAGTAGCAGAAGCAGGATGGTTGACCTTAGGAGAGTGCAGCAGTGATTATGCAAGCATGATGCAGGTGTGGGCTAATGAAGTAAATTAAAACAATCACGTGTGTGAGATGAACACACAACTCTGCATCTGTAAAGCACAAACAGGAAGAAAGCCTGTACATGTACATGGAAGGATGTACATGTGTGTGGTTCTTAGGGCCCAAGTCATAAAATTTCAGGTTAGTGAAGTGGTGAGAGAAGGTATGTGGGAAAACTTGGTACTAAAAATATGTCTGATATTGTGCATGGAGAATACTGGAATGAACTATCCTTTTGGTATCTAAGTGCACTGATCAAAATACAATTTGTTTCAACTGCTGC
Source organism: Melospiza georgiana (assembly GCF_028018845.1). Taxonomy (NCBI): domain Eukaryota; kingdom Metazoa; phylum Chordata; class Aves; order Passeriformes; family Passerellidae; genus Melospiza; species Melospiza georgiana. Next base: position 53,450,849 of record NC_080433.1, read on the forward strand.
CCCTTAACACTTGATATCATGCAGGCTGCTGGCCAGATAAATGCTTAAGAGGGCATGGGTAGATTAATCTTGCAGGCCTTTTGCTCTTGTCTCACAGCATTCATTTTAGGCCCCTGACTTGCCTATTGGAAATTGTATTCTTTTTTCCATTTTTGGTTCTTGCTTTTAATTTTGTTTAGAGGGAATTGACTTTCACATAAATGTTTAATTTTCATATGTATTAGGTATTCAAAGGTTTTGAATTCTACCTTACAAATTTTGGATCCCATGCTGGCTAGCAAAAGTGTTCTGACTTTAATGGTGCTCAGACTGTAAGTTTGTTTATTCAACTTTCAGGAAAGTAACACCAATCATCTCTGAGTTGTTCTTACAGTACATTTAAATCAGTGTAATCTGGTGGGGGAGACATGATACATCTGGAATGTTCAGGGTCTTGTTGTACATCCTTCTGGTCAGGTCTCAGCCAGCATTCTGTCTTTGAACATTTGCCTTTCTGCACTCTGTGTTTTAAATATAATATGCACAGGCATATTATCTGTCCTCATCTTCTGGTAGGAGCAGCTCACTCTGTCCTTCATGGAAATCGTGAGACATCATGTGGCAATGTGGAACTGTTTCTTTAAGTCATTATATATGCCACAGTTTTCCCCTAAGTTCTCATATATTTGTTTCAAAATATATATTTTTTTGACACATGAGTTGTTGAAAAAGAATTACAGCTTTTAATTATTGTTGAAGATACTTGTATAAAAGATATTCTTTGCCTTCAGTTCTAACACTGAGGGTTTCATATGTAAACCTTTCCATGCAGTGGTATTTATCAGCTGAATTCTTTGATATCAAAGATATGGTAGGTGTTTTCTTTATAAAGCAATCTGATATGCAGATGAGCTAAGCCAGCCTGTTGTTAAATAGAGGAAAGTGTGCTTTACTTGGCTGAACTCTGGAAGTGAATGAGCTGCTCTTTATCGTGTTCACCTTAGGTGGGTTAAACAAACTGAAGCTGAGCACGAGTGTCTGATAGTCTTTTCTTCCTGCACCTCACAGCCATCTCCAGGCCAGTTGTATTTTCATGCTCCTGTTGTTGCACCAGCTAATCAGTCACTTGCTCTTCCAGCAGGGTCACTACTGGTCGGAGCTACTCTGTTTGGGGTCCTAGAACTCAGGATTAATGTACAGCTAGCTCAGGTATGGCAGTGTGAAATGTTAGATGCAATGAAATGTGCTGTGTATTTACTTTTGCAACTTCGTATGACAATGATCAGTGAAATGTAAAACAAAGACAAACACCAAAGTGGTTGTTCTGTATATGAAATGTCACTTTGCAGTATTTTCCTTACGTGTTTTATGAATATGAAAATTGTGTAATGGAGTTTGACAGGTGTAAAGCAGTGTGCTTACAAGTCTGGCACTGACTCCTGTAACATGCTGGTCTTCCTCTGCCAGCCTACAGCTGTAACTAACTTGTTGTGGAATGTACAACAACTTGTTCTTCAAGTATATTTCCTTTTCTTTTTAGGAACTGGAGAAATGGCCACTACACAATCTGTCTTCACATTTGCTCTCTGCATTTTAATGATAACGGAGTTAATTCTGGCTACAGAGAGCTATTATGATATCTTAGGAGTTCCAAAAAACGCATCTGACCGCCAGATTAAGAAGGCATTTCACAAGCTGGCTATGAAATACCACCCTGACAAAAATAAGAGTCCTGGAGCAGAAGCGAAATTTAGAGAAATTGCTGAAGGTAATATATACTATCTATGGTCATAATTTGATACATGTCTTTTATCTATAACCTAAGTGCATTTTTAGGTATAAGAGGTATAAAGCGTTTTTTTTTTCTGATTTCCACTTAAGTGCTGTCAGATATCAAGCATCAAAATCTGAGTTGTTTCTGTGTTCTTGCACATAGGAAGGCCTTTTACACAGTTTATACATTTCTGCTTATTAGGCTTTTGGCATATTCTTCTTCTCACAAAAAATGCTTGGTAGTAGGACAGCTTTAGCCCTAGGATCTGTTTCATAAGATGTGGCTCAGGATTACTACCAGGGCTTCAGAAGTGCCTAACAGCAACCTTGCAGTTACTGTGGGGAGATTATTGGAAAACACACAGCAGGGTGCTTCAGTGGGTCATGGTGGAAATACCATAGACAACAGGGCAAGAGGTTCAGGTGGTTATGGGGAGAAACTTTTTCACCTTGAGGATGATGGTTGGATTTGAGGATCTCAGAGGTCTTTTCCAATTCCAATTTCCAGAGTCTTAACAAATCTCTGAATCTGTTCTACAGGCCAGTGTTAGAACAGAGTACCTAGAGAGGTTGTGCAGTCTCCAGCCTTGGCACTTTTGAGGAATGATTGGGTAAAGCACTGACTAACCTAGTCTGATCTCATAACTGACCCTACTTAGAGCAGGAGGTTAGAGCAGAGACGGAGGTCATGTCTAACTTGAACTGTCTGTGATCCTACAAACATAACACTTAGAAGTATTGTGTGATAATATGGTGCAAGTGGATAATCAAGAACAGAAAGACCTCCTGAAAAATAAGGTATACCCAGTTCTGTTCCCTGTAGACTCAGGTATAACATCCATCTATTTGTGTAGTTCTCTTAAGTAAGCTAAATGGGATATCTGGCTTTTACCTTCTTGTCTGCAGAGGAGTTGTTTTAAAAGAAAAGTGGTTAGTGATATAATGTAAGGGAGTGACAGCCTCTTTAGATACTCACTGCAGTTGTTAGCACCTACTACAGGAGGAAGTAGGAACTCCTAAATATTGAATTATATAGAATAATTGCAAGTCTTTGACAGGTAAGAAAATGAGTTTTTAAAATATTTTCTTATCAGAATGGGTGTATTTTCTATCAGAGTTTCTGCCTTGGAATACCAGTAGCTGTAGTTCTAAACCAAAGATTGGAGGGAAATCTAATTTCATTTTGGGTATATCCAGTCATGAAATCTAGGTTTATTGCTGAACTTGTGTGAATTTATGAAAAATGGAGAATTGACACACGGTGAAATTAATTTTCTTTATTTCCTCAGTTTTTATGTTGTTGCTTGTAACTGGTGTATCTGGAGCTTGCTGGCTGGCAAGTAGCTTTGCAGATGTTGCCCTGTGTTTCTGTGATAGGAGTGCAGCAGGTCCTTAGAACATCTGACTCATCCTTCCTCCTTCAGGCTTTCTGATCACCACCTCTCACTGTTATTTTGTTTCAAATCCAAATGCCAATGTGTATTGGTAGTCAAACTGTGTTGTATTATGTGTAACCTATCCTCATAATATAACTGTGTTTGTTATTGTTAGTAACTATTTTGATGCAGTTTATTTTGGTTTGGAGAAAGGTAAGTAAATGTAGAGCTCTTGATTGGGCTTGAACATTGAATGAAAGTCTTGTTTGAAATTTCTTCGGTTCAGGAAGAGTGGGAGAGAAAGCTGTTCTTTGTGTTTGTGTATGGTTTTCTTTTTTTCTGGTGTTTTGAATGGAAATGAACTGTAACTTTTTTTTTTTTTTTAAACATAAATAGCATACGAAACATTGTCAGATGAGAATAAACGAAGAGAATATGATCAGCTGGGTCGTCACGGAGGAAGAGGAAGTAGTGGAAGTCCATTCCATCAGTCATTTAATTTCAACTTTGACGATCTCTTCAAAGACTTTGACCTGTTTAGTCAAAACTCGCGGTCAAAAAAGCACTTTGAAAATCACTTCCGAGGCCATCGGGAGGCTCATAACCGGCAAAGACGTTCTTTCCAAGAGTTTTCTTTTGGAGGTGGACTGTTTGATGATGTGTTTGAAAATATGGAGAAAATGTTTTCCTTCAGTGACTTTGAAAATGCACACAGACATGCGGTGCGAACTGATGCCAGGTTTCATGGATCCAGCAAGCACTGCAGGACTGTCACTCAGAGACGAGGAAACATGGTTACCACATACACCGACTGCTCTGGACAATAATGTTTCCTTTCTTCTAAACTTTTCTTCTTTACTCAGCATCTTCATAGTCTTTCTTGGTTTTGTGCTAACATGGAAGAAATTCTCTGAACTGTATTTTCTAAAAAAACACTTAAACTGCTATAAAGAAGTTGTAGATGAAATTAATCTTCAGAATAGAAACAACATGCTGTTGGGAAGTAAATGTGTCAACAACTACTTAGAATGGGAGAGAAATAATCTCATGTGACAGAAAAAATTATATATATATTTCAGATTAGTAAACACTTTTCCTGAATTTGAATACAAGATATATATTTTTCATTTCAGAAATGTAATATAATTTTTTTCATGTAAGCCAGTTCAGGACTGATTGAATTACTTGTGTGTGGATTGAAGCAGAGGAGATACTTTAATTTTGATGTGCTGCTTTTTTTTTAATAATTTCTTTCCAATTTTGCACTTGCAGCTTTTACCTGATGCAGATTTACTGTGCAAATTACATAATTTACACAAAATAGCAGCAGAAATATAACTTCCTTGGGTCTTTGTTACTCTCTCTAGCATTGCAAAAGTATTAGTAAAAACCTTGCTTTTTGAAGTTGGAAAATAGCAGGGGAATATGTGAAGACTGTGAGTGATATAGGAATTAGTTTGATTTCTGAATTGGCCTGAAACGATCTTAGGATTTGAATAACCCTTGACTTATTTTGGGAACATAGGGATATTCATGTATGTAGATTTGTGTGCACACAAAGATTTTGTTTTGGTTTTTTTTTCCCACTCCTTCCACAACACACATGTCTCTCTGGCAAGATTTGGAAGGGCACACCCAAAACACTCTGGTTTTATTCTTACTATATTACCACGTGTGTGCAATGTACTTTTTGTAACTCACTTTATGGAACTAAAATATCCCTCTGAGATCTTAGGAACTTCAATAGGGTAAGCTTGTCTACAGATTCATGGTGTTCCTGAAAGGGCTTTAGTAAAAGCTACAGTGTTTAGATTGGCAGATTGATTACCTGTCAGCAGGAATTTTTTCAGTGTTGTGATTTGAGAGGTAGATTCTTAGCCTAACTGCAGAGTAAAACTGAAGATTGCAATCCTTGTATTCGTCCAATGCCTTGTGGGGCTGGAAGCTTCTAGTAAGGGCAGCACTAATGGGTATTGATTTTAGCACCATGGAAACTCACAACCAGTATAAACTACTTCAAACTAAAAAGGAAGAAAAAACCACCAGAAAATGCTGCACAACAAAATCCCCAAATACTTCAGCTGATGCCAATCAAAGAGTTCTGTTGTAGCTTAGTTTAACTAGTATCTTCTGTTTGACTAGTCATACAGGTTCAGTTTGTTAAATTGGTTGTCCATTTAGAACTGGGAAGTAAGAGTTTACCTTTCAGGTTGATTGCATGAGCAAAATAAGCATTTTAACTAGCAGTGTTCTAAATAGGCTTTGCCTTCTTAAAATCTTTATTAAGAGGTTTAACCCTTTGCTTCTTGGATAGATATTGGAAGCTGCCTATTTGTTAAGGAACTTTGGCCTTCCCCTCCAGTGTACATATTATCACTTGTTTTCATTGCCTAATCCTTGGAATGGATTGTTGCGCTATATTAAGTGCTTTTCCTTTTCCGTGTTCTTCTTTATTTATTAATAGACTAATACCTCATATATGGTCTTTTATTAAAAGCCAGTAATTTGTGCAACATTATCGGAATGTGCAATATTCTTACAGTAAGAAAAGTGATGGATTGAGTGTGCTTGTTTTTTTCACCCTTTTCTGTGTAAGTAGAGATTTTTGTTTCTTCTGTACAATTAATATATGATTCAAGCAAAAGTTGTACTTTTCTGTAGATTTCTGCATTTATTTTCTTTAACATACTCCGTTAGTCCTGCGCATTCATTAAACTATCTGCCCAGTTTATATCATATGGGCATCCAAGTGAACAAATTATTAACTTGAAGTTATGAATTACTTTCTCTCACAAGGATTAAGTATTAAACATGAGAGTATTTGTGAATGTCCTTTGGTGGGAGGCGACTCTAGAAGTGGGATGCAAAGGTAAAATATTAATGCCTTTCTTAGTTGACTGAATATTTATTAATTAAAAAAAAAAAAAAGAGGAAATAGTAGAATGAGCAATTCACTTAGGTCCCTTCCTGAACTCTGAATTAAAGGGAGTGAAAGCTAAGATGAACACTATCAATTGTACGAAACACATTTCACCCCCAAAACTCAAGTCTTTTAAGTGACTATAATAAAGTCCACAATCTTTCAGGCTAAACTTAAGGGTGAAAATAAGGGTCCTGGCTGCTTCTGGACTAGTTTCCCCTCTTTTAAGAATGATCCAAACTTAGTACAAAGTGTACATGTTTTCCTGATCTCTTTAAAGTGTAAGTGTGAAACTGATAAGAAAACCAGTAATGTTGCTATTTTTATAGCTGATCCACCTTAAAAAAAACTTCTGCCTAGTCTACTTTAACTTGCTTTCATATTATTTCTCTTAATTACTTCTCATGGGAAAAACAACAAATGCTTTCTATTATTTCTATATGGGCTTCTCCAAGTTGCCTTCTGGTTGTTTTTGTTGTTGATCCAAGGTCAAATCCGCAGAAACCAGTGTATGGCTGTCCCTGTGGTTGATGGGTTTACTTGGAATAGGCCTTAGCTGGGGAAATTTGGGCAGGCTTTCCTCAGCCAAGAGTCTTCACTTTCATGGCCCTCAGAACACAAGCTTGCAAAACATGTTGTGCTTCTCACTTATTCGGAGCTCTTGCACATTCTTTCCCTATTTATAGTGTTTGCTTCATGGCAGGCTCCAGCGGAAGTCCTGGTATAACCTTATGACATCCCTGACTTCAGAGTTTCTTAAGTGCCATTTTTGATCTCTCTTCAAATCTTATGAAAATACTCAACAAAATCAGTTTTTGTTAGACAAGGGTGAAAAATAAAATCCTGATCAATTTTTGAAAGTAATTTATGCATATGTAACTCCAAATGATTTAGTTTTTAAAACTACCATCAAAGTGGTTTTTTATGTTTGTTTTCTTCCCATTATACTTTTGCAACACAATATCTAGTGGAGATAAAAGTACTGTAAAGTTAATTAGAGTGCCATTACATTAAACACGTGAAAATTAATGGTGTGATGTGTCTTTTTTCTTTTCTTTTTTTGTCTTTTGCTTCAAGATATAGATGGGAAACCAAATTAAAGTGGTTTATGTGGTGCTTGTGTTTTATGGAACATTTTGACTACTGCAGTTTCCCTGAATGAGATGGTGGAGTTGTCAGAGAGCAGAGAGTGGGGCTGAAAAAAATTTGGTCAATTTCACCTGATTTGTATTTTTTTGGACATGTTTGGAATGGCTTGGAGTTAAGAAATTATGCCTTTAAACAAAGCAGGCAAAAAAGCCTGTGCAAAAGTCTTTTTTTCTGAGAAGCAGTGGCTGTAAGAGCTGAGAGCTTCTGCCTGGAGCTGATGGGTCACTGTCTGTGCTCTGCCCTGCGGAGGGGCGTGAGGGCAGTGTGGCCAGTGCTAGAGGCTTGCAGTGCCACAGGGAATCACAGGTTCTGAAGGCAAGATCAGTTGCTGTTGTGCTAATTCACAAGGGTGCTTGAAAGTTCTTGTTTTCTCGGTCTGATCTTTAAAAGGTGGAGGGTGTGAAAATTTCGGGATTTGGTTTGTTTCATCTGGCCATTTCTCATTAGAATCATCCTCCTTGGAACCCCAGCAAACGGTCATCTTAATAAGGCAAGCCTAGATTTTGAGGACTAAAACTGTTGGAAACAATGTATGATCTGCATTATATTTTTATGGTGAGGAATGAAGGGGTTTTTAAAAATTATTTGTAAATTGAAGACTCATTAGAAGTGTCTGTTGGACTTAAAAGCCACGCGTAGAGTTTATCGGCTGTGCCATGTATGGGGCTCCTCTCAGGATAAAACGCTCATCAGAGGATTGTGTGGCTCTGGCAGCTGTTGTGGCTCAGGCTGACTGGTCTGCCCTCGGATAGTGAGTGATTCACACAGCCGTGCTGCTGGCTTCAGTCCTGTGGGCACCTGTTCCTTAGGAATGGCCAGCTCTGTGCAGGCCACTTTGCAGTTGTGATATCCCTTGACTGTCAGTCACTCCTGGTACAGGTCTGAATCAATTCTAGGCTATGGCAGTGCTTCATCCTTGATTCCAGTTCCTTTTTTTGAAAAGTTTTTCAAAACGTCAACCTTTTCCAAAATCAAGCAAAAAATGGACACAATAATAAAAAAAAAACAATACCAAAGCCCAAGAAATCTGCTTTGAAGTGATGTACTCCAGAGCTTAATTTGGGGCATGTTACCTGTTATGCAGTGGCGTGTGATTCGGCAGGACCTGTTTTATGAACTACAGTGGCACTGAAATGAACATTACTGCTTGTGTTGTTCCTGCTGAGGTTGCAGTTGCACCAAACGATGGTGTGGAGATGCTCAGGTCCCTAGGGATGGCTGCAGGATTCTGCCAAGGCTCTGAGACGCTAGCTGGAGCTGGCTGACCGTCTTGTCCAAGCAGCTCTTCTGGGACTGTCCACCAAGGAATAAACGTGACTCTGGTATTAGTTCATATTTTTTTGTGTGTTTGCTGAAAAAGGGACGGGATTGTGTTGACTTGTGTTGCTGGTCTCTTGAGAATATGAGTTGTGTGGCAAAAGCTGATGCTGTTCTCCAAGGCATCCATGAGGGGAGAGGGGTGTCTGGCAGACCTTTGCTCAGCCTGACACCTGATCTCCAGCCATGGGCAGCTGGGAATGGGTGCTGACAGTTGGCTCAGTGGCACTGGTGTGGTGGAACTGTTTACCACTGTTGATTGGTGGTGTTGGTGTCTGGCTCTGTTAAGAGCTGAAATCATTAACCTGTCTTAGGTGGGCTGTAACATCTCATGTATTAAGCTGAAGAATTCTGGCCAGTGTACATATGGTAGCCAGAAACAAAAGCAGCGACTGTTATTGTTACTCCAGATAGTTAGGCTGGATTTAGAGGAAACAGAAGTATAGAATATTGAATAATATACATCAAGACACCCTGAAGCTATACTTGTGTTGCTGTCTTAAGAAGATTTTTCTAATTCCACACTGAATGCTCTTGTTAAGCACCACTTATTACTAAAATTTTATCTAGATACAAGAAAGAAAATGAAGTGTTAGTGGTTACTTGTTGGATGTTATTGCCATCATCTGTTCATCTCCCACTGATGTAGGAAAGATGAAGTGAGCTGTCTGGAGGTTGCAATAGAGTTTAACCCATTTTGCTTTAGGATGTTGAGCTTGCAAGATTTTTAGCCTTCAATATGCAGGATTTTAGGTGGTGATCTAAGTGACAAGTTGTGTGTTATGCCCACGTGGCGGTAGTACCATACCTGTCTCTTCTGCTGTGCAGCAATGGGCACTTCAGGAACTCACATTATCAAGGGGAGCTGTGTGGTAGCAGCGTTTGCCAGACTCCACCTGGCTAAAGCTGGGGAATCCATTGCAGCACCATGATCTTTAATGCTGACCATGCAGAGCTCCAGCTGAGGGAGAAGATGCTTTCTGTCCAAATTGCTTAGTGAATCGCAACAATGAATTTGATTCAGTCTTTCTGCTTTAATATGTATTTTTTTTGCATTGAAATTTGTTTTAAAATAATATGGATCTTCAGTCTGTCAGACAGCCAATGCCTGCTTGGGTGGGTGGTTCTGCCACCTCTTGGTAGCTCAAACTTGGAGACAGGTGGGGAGGCAGGGCAGAGGAAGGGCTCAGACTGTTGCTGGGAGCAGAGTGCAGATGTTATCACTTGTGTACAAATAAATTAAATCATTACCTCTGCAGATGGAGCATAAATATAGCTTGCTTCTGCTGGGAGCTGAATGCAGAGCTTGTGGCTTGTTGGTAGAAATGTTATTGCTATCAAAACCACATATATTCTTCACCTCTTCTTACAATGTACTCCCCTCTGGTTTTTTTTCTGATTTTGATGACTGATGACTCTGCTCCAGTTGCTGTATTTTCCCCATTTGGCAGTGGCTATAGTAATGTTTCTAGTTGCTTTACAGATTTCTATCAATTGACTTTAGTCCATACATACAAAACTTATTTTGCAAATCCAATTTAAATGGGTTTGGGGTTTTTTTAATAGTGCAAACCATTTAATTTCCTCCTGTCTTTCCCCATATCCTGTTGAGTTAGCCTCATGTGTAGCATGAGGTTTTTTACTGGTTTTCTGCTTTATTCTATCTGTGGGAGGACAAATGATACCTAATTTGGCATAAAGTGAGACAGGTGCTGACAGATTGTATTTCATTTAAATCTGCTGATATAAATTTAATCTAAAAATTGTTGGAAAAAATATCCCTGGCAGAATAAGTTTGTCTAATCAGCTCTTAGCATGATAACCTTGAAGCTTAAAGATGAAACAAACCTGAAACCCCACCCAACCAAACCCAACACCAGTGTCTTGGTGAGTGTGAAGGTTGACCTGAGCAGGGTAAATGTTTTACAAAATCTCTTCTGTGTTGAGGGAAACAGACTTTTCAACAAATGATAAATAAATACCTGTAAGAAATAATGGAAGGAAGTGGCTGGATATACCTCCACAGGTAGATTTATGATTGCTAAAATGAAAAGATTTATTTTGACTTATGGGCACTTAATGAAATCAACATAGGGCACTTTATGAAGTTATCCCCTTGACAACTGAGTATTATTTTCACTTTCTAGGTACGTTTTGCATCTACCCAGATTCAAAGTACTTGCATCAGCTTATGTATCCTTCACTGGCTATGAGAATGCAAGGAGTTATCATGAGTTATTGCTGCTTAGACCCACAGTGGCTTATTGCATGCTCATAATTCAGTCATGCATTTGAGCCCTGACCTGAGTTGTGCATAGTTACATAAATAATCTGATATACAGCATGAGGAGAGGCTGGATTTCTTGATACGTGACATTGTACTCTTATCATGAAGCTGTTCTGACTCTATTCAGTCAGGTCCTGCCTTCTGAACCAGTGTCAAATTAACAGACTGCTTCAGCTAATGTTTTTGGCTGTGTTACAAGACATGTCCTGTGTACCAGGTGCTTCTTTTAAAACTTTTTTATTCTGTTGTGATGAAGGTGGATTAGGAACTACCCCTGTTTTATGTTAAAAATAATGGGTTTTTTGACGTGTGGATCTTTAATGAAGAAGACATAGGTAGTTATTTTCATATCTGTGGATTTACAGTAATTTAATTGGTCTGTGTACTAAAAAGAATGTGGATGGAATAAATTGCAAGCTCAAAAAGACTATCTTTGAAAACGGTGGATTGTGCCATAAAGAATGGGTAAGCATGGAGAATGGGAAATTTGTCATGGAGCATCACAGCCGCCCAGTAAGTGGTCTTGATTTTCCAAGGAGAGTGCATTTAAAAGAGGGTATATGACTGCACTATTGCATTTATGTGCTGCAGGACTCCTGTGGATACACATTATTTATGCCTGTATGTAGCATTTCCAGTAGGTGGCTGACTGTCACTTCACACTGACTTAAGTACTGTAAAATAACAGCTGTCACACCTCATGAGACCCACAGTCTATTCCAACAATATCATAAATCTGTTTACTTGCTGTCCATGAAGCCTAAGAACCGCAGAAATGCTACATGGCACAGCAGCACTCCTCTATGAAATAAAAAACAAGCCATCTTTAGTGCATTTTTTTTAAGGCATGCAATTCTTTTCCAGGCAAACAAATACACAAATTAGGATCAGAAAATATATTAGTCACTTAACACACTCTAGAAATACAGGCTTGTTTCTGTTGTACATGCCTAGAGCTTTTACTCCTTTTCAAGCCTATATGTACATGCGAGGTGATTCTGACCAGAAAATTGTTGATTTTTTTGACTGTTTTGTTCATTAAAAAAAAAAATATTTGACAAGCTGATCTTTCTGGAGAGACAGTGTTTCTTCTTCCTGAAACTGTTATAAATAGCTGCTGTAAGAGGGGAACAAATTTTGAAATTTTTTAAATTCCACCTCTGGAATTTTGTTGGATTAAAAATGGGAAAGAACAGCTGTAAGGGTGATCTCTTCACACTTATTTGTTGTATAAGTAAATTAGCAATATCAGTGATTATTGCTACTTCCAGTGAGGCTTGGATGATTAAACAATGAAGTGGCAAGTGGAGATTGAAGTAGATGAATGTAAGGGGATGTTCATGGGGTAAAATGAAAATTAATGAGCCTAGATGTGATGATCACTGTTAGCAAGACCTTGGGGTTGTAGGGCACAGGTTCAGGAAAACATCAGCTCTGGGTCTAGGAGAAATGAGCAAAGCAAACCATATTTTAGGAAGGAGTAAATAATGAAGAGTACATAGTTTGCCACCATATAAATCCATGGTTTACCTAACCTTTGACTCTGGCCAGTTCTGATCCCCTGATATTCAAGACACTGTTAAGACTGGAAGGCATTTGGAAAATGGCCACAGGAATAATTAGATGAAAGAATTTGCGTATGAGATTTGACTGAGTAGATTATCTTTCTTCAGCCTTGAGAAGTGGCCATGGGGTAATGCACAGGCACCATCAGTGGTAATGAGGTCATGGATAGGCATTGACTGTTCATAGTCTTTTGGGCTACAAGGACCAGTCAGTTCCAGGAAAATAAAGAAAGTAGGCAGTTCTTCATACAAGAGGTAGTAGACTTACAGAATTTGCAAAAAATAGGGTGATGACAAGACTGTGAGGGAGGTTCAAGTTGAAACTGGGCAAATCTTGGAAGAGTTTTCTGTTGGGGTTTAATAAATGTATAAATCTCTTCAAGCTCAGGAATTTCCTGAGCAGAAAATATTTGGAGCTACGGAGAGTAGAAGCGATCACCAGCAAATGTGCTTACCCTGTGCTAACTGTCCAAGGGGTTTGCTAATGGAACAGTTGAGGAAAGAGTATTAGACTTGAAAGACCTTTGGTTTGAGCTAGTGCAGCCATTCCAATATTTTAAGACTCTTAAAATTCCATACTATTTTTAAATTGATTAATAATTTTGTTGGGTTTTTTTGTACTCACCTTCCAGCTTGTTAGTAAGCTGCTTTCTAGCAAGTGTAATTTTACAGGTATATTCATGCTCATCTTGATGTGATGTCTTCTGGCAGATACAGCTGTCTGTCTTCTGTCACTCTTAATTCTCTTTTAGTACTGTGGTTTTTCAGAAAAAATTCTGACTACACACTTAGAGTTATTCATTAATGTTATTTAGTAGGAGAAAGAACTTTAGTCTTGTTCTCTTTTTTCTCTCGTATTGGCAATTTCTTATGACCTGAGATACTGTGCCTGGTCTTGTGACAGCTAGATTGTAAAATCAATGGCCGGCTGCAAGTTGCACAATCTAAATTCTATAGATTATGATTAAGGAGAAAAATGAAGGAATTAGATTGGGTTAAAAGAAAGGCAAATATATTTGAATGAGCAGTAGAGCAAATTGAGTTCTATTTTCATTACTTATGGTGGTTCTTTGCAGTCTGCTAGAAACGTTTATACTCAGGAGTATGGAAAATATGGAACACACACACACACACAGAGACCAGAGTGCCTTGTGCTGCTGGTGGTGGCTGTCAGGCCTCCCAGGCACTGTGCACCACTGTGCTCTGTCACTATCTCTGATGCAGAACTGCAAGCACAGATACAGCCGTGCACAGCTGTGAGATATGGCAGTGCTGTCAGACCAAAGGGTGTCCTGTCCCCCAGCCATCTGGAATTAGTGATTGTTTTGAAAGAGCAGCAGAGCAATGCTGAAGCGAGTTCCCAGAGACACAGATATGTCCTAGTCTGCAAATGCTGGAACAGGGGTGGAGAAATCCCAGCTCTCAGCACAATAATGCCCCGACAGCAAGGATTTCTGATAACACATTGTTTTTCTCCTCAAGTTTCATTTATTTATCACAAGCTGCAATTGTAAGACATTAATCCTCCAGGCATAGGAGCAAAGTCAATGTTTACCAACCCTGTAGCTAATGATATACTGGAAAGGCTCAGCGTATTTTTGCTTAGGACAGAACAGCACAGTGACGACAGTAGGCACCCTGAAGACAGGCAGCAAACTTTGCCTTAGATGTGCAGACAGGTCCAGGGGGAGGATTCTTTGGAAGTTCATTCAGTGTTGCTATTGCTTGCTCTTTGCCACCTATTTATAAGACCATACCTCAGAGCTGTCATCTGGACTAGGGAAGGACAGAAATCCCTCTGGAGGGGTTCTCTAGCAGGAATTAGAAAGCTTTCTGAATCCCTGGAGGGACAGTCAGCACAGCAGTCTGTGCTGGGGGTAAGCATGGAAAGCTTCAATTCCGCTTAACCTTGAGCCTGGAGTTATTTGCAGGGATGGGCAAGAGACATATCTGAGAAACAAAACTAGGCAAGGATCCAGTGATTTGTGGTCACTGCCAATTCTCCCAGTAACTCAGAACAAGACTGGTATGATTTAAGCAAAGCCCTGCTCTCCCACAGTAACTGTGGGAGTCTGGGAGTCTGGAAACTCTTCAATCAGAATGAAGAAATGACTTGTTTTAGTTTAACAGATAGAGGGAGCTTTCCATGAAAATACTTCTGTTATCTAATTTTTCTTTCCTTGGACAAAGGGTGCATGAATAATCCCATGGACTAGAGGATTTAGATACGAGTGACTTATTTGAGAGTTTGGGCACTTCAGGGCCTTTTCCCTGGGGCATTGTAAATTGGCCAGAGTTACTTCCAGGTAAAGTATGGTGGAGAACTCTCACATCATTGCAGGCTGATGGGACCAGGGGATTTGTGAGTCACAGGGTACAAGGCTGGGAACTGAGAAATCAACTGAATGTCATAGACAGCCTCTGTCTCATCAACAAGTGTCCAACATTTATGAACAATCCCATTGTCTAGAAATGCGGGTCGGTGACTACAAGTAACTCTTACAGCAAGTTTTTAGGAGAATGCATCTGTTAAAGAAGGTGAAAAATGAAGGTGAGTGTGAAAAATGAAATGTGATGAGAGGGACTAGAGCCTGCTTCAGAGCCCCACTGAATATGCACTGTTCAGTATGCAGTCTGTGCTCTATGTGCACTTGCTGATAGCTCTCACTAAGAGTTAAACCACCTCCTTGGCACCATGCTTTAATCTTTGAATGGCAGGGATAATAACTTTGTATTACTATTTTGCAATATGCATCTTCTTTAGGCAATACAGTTCATGTGGGATTCGCCTGAACAGCAGTAGGGGCAGGAGCCCCCATGCAGAGGCAGGCTGGCTGCATTAGCATGGTTGCCAGGCTTGCAGAACTGCTCCTAAGCAGAGGAGGCAACTCTCAGGTGCTCTCATCTGGCTGTTTAGGGAATGCAGGTGTCCTTCAGCGTCTTCTTCAAAGGACCAGTGGAACCATCCAAGTCCAGCCTGCATGCTTTCCTTGACATGTAGCCTGAGGATGGGAGCTGGTATGTGGGGGTGTACTCTTGGCCAGGAAGAGACAGAGAAAAGTCCCAGGGACTTGGAGAACATTTTTTCAAAAGGTCACATCTTTTAAAAAAATTGCATAATCTATTTTAAAGAAATCCATGTGAAATAAAAAGGGAGATTGTTTAAACCTTAGCTTTATAATAAATGAAGGATTTTCCTGAGATAGATTTCCTTTTGTAAAAATAAATATCTTTCCTTAGCACTTCAATAATGAAAGGAGAATTATCCTCACTACTTCCAGATTTGCACTTTGACCTAACAAGAAATTAAAACTAGATTTTCAGCATATTTTCATACATAATTTGGTGTGCTAATAGCACCTTACCAGTCCTGTTCAGTTTAGAAAGACCATCTGAATGAATGCTGTTATCTAGGAAGTGATCCAAAACAAGGAGGTGGTCCAAACACTCCTGAACTTTCTGGAAATACTTGTTTCAAAACTTTCTGGGATCAGGGGTTTACCTGGCAGCTGAAGGGAATAACAAATGAGCATTCAGCAGTGGCTCTCCAAATATCTCAGGCACAGCTTTACTGACAACCCTTTTTATCAACTTCAGAGCTATCATACCTTCAAAAGAAAATAGGCCATACATGGGTTTGAAATGCTGAAAGGCAACATTGATTTCTTCCCAATCCCATACTGCAGCTTTGTAGACAAACAGCACATACAGTGAACCTTCACAGGCTTCAATAGTGTCCCCAGAATACAAAGAACCACAGTCTGAACTGTGCCAGCTCTGCCTTGAGGGTAGTCCAAGGAGATGGGTTAGAAATGGATTTGCACAGTTTTTCAGCTCCAGGTTTCTGGAGATCAGCCAGGCCTTGGCATACTTGAAAGCAATTAGGGAAAACAAAACAAAACAAAAAGCAGGTCAATGTAATATTGCTGAGAGCTTGGCACAGGCCATTTATTGTCTGAATTAACCTTTCACACCATTTTTTGATAAAATTGGTGTTGTGCTGCTGAGACAACAACATTTTTTCTCTTCTTTGTGAGAAGAATCTGAGACTGAATGTTTCCTGAGGCTGGGCCAAAAACAAAGAGAAGGAAAACAAGAATGTGTTCTTGGAGGCCAAGGTAAGAGTCAGGCTGGGGCATCCTGTCTTTGGAAGACTTAAAGCACAAGCTGCTACAGTGAGGAATAAACCTGGCACTCCTTTGGGTGCTGCTAGCCAAACCTGCCTGCATTTTGTTCTTTTCTGTCCATGGCAGCTAAAATCAATGTGGCATAAGAAAGGCAAAGAACCAGGAGCTTAACTAATTACAGAGTCTCTGCTGGCAAAGCCACATTAATTCTTCTAACCCTGAACACTCTTTAGTGGTGCTCTCCTGCTGCGACACATGAAAAATGTGAACTGCCAGAAGCCTTTTTTTACATTAGCAAAGAGGAGGTTATTGATGTGGCTGTATTAAACTGGAGGTGGAAGGGGCGAGGGAGGTGGGTGAAGCTCTGCATTCTTGTCTCCACAAACAGTTACAATGCCAGAAGAACATCAGCTTTCAAAGACAAAGCTGAAATCTCAAGGGGGATAAAAATTAAAATCCACAGCATTTGCTGATGAGATTTTTATGGTAAAAACACAAAGGGTTTTTTTTTAATATATGGAATGTGCATTTTTAGGTCTCATAGAGGGTCTTTAAGGAAGTTTTCCAGTTTCTAGCTAGGCAATTTAAAATCAAGACATCATGTGTTTCATGCTTTGCAAAAAAGCCTGAAAAACTGAAGCTCCTGGAAAGCAGCATTTTAACATTTCACCACTGGATGGAGACAGCACTCCAACTCTTGTGAATAATTACTACTGGCGCTGTAATGAAATGCCTTGCGTTTAAGAGATTGAATAATTAGCAGACTGCAACTACAAACAGTGGAACACCAGCTAGATTTATGGCAGAAAATGTATCCAAGGCACACTCCCCAGATTTGAGCTTGACCTATTTTTATGGTGAGAAAATCCAAGATTTAGCTGAAAAAAAATAATTCTATTTCTCCCATCACATAAAGCATCAATGACACAGACTAGCAAAAAACACAGGGAGATAAAGCAAAGCTTTTTAGGATCCTTTCTATCTTTCACCAGGTCACATTGTATTTTTCCTGACAGGAGGATCCTTCAGCTTTGTGGGTCTGGTCGTGAGGGCTTGGTGCTGCAGGTGGCAGCTGGGGTTTCTCCAGCAGAGCTTGTAGTGGATGTCATGTTTGCAGTGGAAAGCCTTCCCGTGCTTGAAAGCGGCAGAGGAGAGGTCACTGGAGGGGAAGATGCAACAAAAGGAATTCCCACCATCTTGAACGTTGTTGGGAAAATTTTCAGAGGTCACTGCAGCTCAGTGGTGGTAGCATAGATGGGGGACAGTTTCTCTCATCAAATATGTTAAGGCATAAACACACATTTTCTTCCCTCTTTGTGTGTATGTGTGTATGTGCATGAGGTTCAGGTGCATGAGAGAGGGGAGGAGGAAAGCCTGGATTTCAGTCCAGTCTCTTTATTTAATCATACGGGGCTGTTAGCTCTGTTGTTAGCTATAAATTTTGAATTTTTTGATGATTTAAAGACAAATAAATGAATTCAAAGATAACTAAATTCTTATAAATTTTCTGAAATTACCCAGTCAGATAGGATGGAGACTCTTGAAGTACCCAGATTAAAGGCTGAAGAGTGAACTCATATAGAAGAGTCCACTCTGGAGAGAGCTCTTTAACATGCCCCTTCCCTGGGAGAAGCTTTAATCAGAACTTGCAATCAACCACAAGATAAGAATAACCATAGGCAACCAGACTTCATCAGTTCAATAAGCACTAGAACTTTTCCTTAAAAGCAACAGAAAAGTTGACCTATTCCATTACCATTTCTCCTCTGCCTCCAGGTCACAGAGTCTGTACAGAGTTTAAAAGCTGAGAATTTTCACAAATAAAAGCAGCACAAAAGCAAATAACATCCACTGAGACTGATTTTTCATGTGTCTGCTTGTTATATTCAGGCAATGCTTTTTCCAGACAGCTGTGGCATTGCATAGTGATTAGTGGGGTGAAGCTCTAGAGGGAAGGGGCATGAAAAAGGGAGGCTGAACATAAAAGGGTGTGACAGGTCCTAATGTATGCCTGTCACTTTTGTTCCCCAAATACAATATCTGTTGGATCAATTATATGCTGATCTACATGAAAATATCTTCTATTTTTTTTTCTGAAACCAAGTTTTCAAGTGTAATTCCTTTGCTCACAGCCAAGTCTGATGTAAATCTTCAAGAATAGATTATTAAAGGTATTTAGGTTTCCTATTCCTGGTTGAAAATCTCTGCCAACTTCACCATCCGGGATGTCTAGGGAGATATCTGGTGCTGAGACAAGAAACCTAATCAGTATGATGAGCAGAGTTCTAAACCACTTCAGAGAAATGCATAGTGTTTAGGCATGGGGGGGAGGTGACCTTCTGCAGGTAGGATATGTTTGCAGTGACAGACAGAGGTTTGCAAGCATGTGCCTTGTTATTTACTTATTTGTGTGCTCAGCTATTGATATGTACCCATCTCATCAGTTATTCATCTGCTATGCTGCTGTTTGCAGAAAATGATGAATACAGAAAGGCTTGAGAACCACCTTTCCTATTGTGGGACCTCTCTGACTTGAAGGAGGCTTGGGCTAGAGGGAGCCAGTGTCCATTTTCCTGTCCACTTTTTGCTGGTTTTGAGGAAACTGGTGTGGGAACTGGTCAGGAAGGTGATATGCTGTTATATGGCCAGTCAGTGTGAAATTATGGACTGTGACTTTGGTCAGTGATAACAAACAGTTTCAGAGGAGAAGCCCTCTGAGGAAAGAAATATGTAAAATCTAACTCTGTTCTAGGTGCTTGATGTGGGGGCAGGAAAACATGCTTACTGGATGGAATGAGGGGACTGGATTAAGACATGAGAAACAGAGCAAGAGGCATGCCAGGAACACCAGGAGCACATGCTGGTGATGAACCTGGTGATAAACTTGGATGTGCTGAGGATACATCAGGAAAATTGTGTGCATGATTGGCACAGGCAATACCTAAGCCAGGGCTCTAAGCAGTGCAGAGAAGCAAAACTCAGCTCCTTGTGATGGTGAGACACAACCTGCTAAATAACACAGGACCTTGTGGGTGACTATCTACGATCATTGGATTGGACCTGAAAGTTCAACCCCTGCTTCCTTTGTGGTTGATTGATGGGTATGTGTGACATGAGCAATCTAACCTTTCTTTCTCTGCTTCAAGCAGCCACTTGCAGTTCCATGGGCACCTCATAGGGTGCCACAGTGTGGTGAGATATGCTGGGTTTGCTCTGCAGCCTTCCAGGTGACCATGGGAAGAATGTCCTGGCATCTCTCTGTGAAGTGCCCCATCACTCCCCAGGTGCCAAAGGCAGAGCTGAATGTGCTCTGAGCTGTCTGCTGTTGGATATCCCTTATGCCAGGCAAGCACCTCAAACCTTCCCTCTGACAGCTGACTTTGCAACTGCACAGAGCCAAGTAATGCTTGTGGCTAACTAATCCATGCATAGAGGAGCTCGTATTTACATACAGGTGTGATTTCTTGGCTGATGGGTCTCTGTGCTCCAGCCCTGGTACAAGGGCCACAGGAAGGCTTATGGAAGTTTCTCTCCTCATAAGGAAACTTCAGGGGCTGTGTCCATTAGCCCATATTAATTTGCCATTCACTGCTCTTTCTCCTGCTGTAGAACTGCAAGTAAATTCTAGAGGAGAAGGAGGAATTTATTACTAGCATTTTTAACTCATACAGGATGAGTGGGATTTCAAACCAATATCTGGTTCCTTCTCAGCTTCTTCTTCCTCCAGCCTGGCCCATTTCCATCAATCATGAAAAGCTTCCCACTCTCAGCAAATGCCCACTCCACATGATTAATCACTCAGGTCACAGCCATAAAGAGATCTGCCAGTCCCAGACCTTTAAGACCATCTCAAGCAGGCAGTGTGCCAGATTGATTAAGAGGCTTGCCATGGCAAATAGGAAAATCATTGATATTTGGTGCTGGGGAAAAAGACCTGACAAACAAACCAACAATTTTTCACACAGAAAGGTAACCACAGGTTTTCTGAGAGCCTAGGGGTTTTCTGAGAGCCTAGGATGCATTCACATTTACGAACAGCTAAAATATCCTGTGTTTGCAGGCAGTACTGTATCATATGACTGCCAGATCAGTTATACCAAATACCTTTTCTGTTCATATCCTCTATGGGACCTATCTCACTTCTCTCAGTCATGGAAAGGGAGACAGGAACACCAGGAACACCCAGTAATACTTTAAAATTTACTGCTTAAAGCATTGCCAAACAATAGGGTAGTTTCCACTGATGACATCCAGGGATTTTATACAAATAAATGCCTTTTGGCTTTGTCTTGCTTTGGGTCTTTGTTTATTAATTGAATTACTTCAGCAGTGATGAATGATGAGAGCATAAACCTTGCCATGTCAATTGTCCTGTGTGACATGCTAACAGCAGGCCAAGGTTCTTGAGAATCTTCATGACCCAGCAATGGTGAATCTGAAAGTCCAAAGGGAGCTACGTGAATATCCCTGAGAATCCAGTTTAATACACAAGTGAGTGAATATGTGGTTTTGTTTAGGGTTGACCTAGAACCTCCAAGGCAATTGTTTCTTGAATTTGCCCTAGATACTGGAGAGTTTTGAACTACCAAAGAGTTTTTGCTGAACCTCCTTTTCTCTGACGTGGAACATTTGGAAGCAGATATCATACAATAATTTTGAATTTTTTTGTGAAAAGTTAATCTTAAATAGGTTGATAGCAAATTCTGGATTTTTTTTTTTGTAAGGAAGCAACTGGTGGTGTTAAAAGCATATAGCCCAAAGTAACAGGTGGTATTTTCTTTTGTTTTCCCCTAGGATGGTCAGTGGCCTCCTGTTAAAAGAAAGGATTTAAAGTGAAAGTGAAGCTAAATCTTGAACTGTACCTAGAGAACAGCATGTATAAAAAGAACAATGAAAAATATTGTAAAGTGTTTCAGTCTTGCTCAGAGCGAATCCCCGTGATTTTATGAACCTATTAAATGTTTCATTAGTTAAATATGCCTCTACTCATATATAAAATGTTGAACCCATAGGGAATTTTCTCTGCTTTATCTCAAACTATGCTGTTATCTTGTGTGGTGTAGGATTTGTACTCATCTCCTGTTTGCTTGCTTTATGTTGTTCCATTTCGCTGGTTGTCATTTCCTCCTGCTGTTGTGCAGACAACACAGAAACCATCAGTGTGTGTGTGAGTCGGGTGTGAGGGAGCAGCCCCACCCACAGCGTGGTTCAGAAGTGTCCAGCAGTTTGATAATAGTGAATAATTTCTCTCCAGTGAATATGGGTGTTCCACAGAATACTGTGGGAAGAGGCAAAAGGAGTAAGGTGTTCTCAGCACACAAAGGAA
Source organism: Melospiza georgiana (assembly GCF_028018845.1). Lineage (NCBI taxonomy): Eukaryota > Metazoa > Chordata > Aves > Passeriformes > Passerellidae > Melospiza > Melospiza georgiana. The sequence continues at coordinate 53,472,668 of NC_080433.1, forward strand.
GCTCTGTGGCTGCCACAACAAGACATCAGGCTGGGCATGATGTTTTCTGCCTTAAAGACCCTCTTTGTGTAGGGTTTCTGCTAACAGGAGATAATGACAGCTGTTCTCAGGGTAAACAGGGAAGAGTACTTCAGGAATGCAACAGCTGTGCAATGTTATTTTCTGATTAGTGCTCTTCAATAACCCAGAGAGATTTGTAGCAGTATTATGGTTTCTACTTGTCACTCAAAATTATGCCAGTATCATTGCAAAGGAGAAAAAGTTCCTGGTGTGTTAGCAACCTGTATTTCTGGTGCAGGAACAGAAATTAAACCATCAGTCTCACCAGTCATTCTGCCTTTGCACAGGCAAAACTCTTTGTATTCAAAGAGTCCCAGGATGATAAAATGAGACATAAAGATCTCCTTTGATGGTCAAGCTCCTGAAGCCCATTCAGAAATGAGTCACTGGTTAAAAACTACCTTTGAGCAATTTTCAACTGCCATTCACAAAGTCAAGCACTCCACTCTTCTCATGTTCCAATTAGCCAAAGCCAGGTAGGTATTCTGAGGGAGCTACATACAGAGCATACAAATACAGGGAAAACTTCCTGATGTGCCATACAGAAAACAGAAGTAGAACAGAATAGTGGTGTAGGGAATGCTGCTGCTTCTTATCTCATCCTGCTCTCTTTTGCACTCTGTTTTCCACATGTTATCATGTGAAATTAATTCCTGAATAATGACAGTAACATGCTCTTTAATATAGTGATTATTTTTACACAGAGCAGTAATTAAGATTCCACATTGTATGTGTTATTGCTAATTTTAGTTTTAGTAATTAATTTTAATTTTAATAGCTACCTCATCGAGGATTGCAATGTAAGTGGTACTGATACATACCTGTGGTCTCTCTGATTTCAATTTAAAAGGCAAATTAAACAAAATCTGCAAAACACTAATTTTCCTACTGGCAGCATTGTGTTCCTGTTCCATATATACTGTATGTCTTTGTAAACGTGTGTTACAGGGCTTGCAAGGGTCTTTCAGGGGTAAAGAGATAGACGAGAATCTTGACCTCATGTTCAGAAGGCTTGATTTATTATTTTATGCTATATATGTTACATTATTACTATGCTACTAGGAATAGAGAGGAAAAGTCTCAGAAGCTTGCTAAGCTAAGAATAGAAAATGAATGAATAAACAAAGGAGCTCTCTCTGATTCTGTCCCAGAGAGAGCTTGGCCTTTGATTGGCCCTTAATTGTAAACATCCAACATTGGCCAATCACAGGTGTGCCTGTTGCATTTCACAGCAGAAGATAACCAGTGTTTACATTCTTTTTCTGGGGCCTCAGCTTCCCAGAAGGAAAAATCCTAAAGAAAGGATTTTTCACAAAAGATGTCTGTAACAAATGTGTTTGAACAATATCTGTATATATCAAGGTGTGTACGCATTCTGTCTTGCATATGTAGCAGCTTACTCTCAGTATTCCTTAATGAGTCACAGACACACAGAATGTAATAATCAGGCTTGGAAGAAATAATTACAGTTCTTTCCCTTGCAACAGGAGGTTACAATCCTCAGTGCAGAATGTGTGTAATCTTAACCTGATGCTTTAGAAAATACCAGAATGGTTTCCCATGTGAAAATCCTGCAGAAACATTTACTTTTATCATTTTTGTGCAGGATCTAATAATGCAGATTGAAATGTGAGTCTGGAGAGGAAGTCACAGTTCAGCATGGTTTACTTCTTTTCTTCCTACTAATTATGTCTATTTAATTTTTGCCAAGGTGACACCATCAGCACCACAGAAATGTTGGCTTAGAGTAAGCCTGTCTCAAGGGCAGCTGAAGTCATTCAATTGCATATCTCATCCTGAAAAGGTGAAGTGAGACCTCAGGGGAGGAATTGCCACCCCACCTGTAGGCCACAGAAACAGTTTCCATCACCACAATTCTCCAGTGTGCATGATATTTGCCATGCAAAATTTTGAGTCTGCCAGAAGGGCCTGGCTGGGACAAGGTGGATGTTTTCAGGAGGAAAAGGGAGAGCTATAGTGGGCTGGGCTACAGACAGAGACTGTGCCTTGTTCCTTCCAGGGAAAAAATTCCCAGATGCAGCTCAACAGGAGCGTCTGCTAAAAACAGAAGGAGCCCAACTTCTCTGAGGCCTCTCAGCTCACAGGAGGTTTCTGTCAGCTTCTCTCAAGTTGACAGAAGCACAGGAGCAAATTGCATGAAGGAACAAAAAAGCAATATTTTGTCTCTGTATTGCTAGTGGAACTAGCCTATTTTTTTCTCCTGATACTGTGTATTGCATACAATTATCAATTTCAACTCTAAGAGTCAAATGATTTCTTTGCAAAATGAGTTACTTCTCAAGTAATTTGTATCCATTATTCATGTATGCATTGATATTTTCCATTAATTTCTTCTAAAAAATTGTCTGAGGAGCCAGTATTATCAAGTACAATCTTGGAACAATGTTCTGACTAATTTAATATTTACAGAGGGAAAAATTTTGAAGGTTTCAAGATGCCCATATAAAAGCTGCATTATATGTTATATTATAAGCTTAGCCAAAGGCAAGCTAATTTATGTGATAGTTACCATGATGGACAGATAGATAGCACACCATGAATAGAGACTACTTTTGACAAGTCTAAAAACCACTGTTAACAATGTTTGAAATGATACAGATTGAATCCTACATGAGCCAATTCCTATGCTCCAAGCACTGAAACAAGGACTACATAGATCAAAATCTGATTAATAGGATGACATAACCTCACTGATATCATTGCATCTATAAAATATGGTCAGTAGTTAGAAGGGATTGATGCTGTGGACATGCTATTGTCAGGAAATAGACAAATGTCCTTATTCTTAACTTACGGAAATTTTTATTTTTATTTTTATTTTTTATTTTTATTTTTATAGACTGACTTAGAATTATCAGTCTGTGAAATATACATCAGTAAACAACTGGTATACACTGAACATCATCTGCAGTAAGACAAGTGCTCCCATCTGTATCCTTTCAAAACTGCAGGGGTTGTGGTTGCACAGCTGTAGATTTTGATGTATTTGGTGTTTTTTACCTAACTGGAACCGTGTAATGGCGTTCCCAGACACATTGGCCTAAAAGTAGGAATTGAGACTGAAAACTTTATTTGAAGAAGACTGTGGAACTACAAATTGCAAATTGCATTCACTGCTGAAGACCTGTATCCCTCCTGGTGTGTTAAAAAACATGAATTCCATCATGATTCACTTTCAGCTTTACATCTCACATTACCTTTTATTCTCTTTGGTGTCTAAGAACACAAGCTGCCTAATTAAGTGTCACTTTCTATTGAAGTGAGGTTTTGAATTTCCTGCCTTTGAAAGGACACCAAGAAGTTATTTTCCCAACCTTCCAGGAGACAGCATTTTTGTTCATCAGCTCTCTATTGGCTGAATAAATGATCCAACATTAAAAAGAAAAATTGCCACTGGTGAACATAACTAGAACTTTGAAACATCTTGGGGTTTAGTTTTTTCTTTTTTTCATGTTGTTTTTCATTTTCTTGAACAACATTTGCGATGCCTCTTTGTAAACATCAAACACTGATTTGTGGCCCAAGTTTGTAATTCTTTTTCAAATGATGCCTCTTTCTTTCTTTCTTTCTTTCTTTCTTTCTTTCTTTCTTTCTTTCTTTCTTTCTTTCTTTCTTTCTTTCTTTCTTTCTTTCTTTCTTTCTTTCTTTCTTTCTTTCTTTCTTTCTTTCTTTCTTTCTTTCTTTCTTTCTTTCTTTCTTTCTTTCTTTCTTTCTTTCTTTCTTTCTTTCTTTCTTTCTTTCTTTCTTTCTTTCTTTCTTTCTTTCTTTCTTTCTTTCTTTCTTTCTTTCTTTCTTTCTTTCTCTCTCTCTCTCTCTCTCTCTCTCTTTCTCTCTCTCTTTCTCTCTTTCTCTCTTTTTCTTTCTTTCTTCCTTCCTGCCTTCCTTCCTCCCTCCCTCCCTCCCCTTATCCTCCTTATCTTCTTTCTTTCTTTTCTTTCTTCTTTTTTTTTTTTTTGGTGGTTTGTTTTGTTTTTCTTTTTTTCTCTTTTTTTTTTCTTTTTTTCCCTGTGTATGTGCAGAAAGTCTAATAGAACAAGAAGCATCAATACTGCAGAGTTCTAATAAAAATGAACCTATCTTTGGTCAGTTTAAGCTGTTGAAAAATCATCCTAATATATTCTTTAGTAGAGACACACTATGATTGCCTTGGTCTTGAAGCTTTGTATGGGGTAAGATTCTGCAAGACTGGGGTTAGATCTGAGATCAGTTAATGGATGATTTCACAGTGTGACAGGATCACTGAGATTGGAGGAAGACACCTCTTGGAGATCACCTAGTCCAGCAACCTGCTCAGTTCCGGGGCAGTTGGGGTAGTTTTCTCAGAGACAAGTTCTGGTTGGGTTTTGAGTAGATCCAAGGGAGGCAGCAAGTAGATCCAGCACCACCTGCCTAGCCCCCCTCCCAGCAGAAGTTTTTTTCTATATCTATATGAAATTTCCTCCATTTCCCTTTGTGTCCATTGTCTCTCATCCTGTCACCGGGCGCTAGGTTCCAGGCTCCATCTTTGCTGCCCCCATCAGGTATTTATACAGATGGAGAGGATCTCCCCGAGCCTTCCCCAGGGTGAGCAGTCCCAACTCTGTCAGCCTCTCATGTATGTCAGCTGCTGTGAATCCTTTGCCATCTCCTTTGCTTGGCTCACTCCAGTAGCTCCGTGTCTGTGTGGCAGTGGGGAGCCCAGAATTGGATCCAACACTCCCTGTGTGTCTCAGCATTCTCAGTAAAGGGGAAGGGTGACTGCCTTCAGTCTGCTGGCAATGCTTCTTTAATGCAGCCTCACATGCTCCTGGCCCTCTTCTGCTGCAAGGGTGCAGTGCTGGCTGATGTTCAATTTTGTGCCTGCCAGGACTTCCAGGTCCTTTTCTGTAAGGCTGCTTTCCAGCTGGTTGGTCTCCAGTCTGTAATGTTGCCTGGGTTTTTTTATCCCCAGGTACAGGATTTTGAACTTCCCTTTGTTGAACTTCATGGCAATCCTGTTTGCTCACTTCAAAGGGAGATGTTCAACCTTCACTCTGCTTTCAAACGTTAAAATTGATCATCAAGGAAAAGAACCCTCAAACACTCTCAAATGAAAATGTGTTGTTCCTGACAAAGGAGGATTAGAGAGTAAACAGAGAAATGCAACCCATCTCTTTAGTTATAATAGGATTTACCACATGTACTTTCATTCCTAGTGTTAAACTTTATTGAAATAAATCCCATTATACTTAATAACTGTACAGATTAGAGAGTCTTCTAAAAGTGATTGATCAGTATTAAAAAGCACAATTTGAATACCTTATGTGTCTATGCTGAATCTGAAAACTGAATAAACAATAAGCATTTCTGAAAGGATTTTTCTGTGATCAGCACTCAGTGTCTCTTGAAAATAATACCTTTTATTTTCAGTGGAAGGGATGTGGAAAAAGAGGTTACCATCTACATTATTTTAAGACCTAGGAAAGAAGGCTAAATAAATAAACAAACCCTGTGGAGAATCAACTAAGAAGATTATTTTTCTGTATGAAAATCTGAGTTATTATAATTTGCACAGTGTCTTAAGACAAATAACTAGAAGAGCAGTATAAAGCTGCTAGGTTGAATGACAGGAGATGTCTCATTAAATATATTTGGAATCAGTGTGAAGGACATGCAAAAAAATTGGTTGAATGTGTTTTTTTTGTGTAATAAGAATAGACAATGCAGCCTATGTAATACTACTGTATTAATTACTACTGATTTGCACTTCTCTTAGTAGCATCCCTACAACTCCAGTGGCTCAATAGCAATTTAGATATAATTTCAGAAATATCAAACCCTTCAGCTTTTTTTATTAGCTTTTTCAATTAGCATAACTTTCTTTTCTTGTTACACATCATAAGGCTGTAAATCTTGGGGTTCTTCTGTGTACTGATCCAGCCTCACTGAAGAGCACTGACAGCAGAATCTGTCCCCAGGCATTTTGTACATTTTGTTGCAGTGTTTCATTTGTCACTACTACTTACAGAATTTACCTTGGTGTAATACTGGTTTACATCAAGAGAAAAGGGAAAATCTTGCCACTAAAATCTACAGTGAAAATGTGCAGAGAGGGTGCTTTATTAGGAACTATTGCTTGTCAAAAATTAAACAAAAAAAAGTGAATTGAAATTACGTCAGTGTCTTATCCTGCAACATCACCTTTTATTCACTCACTAGTGGACACTAAAGAGATTGCAGGCTAAAGAATTTAAGGTACTTTTGGTCTTAAGGTACTTTTGTTTGACTACTTGGAAATTGAATGCAAAGAAGGCAATAGTGACCTAGGAAGAAAATATGAACTGGTTTAAATTAATTTAGCACTGTGAAAGTCAGTAAAAGCTATAATAACCTGAGAATAAACACCATGAGCATCATCCCCTCCCTCTCCCCCAGGTCTTTCAACAGTGTGGCTTTCTCTTCAGGAAACTGAATTTAACACTCTGTGTGACTGTTGGGTTAAGGTAGATGTGCAGCCACTCATTTTGCATAAGCAAAATTCTCTGCATTTTCTGTGTCTCTTTTTGTTTATAATAGGTAATAAGAGACCTATTGGGCTGACATGTTAAAATGTGTAATAACTGCCTCCTTCAATTTTCAATGTAGTTTTTTTTGGTGAATTTACATTCATGAGTTTTCTCATTCAGGGGTATTTTAGAGGGCTAAAGGAGACCAATGACTACATTGTGTACAATGATATCCAGGCAAGGGCAATGCAAAAATTTAATAAAAATGGAGAAGCTAAAATATTGAAAAACTAAACAGAAGGCTTTATTGATGCACGTGCTGAATACTACATCTCTAGGAAGAGCAGGTATAGAAATCTCAGCACATAATTAAAATTATTACCTGATAGGCATATCAGAGGTTTTGGGGAATAACTCACATGACTGCAATATTGATATGCCAAGGTAGAGCTGGCTCAAGAAGTCTGGGTTGATAAAAAGAGGAAAATATATTGCTTTATAATTAAGAACATATAGACAGAGGAGACAGAGACATAAGCAAACACCAGCGAAAGTCTGTAACAATGGAAAGAGCAGAGAATTGAACGACAGTCTTTGCAAGGGTCAACTGCGAAGATAATGTTAAAGAGGTAAAGCAATTGGTTCTGTTTCTTCTAAAACCTAATTTTCTCTAAAAAGTAAAGGTTGCACAACTCTTGATGAAGGAGACTGGACATGCAGGTTGCTTCTGCCCTGCTAGGCAGGAAAGCCTTCCAGAAAGGGTGAGAGCCCAAATTTATTTTGAATTGCAGAGCTCTGAGATGATGCAGCACATATTTCTAGGTTGGAAAACTTGGAGTATGTTTTTTGCTTCTTTTTAGACACAGGAATTTCTTGTCCTGGGCACATTTTTGCAATGCTATCAGGTGATGTATATCAGCAGAGAGCCATCCTGGGCACAAGGAGCACTGCCAAACAGCAGCTGAAAAGGCATTCCTGGCTGACCCCCGAGATCAAATGCTGTAAGATCATCAGCAACCATCAGTCTGCTGAGCTGTAGTTTTAACCAAACCATTTAAAAAGCTCCTGCAGCATGCTGAAAGCAATTTCTTGACAATGCACTGAACTCGAAAGAGAGTAATTAAAACTAGTTATTCTTGATTATGAATAACAGACAAAAATGAAACCGAAATTTAAAGATGAAAGGCATGATTAGTTGGAAAGAAAGGAGAAATGATTAAAAATAAAGACAATAGACATACTTTAAAAAGCCAGGTCATAATCTTTCTGCAGAAAGAAGGTCAAGGGAAAAGATTTTAGGAGAGTTAGCAGCCACAGAAAAGAAAGAAATGCAATATCTGTGCAAAGCAAGGATAAGAAAAAACTTCACTAAACATGAATACTTGCCAGGCCTGGGCAAAATGTTGAACTGACAGTCTGGTGTTTGGGATGAGAAGGCATGTGTGTGCAGCACCAGGAATGCAAGAACTGAGACAAGGAAAGGGGTCTAAACTGAACAGGAATACATTTTTTAGCTACTCTGATAGTAAGAAGCAGAGCAGAGCAAGCAATGATTAAACACCTGTCCCAAACAGTTAATGGCAGATCATACTAAAAAGGAGGAAAAAAAATTAATATTCAGCCCTGGCCATCACATTGAGTGTTCGTTGATCAGATGGTTAATACCATTGGCACCAGTGACAGAAAGTCCAGAACAACAGACTGGTGAAAGAATGTATTTGAATATTTTCATAGTTTGGTGTCTATACACTGAATGGCCTTGAAACTTCTTTAAGAGTTTTTCCAGAACAAACAGAAAAAATGTCAGTGCCATTAACTGTAAACTTATTCAGAAACGATGGCATTCCAGAAAGGGCAAATGTATTACCTGTCTTTAGACATAGTAGAAAAAAAAGAGAGGAAATTACAGACCAGTCAGCTCAGCTCTGAGTCTATAATGTTCACAGAAAAAATAATCAAAAAGCTTGGAAAATAGCTAAATGACAAATAATAGCCAGAATAGATTTAGAAAAAAAAAAGTCACATCAACTAAATTTCTTTTTATGAATAATAGCAGGCTTTTCAGATAGAGGAAAAAACCCAACTGACTTTAGTAAGCTGGTTAGTTCTCTGTCATATTTTGTTTTCCTATAAAACCCTAGGCAAAACTACCTTGATGGAATTACTGTGACAAGAAAAAAGGGACTGGGGAGCTGTTCTCATAAAATGCATCCAAAAGTTCCTGGTCAAAATGAGACAATATTTCAAATTATTCTCTAAATACATTTTTCAGCGTCAGTCACTCCTTGCGTCAAAGATGTTATGAAAGAGCTTATTTATTTCATCTGGGGATGGTAAAATGGAAGCAGTTAGAAGAACTAGGGTGGTCAGTCTCTAGAATTCAGAATAAATGGCAAAAGGATACATTGTCTGAAAATACCAAATTGATGACTTGATGTGGATTAATGAAATAAGGCTAGGACAGGGCTACAAGAACACAAAATTTGGCCTGTGAGGGAGGAGCAGAGAAGGCAGAGAAGAGGTGGCAACATGATAACACTCCCCAAAGGTGCAAAGGAAACAGGAATAAATGGTCTCCATGCACGTTAGTATGAAGAAGAAATGTGGTGGTTTTTGAACAATAAGAAGGGTGTTTCTGGAGGCACATCAGGGTAAAATACCTCTAATTAGCCTTGTTAATCAGTGGTCATCTGAACTAAGAGGATATTGGATGCTGCAAGTTTTCCCTGCAAACATGAGTTAGGAACACTGAGTGTGGTTACCTTGCCTTGACATGCACTAGACAACCCCTGGGGGTATCTTTCACATCTGCTTTGCATTAGAGAAAAATTGCTAACTACTACCAGATTGAAATTTCATTGTATTGGAGGACAACTAAAATTTTTTATATGCGAGATAAGCATTCAATTTGTTTTACAAAATGTGAAGCATTCTTCTCTGCATCTTTCCTTCCGCAGCTTTTACTAAGACAATGATATTACCTGTAGAAAATGTACAAGAGCAGAATAATCTGAGAGGTATTTAAAGTATCTCTAAAAATATTTTGATGATTTTACTGTATTGATATTAGCCACTTGACCTAGGAAACAACTGCTGCAGGTTGTATTGGGAATGGGGGAATCTGTGTTTTTGGTGGTGTTTAGTTTCAGTCTCACCATGTGGCCACTAAACCCTGCTGGGGTGGCATGTTTACTCCTCTGAGATCTAGAGCTGGTTGATGCACAAATGTATAGATTGGCTTGGAATTGGCAGATGCCCTGCTCAGCTGGTAAGAATATGGAGCAAGCACGTGTGGGAGGAGGATGAAAGACACAAGGGACCGTGCTTTGCCTCCTAGGACATGAGCCCAGTGCCAGAGATCTGCCTTATTTGATTTTGACTACAGCACTGCTTGGGGCTTATGGGCTCAAAGGAATGGCAAGGGACACACTGCAGCCACTGTGCTGAGAGCACCACAGAAGCTGTGCTTGAGGAAAAAGTCAGGGAATGGATAGCTGGGGGCCTGCAGCACTGCAGGCTGGAGAACAAGGTGTTGGTGAGAACCATGTGGGGAGAAATTTAGACTATAGAGGATAAGCTGGATGACCCAAACTTGTCTTTTCTGATGTAAAAGTAACAACAAAAGCAACCAGCCAGCAAAACTTTGTTATTACTGTTTGTGATCAGGATCCTCCTTTGAGGTTTGTGTAGGCAGTTTTGACTGACACTCTGTTCCTCCTGCATATGTTGAACTCTCAGCAGAATTCACTTGCTCCAGGTATATCAGGTAGCTGAATTTGCTGAAAATCATGTTGTAGTAGGAAAAAAGAAAATCAAAATATGACATCTCTGGTTTGCTTTAGGTCAATAAATTAGGCTTTTTTTTTCAGAGCTAAATTTTCTCAATGTAAAGTAAGAAAAGACCCTTTCAGAGGATTATTAAAAAATGTACATACACTGATTTTATTTACCATGGAACTAATTTACACATTATCTATAATTTTAAGAATCATAGCACTGTGGATAATAGATATGTATGCTATGTCTTGGTGGCTACATTAGAATACAACGAATATTGTAAGCCCTGGAGTCAAACTGCTCTTATTTCCACTAATGCCATAATTCAGCATCTTCTGTTAAGTAAATGCCTGTACAAAAATATTATACTTTTTGTTTTTCTTTACAGATATTTTTTTTAAGAGGAAATTGTTGCATAAAGAAATATGCTCCTCTCCTCTAGTGCCTAGGATAAAGGACTTAAATGAGACTGAGAGAGTATGAGATAAAATGCAGGGGTGGCAGCCATGTGTCAGCAATCAGAAAATAATGATTTAGTTACTCTATTCGTCTGGATATTTTGATTCTTGTTATTTAGATGCACTTTACTACATTTAGCTGCCATTGAAAATAGGGTTCTGTGATGAGCTTTTGTGATAAACACCCTTTAAACATCTTTTCTTGCATCAGAACACCTGAACATTTGCTGCAGATGATGAAATAAAATTAACTCAAATTCCATTTCATTTCCTGGCCTCCAGGCTGTCCTGTCCAACTCAACAGATTTGCCAGAACCAAGGCTTAGAAAAATCCCGAGCAGCTGAAGGTATTTCAAACCTTTGTCATTTGTCACACTGCTCATAGTCTGTGCCTTTATTTGCTTTCAAAGACTTGCAGTCTCACTGGGTTTTGGGTTTTTTTTTTTTTGCTTTTGGCGCAAACTTAAAAATACGGATAAAATAGTGTTTTAAACATCCTGCATGAAAACAACGTTTCGTTTGGTGATGTTGCCTGGTCTAGTCAGCTGCATTAAGAGGTGTTGGAGGGCTAAACATCATAAGTGGCCAGCAGGCAGAAGAGAAAATTAAACCTGTGCTTGAGGTCTCTAGCTGCCGTGTCAAGGATGAAGTGAAGTGCCTATCAAGCTGGAGAGGGAGTCAGAAGGCTGGGGCTTGCAGGCTCTGGGGCTGCAGGGCTTGTGCGCTCCCTGCACAGCGGGAGGAGAGCTGTGCTGGCTGTGCAAGCCTTCATCGCTCTGGCGCTGCCTTACACGCGGGCTCTGGGCAGAGGCAGCTGAAGAGAAGCCAGCTGCAGGCAGCAGGGTTGGCTGGTCACCAAGCACAGACTTGTTTCTGTCAGCCCTGACTGCAGAGTCGTGTCTGATGTTGTGTTAGTTAACACATCCCCTCAAGCCTTGTTCTCCCACAGCTCATTAGGCACTCTCCAGCTTTTAGTATTGACTGAGATTCATGCATCCGTGGTTTGTAACATGCCTTTCTTTTTTTTTTAGGTCAGCTCTGTAAAAGGACCTCATGTCATTTCACTGGCTTGTGCAGATATTTTAAAATTACCCTAGTACACAACTTATACATCTGTCACACCTTCGCTTTTTTTTAAGGCTGTATTTAATTTTTAAAAGGCACCGATTTTTCCATAAAATGGTCAGGTTAGAAAATCTTCCACTAGTGCAACAGGGAAGAAAAAAATAGATACTGAATTCTTTGACAGATTGTTTCAAGGTAACAGCCTAATATCAAGTCAATATAAGGTGAAATTATTACAAGTATCCAGCCTGGAAGGAATTAAATCCCTGCAGAGCTCATTTGCATCTGGACATTATGGCTTCAGAAAACACTTTTTGATCTAAAATACGCCCTCTTTTGCTTTTGTTCAAGAAAAAGTCTATGAATCCTGTTTTAATCCTGCAGTAGATTTAAAATTATGGAAGTCAATAAGTCCTCAGTGTGTTACTTTCCAGTTGGCATGGTAGAAGCCAATTGCTTTGCTTATTTGGAAAAATTAGATGAACATCTGGGCACACTTCATGTCTGAAAGAAAAACAGAAGATTTTAAAACCAAACACAATTTCAGAACATATTTGATGTTCAGTTGGTCTGTGCAGTAAATAGACAATTTTGGAAAGAAAAGGAAAAAGGAGAAAGGTGATATTTACATCTTTGAAAGAGAGGCAATTATTAAGTGATGGATCATAATATGTGTGGTCCAAATGCTAGCTCTGCTGAGCCCATGTTTTCTGTTTCCAGTAAAATAGCTAATTTTTGCAGGTATTTTGTGGGTTTTCCCTAAGATACAGAGCTGAGGATTAGAGAGAGGATGATTATTCTGTGAAAAAATATTCACCCATTGGCAACTACCTAATCCTTTATGGATTGTCTGGATGAGTCCATTCTGCTGTGAAGTGTTTGCTTATTTTCCCTGACATAATTACTCTGAGAGCATCTGATGTGCTGGCTGAAGAATATAACATGCCTGGATGTGCAAGAGCAAGTCTGGCAGGATATTTAGGGTAATACTTTGGGTTTGCTGATGGATATCAGAATCCAGGCACATGCATATGTCAGTTTTATGTCTTGCCATCAAGCAGCCATGCCAGCAATGGGCAGGCCTTACAGACTGAGCCCTCCTGTGCAAAGGGAGCCATTGGACTGCATGACTGCATTTGCTCATTGAGAGCTGGAGGGCTAAAGTTTGGCCCTTGTGGTTTAACAGTGTGCAACTTCATCAGGATGCCTGGGGACAGACAGGGGGTCTCTGTGCCTGCCAACCTGCCTTTGCAGACAGGATGTGCAGGACTCTCTTCTGAGCATGGATCAATTCTTCTCCAGGAAATTCAGTGTCAATCAATGTCAAGTTAAATAGGAGCAGCTGTAGCCCATGACTGCCCTGCTGTATGTATCTGTCTCTTTTCCCCCAAAGGATAGTCATGAAGACCCACAAAGAGGTCAGGTGGCACTGGCAAAATGTGACAACCACAGTGAGAGAGCAGGACCCACCTGTAATTCCAAGCCATATTTATACTTATTATTAATAAACAATGATCCATCAGTAGGTGGAACTGCAGCAAATAACTGTTCTGCTGTTTGGGCTAATTACTCCAAGCTGATGCATCTCTGATCATGTTAGGCACTTTTTTTTAGATCACATTTTCGCTAGATTTAGATATTAGTTGTCACAAAGATGTGAGGAAATAGAAATGAAGATTGTGGGAATTAAGTTTAAGTTTATCATAGACCTAGGCTCCTGAAGAGGTTTTTGGCACCTGTTAAGTGACTTGATCTCTGAGAGCTGCAGGTGCCCTCAGAGTGCTCTTGTTACATGCACATATCAGGTCCCATGGGGTGCCTTGGCCATGCCAAGGGTTTGAGGCCCCTTGACTGCTTCAAACATCAAACCTTGTCTGCTCTCGTCCACTGTCCCAAATCCGTGGCAATAATCTCTTAGCTCCTCTTTTTCTACTACTGTGGGAGGATACATAGAGGAGAAGGGATGCACTAGCCTTGGTTTTTGATCTCCAGTAATGCAGTAAAGGTCCCACGTGGGATTATTTGTGGAATATACATGAAAAAACTAACAGCAATATGGATAGGGTAGCCATTGGTTTTGCTCAGTTCAGAGCTTCAGTGAACTCTGACTTCTGAGAGTTCCATATGGACACGAGAGAATACCGTAAGATGATGTTGTTCTATGATAGAGGAGATGGCACTTTATAGATTTGGGACCAGTGAAATTGTTCCAGTAGTGGTACCAGTAATGGTACCAGCAATGGCAATGGTAATGGTAATAGTAATGGTTCCAGCCATTCATAGGATGAAGGGGCTGGACTGAGTCCAGTGTTTCTGACAGGATAACGTTCATGAAAGCTCTGTACTGTGGCTAGAGACTTCAATGTTGAGAAGAGGTTATTTATTCTTTATAGGGCAGATAACATATATAATAATAATAATTAAAAAACCCCCCGCATCAGCTGTAGTGCCTGGGTATAGGAACATTCAGAATGTTTAACAAGATGTTCCAGGTTCTGCTATATGAAGCATTTACATGGCATCCCTTGGCATACTGTGCCCGTGTTGGATATGATTCAAGGCCAAAAGCATGTCAGTTGTTACAGGGTTTGATTTTGGGGCATGCTGAAAGATAGGATACTTCAGTCTTCAGTAGTCCTGGCATATGATTGAGTGAATTAGTTCAACCTAATGACATAAATTCTTGTACTGTGGATGAGATTATTTTTACCTAGGATTTTTTTTTTGGGCTTTATTACTCCATCAGGGTTTCAGAACTCTCTTATAAAACAATCAAAAGCCTTGAAATAAAGAGTTACTCCAGAGATTAGAAAACTCAAACAGAAATCACTAGAATGAATTTGTAGGACTAACATCTTAGTTTCTAGGCAAAAATCTGTTGGCCAAATAAATATATATTAAACATTGAAGCAAAAAATCCAATTGTTCTCTTTTATTTTAATTTATGTTTAATAATCATCTACTGTTATTTTTATGATCCTCTTTAAAGTTTCTGGAAACCTTCATATACAGCACGGAGTTTTCTTGAGCATTTTGCCTAATTAGTTTGCAGAGGACTGACAGCTGACATGACTTCCATTAATCAATTCTGATACTCTACATTAACTTTTCTTTTACCATGTGTATTAATTCAGTGCTGAGGGCCTGTCAGGAAGTGGTTGAGAATCCCTCCGGGATTGTACATTTGCTTGAAACCGAAGTGTAGGAAGATAATAAATCATGTGAATTTCTGACACTTCTCCCCATTTGTCATTAGGCTTTTGAAGCAATTAAAGTCTGACAGTTCAGCCACACAGGTTCATTTGTTTTGCTCAAAAATGAAATGCAAGAATTGTTTTTTAACAAACAGAATTTTTGGGATTTTTTCCTGGCTTTTCAGCTGCATTGATTAACAGCTCATTTCTCTGCTTCATCAATTGTAGTCTATGTCATGACAGGTCTTTTTCAGTATATGAATTTTTGTTGCTTTTTATTTTTAATAATAATCAGGAGAATTGATAAATTATAGAAAATAATAATAATAGTAATAGTAATAATAATAATAATGATAATAATAATAATAATAATAGCAGCTATCATCAGTGAGAATTTGTGTTTTATCTTCTTTTCATTATATAAAGTCAGAAGGATTAAATTAAAATAAATTTTTTGGTGGTAGAACGTCCCATAAAACCTAAGGGCACTGAACACCCATCTTCAGTCTGACTTAGATGTCTAGCTTCTTTCAAAAATTTCCTTCTTCAATAAATGCAAGAATTCATAAAATAGAAATATGACAGTCATGGCTTCTGCATCAGCAAGAGGATGACAAAGTTTTCCTTTCTTACCCATTATTAAGATGTGTTCTCTTGTTTACCTCAAATATATCAGTTTCTTGGATTGAAAGAAGTACAAACATGTAGATTCTGGATCCTGTGAACTTTCCTTCCTTCCCTCCATGCCCCCTCCTCTCTTTACTTAGCTAAACTACAGAAACAGAAACAGAGATCTTCTAAATCGGATTCTTTTTTCTATATTGAAGCAGTTATAGAAACATTTAAGGTATGAATTTACACAGTCACAAAGATGTAATATCTCAAAATGCTTTTCTAAAAAATGATGGAAGATAAAGAGATACATTTGGTAATTGAGTTACTCTTGAATGAGAATATCTTTGTGTAGATTTAAGTCAGCATTTCCACACCAAAACATGTCATTCCTACTGGCCTTTAGATAGAATTTACATTCTAGCCAGCCTACAACTTACATGACTTTTTTAGGAATCACTGCTCTTGGATTTTGCAGATGCAGTGACTGTCAATTATTTCTTGTGTTTCAGCTGAAAAAAATTCTCACATAACATAATGTCAAATTAAATTTCTGGTACTGACAGGAAAAAACATGAGGACCTCTTAAGATCCAAGAAAATCTGTCATTTGTTGTCCCATTTTACAGAAAGGATCTTTACTAAAGTGTATTTAAATAGCAGCACTTTTGATACATACATATATTTCAAGATAGAAAGGTGACCATTCAAAATACACCTTACCTCATGTTCCAGAAGAAATTTTTGTATGAGTTGAAAAGGAGTTCAGTACAGTCCTGGTCATAATAGTTTTACTAAAAAAAGTTATTTTTTTATGACTCAGAGGAGAAGATTGTTGAAAATATTAAATCTTTAGCATTAATTGCAAACAAAAGGAAATGCAGTTGAAACACCAGAGAAGAATCTTCAAAAGCTACCCAGCAATTTTAACATTTGATATTCACAGAATCACAGAATAGGTCAGGTTGGAAGAGACCAAAGTGAAACTTTGGTCCAACCTCCCTGCTCAAGCATCAAGGATCATCGTGGAGCACATTGCATAGGAGTCTGTCCAGATGATTCTTGAATATCCCCAGTGAGAGAGACTCCACAGCCTCTCTAGACAACCTGTATGCTTGTTTTTGACAGGAAGCAGATATTTATTTTTTTTAATTAATAAAATTTAACTCTGTTAGAAAGAAATTATAGGAAATCTTTCCTACGGGTACTTTCTTTGCTTAGTAGTGAAAATGTGTAGCCTAGTAGATAAAACTACTCTGTGTCATCTGCAAAGAACCTTGAACATATAAAAAAACCTCCTCAAAAACTTCAGCATATGAATTAAGAAATAGATGTTGAAGAATCCCTGAAACTTCACTTAAAAGAACAAACAGTGAACAGTCGTGTGGAAACATACTCAGATCACAGCCTTACACTGATCCATCCACAGAGTTGATGCTATTGTAACCCTTCTGATGCCATTGTAACCCTATTGATCAGCTGTGTTTTGTGTGCCATTCTCCAGCCCTACTCACACAAATTTGATCAGACTAAATCACTGGATGTGATGGGAAAAGTGTTTGAACTTTTCCCCTACTGCAAATAATTTGGTGGAGTTTGTGATGTTACTTGAGTATTTAAGTGTCAATTATTCAGGTTAATAAGAACATGAAAAACTGGAAATCAGTTGCTTCACTTGAGAGGCAATGATCAGGACTATAAATAAAGCCTACAATTTACAGAGTATGATTGATTTGATAATAATTTAGAGAAGCTGAGCTGGTTTGTATTTTGGATAGGAGCATTAAATGAAGCAAGCAGCTAATTAGGGCATGCTAATTCATGTGCAAAAGGGAGACCAGTGTGACAATGGACAATATACTCCAATCTCAAAGCTGCTTGTAAGGCATAATTTACATTCACACTGGCTTGTAAGAGCAGAGAGCTACAGTTAACCTCACTGAGAAGATACACTTGTCAATAGTATGCTAATGGAATAGATGCTATTTTGATAGCTAAGTTTTGAGATTTAATTTTAAAGTAATTTTCAGCATTTTTTCAGTCTTACAGTCTGCAGTGACTCAAAAATAAAAACATTTGCTTCTCTTATCAGGTTGAGACACTTCTGAAATCAGAGACCTAAAAGGAAAAACCTTTCCCACATATGGTCAGAGACATGTTGCTACAATGGGGAATTGGAGGACCTAAATTTATGTGCTTTTCAGAAATGGATATCTTAGTGCAAATAATTGGCAGTGATATACAGATGAATTGATTGAGGGCAACCAAATGCAATTTTGACTCAGTGTGCTCACCTTTCTGTAGGGGGAGTGGGGCCCAGTGGAACTTGGATGCACAGGACATCAATTTTTTTAAGACAAAAGCTCAATGTTAAATGTTGCTGTTTTTTCATCAGATAAATGGATGTATTAAATATGCAATTGGAAAGTTTCAGGAACATTTATTTCAGACGTGTCTGGGGCCTTTGAACCAAAATTTAATCTCTTTAATAAACCTCTAGTAATAATTCCAGCTATCACAGTTATAAGAAGCTTTTTGCTTCAGATCAATGGAATTGCTTTGTATGGCTAGGCAGCCAAAAAGATCCTAACTCTTCAGGCTGACAGCAGAGCTGAGCTGTGGGGCCCAAGACATCTCTGTTGACTTCAGTGGGGCTCTGAGCTTTCCGTAGAATTGGGAGCTAATGCGAAAGAGCATCTCCAGTTAATCTAAAAACACTTGAGACAACAAAAACTGAAATGCACAAATTCCCTCCATGAAGAAATAGTTACGGTGTTTATTGCACTTTCAGTGCCTGCTCTAATTTTTACTGTCATGGCTGGGTAATCTACTTTTTCTTATTTTCCATTTTATGTCCATGTATGGTAAATACTAAATGTGATATTTTATTGAAATGGTAATCATTTCTAGAACCATCTAATGATGAAGTGCAGTGGCACTGAATTACATGGACCTAGAAATATAGTTTATACACGTTTCCTAAGGAAGACAAAATTCTAGAATTATTTTCCTTTTAAGTGTATACATTACTGACTCTGTTAATGTTCATTATTCCAGTTCTAATCTACCTCAGAAAAATCTGTGTCCTGGAGGAGACACCCTTTGGTCAAACCTAATTAAACCTTTCCTTCAGCTTCTTTAGCCTAATAGAAGAGAGTTCTGAGTACCTGGAGAAACTTAACTTCTCTTCAAAAGCTTTTGGAGCATAATTTGATTCAGTCAAAACTATCTCCATAATCCTCTGGAAAAAAAGAGAGAAATTCTGAACTATTTGAAAAGGAATGAGGTTTAATTTTTCTACTGTCATCTAGGAAGGTGTAGGGAAGTTATACTTACCAGTTAAATTTTGTAAAGTACAGAATGGTTAAAGTGTATAGCTCTTCCACATAGCTAAAATAACACTAGTTTGAAAAAGCAAATGCAAAAATTGAAATAACAAAATATTATTTCTTCAACACTGGCTTTTTCTTAAATGTATGTATTTTCTTTAAGCTGCCAAACAGGTAATGCTTTTTTTATTAGTACTTCGTTGTACTCAAAGATGATCACTCCAGGATAGAATACAAACAAAATAGTTGAGTGTATGTAAGCATACTTTTTTCTTATGGTCATTTTACCTGAGACATGTCTGAAGACTTTTAGCAAGAGTGATGGTTAAAAAGACGGTGAAAAAACAGTTGTGGTTACTCGCAGTACTGTGAGAACTCTTCCTCAGCAGAGAAAAAACAAAGCACACAGTGAGAAGATGTTTCAGAATAGGCTTTGGCTGACATTAGGGGCAGTTTGCACTTGTGGCCAGGTAAAGGGAGTTAAACCCCTGTGAATTACCTGTACAACCACATTGGGGCTAATTTCTGTTGCTTCAGCAGTTACACTGCTGAAGGTAAAATTATGTAACAAAAATGGACAGAGTGGTCACAGAATGAGAAGATACTGCTCAATGTCTGAATCACAGTAAATGAAATGATTGGGTGAAAGCTTAACCCTCCACTGGCATGAAGAAGGCAATTTAGCTAATACCACCTCAGCCTGGCAGTTTCAAAATCTCTATTGTGTAGCCTCAGATACAAAATGATCTGAGTTTGTTTGAGGCAGTGGGGGGAAAGTAATTATAAAAGGCCTGACTTTGTTTTTTGCATCTGTAATTAACAAATTGAGACTGAAAAAAAGTCAGAAGTAGAAATAGTAAATGATCCTGCTCAGCCCCAGGCAGGTGGTTAAGGAGGTTAAGAGAGAGATCATGCAGGGTTCTGTCTGGATCTCAGTAGGCAAGGCTCAGTAATAAATGGCTTAATAAAATAACTGTTTAGACAGAATAAGAAGAATATATTTAGGGGTATATCTTATATCTCATGACAATATGAGGCTGAATTTATGCTAGCGTAGGAAAGCAAGTAAAAATTTGTAATCCAATTAAAACCAGTACTTCTTTGCAAGAAGATATTAAAAGATTAATATTTATAAATTATAAAAATCATAATGTATTCTTGTTATTCCCATGTCTCTGTGTTCTCTGAAAGGATGCAATGATGAAAGAAATGGATGGTGAAAAAAGAGATGGAACTACCTTGAAAGAAGACTAATGCTGGAAGTATCTTGAAAGAATAATGTTAACTGCTTGCTTTCAGAAACTGGTTTCCTCTGTAGTCTCCTTCAATTAGCATGAAACCATCATGGAGAGACAATTATACTTCATTAGGGATCCATGAATCCAGGAAATGAAACAGTCCATTCTCTCTAGACACTGCAGACAGTGACAAGATATTTGCTTTGTGGATCTAATCTGTTTTACTTATGTCCCAGCCATGGATTGCAGCAGTTCTTACAAAGATTGTCTAATGGGTTTTTCAGCCATATTTTCTACTTGCAGGAAAATTACTCCACCACTAACCATTTCTGTTGTGCAGTTTTTTTGTTTTTTTTTTTTTTTTTTGTTTGTTTTGGTTTTTCCCCTAAAAAAGTATTCTATAGGAAGATGAGAGACAATTCATGTTACAGGAACTCAGCATGTTACAGTGGCAAATGCCTCTGATATAAAGTAAGGATTTATGAACTTCACAGGATAAAAAGAAAGAGAGTGACTTATGGTTATCTGTCAGCATACTGAGAAAACCACAGACAAACTGGCAGCATGTAAAGTTTAAAAATTACTCACAAAATCTGAACAGATTGTTCTAAACTTTTTGCTCTTCTGCATTCATCAAGGCCTAGTGCTTTGTTTGGAAAGAAACAAAATCGCTCTCAGAAGCTGAGTCATTTAACTGAATTTTCATTGGCGTGTTCAGGCACTAGTGCTTCAGAGTAATGTCCTTAATTAATGACTTCTGGAAGGAAGACAAAATAGAATGAAATTAGAGTCATTCAAGATTCTGACAGTAATAGTTTGAAAGTTAGCTGCTACAGGATTTCTGAATAGCTCATGAGAAAACAAAGATTCTGTCACCTTAAGAAAAATTATACGTTTCTATGAAAACTAGAGACACATGTTTGCACATGATTGTATAAAGAAGTGATAGGTAGGTTGTTTAGCTTGTCACATATCCACAGTTTTGGAATTTATATGCACAGATTGAATTTTCAGGCTGGAGATGTCAGGCAACAAATATGTATTTGCTGTGGTAGGTATTGTTAGCTGGGAGTTTTCAGGTGAAAATCACACAACAAAAGTCAGTGAAAGAAACATTTTATTGCCACCATATGCAGATTTTGGAATGGATGGGTAGGATTTCTGCTCATACTGAGGAGCTGCATACCTAGTGTAACCAGTAACACAACACCAGGGTGTGATACAAAGAGCCAGGATGTGGGGGAAAAAAAAAATCAGGCTCTAAAAATTTTTTTTACCTCAGATTCAGACTGCTTTCTCAAACCTGTGCATCTTGAGTGAGAAACCTAACTGTGGCAATTAAACTAGTATCTTGATCTCAGTATCACTCTCCACGGGTTTGCAATATTAATTAGGCCACCTTGAGACAGGACAACCACTCATCCAGCATTGATGCTCCTGTCAGTGCTGTGGGCTACAGAGAGCCAGGGCTTGCATCGTGCTATGCTCTCTTCCAGACAACTAATTTGGCAAGCAGTTCTTCTGTGACAAGCAGGCTTGTTATCTGTCACCCATTTCAAAAGGCTCTGGCTTTCCTTACTTCTAGAGTAGCTTTTTTTTGAATCCTGAAATTTACATTGAAAGAGTAACCGCCTGTTTCCCCAGGTGCAATGGTTGTGTCTCAGAATTGAATCTTGCCAAGGGACAGCTGCTACAGCTCTGTTTGAAAGCTGTGGGTAGGTACTTAGCACATCCACAGGAGGAAAGCAGCTAGAAGAAAGACATTTCTGAGAGAAATTTGATGTGGCACCATGTTGCAGCAATGAGATTTTTTTTCATTGCTCTGGTGGGAAAAATTATGCTTTTTATCCTTCCCACTGGAAAAAACTACAAGGCAAAAGCTTTTTTCATGTTGATGTCTCTATTCCTGGACTTTATCCACCATCCCTGCCCTCCATCCCAACTCTCAGCTTCAGTTCTAGAGCACAAGAAAAAATGTGTGTCTCCATTCAACAGGGATATTTAAGCTGATGTTTAGATCCCAGTGACTGTTGGAAAACAATACGCTGAAACATATGGAGCATGCTGGGCTAAATCAACATTTCAATAAAGAGAAATGGTGGAGTCGATAAAATAACACTGGTGTCAGTGAGTTAAAAAAATGGAGAATGGAATTAGGCTAAGAAAAAAATATGCTCCATCATTTTCCTCAGACTATTGTCTAAGCAGATTTAGTCCAACATCTTTTTCTTTAGATTTTATTAGCTTTTCATTAGTTTTATTTTGTAAAAGGGGAGAAGGTTGTTGCTTCTCTGATGCTGTGTAATTTCTACATGACTTTTACAACAGTATAGGTTTCTTTTCTCTTAAAAGAAAAAAAGAAAGAGAGAAGGAAAAGCCCTGACCTCTGCTTCACATCAGAGTTTTGTGCCTGTTTTGTGGTATTTTTCATTACACTTCCACTGCACAACAGTATGAAGTTGGATGAGTTTTGCAGTCAACCTTTGAGGTTTGGGTTTTGACACACAGACACATTACAGAAAATAGTACTGGCTTGTGGGCAAAATGATGCTCAGAATACCTGGTCATTCTCCCAGAAACTCAAGATGGATAAATCTTTAGTCTCCATGTAAACATAGGAAGAAGCAGTGATGTTTCAGCTTTGCATTTAGGGTCAAGGGCTGGCTGTACTTGAAGATACATACGAGAGAACAGAAGTGAAGAGATGAAAAGGCTCAATCTGAACTTTGGGAGTTCAGTGACATTGGGATATAGGATTGCTTTGGAAGAAAACTATTGGCTGTGGATTTAAATTTATTTTGACTTTCACAATGTGGCTTCCATTCTCTCAAATATTATATAAATTCTGACGAGGCAAAATCTGGTTTTCTCTGAACAATGAATTATCCTCAAAGGAGCTAAAGGAGATCTCCAAATCCACAACCGCTGTTCTTACAGGAGACTTCAATTTTCTGGGAACACCACTTAAGGGGGAACATTTCAACTTAGCTGGGGACACCACATAGCTGAGACAAATGGGTCCAGAAGACTCCTGAAATACCTGGATGATAACTTTTTGGTGCAGATACTAGGGGAGCTGAATAGAAAAGATGCCTCCTTGATCTGCTACCTACCAACAGGGAGGATCTTGTGAGCAAAGTGGAGATTGATGGCCATCTTGGCCACAGTGACCATGAAATGATTGACTTTAAAATCTATGTTGACAGAAGGAGAAGTGTCAGCAAAACTTCAACTCTGGACATGAACAAAAAATCTTGAAGTCCTAAACATTTAAAGTTTTACCTTACTTTTGATTGTGCTGAGTAGTATAACGTGCATTTTGATAGATGAAAATATTGCCCTTAATTCCTAAAACTTTACATGAATGATAAAAATTTTAATAGGTGGTATGTCATAAATTCCAATAAGTATAATACCTGTAAAAAGAAAGGATTTTGAAAAAATATTGGAAATAATTGATATGACAAAAGTGCCTGTTGTGGAAAGAGCAGGAGGAATAGCTTATATTTGCTCTAAAATAAATCACAACATACAGTTTCCTCATCCTGAAAGTAAGGAAATTTTTAATCCTGCTACTTATTTCTACTTAACTTGTTTTCTTTACATAGAGGAGAATAATTTTGCATATTTTTTTGTGTTTAAATTAGCCTTGAACAAAGTTTTGTAATTTTATTTTCTGTTTAGAAAAGTTCAGTTCTTATACATATGGATAGCACAAAGCAACCAAAATGTCTGATGGGAATCTTCTTCAATAAGTTTATTAATGAAGTAAACAAGACTGTCACTGGAAGCATGAAAATTTTTCTAATTATACATGTTTTAAAAATGTTTCTAATGTCCTACATTTTATAAACCCTCTTGCCAGTATGTTGTGAACTTGCCATAATTTTATATTCTTAAGATGTATTTATGACAGTCAAAGAGCTGGAACTTGTGTTAAGTACAGGACTTACACCACAGATTAGACAACGCAAATGTACATTTTTGTTTATTTATGTGGCTTGAGAATTAAAAGAAGCATTATCACTCAGAAGACTGGAGGAAGGTGAGGATACCATAACAGTTCATTAATAAAATAATTTTCTTTACAAATTAGAAAATACTAAAGGAAATGTTCCATTTTCCTCTCTAGAACATCAGTTTTAGAAATTTAAGGGAAATTAAACCCCTACATATAACATTGTGATTTTTCCTTTACAAAAATATCATATGTTGAACAACATTCTATTCACTGCAGAAACTGGACACATCAAAAACCTTTATAATTGGAGAACACCATTGTTCAGATCTTAAACACAGGGGCCAAGGTAAAAATTTAATCTGAGAAATAATTTCTTGTTTTGTCTTTGGAAAATAATATCTTAGCTGCAAAGTAGGTTTTAAGATATATTTGAGTATTATCCATGTTTTAATTTTGTTTTTATACAGCACACTAGGTAGTAAAATACTGCAATGTAAAAGGTAAATGACAAATGCTTTAAGTAGGAAGCAAAGAGCATTTTTTAATGTTCTAGTTTAAAAAAGTTAATAACTACCCATAAATCTATTAAACAAACTGTTAAAAGTAAAATAATTTCTGATCTCAAATGGCTGCGGATTTTGGATCTCCTATTGTCTAATGCCAGTGAAATTGAAAATTCTTCTCATTTGAACTTCAGAATTATCTCAAAATATTTCACTTGTTATTTCACTGGGGAGAAAACCTCCTTATCAAACAGTTTTCTCTTCTGAATATTGCTAGACCTTACTTCTTTTGTAAATTACATTGTTGAGACACAGACAGAGCTAAGTGAGAAGCCTCATGATTTTAACATGCAATAAAATCTCATTGAAGCAGGCATATAGTCTGAACAAGAGGCAAAGAAATTGTTAATAACATTATTGCAACTGATAATAAGTGTTTAGCAGCCCATAAAAATACTGACAGGGCCTTGAAAATATTGACAGGAATGGAATTATAGTCCCAAAATAAAAACAGGAAAAGAATATGAGCTGGTAAACCAGACTGGAATCAGTGAGCCAATGGGAAATATTCTATAACTATTAAAAGGCTTGAATGTCCTTGTCAAAATAAAGGTTTTTAAAGCAGTAAAGAAAGAAAAATTTTGGACTGAACCCTTGCAAAAAAAAAAAAAAAAACTGCTTATGGAATGGTGATGAAAAATGCCTGAACACAACAGACTCAAACACCATAATGTTCTCCAAGTCAGTCAAATAGCAGCTTTCTTAGTTATGCAGACTTATTTTGTTTTCAAAGACAGATTAAGAGAGCAGTCATATTTTAATCTGGAATAATTCACTGTGAAAATTAAAACCAATTGCTACCCTAAACCTGATCTTATACATTCACAATTTTATTTTTGTTTGCTTTTTGCTCTGTAGATTTTAGGATTCTTTAGAAATTTTGAGAAAAATAAATATTCTTGGTTCAACAGCAGGGGAATATCTGAATGATATTTGAAAGTTATGGACTTTATTGACTGACCCCTATCATCTGATTCAACTTCAAGGGCTGATTTATCATGACTTATTCTAAGATTGATTTATCCTATAAACCAATACTCAGGGAAATAAGTCTGTCCTTAGAGTAGTTAGTCTGAATACTTGAGAGCATAGTGATTGCTAATACACACTTTCAGTCCTTGCAGAGAGAAAATGTAATGAATGATGGTCTATTCTTCCTTGGGGAATAAAAGTACTATGTGTGGAATTTTTGAAAATATTTTAAAGACAATATGGAATATTAAAAGGTTAAATGATATTCAGGCAAAGCAGTGATAAAGAACGTTGTTTTAAAAAGTTTCCCATCTGTAAAACCAAACTACCCACAAAAAAGAAAACAACCTAGAAACTATGGAGTATCTTTTCAGTTCTGGAATTCAAATATAAATGGATTGCAAATAAATAAATAAATGAATCACACAGCAGTTTAGGAAGTTTGAGATTAACTGGATTTATGGCAAATCAGTAAAGCAGAACAAACTCTAAGATAAATGTAACAAAGTACTCTTAAAGGCACCAAGGCAGACAAGTCGCTGGCTGAAAACCTTGAGAGAAAATAGGTGTTTTAGCAATCCCACCAGCCAGGAATAGAAAATGACAAAAGAGAGCTAGTTCAGAAGAAATATGAGCATTTCAGACGATTTTATAGAGCATTACATACTAGAGATAATACACTTATTCAACAGGATCGTGTGAGAAGGAGAAATTTCCTTTTCTTGGAAGGGAAACAAAGGCTTCTGGGCCTATAGAGACTGAAAGAACTGCTGATTATAGGGCCCCATTACAGGGGCAAGCAGGGGCCTTAGTAACTATTGGTGGATTAGGGAGTCTATTTCCATGAGAACATCCAAATTAATCAAGATTTGTTTTAGGCTAACACAGCAGATGTTCAGGTCCTGAAACTCCTGAGACATGCTTGTGGTCTAAAACCCTTGATGTAGCCAGTGCACAAACCAGAGTGAGGGCTGGTCAGGAGTAATCAGAAGCCTCTGGCAGAAGGTGAGCTTTTGCACTCCTAGTCTTCACAAGGTGCTTTGGTGTTTGGCAAGATGGAAAGGTGCTTTCCTGTGTTTCTGTAGGTTAGGGAGGGAATCCAGAGAGTGATGATCCTTGTTGCTGCCAGTGCTGCCATTAGCAAGGCATCTCTGACCACCTAGAAACCCTCCAAACAAAGGAATGATAGTCAGACACAGAACATTTGACAGCTCTGTTGAGCAGATATTTGTACACCCTCCTTCTGAAAGATGAGTATATTCCATGTGTGTGGGCTTTGTACTGCCCCTGGGAAATAGAGAGGTAAATGTCAGTTGGGAGTCCTAGTATCTGTGAGACTTGTTGTTCTGTAAAGCATGTTATTAGCTTAGATGGGTAACATTGAAATAAATCTTTAAAAAGGTACATTAATCTTTCAGAACATTGTGTGTTTTAAAGAAATTTTTATGTTCATGTAGCATAAAAGTCCAAAAGTTCTTAAATTAGGCAGTACAGAGAATTTTAACTGGGGAGAAAGGCTACTGTCAAAGTGTATGCACTCCAAAAATTTAATTTTCTACTTCCATGTTCACATGCATTTTTATCCCAGACAACACAACAAGGATTCGACACGGTGCTGGCCCAAAAGCAGGGTACAAGGATTTGCATATCACTACTAAATAAGCTTTCCAAGGTAGGCAGCCTTGCAACTTAACACACAGTGCTGCATCACCATGCAGTTTGGGTGAAAAATGCTACAAAACAGCATGAAAGCTTATTCAGAGATGTGGATTAAAATGAGAAAAAAAAAGTGTGTGGAAATGGTTTACATTACTGACTTTTCAAAGAGACATAAATTCACACGAACAAATCCCTTTCCTAAGGTTATTTTAAGATTCTTAGATAAATACGAGAAACTGTAACTCTCTCCTTATTTACCACTGTAGCTGAAAACAAGGAATTTGTCTTTAAACACCCTCCAGTATTTATTTCTCATTGACAAGCTGAGCTAGCCACCCAGTTCAATCAACTTTTTGGAGAGGAAAAATACTTGCTACCTTACCAAGAAAATATTAGTAATCTTTGTATTTTATTCACATTTGTAAAAAAATCTAAAGCAAACAGGAAATCATTCAAGTGATTGAGCGAATGGATATGTAGTACCATGGGCCGTAATATTTTTAATATTCCAATTGTATCTTTGAGGAAAAAAATATTTATTTATTTTAATGCCCATGTATATTGTAGCCCTTGTTACATGCACGGGTGGCTGGGGAGGTGCTGGTAGCACATCTGGAGTTCTGGCTGCAGCTGAGCAGAGCTGGTGCAGCACCAGCGCTGTCCCCCCAGCTTTCCACACCTCCACTGCCTCCCCCATGGGCTGGGGTGTAGCAGGTAAAGGTCCTGGGAGGGACACAACCAGGACAGCTGGTTGGACACAAATTGACCAAAGGCATTTTCCATACCATGGGATGTCAGCTCAGATATAAAAGCTGAGAAAATGAGGAGGAAGGAGGGGGAGATTCCTAGGAAGTGGCCAGGCAGTGAATGCTGATGGAAAGCCAAGAATAAAATATTTTTCTTCTCTCTGTTTATGCATACACAAACTTTCACTTTTACTTTGGTAAACTGCCAGGCCAGCCATTCAGAGGAGCCCTGGTGTGTGGTGGCACAGACATTGAGCACGTAGAATGGCATGAGTGGTCACCTAGCAGAGAGAAATCACCTGGATGCATTGTGCTACCCTGAGCTTTTCTTTTAATATATAATCATTGTTATATTAAACTCTTCTCTGTGGACCCAGCTCTCAGGTCAACCTCTGCCATCCGTGACAGACGGTGATTTGGGAATTTCATTACTTATTGAGGAAAATGCCAATACACTGTTATGTGTATACATCTCAATGGAGATTTTCTCTTTTATGTAAGGATAAAAAAAATGATAAAGTCAAAATGCTGTTGCCCTGAAGTATCACAGCAGATCAGAAAAGAGGTCATTGAGACAGAGGAAACAAACATTTTAAGACAACATGAGAAAAATAAATTGATGCAAACCAAGTTATGTCATTAGGATTTCTCACACTGACTATTGGATTCAAGCAGGAATAGGAAATCAATGAGAACATTCCAGTGGAAAATGCACTTATGGTCAAAGAGTAATTTTCTATCAGAGGTGGATTTTAGTAGCCAAATTTCTACTGTTACCAACATTTATAATTATTACTTCTTAATTTGCATGAATGTTTTTACATGCAAAAAATTTGTTCCTAAAACTCTCTGCAAACAGTAACAGTGAGGCATTATTTAGAAATATCATAATTTTATCTCTGTAGAAAATGTTTTTGACTGATTCAAAGGTTATCCTCCCTTATCAATGTGATTGGCCTCATTAACATTATACCATCGATTTCTTGTCATTGCACAGGGTTAGAGTCGAAAATCATGTGGAGTTTCAAAACACCTGCTGTATGGGCTCATCAAGCCATGATGATGGTTTGTTTTTTTTGACTCCTTGATGCTTTTATGTTCATAGAAATCAATTTAGTTTCTGACTATAGCTTTTATTTTGTTTCTGCATGAATGCAATTCCAGTCTTAAAAGCAGAGATTTGCAATTACTGTATTCAAAAGCCTTAATGTGCATTCAAATACTGCTTCAAATTAAGTTTACCAGTAGGTACATTCATGGGAATAACTGATTTGAATGACTTTTGCAGAATTACAAGAGAAGGTGTATTTTAAAAACTCCATTATTAGTAGAATTAAGGTTTGTGGCCTTAGTTCAGAAAATCATTGAAAAAAAATTACTAAATTTCATAAAAACCCCCCAAGCCCACTAACATAATCTGGCTTTAAGAGAAAAATTAACACTAAAAATTCCAGAAGTGTTTTCATGGATATCAATGCATTGTTAAGCCAGCAATTAGAGTAGTATGCTTCTTTTTTCCTTGAAAAACTTCAGAAGCCTGGGGGGTTTTTTGGGTACTGAAATACTGACAGTACTGAGTGCTTTGTAGTAAAATACAGGGACTAAAATATTTTCAGAATTAGTGTGTACAGCTTGGAGAGCTCTGTTATTTAATGTGCTAGAAAGTTGTGCAATTCTGAAATCTTTTTTTCTTGACAGATTTGGTCTAAAATAACATTATAGATTTATTTTATGAGGCTTTATTTTGGTTGCAGGGATGTCATTTTGTCATGTAGCTTTAAATTAGATAACAATTACCTGTTCTTTTTAGACAAATCTAATAAAATTACATTTAACATATCAGTGATCTATTTTTCTGTAGTAATGTAATTACAAAAAAATTATCAAGTTATTTAGCCAATTTATATAAAAAGGAAGAAAAAAAGTTATTCCCTTAGTGGTTTTCAATCATGTATTATAAAGAAGAAATCCCTTCAGTTTGAGATTAAAACCTATTTTGTTCTCTTGTGACTATTCAATGCTACAATAGCTCCCTTACACAGTAGGACAGCGCCCTTTGTAAGCACATTATCCCACAAAGGAAAGCTGCCTTCAATTTTATTCTGTCAGGCAAATCTCTACAAGTATTCCCATTTTCCTGAAGGTAGAAGCAATTCTGCAGATACAGTCCTACCTCAAGTAGATTAATCAGGGGAAGAGCATTTGAATGTATCCCTGTGGGAGCTTTTCAATACTCAGATGCCCTTTTTAGGTAGCTCAAGAGGAGAAAAGCATGTCCTTCATTCCTCTGTAAAATGAGTATGTTGATATGAACTTCAGTGATGGACAGTGAGAATTAATGTAATTAAAGCTTAGAGTGCTTGGATGTAGGATTCTGGAAAAGAATGAATCATTATTATCACATGCATTACAAATAATTATGAGGAACTATGGAAAATTTCTACCAGTTTCCATGTTAGTATTTGGATGTATCATGTTGATTTTGCTGTGATTCCTTACAGAGAAAGGTGTAGTGAGTAATACTGCAGTACTGAAGAGTGGCAGATTAACAGCTTTCTCAACTTTCTTCCCTTTTTATTTCTGACATTTTTAATGAAAAGAAAATATTTGTTAAAATGAGATGGGGTTTTTTTGGTGCGTGGTTGTTTTTTTTTTTTTTTTTTTTTTTTTTTTTTTTTTGGTTTGGGTTTTTTTTTTTTTTGTATGGTTATATTTTTTTTCTTCACTTTCAGTTTGAGTCTGTCTCTCCCCAGGATTTTGTAAGACATATAAAAAGAAGGTGTGTTTAGGTTTGAAGAATCTACTACTGTATATCCTTCCTTATGTTCTGAAAGTGCTCCTGAATA
The DNA here is from genome assembly GCF_028018845.1 of Melospiza georgiana. NCBI lineage: Eukaryota > Metazoa > Chordata > Aves > Passeriformes > Passerellidae > Melospiza > Melospiza georgiana. The sequence continues at coordinate 53,503,632 of NC_080433.1, forward strand.
ATTCTTCTTCAAGCTTGTGGTCCTTGAACAAAGGACTACATACATTAGAGATATATTTGCTCTCATGTGGATTGGAAGGAGGAAATGCAATTAAAGTTAATGGGAGATAGAAGACCATATGTGAAGAAGAAAACATCCCCAAGGAGATAATAAAGACGTTCCGTTTTCTGCCTACATAAAATGTCAGAGCCATCGAGAACTAATCTTACTTATTATTATGAAGAAAAAAAGCTTGAAAAACTGCTGGAGAGTGAAAATGCAAGATTTCATCTGTATGCTTAGGTGTAACTAGAGAACAAATGTATAATTTAAATGGTGTTTAATCCACATGTGGTACATGCTTGTACAAAACAAGATCAGAAAAGCCACAAGCACAATGTCTTGGAAAACTAGGCATTATGGAGAGCAGCCATGCTTGAGAAAAAAGGGAGGCAATGCAACTACTCCCATTAATCAAGGAAATCCACCTATGTTTCTGCTCATTCCCATGGTATCAGCCAATGTGTGTTTCTCATTCAGAACATGCATGTAAGATTGATGTTTATTTGATGAATAGTTCATTATAAATCAGCAAACTTTTCAGAAACACACAATGTTTCTGGATTACTCAGTCTGCCACTGACACTTTATTGCAGGGTTGAAAAGCTTTTATATTTGTCATGTTCCCTTGAGAGATGGATCTGCAGTGGCAACAATATTTTATCTCTAATTCCTTCAGTAAAATAGCATGGGCATCAGGCCATCTCAGCCAATTAAATATCTATTAATTTGAACCTTACACACTCCTAGAATATCACTTCTGGACCAATGTCATTTAAATTGGTACCTTAGAAAAGACTCAGCAGAAACAAGAATGTATACAGAAAGCTTTGAAATGGATTGTGCTGTTTCCCTGATGGGGAAAATGGCATTTTGACTTCTTAGATCTTAAATAAATTTCAGATCTCACAAAATACAGCTTTTCTCTCCTCACTTCAGATAGGACTGTGGACCTTCCCCATCTGTGAAGGAACTGAAGGTGGAAGGATAAAGGAGATGAAGAGTGTCATATGCACATGCTTTCCCAGGAGCTGGTTAGGATTGCTTTTTGAGAAAGGAAAAGAAATTATATTACCAGTCCTTTCCCTACCCAAATCTTTGAAAAGGAAGTAAGGGACAGTCTGTCACATCCAAACAAAATATTCCATCTCCCAACCTATCTTCAGACTGCTAGTTAAATGAAGCATTTGCAAACCACATTTCATCACTCAAGAGATCGTGTCTCTTAATTTTTCATCCTATTTGATAAAGTTTATTTTTCCCTTGCAGCCACTCTCTGGAACAATTTTACTGAGGATGTACAAATGATTGGTAGGTCCTGGGAAGAATCGTGCCCAAGAATGCACTCCTGCTTTTCAGCATCCAGGTCACTGAAGATAGTTTAATGCAGGTTTTTTTCTGACTTGCTTTTTCTTTTCTTTCCAAAGTTCACATTAAGGTAAAAGTGTCACCTCTCCTCATTGACTGACATGTGTTCTTTGTCAATCAACATCCCTGGTGTAGGTTGTCATGTTATTATGTTAGTGATACATTTGGTCCTCAGTAACTGCCTGTGAGAATAAATTTATTTTAAACTTTGTTTGCAAATATATTTGTACCTGCTGTATTCACATAATAATTTTGAAAAACATTTCAGAAAGTGTGTTTGAATCTGAGGCTAGCATGAGGTCAAGTGAGTGATGTCTTTCTGTACATCTCCTTGTTCTCTGACTTCCCAAGCTGACCATTTGTGAAGAAACCTGGATGATCTATCTTGTGCAGTAAGTTCTTTCTTATTGCATACCTTTCCTTGTTAGGAAATTAGGATTAGAACAACCAACCAACATTGACTTTTCTTGCCATAGGTGTCTAGGGCAATCTTGAAAGATAGCTAAACCCTTACTGTGCTCTGACAATCTGTTTAATGCAACAGCTGACTATTGCAGTATTATAAGTCCAATTCATTGTACAAGTACATTCATTCCAAGTACAATGCTTATAAAGCAGTGATGAGTTACTGCATTTCAGCTTTAACATATGCCAAAGAGAAATAAGGCAACATTGGAAACATTATATATTTTTGACCCATTAAAGATTTTGTTCCATCTTCCTACTGTCTGAAAAAAAATTAAAAAACTTTTTACTTCATAATGCAACAAGAAGATAGAATCTATATGATTTATGCTCACCTTATATGAGAGGACAGTAAACTATCACAAAATGGCAATATGCAATTTACGTAAGTGAATCAACCTCTCTTGCATTTGAAGGTAAAATCATACAGCAGAATCAAGCAACAAATAAGGGGAACATATTTTATTGACAGAACCAAGTCATCATTCTAATGAAACATTTCTTATGATGATTTTCTTGAGGTGATAACAGACTCTTCAGTCTTATAAAGCAGAATAAGTACTAATAAACATGAATTTGAGGAAACAATTCCAAGAGAAAAGCCCACTTACCTTTGTCCAAGTTTTTCTAGCACAAGCTCTTGTTTGGTAGTGAGCTATGTGCAGTTTTGTGCCACATAAGCTATTTAGTGTCCCAATTAGTGACTTTGCTGGCTTTTTTGGTTATTGAAACTAAACTTCAAATGCATTTTTGAGGACTTTAGGTGCTTAAAGAGCTCTGTTTTCTGTTCTTCATTTTAATAAAATGATTTAGTGCATTCAAAATTTTATTACTCTATTAACAAAACCATTTTTTCTCTTCTATCTCAAAGGCCAAGCACTCCACATTATCCTACCTTTATTTCTATTATAAAAATGGCAAGCCTTTTCAACGTCTGTTTTTGTTTGTTATTAGGAGTGTTAACAATGTAAGTAACAATGCTTTATTTAGTCATCATTTTTTGAATTTATATTGTGAAAATTCCTATGGGGGTAGTCTAAGCTCTTTTGTCACATAACCACTGTCTTTTGTTTAACAATTTAGTAGTTGTTTGCAAACATATATCAATTAAGCATCGCAAGGCTCCTTTAAGGAAGACATGGTAAGAAGCACTAACCTTATTGTACAAATATTAATGAGGTTTCTACTTGTTGAAAGTCACACAGCAATTTAGTTCTAGATGTGGAATTAGAAATTAATTGTCCTGTGTTCTGATGTTTCTTTCACTATTAATTTCTTCAAGTATGATGGTGCTAATAAATAACAAACTAAATACACAATAGATATCTGATACCATGGAACAATCAGATTGTTAGTATCTGTCCTTGGCTGCTTTTTAGTACAGAGGTTAATTCAAATGGGCTGCTTTGGGTAACAAATACCAATAAGGGTTATGTTCTCTTCTCAGTGTGTGTTTGTAAGTCTCAGTAATGATAATGGAAGCTATGTGCCTGCAGGAGAATGAAAGAAGAATTTATCTATCATGTCAATGATCCATGAAGTCAGAAAAAATTATGTAGTCTACTATAAAGGCACTGAAGGAGTCATTATAGCCTATTAGGTAAAAATTGTGTTTTTTAAAAGTCTCTGCATAGAATATGCATGTGGCTAATAAACTATAAAGCTCAGATGGAGCCCTTGTATTATTATTGAGTTACTGTGCTTCAAGATGGTGATCTTCAGCTGAGTATCCAGATGATGTTTTCAGGAGGATGAATGTGTTATGCCACAGTGCTGATGGCTGTGCAACAGGCCTGTGCATTGGAGTGTGCTTGTAGCAGCCTGCATGGGGACAGGTGACAGGAGCCTTGCAACAACTTCTGCATGGGGACAGGTGACAGGAGCCTTGCAACAACTTCTGGGTCCTTTTGACAGAACCAATAAGTGGCCTGGAACAAAAACTCACATTCAGGAAGACAATCTTTAAAAAGAAGGTCAACATTTTGTTTGGAATCGTGAGCTGCTGCATAGCCAGGGAAAAGGAAATAAGGAGCCTTGAAGTGTGATTAGACTTCCTTTGTCCAAGAGTTGGAACACTCTTCTAGCTGCATATATATATCAAAGGGTTTTCCCCTTTAGGGAAAACTCCCCTAACTACCTTTAGGATCTCAGCCCTTTAGAATACCTGCAAATCATCCAAGACAAATGGGATGTCACAAGTTGGTAAGTAACTTGGCTGAATTTATGAAGCTGAGTCAAGAGCAGCAGAGTCCAGAATAAAATCCAGGTTTTTCCACATCTGGTTTGTTGCTTCAATCCATAGATCTCATTGTTTTTTTAGTTCCTGAAGATTGTCCTTATCTCACATTATCTCCAAATGAAACTATTCTTTTCTTTACTATGCCTTATTTATTATGTGTGTGAAATAGTGCAGTAACTCCAGAAACATTATGGGAAAGAACCTTATCTGTGCTTTTTTATTATGCTAAGTACTGCAAAAAGGAGATGCTTACATCTTCTTTTGGATACATCATTGAGATTCAGCATAATTGTATCTGGGACAAATTTCATCTCTGGGGGAAAGGGTAAGTATCTCTTTAGAAGTTCAAAACCAAACGTCTTTGCAACATGAAAAAATTGTGATATGTGATGTGGAAATAGCTTATTTCTCAGCAGCTGGCACGATAGATGAGAATAACAAAAGAACTCTTTTCTATGTATTTTCTATATCTATGGGAAGGAAAGGACCTGTATAACAGCTTCCTACTTATTTGGCATGGAAGTAATTTTTTTAAAGCTAGTTGAAAAGCATATACTAGTGGCTGCTATGGAGGCACAGTCTTTCCAGCATCTGAAAGCCCATAGTATTTGCTATTTAAATAACTTTTTATCAATTATATCTAGCTGCCAGTTTGTTTCCGTTAGCTGGTTGAACCTAAGTGTTTCTGTAAGTGTATTTGGAAATCCAGAGAAAATATGGAGGCAGTTGCTTTTACAAAGTGTGGATCTCTTACACATTTCTGATGCAGTTTGTAAAAGGTCTAGTTCTATCTAATTCTATCAAATCCTTGGTAAAATAAATGTGTAGGGTTAATTTTCACCAAAACATGTGTGCCAATGTACTAAATGTAGTCTAGCACGGCTGTGTGAAGAAAGCTTTATCAGTACCAAACCAAACCAGGACAAAAGCAGTACAAACCAAAGGTTCAAAGCCAAAAATGTCACTTGGATTTATCTGCTCTGGCAAAAGAGCTAATTGATACAATACATTTAGAGATATAGTGATTATTTTTGGCATGTATGTTTTTCAACATTTGAAATCTAAAATGTATTCTTGTCTCATTACATTTTGCAGAAGACTTGACGTTAAATTCAGCCAGAATGCATGAAACCTATCGATAGTGTTTCTGATCTGAGACTAGCAAAATATTATTTTGTTAATATAATAGATTTCACCTCTTCAAATCTGCACTTCTTTTTCTCATTTCAGCTGAGATTTAGGCAGTTTTGCTCTGCGAGACTCATCAGATCCATAATGGAACAAATGGAAGCTTGGTAATGACTTACCTAAACAAGTGTTGCGCCCTCATCATCCCAGGTTAACATATCTATGACAAAGTGACTGCACAACCACCTAGAAATGTGATGCAATATCTGAGAAAATTTTTAGATTCAAACTGACATGATAAAAGAAAAGATGGAGGGCAGGCAAGAGAGTAGAACTGTATCAGCATGGAGGAAGGAAAGAAGGATAGGAGGAAGGTGATAAGGAGACAGAAATTGATGAATAAGGACGTGAAGGAATTAATGAAGCTTGACTGGAAAGAGGATGAAAATAGTTTATCAGGATATAAGGACCTTCAGAATTTTAATTCTGTTTTCTGGTTCTTGTGTTTAGAAAACTTATATTGAGGACCTGAGATCTTACACAGCAATTAAGGCAGTAGCTGAAGTTTTAGCTGCTTCTGTAGGGGGGTCCTGGAGTCTTTTTTCTCAAATGCAAAGGTGAAATCCAGAACACTTCCATGTGAGGAAAGATCGTAGGTTAACTTTGAACACAATTTTTCCAATTATTTATGAAATAATTCTTTAATACAATAATTTCTAACTTGTTATTGAAGGCTTCTTTTAGAGGCATATTGCTATGCATATATTATTTATGTTCACTTAATATTAACAATTCTCCCCTTTTCAGTGTTCATATTGTGGCCACCTGCAGAAAATAGGGACTTGCCTGTTTAGCCAGCAGCCAGATTTAAAGTGAGTTATCAAGCCGTTACAAAAAATCCCAAACGTTTTTGGGCCCATGACCTGGAAATCTTGAAGAGATGTACAGACTGAGTAGGATACCTGTATGTGGGATGCAGAGAATATATTGTCCTAGTCTACAGGTCGCCCATTAATTAGGACTAGAGCAGTTTTAGGCTAATCAATGCTTAGTTTTCATCCAATCTCTTTTATGAAGTTGGACTGCTACACATGAAATTACACTGAGGTAATTTCAAGGTAAAAGTTTAATAATATTTAAATAAGATGAAAGACAAAAATAATGTTTGTCTGCTAGTCTAATTGGAATGCTTGCCATGGTGCCTTGTTTAGTTTTTTTTCCCAAGTACAGAAGAACTGTTCATAAAACTTCACGTTTCTAAAAGTACAGATTAAAACACAGGCAAAATATACCTGCCAATATTCTACACATAAACCAACTCAACAAAAAGTAATGTGCTTATGAATTTAAATCTTCCAACAGTCTTCAGCTGCATATCAGTCATGACAGCAAATGCCATATCTCCCTGAATCACTATCATGCATTTGGAAATTGCTGTAATTTATCAAACTGCAATACAAGTCAAGTTTTGGCAATAAATGAGGTTTTAGGGGATCTGATCTCTATTCACAGCGTGTTTCATTCAATATCAACCGAAGACAGTGACTTTTTCCTGCCAGTACTACAGCTTTTGAAAGGCAAAGGAGAAATCAGCAGAATATAAACTGATATGTTTGGCTGTGCTTTGGTACTACATCAAATTTTCTTTTGCCTTTACTTCCCCTATCTGAAATGGCCATAACACAGTAGTCTGTATTCCCTGTCATAACATGCAATCTGCCCCAGTGAATCACTGCATATTTGAGAACAAACCACAAATACACTTTCATTAGAATAATTCATGTTCTCCCAAAACATCAATTTTGAAGAGAAACAGATCTCTTCAATATTCTACTCTAAATTTTTGATGTGGTCATTATCCTTGGATGATGTTATTCTTTGTCTTGTATATTCTTTTTTATTGCATAATTTAAAGAATAAATTTTAAAAAGCACTAAGGAGTAGTACAAATGTAGTAATTTTCTGAAGTGATCTATTTAGATTGTACAATGGGACTAGGAAAGAATTACCTTATTTTGGAAAAGTACATGAATCAGAAAGCTTTCCTAACTACCCTATCTTTAGAAAGGGTACTGGGGCTAACCTAACATTGACACAAATAAGCGAAAATTGCAAAGCCAGAAATTTTCTTGGACTGTTTTAAGCGTTTTCTTTTTTAAGATGCAAAAAGACACATTCCATGCTGCTTATTTTTTCTTTTTTTTTTTTTTTTTTCTTTTGCATTTAGAAATATAGTTGAAATATTTTATTTCAACAATATGCCTCTTTTGTATTTCCTTTTCTCTCAGGCTGAGTCCTACATTTATACCCATAGCTTTTCTCAAGAAAAAGGTTTGCTCAGTGATTGACTTAATAGATGCATAGTGAAGCACACTGACAAAGAATACTATTTATATTCTATTTAACTCCATGCTACTGCAACCAGATGATGGATTTCCTTACTATGTCCTTTACTACTATGGCAGAGTAGCAACTAATTTAATCTGCCACTAGATGTCATTCCTTTTTCATGCAAATTTGAACAATGAGAATTTCTAGTTTAAAATTTCAGTTAAAAACATAGGTATTAACATCAAAGAATTAATTTGCTGTATTCACACCTAAAATAATTTACTTTTATTGTTTGTACATACTAATAGGATGTTGCAAACTTACTGTGGACTTTCAGCAGGTCCATCTGTGCTTAAAGGTAGAGGTGAAAAATTGCATATGCTCAAACAGCCTGTTGGGGATCTGTTTGGATAATTAAGCAATTTACACTAGAAGAGATTGATTCCATTTGGTGAATTTCAAATTGATGACATATATTTTTTATATTTTTGTTTAAAATACATTTTTTTGTTTGTCCAGCCCCAAATCCTGTTCTTTTAAACCGAATTGCTATCACTCAGTGTGTGTCACTGCTCTACACAGAACCAGTTTCCTTGTTATCTTTTCTCACACCCTCTCTGATCTGTTAAGGCTTTCTTTCATGGCTACTGAAAATTTGCAAATCAAATTTGCAAATGCAATTCCTCATCCCTTTTGTGCCTTGCAGGAGGTTTCATTCTGGATAGTGACAGATACCTGTAAAGGCTCTTATTCTTTTGATTATCTGTGCTGATTAAAAAAAACAAACAATGTTGCTGTTTCTTTCCTTATTTTGAGATGAAGTTTTATCTGATAAATCTAAGCAGTCTATAGAAAAGATTCAGTAACATTTTATCTTCAATACTCACAGCTTCACTTTTTTAAATATGTGGGGCTTTTTGGGTAAGAGAATATTTATTCAACATTAATTCTATTGATTTTTTTGTAGCTGTGCTCAAACATTAAGTTGAATATACACTATAAGAATAATAGATAAAAGTTTTACAATCTTTATGCCAATAATTGGATGGCCTTTAGCATATATTTCATAGTCTTTCATCAAGGGTTCTGGGCAAGCATGCAGCACCAATTTTTCAAATCTGCTGTGCAATAATTTAAATAACATTAAATGTAATAAAAATGTATTCAGTGAAGCATGAAAATCTTCACACTCATTTTTGGTAATCTATGATCACAGCAGGGATGGTGACTTTCTGGTGCTTTGTGAAGGCATGATGTATTTGAAATGAGTAATATAGCCATTGTTTTAATATGTGCTAACATATTTTAAACTGTAGTAACCTTTTAGACAACACAAAATTTACTGATGATAATATTCTACTAAAGTATTAAGATGTTGTATTTCCTAACATTACTGTTTGGTATCAAATATTGATGTTTCCTTTAAATTCCACCTTCATGTCCATATACTTTATCAGGCTGCAGACTGTTTATTTGAAAAGTGTAAATCTCTGGCATACTGTACATTATATTATTAGAGATACCTTTGATACCTTTTTTTTCCTTTAAAGATTGACAATGTATCAAATTTAGATATAACACCCAGAAGATAATCTCACACAATGCAAATATTAAAATTTAAATAGTGCAGAAACCTTATAGAAAATTTCTGCTTGTTTCATCTTGAAATGTAATTGCTCTTTCATTTTTCCCCTGTTATGGAAGACTTGCTGTTTCATTGTTGGGAAACATCTGTAAGCAACAGATAGTCAATAGAAATTGAATTTTCTTGAGACAAGAAAGATTCAATCATTGTCAGATTTGAGAGTTTGGAAAAATCTGGTTCCTCCATGGATTCCCTCCTTCATCCCTTGACCTGTTGTTTTCAGTGTTGTTCCTCACAAAATGAGCCTCATGGGTCAGCTTTCCTGTCCTTGCATTGGAAATAGATTCTGTTGGCACAGTACTGGTGCAAGGTGGTCTGGGTCACTGGCTGTGGTTTGGCTCCTCTCTCCCTACCAGAATGAACCCTCCAATTGAATTATTTCACTGTAGAAATAAGAAATAGTCAATAATCTTTAGAAAAGCCATATCTTTAGAAAAGCCATAAATAATGCTAATGTGGAAAATGTTTTGGCATGATCAGAGGAATGGTCTCTTCATTGGAGCATCCCATTTCAACACAATTTCCTTTTTCTCTATGCTAGAGCCTATAGGTGCTTTATGAGTCACACACCTGTACTCTATTTTGACTTGAGTACAGACTTTTACTTAAAACACAGCTTGTACAGTGCCAGTAGATGAACAGGCTGTAGATGTTCAAAGCCCTTGGCTGGAGCTGTCAATTACCCAGAGAAAGGAGTCAGTCCTCGGATGGCAGGTACCAGACATTTTTGCTTGTTTCATTCCCTCCAGCAGGATTGCAGCACAGCTTTAAAGACTCTGGTCATAAAACTCCTTTCAGACTCCAAGGGTGCCAGCATTACTGTTCTCTTCCTCTTAAACATTAACACTTCCAGCATATGCCAGATGTCATCTTATTTCCTAAGATCAGGCTAGTGGTGTTTAAAATAGCTCTTATGTACCTTACTATCTAAAGAAATTCTCTCCATACTCCCTCAGTATTAGTTAGCTTTCAAATGCCTGCTCTGTGACCATGAATAAGCTTTCTGTTTAGTAGTTCATGTCTTCTCAATTAATATGTATGACACAGAGGCATCTAATAAGTCACAGCTGGTCCTGAATGTTTCAGGAGATTTTCTATTATCATTTGGGGTAGTAGAAACTGGCCTAAAATATTTCATATTTTATGCTTGCAGTTTAAAAAAAATGTCTTCTACTGATTTATAGTACAGAAGAGATATTTCCCAGCACAGCTTAATCAAAAGATGGAGATGGCTAATTCTCTAAAATACTAATACAGCTCCTCAGCTGCGGCAAACTCACCTTTCTCATAATTAATTAATCTGATGTTGAAATAATAAGATTTCAAAGCCTTCAAGGCTTCAATATATAAAAGGTAGCTTTCATTATGTCATTATAGAAACATATTTTTGGTTCATGTGGACGTAAAGACTTATACAGGTAAACTACAATGACATTCAGTTCCTAAGTATTTTTTCTTTTCCAATGGTCTCATTTTTTATTAGAGCTATGGTATGGTTAGATAAACTGTTCCTACTGATTTTCTCCAGTTTTCATAGGATTTTAGGCTTCTTAAAAGTTTATTTTAACTCTAAATAAAAACAAAAAAATTAAAAAAACACCCCCCATCCCAAGAAACAACGACAACAAAAACAACAAAAAAAAAAAAACAACTGCCCCCTCAAAGAGCCCAAGTCCCTAATTGAAAATAGGGGTTTTACCATGGACCAGCATACACAGTTATGATTGCCATTTTGTGTTATGGTGATCCTTTCAAAATTAAAAAGGAAAGAAGGATTGAATTATTGAATTACTTGCTGTGGTGTAACTAACTCTTGATCCTGAATAATCATGGTAGTTTGCAAAATTGCTCTGTAATTAACATTCCTGGATTAATATTGTTGATTTAAGTTTTGAGCATTGCACTGCTAATAAATTGGACAGTATTGGCACTAGCAACATACATTACTCATGAAAAATATAGCTCTGAGTTTTAAGAAAATTCATTCCTCTGCACTTCTAAAATAGAACTCTGATTTTTCCTCCAATCAATACATAAAAATAACAGACATTACTATCCTTACTCTGAAACTGCAGTGTTTTCTTCATTTTAACTGGAGAGCTTGCACAAGCCTATTTGATTTAATAAACCAGGATGAAATTGTTTAAACAAGCTAAACCTGATGTGAAATGATTTTCTCAGTTTATCAGGCAGACTGTAAATGATGAAGATGTGACTACACAAAGGAAGTTCTGTAGTTAATTTTAAGAGCTTTTCAAGCAAGGCAAGGTTTGATAACATTAGGGACATGAAAATGGATATTTCTTGAGCAGAACGCCGTGTCACCTTACTTTTTGTCTTTGGTATAGGGTATTGACTGTAAAATCATCAATCTCACATAACATTTACAGACAATATGTGGAAGAAAGTAAAAACATTCCAGTTTAGAGAAGAAACGTGTAGATTACCTGAATACTTTTGTCTTGCAAGATACTAAATATTGTTTCAAAAGATACTATTATAAGCACAAATATTTTGTAGTCTGTAAAAATCAGTTATATCTTGCAATCTGCTACAAATCAGCAGGTTTAATGTATTTTGCAACTGTGCATTTTTTATCTGTTCTTCACTGAAACAGATTTGTAGGATTATTTTAGATAGTATTTTCACTGTTATGATAGCATTATATGTTTTTTTTTTCATTTCAGAAATTTTCTGCAGTAGAAACCATCAACTCCTGAAGCTATAGGTGAACTTTTATATTTTCCATATATAGAGAATTTGTTTTTGTCAAGTCCAATCTTATACAGTAACCATGTAAGGACAGATTTGAATGAAATTCCATTACAGTCTGCAAAAAAATTCTCTGGGAGGATTTGATTTCATCTGACTTCTGATGTGTAGACTGTGGAGGTATATGTCTGAACTATTCATTCCAAGCCTCTCTTACAGCTGATGAAAAGAAAAGCACTTCCAAGCATGATTCATATAACTGTTTTTAGATATTTGTTTTGGCATGAGATCAGCTGCCATCAGAGTGTCTATTTATGTTCATTAGCTTCTGTGAAGAGACAAAAATCACTATCTCTGATGTATACATGTGCATTTCCTTTTGTGGCTCCAGCAGGCTTTGCATTAGGTTTTTAAATATCAAATTCTTTCCATTGTGCTGAAAACAAAAAATGGTTAAACCCATAGTTTCCTATATGCGAGCTTCTATATGCTGTTCCTATACAGGAATACATGATGTGGGTTCATCACCCACAAGTTCCCCATAGATTTCTGTGAGAAAAGCTACATGTTTTTTTTGATGTTGAGTTGTTGAGTTAGGTGGCTGTAATGGGTGTTTTTTACACCAATATTTATAAATTTGGAAAGATCTCTCATAGACAGTTATGAAAACTTTCTACATGCCTTCTGCCTCAGCATGTGGCAGAAACGGTCCATTGTGAATCTGCTTCAGTTTCACACATGTAAATTGTGTGGGATGTTAGGGGCACTGCTTCCATCAGTCAGTCTCATGAAATGAGGTCTTTGTGTTCCTCTGACTGAATTCCTCTTTGTGTTGGAACATGCCTTACCCACAAATGCATACCTTGTGCCTTGGAAAAACACAGGTGCTTTCTTTGCCTTTTTTATAGACTAAAAAGCTGGAAAACATAAAGGGGAAAGGAAGGAAACTCATCATAAACTTCCTTGTGCTTTCAACTTCTCAGACAAAGCCTTAGCATCCCAGTCAGTAAAAAGCATAGTGCAAATGCAATGGATGTTTTTTCACTCTGTCACTTCACTTTAATTTTTTTTTCCTGATGGTTTCATGCTCAGTCCTATCCTTTCATAACTGACAGAAGTTTTTAGGGGCTACCTTGCTGCTGCAGAAGCCTGTAGTACAACTATTGCAGATAAAAGGCATGTAAGGCAGTGCAGAACTCAGCCTGGAAGGAAATCAAAGAAATTTGTTCCTTGAGCTTTCTTCTTTCAAGTCTGTTTAAAATAAGTCTTTGATATATTTGTATTTAATTATATAAATTTTTAAATCAGATAATGTAATTATTTTTATACATAGATAAGAATGAAAGTTATTATACTTCTCTATGTGGACATTTACTACACAGTAACTATATGTATCTTTAGGAAAAGTGAATTTAGTGTACAAAAAAAAGCCAATGTTCAGTAAATTAAATTCTTAATATCTTAACTTTTCTTTATTCTGAATGATGCTAGCATGCAATATTTCTGTCCTAGTATAATAGTCCTCCATAGCATTTTTAATTATCCTCATAACTTAATCCTACCCTTTCAGCTTGCACATGTATAAAATATAAGATCAGAAGCTTTTTCTACATGACAACTAAAGTATATGGTACATTATAATTCCAGTCTGGAAGAAATGTTTGATGAAGAATTAGTGTACATTCCCTTAAAATATCAGGTATAACAAACTAACAAATATTTTCTGGGTATTGTTGAGAGAAGCCTTAACCATAAAAATATCAGATAGCAGAATAAATTTATTTTCCTCATGTCTGTAGCTATCAATAAGTATGTCATGACACATCATAATATGTATTGGAAAGCACATGTTATTCCATAATTGTGCCATTCATACTATTATTCCACCCTTTCTTTACAGGGTATGTAACTCTAAAATACAGGGAAAATAACAAAAAGTGTGAAAATGTAAGTCTGTGTAGGATCCAAATTGCTTTAGAGATCAGTCATTCTGTAGTAATAATATAAAAGCCAAAATATCCAATAAATAATGTTGCTTGTTTGAAAGTGCGAGCTAACTTAGAGGTCCTAGCAATACACAATACGCTGTGAACCTTTTCAGTGGTTTACAATAAGTCTGCAAAATAAGTCACTGGAATCCAGCAGAAGTAAAATGGATTAGAGGCTGTTTCTCTGTTACATGAAACACAGACTTGTGCCATTGATAGCCTTCTTTTTCCTAGCATGCTACGACGGAAAAAAGGAAATAAAGCATAGACCAAAAGAATAAGCATTCATTTCTTGAAGAAGTCCTGTTAATATTTGCAGATCATCTTGTTTAAAAAGAATAGGATAAGAGAAAAGTTAACAAAGTCATTAATCTTTCACTTCAATGAAGGCTTCTGTTTAGTCAAGAGGAACATTTAGCATATGCTCCAACTGACTTAAAGAAATGTGGAAAAACACTGGGAAATCATATTTTAGTTTACAGTGTAAATTTTCTACATTCTCAGGTGGCAGGAGAACATGAAATATGTCGGAAGAGTTCCTGAAGAATACACATTTCTGAATTAATTGAGAATTGCACATCAAAATGTGGTTCTTTCAGATACCACAGAGAGAAGGATATCACCAAATTCCCTACTGTTTTCTCAATTGCCTGTGTCACTTAGGCTAATCCAAGTTGATGCTTAACCTTAATTTTCAATTTCAGAAAATCAGGACAATATCTTCATCTGAGTATGACAGCAGAATAGGAAATACTTTCCATTATGAAAGTCCTGCCTGAACAAATATTACAAGTTGAAAAGCAGCTGCTAATTTGACTCTAGTCTAAATCTATGAAGGAAACCATGGAAGGAAGTCTGTCAGAGATATATTTTCTCTACAGTGCTCCACTGGTCACAGACTGACAGGAATTATTGACCTCACCTAACAAGATCCATGTAAATGTCAGCCATACAGTGCTTTTCCGAGCTTCCTCTCTATTCTGAGAGGAGAGGCTGGCACTCCAGGAGAACACTCTCCCCAATTCTTGATGCTTAAATATGTGCTTGGGTGTTGGTATTCGTGATTTCTTCTATTTGAACTGCTGAGCTGGCTGTCACACAAGAGGGGTGTGTTACCTAGTTTCTCCAAGTACATTTCAATAAGAGAGAATGGCCCAATTTTTAGGACAGCTGATGAAAAGGGCTCTTTTCAAGTTTTGGAAATAAAAGGAGATTTTCTTGAACTTACAGTATATCCTCTTTGTCTTCTTTAGGGAAAATGCTAATTCAGTTAAGACTGAAATAGAGGGAGCTAGTAGTGAAGTTGTCTAGTAAGTCGACTTCAGGACTAGTGAAAACCTACATTAAGAGAAAGTATGAGGTATAAAACCTACATTAAGAGAAATTCAACTCAAGGTTCTAATTTTTGTTGGACATAGGTAAAACATGCAATCAAAGTCAATTTTCTGATTTTGAGGCTTAAGTGAATAAAAAGATGGTTTTCCAAAGTGGCAAAAGAAGTATCTGTTTTGGCCTTTTATTACCAAGTTTCACACCAGGTTTTGTGAATGGTAGACATTGTGACTAGTAATTTCTACTTTTCCTTCATTCCAGCAATGATTATGAAAATAGTCTAGAAAGTTTCAAAATCCCATTTATCCATTCTTGAAAATAAACCTCATGATTTTGAATTACTCAGGCATATCTGGAAATATACTTCTCATGCTTTTTTATCTTCCTTTTGTTACTCAGGATCCTTTAATCCTCAAAAAAACAAACAAACAAAAAAACCCAAACAAAACAAAACACATTCACAGTATGGCATATAAAATTGTTTTACTTTCTTGTCTGTATTTCCTAATTGCCAAACTGAGATATATATATATATATATATGTATGAATAAATACAGTGCATGGATATACATATATATATATGTATACACATATATATATATTCTCTGCCATATAGTAAATGGAAGTAGAATATTCAACCAAGTTGCAGTAGAAATCAAAACAGTACATGTCTAAGGGGAGAGAAATTAAAATCTGAATTCATAGCTCAGTGGAGAGCATCCATGTGTGCAACTGATAAACTTAGAGTACCCTATTAAAATTTTAAAATACTTTGTATTTACCCAAAATAAAGGTCTTAGTGGGTTTAGGACAGAGGGTTTCTCTTTCCAAGAAGAGATACTATTAGCAGGTATTGGCTATCTGAAGTGGAACATTGGCACTGGCACAAAGACCTCCCTTGTTTGATGGGCAGGTTCCATAGCATGTTATGTCAGATTTTTCTGGTCTTAAAGAACCTCTTAGGAATTCTCCATCTGTTAAAGGGTGGTAAGGTTAAAAAGGGATAGTACTTGTCAACTTGTGAACTGCTTTGACAGTGTACATCAGTTTATCCCCTGATAACCACCAAAGACTTTTTAAAATGTCACCATCACTGGAAAGTAATAGTCACAAATGAATATTTTTTGTTCATGCTTTGACGTTCTCCTGAAAGTAACTATGGAATTTACAATCTGTCACAATTACACAAACCCAGGAGAGTTTATTGCTATTTTAGGACCTGGGAAGCTTCAGGCATGAAAAACTCAAAAAAGGAACCCCAACAAACTTGTAACAAGTTTGATTTGCATCAAATTTGAGACATGAATATAAAATGTATCTCCACAACACAATCATATAGCTCATAGCTAATTTTAAAATAGTAAGTTGTCTTACTGTATTGTGGCTTTTTCCAAAGTGCCAAAGAAAGGGCAAGTAACTTTTCTGTGTTGAGAACAAATGGTGAATGAGTACATCATAGCCTTTTTCTGACTTCTTCTGTGAGGAGAGATATCCACCCAGTTTAGGGTATCTTTCTCCGTCTGTTGGCACAGCTGTGTTAACAACGTGTGAACAAGGCAACCAGTCCTTCACCCACTTTGTTCCCCCTTCCAATGACCCTTCTATCTCCAAAAGCTTTCCATTGGCCCTTGCTTTAAGGCAACTGGCACAGAAATATAAATTTGTTCCTAATTCTCTTTTTTTTTTTTAATCTATTCCATCAGATTTATTTGTTGGGTTTCTTCACTTGTTTGTTTTATCCCTGTGAACAGAACGAAGTAATGTGAAAGAAATTTCCCAGTAAAACTGGATTAAAGAGGAGTATTAGCCCCTAATGGTCCTTAATGTAGAATAGTTTAGTACTAATTACTCACTGCTGAGGAGTCTGGACTGCATTCAGTGCACACATTAATTCCCATCACTTATGTGCTCTGAAGACACAACACCAGAGGCATTAAGATTTAGATATTTCTCTTCTCTTGCTTTGTCTGTGCATGGACTTAGAGTAGGACCAATATGCCTGATGAGTTCCAAGCCGTTGAAAATAATCACAACATTTATTACACATTTCTTTTCCATCCAGCTCAAGTAGATTTTGGAGCTCTAGTCATAGATTAGAACCCAGGTATTATTTTACCTTTTTATTCTACAAAATCATAATCTCACTTAAGATTTTACTGAATTATTTCTACCTGACATTTTAAGAACATGATTTTCTGATGGGCCATTTTCTGACAAACATACAAAAAGCTTAGTTTGAAGACTTTAATTTGTGTTAAATTGGGATAAAATCAGCTAATGAATTTAAATGAGCTAATAATTTATTAAAAAGTTGATGGGGCAGACCTGCAAAATAAGGAAACTGAAGAGGCCTCCATTCCTTAAACATGGGGTGATGAAAGATTGTCAAATCCATTTTTAATATAAAACCCTGTATTGGTTTAATATAAAATTTAATGCTTGATTTATAGTTTCATTATATATCCAAGCTAAAAGAAAAAAATGAATGAAATTACAAACATCCTTGAAAAGGAAATGAAACATCAGTTAACAATTTGGTGGTGCTGCTAAGTTATTAGAAAGCTCAATTTTTGACAACTTTAAAAGGATCCCTTGATAATGAATAATAACTAGAGAATGAAAACAGCATGTAAAATTCCATGTCAATTGATATAAAAATCTATATATCATACTGGACTAAATATACATGAAATAAAGATTTCCATTTAGGAAAAATAATTAGAGTATTTCAATGGAAATATACACTGCTGAGCAGGGGCCAGTAAAGTAAACTGAATCACAAAAAGTGAACAGGAGGTAAACAAGAAAATGGCATTCTACCACTGTAGAAAAACAATGTCTACATCTTGGGACTGCTTGTGTTACTGCTTCCTCAGACAAGGATGGAAGGGGAGCTGAACAGACTGAGTGGCTTCAGGGTGAGGAGTTGCTAAGGGGATGACATGATTTATCCTGGAAAAAATGGTTACAAAAAGAATATAAGCAAAGTCTGTAGAATCCTAAGGGACATGAAGAAGCTATTCAGAGACTTTTAAAATTCCTTTTCATAAACTGAAAACAACTTCTGTGAAATTAGGCTGATCCAGAACAAGTTTGTATAAGATTATTTGACATGGTGCATTGTGGATGCTAAAATTTTGATATAGATTTTGAAATTAACTGAATGAACTAAAGGAAAAAAAATTCCTCACCAGTTAATGAGGTAACAACTGCCTCTCTAGCCTGGGATTCCTGAACTTGCCTTGAGGCTATACTGGCAAAGTATCACTGCTTGTCGTGTTCTTATATCTGTGTCTGATATCTGCTATTGTGTGCTATCATAGACAGAGTCTGTGAATACACTAACATTTTTCCTGATCCAGCTAGATCATTTTTATGTTAACTTCTGTCATCTGCTTAAAATTATCTGCTCTAACAGTCCATAAGCTTAGTCCTTTTTGGTTTGTTGACATCTCTGGATGTCAACAGTTTTTTCAATCCAAAAATTAACAGCTAAAGCAAAAATTTAAACAAGATTTTGCCTGTACCAGGAAAAAACAATTTTAGCAATTATTTTGCTATACACGATAAATATTTGTATATTAATGATCACAAATATCTCCACCAACCAAGTTGGCCCCAATTCTAGCTGACAAAAACTAGTGTAGGATTTTGATTTGAAGCTTTTCAAAAACATAGGAAAAGGTGTTGGTTTCCTAGGGACCCCACTGGTATTTAGTGGTATTGAAGGGACTGGGGGTACATTCCCCAGGTATTGAGGGGTACATTGCCAGGTAACATTTGGCCTTTACAGATGTATGGCACCCTAATCTCTCTATGGATGCTTTTGGGTTGACAAGGTTGTTAGACAGAGCTTTAATTTACTTCCACTTAAAACATGTTTTGCAGTTAGAGCCCATAACCCTTCTTCCCATGTCACCCTGAGAAAAAGGGCTTCTGAAAAGTGTTTTTGCTCTCATCCTGCCTAAGTACCACATATTTTCTTTTGCCAGTGGAAATTAGTTGAGTCAGAAGAGACACAACACTTGGACCATAGTCTGGATCTATGTAAAAATGATACCTGTATGCACACCCAAGTCAGGACTCCTAAGGCCTTCCTGTGCCCTGTAAGTATATGTATGTAGCTTGATATATATGACTACTCCAAGGAACTAAATCTTTGGGGGGTAGGCTATATTAAATGGCCTTATTCTAGTATTCTAATTCAATCAGCTAAGTTTTTTGTCCAAACAGATATAATACTAGAGTCTGATACAAAGTCTAAAAGCAAAAGGGGAAAAAAAAAAGAAAAAAAGACATGGACAGAGAAAAAAAGGACATCGGGCCCCAAAAGAATGGCTTCTTTTCAGGGCTACTCTGTTTTCCATGCTGACAGCTTGGAAGAAAAGGAAGATGGGTCAGAATAAATCCTTACTTACAGGTTATTTTCCTCCAAAACTCTTCTCTAAATAGATCTCAGTAAGCCAGATGTAACATTACATTCACACTTTATGTAGGCTCATCTTACTTAATTTCTGTGGTTATTTTACTGAAACTAGGCAAAGAACAGCTTACAGGCCTCAAAATGATTTGACACATAAAACATTAAAGAGCAAGAACTTCATGGCACAGGAGATAATCCTTTGGTAAGAAACCAGAAGTCACCCACAACCTCCCTTTTCTTTTCAGGGATGCAATTGGTTCACATATTTTGCAAAAAATATAAAATTCCTTTTCTGTCTTGCTGACATTTCTATAAACTCTATTCTGAAAACAGTACACAGTCTTATCTTTTTGTGTAAGAAGACATAGAGTAAATCTCTCCTTCACTTTCAAAGTCCTTTCACTCATTATATTTATAGAACCTACACTGAGCTGTGACTGAAATCTATGGTATCTTTACCATTTCTTAAAGGAAAGCAGGATTAGGTTATTGATTCAGTCTGATTAATATGTATGATGCTCCTGCAGTTACAAAGCTTCTTCAGACTTGTTTTTATAGCTGACTGTAGGAACAGAGCAACAAAGATCTACATTTATTTGCTACCACTCCACAAACATTATGTCCATCAAGTTTTCCCTTTCCACTGTCAGATTTAAACAGAGCCCTTTTGATATGAGATTACTGATGCTGACATTAGCCAATCTCTTATAAAACCAACCCCAACATCTTGAAGGCAACTTTAGGAAATGAAAACAAAACATAGCTTCAATTCTGAACAGAACAGTGATCATTCTGTTTTATGTGTATGCCCAAAAGTACAATTCCAACCTGCTTTCACAAAGGGGAATTTGGTGATGTGTGTTACTGCCCCAAGGCCTATTTTCACATACTGTACAGCTCTGACTATGAAGGGTTGTATAAAAATATTTAGTTTTGCAGTGCCTTAGGGGACTTACTTTTAATGGAGTCAGTGGGGAATGTTCTGTATTTTTCCATTAAAAAGGGCACAGTTTTTCTGAGTTCACAAATAGCTTTTATTTAAAATTACATAGTCATATACTATCTCTGTTTCATTCTCCTGTGTAATATTTTTTTTGTATTCCATTGTTATTAAAATAGTATAGATGCAATCATACAGTATGATACAGAATTATTAAAGATTACACTGATTTAGAGTTTCTAACCACTATCACTTCATCCCCCTACTGACCCTACAAGATGCCTGTAAGCAAAATGAATTTGATTCCAAGCATTTTCCATTAAAATTTACCCTGATAAAGTAGACTATAGTCATTAGTCAAGTTTCCACATATTATGAACAGGTGGTGTTCTCAATCTGCTCAATATATTCTAACACACCAAGGATCAGACTGCAATACTCTCACCCACACTGGGAGCACATTTTTCTTTGTACAAAAGTTCTTTATCTACAGGAATTTTTTTGTGGAATAACAGGCCACAGTGCTTCTTAGCTGAAGTGTAGAATAGCTTGGCCTGTATGAGATGCTGCTATTTGGATTTTTTATTAGTTCTGTAAAAAATGGTGTATTTTCTTGTTGCACTGCTCTAAATTTGTCATTATCCCCTTTTCCCTCCCTCATTCTTAAGGGTAGATGAAAATAAGGAATGCTACATGGGATTATAGTGTCCATTTATAGCCTAAGCAGCCCTGCACACCTATCAGCTAAGGGATAATATATGTGCTATCCACTTACAGGTAAATCCCTCCTAACATCATGGAGTGTGGTGGTGGTTGTTTGTGGTTTTTTGTCTTTTGATGGAATTCCTTGAACTCTCTTCTGTCAAGGAGTATTTGTATATTTTTCAATTTTGTTTTCGCAGTTTCTCAGTCACATTCATGTTTTGGGAATTTGTTTGTTTTAGTTTCTTGGTTTTTTATGTAAAGGAATAATAGTAGGTTGTTAGTAGAATATAGATTTATCCTTAATAATTTGTGTGATGCTTTTTCTTACCTCTCTTTTTTGTTTCCTTGATTTTAACTTTTGTTCCTACATTTTGGCAGGCAAAGAAAGGGATGGCATAGTTACCAAATCTTTGGAGTAGCAGAGAGTAGAGGAGAATTTTAGTGTAGGAAATTTAAGTTTAGAATCATGAAATCTGAAAGAGAAGGGGGACTCCATATGGCAGAAACGTTAAATGCATGATTCTTGCTAGTGATACTACTGCAATTAAATATGAAATATAAGGGGATTTCAGAACTGAGCTGTGAAAGACAGTACTAAACTCTTACAGAGAAATGGCTTGTAATTCTGTGATTGGAGAAAACCTCACGATGCAGTGTTATGAGAACATAATACTGGAAGTACATTCTTTCTCCTCTGAGAAATCCACATTAAGGACAGATAAGATGGGGAAATGTGGTGGAGTTGCCTCATCAAGAGAAGTCTTATGAGGCTGAGAGAGAGGCTTCATTTCCCAGGACAGGGGCCAGAACACAGTGTGAAATAATGTTCTGAGCTTAGAAACATATTATTGGGACAGGTAAAATTTAGTCTGTGATCTTATCCTCACTTTCTGTGATTACAGAGCCCTTTAATGTCCCCGCAGGCCCCCAGCCGGGTAATAATTAGCATTGACTCCAGATTGCTGAAGGCTGGACTCCAGATTGCTGAAGGCTGATCAATCACTTATTAAGAAACCCTCAAGTAACCCTTACAGACAATCCCATACAGCTTTGACCTAAATGGTCAATGAATCCAAACACCGTCCAGTGTCCAATTAGGAAATCACGCTTTGGTAAACAAATCTCCGTAACACATTCCACACGTGCACAACAGGTGCAGCAAGTAGAGATAAGAATTGTTTCTCATTCTTTTCTCTCTCATTCTTTCTCACAGCCTTCCCTGTGAAAATCCTGGGAAAGTCTGTGCCTGCTGCTCTCTGTGGCCAGAAAGCTGCTGCCCTACTTTAACACATTTTATTCTGTACAGTGAAGATGGATGTAGAGCAGGCACCTAATCCTGAAAATGATGGGCTAGGATTACATACACTGAAATGGAACCAGTAGATGAACAAAGCAAAATATTATACAATTTATAAGTTTTAAGCTTTATAAGTTAAAACAAACAATTATTCATCTCCACTTGTGTCAGCTAGTAAGTGACAATAAGGTTGTTCTGAATCTTAAACTAAAGGTCGACAAAGCATTGACTCCAGAAAATTTGACATGGAAAAAATTAATAGTCTGAAGTGTCCTATAAATAACCACAATTGTAATCTGAAATAATCCCACTTCTACTAGAAATGTTAGAATCAAACACTGCATCCTAACACTATTGCCAGTTTTAATCAACTTTTATTAATAGCAACTTACTTGGATAATCAAAGTCACTGCTAGTGTAAGTGTAAAAGTATTAATTTTTTAAAGGAATCATTTAGAATAATTTACTAGTACAGTCTATACTTTAACAATATTCTAGAAATAAATAAATAATGTAGTTAAATATTAAAGTTCTCCATAAAATTCTTGTTGAAATCCTTAGAGTCAGTTGCATATTCTTTTTTATATTATTTTTATGAGGCTGGAAATTATTGCTAATCTCAGAGTAGATCTAAAAGATGGACTGCATATTCTTCTCATATCCATATTCTGGATATGAGATAAAATTAATAGTGGTGCGAAGACCTTTGCATCACTTCTCACCTCCCACAAGCAGACCAGTGCCCAGTCTGATTCCAAGCAGTAGTGTGTGTGGGAAAACCAAACCCCCAATTTCTTTGTTGCTGAACATGATGTTATAAGGCTTGGAATCTGCCTTTGGTAATTTTGGGCCAGCTGTCCTGATGGTGCCCCCTCCCATTCTCCTCCTCACTTTCAGCCTTCTTGCTGGTAGTGGGGCAGAGTGAGAAATGGAGAAAATCTTACTGCAATTGCTCAGCAGTAGCTGAAGTCTTGGTCTGTATCAACACTGCTTAATCACAGATTCAATACAGCACCATACTGGCTGCTATGAGCAAAGCTGACCCCATTCCAGCCAGACCCTCCCTACACACTCTCATTGCAGAAATTATAACTGTATAATTACAGACAGAGGTGCTCATCTAAGACATAAAAAGCATGGACACCAATGAAAATTATTACTGATGACAGTCATTACCACACAGAAGATATTCTCAAAATACTTAGCGCTAAATGGCAGCTCTTAGGAGAACTGAATAATAAAAAAGCTATAAACACAGCCCTTGGAGGGTTTTTAATATTCTGCTCAATTTCCCTTTTGTCCATCTCATCCTTTCTTCCTTGGAAGATGTATCTTGATGATATAAGAAGTCTCATGTGCCACATGCAGGAGGGTAAGGGATTAACGTGGGAGATCTAACCAGTCTTCCAGAGATACCTCTCCTTGCCTGCCTGCTCCTCCCTCCTGATGGAGCCCCTTCACAGGTAGGGGGGACAGAATGCAGTGCCTGCCCATGCCTTAGCTGTGGGGTGCACAGTCTGTCATCTGTCTTAAAGCCAGCTCCCCATGCCACTTCAGTGAACCTGCTGGATGCTGTGCAGACACACCTGAAGCACAAAATCCTCCTAGCTGACTCTATTGCAGCAGTAGTAATTTCTAAGACAAGGAGCCAATCTCCTTGGACAAGGTTTCACAAGTGCTTCTGTGACCCTGTATAATACATTAGAGAGTAATCATTAAGTTATTTTCACTTTCTTGGTGATCAAAATGGTTTGGAAAGCATTATGGGCCATTTAATACAGTGTGATTTTCAATGCTTATGACATCTATTAATTTTTAGAATAAATTATGCATTTCTTACAGCCTTGCATTTCTTAATTCATCAATTGAATGATTAAAGTTCATGTCAATTCTCCTATGGTAAACAGGCAAATCAAATCTTTATCTATACTGGAACAAGCAAGACTACTTTTGTCCTTGCCTGAAGGGATAATGTCATTGCCTTGAGCTTACATCTATCATTACCATCAGTTAATTAAAATGAAGAAAAGCTTTAAATGTCCTCACCCTCACTTATCATTCAGAACTTCTTCAAGCATTACAGCAACTGTCAATCACTTCAGTCCTTCAAAAATATGTATAAAAACTATTACAAGTATTTTTTCTATAGGTTCAACAGCAGAAGGTAGTGAGTCCTTTCTGTGCACTGATATTTGAGACTTATCTAAAAAAAACTTTTACAAGCTCCTCCTAATCTCACTTTCTGTGTTGAAGTCTGTCTTGGAGCGGCTGTGCTCTGCTACTTCAGCTACAGATATGGCTAAAAAGTTCTGATAAACAAGGAAACAAAAGCATATCAGTACTTCATATAAAGCTTTATTTTAAAAAGTTTCTTAATAAGACAGCTGTGTTATTTAATGTAATAATTTATTTAATTTTGATATTATTTGTCATAATAAACATAATTCCAATTCTTGTTTCTTAAAGTCTTACATGCCTTCACAACAGTTAGGTCTGAAGAGATAAGGTGTGGGCTTTCTGCAACCACAAAAGAAAAAGCATACTTTCAGTAGCATTTTTTCACAGCTTTTGATTTGTTGTGGATAAATGTTTTCTTCCTTTGGGCATGCAAGATGGCTACTGAAAAAATAGTATGTGATAGAAAAGTATGGGTGAGTGAAACAACAACCAGCTGTGGAGAGGCTAGCTGCTGGGAAAAGGCAGCTACCATGTAAAATTAATTCCCATTCTACAGAGGGCAAAAATCACCTCTGGAAATTATATCCTATGTGTAAACTCTGTGGGTGTTCACATATACATACAAAATACAGCAAACAAGAGACTTGCTTATAAATACCAAATCATTCCACTGCAACCCCGGTGGTTTATAAATAAATTCTTGATTATAATCCTGGAGTGGGTTTCTAGGAGCAGAGAACACTGAAAGTTGTTTTGAGCAACCTTTGGCCTCTGTTTGCAGTATTCAATAAATGAAATGTCATACACATCAACATCAAATACAACATTTCAACAGAAACCCACTTTACCACGAAATCCACCATAAGAATCACTCTGATTTTTGTATATTTTATTTCCCCTTTAAAACTGTGGATTAATAGCATTTTTCAGTAGTGGTTTTCTCTAGATATAGAAAAAGGACAAGTCATATAAAGTAGCATTGTTTTTTACTAGACACATGGCTGCACCTGGAAGAAAAAGCAGACTTGTCAGGCATATAAGCTTTCCAGAGGCCATTCAGGTGTAGAAGTAACAAAGTTCAACCTAAGTGCAGGCTGGGAATAATTATTCTCAGTTTAACTTAGTTACGTTAATAAGAAAACCAAGAAGGAGTAGAGGTGCCTGGTATCCATGAGACATAGGGGCAAGGGGAAGAAACAATGTTTGGACTGCAGTTAACGAGAGACACAGCATTGCCTTCTAGAACTGAAACTAGCACAAATCAATATTGTGTCATGAAACTAGTGCTTCCACTAAGTCAAATGTTTTTGGTGTCCAGTGAAATAAAGAATTATAGGTCAGAACTTCTTTTGAGGCTGAAATTGTTTTGAGTTTATGGCTCTTAAGCTCGAGAGGTGAGAGATGGTGCAGATCTTTAGTGAAGAGTGCCCCTTCCCCCTGTTGTTGTATCAGCCTTACATGTGTCTGTCTGTGAGGTTATTCTGCTCTGCAGGAGTTTGGCTTCATTCACAAGAGAC